>NW_027266343.1:37453321-39853321 GCF_022045235.1 Haliotis cracherodii
TATTTTTTTTAATAATGTTGAGTTTATGAGCTGAGAATATGTTGTATGTGTATATGATTTAATGTTTATTTACGTCGAAACCGCCCCCGTGGTGGTGTGGATAGAGCGTCTGCCTAGATATCGGAAGGTCAGTTGTTCGATCCCCGACCGCGTTATGACAATGATCGTGTAGGCTGAGAAGACGTTCTGTGGTCTAATTACTGCGCTAATTATCCTGCCTTGCGCGGGGGTCAAAAGGCTTGTTTGGTTGGTTGGTCGGTTGATCGGTTGTTTAACGCCGCACTCGACAATATTACAGCTATATGACGGCGGTCTGTATATAATCGAGTCTGAACCAGACAATCCAGTGATTAATATCATGAGCATCGATCCACGCAATTGGGATCGATGACATGCATTAACCAAGTCACCGAGCCTGACCACCCGATCCTGTTAGTCGCCTCTTACAACAAGCATAGTCACCTTTTACGCCAAGCATGGGTTGCTGAAGACCGGATCTTTTAAGGGATAAAACAAGGACTGGTCAGATCGGAGCGTACTGTGTTTGCGTGGAGTATCCATGTTTAAACTGAGGCATGATTTCTCAGTGGGTTAACACTATGAAACTGGCATTACTAGAACAAGCACACACACACACCGTCGTTATGGAAGTGCAATAATCTTGACAACACCAGGTGAACAGAATTCCACGTCTCATATTTACGTCGGAAGTCGGACAAACCAATACCTGTATCAGGACGGTTCAGAAACGAAGGGCATACAGCCATATGACACACTGCAACCATTGTGGTATTCATAGCTTTCGATCTAACCGCAATCATGGGGCATTTGAAACATATTGTAACCCAGAACCACCATGAATTAAATTATTCACCAATTGTGCAAACAAAACATCGGGCATAATGCTGACAAAGTAAGTTCTATAATCGGGGCGAATATCGGATTCGCATCATCGCGAAGCAGATCCTGCAATGTTTAAAGATCGCAACTTTTCATGGCAATTTGTGGCGAACAAGGCGCCCAAGTCAGCTAATGATGCAACTGAAATCGGGATTCGAACCCGGGAATCATAATCGGGATTCGAACCCATAATCGGGTATGATACTGACAAAGTTTTATAATCGGAGCTAATATCTGGTTCGTATCCACGTCAAGCGGACCCTGGCATGGTTGAAGGTCGCAACTCTACTAGTTAGACTACTTGACCTACAAGTCAGCAAATTATGCTAATAAAACTAGTCTCATTATCGGGATTCGAACTCATAATCAGAGTATCCTGGCGTCTCTTCAAAGCGAATTACGAATTGTTCTAACTGGTAGCGTTCCGGATCCGACAAATAGTCAACTATGCCGTGAAAACTGTTATCATATGAGCCGCATTATCAAATAGACCACCATGTGTTTCATATTACGTCATTCGTATGTACAAAAATGGACTGTTAAAGAAACGAAATATATTTTTTTAAATGCATCACCAGTTAAGATTGATGTTTGAAAGCATTTTACCATCAGAAGGCTTTTTCTTCGTGCGTACCGAATGCACCGCACTAAATTTGCATATCAATAAGGAAAACTTATCACAAGTAAGAATTTTACATTTCCTGGACTTAACTTTCTGAAACAAAAAAATGGAACAAATCTACATCAAAGGTTTGTTTTGTATTTTTTGCGAAGAAAATGGTCTTACTCTAACAACTTGAGAGAATCGTCTTGACACCGACTTAACGGCGAAAAACAATCCACCTTAACACATTATAATTTTAATTGCCTGGAATTACTTCAGGAAAATAGCATTTGGAAATTTTTCTACTTTTAAATGGAAAAGCCTGACTATGATATTGTTGCAAGGAGACGAGTGTTTGAAATTGAAGGGTTATTTAATTGTGCGAAATCGTCACAGGATGCCGTTTGGCAACAGTGCTGTGATTACGGGCGGGTTTTCTCTTTGAAAGAGCAATGCGCATTATAATCCTAATGACAAATCGATTGAAAAGTTGTTTTTTGAGACAGTTATTTGAACAGAGAGGAAGAGCGTTTGTTGAAATGGGACAATTCGTTTTGTTTCCTAATTCCAAAGGCCTGTTTAAAGCCTTGAAGATAATAAGCTCCATAATAAGAATGGCTGCGTTGACGGCTTTTCGCTTTATGTAAATGAGCCGTCGTCTTCTCGGTAGCAGGGACCAAGCTCGGGTTATCAGCGCGGGGAATTGAATTTTTGCTTAAATCACCTAAAAACACGTTGTGGTTTTACGGCCTGATATTGAAGCTGGGAATTAACCTTTTTCATGATCTGGTTCTATCTCGCCTCAATCTTATTGTATCTTACAAAGATTATCTTTTGAATGCTAATATGTAATCAAATACTCCGATTTACGCTATTAAGTAACTAGGAAGGGCTCCAACATAGCATAAATCTTATTTCAACGAGAAGACAGTATTTCCAAATGTGTTTTTTCTGAACGGCGTTCTTGTAATATTCTAAACTGGAATTACTATTGTTAATTTTGTTTGCTTGGGGCAAGGTATATGGTGTCATAGGCGTTGAAGCGAATTGGATATTTAGCTTGTAAAATGAAATTTATAGCGTTACAAAAGCATCGCAATAGTTATTTTAATGTAAATTGGCAAAAACGAACTTCCGTGAATATATTTTTTTCTAATTATACATGTGTTAGTTTTTGTTTATTTTCGTAATGTAAGATGTTTACTTAGTTAAATTGCAGCTATTTTTTTCCAATACAGGTTTTGTCGTCTAGTAAAACAAATTGCCCGTGTATGAGTGAGACTGTCCCTACGAACAATATATCATTTACACTACGATGTGACAGATTGGCGTCAGAGGATGTATCGAAGGTGTAACTAAATTTACATATAATTTTGCATTGTGCCAACTGTATCTAAAGATCACCTGCATTTGTCTGCACCCACGAGAGGTGAAGGTGAGGTGAAATTGGTTTTAACGGCGCGTCCAACAGTATTGCACTTACATAGCGACGTGCATCCACGTGTGTGTGTGTGTGTGTGTGTGCGTGCGTGTGTGCGTGCGTGCGTGCGTGCGTGCGTGTGTGTGTGGCTGATTGTACTAGGCCGGATTGATGCCGATTTATAGTGCTAGCACACTGACTCTGTAAAGCCGAGCACCAGGGTTTCAAGCCGCACTCAGCAATATTCCAGCTATATGACAGTTGTCTGTAAATAATAGAGTCTGGACCAGACAATCCAGTGCTTGACACCATGAGCATCGATCCACGCAATTGGGATCGATGACATGCATCAACCACCCGATGATCGATCCCGATAGTCGCCTTTTACAAGCATAGTCGCCTTTTACGACAAGCATGGGTTGCTGAAGACCTATTCTACCCTTCATCTTCGTAACAAGAAGAACAATCTTTTAACGTCTTTCGGTATGACGCGGCCGGGGATCGAAACCCGGACCTCCCGCTCTCCGGGCGAACGCTCTACCACCAGACCACGGAGGCGGTCGTATCCACGAGAAAGGATTTGGTGCTGTCAAGAAAAAAAGGATCATAATCAGGGCAAATCTTGATGTCCGAAAATCAGCGGATCCTGGAACACCAAAGGTATACAACTATGTACAACTACATTGCGACGTTTGATATACCCCGTTCATATGCTCCTCTGCACATGTGTGTATATTTGCATGCGTGTGTAGATATACACACATGACTATACGTGTCATGTTGACGAGTAACATGTGTCCATATTTACCCCAGGAGCAAGTATATGTTAACACAACTGCAAATTTGCAATGTGTGTATATGTTGTAACGTGAACGTTTATGCCAACGCCAAAGGATGATCTAATTAATATGTCTGTTCATTTGCCAACACCAAACAAATTGGCAACAGTTCTGTATTCTGAAGTTGACGCTATTCAGTTTACAACAATACCAACATTTATGGAGACATCCAGAGCTGGACAGACAGTATTTTCTTTGGGTTTCAAGGAGTCAAAAAGTTGTGTTCAGATTAATTCAAACACTTTGGTTCATGCGAAGACTTTTGAAACGTCACTCTCTTCTCATTTGACTTTGATTGGAAAACAACTTTCCGTGTTGAAAGTCTTGAAAAGACTGATGAATATCTGTCCTTGGCATCATTTTATATTATATTTTACACATTTTGGTTAATTTTCATGTGAACGCATAGTAAATTTACATATACAAACATGTGTATAGATAGACGTGTGCAAAGACCCGTGAAATCCGGGGTAGAATAGGTCTTCAGCAATCCATGCTTGTCGTAAAAGGCGACTATGCTTGTCGTAAGAGGCGACTAACGGGATCGGGTGGTCAGGCTGGCTGACTTGGTTGATGCATGTCATCGTATCCCAATTGCGTGGATCGATGCTCATAATGTCAATCACTGGATTGTAAGGTCCAGACACGATTATTTACAGACCGTCATATAGCTGTAATACGTGAGTAAATGTGCATGTGAACAGGGTATTATATATAAAACTACTAGGCCACCCGTGCACCCAGCATGGGTATGTACTCTGAATGGACAAATCTACTCGGTGCCCTTAGTGTTGAACACACGGTCGGCATCACCAACCGCTTGCCATAACCCGCTGTTGATCAGCTACTGCTAGGAATTCGGAAAACGAAATACCGATAACCTTACTTCGATGTTTTATGAAATGTTAACCGGCCGAATGGTCTCGACGTAATATAAATAATGTATTATATGCGAATATAGTATCTGAATAACTGGTGTTTACTAGTAATAAGAAACATATATATGCGGTGTAGGTGCGGGCAAATTGGCAGACCTAGCAAATCATTCAAAGACCTCTTTGCCTGTCTGCTAACTCAAATTTGATTTGTCTGTCGATCTGACAGTTAATGATTGACCTGATGACACAGAATCAGTGTCCTAGTTTCCTACACACTAATGGCAATGCCAGAACACACTGTTTAGAGAGGCACTGGGCCATAAAGCTTCTCTCTTTAACAATAGCAACGTATTTTTGCCTCTGCAGTTCCTGTATATCATGTGTCTCAACAACGTGTCAGTTTCACGCCGTTATTAGCAATATTTTAGCAATATCACGGCGGGGGACACC
Organism: Haliotis cracherodii; assembly: GCF_022045235.1. NCBI lineage: Eukaryota > Metazoa > Mollusca > Gastropoda > Lepetellida > Haliotidae > Haliotis > Haliotis cracherodii. The sequence continues at coordinate 37,458,413 of NW_027266343.1, forward strand.
AGAGATGGGGTTCACTGGTTGTACCCATATAGGGGATCGAACCCGGACCTTCGTCGCGAAGAGCGAATGTTTAACCATGACGAGGGTAGTTTCACGTGAATGCATGTCTTGTGGAGTCCCTATGTCTAATCGCCGACCCAAATACCCGTCTACACAACTACCCACCCACCACAATACCCGCTTTACCGCCTACCCACCCAAGTACCCGCTTTACCGCCTGGGTGATTATATTTCCTGTTACGACATCGGATGTTACACCATTAATGCAGATGCAAACAAAATTTAATCGACAGCAAAACGTATGGTACTGCGTTTCAATTACGCAAATATCACCAAGTACGTCACATTACCAATTACGTACTCTCTCAAATTACGTACATACCACCAATTACGTACACATCACCAATTACGCACACATAATCAATTACGTACTCATTACCAATTACGTACACATGACCAATTACGTACACATCACCAAGTACGTCACACAATCAATTACGTACTCATTACCAATTACGTACTCATCACCAATTACGTACACATCACCAATTACGTACACATCACCAAGTACGTCACATCACCGATTACGTACACATCACCAATTACGTACTCATCACCAAGTACGTCACATCATCAATTACGTACTCATTACTAATTACGTACTCATCATCAAGTACTTACACATCACCAATTACGTACTCATCACGTACTCCTTACCAATTACGTACTCATCACAAAGTACGTCGCATCACCAATTACGTACTCATCACCAAGTACTTCACACAATCAATTACGTACTCATTACCAATTACGTACTCATCACCAATTACGTACACATCACCAATTGCGTACTCATCACCAAGTACGTCACATCATCAATTACGTACTCATTACCAATTACGTACTCATCACAAAGTACGTACACATCACCAATTACGTACTCATCACGTACTCATTACCAATTACGTACTCATCACAAAGTACGTCGCATCACCAATTACATACTCATCACAAATTACGTACAAACCACAAATTACGTACTCATCACCAATTACATACACACCACCAATTACGTACACTTCACAAACTACGTCACATCACCAATTACGCACACATCACCAAGTACGTCACATCACCAATTACGCACACATCACAAAATACGTACTCATCACAGATTATGTACATGGCATCAATTACATACCTACTTTCCTTGTCGGATAAGTAATATCAAACCGGTGAATAAAGTCAAACCTGTCAGAAAGTGAATGATGTTCACATCGACAGTGACGACGTCCCCGAATGTCGTAAGTACCATCACGTTTTGGGATTTATTGATTTTAGCTGTGACTATAGCAGGAGTGAAGTTGTCGTCTATGAAGAGTGAATATGCGACCCTCTTAACCCGCTTACAGTCGTGATTACGTCAACTTAAAGACGGCATCAAAGACGTCCCACAAGAGGTTGTCTGCGTCATCGACGATGGACGAAGAGACTAAACGATGCCTTAGAGTATACCAGAATTCTAAAGAATATGTCCAGGAAATAAAACAGTTTTGTGTGCCTGCTTTAATCCGTTAGGGTTATTTCGAGTTTAGTGCTCTGATTGACACTCAGTGGTAATCGGATGGAAAGTCTTAAATATTGCAGAGCTATTTGACCGAGTTTTACACGGAACATAGTTCAAAGGGCGATGTGTGGATGAATACTGGTATTTGCGAAGCACGAACGAGGGTTTAATGTAAATAATGAAAATGGCAAATGGGAATGACTGACAGGTGTCTTGATGAGTGGGAGTGAAAGGGAGGTGTCTTGATGAATGGGAGTGAAAGGGAGGTGTCTTGATGAATGGGAGTGAAAGGGGGGGTGTCTTGATGAGTGTGAAATAAAGGGAGGTGTCTAGGTGAGTGGGAGTGAAAAGGTTAGTGTCTGATGAGTGGGATTGAAAGAGGTGTCTTGATGAATGGGAGTGAAAGGGGGGTGTCTTGATGACTGTGCGTGAAAGGGGGGTGTCCTAATGAATGGGAGTGAAAGGCGGGTGTCTTGGTGAGTGGGAGTGAGAGGGGGGTGTCTTGATTAGTGAGGAAATGTTATATTATAAACAATGAAGGGTGAAATGTGAATAAAAGGTCACTGGAAGGGTGTCTGAAGTTACACAGAAAACCTCTATTGACCTTAAAACGAAAAAAATCTCTTCCGAACCTTTCACCGTTATGCTTTGATTTCCTTTAACTCATTGCAAGTCTGGTTTGGTTTGTTTGTGGTATAACGCCGCACTCAGCGATATGACGGCAGTCTGTAAATAATCGAGTCTCGACCAGACAATCCAGTGATTGACATCATGAGCATCGATCCACGTCAATTGGGATACAAAGACATGCATCGCCCTTTACGGCAAACAAGAGTTGCTGAAGACCTATTCTACCACGGATCTTCACGGTTCATGTCTGACCCACTGCGGTTATTCTGCAAACATGTCTGGATGACGACTGTAAGTGAGTTAAGTTTAGGCCGCTTTCGACAACATTCCAGCAATATTACGACGGGAGAGCATCATCAATGATCTTCACACATTGTACCCAATCCAGGAATCGAACTCGTTTTTTCGGCGTCACGAATCAGACTCACCGTCCTGACTGTCTTATAAAAAAGATATTTTCGTTAACGCTATCGCAAGCAATACAGATGAGCTTCTCTCCTTTAAATACCACAGGCAGAGTTGATCCCTTCAGAAATTGGCTCACGTATGAAGCAAAAAGGATGTTAATCACACCCTACAGCTCAGTCCCAGATGAACTAATATTTTCTAAATATAGAACCATTTAATTTATTGATAGGGACACGGGGTCTCAACAAGCGTCAGGCTGACATTGTGTGATATTAGCTTGAGAGACGAGAAGTCTCAGTATCGTTCTGAAGTCCCGTACAATTTGTGTGATGTTCATCGTAGTTTAGATCCCAAGTGTTTTATAGTTCATTGTTCAGTTTTTTTTAACTCCGGGTGGTAGAAATTAAATCCCATGCTTGTATGCTCTGCGCTTAATATGGACCTTTGGAAGGAAGCATGTCAGTTTTCATGTTTAATCAGTCAGTCAACAACTGTGAAGCCTCTTGGTTAGAAAATGATAATTACACTTGTCGTCGTTTATGAGTGGGATATTTTACAAAGGAGGCCTTTATAGGCTTTATTGCTGTTTTCAAAGGACGGCTTTTCATTCATTGTCTTATCGTGTATTGTATGAACTGCTACTTTTTGTTAAAGTGAGTGAGTGAGTGAGTTGGGTTTAACGCCGCTTTTAACATTATTCCAGTTATATCACAGCGTGTCAGCTTAATGTGGGAGGAAAGCCCGAAGTGATGCAGGTCTCAGACGTTTACCACTTCGGTGAAACCCACGAGCACGGGTATGGTGCTGACAAACCTAGAAACATAATTGGGGCGAACCGGGATTCGAACCCACAATCATAGGTTTCTGCGCAGCGAATCGCGGCGCCTTAGACGACTGGGCCACCCGTGCCCCCCAGTTTTTGTTAAAGCACACAATCCTGGAACAATATCATCAGGAGTGAGTGAGTATGATTTTACGCCGCGTTTAGCAACATTCCAGCACTATCACAGCGGGTCACACGAGAAATGGGCTTCACACATTGTACCCATGTGGGGAATCGAACCCTGGACTTCGGCGTGACGAGCAAACGCTTTACCCACTAGACTACCTCACCGCCCCTAAAACCATCAGGATAATCTTGAGATCAACATTATGAATACTAGTATCTGAATGTGGCGACTATATACCCACTAAGTGCTTCTCAGTTACTAAACATCATCGCTACATCGGTGTTGCTTAACGTAGGTCATGACAAGATCAGGTGGCACAGTGGTCTAAAACGCTGCATTTTGCTGTGCAGATTTGCGTCCGCTACCTGCGAGGGACCATAGGTCGACGGTTCGAAACTAAGATTCTCCCCGAGTTGATCAAAGGTTTGTTAGCACAATGCTTGTTGTCGTTGGTTCCTCCATATTGGTAAAGACCAATGACCTTCTTCATTTTGGGATTTCCCTTCACATTTGGACGTGTTATCGTTTGTCATAAATATTTAAAGTATTGCAACCTTTTATCCATATTTGAGCCCTGTGACACACTGTGATGTAACTGGAATACTGAAATACGTTTGTTTGTTTGTTTGTTTGTTTGTTGTTTTCCGCCGCACTCAGCAAAATTCCAGCCATGTGACGTCGGTCTGAAAATAATCGAGTCTGGACCAGACAAACCAGTAATTGACATTATGAGAATCGATCCATACAAATAGGATACGATGACATGCACCAACCGAGCCTGACCACCCGATCCCATTAGTCGCATCTTACAAGCAGAGTCGCCTTTTACGGCAAGCATGGGTTACTGAAGACCTATTCTACCCCGGATCTTCACTTGTCATGAAATACGTATGAGACCTGCTTCACTGTGTCTCAAATAATAGTAATAACTCGAACACTGTTAACATCACTACGACACACAATTCCATCACTAAGCAAATTAGGGATTATTATGGGTTATAGTCAGCTTTTCATAATACATGTAAGTAATTTCTAAAATCTGAGCAAAGTCCGTTTCAATTCTATTCCAAGCATTCATGGCGGAAGTCAGCGTGTGGCATGTGTTGTCCTGGTCTCGCTCAAGAGAATTGACGAAATGGAAGAAGTCTATTTAACTTATATATGTTGAGGGCAAATACACGCTAATTGCAAACATCTAGTTAATGTATTTTAACATTAAGTTTAAGTCGTGGTGAATAACAAAATATTTTATTTATGAACACTAGTGCATTGTACAACGAGCGATAATGTTCAAATGACGTACATTTTGGTCGTGAAATCAATACAAATGCACTTCCATGTGTTTGTGTGTGTGGCTGTTGTATTCTTTGGTTGTATCAAATGCAAGTTTCAAGCGGTTATAGTTAGGTATGTGTGTATCTGGAACTGATCCGTGAAGATCCAGGTAGAATAGGCGACTATGCTTGTCGTAAGAAGCGACTAACGGGATCGGGCGGTCAGGCTCGCTGACTTGGTTGATGCGTGTCATCGTATCCCAATTGTGTGGATCTATGCTCATGATGTCAACCACTGGATTGTCCGGTCCAGATTCGATTATTTACAGACCGCCGACATATAGCTGGAATATTGCTGAGTGCAGCGTTAAACAACAAACAAACAAACAAAAACATCTAGAACTAGGTCAGTAGTGCTTTAACGTGTGCAAATTATTTTTTCTTTCTGCTCGCGTTGGTTATGAATGTACACTGCACATGCTTCTAAATATAGCCGCTCGTGCAGGTATTTTTGTTAAATAATAATCGCGATGTTTCGTGATTTTATTTGAGGAGGCGAGGATAATAACATTTTGTTCAGATGCATTTAAGTAAATTTGATTATGTCTATTTAACCATCACTGATTCCTGCAACAGTTTGTAAAATTTATTCTGTGACTGGGTATTTTTTTTATTTTTTTTTTTTTTGGGGGGGGGGGGGGGAAGTAGGTTCAATGAAGACTAGGGTAAGAAAGGAATTTGCAACCACAGGACCCATACCATGTTTGAAATATTGTAAATTTGTTCTGAAAAAAAGGAAAAGTATTGATTTTCAAAGATAGGATGTCTCAGATACCCATGAGCAGTTGTGCTTTATGCTATGTTTTTAATCATTATTTTTTTTAATCAAATTAATACTACGTATGAGTATTCTTTGAGCGCTGGCTATAAGCGCCAGTACAGTTCATTTTTTTTATATAATACTGCTAACTTAAGGTATCTTCAATTGCAAATCAAACATGATAAAATCATCTGAGACGTATAGTCTCTTTTGCCCCTCAGTGTATATTGTCATCGTATAGAATAAACCAATATAATTTGTTTTTTCGATTTCATTTATTCATGCAATAGGTCAAGGTCACCGTCATCATTCCGCTGACGTTGATGAGAGCATTACGATGTGGACTACGATGAAATGCATTATAGATGAATACTGTTGTTACAGATGATGTCCCTGTCAGAACTGCATCATTCTAAAGTGAATAATTTACAACACTATATTAATATCGACCGTTATTAATTTACGCCTCCAGCTTCAGTTCATCAAACACGAGAAAACAATCATTTCTTTCTTTGTAATTTGTATTATTCATTGACTACTCCTGGACAATCACCATCCACGGGAGATAATTCAGCTTCAATAATTACCCCCTGGTGGGCTGCGGTTCCATTTGTCGGGCAGGAAGCGACGTCAATCGATGGCATGTTTACACGGTTGCTTCACCCCCCTCTCCTACCCAGAGTTCCATGCGACCAGCACAGTACCTCTGCCACAGGCCAGCGCCATGGGACGATTCGTCACATCTTACACAGTCCATTCAAGAGGTTGCATGTTTTTCATCTGTTTCATTTTTGACAAGTCAGCATGTCTAGATAAACATATTTCATAGAACGGTTAACTTTCATTGGGAAAATGTCTTAAATCGTGAAAAAAACTATTTCCATTTGCTCCACGTGCTGCCATCGAAGCCCTAAGGAGAGCTAGCGATACGGTCACTTTGATGTGTAAATATATATTGTCATGCAATACCCAGTCGCACTTGTAGTATCATATCTATATCATCATGCAAAACAATATGTAAAGCGCCCCAAATACTTACAGTAGTCCCTTCTATTCTGATTTCTGAAAAAAAGCGCGTTTGTTTACAAACAAGAGAAACGTCCCGTCACGTGATATGCAAATTAGCCTGTGGCAGTGGTGTTATGCTGAGTCACTACTGCGCCATCTTCCAGAGGCAAGAGAGTTAACTGACTTTAAAAGTCCAGTTTCCACCCTTGCCGAACTAGGCTGGTATTACTGGGCTCTATAGTAGCGCCACCAGTGGCTATTACCTGCTATGTCCCTTCTAAGCCTCTCATATGGACCAATCAGATTCCACCTCTCGTATCACTTGCGTTTGCTTGCGTATCCCAATTGCGTGGATCGAGGCTTATGATGTCAGTAACTGGATTGTCTGGTCCAGGCTCGATTATTTACAGACCGCCTTCATATAGCTGGAATATTGCTGAGTGCGTCGTTAACACACAAACCAAACCAAAACATTTTGACATTTTGTGTATACAGACACGTTTGATATGGTCACGAACACGTTGGTATACTCTGAAATATAAAATCGATTTTTCACTGGAACGAAATAACATATTTGACGTTAATGCTGTTCAAGATCAGTGAGAAAATACACAATAAACATTTGTTTATGTATTTAGAGATGAAATATTGTTTTTTCCCCGATTATTAATCAATATTTCACTCGAGTGAAACGTCAATTTATACATTCTGTGTATACAGACACGTTTGATATGGTCACGAACGCGTGATCAGTAAGCTAAACACATTGTGTATAGTTGTTGACGCACGGCTGTGGCTCTTGTACAGAAGATATGACTTTCACATATTTATTTAGAGAAGGCATTAGTATACTCTGAGCCCGGCCGCGTCATACCAAAAGACGTTAAAAGATGGTACTTGTTGTTATCCTGTCTGGCGCTCGACATTAAGGGGCTACAACAAGGACTGGTCGGCTCGGAGTCAGTATACTGTGTCTATTCATGTTAAACTGCGGCATGGTATCTCAGTGAGCTAGCACTATAAATCGGCATCAGTCCGGACTAGTACAAGCAGCCACGCACACACACACACGTGCATGCACGTCGCTATATAAGTGCAATAATCCTGGACGCGACGTTAAACCCAATTTCACCTCACCTCACTATACTCTGAAATATAAAATCGATATTTCACTGGAACGAAATAACACTTTTGACGTAAATGCTGTTCAAGGTCAGTGAGAAAATACATAATAAACATTTGTTTATGTATTCAGTGATATATTCAGTTTTTATCCCAGATATTAATCAATATTTCACTCGAGTGAAACATCAATTTATGCCGGAACTACTTTCCGTACTTTCAGGAAATACATTATAAATAGTACATTTATCTTTTGTCAAATAACATGCTTATCTATCTCGTAATCGGAACAAAGATGACATTTATGTTCTCAGCAGAAAAACTCATGAGATAAACAAGAAACGACAAAGTAGACACAAGTTACAGTAGACTAAAGAAGTTGTTATTTTTAAATATTTGTCTACTTTGTCATCCGTCAACTTCAAAGAAATGCCCATGAAACAGTTCAAGAAAAGATAAATATCCTCTGTACATTTAACGTCTCTAAAGGAAATCAGTGGGATGGGCACTTGTACAGTAAAGCAATCCCATGACGCTTTCTTGGTGTTTGCTATTATGTATGGAGTGAGTGAGTGAGTGAGTATCGTTTTAAGTCGCTTTTAGCAATATTCCAGCAATATCACGGCGGAGGACACCAGAAATGGGCTTCACACATTGTACCCATGTCGGGAATCGAACCCGGGTCTTCGGCGTGACGAGCGAACGCTTTAGCCACTAGGCTAGCCGACCTCCCCTATTATGTATGGAACATGTTCATACTCCATATTACCTGACATACAATCACATGACGTTTGGACACCTGGTGTCACTATTTGGTCCTTTGTTTGTTTGTTTGTTGTTTAACGCCGTACTCCGCAATATTCCAGCTCTGTATATAATGGAGTCTGGACCAGACAATCAAGTGATTGACATCATGAGCATCGATTGATGCATGGAATACGATGACATGCATCAACCAAGTCAGCAAGCATGACCTCTTGATCCCGTTAGTCGCCTCTTACGACAAGCATAGTCGCCTTTTACGGCAAGCATGGGTTGCTGAAGACCTATTTACCCCGGATCTTAACGGGTCCCTTTGTATGTGTGGCTGATTTTTTCGCTGAATGTTAGGTAATTGAATTATTCATGCAAGGTAAACAAGAGGTAAACGTTTATATGGACATAAAAAAGATAATTACTGACTATATTGTTCTCGCGTGCTGTGCATACATGTACACAAATCACATTTCTCGCAGAGGTACGACAGCTACCGGCAGGTCAGGATAAACCCGGTGCGAGTTCGAACCCGAAATTCATCCCGATTTAGACCCTTGATCTGTTATCACCATTACCCTTCTCGGTCGTCTCGCTGGCTTCAGCCAAGTAGTTGTTACTGTGACCTGCTTCAATACAGCAAACTACGGTTATTACGAACTCAAGGGACCACTTATTTTAGTTCGTTATAACCGTAGTTCGTTATAAGCATATACACAACATATATACAACACATGGACGGGTCTACAAAATCAGTTCGTTATATCGGTCAGTTCGTTACAAGCGTGTTCGTTATAACCGTAGTTTACTGTATAGGGTTTCCTACAGTACAAACATAAACCGGGATATACCTGTAACAGTGACTGAGTGGTGGAAGCAGATACCTTATACATTAAATACAGACGAGTGAGTGAGTGAGTTGGGTTTCACGCCGCTTTGAACAGTATTTCAGTCATATCACAGTGTGTCAGCTTGATTTTGGAAGTGAGAGGTTGTGATATAGGTCTTTGATGTTTACCACTGATTAAGCGACGCCACTGCATAGCGAATAACGTCGCTGTCGACGATTGGGCCACCAATTCCCCCTTTAACACAAGAACGGGATAAATCAGACCACACCATAACACCTCTGGTGTTTTGTTGATGTATTATAGATTGATAGGTGGATGATAACCTATTTGGAAATATATGTGCTTTCAGTAAATAATTTCGTAATATTCAAAACTTTATAACTATGGATATCGCAAATCACGCCAAATAACTTTTTTTGCATAATCATAAATTATTTACAACTGAAATATTTTTTTGGTACATCTACCGAGAACGTCATCCTTCGCCTTCGAATAGGTTAAAGGTTTTTACAATACTGCTTTGAAATAGGTGTAATATAGCTAATACTTGGCAATATTTTATAACCTTTCATTATGACAACCATAATATGATAAATGTCATATCATATCATTTGAATATCAGTCTCTGCATCAGAATATATACATAGTGTATTTACATTGTAAGATGAAGAGGCTGAACATGTTTTACATCTCTGCACAGATGCTGGAGGGATGAAGATGATAACATTTAATGACGCGGTGTCATGGAGATTTCCAAAGGTCAGTGTGTTTGCAGTCCAATTTGGCGACGCTTATTCTACCGGCAAATGATTTTCATTTCCCCAAAGCCGATATTGTCAATATTTGCATAGTAAACAAATTTTCACAAATTGAAATTTTCTTATCAGAGAGGTATCCAAGCCATTATTCTTAAAATGTTTAATAATTCAAACACGGACTACATAAAATGACGGCTGTGTTCATAACCTTCGATACATTACTATGCATTCCTTTGTGTAATTCACATGTGTATAATTGTCATGAAAGGCGCTGCCATATCTTTTCCAATCTGCTATTGTTTAAGAGGTTATTTAAAGAATGCAATTCCTTAGAGACTATCCTTGACATTCTCATCGCTGTGTCGATTCTCTGAATTCTTCGGAGTGAATAATTCATTTCACAATATTCAAAGCGGATCCAAACTACAATATCATATCATTAATCAATATTTTTTCATCCTTAAGTTCTGACCTGGTCGATATTTACCCCGTAACTACAAATTAATGTCTACATCGCGTGACGGCCGTGACACGTGCGCATCACATGTCAACGCGTCAGCGACGCTATAGATAACCTGTGTCTGTATCGCCGATATGTAATGAGATCCTCGTTGGGTCTAAGATCTTGCCTAGACCATGGACAGTAAAATGTTCCATAGTCAGGCGAGCTAGACATTCATTCACACCTGTCTTGTTCTCGCGGCAACTATAAAGATCTGGCTGCACGAATACCTGAGAAACTGGTAGAGTAAGAGTCAATATTTAAAGATGAAAGAGATTTGAAACCAGTACCGTGGTCGTTTGGGGAGCTTGAGATATGCAATTTCCGTATAGAGTGAAATGATGCAAAAGAATTTAATCAATTTAAATCTCATTTGGCAAGCAAGCTGCTTTAAGATAAAGAGTAGGTTTGGGGTCATGCTCGTGTGCTGGTGCTTTTCGTCTTCGTGCGTGATTTAGGGGGCTTCACTCTGATTCCCACATATGTGTGCCTTGTTACTAACTCATAAGTTGAGATCGCAGTTGTAACTTATCTCCCGTTAGGCATACACCCCTTGTCTGGGTGGAAGGGGTGGAGTCGGGGTGTCGGGTGATAACTAGCTGTAAATATAGTGTTATTTCATATGATTGTACATACATGACACACAGACACACACACACACACACACACACACACACGCACGCACGCACGCACGTACACGCGCACATTACTCCCACATCAACACACATACACAAACATACACATATACACACATACACACATCCCTACGCGCACACGCACATACACACACACCAACACGCACTCACACACACACAAACACGTACGTATATACACAACACACACACACACACACACACACACACACACACACACACACACACACACACACACACACAAATCAACACAAATCAACACAAATCAACACACACACACAAATCAACACACACACACAAATCAACACACACACACCGACACATACATCAACACCCACAATCACACCAACATACACATCTACATACATCAACTACTGGCACGGAGACACAAATATTTACCAAAATGCACACTACACACAAACAAGACACACCAATACAACTAATACTCGTCAACACACATCACACCAACACCACACACTCACACGCACACGCACATAAAACACCACCAACATACCAACACCGTTTTAACCACACACACGCACATAGTTCCATAAGGTGAGCAGTAAAATGACCGTCCCTGTAAATAAGTCGCCCTGATACCGTCCTGTATGTCGGGGACACACCCGCGTGGTTCACCCTCTACTGCCAACTTATCACAATACTCCGACAGCTGTTGAGTACGCAATGTGTGCACAGAGTAATAATAAACAACCCTCAACGAATCATTCATTTAAGCTTCAGCGGTGTTCATTAAACACGTTACCTCCCTTGCATCGTGATCCGTTATCCCACTGCCATGCCCTGCACATACCGGGGTGGATTACATTAATATTTCGGTTAGGGCATGGATAGGCTGGATTGATAGGGGATGGATGCAGGTGAGGGTAAGGGTGGGGTGGGATGGATGAGGGAGGTGGGTGTAGGTGAAGGTATTGATGGGTAGGGATGGGTTAGGAAGGTGGGTGTGGGATGGATGAGGGAGGTGGGTGTGGGTGAAGTTATTGGTTGGTAGGGAGGGGTTAGGGAGGTTAGTGTGGGTAAGGGTAGGGTGCTCAGCAATAATCCAGCTATATGACGGCGGTCTGTAAATAATCGAGTCTGGACAAGACAATCCAGTGATTGACATCATCAGCATCGTTCCACGCAAAACACGTTCATTGCTCTACATCGTGTACTGTCTAATCATGGGGAAGTATTAGAAGCATATTCAAGGTGTTTTAACAAGACATTTACCTTGTATGACACTGAGAAAAAAGTCTAGTGAATTCTACTAACTTAATTAGTAACAACGGCCAGAAGGTTAGTAAACAGCGAATTTACTATCCACGAAGATGTGGAAGATTAGTAAATATCACTTATTAAATTAGTATAATTCACCACTTAAATCACACTGTAAAAATGTGTTAAGAATGTAAACACACACAAGACATGTTTAGGAATATGTTTCAATCCTACACGGTAGGCACATTTGGTGTGTTGTATCTAAACACGTTCAGGGTCTAAACACATTAAATGAGCTATCGCCTCATAGCCTAAACGCAACCTGAACACAACATCTCCAAAATCCAAACAAGTGTAGAATTTAAACACCTTTAAACATGCTTAGAGTTTACATGTTTATTTAAGTGCATATCATCAGGCCATAAGTCAAATGTAGATGAATTCCATAATATAAAAGAAAAGCCACCAAATAAATAATTGTCGTCAGTTTTCAACAAATTCGCCAAACAGCACGAAAACAGTTGAGAACACACAGCTGGAATGCAACCTACGTGAAAAGTGAATTTAATAACTAAAAACTGCAAAATGTGCACAAAGTTACCGTACGAAATTCTGGTATAAACCATGAGCAGGACTGTACTCTCTCATCACATGAAACCGTTTAAAACAACGGACATGCCTCGACTAAACGCAGAGCAGAGGGAGGGGGGTTGCAGGGGGGGGGGGGGGGGGTGGAGCCATCGGTATGTTGCAAATGGGAGCAACGCAGGAGCATGTTGCCAGAATCAGGGGCTGCTTCAAGTGCACCATCGCCAGACTCATCGTCACACGTCTCAGGCAAACTGGCAGCATTGCAGGCAGGCGGAGGAGTGGAAGACCCAAGGTCACGACCCCACAGGAGGACCGGTATTTACGGGTGCTTCACCTAATGTCCAGATTCCTAAACTGTGACGTCATCGTCCGCAAAGAGCCTTGGACATCCAGTCAGCAGAAGGACCGTTGCCAGACGACTCCGCCCGTATGGTCTCCGTGCCTATCGACCTTTCAAGGGCATGACATTAACGTTTCTACACCGACGTCACAGACTGAGATTGGCCAGGACTGTACAGCAGTGGCAGCAGAGAAATTGGCGAAAAGTGCTCTTCAGCGACGAGAGTAGGTGCCACCTCTTCAAGTCTGATGGGCGGGTTCGAACCTACCGACGACGTGGTGAACGGACGGCACGTTGTTGCGTCCAAGAAGTGGAACCTTATGGAGGTGGTTGTGTCATGGTCTGGGGTGGCATCTGCGGGGACCAGAAGACAGATCTGGTCATCATCGACGGACGTCGTTACATTGATGAGGCTTTGCGGCCTGTGGTACTGCATTTCCTGCAACAACACCCACCGACGCTGTTTCAGCAGGACAACGCCACCCCTCACACAGCTCGAGTCACTAGCGACTTTCTAAACGCCAGCAACTTGGCCGTATTACAGTGGCCAGCCAGATCACCGGACCTGTCGCCCATAGAGCGCCTCTGGGATCAACTTGGACGCAGGATTCGGAAACGTCAACAGCCGCCATTGACGAGCGCTGCCTTTGCAATTGCCCTGCAGGAAGAATGGCGTAGGATCCCTAATCAGGATGTCAGGAGACTCGTGTACTCAGTTCGACGTCGTGATAGGGCCTGCATCGTTGCTGGAGGGGGTCACATCCGATACTGAGCCATGTGTGAGCAATGTGTGTACCACAGGACTTTAAAAGAGATCGACGTAGATTCTGCGGGTGTGATCGAATACTGGACAGTGCACTCAGCATGATAAACGTGTCTACAGAACTTTAAGTACATGGTTTTTTTTATCTTGTCAATACCGTTTTTAAATAATTATTTTTTTATAATAAAACATCAACTGTTTCTAAATTTTGCGTCTGTTTTCTTTTAGGTCAGAACATTATGAGGTGGCGTTTCTTTTAATCGTTAGTTTATATTAAAATTAGATTTGGAAATTAGATTCACAGTCATTTGCATGACATAAACCACCAGGCCTTACAACGTACTTGAAGACCGCCTCCGTGGTCTAGTGGTAGAGCGTCCGCCCGGAGAACGGTATGTCCGGGTTTCGATCCCCGACCGCGTCATACCAAGAGACGTTAAAATATGGTACTTGTTGTTACCCTGTCTGGCGCTCGGCATTTAGGGGCTAAAACAAGGACTGGTCGGCTGGGAGTCAGTATACTGTGTCTGAGTGGGGTATACATGTTAAACTGCGGCATGGTATCTCAGTGAGCTAGCACTATAAACCGGCATCAGTCCGGACTAGTACAAGCAGCCACACAAACACACACACGTACATGCACGTTAAACCCCATTTCACCTCACCTACAACGGACTTGGAACAATATTAACATAAATGTGTACAAACAAACCAAACTAATGGTGACTAGGAAAGTTTACACTCCCGACGATAACAGTATCTGTAGCACAGATGGTAGCGGGACAGACTACAAATCAAGGGGTTGCAGGTTCTAATCCCACAGAGGTTTAAACTTCTCTGTATTTATCAGTGTTGTTGTTGTATGCCTAATCGTGTTTCTCTCATACAGGAAGGTAAAAATGAAAGTATATCAGATTACTATTTATTTTTGTTAGTTAGTGACGATAGGCCACCTAGTAAAAAAATACTAACTGATCTGTAAAGTCTACTAACACGTTAGTGTCTGAGTGGACAGTGAAATTCACAAAGTTAGTAAACTTTTTAAGCAAACTATTTTTGTCAGTGTAGTTACTCGGCGAAGGTACTGGAGTCAAATAGAAGTATATTTACAATAGGACAGCTTCAACACCATCGAATCCCGGATTTACTTGTGTAAATTTATTTAGATTAGAAAACGTCATTAAACTATAAGTATACGACTGATAATACATAAAGAAAATTTTATCAATATTTCTTTCTTGTCGTGTGCATGTTTTGATTGTTCGCTTCTTAACTGAAAAACTCACTCACTAACTCACATATGACAGTAGATCTGTTTGAACTTTCTTACGTAGTTCCTGTTAACTCGCGAAGGGGGTAAGGGTGGGGTGGGGTGGGGGGGGGGGGTGGGGGGTGGGTGTAACCTATAATAAGTACACACACCACATTTAAAGTTGTAAACACGTTATAATTGTTATAGGGATACTCGTCATCTTTAGGAATGTTTGTTTGTCGTTTAACGTCGCATTCAGCAATATTCCATCTATATGACGGCGTTCGGTATTTAATCGACTCTCGACCAGACAATCCCGTGATTGGCACCATGAGAGATCGATCTACTCGAATGGGATACGGCGACATGCATCAGTCATGTCAGCGAGCCTGACCACCGAACAGAGGCTTCTTGAGTTCTCGGGACAATCATGTTTAGGGATGGTGTGTTTACATGTATGTACTGATAACCAAGCTCTGGCATCTGTTTAGATCTTAAACGTGTTTAAATTTTTAAAAACCCAAAACCTCAATTCTGTTTAGGATTTCAACACAATCCCTGAACACGTTTAAAGCTCCACAGTGTGTTAGTGGGTAAGTGGGTGGGCGTTAGTTAGCCCAGTGAACCAAAGGTTTGATCAAACCAGCCTCAAAGAATTGAGACCCCCATACTTGTTTCCCTGTGATGTCATCAGAATATATGCTACTCAAAAGAAGTTTAGGACCACCCGATTCTTGCATATTACTGTGGTCATTCTGCCATGGCATGTTAGTATTATGTTATATAAATATGGTTAATCTGCCATGACATGGAAGTAATACGTTATTTTACTATGGTTAATCTGCCATGACATGAAAGTAATATGTTATATCAATATGGTTAATCTGCATGGCAAGGTAGTAATATGTCATATAACTATGGCTTATCTGTCATGACATGATAGTAATATGTTATATTACTATGGTATAGCTGTCATGACATGGTAGTAATATGTTATATCACTATGGTTAATCTGCCATGGCCAGGTAGTAATATGTCATATTACTATGGTTATTCTGCCTTTAGATGGTAGTAATATGTTATATTACTATGGTTAATCTGCCGTGGCAAGGTAGTAATATGTCATATTACTATGGTTATTCTGCCATGACATGGTAGTAATATGTTATATTACTATGGTTTTCCTGTCATGACATGGAAGTAATATGTCATATTACTATGGTTTTTCTGCCATGGCATGATAGTTATATGTTATATTACTATGGTTAATCTGCCATGGCAAGGTAGTAATAGGTCATATTACTATGGTTAATCTGTCATGACATGGAAGTAATACGTCATATTACTATGGTTTATCTGCCATGGCATGATAGTAATATGGAAGAATCGGGTGGTCCTCAACTTCTTTTGAGTAGTATATAAACATGCGCAGTTAACGCTCCCTCACTAACTCATGAAGTTGGACTTGTGGTCTTTGTCAGTACGTTATGTAATATGTGTAAGGAATACAAAAAATAACGATTTGAGTGTTTTGAAATCACTTCTACAGCCAGGCCTGATCACTAACATCACGTTCCAGTCGCTATTAATAATGATAGAGGCAAATAGCCAGCATGTTTCAAAGAGTATACGACGGTATTCTGCATGGTCGCGTCATCGATCGATAAACAGCATAAGCCACAAATATGTTATTGTAAATAAACCAGAGCCATCAGTAGCGATAAATAAATCTAAAATCTACTGCCATTCAAATAACTTCATTTTATACGACTGGTCAAAAATGAACGTTGCATCCAACTGAAATATATCTACATAAAACTGTATGCTCTTCTAGCTGTGCCCGGGCACAGTTAGCGGTGGATACAGTTTCACTTACAGCCTAAAGGTGACGTGATGTGACGCACACACATCCTACTGGGTTTAATGCTCAATTCATCCTCATTTCAGTCGCTGAGCGTAGCGGCTCGGTAATACATGAAGTCAAAACGTCGACATTTGAAAGTTAACACACACAATTTATCGACAGATGCTGTTTTGTTGTGGCAAACTGTTGTGGCAATTATTGTAATTAAAGCTTTGAAGAAACATACACTAGGCTAATAATTGCCTGACGTGTGCCTATCATGAAATACTGACACTTACATTATTTATATATATGTTGACAGAACAAGGAATCAAACGATTGTTTAGTGGAATCAGAGTATTGCAGATAGAAGTCAATTTCTTTATGTTTATTCTTTTCCCGGAGCACATGCCCTTAGTTTATCTTACCCTCTTAAACACTCACCCTCTTAAATTACAAACAAACATCCTCTTTTTACGACACTTTTTTTTAAAACTGACCTAATTGTAATTGGACACTCTCTATAAACCGACTTCCTTGTTAGCACACACTCTACAAACCGGAGCCTATGTTAGCCCACACTCTACAAACCGGACCATTTGTTAGCCCACACTGTACAAACCAGCCTTCTTGCTAGTACACTCTCTACAAACCGGACTCCTTGTTAGTCCTTACTCCACAAACCAGCCTCCTTCTTAGCCCACACTCTACAAAGCGGCATCCTTGTTAGCCCAACCTGTACAATCCGGCCTCCTTGTTAGCCCACACTTAACAAACCAGCCTTGTTTGACCACACTCTACAAACTGGCCTCCTTGTTAGCCCACACTCTACAAACCAGCCTCCTTGTTAGCCCACATTCTACAAACCAGCCTCCTTGTTTGACCACACTCTACAAACCAGCCTCCTTGTTTGACCACACTCTACAAACTGGCCTCCTTGTTAGCCCACACTCTACAAACCAGCCTCCTTGTTAGCCCACACTCTACAAACCAGCCTCCTTGTTTGACCACACTCTACAAACCAGCCTCCTTGTTTGACCACACTCTAAAATCCGGCCTCCTTGTTAGCCCACACTCTACAAACCAGCCTCCTTGTTAGCCCACACTCTACAAACCAGCCTCCTTGTTTGACCACACTCTACAATCCGGCCTCCTTGTTAGCCCACACTCTACAAACCAGCCTCCTTGTTTGACCACACTCTACAAACCAGCCTCCTTGTTTGACCACACTCTACAATCCGGCCTCCTTGTTAGCCCACACTCTACAAACCAGCCTCCTTGTTTGACCACACTCTACAAACCAGCCTCCTTGTTTGACCACACTCTACAATCCGGCCTCCTTGTTAGCCCACACTCTACAAACCAGCCTCCTTGTTTGACCACACTCTACAAACTGGCCTCCTTGTTAGCCCACACTCCACAAACCGGCCTCTTTGTTAGAACACTCTCTACAAACCAGCCTCCTTGTTTGACCACACTCTACAAACCAGCCTCCTTGTTTGACCACACTCTACAATCCGGCCTCCTTGTTAGCCCACACTCTACAAACCAGCCTCCTTGTTGGCCCACACTCTACAAACCAGCCTCCTTGTTTGACCACACTCTACAATCCGGCCTCCTTGTTAGCCCACACTCTACAAACCAGCCTCCTTGTTAGCCCACACTCCACAAACCGGCCTCTTTGTTAGAACACTCTCTACAAACCAGCCTCCTTGTCAGCCCACACTCCACAAACCAGCCTCCTTTTAGCCCACACTCTACAAACCAGCCTCCTTGTTAGCCCACACTCTACATAGCGGCCTCTTTGTTAGCCCACACTGGACAAAACAGGCTCCTTGTTAGACCACAGTCTACAAACCAGCATCCTTGTTAGGCTACACTCTACAAACCGGCCCCCTTGTTACACCACACTATTCAAACCGGCCTCTTTGTAAGCCCATTCTCTCTTCAAACCGCCCTCCTTGTAATCCGACACTATCCTAAGTTCTTTTGGAACTTTTCTTAGTAATTATTGAGTTAAGTTATTTTTCTATCGGTGAATGATTATATTACTGTTTGTGACATTCAATATGTGAAGTAAACCATTTGAAACCTAAAAACAATATATAAATCAAAATGCACAGAAAACGTGATGGTACTACATGCCAAATATATCAATAGCAACAAGATCATTACGACTGACATTCAAACAATCCATTCAAACACATATAGACACTTAGACAGGTCAACTTTATCCGAAATAAAACAAACGTCTCCTTTGATGCATTCCCTGACGTTGTATGTATTTATTCCTTCCGCTTGCACGACCCGCTGAAAGGAAGACAAGATATATACACAGCCCAAAGTGTACTGAATTATGCTTTTCGCGTTAGACTGAGAAATATACGATTATGGAGGCAGCGAGGACATCAGTTTTTCATTTCACATTTCTTTACAAACGAACTCTGTTTTATGAGAGTCAGAATTTGATAAAAAAAAGAAGTAAAAATATCCATAATCCCTTTACAGGCAGCTTTTAGTCATCACTTATGCAGTTTTATATAACTCCTCGTTCGGGAACGATGAAATATCTGTGTAATATGTCTCCACTATATTGCTTTCCCAGTTTTTCAGATAAGGGAAACTTCTCACCTCTCCATTTAATTTGTGTCCATCCGCCCTGACATGGCCTACGCACTACATTTTATCAAGGAGTGATTGTTTTCCTTTTATAACCACCAGGGGAGATTTGTCTTGAAAATACTGTCTATCCGCAAAGTCATATCGCTGGGGTTTTATGATTTTTCTCCAATTAACTTTCAACTAGACCAGTTTTTCCTCGACGTTTTTATAATAAGTTCATATTCCATTCATAACGCGATTTTCGATTAAATGTGATTAAGTGCTCAATCTATCAGTTCTACGCGCGTCTTCTGTCTCCCAAATATAGATATTGGCGAAAGAGAGCACTTTCCCTCTATTTGCCATATGACGCCTTTTTTATTTAACACGCATGCGCAATCTCCACGAATCTCCACGAATCTCCACGAAACCATGTCTATCACTTTGTCATCTCAGTGTATGCTTATGGGGAAAAAATATCAATTTAGAAAGTTCTCATAAATCTGGCAAAATATTATCGGGAAGTCGTGTGGAAAGGTTCGTCAGAACAAAAGTGTGATAAATGCACATGTCGGTGTGATGGCGAAGGTCATCTTGTTTCACGTTAAGTCAGTTCGCAGATTTGAGAAGATCGTTTATAAACACGGTTCATAATAGTTTTACTGAAAGAATTTCACCTCACGTTAAATGGGTTTAATCATTTTGAAACTTGTATTATAATGATTTCGATATGATTTTGTGGGTTGCGGTATTGGTGCTTTCATGACAGTACGCGACACTGCTTGTATTTTGAAACTTGTATTATAATGATTTCGATATGATTTTGTGGGTTGCGGTATTGGTGCTGTAATACCAGTACGCGACAATGTTTGTATGTGACAGGGCGGGCTTGTTCCAACAGCTGACGTGGTTTAGAATAGTTTCGCCTGGTCTTAGCGTCACAGTTGTTGGACAACAAGTCACGGAGTTCTCAAATGTCCCGTTTCTACTTTCTGAGTGTTTGGGGAGGAAATCCCGATATATGTCCAGACAAACACAGGAAGAGACGACGCAGGGGAGCGTGGAGTTGATTCATAGGGGGATCCAGAGAGGGGGGTGTCTAGAGGGTCCTCATTCACAACTTTTTAAAAACTAAATGGAGTATGTTTTAGGCAGTAACATTATCTCAGAGAGGAGGGTCCTCATTCACAACTTTTTAAAAGCTAAATGTAGTATGTCGTAGGCAGTAACATTATCTCAGAGAGGAGGGTCCTTATTCACAACTTTTTAAAAACTAAATGTAGTATGTTTTAGGCAGTAACATTATCTGAGAGAGGGGGGTCCTCATTCACAACTTTTTAAAAACTAAATGTAGTATGTTTTAGGCAGAAACATTATCTCAGAGAGGGGGGTCCTCATTCACAACTTTTTAAAAACTAAATGTAGTATGTTTTAGGCAGTAACATTATCTGAGAGAGGAGGGTCCTCATTCACAACTTTTTAAAAACTAAATGTAGTATGGTGTAGGCAGTAACATTATCTGAGAGAGGAGGGTCCTCATTCACAACTTTTTAAAAACTAAATGTAGTATGTCGTAGGCAGTAGCATTATCTGAGAGAGGGGGGTCCTCATTCACAACTTTTAAAAAACTAAATGTAGTATGTCGTAGGCAGTAACATTATCTGAGAGAGGGGGGTCCTCATTCACAACTTTTTAAAAACTAAATGTAGTATGGTGTAGGCAGTAACATTATCTGAGAGAGGGGGGTCCTCATTCACAACTTTTAAAAGCTAAATGTAGTATGTTTTAGGCAGTAACATTATCTGAGAGAGGAGGGTCCTCATTCACAACTTTTAAAAAACTAAATGTAGTATGTCGTAGGCAGTAACATTATCTCAGAGAGGGGGGTCCTCATTCACAACTTTTAAAAAACTAAATGTAGTATGGTGTAGGCAGTAACATTATCTGAGAGAGGGGGGTCCTCATTCACAACTTTTTAAAAGCTAAATGTAGTATGTTTTAGGCAGTAACATTATCTGAGAGAGGAGGGTCCTCATTCACAACTTTTAAAAAACTAAATGTAGTATGTCGTAGGCAGTAACATTATCTCAGAGAGGGGGGTCCTCATTCACAACTTTTAAAAAACTAAATGTAGTATATCGTAGGCAGTAACATTATCTGAGAGAGGGGGGTCCTCATTCACAACTTTTTAAAAGCTAAATGTAGTATGGTGTAGGCAGTAACATTATCTGAGAGAGGGGGGTCCTCATTCACAACTTTTTAAAAGCTAAATGTAGTATGGTGTAGGCAGTAACATTTTCTGAGAGAGATGAGGGATGAAATGTAGCCTCATCTACTTTGTATACATGTACTGTAGACCTATGGCATTAACACTATTTAAAATAAAGAGTGAGTGAGTGAGGGAGTGAGTGAGTGAGTGAGTGAGTGGGTGGGTGGGTGAGTGAGTGAGTGAGTGAGTGAGTGAGTGAGTGAGTGAGTGAGTGAGTGAATGAGTGAGTGAGTGAATGAGTGAGTGAGTGGGCGGGTTGGTTAGTGAGTGAGTGAGTGAGTGAGTTAGTGAGTATCTGGTTGGTTGGTTGGTTGGTTGGTTGGTTGATTTAGATCTGGGCACAATATATTCTCATACCCCTTGTTTGCTTTTTCAAGGGGACAATGTGAGATAAGCCCCGTGTTTCTCCCCATTGAAACTCCCGGAGACAATACCTTCAAACACCCGTAATACTTAGAAACCCCGGAATAGCACATGATCTAACATAGCGTACAGATCTGCTTGAAATCCCAAGAAGGAATATACTGTGTTTGCCTCCCATGGCTGAAGTAGTTGCTCAGCGTCTAGAATTTCTAAGATAGATGTCGTGAATGATGTTCACGCTTTCAATCCCTGGTCCTCTTGGCCAGACTCGATTATTTACAGGCTGATGTGATGTAGCTGGAATATTGTTGACTGCGGAGTTAAACAACATTCACTCACGCCAGGTAACACTTTGTTACCACCCGATCGTCATTGTAAGGGGCTCATATATGTACGAGGTATGTGAGGCCTATCCTCCGCTGGTATATCCCCACAAAGGGGGGCAAGGACATGACGTCACAACGCACTTTCCCCCGTGGGGGTTCCAGGTTAGAACAGGTCCACAGAAAGCCATGGTGGTCGTGTAAGGCAACTATTGTATAAGGGACCGGTCATTTATTACAGGGGTGAGTGGATTTTTTAATGCACTAATGTACTGGAAATAATAACCCTCCCCTAATGCTTGTCATACTTGTGGACGAACCTCCCCATGTCCGTGTACATTTTTTCATGACCTTTTCTGAAATAACTTCTCAGGGGTCATAAAAAATATACAAGGGCATGGGGAGGTTTAGTGCCAAAACACCTTATATTTTATTATAAAGAGTCCATTGTTTCATGATCCTCCCAAAATATGTGCATTACTTTTTAATGACCCTCCCCAACAGACCGTCATATTATTTGCTGACCCTCCCCGATTCCCTCTGACCCTATTAAAAATGACTGGTCCCTAAATGGATCAGGTCGGGTGCCATCGTTGACGGTGTGGAGGGCTGCTTATCATATCAATCACTGGTTTGTTTGGTCAGATACTTTACAGGAAGCCTTCGTATGGCTATAACATTTCTGGGCGGGGCGTTACATAGATTTTACATAGCGTATAGGTTTTAGTGTATGGTCCTGGCGACTGTTGAACTGGTTATGTACCTTTAATGGGCTTTGCCAAACACTTTACCACGTGTGTGTGTGTGTGTGTGTGTGTGTGTGTGTGTGTGTGTGTGTGTTGTGTCTGTATGTGTATGTGTGTGTGTGTCTCTCTCTCTCTCTCTGATGTGTCTGTATGTGTCTCTGTGTGTCTATGTGTGTGTGTGTGGGGGGGTCTCTCTCTCTCTCTCTCTCTCTCTCTCTCTCTCTGATGTGTTTCTGTATGTCTATGTGTGTCTATGTGTGTGGGGTCTCTCTCTCTCTCTCTCTCTCTGATGTGTCTGTATGTGTCTCTGTATGTCTCTCTGTATGTCTCTCTGTGTGTCTCTTTCTGTGTGTGTGTGTGTGTGTGTGTGTGTGTGTGTGTGTGTGTGTGTGTGTGTGTGTGTGTGTGTGTGTGTGTGTGTGTGTGTGTGTGTGTGTGTGTGTGTGTGTGTGTGTGTGTGTGTGTGTGTGTGTGGCTATAACATTTCTGGGGCGGGGCGTTACATAACATCCAAACACAACCGGTTACGTCAACGTTCTGCAATGGGCGAATGTGACATCATCTAATTATATTTCACCATAAACAGAAACAGTGTAGGATTCCTGTAAAATATCAAAATGTTTAATCATAAATCAAATTTTAAAAAAGCTCCAAATCATTTGTTTAAAGTTGAACAACGTCATTTACGTAATGGCGTCCCAAGGATGACGTCGTATAATATTGTTTTTAAGTTTTAAAACTGATATTGCAGAAACTTAAATTAGGTCGAACCGGGAGTCTCTTTATTGATATCACTATTATTCTTGGCATGAATTCTAAATGCAATTTATCGAATTCTTATCAACACATTATCAGAGGCTTGTATACATCAGGGGATACATTTAGTAACATTATCGAAAATTTAAACACACTTTGAACGGAAAAAGAGTAAAGAAATGCGACAATAAATGTTTATTTCGTCATCAAAGAAGAAAATCTATGCCCTCAGAAATTTGAATGAATGGCACAAAATGAAATTTACATCGATTTTAGAATTTGTTTTTCTTTAAAGTTTTATGATTCTAATATAATTCGTTTGCTATGAACGTGTCATGGTTTCACCTACGGTTAATTTCGAAATGATTGACATTGGATCATTGAGAACAGGTCATTATATTACGGGCGCACTCGTTTCTCAGCCAACCAGCAATTACAAAATTACAAGCAGCAAAAAACTGTTTCTGCATAAAGAATACATTGAGTTACACTGCATAATGGAGGCGTTGTAAGTTGGGGCCAAATTTAACCCGAATGCACAGAACGCTTAATTTTCGATAATGACGACATCGCCTTGTAGTGTGGTAGGGAATTGGGAATTAACGTTGCTTTGAACAGCATTTCAGTTATATCACGACGTGTCAGCTCAATGTTGGGGGAATTCCCAAAGCGATGAAGGTCGTAGACACTTACCACAATTCATGATACCGCGAGGGCAGTGTTGAGAAACTGACGACTGTTGAACTGGTTATGTACCTTGAATGGGCTTTGCTAAATACGTTACCAAACATGAAGCTAATTTATTTCAAGTGCATATACGTTGTTAATTAATGCTTAAAGATCATACGAGGTGAATTGACAATAGAATTAAAGGTATGTCACTGTTAATTATCTCCAACTTGAACCTTATATTATCTGAGATCCTGGCCGAATTATTGTGGAAGTATGTTATTTAAGGCAAACGTGAGTGTTTTCATGTACAAATCTAAAAAACAGTAAACTACGGTTATAACGAACACGCTTATAACGAACTGGTAGATATAACGAACTGGTTTTTAGGCCCCTGTCATTTGCTGTATCTCTGCTGTACATATGCTTATAACGAATTACGGTTATAACGAACTAGAATTTGTGGTCCCTTTGATTCGCTATAACCGTAATACTGTATATCTTCAGTTAAACACAATAAATTCCAGAAAACGTCATGCACGAAGAACCTCGTATACTCTTATTTATCAAAGTTCAAATGATCATCTCGCAGTTGTATATATAGAGTCAAGATTTTTATATAACGCAAATGCTGACAATAATTTTCTCTGTTACACTGAAATTTGAAAAAACTGTTGATAGGTTCATTATAGAATTCCAAACATGTGGTTGTCTGGCAATCAGGGTAAAAGATCCAGTTTAAAGAAATGCACGTCTGTCATGCATTATGATCCGCGTTATCAATTCTTTACAATTTAGTTAAAATAATAAACGCATAAAACTGATACGTAAACAAAGGCAGTCATTTTGTTTTGTTTGTGTAATCTCTGCATGATATCACCATTGTGATGTACTGGGATATGGATTCTGTCTCCTTAACATCACACAGCAACTGAGAAACGAAGACGCCTATGAATTTATTGACCAGAAGAGGATTCAAAATATTAAAAATGAGCACATGAAATTGTGAAGTTAACGCATTCGGTTATCTTTCCATTGGGAATTCCCAGCGTTTCCGGTTTTAAACGTCTTAAAAGGGTTGAAAGTAATAAAATACCACGGCTATCTCCATGCGTCACATGCAAATGGTCATTTTCTCGCTACAGAACGTAGATTTTGCCAATATTGCCGGGGCTGTAATTATATTAGGACGCCGTTGAAGGACTTTATCATAATGACACATGTTCAGTAGGATAACAGAAAACAAACTTGAAGGTATACGCCAGGATTCAATCCCCAAGGATAGTTTAAAATGGCGGTGCAATGAATGAAATTATCAAGTTAATGTAGTCACTGCATGAAATTAGTAGACTGACATAATCCTCGACCATTTGGTCATTACACATCTTCGACGACTGTAAACAAAGTAATTATTTTGTATCATGTTTTAAAAAATGTACATACTAACCGAATGGCTTTTTGTAATGATGAGGTGAAGTGAGGTGAAATTGGGTTTAACGTCTCGTACAAGATTATTGCACTTATATAGCGACGTGCATGCACGTGTGTGTGTGTGGCTGCTTGTACTAGTCCGGACTGATGCCGATTTATAGTGCTAGCTCACTGAGATACCATGCCGCAGTTTAACATGAATACTCCACTCAGACACAGTACACTGACTCCGATCCGACCAGTCCTTGTTTTAGCCCCTGAATGCCGAGCGCCTGACAGGGTAACAACAAGTACAATCTTTTAACGTCTTTTGGTATGACGAGGCCGGAGATCGAACCCCGAACCTTCCGCTCTCCGGGCGGACGCTCTACCACTAGACCACGAAGGCGGTCCTGTAATGATGAACGTCAATCAACGTGTCAGTATGTACAATGTGTGAAGCCAATTTCTGGTGTCCCCCGTCGTGGTATTGCTGGAATATTGCTGAAAGCGGCGGAAAACCATACTCACTCACTCACGTAGTATGCCGTCTGTAGGTGCCAACATGGCGCTACGTGCTCGGCGCAGCACGTGCCAGACGTCACGTGACGTAATTAGAGGTTTCTGGCACAGAAAGCGGACCACCAGCAAGTTCCACACTTTGGACAAATTCCCACCTAGGATGTTTTCTCACCTGTGCACATTGTGGGTTCGAATCCCGGTTCGCCCCGATTGTGTTTGTAGGTTTGTCAGCACCATAACAGTGCTCGTGGGTTTCACTGAAGTCGTAAACGTCTGAGACCTGCATCACTTCGGGCTTTCCTCCCACATTAAGCTGACACGCTGGATATAACTGGAATACTGTTAAAAGCGGCGTTAAACCCAACTCACTAACTCACTCACTCACTCACTCACTCATTCCCATCTGGGATAATTACCATTGGGCAAACGTCATTCCCGGACAACGCCGAAGCTGGATCGTCAGGACCTCGGTCATATACACCTTGAAAACTTCCCACCTAGAATATATACTACCTTCGAGTAATGTCATACAAGGCATACATGCATAGATAGGACAATTCCGACGTAGAATAATTCCCAACTACACAAATCCCCATCTAAGACAATACCAACCAAGAACAATTTATACCAAATTACCTTCGTTGGGCAATACCGATTTAAGATATTATGTACTTCCATCAGTGAGAATTATCACAAAGGATAGCATTCGTCACCACTCGCCCCTTTCCGTAACCTGCAAGAAGACTCGTCCCCCTCTCGATGAATGTTAATTCGTGACCTGTTACAGGAAGGGGCGAGTGGTGACGAATGGATGAATGTTATGTGCGAAAATACGACAAACTAATCAGAATGCGCGTATGATTTCAAGTTCTTCGTCAAAGAATCCCTCAGAAATATTTTTAAATTTACATATGTCTTGCATCTAAAAATATACCCAAGACACAGTTAAATGTGTTCAATCATACTGTATAATTCAGCATGTGCTTTAAATTGCATCTGAAATATATATAATATATGGGGAAATATATGTGAACCATTACGCAACGAGTTGACAACTGTTTTAGGTATGCCCGTTTGCGCTAAGACGGAACCTAGTTGCAAAAATGGCCATGAGAGGGGCACGAGTCGCTATTCGGCTTGTCCCGGAATAGCACGAGTTGGTCACGAATGAAAGCACAGTACAGTCCGCATTTTCCCACCTAGCTGCATGAAGACATGGGGGAGAATTGGTCTTCAGAAAATAAAAAGACCCGCCAGAGAATAACCAGTCTCGATTATCCCCCAAAACAGATTCCACTGGGCGTAAAAGGCAAAAAAGCGGTGAAAATGATTTGAATGGATCACTTAAAATCTGAAATGACACCGGGTGTTCGTGAAAAGGATAAACATGACCTGTTCTGCCGGTAGCAGATTGGGTGGTCAGGCCCGCTGACTTGGTTGATGCATGTCATCGTATCCCAATTATGTAGATCGATGCTTATGATGTCAGTCACTGAATTGTCTAAACAAACTCAAGAAACGTATATAAAATCCCACATAAAGGTCGATTTTCTGTATCTGAGATATGCATTTGAAACAATAGTAAGTGAATAACATCCTGAATAAGAGTAGAAAAGTGTATAAAACAATATTCCTGTGTGGCTCTTGCCCTGATTGTGATTGAGTAAATGGGATGGATTTAACGCGGCTGGGGCATTGTTTCATCATCACGGTAGAGGGACGCCATCACGGTAGAGGGACGGTGGTCAGTGGTCTCACGCATTGTGTCCATGTGTCCACGAGGATGAGTATCATGTTTCAAACTAAGGATTATAATTAGTTCTAATTTGAAACCACCATCGGCGAATCCTGGAAGGACTAAGGGGCGCAACTGTGAACAGCCATCATCAATGCGA
Organism: Haliotis cracherodii; assembly: GCF_022045235.1. Taxonomy (NCBI): domain Eukaryota; kingdom Metazoa; phylum Mollusca; class Gastropoda; order Lepetellida; family Haliotidae; genus Haliotis; species Haliotis cracherodii. The sequence continues at coordinate 37,487,273 of NW_027266343.1, forward strand.
CGAACAGGCCAAAATATCCATCAGACGAAGGACTACACACTTATTATAATAACACAGACGTGATTGTCTTCTTTTTTGCGAGACACACTATACTATTATTCACGCGGACGAACATTTGGGGCACTGATTATAAACATAACTTAAATGAATAGATAAACAGACAAGATTAATCACGTGGACGAATGAACACGATCATAATTACTTGTCTTCGGGTATGTTAAAGGACAGACTAAATTACCGACCCACGTCCGATTGAATACAATGATAGTTACACAACATCGATTATTTACTTAAAAACAACAGCAGTTATTTGAAAGGACGGGCTAAATATACCGACAACGCGGACGAACGAAGACTTCTGGTAATTACACAAAGGCGACCATTTCACAGAACAGAATCAATTGCTGGTCACACGGACGAATGAAACTTATGGTAAATACACAATGACGATCATTTGAAAGTACAGACAAACAAAACACATAGAATTACACAAACAGCGATTACTCGAAAGGGCGGACAGACCAAATAACCGATCATACAGATGAATTAACACTATCATAATAACACAACAGCAATTACTCGAAAGGAGAGATAGACAAAATTACCGATCACACGGACGAATGAACAATATGATAATTGCACAACACATTACCGATCACAAGGACGATGGAATAATATGATAATTACACAACAGCGATTATTTGAAAGAACAGATAGACTAAATTAAAGATCATACAGACGAATGAACAATATGATAATTACACAACAGCGATTATTTGAAAGGAGAGACAGACAAAATTACCGATCACACGGACGAATGAACACTATGATAATTACACAACAGCGATTATTTGAAAGGAGAGACAGACAAAATTACCGATCACACGGACGAATGAACAATAAGATAATTACACAACAGCGATTATTTGAAAGGGGAGACAGACAAAATTACCGATCACACGGACGAATGAACAATATGATAATTACACAAAAGCGATTATTTGAAAGGAGAGACAGACAAAATTACCGATCACACGGACGAATGAACACTATGATAATTACACAACAGCGATTATTTGAAAGGAGAGACAGACAAAATTACCGATCACACGGACGAATGAACAATAAGATATTTACACAACAGCGATTATTTGAAAGGAGAGACAGACAAAATTACCGATCACACGGACGAATGAACACTATGATAATTACACAACAGCGATTATTTGAAAGGAGAGACAGACAAAATTACCGATCACACGGACGAATGAACAATATGATAATTACGTAACAGCAATTACCTGCATGGGCGAAGAAAGTAAAACTCCCATCACACGGACGAACAGACGCTTCTCTCAAACGTGTGATGGGGTTATACCAAGTAACACCCTAGAAACCCCTGGCAGTCTTTGATATCAAGATTCATTACCCTATCCGTAGAAATAAAGTGCCGTTTGGGGACTTTCCCCGCGTTCATCTCGCACAGGTTTTTGTTCCAATCCTCTTTGGGTTTCTCGAAAATTGCGTGGTTTTTGTACCTGTTTCCCGAGGAAAGATTGATCAAGTGCGGTTTTCCACTTTGAAGACATTCTTAATGGATCATAACAACGAGAAATACGGCATTTCTAGAGGATTAATTCTAAAATAACTTGGTTATGTGTTTGCTTAAAAACTTAGATTTTCGTGAACTGGCCTTTTCAATGATTGTGATAATTCGTTAGCTAAGTGCACTTACTAGACACCCTATTCAATAGCGCTCGATCCGGGCTGGAGCGTCAAATGGAGAACCGGTGGCCGGGATTTTGTTTGTGATGGATACAGTCGACAGAGTATCTACAAATATTTGGCGCCTCGGTATTAACCGTAATTTCCTTTTATTATCTCAGTCAAATATATTTCTTGAGACGTAAACTGCTATATATACATCTATAGGTTCACTTTGAGTATTGATGTTCCAACTGTACAGTGAATGTAAGGCTGATGCGACGAAAGAAGAAATTTCTCAATCAAATGGGTAATCTTATTGTTTCACGTATGTAGAGACTAATATCTTACTGTGTTTGTTACTGAATGTGTTATAAAGAATAAAAAGTATTGCATTTTTCTAACAAGGACTCTCAAAAGCGTTTCGTAAAATCAGTGGTATGGGTAATGGAGAAATCATGAGAATTTCAACTGATTCCGGAAGTAGAGTCAACGATCTCAGAACGAGTCTACTTCCGGAATCAACAGAATCGGCTAATTTCAGCGACATAAATTTATGGTTGACATATAATTCCTCTGTAATTTTGAAGATCCGGGGTAGAACAGGTCTTCAGCAATCCATGCTTGCCGTAAAAGGCGACTGTGCTTGTCGTAAGAGGCGACTAACGGGATCGGGTGGTCAGGCTCGCTGACGTGGTTGATCCTAATTGCGTGGATCTATGCTTATGATACCCATCACTGGATTGTCTGGTTCAGACTCGATTATTTACAGACCGCCGTCGTCTTACTGAAATATTGCTGAGAGCGGCGTTAAACAACAAACCAACAACCAACCAACCTCTGTAATTTTGCATAATAGTTGTATCTGTTAAAAACTGCAAAAACGATTGCATGACGTCATCATAAAAGTTTATTATGCTGAGGTAATATTATTTATATTGCCCACGTTTCGCAATAATGGTTGTAGTTTTCAACGCTCTATCATTCAACGTTACGTGAACAGCACGTCTTATTGTTTTCAAAAATATGGAAAATAATTAGATAAAAAAACGAGGTACGACGAAATTATGGAGTTTCGAGATTTTTCTATGTATTACTCACTGTCATTTCAAGAATGAAAATAGTATAATAAAAATGAAACATCATACATCAAACATCATACATCAGAGATGACGTATTACTATCGATCTGTGACGTCGCGAGCAATGGATGACATGTTTTCGTATTGTTCTAAAGACCCAATGAGACGTCATATCGCTTAAACTGACCAATTAGTATTAAGAATCGCTACAATCAGTATTAAGAGTCGCTAAACTGCACTTGTTGAAATATCTGAGAGTTCTTACACACTGTCTTTCTACCGTTGTAGAGGCGCCGTGATATTGCTGGAATATTGCTGAAAGCGGCGTAAAACCATACTCAGTCACTCTACCGTTGTAGGCGCCTCCGTGGTTTAGTGGATAGAGCGCCTACACGGAGAACGAAATAACGGTGTTTCGGTCCTTAGCCGCGTTATACCAAAAAATTACTAAAAGATGGAACTTGTTTTTACCCTGCCTGCATTAATAAGATTAAACAAGGACTGGTCGACCCGGAGTCAGAATACTGCGGGATATCCATGTTAAGCTGCAGAATAATGGGTTAGCACTATAGAACTGGCATTAGTCCGGAGTATTACGAAGTGGTAAACGTCTGAGACCTGCATCACTTCAGTCTTTCCTCCCACATTACACTGACACGCCATGATACAACTGCAATACTGTTCAAAGTGGCGTTGAAACCAACTCACTCACATACTGATTGTATCCATTTCCATAAATAGAAACCAGCAAGTGGATTTAAACATCAACTCACTCACTCATTCACTCCCCCTCTCACTCACTCTATTCTTCACTTCATAGTTAATGTCGCCTATTGTCTTGAAACGGCAATTTCCGAATTGACACACCACCTCCAGAGTTGCGTCCCTTAGCCGTTCAGTGTCATCTTGACGTGGGTGTGGGGCCCCGGAGAATTTTTTTTTTGTCAATAGTCCCACGAAAGTGTTTCGGAGAAAATGGCCTCCAGCAAACTCCCATATGAAGTGACCGCCTCCATGGTGTAGTGGTAGAGCGACCCCCGGTGAGCAGAAGGTCAGGTGTTCGATCCCCGGCCGCGTCATACCAAAAGACGTTAAAAAAATGCACTTGTTGTTACCCTGCCTGGCGCTCGACATTAAGGGGCGAAAACAAGGACTGGTCGGCTCGGAGTCAGTATATTGTGGGATATTCATGTTAAACTGCGGCATAGTATCTCAGTGGGCTAGTACTATAAATCGGCATTAGTCCACACACACACACACACACACACACACACACACACACACGTTCATGCACGTCGCTAAACAAGTACAGCAATCTTGGACGCGACATTAAACCTAATTTCACCTCACCTCACCTGTATATAGGTATAAGTTGATATGATAAGCGGCGTGTACCCATTTCACTCAGTCAGTCACTCACAAGTGATCAAATGTTCGTTAATCTGCATCTGTTGAGCATGAACAGTTCCCACTAATGTGTTGTAAGTATTTAGCTTCACACTTAGTTACCGATGACCCCAGTAAGCATGGTAAACAAAGCCTACAAGTCTCACCACTTGTAAACATTATGTTGTACACCAGTATCCCGACTAGACAACAGTTTCATGTCTGAATATGTACCATCATATGCTGAACTGAATAATATCTATTCTATATCTAAAGAGAGAGGGGGGGGGGGGGGGAGAGAGAGAGAGAGAGAGAGGAGAGAGAGAGAGAGAGAGAGAGAGAGAGATTCCAGATATCCGTCCTTGTCAAAACTCCTTTATACACACAAGATAAAGGCCCTTCAGGTGTAAAATCTCTCTCGATCGATGAAATGATATGATTGAATGAGAGAGAGAGAGAGAGAGAGAGAGAGAGAGATTCCAGTTATCCGTCCTTGTCAAAACTCCTTTATACACACAAGATAAAGGCCCTTCAGGTGTAAAATCTCTCTCGATCGATGAAATGATATGATTGAATGATATTGAGAGAGGGAGAGAGATTCCAGATATCCGTGCTTGTCAAAAGGGCCTTTAGCCACACAAGATAAAGGCCCTTCAGGTGTAAAATCTCTCTCTCTCTCTCTCTCTCTCTCTCTCTCTCTCTCTCTCTCTCTCTCTCTCTCGATCGATCGATCGATCGATCGATCGATATCATTCAGTTATATATAGCTAAATATATATATATGGTTATTATATATAGTTATCATATAGCGTGTTATATAGTTATTATATATTCACGCTATATGACGGGCAGAGCAACATCGATTGTATGTTGCGGAATGTTGGCGGAAATTGATAAAACAGAAATATATTTGCATGTATATGCAACCTCCTGGCTACGCTCTTGGTGTATTTAAACAATGTTGTGTGTACCAGTATTTGTAACATACATGTATGTACCACAGATCATCGAGACAACATTGACTTTCCATGCATGATACTTGTATAGAAAGCAACTTCTTTCATTCTTTGTCACGACGTTTCAGAGCTCCTTCTTACTCCTTCATCAGTTGATATACAAATACCACATCAAGATTTCTATATATACATATATTAACTCTATGCACTTACTCAGTTCTCACCTGATGAAGGAGGGCGGTCAGGTAGCCTAGTGGTTAAAGCGTTCGCTCGTCACGCCGAAGACCCGGGTTCGATTCCCGACATGGGTACAATGTGTGAAGCCCATTTCTGGTGACCCCCGCCGTGATATTGCTGGAATATTGCTAAAAGCGGCGTAAAACCATACTCACTCACTCACTCACCTGATGAAGGAACTAGAATCTGCGTCAAGGAGACGCACAGCGAACTGCGCCGTCTAAAACGACAGGGCCAACCGTGTTTCATTTGAAAAAAAGACCGGAATTAAATTAAATAGAAATGCAAAGTGTTTTTGTTTCGTTTGTTTTTTTGTTGTAAAAAAACCGTTTGGTTCATGAAAACCGACACAGACAAAAACGATATATGAACTAATTTCTAAAGCAACGATGAACGATTTGTTTTTATTTTAGAACAGCAAACCACATTGCCTTTCCTACCTTGGTTTAAGAACCATTGGAACTAACAAAAGACCAGTGGAGTTTGAAAAGGAGTATAACCGTTTCGTGGCTTGCGTATTTTAATTCACTTACTAAGCATGCGAAAATCGAAAAGGGCGACATTATCAAATGTCGCATTGTCGCATTGTCGCGCATTTTAATGTTTATTTTACTCATTTTTGATGGGGCGACGATGCGACAACGCGACATATTATGACCAAGACAAATGTTGTCGCACTTTGATAAAATAAAAAATGATTACGCAAAGCCAAAATGTCGCGTTATCGCATTGTCGCAATGTCGCGATTTGGCTAATTTTGACACTTTTTCTTGTCTTTGCAAGGGCGACTATGCGACAACGCGACAATGTCCCTTGTAGTATTCCATACAAAATATCCACCCTTCTTAAACATACTTTCTATTTGACTTACCAATCTATAAACCTCTCCTCTTCACAAAAATAAATATTTCAAAAAATAAAATGCATGTATATTGTCGAACTTAAATTTATCTTACAATATTCAGCACATTATCTCTGCTAATGTGCACGGACTTCTTCCAGAAGAGAACACACAACAGATCAAAGGCGTTCAGCAATAGAACACGTGCTGTCGGAAAAAGAACATTCGTCTTCTGTGGTTGAACCTTTTGATCAGTCCAGTGTTCCAAATCAGAACACATAGAGTATATAGAAGACGTTGCAATGAAAGTGACAATATGATATTGCAAAACGGATTATTATCCTGTCTAGTGCGTATAACAGTCATCACGATCTGTCCATCTATATGTTAAAGGGCACAAATCAACTGATTTAACGTAACATTTACATGTGCACCGACACGCCACATGGATTTTGGCGTGAGTCCACGTGGTTTCCACACAACTCTCACATGTTATGTCAAGGCAAGACCATCTCAGCTTGGTGCAAAGGCAAAAGTGACGCAGGTAATGGACATGTACACGTCAATGAAAAACATGGAGTCTGGTGCTACAGGACTAAGGTTTGCGTACAGGAGGACTGGGAGCGTTAATAAAACTGCTGGCATAATTCGGTAGTCAATATGCCTTTGCAATCCCAACATTAGTTATTTAGCTTTCGGGGTGGGTGGGTGGGTGGGTGGGCGTTTGGGAGGGGGAGGGGGTTTCTGCAACACTATGGGTCCTCGTATGATAAAAAAACGGCGATTCTGAAATTTACGGCTGATGTGTAATGCTCTTCGCCTTCATGGCAACCCATGCTTGCTGTAAGAGGCGACTAACGGGATCGGGGGTCAGGCTCGTTGACGTCGTTGATATATTCTCATTGTTTCCAAATTGCTATGTCAGTCACTCATTATCTGGTCCAGACTCGATTATTTACATACCTTCACATAGATGGACTATTGTTGATTGCGGCGGTAAACAACAATGAAACAAATAAATCTTCACGGCGAGTTGCGACGCCTCACACTACCCGGTGTTGTGGTCGTGGAATAACATACCGATATAGGGGAGCTCGACAAGGTGATTCCAGTCTGTCAAATCTTAGAATTGTAACCACTACCTTAATTAAAGAGAAAAAACGTACAAAATTTACACAAGACAATACTGGAGTGGGTGTGGCTTCACACCGTATTTCAGCCATAACACTTCATCTGTAATGGGATGTCCTCAAATCGTTGTATTTGCTAGAGAGCACTATGAGAGCACTATCATTTGAATGAGATTGCATCATCTTGGATTGTGCTGTATTCAACATGTACTTGATAGAGTGACGTTTTCTGAAAGGATCCACGTGTCATTTCACGTCAATAACGTTGACAGGGGTCAAGGACACAGCTTTTAATTCATCAGATGACCTTGTGTGACCTTTCCTAATAATTATTAGTCGTACTTGTTTCAGCCTGATGTATTTAAATCGGTGAGGTGAAATGGGGTTTAACGTCGCGTCCAAGATTATCGCACTTATATAGCGACGTGCATGTACGTGTGTGTGTTTGTGTGGCTGCTTGTACTAGTCCGGACTGATGCCGATTTATAGCTCTAGCTCACTGAGAATCCATGCCGCAGTTTAACATGAATACCCCACTCAGATACAGTATACTGACTCCGAGCCGACCAGTCCTTGTTTTAGCCCCTTAATGCCTAGCGCCAGACAAGATAACAAAAAGTACCATCTTTTAACGTCTTTTGGTATGAAGCGGCCGGGGATCGAGCCCCGGACCTTCCGCTCTTCGGCGGACGCTCAACCACTTTACCACGGAGGCGGTAGTATTTATCTCGTTATCTGAAGAAGTACACAGAGTCATTGACTTATTGAATGGAATGATTGCTTCAAGTTGGATGAAATTAACACTATTATACTCATTGGCTCTGCACTTTGACAACAGTGATAACAAGGGATGGAGTGAGTTGGGTTTAACGCCAGTTTAAACAGTATTCCAGATATATCACGGCGTGTCAGTGTAATGGGGAGGAGCCCGAAGTGAGGCTAATGAAAGACGTTTACCACTTTAATGAAACTCACGAACTCGGGAACGGCACTGATTAACGTAGAATTAACCTAGGCGAATCGGGATCCGACCCGGCGTTCATAGGTTTCTTGCAAGCCCAAGGGACGCAACTCTGCACAGCTTATTGCGGTGGCGCACCCCTGGTCTGAATAACCACCAGATCGTTGAGCACAGTGCACCTTTTCGGAATCCCCAATATATATCAAAGACCACAAAACAGTTTCGATACTGCGGATGCGGCTTTAAGAATGAACCTCTCGCTCATTAACTATACGTAAGTCTGTTCGTTGCTTCAGGAAAGATGCCTTACTTTTTGTGAACAGTATATTTACATAAGCATTTTGCTCCGAGGTTTCATTTGCGTCCTAAAATGGCAAATACTGATGAAAATATTGAACTGGTGTCATTGTGTACGCTAAGCGATAGCTGGTAAGCAGGTGTGCTCTGATATAGACCCACCATCTGTTGCAGTAGGCGGAGGTGGCCTGAGTGAATAGTACAGTTATTGGGATCGATGTCAATATAAATACTGGTGGTGGATTTGTACTTGTGTAAGGGAAAATGAATTGATTGGGAAATTGTCATATATATATATATATATATATATATATATATATATATATATATATTATTGTGTGTGCTTATATTGCACTTGTCTCCACGCACCCGGTGCTTGCTCAAAACACTAATATTACCGCGGTCAATGGGTCAGTGTGCACTCAAATATCATTCTCAACACGTAGCATTTCGGCGCTAGAAGGTTAACAGTCGCGTTACCATTGCATCCTCCCGGGTACCCATTTTACTGGAGGGTGAACAGAGACATATTTCGCACGAGTGAGTGAGTATGGTTTTACGCCGCTTTTAGCAATATTCCAGCAATATCACGGCGGGGGACACCAGAAATGGGCTTCACACATTGTACCCATGTCGGGAATCGAACCCAGGTCTTCGGCGTGACGAGCGAACGCTTTAACCACTAGGCTACCCGACAACCCCTATTTCGCACGAAGTTTCTTGTCACTCAGGGGTCAAGCTGCCGAATGCGGTCACCCATCCAACTATTCTCCGAGACTCTGTTGTTTAACATCACCCGATTTGTAATCTGCACAGGACCACGTACCACCTGTCTCGCTTCGAATTCCTCGGGGCGGTCGGGTAGCCTAGTGGTTAAAGTGTTCGCTCGTCACGCCGAAGACCCGGGTTCGATTCCCGACATGGCCCATTTCTGGTGTCCCCCGATGTGATATTGCTGGAATATTGTTAAGAGCGGCGTAAAACCATACTCACTCGCTCAAATTCCTCAATATGACTTTTTGCCGGTTCAAAGGCACGTGCATGAAGACCAGAATGGGAGAGAATATCACCAGAAAACACTGATTAGAGCCACGAAGCTCACGGAATCCTTCAGGACTAGATTTATGTGTTCCTGCGTCGGAAGTGGAAGAGGTAGGCCTCTCCTTTTGGGTACTTGAAAGGATTCACTTTTTCGAATGCTGACGTTCTGCCGAATTATGTTTAGAATCGATTCTCGTTGGAATTCTACGACTGTTCTGCACATGGTCATATCTTAATAAACGGTGCAGATTAATGCATGGATTTTCATTTCAGGTTCCTTTGTTGGAATGTGTACTGAGTATTAATGTATTTGTTCTGATCTCTGACACATTCATCATTGAGGCATCACCATTGTTTGGTCATAAATTTTCCTAAGCATCGTTTTGGGCGTTGGGGTAGCCAAGAGGTTAAGCGTTCGATAGTCACGCCGAACACCCGGTTTGGATTCCCCACATGGGTACATTATGGGAATTCCATTTCTAGTGTTCCTCGTCCTTGTTGGAATTTCGCTGAAAGCGGCGTAAAACTATACTCACTCACTGACGCCTAAACATGGTGTTTGAGTGAGTGAGAGTGAATTTAAATCCTCTTTGAACAGTTTTTTAGTTATATCACGGGAATCCTACGGGGTATGTTCTCGACTAACCAAAAATCAGAAGGAATCCAGGATGCGAGCGTAGGCAAGAGGATTCAGCCTTACCTAAAGGACGAAACTACATAGCGAATTCTGACGCCTTAGGCGACTGGGAGAGCCGTGTACCCCACAGAAGTTTGATGATGTCGTAGCTTCGTGGTCGCTCACCCGCTGAATATGAGAGGTTGTGTCGATGTTTTTTGAAACTGTAACAGACAAATAACAACGGGCGACTCACAAAACTGGCTTTACACATTGCTATCATGCGAGAGTCGAACCCAGAAAGATGATGTCGGTCGAGCGGACACGCTAACTACTTAGTCATATAGCTGTGACGTTAGAGCTAAGGTAAAGTGGAATGTTTAGTTAAGCAGTTAACTTGCCTTTGCAGGTGTTTATGACGAGAGCCGCTGTGAGGCAGGATACGCTCACCTTTTCGCGAACACCTGATATCATCATTAGATAGCTATTCACAAATACATGCTTATGATATAGTCGAAATAGTACAGAGGACTCCGATTTTAGCAAAGATTTCACTTGATTAGGGAGACCGCTTCCGTGGTCTGGTGGTGGAGCGGATCGAAGGTCCGGGGTTCGATCCCCGGCCGCGTCATACCAAAAGACGTTAAAAGATGGTACTTGTTGTTACCCTGTTTGGCGCTCGGCATTAAGGGGCTAAAACAAGGACTGGTCGGCTCGGAGTCGGTATACTGTGTCTGAGTGGGGTATTCATGTTAAACTGCGGCATGGTATCTCAGTGAGCTAGCATTATAAAACGGCATCAGTCCGGACTAGTACAAGCAGCCACACAAACACACACACGTACATGCACGTCGCTATATAAGTGCAATAATCTTTGACGCGACGTTAAACCCAATTTCACCTCACCTTGATTAGGGAAATGGTTTTGTCGCTTGTATATGCATGCGTGGTTGTAGGAGTAACTGCTATGGATATGCATGTACTACGTCGTCGACCCCTGAAGATGCGGGGTAGAATAGGTCTTCAGCAACCCATACTTGCCGTAAAAAGCGACAATGCTTGTCGTAAGAGGCGACTTACAGGATCGGGTGGTCAGGCTCACTGACTTGGTTGATGCATGTCATGGTATCCCAATTGCGTGGAACGATGCTCATGGTGTCAATCACTGGATTGTCTGGTCCAGACTCGAATATTTACAGACCGCCGTCATATAGCTATAGCCATATACATTTATAAAGAGCCAAATTTCCAGATAAATCTGCTCAAAGGCGTTTTGGTATGAGTCTGGTGGTCAAACAGAGAGTTCAGTGAGCATTGTAGCAGGTATATGGTCTCTGGTTGTAGGCGGATTGAAACAAACAGTCCCTTTAATCCGTTTGATGTTGACGGGAATGCTGTTCCAAAGCGTTGGACCGGCCTTTGCAAAGTGAGTTAGTTTGGTTTTACGCCGCTTTTAGCAATATTTCAGCAATAGCACGGCGGGGGACAGCAGAAGTGTACCCATGTCGGGAATCGAACCCGGGTCTACGGCGTGACGAGCGAACGCTTTAACCACAAGGCTACCCGACCGTCCTCCTCTGCAAAGCATCGGTCACCAATCAATATAGTTATGATAGTTATGACATGATAACTCCATGTTTATATACCTCATCTGAGGCGACTAGTTATTTTTCAAATATGTCGTAGGTGTCTTCTTACGTGTGTGTGTTCTGTGAGCATGGATTGGGATGTAATATGACAGCAAAATAGACCATTAAAGACGACACGTGGTAATATTCCAATGGCAATAATTATATTGTCCTGTTGCTTCTGCCTGTTGGGTTATTCGCTTGGGTAAATAACAGGTTTAAGACATGTTGATATCAAGATAACATAATTGTATATATTTAAAACAGACGTTAATATTAACGTACATAAGCGTTTAATCGTTTTGATGAAAAGTTTCTTTTCCTATATAAATGATGGGGGATCAACATGTGAGTTAGTGAGTGAGTATGGTTTTACGACAGTCAGGGCCAGGAGACATGGTCTTCACACATTGTACTTATATGGGGAATCGAACCCGGGCTTTCGCCATGACACGAAAATGCTTTAACCACCAGACCACCCCTCCCTACCCTGAATCAAGTAGTGGGTCAATATGTTGTTTTGTTGTTGATGTTGTTGTTGTTGTTGTTATTATTGTTTTTAGCGAGGGAGAGAATTTATATTAAAGTCACTTTCTGTAGAAATATATCATGCAGATCCTTACATTCAATAAAACAGTTTCGTATAAACATCAATAAAATGCACAATACAATACAATACAATACAATACAATACAATACATTACATACAATACAATACACTATTATCGAGCTTTTTATCCGAAGAAAACAGTACATTTTAAATGTCAGTCCAACATTCATACAATTTGTAATGTGAACATCGAGGAAATCTATAGGAAGGGAGAAACAGTCATTCAGGACACGTAATGACTCATTACAAAGGAGCGTAATTTGAGTGTTTCCATGGTTAAATGATGGTTAGAGGTGATGCATCTGCCTAATAATAGTAATCATATAGGAGTTGAGTGAGTGAATGAGGTTTCAAACCGCTTTTAGCAATATTCCAGCATTATCACGGTGGGGGGCACCAGAAATGGGCTTCACACATTGTACCCATGTAGGGAATCGAACCCGGGTCTTCGGCGTGATGACTGAACGCCCTACCCACCAGGCTACCCGACCGCCCCTGAAACGTAATACAACTGTCACAGTCAAATGCATGGTTTGGTGGCGGGTAAGTTTGGTCTAACGACGCTGTGAATATTTTTAAGGTTATATCATGGGGTGTAAACGTTTTCGTGGGAGGAAGGTTTAACATAACGCTTTGGTGGAGCCGATGCGCACGGGTATAGTGCTGACCAACCAAGGATCATAATCAGGGCGATTTATGGGATTCGACACAAGCAAGTTTGATGAAGACTTTCGTGTAGCGGTCTTGCTGTGTGTTTGTTTGTGTGTTTATTTGTTTTTAACGCCGCACTCAGCAATATTATCACATTGGAGGTGGTCTGCAAATAATCGAATCTCGACCAGACAACCCAGTGATTGACATCATGATCATCGAGCTACGTAAATGGGATACTACCCGATCCCTTTAGTCGCCTTTAACGATAAGCATGGGTTGGTGAAAACCTATTCTAACCCGGATCTTCACATGGGTACAAGGATGGGTTGCTGAAGACGAATTCTATCCAAGACACAACCAAGATCTGTATAAATCCAAACATATTGTCCCCGTTCCTTGTTTCTAAATGACTTGTATCACTGTTTTAATTCTTCATGCGGTTTCCGAAGGCTCCCATCAAGCAACTCCCCTGACGCCGTTGCTGGTAACTGTTGAAGACGTCAGTGTCAGGGCGTGATTAAACTCTGCCACCTCCATTGAAACAACAAGAAACTCAAATCAGAATTGTTTTACCTCAACGACGCTGACGATTCAAGATGACTTAACACATAATACGCACCTCAGTGTCGCCATCTAAAAGGCGGCATGAACAGTTAGTCTATCTGGAGAGAGATGAGAAAGATTAAAAAGGCCGGGTTTCTTTTTAGAGGAAATGCAACACCTACGGGGTAACATGTTTGAGGACTTCTCAGGGGAGATGCGGTGTGGAAGCCTAGTGGTTAAAGCGTTCAATCGTCTCGCCGAGGGCCCGGGTTCGATTTTCCACATGGGTACAATGTGTGAAGCTCATTTCTGGTGTCCCACGTCGTGATAGTGCTGGGATATTGCTAACTGTTGAGTATTACCATACTCACTCACTCACTCACTCACTCACACAGAATAAGGGGGCATATCAAAAAGATTGAAAGACGGACGTCATGAAATCACGTCAAGCCGTCGTGTGGCATGGAAAGGATCCACTTCCACAAATACTTTAAGAGTGTGAGTGAGTTGGGTTTAACGCCGCTTTTAACAGTATTCCAGTTATATCACGGCGTGTCAGCTTAATGTGGGAGGAAAGCCCAAAGTGATGCGGGTCTCAGACGTTTACCCACGAGCACGGGTATGGTGCTGACAAACCTAGAAACATAATCGGGGCGAACCTGGATTCGAACCCACAATCATAGGTTCCTGGCGTGCCCGAGGGACACAACTCTGCGAATCGCGGCGCCTTAGACGACTGGGCCACCCGTGCCCCCAATACTTTAAGAAATGTATGTTCCTTGATGTCAGTATGCGTCCTTTCTACTATAGATATACTAGCAGGGTAGAGACTAGTACATCCGACATGTTCTGAGTTCTGAATATCTGTGATGTTCGTCACCCAAAGGGTCGGTCGGGTAGCCTAGTGGTTAAAGCGTTCGCTCGTCACGCCGAAGACCCGGGTTCGATTCCCGACATGGGTACAATGTGTGAAGCCCATTTCTGGTGTCCCCCGCCGTGATATTGCTGGAATATTGATAAAAGCGGCGTAAAACCATACTCACTCACTCACTCACTCACCCGTCACCCAAATCACAACCAGCATTCAGGACCTGTCATATTGCACTGCCGCTGCTCTCTCAGGGGCATGGAATCCAGCTGAATATTTGTGTGACCCTCCCGTTTCAAGATGCAGGATTTAGACATCAAAGAGACACATTTCCTGGCATTTTATTATCCATTCTAACCGTTAAGTTCTCATCACAAACAATCAAATTCCTAACATAAACACAACAATCCACGTCGCAGTAGACGTACGGAAGAGGCGAGGAAAGCCGAATGCACGCGCTGCTTAATAATGCAAACTCCATATATCGATCTTTTGCACTGTAGAGTGTGTCAAAAGGATGTTCAGAGTTCCAGATTGTATCATTAGGAACACCAGCTGTTGAGCTTCATCTGCTCACCATGCTGTAGAGCACGTATGAATGCGAAGACAATGGATGGGAAGACATTGCATCTACTAAATACTGACAAATATCTCGGTTTATTTTGTCCAAATTATTCACCCCAAAAGCAATGTGTGCAAATATCAATATCACTAGATCCCGAAATGATACACATCTATGTGTTGATACTATTGGCAATATTGTCTGATTTGTTTGTTTGTTGTTTAAGCCGCACTAAGCAATATTCCAGCAATATGACGGCGGTCTGAAATAATCGAGTCAGTACCACACAATCCAGTGATTGGTAGCATGAGCATCGATCCACGAAATTGGGATACGATGACATGCATCAACCAAGTCGGCGAGTCTGACCACCCGATTCCGTCGCCTCTTACGACAAGCATAGTCGCCTCTTACGGCAAGCATGGGTTGCTGAAGACCTATTCTACCCCTGATCCTGACCCGTCTGGATGTCACCAAGATTTTCAATGTATAAACTGCCCTTTATTCATGTGGGTTTTACAATGCTTTTATATGGGTAACATAATGCTTTCTCAGTAAATCCCTCTGAGGTTTTAGGTTTATTGTGCATGGACAATATAATCAGGGCAATATAATTATTGCCTGTAACTATAATGATGGCTTCTTTTGGCAGTTACTTAGACAGCAGTTTGTTTCTGTTCTAAAGATGCCGTCTATTTAAAGATTCGGGTAATTGAAATGAATATGTAAGGACAAGGGGTACTTTTGGGCTGAATTATCTGCCCTTGAAATGAAACTGACCTGTATACTACCAAAGTCAAAATGACCCAGTTTGGATTTCATCGTATTTATAGGTGTAGGAAATGGTCACATGTCTGTTTTTAACCAATCAAATTAGGAGAATTTACGCCCCGTTACGTCCTTGTTCCTTTGGGGATCTACTTTCACAACGTAAAATCACTGAAATTAAGAAGAATGCGAACCTTCCAATGAGGTAATTTGATATAAAAATGAGTATTCATACCAATCAATTAATTACGTCTACGTGATTCGCTAATTGCCTTCCAATATCACAAGATAAACGATCACGTCCTGCTACGTCCTAGGTACGTCCTCGCTGCCTGCCGAGAGGACGTACTAGCAAGCAACATCGACAACTACATGACGATAACGGAATGGTTGTCAGCGTATTATGTTTGTTTCATATTCCTAGACTCAAATTATGTCACCATGAAAACCACTGACCCAGAAAGGAGCGTCTTATCGCAAGATATCATCACGATCGGTCGAATATCTAGTTGAGAATAAGAAAGGAGTGTTGGACCGATCATCACTGTGTATTCAAGCATATTCCACGGACCAGTACCTGGCGGTTAACAATCTCAAAACAGAGCATTCCAATATTGATCAAGCAGGAGTGTAAAACCGAAAAGAAAATTTGAATGCCAGTACTGTTTTATTCATGACAAGTGAATAGCATACATTTCATGACAACATCTATAAAAGAGCGTGTTCACACATGGATATTACTCTCACGCGCCCAGCAAGTTTGCAACGGAATCTTGGTATTCCATGGCAGAAATCTCAATGTTTCTGAGTCTTTCTTTAAATTTGAATACTCTCTTTAAAAACCATACCTGAAAAAGATGTGAACATATTAAGCTAGTATATATGTTTATACTAAAATGGCTGGCTTAATAAGGTTGAAAATATACTTGATCGCTGTTGATTAATTGATCATGGCTCACATCAACTATAGAAATAGCATTGAAAGATCACTTCTCGATCAAGGAATCTTGGTATTCCATGGCAGAAATCTCAATGTTTCTGAATCATTCTTTAAATTTGAATACTCTCTTTAAACTATACCTGAAATAGATATTAAGCAAGTACATATGTTTATACTAAAATGGCTGGCTTAATAAGGTTGAAAATATACTTGATCGCTGTTGATTAATTGACCATGGCTCACATCAACTATAGAAATAACATTGAAAGATCACTTCTCGATCAAGGAATCTTGGTATTCCATGGCAGAAATCTCAAAGTTTCTGAATCATTCTTTAAATTTGAATACTCTCTTTAAAACATACCTGAAATAGATATTAAGCAAGTACATATGTTTATACTAAAATGGCTGGCTTAATAAGGTTAATCAACTATAGAAATAACATTGAAAGATCACTTGTCGATCAAGGAATGGTACTCTATGATAAAACTCTAAGGAAAAAGAATATTTTTCCTTAAAGTATTTTCAATTCTTCTGAAAAATTTATGTGTCTCCCTGAAGTTATTTCATATCCCCAACTTCATGTAGAACATCAAATCACACTGTACCTGTAGAACCTTGCATGGTCTATCCCGGGTAGATTGAAGGTGCTATCTCTTCACACCAGCTATTGGGGACGAATTTCATTCTCTGTTTAAATGTAACGCCCTCGATAATGAAAGAATAATGTATATAGACATACTGAATATTATTATTTATGGCCAAATTTATGTCAATATAAACAACTTTCATTTTCACAGGATATAAAGTTACTGAGTGAGTGACTGAGTGAATATTGCCTAACGCCGCATCAGCTATTTTGCAGCTATTCGCGGCTGTCTAAATGTATTCAACTGATATTTAATACTGTACATAATATATAATCTTATATGTTTTATAATCGCCCTGATTATGTTTCTAGGTTTGTCAGCACCATACCAGTGCTCGTGGGTTTCACCGAAGTGGTAAACGTCTGAGACCTGCATCACTTCGGGCTTTCCTCCCACGTCTGGTGCACAACTAAGGCACAACTAATGTATATATTTCATCAAAGAGGAATGATGAAGTAAAAACGTCAGTGGTAATATGTGTTAAAGTTTTTCTTAAAATTGTTGAATAACATATCTGGTGTAAAAAGTTGTAAATATTTTATTGCAGATATATAGATAGTTAGAGAAAGAATGTTACAATACATACAAAGATGGGTCACGACCCATTCCCTATTGTCTTACACCCCTAACAAAATAAGTATGTAGATCCCAAGCGGTTACCAAGCATGGGAGAGAGAGTTTATTCAGTAGTGAAGGCCTCGTGGCCAAGAGTACAATTTCGTTCATATAACATGAGTACGATAGAGGCATGTGGGTGGTCTTTAGTACAGATTAACAATTCTGCTAAACTGGAACTGGTAAATATTTCTTTAGGTTGGTAAAACCTCTTATAACATTAACATTTAATGTGGGGGGAATGGTACAGGTGGACCCTGGCATCTTTTACTTATACGTTCAGCCGCCAGAGTCCGACGTTGTTGCTGTACGCTGAAGTCAACAATGCTGCAGCGTCTATTCTGACGTACATGGTCAGTTTGAAAGGCTTCGCATCTTGGCCCCGACTTATAAAGGGTCCAGCACCACGGTATCAGTTTGAAAGGGGACTTTGCACCACGGTCTCAGTTTAAAGGGGGACTTTGCATCCCCGTCTCAGTTTAAAGGGGGACTTTCAGCCCCGTCTCAGTTTAAAGGGGGGACTTTGCATCCCCGTCTCAGTTTAAAGGTAGCTTTGCACCACGGTCTCAGTTTAAAGGGGGACTTTGCATCCCCGTCTCAGTTTAAAGGGGGACTTTCAGCCCCGTCTAGGTTTAAAGGGGGACTTTGCATCACGGTCTCAGTTTAAAGGGAGCTTTGCACCACGGTCTCAGTTTAAAGGGGGACTTTGCATCCCCGTCTGAGTTAAAATGGGGACTTTGCATCACGGTCTCAGTTTAAAGGGGGACTTTGCATCACGGTCTTAGTTTAAAGGGGGACTTTGCATCCCCGTCTCAGTTTAAAGGGGGACTTTCAGCCCCGTCTCAGTTTAAAGGGAGCTTTGCACCACGTTCTCGGTTTAAAGGGGGACTTTGCATCACGGTCTCAGTTTAAAGGGGGACTTTGCACCACGGTCTCAGTTTAAAGGGGGACTTTGCATCACGGTCTCAGTTTAAAGGGGGACTTTGCATCACGGTCTCAGTTTAAAGGGAGCTTTGCACCACGGTCTCAGTTTAAAGGGGGACTTTGCATCCCCGTCTGAGTTAAAAGGAGGACTTTGCATCACGGTCTCAGTTTAAAGGGAGCTTTGCACCACGGTCTCAGTTTAAAGGGGGACTTTGCATCACGGTCTTAGTTTAAAGGGGGACTTTGCATCACAGTCTCGGTTTTAAGGGGGACTTTGCATCACGGTCTCAGTTTAAAGGGGCACTTTGCATCACAGTCTCAGTTTAAAGGGAGCTTTGCACCACGGTCTCAGTTTAAAGGGGGACTTTGCATCCCCGTCTGAGTTAAAAGGGGGACTTTGGATCACGGTCTCAGTTTAAAGGGGCACTTTGCATCATAGTCTCAGTTTAAAGGGGGACTTTGCATCACGGTCTCAGTTTAAAGGGAGCTTTGCACCACGGTCTCAGTTTAAAGGGAGCTTTGCACCACGGTCTCAGTTTAAAGGGGGACTTTGCATCACGGTTTAAAGAGAACTATGCAGTCTGATGCCAAGTGTCGGTTTCACAACGATTGCTTTATATGAGTAGTGTATTAGACTGAAGGCTGTTTGAAAAAGGGGTTGGTTGTATAAAAGGCAGGTAGTTTTTCGTGCCATAGTCTCGTCGCTATATGGCTTTGAACTTTAACTCAGTCACTCGTGTCAGGTAAGGTGAGGTGAAATGGGTTTTAACCTCATGTTTAAGATAATATCACTTACACAGCGACATATGTGTGTGTGTGTGTGGAGGGGGGGCTAATTGTTCCTGTCCGGACTTATGCAGGTTAAATTGCGCAAGTCGAATGAAATACCATGCCGCAGTTTTAACATGCATTTTCCACTCATAATTTATCCCCGAAATGAGTTTTTTATCACCTAAATGCCGAGCGCCAGCCAAGGTAACAACAAGTACCATCTTTCAACCTCTTTTGGTATGACGCGGCCGGGGATCGAACCACCGACGTCCCGCTCCCCAAAATGACGCTCTCTCCACTACATCCCAGGAACGGTTATTATTGCATCTGCCAAACATAAAAGGGTGTGCATTTTATCCCCTATTGCATGGAAAGTGAGAAAGAGTGCACATGTTCCTGTTTCCATGGTTACATGATGGCTAGAGGTCTGCCTAATTATAGTAATCACATATGAGTTGAGTGAGTGAGTGAGGTGTTACGCCGCTTTTGCAATATTCCAGCAATATCACGGCGGGGGACACCAGAAAAGGGGCTTCACACATTGTACCCATGTCGGGATCCGAACCCGGCTTGACGAGCGAACGCTTTAACCACTAGGCTACCCGGCCGCACCAATATGATTTGAACAAAGTTATGAAATGTGTGGGAGCGATCAAGTAGGTTTCGAAAGAAGTAAATGAAATTTTCTCAGATTGCTAGTTGATGCGAGGATTACACACTAAGTTTCACATCGAAATATACACACTATTCGAGATATCAATAAAATCACCGGAGACTGTCTGTTCCGTGTTGATCATACAATAGAACCACGCCTGTGCAGGCATGCGCACCTTGGTTCCAAATATGTGAACTCAGAGACCGTACTAAGTCAATGATCGTTGACAAATGGTATTTCACGCTAAATTAGAACCCAATTCAATAGCAAATTGATTACAAATTCTGGATCGAGGAGTAAACATGCTTGATTTAACGAAAGCGGAATTATAATACTCAATACCCTTGGCAAAAATGGCTGCATGGCAACCGAAGCTAGCTGCATACAGCGTTATATTTTCAACACCATAGGACAAAATCTATACTTTCATGGATGATGTATCAAATATGTTAGAGGAAATATATGTCAGCGTTTGATGTTTACAAACCTGTTGACGTGATTGTTAATTGGGTCTCCTCTTTACTATTGATGAGTGTAACTTGCACCATCACCTCATTAATAGAACACACACGAACGGGTGATTATTAAACTTTCCGGTTACCACCGTCCCGAATCCAAATGAAGCGATAAATAAAACAGAAACATGGTAATTAGATCAACATCAACACATAATTATACACCTGTTCTCATTTGCGTGGGTAATTAATTATTAACTCAAAACAAACAACCAATGTCGATACTTTATGAACTCACGTCACCGGGATATGGAGTCCCGTGGGTTACGGAAAGGGGCCCATGCCACTATTTACTTTCCCCCGCATGCACTGACGCCTCATAGGTTCGCGGTGCCCTACACAGGATGAACCCATGCCATTATTATCTTTTCTCCCGCATGCACTGACGCCTCATACGTTCGCGGTGCCCTACACAGGATGAACCCATGCCACTATTTGCTTTCCTCCCGCATGTACTGACGCCTCATACGTTCGCGGTGCCCTACACAGGATGAACCCATGCCACTATTATCTTTCCTCCCGCATGAATTGACACGCCATGATATAGCTGTCTGATGTACTCACTTGCCACCAAACCCGTCAGAAGGTATCCTATGGCATGTCAGTTCCGTATGTACACATGTAGTTGTTTCGGCGGAAATTAATGAGAAATTGTCTTAAGCCCTGTCACAACAGGAAAATCAGAAAGAATTGTTGCTTCTACATATTTTTTCATCATATCTTTAAGAACCGGACATGGGCAAATTTGATGCAAGTATGATTACGAAAAGGACAACATAACTTACCGTTAATCTCCTGTTTGGTTTGCATGATTTAAGACCATTAACTGTAACGATGTCGCGTTCACTGACTATGATGTATTTACACATTTTTCTCTTTAATCGAAAATGTACATAAGGTCCACGTGTGACAGCATCGTCGTAGTCACCAAAGGGAAACCCCTGTACACAACTCTTCCGAGTACAGTGCCGATTGCAACGTGTTGTCTTTACTTAAGGTAAGTTTTGGCTATTTCTCAGGTGGCAAATCCAATTTAATGTATTTGTAATTCGGTATTATGTATACATGTATTTACTTATTAAAATTAGCATTAATTAAAAACAAGTATTTGTTCTTTTCACCTACTTGCTGCTAATGACCATCTTGGGAGGGGGGGTTCGGGGGGGGGGGGGGGGGGGGCGTTATCTTGTTGGAAAATGACTTTCGATTGTTACGTAATGGAAACACGTGTGGCCGAAGAATCTCATCCGTGTATCCGTGTCTACAACGTTGTGCCCTTAAATTCCCCAGGACTTGCACCAAGTCTATATTACCAGTGTAGGAGATTTCCGCCCATATCATCACACTACCACCACCAAATCTGTCCACTTCCTTTATGCAGTTTCGTGCATAACGTTCCCCGCGACGTATGTAAACACCACGTCTTTATACAATCCGCATGACGAAGCATTAAACGTGACTCGTCATTAAACCAAACCTGTCTCCATCGCAGTTGTGGCCATACTCTGTGACCTTGCCGACGATGCAGGTTCATCAAATCTACCCCTTGAATTGGTCGACTAGCGCCAATATCCTTAAGCGCGAAAATGGTTCCTCACTGCTTGGGCTGATATCCTACGCAATCCTGGTATTGCCGGATCTGGAAAGGTCCTGTGTGTCGGATAACATGAATACACAATGCCATTTAAAAAGTGAAGAATACGTCTGATAACAGTTCCACATTCTTGTAATAGTGCTTGGTGCGACGTGGAAAAACCTCGCTACAGCTAAAGACGATTCTCCTGGTTGTAGTCGGCCGATGGCGTTGTTGCTTTGGTCGTCCGTCGGTCGTGGCATGTTTTCGTTGTTCACTTGCTGTAAGATTGTGATGACATGCAAATGAAAACCCGGCGTTTTTTTAAGCCCAACAAGTTATGCTGCATGTGCATGCCATGTTGGCGTTGTTTTTTGCGATTTTTCCATCTATTCACCAAATTTCTGCAGTACATCATTCGTTCCACTTATTCAATCCAATTCATTTGGGGTATTAAGTTTGTCTGGATGTCTGCTATTTACGACTTTACGTCTTTTAGGTTGTTTTTTTGTTGCAGAGTATAGTTGAGAATAAGAATCATAAATAAATCCGACACGTCCGTAATCACCTTTATTCTAAGTAAAAAAATGAATACATTACAACATAAATGAATAAACTGTACACGTTTTAATGTCTTTTGTAGTGAGTGAGTGAGTGAGCTTAGGTTTACGCCGCTTTTAACAATATTCCAGCAATATCACCAGAAATGGGCTTCACACATTGTACCCATGTTGGGAATCGAACCCGGGTCTTCGGCGTCACGAGCGAACACTTTAACCTTTAACCACTAGACTACCCGACCGACCCTGTTGACAGATGCTACACGTAGTAGTCGACGAAGAGGTTTTTGTTGTTGTTGTTGTTGGTTTTTTTGGTTTTTTTTGTTTGGTTTGTTTGTTGTTGTTGTTTTGGGTTTTTTTGGTTTTTGTTGTTGTTGTTGTTTTTGTTTGTTTTGTTTTTTGTTTTTTTTTGGGGGGGGGCTACACCACACTTGATAAGCCGATGGAGATCTTTCCTAGAAGCATAGGCCTTCTTACAGCTAACAGGGCGGTCGGGTAGCCTAGTGGTTAAAGCGTTCGCTCGTCACGCCGAAGACCCGGGTTCGATTCCCGACATGGTACTTCTGGAATATTGCTAAAAGCGGCGTAAAACCATACTCACTCTCTCACTCACTCTTACAGCCAACGCATTTTTCGGATTTAATGCCATGAGACCTGTTCACGTGAGAACTTGAGTTCCAAACCTGGTTAATTTTTTTTCTGACATGTGGTGCATTCGAACCGCAGTTTTGCATGCGAATACTGTCAGAATGTAGTTTTAATCCGTTCTTTGACTTAATGATTTTCCCCGCAAGCATCGCACTTTACATTCATCTCATGATGCCAATCACTGGATTGTCTGGTCCAGACTCGATTATTTACAGATTGCCTTCATATAGCGGGAATATTATAGAATTGGGCGTTAAACAAAAAAAATCAACATTTATTTAATTTGTTCTCGACTCCATATGGCTGAACTCATGTTCGTAGCTTTGTGGTTAAATCGTTCGCGTGATGATGGTGGTGGTGGTGGTGATTTAACGAGCGCTTCCGGCGGACCCGATTCCGCACTTGATAATCGTTCGCTCATCGTGCCGAATACCCAGGTCACTGTTTTATGTGAGGCACATTCTGGGTGCGGCACACAGTGGTATAGCTGGAATACTTCCACTTAAGTTGCAATAATACAACAACAAAAAATTCAATATAGGTTTTTCCATAGAAACGTATTAAAACACAATGATCTGTCACAAAACCACCACACCCTGTTCTACACGCAAGAGCGACTGATAGCGAACTGTATAATTGCAGCAGTATCGATCGACTTTGTCGAAACGTTTGATGACTCTAACCATAACTTCCCATAACATCGCTCTCCTCATACAACTAATGATACTGGTGCTAAAGCTATAATGTTGTTCTTTTTGGCATTCAACTTCTGGATTTTGCAAATAGCGCTTGATCCATATCGTATCAAGGTGAGGTGGTGAGGTGAAATGGGATTTAACGTCGCGTCCATATCGTATCAAGGGCCACTCCACGAAATCATTTATTGCATATAATTTGAAACATACAGGTTAGGGCCCCGTTCCCCAATGCGATCTTTGTGCCACGTTGCTCGAAAGCCTATGATAAAGTGAGTGAAGGAGTGAGTTGGGTTTAACGCCGTATTCAAGTTATACCACGGCGTGTCAGCTTAATGTGGGAGGAAAGCCCGAAGTGATGCAGGTCTTAGACGTTTTAACCACTTTGGTGAAGCCCACGAGCACGGGTATGGTGCTGACAAACCTAGAAACATAATCGGGGCGAACCTACAATCATAGGTTTCTGGCGTGCCCAAGGGACGCAACTCTGCATGGCGAATCGCGGCGCCTTAGACGACTGGGCCACCCGTGCCCCGCTATGATAAAGTATGGGAGTTACGACCATTTAGCACAAAGATCGCTTTGTGGAACGGGTTCCAGGTCAGCATGAAACCACTCAACAACTCTCTGAACAGAATTAGTTCCAGACCCCCAAGCATCGTCCCTATCCAAATTCCTGTGACTTTTTAATTGGGCTAGTAACATTTTCGTAAAACTGGACTAGTTTAGTTGAAACTTATCTTGAATACATCTTTATGTCTTCGAATCGTCAAGTCAATAAAGGCGTCATTAAATGCCAAAGTCTGTTGCCATTTTCTTATAATTTCGTAGTTTATCTGTATGACTGATATGTACACATGTACATGCGACTAGACTGGAAAACGACACTGGAAAACGGAGCAAGAGCAGCGACACCAAGCGGGGGAATCCGGGAACCAGTCTAACATGCGACGTGTTAGAACGTCTAAGAACCCCCACAAACGTCAAACCAACGTGTAGTACCAAGCAGCCAATCAGCTTCGCCGTTATAGAGCGTAATGGTGTCAAAACACACATGTGGGCTAAAACCAACATTCTAGGCTGTAGCCAAAATGCAGGGCCAGTAAAATATGATAAGGGCTTGCAACATATTTGGTTAACAAGCCCTTCATGGCCAGTGCACTTGAAAACTCATTCCTACTGTCCCCAAGTGCGTTCGAAACGCTTTGCCACGACACCCGTGGTCGTGGCTTTCGCCAAAGTGGTAAACAACGTCACCCTCCCTCATTTTGAGCTTTCCTCTCACATTTGGCTGACACACCGTGATGTAACTGAAATCCCGGAAAGTGGCGTTGAAACCCAAATCACTCACTCATTGTGCAACAATATCTTTTAAAGAGAGTCTGTGCGTCTCAGTCTGGTGTCTGTTTCCATTCTAGGTGTTTCCATGGTGATTAGAACTCTGTGGGGAATTGAGACATTGTCTCCGAGGGCAATTGTTCCCAATTAGGGCAGCCAGTTACCGGCGAGCGAAACTGCATCCTAAAGTCTAAGTGTTGTTGGAATAGCTTGGTTCAATCTGGCAAGGACTTCATCCTGTCCCGAGTATTGTCTACCAGACAGACTGATATTAAGTTGGTTGGTTGGTTTGTTGTTTTACATCGCACTCAGCAATATTCCAGCGATATGATGGCGTCTGTTAATAATCGAATCTGGACCAGACAATCCTGTGTCTCACCCAATTGGGATCGATGACATGTTTCAACCAAGTCAACGAGCCTGAGTGCGGCGTTAAACAACCAACCAACCAACCAACCAACTTGTTACAGCCAGAGACCATATAGCCTACGTATTGCGCAGCCTGTCCAGAAGAGAGCAGAAACGCGTTCACTGCTGTCATCGTTGTCGCATTTTTTTTCATGCAAAAGATATATCTCACAATACATATTTACACTCGTGTACTTCTTAACATTTTCAACATTACACCTGAGATTTGTTGGTGCCCTAAAGCATGTCGTTGTCACTGTATTTACTGGCTGTGATCACGCTTTGTCTTTGTCCGAGAGAGCAAAATGGCGCACATGTAAAATCGCCAAAAATGCAGATTGTGATATTCAATAACGGCCACTAATTCGCCATGAAAGTCCTTGGTTACCGAGATGTGTAAAAAGATAAGTTACAAAAATTAGGTTCGTGCCATTAGCAAATCTGGGGCGGGTTGCGGAATTTCTGATTTTGACTCCGGAAATGCGACTAAATCTGTATTTTTCCGAAATAATTACACAACTCTTAATTTTCGCATGCTTTCAGACGAATGTGTTCCTATTATCGGTCCTGAAATAAACATTGTTACATTCATCACGATTTCCCCTTTCGCTTGGTAACAAAGTTATTTAGGTACGATCGCAAGTTATTTTTGTATGATTTTTGGCGCAAATCCATATTTTACGTAATATATTTAAAGTTGAATTGCCATATAGCAGACGACATAACATGCATTTTGTCTGTGAATATATCTTTTGAAACATTCTACAAAGAGTCTAACTTTAATTGATATTAGGATTATTTTTTGTAAAATCCGTATTTTTTTAAACCATTGTTTTCGCCATTTCTTCGGAACTTAACATACCTGTTAACTTTGTTTCAGTTAGGCTTCACATATTGCGTTGAAGAAAACTTCATATTTTGACGATGATTTATATTTTTTATCATCCGTATATTTTGTCTTTATTTATTATGACTACATTTAATCTTTTTTTTATTTTATGCCGTGTAAATATTAATTATGAGCTATATGATCTGGGCCTAAACACAATCATAACAATGTAAATATGATGAAGGTACTACTTACTTTGTGTATTTACACAACAATGAAAACATCATACAAAAATAAAACTCCGTTATGTGAAATATTTGTCTTATAAAATTATCATTTGTTTTGTAAATGCCAAGAAACAAGGAGGATTATATCGGCAATCATCGGGAGAGAAGTCTGAGACAACAAGGTCGAAGGTGTCATTCAAGTAAAATAAATAGATGGTCTATTGTCCTTTTCTATGATAAATACATCTACATACATGTATGTCAGAGTTTGTGACATTTTGTTTTGTTTTAACAGTAATAGTTTCATGCCTCTTTCGAGGTTAGAGTTTAAAGGTTTTTTTTGATTGATCAGATATAAATAGAAAACCATGATGAAACCATTTAGAAAACTACAAACGTAACTACAGCTTACGTATACTAGTACATACACATATATGGTACCATGCTTGTTGAAGCTATACTGTTATACCTGTAATACCTAATTATTTGTATGCTGAAATATCAAACTAATCGTGTAAAATTAAATAACGACTGCAAAATTATAATAGTCCTCTTTGCTTTGGAATTTTAACAGTAGCCGACTCCCCCCCCCCCCCCCCCCCCCCCCCCCCTTTGAAAAAACATATCTCACCCCGGCAACACCATTATCACTGCTAGCCCAAAACTGGCATTAACCAATAACATTTGATTACTTGCGAAGCTCGTAGTTTAATGTGTATTTTAAATTCATTGGAACTATTAGCATTATAAAATAGTAGCGAATTTACATGAAATAAAGACATCAATATGGTGTTATATTTTTCTGGCTAATATTAAAGCATTTACACCAGCCGGTGACCATGCATTTTTTCAAGTAAATCTAGCCTAGATTTATTTATCATATGATATGAAGATAATCTGGAGATGTATTTTGTGAACATGGGGAATAAGGTGATCTGTTACTAGTGTCTTCCTTGCGTCTGGGTGAGTATTTACACTTCCTGAGTTCCTGTGCAATTTACGGGATCGTAGTTTTCTGTGGCGTTCGTAGTAGATTTGGTATATTTGTTTATTAATAATAGATATACAATTGTAGCATAAAATGAGATATATAATAACTGATTTTTAAAACAAATAAAATTAAGTCATAAAAAAATGATATCGGAGCGCTTTTTCTTCACACGCCATCGTAAACCTACGCTCGTAGACAGCCGTCATATTTTCATTTTCTGTCTTTTTCTTTGAGTGAAACTTTTATGAAGGTATTACCGACGGTTTGGTAGCGGTACCATCACTGTTATTCTATTCAGACCAAAAGTCATCCGAAACCAACCCCTGGTCGTAGAGTGGGAATTCTTCAAGTGGTATATCTAGGTCCAAGACGAAACCTTCCCAGTGAAAGAAGTCATCCATGGCTGTGACGAATGTAAATTGAAATAAATGTCCCGGAAGACACACATGTTCAGCGAATAATTTGCTGCCAACTGACATGTGCTAATGAGAATATGATAAAAAAATCTATGTAATCTGCTAAGAGACGTCCTTTTATTGGATTGTCGCTGGTCGTAGTCGGAGAAATCTCGGCGAAGGTAATTAACTCTAGCCCCGGATATTATGTAATATTGTTTACGTGGTTGCTAGAATGGTCAGTCGTGAATGTCTTCGTATCTGTTGCGCACGTGCAGCGGTTCCGGGAAGTTAACAGCAGGGGGTCGGGGTGTATCAGTTACATGCCAGACCGTAGCACTGATGGTTAATGATAAACTGTTGGGGAGGGCCGTCCCTCTATTATATGGTCTCTGTTGAAGCACACTAATAATGTTGACGTATATAAAACATAACTATAGTTCATTTGGTGACCAATAATAATACATTAATAATAATATTATTAATATTAATAATAAAAAATTGGTTGGTTGATTTGTTTTTTAACGACGCACTCAGCAATATTCCAGCTATATGACGGCGTTCTGTAAATAACTGTCTGGATCAGACAATCCAGTGATTGATATCATGATCATCAATCCACGCAATTGGGATAGATGACATGAATCAACCCAGTCAGCGAGCCTGACCACCCGATCCCTTTAGTCGCCTACTTGGACAAGCATAGTCGCCTTTTACGGCAAGCATGGGTTGCTGAAGACCTATTGTACCCCGGATCTTCACGGGTCATAGATAATTGACTACTTTGGGGCTACCAAACGCTGTTTGTAACCCGAAGCGTGTCGGAGCAATTCTTGTCAGTGCTCCTCGTTTCCAAAATGTTGTATCCGCGCCATGCACAAATCGATTTGGTGACACCAGGTGTTCGCGAAACGGTCGTTACTTGGGCTCTCAACTATCTTTTACATTGTGTCTTCTTTAACGGGTGTTGTAAGTGTCTAAAACAAACATGACCACCGACAATGATTAATGTCCCCAGTAGTCCTCATGTCGATCAGCTGCTCATCGGTCTTCGCGCAGACAATCAGCTTCATCACAAGCTTTGTCGTTCAAGTCTGCTGACCAATGACTGCTTCTAACTATTCCAACGCCATGAAGAGAGCTTAAAGGGGAGACGGTAGCTGTCTGTCACCGGTTTGTTCATCAATAGGACGGTCCGACATACGTGGTCAGTGAAATGAAAGAAGCTATTCTTGGTCCGACTCTGTCGTGTTGTCTCAGATGATTATAGTGTCCAGGAAGTTTGCGCGGCCAGTTCTCCCTCCCGCAGTTGACATAGGGTACTACATTATAACAGTTCGATTTGTTCAAAATAACGACAGTGAAGCTAGTTAAAACTTAGTCATAAGCAAAAACACTGCATTCGTCAGTCCGATTCGCACTCGTAGTAAATTAACGATTCTCGAACTGACAATTCAGTGATCGATTCGTGAACAACGATCCATGCCGTCGGTGTACGATGACGCGCCAACCAAGTCACCGAGTCTGACCACCCGATTATCCATTTGGTCGCCTCTTACAATCAGCATCTTGTTGGTTGAGGACATTCTAACACCGAATCCCCACGAGCTAACATAAAACGTCAATGCATGAGAAAACCCCGTCTTGGTTACCCGCAGATTCCATAAGGCGTAAATGGCAATCCAAACTGCCTCACTCAAGTGAGCGTGCGTGAGTGAGTTGGGTTTAACACAGATTTTAACAGTATTCCAGTCATATCACGGAGTGTCAGCTTAATGTGGCAGGAAAGCCGGAAGTGATGCAGGTCTCAGACTTTGTGAAACCCACGAGCACCGTATGGTGCTGACAAACCTAGAAACATATAGTCAAGTTGAGCCGGGATTTGAACCCAAAATCATAGGTTTCTGGCGTGCCCAAGGGACGCAACTCTGCACAGAGAATCGCGTGCATTAGACGACTGGGCCACCCGCGACCCCACCTAACTCAAGTGGTTTGTAACTTAAGCAATCAACCTTTTAAATGAAGCATGAATGTCCGGGTGCTTGCCATAGCCCTAATGTCAAATATACTACTCAACATTTGCTAAGGATCACACCTCTGATTATAGATGACTATCATACCAAAAGGCGTTAAAAGATGGTACTTCTTGTTACCCTATCTGGCGCTTAGCATTATTGGGCTAAAACAAGGACTGTTCAACTGGGAGTAAACAGTAATTGAAGTGATCTGCATCACTTCGAGTTTTCTTCCCACAGTAAGCTGACACACGGTGATATAACTGGAATACTGCTAAGAGCTGCATTAAACCCAACTCACTCACTCAAGTCCTATATTTTAATCCCTGCTGTGTGGTCCTTTAGCCAATTGTAGATTCCAGATTTTTTATGCAAATAAAATAACAACTATGTAAAACAATAAGATACATATTTTTCTCTTCTCTTTCGGATTAGTATAATATAGAGCCTTATAAAGCAGATCTTAAGAGTATCATGGATGTCAAAATAAAACTGGTTACTTTACAAGGCATGCAGGCCTCATGACACTTTCTTATAGTCTTCCTGTTCAAGATTTCAACATTATTCTCCTCTGTGATTCTTTGGTTGGTGATGTTACCATTTCACAAACTTATAGAGCACCGAATCATGCAAACTGGCGGGACACATCTGGCAGTCAACAGCATTCCAGTTATATCAGCTGCCAGCTTAATGTGGGAGGAAAGCCTGATGGGACTCACGAACTAAGGTATGGTGATGATAAACCTAGACACATAATCAGGTCAAAGCAAGATTCGAACCCACAACCCAATTCGCTGTGCAGAGTTGCTTCCCTTCGGCACGCCAGAAACCTATGATTGTGGTTTCGAATCCCGGTTCAACTCGATTAAGTTTCTAGGTTTGTCAGCACCATACCTGCTGGTGTGTTTCACCGAAGTGGTAAACATCTGAGACCTTCATCACTTCGGGCTTTCCTCCTACATTAAGCTGACACGCTGCGATATAACTTGAATACTGTTAAAAGTAACGTTAAACCCAACTCACTCACTCACTCACTCTAACCCACAACCATATAGCTTCAAGTTGCACAAGGGACCCAACTCTGCACAGCAAATTGCATTGCGTTAGATTGGTTGGTTTGTTGTTTAACCCTGCACTCAGCAATATTCCAGCTATATGACGGCGGTCTGTAAATAATCGAGTCTGGACAGACAATCCAGTGATTGATATCATGAGCATCGATCCACGCAATTGGGATCGATGACATGCATCAACCAAGTCAGCGAGCCTGACCACCCGATCCCGTTAGTCGCCTTTGACGACAAGCATAGTCACCTTTTACAGCAAGCATGGGTTGCTGAAGACCTATTCTATCCTGGAATCTTCACGGGTCCCATTGCCTTAGATGATTGGGTTACCAATGCCTCTAAACTCTGGAGCAGCCAAACCAGTGGTTGATAACTGGGGCAACCAGCCTTTGAATTGGAGCACGAATGTCAGGGGTGCTTGTCATAACCCAAATGTCAAATATGCTACTCAACATTTGCTAAGGACCACACACTTGATTATAGATGAGTGAGTGAGTGAGTATGGTTTTACGCCGCTTTTAGCAATATTGCAGCAATATCACGGCGGGGGACACCAGAAATGGGCTTCACACATTGTACCCATGTCGGGAATCGAACCTGGGTCTTCAGCGTGACGAGCGAACGCTTTAACCACAAGGCTACCCGACCGCCCCCCGTTTATAGATGACCATTTTGGTCCTTAGAAAATGTTGCGGGGTATGGTAAAGATTCAATTATTGTGCATAGGAAATTATCATAACTATAACTATTCTTCTTATTATTATCATTAATAAGATCGATGAACCACCATATATTTGTTGACATGTAAATAGAAACATGATAGAACTGATTGTGTACTTGTAAGTCAAACATCCAACTTAGTGTCGTGTATAGTGTGTGTAGGGGTGGGTGTGTTAATGTTTAAGACCAAATATCTATTCAATCAGCCCTTCAAAATATACAATGAATTATTTGCTAGGATCTAATCTTTTCTGACCTGCAACACATTTTTTTCAGAATGTCCAGAGAAGGCAGAGTCCGAACTTCCTGTCTGGCCATAAAGACATCAAATGTAAGTCCTTTTCAAGGCAATGATCACAACTTTCAAATAAAACATTAAAATCCAAATCTTTGAAATGGACATTCTTATTTTATTTCATTGTCATCGTGGCTCCTGTTGTAAATTCAAACAAAATATACAAATATTCAAGTCCACCTGACTTACCTATTTCTGAACAGACTGATCATTTGCTGCACGTCACTATGCATTATCAGTGACAAGAACTAATATATTTAACAACATAGGTCACCACGGCTTTACCCCAACTTACAAAAGTGGGTTGGTTTGTTGTTTAACGCAGCACTCAGCAATATTCTAGCTGTATGACGACCGTCTGTAAATAATCGAGTCTGGGCCAGACAATCCAGTGATTGATACCATGAGCATCAATCCACACAATTGGGATACGATGACATGCATCAACCAAGTCAGCGAGTCTGACCACCTGATCCTGATAGTCGCCTTTTATTGCAAGCATGGGTTGCTGAAGACCCATTCTACCCTGGATCTTCACAGGTCTACAAAAGGGGACCCCATTAATTAATTTTAAGGGTCCATGAAGGCAATATGAGGGTCCTGTAAAGTAATATAATGGTGTAGTGTACTGTGCGTTTTGATAATTACTTTAGAGCCTGGAATGAATCAATGATCCTGTGGAGAGTGGTCATGATTGATGGATGAAATGGCCGACACCCATAATATCTCTTGATGTGCTTTAGGTACCATGAATATTATTGTGGGTCCCATATCCTTTTTCAGCATCCATTTTCAACACTGGGTAACAATGGACGCAAACTTCAAGGCCTATTTACAGCATTTTAAGACCTCAAGAAGGCCTATTCAAGGCTAGACTGTGAAATTTATGGCCTTTAATTTTTTTTGAAAACCTGGCTATTCTGAAGGCCGAGTCGAGGAAGATGTTTGTTGGGCTAGCACACTTAACATATTAGCCTACTGTAGCCCACATGTTTAAAGATCAGAAAAGCTATTAAAAAAAATTACTGATCATGAAATAGAAAAAAGACAGTTGGGGCCACAGGAAGATCGAGGATTTTGAAAAGGGAAGTGAACAGTACCCAAATCAGGCATGAAATAACAGAACAACAAACTGGCACGGTATAACCCCTTCCAACCTCCCTCCCTTGGAACCAGTGACCCCAAGTTGCAAATTAGCCGTCTTGATTTAACTGGAACTAAGATTAATATGTCAAGTGGACCAGCCCAAGTCAAACATTGCACTTTCAGTAGCAAACAACCCGGTGGGCAAGTGTGGAGACAGAGTTTGGGTGGTTGCAGTGGGACAAATTGTGCCATTGTACCTAGAGTGGATAATTGCTCATGCTTTCAACCACTTTATCATTTGATCCAGACTTCATTTCATTAGGCAGGCAAGTTTTAACTGTAATGTCTCTACATTAGTTAATATGTTTAAGACATGACAGATTAATTATAGTTAAGTGAAAAAAATCAAGTATTCTTTAACTTGAGTAGTAGATCTGAATGCATTCAAAAATATTCCCTCACACTGGGAACCTATTCCAGAGTAAACAACCATCAACCTTGACAACAAAATTACTATTGAACAACCTTAGGGGCCTGTGATGTTTGTTGGAGACAAGAACAGTTTCTCTGTAACTACTTCAATCCATACATATCCTTTCTTTGAAAGGATCAAAAATATTTTCTTGGGCACACACAACTCTTTTTTTCCAGGACATTTTTTGGTTCAAACATATGGGAAATCAGGTCAGGGATAGACAAAGGAAGACACGAATTAAACAACTCCTGTTCAATCTCAAAGGTTTTAGGGAAAGGTAATTTATTAGGGTGTGTGCTTTATCACCATCGTAAGATTCACCACCACCCCTCAACATATTTATAGTGTATGACACCACCACCCCTCAACATATTTATAGAAAGTGTATTAATAAGGTCTAGATGTGCAGGACCATCACTTCTCTCTGTACTAAATTCGGGTTAGAATTAGGTCTTCAGCCTTGTAACTTATGTGAGAGGCAATTAATGGGAATGGGTGCTCAGGCTTGTTGACTATGTCATCGTTTACCAATTGAGTAGATTGATGCTTATGATGTTGATCACTGTATTTTATGATCCAGCATTGACTATTTACAAACCTCTGTCACATAGCTGGAATATTGGTTAAACTCTGTACTACCTTGTCCTGAATGACTTACAAGTATACAATAAGTTCTATCATGTTTCTATTTACATGTCAACAAATAAATGGTGGTTCATTTCTCTTCTTCTTAATAATAATAATAATAGTTATGATAATTTCCTCTGCTCAATAATAGAATAATATAAAACATTTATTTTACAAGTTTATTTACGGAGATAGATCTCTAAGGTGTAGCATATAATAACTCTTGAAACCGATACATTTTATCCAAAATGATAGATGGTCTTAAATGTCATCATTGCATTCGGTGGTGATAGCATCGACATTGGTAAAGCGTATCCGGAACTTCGTTTGAAGTTTTCGCGGGCTGGTCTGATCCTTGATCTTTTGTCTGATCGATAATTTCCCTCTCCCTGTTCAATAAAAGTACTGTCCACTGTGTTACAAGTCTGATTCATTGGACACCAGTTCGGAAATCGTGAATATAGATTTTTGAAGGACACCTTTAATATTACCGCTGCACTTGCACATATTTATTGCTGAAATGCTCATATAAATAGTGCTGACAAAACAACATTGAAACCGCTTCCGTGTTGGCGGTCCTTCCCACAATTCAACTTCCGTTCATGCGCAGTTTCCGAATCGCGTGTGTAAAGTCGCCATAATGTCGAAACAGGTAAGCTTATTTCTTCAAACATTTAATATTATTTCACTACGTTTGACACATTTTGATGGTCTGTATTCTTTTCCAGATGCATAGTGAAGAGTCACAGCCCAGGACCCTGTAAGTAAACCGTATCTTTTCTCTCAAATCTGTCTATCTTTAGAGGCGTCAAATCTATTTCCGCTTCGTAATCGAGTTGCAGAACAATCGAAAAGAAATAAAACTTGATTTGTTGTTGTTGTTCATGTGCTTGTATTTTAATAGATATGTAGGCAACCTGGACAGCTCAGTTTCAGAAGCCCTTATTATGGCCCTATTTGGACAGATTGGACCCTGCAAAAGCTGTAAAATTATCAGCGAGGTGAGTGCATACCATGTTTCAGTTTGAGAAGGAAGTTATTGAGGGCATATTATTTGACTTTTTATTTCAGTGCATAAGACAAGATATTGACACGGGTTTGCCTCTTGAGACACTTTTATGGGTTGGCGATACGTCATGTAATACATACAATACACAACAACAACTGACATTTAGTTTGGCTAACGTTAGGGTTTGTTTCAAATCAGTGCTCTGAAAATGTATTGTAGTTTAAGTCTCAATGCATATCAGTTATCTATGACAAGAATATCCTCCAGGTATTGTTCTTCTTTTACAGTTGTAATGAACAGACAGTCAGACCATCATCCAAACTGCTTTCCACAACTTAAATTGTTCAAATCGTTGTGAAAGAACTTTTGTTCTGATTCCATATTGTATGGCAGATTTGAATCATAAAAAAAATATTGACCATAATAACTGCTCTCAGTTTATTCTTTTTATATCTCAAATCAAATCACTGTAACATTTTCATCCACATTCATAAATGCCACTACTATTTTGTCAATAATGGGTATACAATATTATGGTGTTGTGGGTGTTAGGCAGTTTGTAGCTGAGAACTAGGGGTGTCACGATAAATCGAAATATTGCTATATGGCTATTGGTAAGTACTTAATGTCAATAAATCTATTTGTTA
Organism: Haliotis cracherodii; assembly: GCF_022045235.1. Taxonomy (NCBI): domain Eukaryota; kingdom Metazoa; phylum Mollusca; class Gastropoda; order Lepetellida; family Haliotidae; genus Haliotis; species Haliotis cracherodii. The sequence continues at coordinate 37,523,831 of NW_027266343.1, forward strand.
AATCTGTTTCCAGTCAATAGTGTCAATTTCAATAAGGAATATCGATAGTTTCGATTGTATTTACCATATCATGCGATTGAGTCACCGAAACACGCTCACTAACTCAGCCGAATGAGGACTAGAGATAACTGCCCTTGATGCTTTGCAACTGCTCTTTCTTAAAGTAAAATGGCGGAGGGTGACACAAGTGGAGTTTGTGGCTAACTTGGGTGGAAAATCAAGTGTTTGGAAGTCTTTGGGCTATGTTAAAGAAAATGACGAGCTTGACAAGAAACATGTTGGATGCCGAAAGTCCAAATGATACCCTGAAAACGATAGATATTTATCGCAATAGTTTCTTTCAGTATCAATAGTTATCACAGTAGTGATGTCCAGATCAATAGTTATCGCAGTAGTGATGTCCAGATCAATAGTCACCCCTACTGAGAACCATATGAGAGTTCCAACAGTCTGTTAAATTGTTTTATCTGTTAAATTCATGTAACAGCTTTTCACAAGGTAACACACAGCCTTATTACGCCAGACAGTCCACTGTGAAGATGCGGGTTAGAATTAGTCTTCAGCAACCCATGCTTGTAAAAGGTTACTTATAGGATCATGTGGTCAGACTCACCGACTTAGTTAATTCAGTGTCATCTTTTCCCAGTTGTGTAGATTGATGCTTGTGATGTCAATCACTGTACTGTATGGTCCAGACTTGATTATTTTAAGAATGCTGTCATATAGCTGGAATATATTGCTTGTAATAACCCTACTGTTATAATAATACGGAAGCAGAAAACTTCAAGGAACCCTTGCACCACCCAAATTTGTAATGTACTAGAAGTGAGGCATGTCTTAGTCTCATCGCATACCCTGTTTTTTGAACAGTTAAGATAACATTGTGGGGGTACTGAGGGATGAAAGTATCAAAACATTAATTAATGTACTTACCGGTAGGTGAGGTCTTCAATACAAATGTGCCTGTTATCAGCCGCCTGATTGGTTGGCATGTTAGCGGGGTTTACAAGAATAAACAGCCTTGTATGGTGTAGTCGTCAACATAATTCTTTCAGGTTGTGACCTTTCCATAATGAACTCAGTGTTGACAAGTCAGATGTGTGCATGGTCAAGTCGGCAGCTTTGATGAAGTCAAACTTTTCATTTTTACGCAACCAAATCAATATGGCTGTTCAAAAACAGGCTACTCTATGGTAGTAAGACTGTGGCAGTACATTGCCTAAGTACAATGCACAGGTTATAAATCAGGTGAAATTAAGCATTGTTGGTTGTACAGAGTAGTTGGATGGGTGTGGTAGCTTGACCTCTGATAGCTTCTAGGGTCCTGCCCCACATTGAAGCAGATGTAACACATTTGCAGTCTCCGTCTCCTGACTGTTTTTGAAATATGCCTCTATATTCCTGGCATTGAATGGGTACCAAGTAGGATAAGATAATGAGTGTTAACCTTCCAGTGCCCCACAGAAGAGAATGAAAATCGAGTGCACAATGATCCATTAACTAGCATATTGATAATGTAAAAGCACCCATGATCAGCCTATATACTCAGCGCTATATAAATAAATAAGTAGTAGTAGTAGCAGGGATTGACTTTAGTAGTAGTAGCAGGGATTGACTTTAGTAGTAGTAGCAGGGATTGACTTAGGCCGAGATTTCGGGATATTCTCGCATAGTTGTCGTAGATATCGCATCAAGATTCAATTGCGTACATCTTTCAGTTGTTTTATCTACATTGACACTCTCATTTTCACCTACAAAAATCGAAAATGTCGTATTGCTTGAATAAAATTATCTACCAGACCTAAAAAAATGTCAATAAAAAAGTTACAGGTAGTTTATTTAATTGTCAAACGTTGTCAATTGAAACAGTGATTTGCAAACTCGACAACACTGCATGCTATCTCTTACTGTGCAAAACCGATTCCTATATCACTGCATGGAGCTTTGCATAAGCTGACAATGGTGGAGCGCGCAACATTTTTTTATCCCTTTGGTAGCACAAAAATCCTATTCCATGATCTACAACACCAAGTCATTAAACATATTTAAAAAAACTTATATCCTAGCAGAAATCAAAGACGTACATGTATGTGCGTCCATTCAGTAATCAAGAGAGAAAAAGGCAATCAAAATTTTCTGCTTTTAGAGTTGTCCTTAAGACTTGAAAACAGTGACTTAATCTTTCGATTGTAATTCATAAACATTGTGAACGTCAACAGTCTTTTCAACTTCCAGTGACATTTCTGCCGGTGCAAATACTGAACTGTCACTTCTAATTAATTGAAAAGTCCATATGGATAAGATTTAATTTGATACAGTCAGAGACCCGGGTGCCGTTGTACAAAGCGGCCTTAGCGCTTTGGTGATCGTAACTCACATACCTTACCACAGACTAACTAACGACAGTCGTAGCGCTAAGGTTGTTTTTGTACAAAGGCACCCTGGTCTCCGATACAGTACACACAACAGATAGCGAAAATGACGAAAGCACTGGAATGGAAATAATGTGTTTTGTTGCCAACAAACTGTTGCTATTCCATCATTTTGAATATATTAAGTTATGATCTAAACACACATTGTTGAAATTTGATCACTGCAGATTGTTGTCTCTTGCATGCCAATGAAATGAACAGCTGATGTTGGTAAACATGCCTCCTCAACAATCAATAATTGTCCTCACAAAAAATTCCCCACAATGTCGACAATGAACAGAAATACATAAATATAAGTGTAATGTCCCCTAAAGTAGACAATCAACAGAGATATATGTACTAATGTAATGTTTTGTTAATACTGATGCTAATATTTTTAAATAATCGCAGTGGAATAATCAATGTTCGAAAATAGGATATCCGAGGATATATTCATATAATCTTGTAATATTAATTGCAACATTATTCAAGTTACAAGTACCGAAAATCAAATAGTTTCCACAGTGTGAAGACAAAATATCTCTGAAAATTAGCAAAATCTCATCGCACACCAAACAAAAAATCTCAATGCTTTTGGATCAGTGGGGATTTTCTCTCATAGGTAAAAGGGGGTCAGGTAGCCTAGTGGTTAAAGCGTTCGCTTATCACGCCGAAGACCTGGATGAAGTATATAAACATGATGTTTCATATCATAACTATCATAACTAGGTTGATTGGTGACCGATGCTTTGCAGAGGAGGGCGGTCTTGTAGCCTAGTGGTTCAAGCGTTCGCTCGTCACGCCGAAGACCTGGGTTCAATTCCTGACATGGGTACAATGTGTGAAGCCCATTTCTGGTGTCCCCCGCCGTGATATTGCTGGAATATTACTAAAAGCGATGTAAAACTATACTCCCTCACTCACTCACTCTCATAGGTAAAAAGTTCCAGGATAATCGCTGAGTAGAAGTAGCTGAAGAAATCAAAGATGAACCGAACTAGTAACAGCGACACATTAAAAGTGTGAAAACGGACCTTGATACAACTTTCGTCATGTCCCTCTTAAGGGTACTTTTAGCAATCATTGTAACCTTGTGATTGTACATTACCTGTCATTACCCAATTGGGCCACATGTGACAGGATCCCGCAGTGTTCCTGCTAGCTTTTGGGACTGGCAACTGTTAATATTACCAGTCTCCCCTAATTTTTGTCAGTCCCAACTTGCGACATATATGAAAAAGGTATGAAAATTACCTGGTTTTAATTCCTTCAATATCATGTTCAGTGCAATGACGTCACCTCTGAAGTAACTTACTTAGATCTACATACACTACATGTCATTCCCACAAAGTTCAGTCATAATTTTCACTCTTCTTTTTGAATATTTCAAGACTAAGTCGCTTCAAGTATATACTTAATCTTGAAGGCAAGCAAAATGTTAACCCTAATGGTAACAGACAAGCTGACTTTGTTGGAAAAATATACTTATATAAATATCGCAAATGTTTTCTTCAACAACAAAGATTTATAAGGTACTATATTTGCCATTCCACAGGGACTGGCAGTCACATGAATTACTGGTCCAAGACTACTTTTATCAGTATAAAACTGGTAATTACCAGTAAACGGGAACACTGCCACAGATGATGTACTTTTTTTTATAAGGATGCAAAACAACGAAAATGAACACTATGATAAATATGAGGGTGAGAGTGACACTGTAAAGTTGTAACAGGTAGTCAGCCTGGTACGTCTAAAACAGTTCAAAGATACGCAAATTCAGTTTGATATACATTCTCTTTGTAGATGTCTATCCTGTTTTCTGCCACAAATGTATTGTCACACATCCTTTGAATGTTATTGTAATGGCAACTTTGCATTTTGTAACCTATAACTGTGCATATAATTTTAACCATATGTCTACCGACAGTGGCTGAAAAAGAAGTTCTGTTCTATAATATTAGCTTACGTGGGGGTAGTGCAGCTGAAGTGTTGTTTCGATGGGAGGGTTTGTATTGCGATTTGATAATTTCTAATTGACCAATTAGAATCAAGTAATTTACAAATTCATGGTAGAATCTACAGGTTTAGGCAGTGAATGGATGAAGAAAAAAAATATACTGCATCCCGAGTAACACAATAATAGTCATTGTACCTACAGTGCATCAGTATTTATGTTTATCTGTCATCCACCAATCATGACCACTGAACACTTTACCATTGATTCATTTCAGGTTTTCAAATAATTTATTATCCACATGTACAGTACACTACACCATGTCATATTCATGCACCCTCATATTGCCATAAGGGGCACGGGTGGCCCAGTCGACTAAGACGCCATGATTTGTTGTGCAGAATTGCGTCCCTTGGGCACGCCAGAAACCTATGATTGTAGGTTCAAATCCCGGTTCTCCCCGTTTATGTTTCTAGGTTTGTCAACACCATACCCGTGCTGGTGGGTTTCACCGAAGTGGTAAACGTCTGAGACCTGCGTCACTTCGGGCTTTCCTCCCACATTAAGCTGACATGCCGTGATATATATGGAATACTATTAAAAGCGGCATTAAACCCAACCCAACTCACTCACTCACTTGTATTGCCTTCAAGGACCCTTAGAATTAGTTATAGTATGTGAGCTACAACATCCATCCCTGTTGGGATTATGCGTAAGATTAGTTACCCAGCAACCAGTGCTTGTCGTACAGGGTCACTCGGGTGGATCAAGTGTTGGCCGGGTGTCATTGTACCCAAATGGTGTGAAATGTTGCTCATAATACCAATCTCTGGTCCGTCTGGTCCACATTGGATTATTCACAGGCCATTGTCATAAAGCTGGAATACTGCTGATAGTGGAGTTTAACAACAAACAAAGAAAAGAAGTTACAATTACAAAGCTTGCATCACTGGTACCAAAGGCACTATGGCTGAATGGCACACTGAACTGACTCTTGTTAACTTGTCACAGGAAAAAACAGTCATTGAAGTTAAAGCTAGTGTTAAGAACCCATTAAATATTTAAGACGGATCATTGGCTCCAAAAAGCAATTAAGGATAGATGATGAAACAGATCAGTAACATCAGTCATTGGAGTTATTCTTTTTCTGTTGTCAAGGGGCGGTTGGGTGGCCTAGTGGTTAAAGCGTTCACTCGTCATGTCGAAGACCCGGGTTCGATTCCCGACATTGGTACAATGTGTTAAGCCCACTTCCGGTGTCACCTGCTGTGATATTGCTTGAATATTGCTAAAAGAGGCATAAACCATACTCACTTACTCGCTTAAAAATCTGTAATATACTTGTTGTGGGACGATATGCCGATGCATCCATGGATGACGATATTTTACTTTCAGATACAAGTATCGATCACAGTCTCACACAAAGTAAAAAATGTCGATTCATACCTGAAATGTTTACCTTAATGGCTATTACTCAGAGCACTAATTAGTTGTGAAATTTAGTAGTGAAAAAGTAAATATTTTCATCCATTGAGCCATACTTTACGCTGCCAACTGTAAATCGATAGTGTGCCAGGCATTTGACTATCTTGCCAAGCTGGTTAGTTGTTTAACGCTGCACTCAGCAATATTCCAGCTGTATCACGGCAGTCTGTAAATAATCAAGTCTGGACCAGACAATCCAGTGATTAATATCATGAGCAATTGAGATACGATGACATGCATCAACCAAGTCAGCGAGCCTGACCACCCTATCCCGTTAGTTGCCCCTTGCGACAAGCATAGTCGCCTTTTACGGCAAGCATGGGTTGCTGAAGACCTATTCTACCCTGGATCTTCACGGGTCTATCCTGCCAAGAAAAGTATGGCTTAGGGACCACAGATAAGAGCACATGCAAGTATCGGGATACGTATCTGATCGTGATATATATCGGATCGTGACCAAGGTATCGTGATATGTATCAGATCGTGTATCGTCCCAGCCTTATTACATACACAAAAGAATATGGACGGTCCTGTTAATTTTGGGTCTTTGTAGGGGTGCTCAAAGATCTGACATAATGGTCTAGAAGTTGGTCAGGGTGCAACAACGAACACGGAAAATGTATGATGTTATGAAAACATGAGTAATGTAATATGACGATGTATTATTGACACCTTTTGCGGAAGCTACATTATTATTTCTATTATTATTTGTTAGTTTGATCTCTGTAGTCATTCCCCTTGGTTATACCATGACATGGCAGGTTTTATTGTATCGTGTATCACATTATTTCAAGTGAGATATACATTTCTAGTTATATTACATGACAATAGCCCAAGTAGCATGTATGTTAATGTACCTTGTATTGTATGCTGATCAGCGCTATTTCTGCTATCTACATATGAATAACGTTGTGCCGAGGGTTTCACGTTACAGACAAGGGCCTGTTGCACAAGGCCAACTTAACGCTACTATCATTGTTGGCCTATGTTAAAGCATGGGAGTTATGATCACCTTATAAGTTATAAATGCGCAGATTGCTTTGTGAAACAGGGCCAAGCAATAATGATGCTTACTTGCTTGCTCCCTCACTCTCACTTGGTGTCTCCTCCCTTGCTGAAGTACTGGAGTACTTAAACAACCATTCGGATTTTCATGTAAGGTTTAATGCTCACACACTCACTCACTCACTCACTCACAATACATTTCTTGTCCAGACAAGGGGCGGTCGGGTAGCCTAGTGGTTAAAGTGTTCGCTCATCACGTCAAAGACCTGGGTTCGATTCCCGACATGGGTACAATGTGTGAAGCCTATTTCTGGTGTCCCCTGCCGTGATATTTCTGGAACATTGCTAAAAGCGGCGTAAAACCATACTCACTCACACTCTTGTCCTGACAAACCCATGGATGATATTATGAATAATGCATATGTGTACAGGGTACGACGACACACAACCATAAACCCAATACAATTTTGTTGCCTTTTACGAAAGCAGTCTGGAGACCTATTCTAACCTGGGCCCCCAACGAGGTGACAGACAATTGTATGCAAGCTGTTGTGATATTGCTGAAACTCACTCCGCTTGTTTTATGCACAAACACAATGGCCACTCCAATTTGTGAGGTTCATTTTTCCAATGTAACAGTATATGAATATGGAATACTAAACCAGCTCCCATGTCATACCAATTTTATGAAACAAGTTAATAGTTCTTGTATCTTACAAGCGATATGAAATTGGTATTACACAGGAACTAGTTTAGGATTTCATTTATTACTTGCCATTTCTAACATTTTGCTTTTTTTTTTGCTGTCTGTGTGTATGGGCAGACATCTACCCAATAATTCAGTTGAGTCTAACAGAATAACACTTCAAACACGTCAAAATTTGACACAGATTATTTAATACCATACAACAGCTTAAGATTATCCCATACAACAACTTATGATTGTCTTCGTGTTACGATCGCCTTGTGGAATGGGTCCCTGCACCATAAAGTTTTGTTTGTTGTTTAACGCCGCACTCGGCAACATTCCAGCTATATGACGTCAGTTTTTAAATAATCGAGTCCTGACCAGATAATCCAGTGATCGACATCATGAGCATGGATCCATGTATTGGAATACGATGACATGAATCAACCAAGTCAGCAAGTCTGATCACCCGATTCTGTTAGTTGCCTCTTGTGACAAGCAGAGTCACCCCTATGACAAGAATGGGTTGCTGAAGACCTATTCTACCCTGGATATTCACAGGTCCCTGAACCACAAAGAGTACAAACACGTCACTACAGCCAATGACATGATTTGTGGAATTTTGTTGCAAGATCCACCAGTGAAATTTGTATCATAGTGATAGGCTACATGTATAATAGACCATTTCTCCTTGTAGACAGGGGCGTTCGGCTAGCCCAGTGGTTAAAGCGTTTGCTCGTCACACTGAAGGCCCAGGTTTGATTCCCGACATGGGTACATTGTGTGAAGCCCATTTCTGGTGTGTCCTGTGATATTGCTGAAAGCGGCGCAAAACCATACTCACTTCTTGTAGACTGAGTTAGTCCAGTGGTAACTAATGGCCATCATATGTCTGTTTGTTGTTTAATGCCGCACTCAGCAATATTCCAGCTATTTGACGAAGGTCTGTAAATAATCAAGTCTGGGCCAGACAATCCAGTGATTGATATCATGAGCATCAATCCAAGCTATTGGGATCAATGACATGCATCAACCAAGTCAGCGAGTCTGATCGCCCGATCCCGTTAGCCGCCTCTTACGACAAGCATAGTTGCCTTTTACAGGAAGTATGGTTTGCTGAAGACCTATTCTACCCCGGATCTTTACGGATCTCATCATATGTCAAAGATCTTTTCAAAGATCCTTTTGCAATAGTTGGTTTTGAGACAACCCAATTGTAGGCAGGAACACTGGTCTACTTGAAAGTCAGTTGGAATTTTGAATTCATGTAATCGAGGCAAGTGTTGATACATTCAAGCTCAGGTCCTGTAATGGGTTTTAAGATTTAACCCAAGGGATCGAAATAATTTATCACTTTCTATATTTAACACTTTGGCAAGGGGTCTTTGGCATAACCCTAATGTTGAAAAGGGAAATTTGTGCTGGCCTAGATCAGGATACAAAAGCTGAAAACCTCCACGTCCCCAAGAGCCCCTGCAATTTCGAGCACTGGCTAATTTACGACTCTGATTTTATGATAGCAGTAGCTCGGATATTAGAAACTGATTTTCTTGCATTCTGTGTGGGTGTCTTTTCTTGACAGGTTGACCTGCTTGCACTTGAGCAGGATCACTGTGATGTAACTGAAGTAGACAAAACAAAGACAATGTTCAACCCATGTATTTGTACGCCATCACTGAGTGCTGTTCAAGGGAATCAGATTGCCTGTTAAAATTAAATGGTTTCTAATTGGTCATAATTTTTTGAATACATTGACCAGAGAGTTGTGTAAGATAAACAATTTTGCTGATTAGCTACCTGGCTACCCTTATAATTATGTGCCAGGTCCTATGTACCCCAAGCACCTATTTGTCACACTGAAATATACACATCATTTCTACTTTCTACAGTGCATGCTTGAAGATGTACTGAATCTTTATCACGGTATTAAAAGTCTAATAGAAAAATTATCAGCAATGTACATAAGGCTTAAAAGAGGAGTGAGTGAGTATGGTTTTACGCCGCTTTTAGCAATATTCCAGCAATATCACGGCGAGGGACACCAGAAATGGGCTTCACACATTGTACTCATGTTGGGAATCGAACCCGGGTCTTCGGCGTGACGAGCGAATGCTTTAACCACTACTTGACCGCCCCGCTCAAAAGAGGAAAAGAATTGGTTCTCGGCAAAGGCTTTTGAAAATATAGTGCAGGCGGGTGGGCGGTGTTTTTTCTTAGTTGTTCAAACCAGTATATAACCAAATACAATCAACCTGGGAAATAGCCTCCCTACAGGACCTCCTTGATGAGTAAAAATTACTGGAATACAGTATTCGACCTCCGTTGGAGTTTGAATATTTAAAGATTTTTAAAAATGGAAATATAAACGAAACATGCAGTGAATTTTATGATGATGAGGGCGGTGCCTGAGAACCAAGACTATTATATTTTTTAGCCAAACATATATTTAATGTTTTGGATGGAGGACAAATCAGATAATTCACTGTGGACTTCACCATGATGACCGTGCTTGTTTGAGGTGTAACGATATGGAGGATTGCGTTGTGATAGGTATCCCATTACTATGGGTGCAATTCGCTTCATATTCAGACACAGTAGTTTTATTTGATCAGTTGATATTCTTTGTTTTTACAGATTAATCACAAAACTGAATCATTTGATTTTAAATTGACGAAATATGAAGATGAATTACAATATTGTAGGACAGAAACATAGAAGCTATATGGCACTGTGAATGTTATGCTAATTATAGCCAACCATATATGTAATTTAATATGTTGTGATGTTAGGGTTGTAAATCAATTTATTGTATCGTGCAAATTCACATCAGGATACAATACTGTATCCCCATATCATTACACCCCTAATGTTCAAGCATTTTATCTTAGTCCTACTTGTAATTTTGATTAGGAAGGCAATATAAGTTGTAGCAGGACCGAGAGGGGTACATGGGGTTTTATTCATGATGCATAAAACCCCATGTACCCCAAATAATCCTGCTACAACAAAATTATCTTACCAACATGTGACATTGTAAAAGAATTTACACAAATTCAAAATTGATTGAAAACAGATGTTTCATTGAACTGAGGTTAGTTTGTGCTATGTGACATGAATTCCTCTGGCTTGGAAAAAGCTTGCAGCTCCTTGCTATAAAGCAGGGTAGAAGGGATTTATTCTGCCTCTCAGAAACCATGTGCAGCCTGTATTGCTTGTGGCGGGGTATAAGAGATTTATTCCCCCCTTGAGAAATTTATTCCCTTTAAGGTGGGTTACACAGTATTTTATCAAGATCACATGGACCAATCAGATCTCATCATTCTGACATGGAGGTATAAGCTTCATTAATATTTATCTCAATGTAAAAACCTGGCCAACTTAAGATCAAGGTGTTTTTTTTTGTAAAGGGTTTAGATGTTAAAACTGTATTGTTTGGAAATGCAACTCTGTCATATGACTTTAACATTAAATAATAGAATCTGTTCATGTATATTTTACCCTTTTAGAACGCTGTGTAAGCCATTTAAAAACAATAAGACATGTTTGTACATCAAGATATACATCAATATGATGTTGAAATCTTTATCATCCACTTTGTTTGGTGAAGATCCAGGGTAGAATAGGTCTTCAGCAACCCATGCAAAAGGTGACTATGCTTGTGACTCGCACAAATTGCTTATCTCTCACTCTCTCTTCTGAAAGGTAGTGGAAACTTCCCGAACTTTGTTCTCAAGAGAAAAAAGAGCTCACCCAAAAGCAACCCTTGAACCAGCATGTGCACCGGAACCACGTGACCAAGCCAGAATGGGTCCACGAAGTCTACTGCGAAGAAGATAGCTACGCACAGCATTCCACCTTGATATGTGGAGCACACTTCATCGTCACCTCGATATAAGAACTGGAACGCTCATACTGCATCAAGGGGATGGAATCCATTGTCTCTTCATCAGAACTACATGTTGGCATAGCAACGATCAACTCAGAAGGACAAGTCACTTTGGATGATCGCGAATTGGTAAAAATAGACACATTGATTCGGCATTTGCTCCCGGCCAAAACCTGGTTTCCAGAGCTCATCGCATTGGTAGGGAAAACAACCCTAATGCTCCCAAACTGGCCAAAACTCACACCAAGCAAGTTCACCAAAGACTAGATCTCTACAAGCTTCACGATTGGAACCTATCAAGTTCAGCCTCACCAAACCGGAGCAGCCAAGGCAGTAGTATCCCTTGTTTTCGTAGATCTACTAGACGTCTATATGGTGATAAATAGAAGTGTTTTTGACCAGTTGAAGATCAAAGCTTTTTCACCTGAGGTTGCAGAATTCTTGTGTGACCTTAGATGTACAATCAGCTTCGTTTTAACCATGGATTAAGGAATCAAGGTCACCAAGGTTCCAGAATTGATAGCCTTATTGAGACCATACAGGCTTGAAGGTCAGCAAAAGAAATTCAAAGTCCCAGCCTGAGATTTGAATGTGGTGTTGAACCATCTCAAGAGTGATGTTTATGAACCATTACAAAAAGCTGATTTTAGACATCTAACCCAGAAGACGTTATTTCTATGGGCCCTAGCCACAGAAGCGAGGATGTCAGAAATTCATGTGATTTTCTCCCATACTGGATTTGGTATTTGATTTGATTGAACATGCATCTGCGCATCTTGGACTGAGATGGGATTTCATTGCTAAGAATCAGCTACCAGATCAACCAGACAAGACAGCTTTACGTCCCTCCACTCCCATCCATCCTTGGATCAAAGATCGCTGAAGACTTGTCGTTATGTGCATCTACCTGCAGAGGACAAGTTACAGAAGACAAAGGCTGAGAAGACTCCATTCTGTGATCCAGAAATAGTTCGGAAGAATTCTCCAGAACACTCATTTCCTTCTGGATCTTCCTCAGAGCCTGCAAGGCAGCAGGACTGGATCCACCATCTGCATTCAAACCACATGAAGTGAGAGCCATAGCGTCTCCTCCAGCACTTCAGGGCAACTGCCCCAAACTTCCAATTATGGAAGTTAGTTTTGGAGATCAGACACTGTCTTCGCTAATCATTATTTCAGAGGTTTCTCCACACAAGATGTTGCTGGAATTCACCAGTTTGGACCATTAGTAGTTGTACAACAACTGACAGTGCCTGCTGGAAGATAGACCTTCCTACAAGAACTCACCCACTATCACGCAGACTTACTGAAGTCAGGTTACTGTCCCATGACAGAGAGTCTTCCCCTGTTTGACTGCTAAATTCAGAGCATGAGTGAAAACGATTGTGTTGAGTTTAAGACCTTCTCTTAACACTATAATCGTTTAAAGTAAGCGGGAAAAATTATTTTCTTTCGCAAACTTTACAAAACCATGAAATCTATAAGATTTACTCCTCTCTTTTACAAGGAGGTTGTACTCCGCATGGATATTAAACATTATCCCGTTCCCAAAGGGTTAATTGAACAGACCTCGATCTGAATCGCGCTCACAGGTGGAAGCCACCACCACCATAGAGTTCAAGCAATTAGTATGAGTCAGGATAAGGTAAAATATGTATTTATTTTTTTCGTAAAAATATTATTTTTACTTATCCTGACTCATGCGCCCAAGCACCCACCCAGCTATTCCTTCTTCCTCTGTGTTTCGGCCATAAGGTAAGAGAAGGAAAGAGTGCTGAGTTACCTTCTTGGTCACCTGGTTTCCGGTGCACATGTGCAACTCAAGGGTTGCATTCGGGTGAACTCTTTTTTCTGTTCTCTGGGAACACAGTTCAGGAAGTTTCCACTACCTTTCGGAAGAGAGAGAGATAAACACTTAGTATGAGTATAAATGATATTTTTACACTAAAAAATACATTATTGGGCTGGAGAACGATTAGCGACGTCCAACCTGGGTTAAAGGAATTTCATAATATTTACTTGTCACATGTCGACTGTAAATTGACAATCAGTTGCACAGATTTCATAATTTTGTTTCTTCATATATTGCCGAATACTACTTATATGATTGGAAATATCATTCTTAAGATTTTGAGTGTCAGTCTCTAAATACAGCATTGTCATTAGTGCTTCCCCCCCCCCCCCCCCGAAAAGTTTAATTATGAAATACTCAGTTTGTTGTGGCAGTGGTAACAGTAATATTTGTAATAAATGCCTTAATGCATTTAAATTTATATTTCGTCAAGAAAATGCGGCAGAAATAGTTTAAATGTCAGTTCGTTGAAAAACTGTTAGGGTCGATACCAAATTGGATTTAGTATGGGATTCTGGGAGATAACATATTTTCATTTTTTTAGACTATTCCTGAAAATGCAGGAAGTCCCAAAGTAAGGCCACTTGCTTTAAATCCAGTGGACATTTAAGGCTGTTACAAGTTCTGATGGAAAATTAACTGTGTGAAATAAGCATTTAGCTCCATTTTGAGAAGTATTGATTTTTTGTCTCCTAAAGGACTGCGTTGCCTCAAAACTCCATCAGCATTCTATTCAAAAGAAAGAATGGAAAACTGTATGATGGGCTGTTAAAAGTTAATGCAAATTTTACCTGGACTCTGAGAATCATCAAATAATCAACTGTGATTATAGCAAATTAGTGACCTTGAAATTCAGTTCTTTATATTCCAAGGCCAGGGTTCGATTCCCGGCATGGGTACATTGTGTGAAGCGCATTTTTGACATGATATTGCTGGAATATTGCTAAAAGCTGTGTAAACCCTCCACTCCACTCCTCCCTGCTCCACTCCGCTCGGGAGAACAACCTATGCTAATCGTAAAATCGGTGACTTGGTTACATTTCTGTTTTATTCTCTCAAAAGTAATTTGAATATGTTACCAGGGTTGCATTGATTTATCACTCTTACAGATTAATTGATTGTATGCAAAATGTACATGTGGTCAGGAAGTATGTGTGTAATCAACAGTTTAAAAAAATGCATTTAAACTCTTTTCCACTTTTCAGTTGTTAAGGGTTGTCAATCCATAGACCAAATTTAGAAAAAAATCGGGCACAGAAGGTAGATTTAAGACAAAACAATTTAAGGCTAAAAAAAATAATAGTCTTGGTTTTCAGGCACCACCTGCATCATCATTAAGTCTGCTGCACATTTCCTTTTTATTTCCATTTTCCAATAAAATATAAAAAAATCTTAATACTTAAAAACTATGCAATCCAATATAGCACGCAGTTAATTCCATTTTACATGTGCACTGCTTAACTGCACATCTAGTGTTATGGTCATGGCGGCAATAGGAGTTTGTTTGCTTGTTTATGTAGGGAGGCTCTTTCCCAGGTTGGTGGTAAACAACTGTTTATTTGGTTACATACTACTTTGAAAAACCACTGCCCACCCACACTATATTTTCAAAAGTCATTGCCTGAGAACCAAATCTTTTATTTTTTTTAAGCCTAAGTGGTCACCAGTAGGGACATTTTGTGTTGCAAAAACATTGTCACTTTAAAAAATCAATAGCAAACAGGGCCACATGCAAATACTCTTCCGGGCTGTTTATTTGTGAAATACATGGTATGAATATTTATTATCATTTAAATAAACTTCTACATGTGTATTGTGTGCGAGTATAGCTGGCCTATTGAGGCACTGACTTTACCACCCAAAGCCGACCTCTACTGGAGATATCGCTTGGGTAAGATCAAGCGATATCTCATTGGAGATGTGGGGTGGTCGGGTAGTCTAGTGGTTAAAAGCGGTCACTCGTCACGCCGAAGACCCAGGTTCGATTCCCGACGTTGGTACAATGTGTGTTGCCTATTTCTGGTGTCCCCTGCCGTGATATTGCTGGAATATTGCTAAAAGCGGCATAAAACCATACTCACTCACTCACTCATTGAAGCTGTCACTACAATAAAATGACATCACAATGCTTTGTGAATCAGTTACAATACCACATGATGTCATGTCATAGGTTAGAATCTCTCCCTCATGTCTTTTGATGTCAAGTATATCAACACGAATCAATAAAAGGTTCTTACTCTGGCTTGCTGAGGAGTTTTAAACTTTTTATCAACAAGTGTCAAAAGGCGCTCGGGTGAGATTTTCCATTTGTTTGCCTGGGATGTTAAGTGAAACACAAGTTATCCAGACAGAAGAGAGAAAGGTCACTGATCCAATGTCAACTAAGGTTATTTAGATGGTATTGTGAGTCTGAAGTAATAAATACATATCCATATGTTCACATTTCACTAGCTTCGTGCAAGGGAAATAACTCTTAATCATTGTCCTCAACAATATTTTACAAGTAATTTATTGTTATTATCTCATGATCTCCTTCTTGAAACACTGTGGAATACAATGAGAAGACAATTTGTTAACCATGGAGTTTTAATAATATTGAAATTAAATATCACTTTTTACTTGTTTGTCTATTTATATCAGCATGATTACTTTAAGTGTCCTCACTTAATTTTACTTACTAATGAAGGCAATTACTGTCACAATTAATGATTTGTCAATGTTTTCATGCTATGAATTTTAGAATGCATTCACATACCAAATGACTTAGTTCAATTGTGTATATTCAATACCATATTCAACTACTTTGTAGGCTCGCTGACTTGGTTAATGCATATCATCGTATCCCAATTGTGTGGATTGATGCCTATATCATTCACTGGATTGTCTGGTATAGACTCAATTATTTACAGACCACTATCCTATAGCTGAAATATTGCTGAGTGTGGCATTAAAAACAAACAAACAAACAAACAAACAAACAAACAAACAAAACTACTTTGTATCCATGTAATACAGATTGATTGATTATCATCATATAAAGGTAATACAGTAAAATATTGTTTTAAGCAGCTAAAAGCAGTAGTTTAGCCTAGTGGTCAAAACATTGACTAGTTATCATGGTGTCCTGGTTCCATTGTCAAAATTGTTATGGTGTGTTAAGTACCATTCTTGGTGTCCCCGGGGGGCAGAGTTGCGTCCCTTGGGCAAGCCAGAAACCTATGATTGTGGGTTCGAATCCCTGTTCGCCCCGATTATGTTTCTAGGTTTGTCAGCACCATACCTGTGCTCGTGGGTTTCATCAAAGTGGTAAACGTCTGAGACCTTCATCACTTCGGGCTTTCCGCCCACATTAAGCTGACACGCCGCGATATAACTGGAATACTGTTAAAAGCGGTGTTAAACCCAACTCACTCACTCACTCACTCTTGGTGTCCCCTGATACTGATTGAATGGTGTTAAGAGCTGTGAAAAAACATAATGACCAGGGATTTGTCTGGACCTGATGAGAGGCCGATATTCAGCCCAAAGCTGCAGCAAAAGTCAGTAAAAATTCACAAATTGGAATTAAACATTTCCGAATACATGCTGTTATATTTATAACTAATGTTATGGCTTTGTAAGGCTTTGATGCTTAGTTTAACATTATTGCATGGAATGTAATGTTTAATTCAATGTTAAAATACCTCTGAATTTTACTAATATCCCAATTTTGAACAAAATAAATGATTTTTCTAAATTTGCCTGCCAAGGGCGCTTAGTTTGAAATCTTGCATAAATCCCTCGTAATTCGGACTTCCGCACTGAGGGACAGACGCCACCATTAGTACGTAAGTCAGAGACTGTGAAAATCGAGCGGGACTAGTTTTCTCCCAGTTATTTTGCATAAGCTACTAGTCCGATATTTGATGCAGACTGTGATCAGTGGTATCTACTACTGTGTACTGCTGCTTGTAATATACATTGCTCTCTGAGACAGATGGATTAGCTTTGGTTGGTTGGTTGGTTTGTTGTTTAACGCCGCACTCAACAATATTCCAGCTATGTTGTTTGGAACAACGGCAGTTTGTAAATAATCGAGTCTGGACCAGGCAATCCAGTGATTGATATCATGAGCATCGATCCACGCAATTGGGATCGATGACATGCATCAACCAAGTCAGCGAGCCTGACCACCCGATCCAGTTAGTCGCCTTTTAAGATTAGCTTTGGAGTCAATAGAGTCAATAAATTAAGAAATACTGTATGATGTGTGCCTGGTTACAACTCGGGGATACAAGAAAATTTATTAGATCTGATTTGCCATTTTGACTGCATTTCATTAACCTCATGAACAGTGGTAGTGTAGCCTAGTGCATTTGGCCCAAATTTAGGGTGAACGTCAAGGTCATAAAAGTCAATGTCCTTGTCACAACTGCGTGTTAAAAGTAAGTGGGAGTTCTTGATTCAAGGTTCATATGAGGTCCCACATGGCCCCAGGTCTGGTACGGACCCTTTTACTTTCCAACACTGTAGTGGTTAAAGCATTTACTCATCACTCCTGGACAAGGATGCACTTACACAAAATAGTCTCACCGCTACGACTTTCATAAGTCTGTGTTATGGTATCAGAGTTACGATCGTTGTAGTGCTATGATAGCTTTGTGCAGTGGCCCCCGGGTTTGATATAATGTTTACCTAGAAACTTCTATTGGTACAAGGATGACTTTTTTGCAAATATCATTAAGGGATAAATAATTTGATCGGAAGCCATCATTCAAAATTTATGTGTTACAGAGTTGCAACCCTTGTTTTGTCATTTGCCCAATGCAAATTACTGCCAATTTCTCAGAAATAAAATATATGACCTGACCTGAACTATCGTATAACAGTTGTAAAATACCGCTGCACAATTTGGTTAGAGTTAGGCTTAGGTTGGATGCATGCCGTTAGTCATTGCTCATGTTTCCACTCACTGGTTTGTTTGTTTGTTGTTTAACACCACACTCAGCAATATTCCAGCTATATGATGGACTGTAAATAATCGAGTCTGGACCAGACAATCCAGTGATTTGCATCATGAACATCGATCCACGCAATTGGGATAAAAAAACATGCATCAACCAAGTCAGCGAGTCTGACCACCCGATCCCGTTAGTCGCCTCTTACGACAAGCATAGTTGCCTCTTACGGCTAGAAGGGGTTGCTGAAGACCTATTCTACCCCTTTCACTCACTGGTTTGCCTGGTCTAAACTTGATTAACTGACAGCTGTGATATAGCTGTAATACTGCTGGCTGCATTGTTATACAACATTCATATGCACCCTAAGAGCACAGGAATAGAAGCGTTTAGTATGGATAGAACTGGTTAGGTGATACCCAGGGGGCCAGGGTAGGGCTGACTGCCCTTGGACCCTGATCCGACACAGAAATTAACTTAGAAACTTTGTTATCCTAAACGAGTGTAACATGAAACAGTTTCTAAATTCTACCCACCCTTAGGATACCTTTAACTGCAGGAATATATGCTGAGGCTCTTCTTCGGTGTAACTGTTGAGGGATAAGGATATTTTGAAGGCGATGCTAAACCCATTTCCCCAGCTTCCATCAAGTTAATCTAACCTGTGGATTTCGGTGGAAAAAATGAAGTGAATTTTTTAAGTCTGCATGGGATTCAAATATTGTTATTTTTCTTTTTAAAGAAGGTAAACGATGAGGAAATATATTACCCAACTTAAAAAGTCTGCATTGTCATTTTTCATCATTTTAAATGTAACCTCAGCACTTTTCACCTGAGCGTCAGTGTGAAGAATGATGCTGTGACAGTTCTATAAAAACAGCATGTCAGCTTGTCACCCTGGTTTATGTTGTGTCGCTGTGGCATGTAGAATGATGACATTCATGATAGGTGTTTGAAAATAGATCACAAGATGAGCTCATTTAATATGAATTTGCTCTTTGTTCTTGGATGAATTTAGCGCTTGGCCTAATGTTGTTTGATGGTATCCGTCAATAGTGCTACCAAATGTGGTATTTTCACGGAAATGACTCAACCAATTTCACTCTCACTCTTTAACTTCCATGTCTCTAACGATGTTGTGTTGCATGGTTTTTAGTTTTCATTTTATGACCTGGTTTACAGATCGTTCGACGCAAACTGACACATGTAAGCTGATAAAAATTATTAAGAATGGTGGTGTTCTTCAGGCAGAAGATCTGGTTAGACTGACACTTGGTCCCAGAAATAGATTGTCAGCTGACTGCTGAATAAACAGAAAACGTATGAGCAATATGGTCTTCATGTTTCTGATACCTGACCCATCAATTTCACAGTTTGTGTGACCTGTGAAGATCCGGGATAGGATAGGTCTTCAGTAACCCATGCTTGCTGTAAAAGGTGACTATGTTTGTCCTAAGAAGCGACTAATGGGATCAGGTGGTCAGGCTCACTGACTTGTTGATGCATTTTATCGTATCCCAATTACGTGGATCGATGTTCATGATGTCAATCACTGGATTTTCTGGTCAATACTTGATTATTTACAGACCACCATCATGTAGCTGGAATATTGCTGATTGCGGCGCTAAACAACAACAACATAAACTAATGCAGTTTGTGTTGTTTGTTTTGCGGGATCAAATTGCAAATAATAAACTACCAGAAAAAAACAGTGATTGATATTATGAGGGATATCACAGTATCATTACGCTTTGAGTGTTCATACTGTATCAATGCAAGTTTATGAATAGTGATACAAATTAATAATTAACTGCCATAGAAACTATTACATTTGTTAAGATTACTATGGCTAAGAACAATGTTAGAAATTGGCCACTAGTCCTGTATTCCTTGCCAAACTGCCCATTAGTTAAGGTATCGTAAGGACGCGTAGCAATTTGCCATTTTTAAGGGTTTTGCTATACCGTATTCGACCCATTAAGCGCCCAGGGCGCTTTAAAAAAGACAGAAACCACCTGTTCATATTTAGTATTAAGTTCATTAATTGCTGGTCTAGCAAGGAAATTCCTCTCTAATATTGTTTTGTTATTTATGTACATATTGTGATACTTTGGAATTGATACGTCGTTGCTAAACTTTCAGTTGCACCCCTTGATATGAGCATGTCCAGAGCCAGTTGTTGATATTGTTAGCATTATCCCAACAGTGATTGACATTATGTGTGAGTGAGTTGGGTTATAACGCCGCTTTTAACATTATTCCAGTTATATCACGGCATTTCAGCTTAATGTGGGAGGAAAGCCCGAAGTGATGCAGGTCTCCGACGTTTACCACTTTGGTGAAACCCACGAGCACGGGTATGGTGCTGACAAACCTAGAAACATAATGGGGGTGAACTGGGATTCGAACCCACAATCATAGGTTTCTGGCATGCCCAAGGGACGCAACTCTGCACAGCGAATCGCGGCGCCTTAGATGACTGGGCCAGATTGACATTATGAGCAGTCTCCTATGCCAATGGGGTACGATGACACAATATCAAATGAGTCTATGAGTCTTACCACCTGTTCCATTTGGTTGCCTTTTATGACAAGCGAAGTTTACTGGGAACCTACTCTAACCCAGAATCCACACCAGGGTCAATTTGACAGGTCAGCGGTGACTTTTCCCCAGAGTATTTACATCAGTCCAATGCCCTATTACTTTGAATTTGAATCTTGTGAGAAAAAAAAAGGATTGTCTTGAAAGGTGAGATATATTAGAAACGTTTGTGTTTACTTAACTGATCATTCGAAGTCAGCAGCAGTTAGCGATCATTTTTTGCTTGTTAGCTGTGCTCACAGTTGTATGACTCGTAAGTCCTTGTTATACGTTGTCTCATTAATCCCTCTCCTCAAAACATTTCTAGAATTACATGAGTCATGAGTCATCCATCCTGCTCAACTGAGTGTGAGAAACTGTGACACAATCTTTGGATCTGTTTATGACAGAAACTTGATATTTTCAATGTATTTGACACCGTCTCCCTCCAAACAACCTAGTTGTCTATACTGGTTGTTTGTGTACGATATATAATAACATGATCTATGTCAGTTTTCTCACTCGCCTGTAGACTTTTTTACTTCTTTTCTGTGATTCAATCTGCTCTCTGCCACCATCATCCACCCCTTGCCACCATCATCCATCCCCTGACCACCATCATCCATCCCCTGACCACCATCATCCAACCCTGACCACCATCATCCACCCCTGACCACCATCATCCACCCCTGACCACCATCATCCACCCCCTGACCACCATCATCCACCCCTGACCACCATCATCTACCCCCTGATCATCCATCCCCTGACCACCATCATCCACCCCTGACCACCATCATCCAACCCCTTGCCACCATCATCCACCCCCTGACCACCATCATCCACCCCCTGACCACCATCATCCACCCCTGACCACCATCATCCAACCGGTGACCACCATCATCCACCCCCTTGCCACCATCATCCACCCCTGACCACCATCATCCACCCCTGACCACCATCATCCACCCCCTTGCCACCATCATCCACCCCCTTGCCACCATCATCCACCCCTGACCACCATCATCCACCCCCTTGCCACCATCATCCACCCCCTGACCACCATCATCCACCCCCTGACCACCATCATCCACCCCTTTACCACCATCATCCACCCCCTCACCATCCATCCATCATCCATGTTCCCAACCCCCTTCACATTCCCTCCCTCCCACAGCTCTTGTCCATTTTTGCCTCCTTTCCTCCTATTCCCCAAGCTCTCTCTAACGACACAAACCATGTAATTCACTCCTGTCCCATCTCCCCACAATACACACTCACTGCTCTTCATGCACCCCTCCCTAGAAACTACACTGCTATCAACAACCAGCCTGATGTTTTCCTAGCCACACCATGTTATTTTAACAATACTCCACGTGCCCAAGTGACACTGGGGTGTAGGATAATGAATATAAAAACGATTGCCCTTGCAGCTGATGAGTCATTTGTAGGTTCATTGTCAATTTCATTGTGAAGTCGACAGGTTACATATCTACTGTCGTTATCGGCTAGTCTTGATTCATCAGCAGTGGTGCATACGCTTCCTCTAGGCTCCTCCTGACTAATGGAAAACAAGGTGGAATGGATTTACACTTGGGACTTCCTTCATGTAGGTGAATTTATTCACTTGATTTGAAATGTGTTTGGTAAAAATAGATATGTTCCGCTTTGCTCTTAGCATGTAGGTTTCACAGCCGCTAGTCAGACATGTGGTCAGCATTTTGATTGTACTTTCGCAGTGTCGTGTTGTCAGTGACCTTGTCACTTTTAGTAATCTTGTAATATGATTACTGTATTCGACGTAATAAGCGCCCAGGGCGCTGTCAAAATTAGAAATAGGGGGCTCTTCTTAGAATATTATTTTGATGGAAAAAACAGGGTTGAAAGATAAATTTTGTGGTTTATGCTGACAGGCTGAGATGTTTATATACGACAGATATATTTTTACAGAATATAATTGCCCATAATTAAGGGTGCATATAACACATGAGTTTATATTATATGCGAATAAGTAAGTCTTGTGTACATTGATCAATCGGAAGGGGTGCTAATTGGGATTGTTCACTAGCCAATATGTTAGCAATTATCGCCGTGGGCGCTTATTAGAGCGGGGCGCTTATTACATCGAATACGGTGTGTTACTTAATAGTTTTTTCATTGGTAGCTCGATTCCATACTCTTGCCCTTCTCCCACTCCTTCCTATTTCTCATCAGCGTTCTTGGCCTCCTGTCTTTCCCTCCCCCCCCCCCCCCCTCTCTGTCCACCCTCCCCGTTCCCCACTGTTTTGTCCCCATTTTCCCCCTGGTTTCCCCTTCTCCTTTCTTCCCTTCTATCTGCTCTTTCACTCTGTCTATCCCTTCCTGCTTTCCTGTCCCTTCATATCTCCTCCCCCTCCATCCCTCCTTCCTTCCCCTCCATCCCTCTTCCCCCTCCATCTCTCCATCCCTCCATCCCTCCTTCCACTCCTTCCCCTCCTCCCTTCATATAGGAAGTTGTATTCTAATTATTTTATCTTCTTGCCTTGCTTTGATGAAGTACCAAATAGTAACACTGTGAAACTACCCTGCTGAGAAGAGCCTCCAAACTTTGCCTTGGGAATGAACTCCTGTGTTTACAGTCAGGCTTATCAGATAATTCTTCAGGAAATGTGATTTATCTATCCACAGCGATTAAATTTCCATAAAGATCTTTATGGAAGATATATAAGACAAACAGGTCCAGCCTCTCAGGCAGAAAGTAATATAACTCATGAACTTGTTTGAAATGCCCCAAGAAGAAAAGAGTTTTGATCCATGATGGTAATCTACATTGTGTATATTCTTCCAAGGAAAAATGTCCGTTTGACTTAGCCTAAATGCTGCATTGGAATTGTTTTTCTTTGTAAATTATTCTTGGTATTGTACCAGAACAGATAATTTTATTGTATTAATAAATTCATAACCAGTTATTTGTTCCATAATATTCTGAAAAAATAATCTTTTTGCCACAAGTTCAAAAACAATATAAAATAACAATTGTCACCAGACAAGCTGGATAGCCTGAAAAATATGTGTTGCATTTTCGGTTCCCCTTTTCAGAGATATTTATTTTTATTTTGTCTTGTTTGGTCCCATCCCAATGAAAATTAACCTAATTTCTCTCTATCTTTTTTTCGTCTTGAAGCTTTAATGCCTACGTTGGTTGATCTGTCAAACGAAAAATTAAAGAAGTGTGGCCTAAGGCTTCTCTCATGTCAGCCTGACCTCAGTGTTATTCCTCTCTTTCGCTGGTGCAACTCAATTGAAACCAATGTTAAAATTACCATTTGACCCTCGCCACACAGGGATTTGCTTTGACTTCAGTGATCATAGCCTATGGATACATGCTAAATCCACAGCCATGTCCTTTGGACTGAGAATCTATGTCACAGCTTTAGATGCCTCTAATAATTAGATTGACAACTCTGTGTTCCATATTTAGCATACCTATTTGTCACACAAGCAGTATTTGTGTTGACCCTTGACCCATGAGTAATTTATGCTTTGTGCTTTGTTTATGTGATTCAGTGTAGTGGTTATCATATGATTATAATATGTTTATATATGTGGTTTAAGGTTGAAATTTCAACTAGTTTGATAAAAGCATGTAACATTAAAGGAAAGTGTACTATAAGTAGAAACAATTGAATTTGTAATTTTGTGTGAAGTTTTGTTAGTTTAATGTCTTGTTTTTTGTGGTTAGTTATTAGGGCTGGGACGATACACCAACTATGCGATCCGATACGTATCATGATACCATGTTCACGATCCGATACGTATCATGATACCTTGTTCACGATCCGATACGTATCATGATACCTTGTTCACGATCCGATACGTATCATGATACCATGTTCACGATCCGATACGTATCACAATACCTTGTTCACGATCCAATACGTATCATGATACCTTGTTCACGATCCGATACGTATCATGATACCTTGTTCACGATCCGATACGTATCACGATACCTTGTTCACGATCCGATACGTATCATGATACCTTGTTCACGATCCGATATGTATCATGATACCTTGTTCATGATCCGATATGTATCATGATACCTTGTTCAAGATCTGATACGTATCATGATACCTTGTTCACGATCCGATATGTCATGATAACTTGTTCACGATCCGATATGTATCATGATACCTTGTTCACGATCCGATACGTATCATGATACCTTGTTCACGATCTGATATGTATCATGATACCTTGTTCAAGATCCGATACATATCATGATACCTTGTTCACGATCCTATAGGTATCACGATACCTTGTTCACGATCTGATATGTATCATGATACCTTGTTCACGATCCTATACGTATCATGATACCTTGTTCACGATCCTATAGGTATCACGATACCTTGTTCACGATCCGATACGTATCATACCTTGTTCACGATCCGATACGTATCATGATACCTTGTTCACGATCCGATACGTATCACGATACCTTGTTCACGATCCGATATGTATCACGATTCTTGTATGTGCTCTTACCTGTGGTACACTGTGTAAGCCTTCTTTTTCATAGACATGATAGTCAAATCCCTGGCAAACCGTCGAATTACTGTTGGCAGTGTCAAGTTTGATGCTCTCTCTCTCTCTCTCTCTCTCTCTCTCTCTCTCTCTCACTCTCTCTCTCACTCACTCACTCACTCACTCACTCACTCACTCACTCACTCACAATACATGTTTTGTCCAGACAAACCCAAGGATGATATTACGAGTAACGCATATGTGTACAGGGTACAACGACACACAACCATAAACCAAATACAATTTTGTTGCCTTTTAAGAAAGCAGCCTGGTGACTCACTCAAAATGAAGGGTGATCTGGCGTCTTTGAGGTGTGCTGCTGTAGCGTTTGAATCTAGCGACCCTTTAAGTTTGTATTGTGTACATAGAACTTGTGACAAGGACCAATTGACTTTGATGGTTAATTACGAACACTGGCTTAATTTGAGGAAATGAAAGAGGAGTCCACGTGATTGGCAGTGTTCGAAATTAAGGGGGGCCCCTAGGATCATTGAGGTCTTCTTAAATGGTATTTAAATCTCGGGCACTCTAAATCTCGAATATTGAACAATATGGTTATCACAAAAACCTTAACCTTCATGTTTACTTTTGAACACTGATAAGGGATGGTGAGTGTTCCCAAGGTGTATGGGGACGAGATAGGGACCGGGGGATGAGATGGGGACCGGGGGACGAGATGGGGACCGGGGGACGAGATGGAGACCGGAAGACGGAAGGGGCCTTGGCTGTTGATTGCATTCATTAGATTTCGTGAAATAGAGTAACAACTACAACCAGTGAGAGTCTGGAGGGGTCACAGGATTTGAAGGTGTTTGTGGTGTGACTACCAAGCTGCCTCGCTGCTTGCTATTGTTAGGTAAGGGAGATAAAGTACCAGTTTACTAATCTCCTTGAATAGCAGCTTACTGAAATTGTCCTCAAGAGAGCTGACTCAGTAACAGTGCTACTTGAACATATTATTTTCTGCACTCTGGATATCTTCCTGAATGGAGTGTTTCAGTCCTTTGATTTCACATTCAGTTTTGGTTGATTCTAAACTGTCATAGGGTAATACTGATCTAGTTCCCAGGAGGTACCAGGAAGAAAAAATAATTCAAATGTCCAGATGTTTTCTGTTAATATTTATTGTGTTATGCATAGAAATCAAGGTTAAGACCGTAACACTCCCAACGGAAATCTTCTTGTACATAAACACGTAAATATTACACTTGCAGAGCGTGTCTTTAAGTCAAACTTCATCCTGCAGTTTTTACCAATAGGTATTCTAGGGTAAATTATGTCCCTCACATCCCATGCTTGTAAGAGCAAACAAAAATTGGTATTGTGTGGTCAGGCTTTGTAACTTGAGCGATTGTGTTGTAATTACATTCTTTACAGCATACCAGCACACATGTGATGTGACACAGGTGTATATACATTGGACCCTTTTTTAAAAATATTAATATGTACAGAGAATCTACATTGTAAATATTTATTGATTTGCAAGTAAAGTATGTATATCTAACTTGTATATACATTTAAGAAAACCCTATATAAACGAATATGCTAAACAGAAATTAGACAACACTGATTTTTTCATATTGTCTGTCGGGGCGGTCGGGTAGTCTAGTGGTGAAAGCATTTGCTTGTCACACAAAAGACCTGGGTTCGATTCCCGACATGAAGACAATGTGGGAAGCCCATTTCTGGAATAATGCTAGAAGTGACGTAAAACTATACTCACTACTTCAGTAATATGAAAGAATCGGGTGCTCTTTAACTTGTTTTGATCAGTTTATACTTTCCAGTCATATATGTGTCTGTGGCATCAAAGTAGTTTTATTCGATAAACATTCCACAAATATCCAAGAGCAACTTTGGTAGACTAATTGTCGATAGTAATTTGAATCAGTCTCTGATATATATATATATATATATATATATATATATATATATATATATATATATTTAAATATAGAATACTATATAATATCACTGTTTAGTGTGAATAATCAGACATCTACATGATCCACAGCATAATCCAATTTTAAGAGTAACAGAACATTACTTCAAACATGTCTAAAGTTTACACATATTAATTTAATACCATACAACGGCCCACCTTTAGAATTCCAAGGTTGGCTCCAGAAAGCTCTCATATCTCAGGCTATCTTGTTGTCAGCGATTGAAACTAACATTTGTTGACCACCAGTCATTTCAGTGATAACATATAGTAATACCCTTAAAAATGGCAAATTTCTTCAAGTACTTTTGATACCTAACAATTGGGCAATTTGGCAAGGATTATAGGTCTTGTGCCAATATCTGAGGTTGTATTGTTTCAGACACTTTCAAATTGACACTAGCTCGTGTCAATGTTTTCTAAAACATTTTTCTGAAGTATTCTGACTTTTACCTTCACTAGCTGATATGGAAAAACTGTATGTTCGCAACAAAGACAAACTCTTCAAAATCTGTAACAGCGAATAAAATCATTGGCGTCCCTCTCTAGGATATCTGCAGTATTTATAAACAGCAAATAGTTAATAAAGCAAATAGACCCGTGAAGATTCCGGGGTAGAATAGATCTTCAGCAACCCATACTTGCCGTAAAAGGCGACTATGCTTGTCGTAAAAGGCGACTAACTGGATCGGGTGGTCAGGCTTGCTGACTTGGTTGATACATGTCATCGATCCCAATTGCGTGGATCGATGCTCATGATGTCATTTACTGGATTGTCTGGTCCAGACACAATTATTTAACAGACCGCCCTCATATAGCTGGAATATTGTTGAGTGCGGCGTTAAACAACAAAACAAATAAACAAAACAAATAATAAAGCAAATAAAATATTAGGCAATATCTTGCATTTACATTCGGAGTATCAACTTCTTGCTTCTGGGTACTGACTACGATTCCCGATGTTGAGAACTCCTTTATACAAGCTAGTACCAGGTTTTATCATAAGTTTTGTGATAAATAATTGTTAAATATATATTCGCTTGTGCCACATCAAATGTTGATTAAATGTGAGGCTCTTATTTATTTGGGGCGGTCGGGTAGCCTAGTGGTTAAAGCGTTGGCTCGTCACGCCGAAGACCCGGGTTCGATTCCCGACATGGGTACAATGTGTGAAGCCCATTTCTGGTGTCCCCCGCCATGATATTGCTGGAATATTGCTAAAAGCGACGTAAAACCATAATCACTCACTCTTATTTATTTGTATGTGTGTTCATCAGTAAGCAGAGACCTTGTGCTGATGTAACCCAAATTACCTTCGGAATAATAAAGAGTTATTTTATCTTATCTTATAAGTGAATTGAGTTGATATATTCTTAACAAAAACAGTTAGGGATCATGAATATTTAAGGGGATATTTGTTTGAAATTGTGTGCTCAGTTTTCTCTACAAAAAAAAAAAAATATCCCCAAAATGTTAATGATCCCTAACCTTTTTGTTTGTTTGGTACAGTAAACTACAGTTATAACAAACTCAAAGGTGGCCACTAATTTTAGTTCGTTATAACCGTAGTTCGTTATAACCGTAGTTCGTTATAAGCATATATACAGCAAATGGCCGGGACTAAAAAATAGTTTGTTATCCCGTCAGCTTGTTATAAGCGTTTTCCTTATTAACGGTTTCTGTATATCCACACTGATACATTGACACAAGGTAGGTTTGATATACAAAGATAACGGTATAACCGAGGGGAACAATGGTATTAGCGAGAGAGAGGCCAAATAAGTACAGTGAAAAGAGAATCATGGGTCTAGGTGTGAAAATGAAGATCTTGAGCAGTGTAACAATATAACTTTAAACAATCAATGTGTCCATTTGCGAGTAATGATTCGTTACAGCACGGTAGAGTATACACTGGATAGGCAAGTAGTCTGCTGTTAATGACTGACAAGAAGTAGCCTTGAAATGTCCTTATGAACAATAAGGTGTTAGTCATAAATGACTCTGGATATTTTCGCGACAGGTCATGACCTCAATTCAGAGTCAGTTATGAGTGTAACGTTCAGACAACAAGAAATTGATACAATAAGTAATACCGTAAAAAAATTTGCATGGAACATATCATATTACAAAATTATTTTTTTTTATTTCTATTCAGTCCTTTGGATGTTTTTGTGGGAACCTTTTGTGATTGATAGCAATATGGGGCATGAGATATACTAGTTAACAATTGATAGGGATAATCAGATGTCATTTTATATGTATATACACTTGATAAATTTTGAGAGTCATGTATGGGTATCATGGAAAGATAAAACATAATCCTTATAAAAATGGAGTGGTGTATGAGTATTTGAGATGAAGATTGGGTGAATAATATGCAGGATTCCTGAATTGTGTGAAACTGTGAATGATTGACTTCAAGCCTCTGCCCTGAAAGTGTTTTTGTAGAGGTGCCTCTTCACTCACTCGCCCTAGCTCAACAAAGCTTAAAAAAGCTTATGATAAATGACAAGTCCTTTTGCTAACCATGCTAATATCAAGGCCACGCTGTGTCATTGTAAAGTTTTGTGTTGACACACATTCATTGAGGGAACCGTCCTTTTGCCACGATGACAAAGAAATCAAAGCTCCAATTTTCTAGATATTAATGACTAAAAGGTTAAATTATGCCCCAACATCTGTTGTTGAAAAACAATAAAATGAAATATGTGGTATGTGTATAGACGCAGCGACAATCCTGGGATAAAAATGTATTTTGTTTCAAGTTTGCCATGGGGAATTTGTATTGATGTTGAGCTGTGTCTTTTGGGATAGAAGTATGCAGTCAGAAGATACTTTTTAATGAATAAAGAAATGACAATTTGAAATTCTGTTAGTTAAATACTTGCATGTATTCATCAAATTCCCTGTGTTTGTCCAGCGTAGATGAGTGAAAGTGTATTAAACACTGATATCCTATTACAAACCTGTAAAGATCTGGGTTAGAGTTAGTCTTCAGCAACCCATGCCTGTCGCAAGGCCACACATTATGTATTTTTCGTTTCATGGGCCCGCTGCCCCTTCTGTAAAGCGACTGGAAAAAGAAATAAATTGAACAAAAAATACTATTTATTTTCATTATTGCTCCCACTTGTAACATAGTCCCTCTTATACAATGAAAAATGTTATATATAAATTCCATGTCTACATCACTGCACTGTCAATCCACGGCAGAATGACCTTCATATAAATAAATACATGATTGACATAGCTATGTATATTTATTTTTATTTTGACCGAGCTTGTTTGGAAATGATTGAATAAATTTGTGAAACGTAAATTATATAAAGTGTATCCTAAGAGGCAACTAACGGGATTGGGTGGTCAGAGTCGCTGACTTGGTTCATGCATGTCATCGTATCCCAATTTCGTAGATCGATGATGTCATTGGATTGTCTGGTCCAGACTTGATTATTTACAGACTGCCGTCATATAGCTGAAATATTGCTGAGTATGGTAATAAACAAATGAATATAACCACTTCAACAATTGTTCAATAGTATTTTTATTGAACATAATGTTATTTCTACATGTACAATTAACCATCAACAATAATCACTTTGTACATTAATTAAACAAAATGTAATTTCTGTGTGTCGCGTTGACCATATTTAAACTCTGTCATTGTTAAATGAACCGTGTCATTAGTACTTTAATACTATGAAGGTCAAAGGCTGCAGTCAAACACTGTAACAATGATGGACATACTTGGTACTGTGTTGATAGACTTTGGAATTAACAGGTCAGAATTGGGTCATGTGTAATGTATTTTGACCACTCCATGTACATACACTCTTTACCTCTTCCTAAGCTGATACATCCAGAAATAACTGGAAGCAGCTCATTTGACCAAGTACAAACTGAGGCATTTCTTTGCCTGTGGCATAGTAAGTTAATATTCAATCCCCTCAGTGACTGTCTGGTGAAATGAAAATCGTCAAGAGTAAAGTTTAATAATTAATCTTGTCTTCAATGTTTGCCGAAGGGATGATTACAGTGAAACATGATATTCTAAGGAGATCTCGCGAGTCCCATGAACCTTGTTGTTTTAGCCGGTCAAACAGCAACTGCAATGTAACAGGGTTTGATCTCGAGTGTATTACAACAACATTAGGTATCGGCAAGAGCGGGAGTGTTGTAAACGTAGGGCCGAAATCAGCTCGGCTCGGTTTCTCATTGGGTGCATTCAGCACAGAGGGCCTTGGACATTTCCATTTTGACACAGGATGAGGAAAATTGCGAATATTTTTTTTATGGGGGTCACTAAAGTCGGTATTTGATTGATTCTCAGTTTTGTACGGAAATTACGCACTGTATTGATAATGGCCCCGGCTAAAGACAGTCCTGTTGGAGATGATTGATGGAACCATTATCTTTTATACATCCAGCCCAACTAGTGATGAGTGGTGAGAAGGCTTGTGAATAGTTATGAAAGCAGCATTGTTGTACTTTTCATTGTGATGCTGCCGGGGTTGGTCCTGAAACAGAGTTGGAGCATCGAAAGAAGCTTGCTCTTGGCAATACCATGATGTGGAACCCAAGTCGGGACATTTTACCCCTGTGAGGAATTGAACTTTGCCTTGGGTGTGATTGACAAATACTGAAGATCTAGGGGGCTACAGTGTTAGAAATTAACATGAGAAGGTTTCTAGCCTCAATAGTGATAACATTCTGGGTCACCTCTCCAAAAAACTCAAGATTCAATTAGTCCTGGGGTTACGTTTCAGCATTAGACAGACTGACTCAGACACCCAGGCTAGTGCCAATTTCTAATGCTTTCCTTCACTACCACTTACTTTAGTGGGTAGAGTTGATATACAGTCAAGTCCCGTTTATCCGACATGGTTGGTTGCATGTGAATATGTCGGATTAACGAGTATGTCGGATAAACAAAATTAAGTATCAACGTTCGTGATAAAAAATTGGACAACTACACAATAGATAACGATACAAATACTAATTGTTCATTAATTGTTTATTGTTCAGCAAGTTTATCTCTACAGCCGTTGTTATATGCAGCTACCAGCCGACTCGCATCAAAACACGGGCTGTTTACTCATGGGCAGATGACCATGGAGTACGCTGATCACTGTGTCGGATTAACGAGACTGATTAATGAGTAATTTCGGTAATTCTTTGAAAATTAGGTGTGTCGGAGTCGGAGTGCGAGACTGTCGGATTAACGGGTCTTAATAGCACTGATTTAATCGGTTCCCATCATAAGTGTCGGATAAGGCCGATTGTCGGATTAACGAGACTTGACTGTATTGTAAAATGTTGCTCTTCAAAATTTTCTTTCTATTTGCTCTGAACTTCCCGATGCTGTATTTAGTAATACTCACTCCCAATCCCAACATGGGTACAATGTGTGAAGCCCATTTCTGGTGTTCCCTGCCGTGATATTGTTGGAATATTGCTAAAAGTTGTGTAAAACCATACTCACTGACTCACTGACTCACTGACTGACTGACTGACTGACTGACTGACTGACTGACTCACTCACTCACTCACTCACTCACTCACTCACTCACTCACTCACTCACTCACTCACTCACTCACTCACTCACTCACTCACTCACTAGGTTTGTTAGCTCCATACCCATGCTTGCTTGGTTTCACTGAAATGTTAAATGTTTAAGATGTGTATCCATTTGTGTATCCTCCCACATCAAGCCGATATGCCATGATATAAGTGGAAAATTGCTCAAGCAGCATTAAAGCCTGCACACCATCATGACACACTCCAGCATTGCATGTGAATCTCGCCTACAGCAGTCGTGGTAAATCAGCTGTATACACTTTGGGCAGATAAGGACCCAATTTCAACCAGATTTGTCAGTTGACCTTGTGCTGTTGTCAATTGCAGCGTTGATATGTACCCATAAGCTGTATCTTTTACGTCCTCTTAAGTAACTTGTCAAGTAGGTGATGTGGTAGCGGAGTGGCCAGTCTAAACATGCCGAGTGGTGGTCGGGTAGCATTGTGGTTAAAGTGTTGACTCATCACGCCGAAGACCCGGGTTCGAATCCTGACATGGGTACAATGTGTGAAGCCCATTTCTGGTGTCCCCCGCCATGATATTGTTGGAATATTGCTAAAAGCGACGCAAAACCAAACTCACTGACCCGTGAAGATGCTTGCCGTAAGAGGCGACTATGCTTGTTGAAATAGGCGACAAATGGGTTCGGGTGGTCAGATCTTGGTTGATGCATGTCATCGATCCCAATTGCGTGGATCGATGCTCATGATGTCCATCACTGGATTGTCTGGTCCATACTTGATTATTTATAGACCGCCATCATATAGCTTGAATATTGCTGAGTGCGGCATTAAGCAACAAACAAACAAAACAAAATCTTAACATGCCAAAGTCCAGGTTTGTTACTCTTCATGGTTAGTGTGTGTGTATTCATGGTCATGGTATTGGTAGTGTACAACAATATACACTCACTCATAGTTGGAGACAACTGTGGCTCAGACGTCTAAGCCACAGCAGTTTGAAGTGCAGAGTTAGGCTTGCCAGAAATGTATGATCCAGGGTTCGGATCTGAGATTTTCAACCTGATTGCTTCTTGGTTTGTTAGCACCATCTCTGTACGTGTGGGTTTCACTGAAGTTGTGACGCATCCAAGACATGCATATCTGCTGGGTTTCCTCCCACATCAAGCTAATGTGCTGTGATATAACTTAAATACTGTTTAAAGATGCCTTTATCAATACTCACTCACTCACTCACTCCAATAGTCTGTTTATTCAACTGCATGTTGTTTGTCTTTCTCTGTTGTAAGCTGGGCCATATTTTGACACTCAAATCAGCGGAAAATATGCAATTTGATATATTCCGATTATTTGACTCCAAAGTGTTTGGAGACTGTAGTTATGGGTTCAGTTTGGTGGAGCTGAAAGATCGGTGAAATGACATAAAAAGCCATCCTCCGACTCTCACAGGATTCTATCTCATGAGATTTATTGATACTATTTTAATACCAAATCCAGAAAATGTTTATCAGCATTTTTGCAAAAACCTGATTCCGCAGAGAAACATAAAAGCACATGTCAAACAAAAGTTCTTCCTACTCCCAAAGGTAATGGGGTAAAAGAATTACAAGGTCTGGTTATTGTTTAACAGGCAAATAATGTCAATAACATGGGATAAAAAATCTCACAATTTCTGCCACAATGTGTTTTATGTTAACCAAACATAAAATGATATCTTTGTAAGGTCATATAAATTTCAAATTGTAGAAATTCAGAGTGTGGCAAGTAACACAGACTTG
Organism: Haliotis cracherodii; assembly: GCF_022045235.1. Lineage (NCBI taxonomy): Eukaryota > Metazoa > Mollusca > Gastropoda > Lepetellida > Haliotidae > Haliotis > Haliotis cracherodii. Next base: position 37,558,459 of record NW_027266343.1, read on the forward strand.
ATATTAACAATTTGACATGTAGCAGAAAGTATTTCAGCGCAGCAGGAATGACTCTGATCGTTGTGGAATAGTTTGCTAGCAAATGTGTGAACTGGGGTCATCTTGGCCCAGTTTCCTGTGATCATGATGACAAGAGTTTTTGTTTTTAGCTGAGGAATGACATTTTGAAAATCATTTCACTGAAAATTGAAGTGTTTTGTGTAATAAAATTGAACCAGGTTCGCTTGATTTGATTAATCTGTGAGTCAAGGCACCTCTTAACACTTGGTTCATTGAGTCTCAGATGCCCAAGTGGAAGTGTCAAAGAGAAAGTGACATATTTTTTTGTTTATCTTCGAATGTTCAGGATGACGAGCAAATGATCCTAATGTTTTGAATAAAGGACTTGAAGGGTCCTTAGATTAAAACACTATTGCCCAACCCAGAGAGCATGTTTATCAAATTAGCTTGGGTTGAGTAGCTTGGCATCCTCTCGCACTGGTTGTATGCTTTTGTGCATATAATGACTGAAGGAATATTATTTTACACTGTTGTCTGTTATATATCAGATATATCGGGGCAGCCTGTCAATTGTGTCGTTCACGGGTCTCCTAGTCCTCTTAGGTGCTGCATTTCGCTGTGAAGAGTTGTTTCCCTTTGTGCAGTTGGACATAGATATCCCACTCAGAGTATCCCCTCAATGCTGAGTGCCAGGCAGGGTAACTACAAGTACCACCTTTTGACATCTTCAAATGTGACATGATTTGGGATCAAACCACCGACCTACCATTCCCTGGGCATACCCTGAGTCCTTTAGTAAATAGTGGACTTTTAATCCTTGAACTGACAAGTTCATATCTGAAAGATGTGGCTTGTTGCTCATGCTATCGACCATTTATTTATCTGTCCCAAACTTGATTTTTTACAAACCACGAGGACAAGGGTTGTGTTATTGTTGGCTGCAGGGGAAACAAATTTCACTCAGCTTAAAATGTCTGATACTCTGAAATGATTTGTAGAAGTGTAGGTGTACCTTTTCCAGAGCTGTGCCCCTTAACTGCCAGGATCCGCTTTAGGTGGGCTCAAGCAAGGTTTTCTCTGATTATGAATTTTGGGTTTTGGGCACTGTACATGATTTTGTGGGTTTAACCCATGTGATTCTCTCTATGACCTACATAACTTAATCTTTATTGAGGGGGCACGTGTGGCCCAGTCGTCTAAGGCCACACGATTCGCTGTGCAGAGTTGCGTCCCTTGGGCACGCCAGAAACCTATGATTGTGGGTTCGAATCCCAGTTCGCTCAGATTATGTTTTGGGTTTGTCAGCACCATACCCGTGCTGGTGGGTTTCAGCGAAGTGGTAAACGTCTGAGACCTGCATCACTTCGAGCTTTCCTCCCACATTAAGCTCACACGCCGCGATATAACTAGAATACTGTTAAAAGCAGCGTTAAACCCAACTCACTCACTCACTCACTAATCTTTATTGCCCTATGGAGTTGGTGTTAAGCCACAAACACTCACTCACTCTCCCTGAGTATATTTGTTACATAGTTCTACAACACATGAACACATGAATTGTGAAGAAAGAATGACAGTCAACATGTGAAATTACTAGTATATGTAATTATGAATATCCAAAAATGAATTTTATTCTTGTAATAAACTGGTCACATACAATATGGTATGATTTGAAATTCTTTGTGTTACTTGAAAATGAGAAAGGTCAAATTGCCCAAATATCTTCCTTGTCAAAGTATTGCATAAATGTTTTGCACTCTTTTTTTTTCAGGTAAATCACTTAAATAAAACAGCAGACCTCAAGCATTGTGTAATTTGAATGTTGAAATTATAAAGTGGATCTATTTGCAAGTTAAACCCAACTCACTCACTCACTCTATTTGCAAAAAGTCATCTGTATTTTGGATTTCATGATGCTTGAGGTTAGCTGCGTTAATCAGGTACACCGAGCTGATACACTGTCATACTTGTAACTGAAATACCGTGACGTGAAACCTATTTCAAATACACATACCTAACTTTTGTTCTTAACAAACATTGTTTCGCAACCTTTTGTTAAACCTTATGTTTTGTGCATTCTTTTTGCTGTAAAAGGCGACTATGCTTGTTGTAAGAGGCGACTAACAAATTGGGTGTTCAGTCTCGCTAACTTGGTTGATGGTCATTGTATCCCAATTGCATGAATTGATGCTCATGCTGTCAATCACTGGATTTTCATGTCTTGGCTGAAATATTTACAGACTGCTGCCATATAGCTGGAATATTGAGTGCCGCATTAAACAACAAACAAACAAACAAACAAGCCAAAGTGCATCCTTTGTTTATGATACTACAGCAGAAAACGTCACTTTCTAACAATGTGTGAAGCTCATTACTGGTGTCCCCTGCCATGATATTGCTGGAATATTGCTGAAAGCGGCTTGAAACACTCATTCCTTCTGACGCCTCATATGATTGACTGTGACATAAATTCTAATGGTTATGTCAGAAAGGTCTATTTTTCCTTTTGATATGAATATCATAGTCTCAATTACATCTTCAAACCCCATGTAAAGTAAATATGGTGATGGAGTCTTTTGGTGCGAGTAACATTGATCAAATCATGCAACAACAGAAGGGTATATTGAAGCACCACTGCTGCAGTAGCCTCAAGCAATGATGTGTACTCAAGATGCTGAAAAATGCCTCCTCCACTTTCAATTTTTTGCCCAACTTGTATTCTTATTGAAAGTGTCGTAAGCTTGGTAAAGTTAATAAAGATTTATGTTGTAAGGGAAATGTCAGCTCAAGTCAGGACTGAGCTTCTTAGTGATGGGCTGGCTGTCAGTGGAGGCTAAATAGGTTGTTAGCTGACACAACAATCTTGCCAATCAAGACAAATCAAATTGTCCCTGCCGTTATTCCTATGCTAGGATTCCTGTCTACGTCCCCATTTGGAGGTACACATGCCCAATCCGTTTAGCAAATGGAGGTCTTGAAACTCGCACTAGAACCCCAGGTAATCGGCTGATTAGACGTTGTGCAGGTTCAGACATTGCCCAATTGGTCTGGCATTGTGACTGACTTTAAAGAGTCAACATTGTCCTTGCTTGAGGGTATCGTGCAGCCATTCTGTGTATTTGGAAAGGTGAGGGAATGGATTTTTTGGCGGTAGACGTATATTTGATTGTGTCCGTTTCAGAAATTATTTTCCGATTTTCATTGATGTTTTTGTATCTATTGCAGCCTGGAAACGACCCTTATGCGTTCGTAGAATTCTACGAGCACAGCGCAGCTGCGTCAGCCTTAGCGGCAATGAACAAGCGGAACTGTATGGGACGAGTAAGTAGACATATTAACTTATTGATTGCCATGTTTTATTTTTTGATAGGACTCATTCACATTGCGATACTTGTTTTGATTTTCAGTAGATGGTTTCTTTTCATTGAATGTCCACATATTAATCAACACTTCTTTTGCAGCTTTATGACATGTACAATTCTTTTCAGGATTCCCTCCTTATAATGTGACATTTTTCATATGTTTTTTTATTTGATTTTTGTACATGTGTACTCTTTGTACATGTCTCCTATGCATACAGCTTTATTAAACAGGCAGAAGCCTGGGATAACCTTTAACAGTATCACTTCAGTTTTCAGAATGTAATCATTTGATTTTTTTCATTCAGATGAAAAACGCTCTTTGACACTTTGTGTTTTTACAATTTTCATTTCAGTTGTGATAAATGCTTTCTTTTGTTAAATTATTTTCAGTTTTCAGACACATTTAGAACTGAAATATATTTCCCCAAAGTTGCGATATCTTTGAGAAAATGTATTCCAAGTTATGGAAATGAATTTGTTTTGCCCGAGTCTCGTGTCTGCTTGTGAGATAGCTGTCAAAAAAGCTGTTGGCAATAAAATTCTGTAATGGACTCATCTATGCTTCCATATCCGTGATACAGAAATGTCAAAGTTTTCCTGGAACAAAAAAACTAATGGCTCTTTTGCAGCAACAATAACAATTGTGTGTCATTGGGAAGATAGTATATGCAGTTTAACTTGGCCACTGAGGCAGTGGTGACAGTGATTAGTTTACAGATTCTCGAAATGAATAATACATATTTTGCTCAAGTGGCAAAATGTTTCAAGAAAGGCAAATATTATGTGTACTCGGGTTTAAATGAGAGACACAGGGCTTGGGCATGTTATCAAATTCACTTTGGTCTTCTCTTTTATTGATGCAGTAGTCCTTATAGTCATACAAAGGGGGCATTAAAGAATGTTTGGATGAACATAATACCTAAATCTATTGTGTATTTTTCACAGTTATTACACATTCATTGGAAAAACAAGTGTTTTGTTTGTGGATGTCAACAAGAAATGTTGTTTGAATCTTTCCCATTTCATTCAGGATTTTTTTTTTTTTTTGGTGGGGGTGGGGTGGGGGGGGGTGACAAGGAGAAAACATTTCGTCTCTCCCAGTGACAATTTAAGTAATGAAAGTATGTAGACAGCCAGAGAAAGTAGAATTATCACCGGTAGTGGGTAAACTTATGGTTAGAGGATTTGCTCATCAGGCTGAACCATCTGGGTTCCGTTTCCCTTATGAGTATTATGTTTGAAGTCTAGTGTTGGTATCTGGGGCAGTGGTGTTTTGAATTGTTGCTATAACAGTATAGGACTGTATTCATTCTTTGAATAACCAGTTGTCGAAGGAAGTGCAAATCGTTGTCATCCTTCAGTCATGCAAACATCTGATGATTGACTGTTGAAATCCCAGAGTTTTGCCCGATTGGGATTGTTGGTTTGATTGCACCATATCCCTATGTCCCTGCTTGGGTCCGGCATCACTTCAAACTTTATGCTGACTCGTCATCATATGACCTAGTTGTCGTACAGTGGTGTAAGTGAACACAAATAAAATACAAATGAGTGTGTATGTTCCAGCGTTGACAGGTTGTTGATGTATTCTTTATCTACGCCAGGATATGATGGTATATGTTTAAGTCCAGATTGACCCCGACTATGGTACTTTTTTTGTCAGTACCAAACCTGTGTTTCAGGTCTCACCAAAGTTATGAACGTCAAAGACCTATGTCACTCACTCACTCACTCACTCACTCACTCATCTAAGTTGGGGGCGGTCAGGTAGCCTAGTGGTTAAAGCTTTCGCTCGTTACGCCGAAGACCCGGGTTCGATTCCCAAAATGGGTACCATGTGTGAAGCCTACTTCTGGTGTACCCCGCAGTGATATTGCTGGAATATTGCTAAAAGCGGCATAAAACCATACTCACTCACTCACTCATTCACTCATTCACTCATTCATCCAAGTGGTAAACTTCCAAGACTGTGTCATTTCTGGCTTTTCTGCCAAATTTAAACTGACACCAATGATATGACTGAACTCTCTCTGAACTGACTCTCCTAACAATGCAGGACATCATTACTTTAACAGACCAATCAGTTTTCAGTATAGCTAAAATGCTCGCACATATTAAATTATGACATTTGATCTTTCAACCCTTAGATCAGATGTGTGTATTGCATTGACTCTTACAGGACATCCGAGTTCCAGCAGAATGGCTGTCTTGCTCCAGTTATTGGAGACTGTCTAGTAATGTCCACTCACTTCTGTGGGAGCTGACCCTGTAAGGAGAACAGGCAGGATGCCATGTCTAGGCTTCCTGCAGGAATCACTATCAAACTCTTGTGTTCTCCATTTAATTTGGTTTGGACTGTCTAAACTTACATTATTCCGGGAACCTGTCAGTGTTTGGGTTTAGGCACAGAGTGGAACATGGGTTAATAATTGATCAAAGGAGAAGTTATTTAATTTCTTCCAGTTAAGGTACAAAAATAGCCCACTCAATTGGCCATTTTGCTCCAAGGATTCAGAGATAGGTATTTGGTAGGGAGGAGGATAAAAGCGTAAGTCTTTCTTATTTTGGCTATAGAGGAAATGAATAAGGGAAAGAATATGGTATGGTTGATAGGTGTCATTTATTAGGCCAGGAAATGTAGTTATCATTTAGGCAATGAATGACTGCATGGCTGAGAACAAGCCTTAGTGCGGAGCTATGACTTCTCTGATGTGGTGCTGACGAGATATACTACTCAAAAGAAGTTAAGGACCACCTAATCCTTTCATATTACTATGATTGTATGATTATGTTGTCATGACAGATTAACTGTTGTAATATGAAAGCGTAGTGTGGTCCTTAACTTCATTTGAGTATTATAGTTATTCAAACTCACACCAGTGATACATGCATTCATAAATGTTGGATGGAGCTGGTTCATTTGTCTAAGCCATTATAATTTGCTGTGCAGAGTTGCAACCCTTCGTGTGCCAGGATCTGCTTATTGTTTTGAATTCCACATTACCTCTGATATGGACCCATGGAGATATAGTGTAGAATTGATCACAGTTATTCCCCACTTGTAACAGTGGACTCATATTCATCAGTTGGTTAGGTGCATGTGTGACCGTGTGTCATTGTACCCTGGACCTTTATTCTGTATTAAAGGGGTGGTGGGGTAGCCTAGTGGTTAAAGCTGAAGACCAGGGTTCGATTCCCCACATGGGTACAATGTGTGAACCCCATTTCTGTTTCCTGTGTTACCTGTGTTTCCGGTGTTTCCTGTTCTATTATAGCTGAAATATTTCTAAAATTTGGGTAGAACCATATTCACTCATTATTGGATCCATCTTCACACAAGTAGTTGTTCCTGTACTGTTGCCCCAGGAGATACATACGACTCACATACGACTCATTCACAATGCATATCAGCATAGTGTTTTATATAGCACCATTGCTTGTGAGAATACAACTAGTCTCCATCTGCCCATAGTCTTGAATAAACTAGCATCTGTACCAAACCTTAGCCCCGGAAGATCCAGGGTAGAATAGGTCTTCAGCAACCCATGCTTACCATAAGAGGCGACATGCTTGTTGTGAGAGGTGAATATCAGGATTGGATGTTCAGGCTCAGTGACTCAGTTGATGCATGTCATCACATCCCAAATGTGTGGATTGATGCTCATGATGTCAATCACTGGATCTTCTCGATTATATACAGACTGCCGTCATATAGCTGGAATAATGCTAAGGAATAACAACAAACAAACAAACCAAACCTTAGTTTATCAGAATCCTATAAACTTGCAGTTGTCTCATCGCTCAATGGTTAATGGATCCATAGGACTAATTAGTATTCCAGAACTGGAAGGTTGTCCCAAATAAGGACTAGCGACTTCAGCGTTTTGGCATCACCACAGGGCCATGGCAACCATGTGCTGCTTCTGTTGATGGTAATGAAGATGAAAGGAAGTATCATCCTCAAGAAGAGGATTCCACAACATGTTGTCATGCAAAATGAAATCATGTAATAAGATTTGCTAGAAGCCAGTCGGACATGAGCTGTGCTTGTACGTTAATGGTTTGAGAAAGAAGTCAAATGTGTGGGATCTTCTTCCGAGAGGCCTCTTTTCTACTCTGTTCTCCAAAAGCTGGAGAATTCCCATTTCTATGCTTGCTGATTGTGAGCCTGGCAGATTATCTCCCATTAATCACTGTGCGCATGGGGCTGATGCAGAGCTTGTTTGAAGGCATCGATTCCCATTCAGTGCATCGTTTAGATCGCTTTTGTTGAAAATTTGGAATATTTTATTTTGATGTTTTACATGGTTTATACTAGAATGTTATTCTGAACATGTAGGAGAAAATAGTTAATATTTACCCCAGTTTTCAACCACCTGCTGACAGGAAAATTTAAGAGTAAAATGGGTCCGTTTCCATGGTTACAGTGATGAAATTCCTCAGCTCAGCTAAACTATTACAGCCTTTTGTTTTACAATAAGTAAGATTCCCAGGTTGTAATGGAAATGTGACTCATCTGTTTGGTTTTCGAACATGAGGACTATTAGGGCTACTTTGTAAACCAAGTGCCGGAGTAAGGCTAAAAGAAGGGGCGAAAATGTTCATGTGTTATTGTGATGTGAAATCTCATCATATAAACTTTCATGTTCAGTGTAACCTCTGTAGCAGCTTTCTTGTCACCAAAATATTGAGTTTACCCACCAGTGTGTTTTCTATTTAAATATATTTACACAAATCTATACAAATCTATACACTATGCCCTCTTCGGGACAAGGAGTGATGATTTACATGAACAGAAGATCTTAAGATGAGGGAGAATATTTTCAGCATTATTCAATTGTTATTCAAAATAAATTGATGGAGGCATGAGGAGATTCAAAAGCCGTGAAACAATATGCTGGTCTGGCTAATGTTTTGTGTAATCGTGAGGATAAACAACATTGGTGAATAACATTATCGCACAATGAAATCGTTATTGTATTACGATTGATCAGGTACGAGAAATAGGAAGGGACAAGTATGACAGCTTCGTCGTGCTTTCGCAGATGTTGGTGGTTTTGGGTACTAAGAGCATTTGTCTTTTAATCCACGAGGTGTTTGTAGCCATGAAGACATGAGGAATAATTCACTTACAATAATCAATAATGTGTTTTCTAACAATAGCCCGGGTAATAGTGTGTTCTGTCAACTGTCACTGAGAGGAATCAAGCGAGCTGGAAAGACACGGGGTTGGCGGGGCGAGAAGGGCCAACGTCAATCTGACAGAATATGTCCTTAATGCCGCAGCTCTGTCATTTGCTGTGAAACGTGCGTTAAAATATCTGTCTCGGCCACGACATCACTGCCAGTCAGTGGGCCGCGGCCTTCGATGGGGAAATGCTGAATTGAGCCGGTCAATCAAACTGCATTGCCATTGAAGAGGGGAGTGAAAAGCAGCCAGATCTTGCCTGAACCCTGAGAAATCGAAAGGCGAATGTCAGTCTCTTATCAAAGTCATGTTGTAACCTTTACTCTCAGGAAGTACTGATACCAGAGTCGACTTCCCTCTTCTTTTCCTCCACACTCACATCAAAAGTGTTTTGAAAATATTCTGGCCGGGAATATCAGTTAGCATTGATATTTTTTTGCTTCACGTTCTGTTTGGTTGAAGGGTATTTTGTTTCCGTCACAAGGAAGTAAATTGCATTTGTTTGCTATTTAGAAATATAACGGTGGAAAATATTTGATGATATTTTATTTCCTGTGTACTTTGAAATGTACATTTTCTAATGTAACCTGTTATTTTGTTAAGGATTTTTCATATGCCGTGCTTAATAGGATTTATGGAAAAGCATAAATTTGAAAAATATGAATACAACCTTGGGCGAAATACTTTGATTGCCCTGCTATACATAATATTTTACAACCTGATAAATGTCTTTTATAGAGACATTAAAAACAAGATTAACATACTGAATCAATACTAACATCTGTTCTTGTGTCCATGTGTAGTTCACTGAGGTGGGTCACAGAGGCTGTAGGCTAGAGTTACCTCCCTTTGAGCACAGCCCTATGGAAGCTCAGACCAATATGCATGGTAGAGGTAAAAATCAATTACTCTAGGATGCATTCATCGATGAAATTGAATCAAAGGAAGCGCCAAGCTCGGCTTCATCTGGCAGAATGTCTCATCATCACCTCAAATCCAATGACAGCGTCCTAGGCAGGATATCCTGTCAAGCACCGCATGCGTGTTGGTAGTTGGACCGCGGCCACCACGGAAGTCCTAGTCTAACAACTGGGCAATGACTGGAGTCTGGATTGTACCTCCACTCAGACGCATACAAACCAACTTGTCACTTATCAATGGAGGTCTTCTTGCTGCGAGTCGGGACAGTTGTTCACCTCGTCCAAATATCCCCTCCATTAACGGAAATCGCTACAGCTTTATCCTGCTGCTGTCTCCCTATTCTAATCAGTATTTATTGTATTAGCTTGATGTTTGTCTCTGAGCTTAGATCATGCAAACACAAACACACTAATGCCTGTATGCTGGATTAGACCATTAACAACCAATACTCTGCCTTCAAGGCAAAAGGGAATACTGCAGTTCCCTTTGCACGACAGCTGGACAGAATAAGGGGATGTTAGATTTGTATTGGTACTATTCTTGGTTAAATTATGTGATTAAGGATCTTAGTGAGATAACGTTGAGGCTTTAAAGTTATAATTATTCCAAGATGGTGTACACATGATTTATCTGTCAGCTGTAAGGTCTGTTAATGTATTAAATGTTGGGATGAAACTTTGTTGGGATCAACATGTGTTGGTCGGCTTTAAGAGACTCCTGTGTGTTGGACTGGTTAAGTATCAGCTGAGTCGATTGGCATTACATTAACTTGTATTAAGGCCAAATTAAACATGCCACTGTCATTCGTAAAAACACTGGGGGCGGTTGGGTAGCCTAGTGGTTAAAGCGTTAGCTCATCACGCTGAGGACCAGGGTTTGATTCCCGACATAGGTACAGTGAGTGAGTGAGTGAGTATGGTTATACACCGCTTTTATTAATTCTAGCAATATCACGGCGGGGGACACCAGATATGGGCTTCACACATTGTACCCATGTCGGGAATCGAACCCGGCTCTTCGGCGTGACGAGCAAACTCTTTAACCACTAGGCTACCCGACCGCCCCCCGACATGGGTACTATGTGTGAAGCCCATTTCTGGTGTCCCCTGCCGTGATATTGCTGGAATATTGCTAAAAGCGGCGTAAAACCTCACTAACTCACTCACTAGTAAAAACACTGCCACCTTATAGGCTACATATACTGATGGAAACAATTAAAGGAACAGGAAAATATAGGGAAGTAAGCTTAAGTGTCAGTATATTTGAAATAGCATGCATACAAAATCAACATGTCAGAATTGTGTTGAGATGTGTTTGTGTGCATTGTTCCAAACATGTATATAGTACAGAAGGATGGGAACTTATGTTCCTTTATCTATTTCCATCAGTATAAGATATCAGTCAAATTATTGAGTATTACAAAACCCAAGTCTGAGAAGCAACAATTATTAGATTTGACTTTACTCTCTAAACTGTTATCTGAATCTGTAGCTGTAGCAAATTTACACAACTCGTCTGAGTAATCTTATTATGTTCGGAGAGTAAGAGTGTGCAGAGTTGTGTCCCTTAGCCCTAGATGTGGTTTGAATCCTAGGTTCATCCCAGTTGTCCTTGGTCTGTCTTCTCCATCTGTTGTAAGCGGTGACTAACGGCTTGGGGTGGGCAATCCAGGTGACTTGGTTGATGCATATCATTGTATCCCAATTGTGTGGATCGATGGTCATGATGTCAATCACTGGATTGTCTGATCTAGACTCGATTATTTACAGACTGCTATCTTTAAGCTGGAATATTGCTTAGTGGGGCGTTAACTAAAGGACGAACAAACAAACAAAATCATTCTGGGGTCATCAAGGACATAAGCTATCCTCCCATCAGTAGATGATAGTTTTGGAAGAGTAATAATTTATTTAATCTTACACAACGAAAAAATATCTTAATAAACTTGGACAATTGAAGGTTGCTATCTCATCATGCCTATGTGAGCAATCATTGTTCACCTAGATCGAAAAGTGATACTAGTAAATGGGAGTCCATTAGGGATCATCGGAGCATTGACCAGCTTTATGAACAGAAACACGCCTGCATTGATTGTCTACTACAAATGCTTCTTTTTCTCCAAGGCCATGTATCCAATACCTAGTTTCAGGTATCAATACCTAGCACGGAACGAAGCAGAAAATAATACCCTAATGTTACAGAGAAGATCCATCGCTTTGATTGTTTATGTTGAAGTACATTAATTGATAATGAACCCATCGTCAATAACAAAGTGACACTCTTGTCAATTATGCATTTCCTTCACCTTTCATTGAAAGTATCGTGTTCGCACAACCACTCCCGAGTTATTTATCATCTGTCAAGAGGAGAAGGTATAAAAAGCCATTATGATCTTTGATCCAAAACAGGGAAAGCCTTCCACTTGGGCTTTGAACCAAATACTTGGTACTGTTTCTCTACTGGTTGCTGGTGTATATGAAATCAGTTTTGGGAATATTACACTTGTTGTTGAGGATGAAATACTGTGGTTATTTCCCTTTGAGTTGAGAGTTTCTATGGAATAAAAGGTATTCTTTGCTTTAAAAAGGTTTGAAATGAAGGCAATTTCACGGGTCTGGGCTGAAGACTTAATAAATGTCTTAAAGATTAGTCGTGATCAAATAATAAATTACAAATAACTGGAGAATAATTTGAATTCTGTACCTTGTTAGTTCTTGTGATTTGGTCTGAAGTCTTTTAAAATGCATTTAAGACACTTATGTAAAAAGTTTGCTTGTCATTAAAGCTGGTTTTTGTGTGAAAAACATTGTTTCTTTCATTTGATGAATGACAAGCATTTAGTTAAAATGTTGGAAGTTCTTTGTTGGCTTAGCTGGTGTTCTTGACCTTTGGTGTGTTCATTATCCAATGAAAGTCCACTTTAAACAGTGTATTGAGACGATGGTGGAGAACATTTGAAGTTACTTGTGAAATTCGTACAGATCAGAGTGTTCGTGTTCGTATGGGTGGTAAAAAGTCTTGATATGCCAGGTTGTAAATTAGATTGAGTCAGTCTTTGTTACTCGTTGGAATCTTGACTAATGTGTGGCATATCATCTCTTTGACACTTAAAGACTTCCTGCCACCCACAAACAGCACCGAAGTCGTGGCATTTAATACATATCTGTGGGCTTTTAGCGAACTTATTCAGCAATGTGATCGTATTTTGTGATTGAGTTAATATGCAGCTGATGCGCAGCCACTAGCAGTAAAAGATGAGAATTCTGTCAAATTATCTGCAGCAAAAATGGACACACAGGAGAAATTTTGATTGGTTGAACAAGCACTTTGATTCCAAGGCAGGCAATGGTGTTAGGGTGAGATTGTTCTTCAGGCCCTAGTCCCAGGAGAGAGGACGTCTTGAGATAATGTGGACATTAGTATGTGTAGCCCTGCCACCTGGGAACCTCTGGATGTATGTCCGCGATGTGGCGCTCTGACGCCAAGTCATCATACTGACTGCATTATTGAATCCATTTTCTAATACTCCTCAATGACTTTACTGGGTTAATATGGTTTGGTTTGCTGTATTTGTTTATTATTTTTTTTTTCTCTCTTCATGTATAAAATCTCATTTATTCATGAAGATGGGAATATATGTATGTACAAATGACGTGTTTAAATTCAAGTCTTGGATAAGTGGGAGGAGAATATACACTTACTTCTAATTTATGGTTGGCGTTTCAACACATCTTAACCTTTATGGCTAATGATGAAAGGACAGAGTGCACTATATCCACGTTTAACAGGTTCGTGGCTATGCCATGCATTCGTAAGGTTTGTTTTTTTTGGTCACGTGTAATTGAATGATGGATAACACTCTTAATAGAAAACAAACTGGATTATCACTCAAATTACATTTGACTTGAATGTCACAGGAAGGAATCTTGGATTGACAACCTACTGAAGGCAGTGATAATCGAGATGAATGGCAATGCCAATGCAGTGTTTTGTTTGAGAGCCGCTTCTACTGTTAGCTCTGATCGAAACCATGACGGCAGAGAGGTCTTGTTCTCATAGTCAGTGTCAAGTCGAAAATATCTAGTGTCTCCTCCGTCAACCGAACCTTTGTTCTTCTCTTGAAAGCTCTTCGACTATGAGATAACAAAAAAAGAGTGGTTTACCACTTTCCTGTTGGGTTTCCGGGTTAGAATTAACTTATCGTTAGAGTTAATCTCGCCCCCAACAATAGGGATGAATTGGTCATCAACATGTATGGGTATTTAAAAAAAAAGAATCGTCTAATACAAAATGTTGTTACATTCCCGGAGAACCTATTGTTTCTGAGTGACATTGTCAAGTACAGTAAACTACGGTTATAATGAACTCAAAGGGACACTAATTTGACTTTGTTATAACTGAAGTTGATTTAACATGTTGCAGCACATGTCCGGGATAAAAAAGAGCACCAGTTTGTTACATCCGTCAGTTCATTATGAGCATGTTCATCATAAACATAGTTTACTGTATATGCCTTGAATCCCAACATGGGTACAACCTATTCTTGGTGTTACCTGCCTTCATATTGGTTGGGGGGCGGTCGGGTAGCTTAGTGGTTAAAGCGTTTGCTCGTCACGCCAAAGACCTGGGTTCGATTCCCGACCATGGGTACAATGTGTGAAGCCCATTTCTGGTGTTCCCCCCCGTTATATTGCTGGAATATTGCTAAAAGCGGCGTAAAACCTTACTCACTCACTCATATTGGTGGGGTACTTAAACTTCCTTTCTGATTTTCATGTAAGGTTTAATGTTGTCATAAGAGGCGACTGACCTTGATCGATCCCAATTGCATTGATCGATGCTCATGATGTCAATCACTGGATTGTCTGGTTCAGACTCGATTATTTACAGACCGCCGTCATTTAGCTGGAATATTTCTGAGTGCTGCATTAAACAACAAACAAACAAACATAAGAGGGATCGGGACCGATTAACGGGATCGGGTGGTGAGGCTTGTTGACTTGGTTGATGCATGTCAATGTATCCCAATTTGTGTAAATTGATGCTCATGCTGTCAATCACTGGATTGTTTGGTCCAGAGTTGATTATTTACAGAACGCCGTCATATAGCACAGTGTAGAAGGGCCTGACAGGTTTCCCTTGTGTGTGACTTCCAGTTCCATATGAGGGCATGTCTTGACTTGATGAGAGAATTGTGTATTTTTCAGTAGGATGAGTATATGATGCTATTTATAGAGAATCATCAAAGTTTGGTTGAATTGCAGTGTTGATAAATAATTGTTATTGATTCAATTAGATTACTTCATGTGTTGGCAGTAGGTCCAACAGGAGTTTCCTCCCCTTCTCCCATGAGACATTACATTACTGCAACCAATTACTTATCAACGTCAAAGAATAGATCACTTCCTTGGGGAAACGTTAAGCGGAAAATGGAAAAAATGTAGAAGTCATAATAGATGGGAGTAATTAATTACATGTATGTGCTGGAACATATTGGAACATTGGACTTTTTTTTTTTGAAAATCTCACAGGAAATGGTGCTTTGAGAGGGTTCTGATGGTGTGAAAGACCAATTTTTTTTTGTATGATTAATGTAATTCTAACAGAACAAGTCCGTTTCATCATTTTGAGTGAGTGAATACGGTTGTGGGCTATTGAGAGCAATATCAGAGAGGCCAGCAAGAAAGCAATTCCAAAGTATGAATATGCTATTTCCATTGTAAGAAAATGCAAGAGATACTTACTTTGGACTGACTTACTGGTTTACTTGCATGCTTACTATTCTTCTGTAGAATTTGAGCGGTCAGGTAGCCTAGTGGTTAAAGCATTTGCTCGTCACATCGAAGACCTAGGTTTCATTCCCGACATGGGTACAATGTGTGAAGCCCATTTCTGGTGTCCCCCGCCGTGATATTGCTGGAATATTGCTAAAAGCGGCGTAAAACCATACTCAGTCAGTCAGTCTGTAGAATTTGGGCGTAGGGGTAGCCTGCTGGTTAAAGCATATGTTCATCAAGCCGAAGATCCGGGTTCGATTCCCCCAAATGGGTACAATATGTGAAAGCCATTTCTGGTGTCCCTGCAGTGATATTGCTGGAATATTGCTGAAAGTGGGGTAAGACTGTACTCACTCACTCACTTTTGTGGAGTCCCAGGACTGGGATAGGCAGGTAGTTGTATCCCTTGGCGGTCAGGATATGCTGACCATGGTCAGAATGTCAGATTCTTCCTGAGTTCGATCCCATGTCAGTAATCCAAAATAGATATCCTCTCCAGCCTGCATGACCGTCTTCTTGCCCAGATTAATTTGTCATATGACTTCGATACTGTTCAAAGTGGCGTTAGACAGATAATTGAGACTGATTATTGTGTTTCGGCATTGACGTTTTCAATTAACTGTTGGTTCATAGTGTGGAGAAAATGTGCCATAATTGTGTGTTTTGAATTCACTTGTTCCTCCATTTGTGAACACAATCTAAACTGTGTGAGATCAGCTGGACGATCTGTCTCCACTCATCCAACAGTGGACAACCCTGCTCTCTTTGAGTTTGAAATGTACCTCAGGCCTGGCTACAACATTTACTGTGTAGCACATCTGAGAAAAAATAAATAGAGTTCTAATCTCAGTTGAAGCCATGAGGCATATGTATAGCCCTGGGGGCATATGTGTAGCCCATGATAAATTGTTCAGTTATTCTAGTGCAAAAAGAATAGAATAAAAATTCTGTTTTGTCTTTCTGTCTTTATACACACGATCTGTACTTTTAGAGTATCCTTAGTCTGTAGTTTTATGGCAATGCTTTCTGCAGCGTTTATTCACTCACTGACAGACTGCTTTGATATGACAGATATTACTGACTGGGGGCACTCACTCACTCCTTAAACAATACTCACTCACTCACTCACTCACTCACTCACTCACTCACTCACTACAGCTTCCTCGGGGCGGTCGGGTAGCCTAGTGGTTAAAGCCTTCGCATGTCTTGATGTAAACCCGGGTTCGAAACCCGACATTGGTAGAATGTATGAAGCTCATTTCTGGTGTCCCCACGCCTTGATATTGCTGGAATATTGCTTAAAGCAGCATAAAACCTTACTCACTCACTCACTCACTCACTCACTCACTCACTCACTCACTCATTCACCTACTCTACAGCTTCCTCAGTTAACAAGGCAGTTTAGTTGAGAATTAAGAATGTAATAAAAAACAAAACTGTCATATGTCAAACCAAAAGATGTCCACTTAAATTTGAAAAATGAGAATCAAGGGTGGAAACATTATCATAATCAGTGGCATGTCGACATACCTGATCCAATTCACTCGTTTAGTTGGTGTAAACACGTGAAGACTAAAGGTAGGTGTGATCAACTTCGGTCATAGACATTTGGTGGCGCCTAATGTGCCTGGCCTCTGAAACTGTGCCTCGAAGACGATCGACTTGTAAATTATTAAGTGCTATCAGGCGGCTTCTCCTCACACAATTTCAGCTTAATGAACATTGTGGTTGCTGGCATTAAAGAGCTGACATAGGGGCAACAAGGCGCGAACTGACCATGTATCTCAACACCCTGGAGAAGCAAGTCACGACCACAGAATACATCTTAAATACTTTATGAGTGGCCCAACTCTTGATGAAATTCAGTTAAGTCTTTTAAGAGGATTGGCAGCATTACAAATACATGATTAACTGAATATCACATGACTTCTCTGCATGATCCTATCATTAAGCATTCATTCCAAACAAACGCTTACTTTGCTCTTTTTGCAAGAATTCTAGCAAAACAGGGTGCATAGGAATTTTTCTGCATTATTTAAAAATCAATTAATACCAATAATTCTTCATTGTCAATTTTGAAACGCATGTTAAGTCACTCGTATGTGGAAGGGCGTTACTCGGTCTTTCACAAAAAAATCTTGATTCATGGCTTTTCAATAAAGGGAATCGTATTATCAATTAACTAGTGGAATTAGCTCAGTGCAAGAATCTGATCGATTCACAATGGAGATGATACTTCAACATTTTCAATTACACAAACAATTAAAGTGAATGCTTGATACTAACAAGTTGACCCGCATCAAGCGAGCAGAACACCAATTGTTGAGACAATGACAGCCTTCATTAAGCTAAACTCGGTGTACAAGAAAATGGGACAAAAACTACTTGGGTTGAGGCAGGGACTCCCTTAGCTTTGGTTCCATTCTGGTGCACAAAGCTTGCCATCAATCCCAAGCAGATCCCAGCCATGGTGTTGCATCTGCACATGACATACAAAGGAAATGAACAGGACCAGTAAATTTCCACGATCGCCACCAGTAACAAGATCCATGCTCCTCGCTGCTGGGCTTGACAAGTCTCCCACAGGATGCTGAAATTACTGGTGTTTATAAAACATCCCACACTCAATAACGGATCACACTTTGCAAACTGTCCTGAAAAATTTATAATCTGTTTCATTTCATGCCATTAGACTATTTGAACAATGGAGGGCAGCGAGGCTGGATGATCATGTCGAACATGTCCTCAAGAAGCCTCAGCTTTGAGTCAGTTGAAGACTTTGAAAAAAGTGTCCATTTGAGATTTTGCAATGTAGTGTTTGAATCCACTTTTACTCATTCTCATTAACATTGACCGCTCATCAATAATGATTTTTGTGTTTTCCTTTTAAACTACTGTTAGAAATCAAATAAATATTTGGTACCAAACTTCTTTTTAAAAAACTGTGTGTCTGCAAGAGTGAATCACTATCTCCTGCAAGACCTTATATATTATTTTTTTTCTTTCAATTATGTACTGTGCCTTGATTCGATTTTGATATCACAGGTAATGTTAATTATTGATGTTTGTGTTAAAACATGTGGGGAAAAAACATCAAAAGACTGATTGACAAAAAATGACAACACACATACTCACTCATTATCAGTGTTTGCAGTTAGATGTTTACTTGTGTAACGATATGTATCAATTATGAATGGGATTTATAAGGGATGCTGTCAGGGTTATTAAACGTGCACAAGAGCATTATACACTTTAACAAACCATCAGTATAGATTTTGGTCCGGATCACCTTGAAAGTCCACACGTTTTGGTGTTCTGTTTACATACAGGAGAAGAATCAACACATCTTGCATGGTGTTATTGTATTTCTTGATCATAATGATGTTTTTGTAATGCTTCAAACAGTAGCAAGTGGACAAAAGAAGACAAAGGAGATTGTCAAAATAATTGATCAAAAATATACTTCCAAGTCATGGATGAAAGAGAAAATGGATTGCAATGCTTGCTTGAATATCAAAAGCTTTCTTTGAACTATGACGAATACACAGCGGTATTAGGCCTATAAATGAAACATATCTAATTTGCATATCATTCTGTTACAGGCTTATGTTTACATGTTAACAGGTAATCGGTCAAATGCACTGAACGAGGTGGGAGCTGCATGGACTTGTCCTGTTGTTATAAGGCTGGTGCTTTTAACCTTTTCTGAAACGCTGCAGTGCTGTGGTGGAATAAGGAAATGTAATAATACAAAGTGAACTTGTTTTTTCCCGCGTTGATGAGAAGTCGGTTAGAATAAGAAACCCTCATATGAGAGGGATCCGTCTGTTGGATCACTTACGTGCTAAGCAACCCATGCTTGCCGTAAAAGGCCACTATGCTTGTCGTAAGAGGAGACTAACGGGATCGGGTGGTCAGGCTCGCTGACTTAGTTGATGCATGTCATCGTATCCCAATTGCGTGTTTCGATGCTCATGATGTCAGTCACTGGATTGTCTGGTCGAGACTCGATTTTTTTACAGACCGCCATCATATAGCTGGAATATTGCTGAGTGTGGCAAACAAACAAAGACACTTGGTGCTTAGTTTTCTCCTTTAGTTGCAAGGATCTGCTGCTGATGGGTTTGAATCCCTTATTGGCATATTAATATCTGTTGATTTGTCGGCACCATATCCATGTTCATGGGTTTAACTGTTTCACTCAAAGTTATAAATGTCTACAACCTTTGTCCTCCTGTGAAGATCCAGGTTCGAATTGGTCTTCAGTTACCCATGCTTGTTGTAAGGGACAACTAGGCAGCCAGGTGATGAAAACGTGCTCATCATGCAGAAGTCCTGGGTTTGAAGCCCAACTGGGTACAACCCATTCTTGATGTTCCCTGCCATCATTTTGCTGGATTGCTTAAAAGATAAAAACTCCCTTTCTGATTTTCATACAAGGTTTAATGTTCACTCACTCGCTTACTCATTTGACCCATGAAGATCTGGGTCAGAAAGGTCTTTCACAGCCCATGCTTGTCGTAATGGGGACTAAGGATCGGGTGGTCAGACTTGCTGACTTGGTTGATGCATTTATCATTATATCCCAGTTGTGTTGATCAATGCTCATGGTGTCTATTCCTGGATTGTCTGGTCCAGACTTACTTATTGACAAACCACCGTCATATAGCTAGAATATTGCTGAGTGCACGTTAAACAACAAGTAAACAAGATCTAAGACCTCTGTCACTTTCGTCTTTCTGCTAACATAAGGTAGGCAAGGCGGTGTGGAAAGCAAACAACTCGTTCACTTACTTGATACAGTTTATGGAGGCAATCATTTCCCATTGTGACAGTGCAGCAGTATTTTTGAATGAAGAAACGAATTGAAGTAAATCATCAGTTTCTATTTCATATAGCATATGGGAAAAATACTTATTTATTTACTTGTCAGTTCAGTTTTATCTGCGTTGTGGACTAAAAATGTTTTAATATTTTTGTGTATCTTTTTCAAAATCTTGAAGCAGATCCAACTATGCTGTGATGAATGGCGCCAGTACTATTTTATGGTCCTGAACCTACTATTTGGATTTGAGGAGGCTAGGCATGTCGACCAGAAATTTCCTACATCTCTACCACAGCGATAGTCATCTTCCAATACACCAAGGAATTAGAATGCTTAGATCACAGCTAATTGAGCATTAGATGTGTTTTAGTAGAACTCAATATGCCACTTTAAGTACCTTGAGGTAATTTAGACACCATATTCTGTATTTGATTAAGAAATGTATCAAATTCATGACTTGAGGCTCACCATGCACACTGTCAGCTTCCGTAGCTAATCGGAATTGCAGGCTGCTGCCAACACAGGCCTGGCCCTTAAGGGAGAGATATCAAGGGGTCAATACTACTGCTCCTATAATTTATACTGTTCCTGGTCTTCAGAAGGCTTTCAAGCTCCTTAGATTGGAATTAGATCTGAATGTTCCCCTGTAATGTACATAGACCGACTGGGAGGTATTTTTTTGTCGGGTTCCCTTCCCCCTTTAAGTTTCCAATGTAATGAAATTCCAAATCGTAGGCTGATTTTCATCCCTGCGGATGTATGTTTTGGAACATTATGGTTTGTAGCACTGTTGGGTTTTGTTCTTCCACCCACCCACCCATCCATCCACCCACCCATCCATCCATCCATCCATCCATCCACCCATCCACCCATCCATCCATCCATCCACCCACCCATCCATCCATCCACCCATCCATCCATCCATCCCATCCATCCATCCATCCACCCATCCATCCATCCATCCATCCACCCATCCATCCATCCATCCATGAGCTTCTTCTTTCATATATGCAATCTGATTTTAGCCACCAAAGCCCAAGCTTACAAATTACAAATTCTTCTGGTCTAGTAAGATCAGCTTATTCTATTTTAAACGTTAATACTAACATCTACAGAAAATAATGACAAACTAGTAGACCCTATTATTTGGCGCCTACTGTATTTTGGCTTTTCGTATACAAAATGTCCTGATGTTGGAAAGCCTATGAAATCTTTTTCTGATCGTCATTTATGAGGTATTATAAAAATGACGTAATTACTGCCCCTTCACTAATAACCTACCAATTGCCATGAAACAAGACTATAACTGAAACAAACTCAGTGAACTTCGTCCTCAAGCTGAACTTAAATTATTGTATTTGAGAACAAGGCATTAAGAGGGACCAATCTTAGCGATGTCCTAATAAGCACCCACTTTGGCAGCTGACTTTGTTAAATGCCAGGTGCACTAATTACTACGATTACGGTAGTTCCCTGTATCTGAGGCGATATGGAATCCCCAAGCTAACTTAGGACTTGATGGTGTTTATGAAAACATGTTATTCTTCATAAATAATCAAGGTTTAATATCATGCTTATTTTGATCTGGTTCATATGCAAATACGGAGATGTTTATTTTCATGTGAAGTTGTATTTACAGGAATTAAAAAACTCTGGTAGTGCAATGCAAGGCAAACCGTTAATTTGATTTCTCCAGACAAGAATAAAAGGAGTGGGAAATGTGACACATTTTTAGGAAGAAAATCTATCGTATTGAGGATAATGCGGAGTTTTTTTTGTCCCAGGCTATTTTTCAGTGTTAAGTCAAGCCTCCGAAGGCAGGTTGGTATGCTTCCACTTTCACAGGAAGGATAATGTTTGCTGTAAAAGGGTTTGTTTAGTGATTCAATTAGGGATAATTCCACCCGGCAGTTGATCGCACCACTGTTTGGAAGAGGTGTTTATGTTTTAAAAGAATGGCGCAGGTCTTGTGGAGGTATAATGAGACGTGACAGACAATAAACTACTCCCCATGGCGATAACACGCTCTTTGCCTAACTCTATGGGCGCCCAGTTCAGGGTTTGTGTTGCAACAAGGAAGTCCAAGTCATAATGTGCAATATAAGAGACATTTTCAGAGTTTGCATGGTGCTTTTGAGAACCCCTTGGCCCATGATTGGTGATTAAACTTGTAGATCATGATCACTGACTGTCACTCAGCCGAGCTGCGTTGCAATAGACACCAAATTGTTTCGTCACGGAAAAAGGGGGTGCTGTTCCTTTGGGAAATGGTTTTGCCTTTCCTTGCTTGGTACTAGTTAGCGTGGCCTGGATGGCATGAGGGACCTCATCTACCGAATGATCAACTGTATTACTGCTGCCACCAAATATCGGCCTGACATGTTCGTGTAGGCAAAATGACCACCCTGAACCTCGTCACCCCACAATCATGCCATGATGTATTGCTACTGTCTATCCGTGCTTTGTCTCCCGAGCTAAAATTGTTTGTTTATGTTGTCAGACCATTAATATCTATGACAATGATTAGTGATTGGCTCTGATGTTACGCGAAAGCTTCAATACATTGTTCAACATTATTAATATCCTCACACACACAATTTATTTTTAAAACTCTTTTCATCCCGTTTGTGTGTTCTCAGCATCGAGGCTCGTGAACAATATGTTTATTGTTAATGCTGGGTGGTGAGAATCATCTTTCGTGTCTTTAATTAGGGGCGAAAAGGACTCATTTAGTAATGTTTGATAATTGATTTAGCTGGTCTCTAGCTACATGAAGCCTTTGATGTATTTCTGTTTGCATGGCATTGTCAATTGATTCTGTTGTAATGGTATGTGGTCATGCTGGCCGGAGATAACTGTGTGTGTTGTGAGCCCGGCGGAAACAGCTCGGACACCTGAGAATATGCATGTATCGTGCCAATAACTACTGCCATTCATCATGCACTTCATCTGGTGTCTTAAAAAATTGCCGTGCTTGAACACTAAGCAGGTTATTGAATCGAGCGCATCGTGGAAAAATGGTTAAAAGAAGCGTTGCAAAGGGAAACGCATTCCTCAAGGAATACAGAGATGTCGGTCAAAGCAGGACTGATATCTGATTGCTGAAAATTATTTTTTGATGCTGGTTGGTTTGGTTTTTTTTGGCTTTGTCCTGATCAAGAAGAATATAGATTGTATCACCGATGCCTTCTGGCCAATGCTTGGTGTAGAATGCGCATGTCATGAGCAGCTTCCTGTGTGGCATGCTGGGTAAAGCTTATGGCCAATTTCTCCTACATCACAAGATCAAACTGTGTAAATTGCTGCTGTGGAAATCACGCAATTGGAATAAGACCACAAATACTGGTTTAATGATAAATTCAATATTTTTGTTAATTTGGAGATTTTTATGTTCCATGAGATTAGCAGTTTGGTTTTGTCCCCAGAAAAGTTGAAATTAGAATTAGGGAAAAAGATATGGAACAGACGATCATCCCATATCACCATTATGGGATATCAAAATAAGACCTGGTTCATATATTTCCTTGCAAATTTGGCATTATATCAATGTCCCATGTTCAGTTGCTTGAAAATTTTATATTTTACATGAAAGTATTGTTGGAAATGGGGCACTCAGGATGGTAGATTGCCGATCTTAAAGACATTTGGCTTCACTTGACTAGACTTTCAGGATAGTGCTCTCATCAGATTTCATTTCAAGTTTATTGTTATTCTATTAAAGGAACCAATATGGAAATATTAGCATTCTTTCAAACATAGGCTTGAAAATATCTTCTTGGCACCTGAACACTGAGGAACAGATCCCAGTTTAGAAGAAATGAAATCATAACGTTAAAAAAACACCTACAACAATAGAGCTTGGTGTTCTATTTTACATGATTGACTTTCTAGTCAGATATTCATTAAGAAATTTCGAACTTATGCATGATTGAGAAAAATTACTTAATCGCAAATTTATGATTTTATGCACATGAAACTGTAAAATCCTGGGTTGTGGGTAGAGGTGAAACGATACAGCAAGGTCACGATATGATACATAGGTCACAATATGATAGCAGCGTTAGTAATTTGCACTAGTCCTGTGATAGGTATCCCGATATTCATATTTGCATCAAATCACGTGGAAACTACTAGGCTTTTAATATTTCAGAGCAGGTTTCAAATAAAGCTAGTTGTAGACACATGTTGCTATGCTATGCTATGCTATGCTATTTTAATTGTGAACTTGAAACACCTTTTGCAATATTTTACTGACCAAAACTGCTTGGGGGGTGGGGGTGTGGTGTGTGTCATTAAACGAGTAGTAAGTAATCTATTTCACTAAGTGTCTCATCTTGTCAGCCTTCTAAGTCCGTTTTTTAGTTAGGGAGCCGAGCAGCTCCTAATATGAATATTTTAGGAGCCAAACGTCAGTTTTTAGGAGCCAGGGGATATCTTAAACAGATATTGTCGCCAATTATGTTTACTTTTAGGTAGCCAAGTGGCGAGCAGTAGATAAATTTAGGTCGCCAATCATAGATTTTAGTCATTTGGCCACCAAAATGGTGGCTACTTAGAGGTCTGAACTTGTATCGATACAGAAACAAAATGTAACATGTATCATATCATCGCATGAAAACTCATGATGCACCGGTGCGCCGATGTATCGTTTCACCCCTGGTAGTGGGAGAGGCAGGCATCTGTCACTGGCTAATAATCCCCTCGGCTGCTGGAGCATAGATATCACTCTTGATGATTGGGAGTCATTTTTACACTATTGCTTCATTTATGATTAATGTTGCAATCTGAGCTTATCATTTTAATTAGTTACATGAGAACGTATTGGTCGAGTTAAGGATGGGGCTCTGATGTGGGAAGTGGCGGGATTGTTGGGCGCTGCTACTGTCACTGTTACTTGTGATGTGTGTATAAGTGTGTGTCTACCATCCCTGCACACACGCAGACTCACACCAATACAAATAGATAGTAGATAGTAGATCTCAGCAGTTGTGCCGATTTCAAGCCGTTAAAGGGTGTCAGTTTTGTTACATGGTCATGTTTGTTTTAGGGGTGAAACGATACAGCATAGTGATGATATGGAGCGTATCATGATGATAGGTCATAACATATGTATCACAATGCTATAATTTACATCAAATCGCATGGAAAGTTCTTGACCCTAAATATTTCAAAGCTTGTTCAAAAGGAAAAGCTGGCTGTAGACACATGTTCAAAGCGGCTATTTTTGGTCGTGAACTTGAAACGCAAATTACAACACATTTTGCCATATCTGACTGACAAAAATGTTGGGGGTCATTAAGCGAGTAGTTTATTTATTTTTGCAAGTGTATCATTACCGTAGAAAGTGTATCATGTATCGTATTGTTGCATGAAATAATATGATGCACCAGTGCACCTATATATCCTTCACCCCTAGTTTTTTTGCTTGGAAATTTTTAGCAAAAATTCTTAATAGTCCAATCCTGTAGTTATACTGCAAAAAAAGTTAGGCTATCATAAGGCTTATTGAACCTCTGAAGATCCAGACAAATAGATCTTCAACAACCCATGCTTGCCTTAGGCAACCATGCTTGTTGTAAGAGGCGACCAGTGGGATTGGGTGGTCAGGCTTGCTGACTTAGTTGATGCATGTCATCGATCCCAATTGCGTAGATCAGTGCTCATGATATCAATCACTAGATTTTCTGCCCCAGACTAGATTATTTACAGACTGCCGTCATATAACTGGAATATTGCCTAGTGCTGCTTCAGACAACAAACAAGCAAGCATAAGGCCCATTGACTTATCTGAATAAGTTTCTACATATGGTTTGGTTTGATGGAAGAGTAACAAAAATAGGGGATAGTGCCAAAGAATCTGTAGTTCCAAGTGTAGAGGTCAAACATGGGGGTTAGGTTCCCGATACCAAAGTACGCACGCCAACTTGTTACCCCCCAAAAGGATAGAAACAAAGGTTTTTAACTTGAGAGGCTATTTTCCCCTGTGCTTAAGCATCTAAAGGTTATTACACCCAGACCCCGCCCATATTTCTGTAATGCCAATTTTTGTAGTTAATTATCCTTAACCCGTCACAGCTAGCATCAGTGTTATATATGGTATTTAGAATATTAAGCTGCAGGAATTTGTTGGCGGCAGAAGCAATGCATTGGGTCAGATAATGGTTACTAAGTACCAACACCATGAGAAGGCAGAATAATGACGTGTGACTCATTAGGTGTGTTTATTAAGCTCATTGGCATAACTACAGGGAATTTCACAGTGACGTTATTCGGATTTAATCACCAACAATCAGAAACAAAATATGGTAATTATTTACAATGTTTGGGTTGGAAATTTTTAGCTCACAGATGTAAATAGATATTTGGGAATAAATGGAAGAAATCAATAAAATGAGATTTTCTTTAAATATTTAAGGTTTTTCAATAGAATGGACCAGTAATATTGCTACCAGTATGCGAGAACAATATGAGGTACTTTCGGCTTTTTGTTTTTGTGTTATAATATATGAGGACCTCTTGAATCTTAACTTTTCACCGTTGGATCATGACAATTAAACTGACCTGTGAAGATCCAGGGTATAATAGGTCTTCAGCAACACATGCTTGACGTAAAAGGCGACTATGCTTGTCGTATAAGAGGCGACAAACGTGATCGGATGGTCAGGCTCGCTGACTTGGTTGATGATGTCATTGTATCCCAATTGCGTGGATCGATGCTCATGATATCAATCACTGGATTGTCTGGCCAGACTTGATTATTTACAGATCGCCGTCATACAGCTTGAATATTGAATATATCAAACAAATAAACCATTATAATGATTTCACGCTATTATTCTTGCAAATGATTCTGAGCCAGGAATTCACTGGCCATTCTGAACATGCATGTTAACAAGTAAAACCGATATAACTGTAGATCATGACACAAAATCATAACTTAAAGCAATGATTTGAAAACCAGAAATGATCGTATTAGCCTAGGTTTGTCAGCAAAAATAATCATCTTTGTGTTTCACGGAAGTGATATTGTCTATGAATACATGTCTTCGGGCTTGCCTCCAACATTCCCCTGACACACCCTGATATAACAGAGGTACTGACCAAACTGGTGTTAAACCCCACACACTGACTGCTGGTATAGCACAAGCAGCAGAGTTAGTCAACTACATACTATTTCTTTCCTGACCTCATTTCCATAAGAAAGAAAGAAAGAAAAAAAGAAAGAAAGAAAGAAAAAAGAAAAAGAACGTAAGAAACGAAGAAAGAAAGAACATGAGAAAGAAAAAAAGAAAGAAAGACTAGCACTAAGTATGATATGAAGGTCCTCATTGCCCTAACTATCATGTAACAACCCTACTTGCATACTATTATCAAATATCTAGTTAGATATGGAATATATGGATCACATTTATACTAATAGAGTTTTCAATTTGTAGCCATGGAAGCATCACTAATTACAATCAGATATGTATTAATAATTACTCCGGGAAATTGCTATAGGTTTGATGCATTTGTTAAATAAGACTGCAGCAAGGTTTAGTAGTCTTTGTCTTGTAGAATACAAGAACAACAAAAGTATGGCGTGATATTTTACTATAGTCATATGAAAAAAAATTCAGGTGTTCTTTCACTTCTATGTAGTAGTATTTTCATTGTTTGCTTAAGTAATGGGATTTTCAAACTTTACAAAAGTTCAAGACAAGTCAGTAAAAAAATTGTGGTTTTTTGGTTGCTTCCTTGCTTCTTACGGTTTTTGGCCCATGAAGATCCGGGTTAGTATAGGTCTTCAGCAACCCATGCTTGCCGTAAAAGGCGACTATGCTTGTGGTAGGAGGCGACTCACGGGATCGGATGGTCAGGCTCGTTGACTTGGTTGAAGCATGTCATTGTATCCCAATTGTTTGGATCGATGCTCATGATATCAATCACTGGATTGTCTGGTCGAGGCTCGATTATTTACAGACCGCCGTCATATAGCTGAAATATTGCTGAGTGCGGTTTTAAACATCAAACAAACTATCTTAGGGTTTCTTATTGAAGTTTCTTGGCAGGATTCTTGGGGGCTGGAAGTAAATGCTTTGTTCTGTTCACAAGCACTTTCAGTGGTTCTGGAGAGGATTGACAGTACCTCTCTTATATACACACTTATAAAGGCAGGGCACAGCCACCTATACCAACATAATATGAAGTGATGGACTAGTCGATTTAGAGACACATTTAAAACATTAATGCAGATCACATGATTTAGTAAGACAAGTTTCAATGGTAATGCCAGCCCCATCAAAGAGTACATGCATAAATACAACCACCTGTGATTTTGCAAACTGTTCCCAAAGTCTCTGAAATCCGTTTTCCATTCTTTTTGCCCTTAACTACTACCAATGCAATTATGTCTGAGGAGAGTAAGTTCATTTGGTTGGTTCCAGGGCTTCTTTATGTGGAGAGTGTCACCTAGCAGCAGCATCATGCACTTTTTGTTGTTAATTTATTAAAGTACATTTTTTCTTTTTATTAATTAAAAAAACATTGTTATTCATATGACAAGAAAACCGAAGCACTAGCAACCTGTTCTCGGTGAGAGCAATTGTGCTCGTATATTACTTCATCATGTGTCAAAATTTACAAAAATATCTTTAAAAAAAACAATGTTGTTGAAAGACCCCAGTCCTCTCATTTATATTTAATGATTTTCTTTGTGCAAAACGGATATACAAGAGTTTTTCAGTTGTTCAGTCTTTGCACTTTTCATTGGCCTGGCACTGAAAACCTTTGTTCCTCCTATTAGATCAGACTGATTATAATGTGTTGTTTAAAAACATGCAATAAGAATAATGTTATGGTTTTATAAACCTAATTTACAAAACTGTAAGAACCATGGAACAATTTCCTTCTCTGTTGGTGATCGTTTAGTTCTTGGTGTCGGAAGGGGAAAAACAACTGTTTTATACCTCAGATATTGGAGTGGAATCTTGATGGAGTTATTTTTCTCCCCGTATTCTGATCTGCGGTGTTTATGTTAACTGATTGTGTTTGAAAAAAAATGTGAAATATCATGTAGGTGAAGGAAAATTGTTTTCTTGAACATGTATTTACTTTTCAGTTTTTGTTATGCATCCATCACAAGACTTATCTCGTTCGATGAATTTTCCTGACATGTTTTTGCAATGATACTTGACAAATTTGAAGTTTCATTCCAAGTACCAACATTCCAAGTTGATGAACAAAAAAGTTTTGCACTTTAAAGAACTGCATTTTGAATATTTGCTTTAGGTTTGACTTCAAGGGCATTGTGGAATTATATAAGAAATATTTGTTAAATATTTCGTTATTAATTTTATTTTTTCTGATTTTGAGAGTATTTGTATTTTACAGGTGAAAACAGCAACGTTTGCATGTAATTAAAAGAATAAGAAACCATTCAGGTCATGTATAAAAACTGTTTGAGGTTGGAGAAAGTTAAGTTCAAAGTATGAATGATTGAAGAGTCACAATGCATATTTCAAAATATTTGCTGTGTAATTATAAGCAGTTAATTCAGTAACAGACTTTTGTTATGAATATGACAACAATGTGTCATGCAACAAAAACACGGCTTTGACTTGCGAGGACAAAATGGAAAGTCCATCATGGGCACGTCTTTCTGTAATTGGCTTTTCTATAGGTTGTGCTATCAATGATTATTTTCTACTGAAAATACATTGAAGACTTTTATTCTTCCAGTTTGGGGCAGCTAAGAAGGGAGTGCCACTGTGTAAGTCTATTTTTATCTATACATGTATCTGTGGCCAATTTTGAAACCTGTGTGAATTTCAAGGTCCCTTGCATGAGCTATTTCCAACAGCAGTCTCAAGCTTTTTGGCAAACAGCTTTTGGTCATGTATATATCCATTCATTTCCTGTACACCTGATTTGTGCAAGTTTGAAAACTAATTTTCCTGTTGAGTTTTGCTGTAGTTATATCTATGCTACACAATATGATATCTATATGAAATTCACATGCGCTTAAATCTGTTTGAAATAGTTGCTTCATGCAACATTGACATTCACTTTGAAGATGGGTATGTAACAATTGGCATCCAAGTCTCCAATTTAAGACAAGATTTAATGATTTCAATTATCAAATTCTCCAGAGAATCCAAAAGAGATTGGATAAAAAATACTCAATTTCAAATCTTGACTGTAATTGCAAGACCAAACAAAATGAATGTTCTTTTTGTAGTGCGATCGAGAGATTTCTCATTTTAGCAGGGTGAACTCTGACCTCTGGATGGAGAAGTAAAGCTGTACAGTGACAGAGTATCATCTTGGGAGAAGTGCACACAGAAGTCATGGCCAAAATAATGATGGTGTGATGTTTTTGTTTAAGAAGTAAATAGTTTGTGAAAAAGCTAATTCTTTTTGGTTCATGCTCCTTTACTTGTGCATAGATGCCTGGCCAGAGTATTTGTAATGACCTTACTACCAACAACGCAAAGGGCAATTGTTTGCACTGCTGACATGTTGTCCGTCAATGTGCTTCGGACATGTTGACTTGGCATGGCTATTATTACACTTCCATTCATCTGTGCTTCCATTGTTTATCAGTTCAAACACATAAAGCTGTCACTCGATGTATATTCTGTATTATACAACTACACCACTTGCTGATCCGAAATGGCCTCAGATCTCCATCACTCTGAATAAATGTGACCTTCACTTGACAGTTATCTCCCTTTTCCGATTGCCACGGTTCGAAGCACTGTTCAGTTTCCATGTACGTTATGGCTGCACCTGCTTCTTGCCTTCACTTGCCATATATGACTTGCCGCAGTAAATTCATGATTATTGATTGGACACGCTCTAAAAGGGTATTCAGTGCCAATTACTCGTAAGAGATAAAGTTTGTGTGGAGAATATCAGGATCACACTTCGGCTTGACGGAAGCAGACATATTTTAAGGGTATTCTGGAAGCATGTGGAAATGTTATTGTTGATTGTGTGCTGAAATTGTTAGGTTAGTGTTGTTGACAATTTTCTCTGTGGTTTGGTGATTTGGACATGCAAGACTACTTTAATAAAGATTACATCATGATAAGTTCTATGCCAGCACTTCCAGTTTGAGAATTACGGGTGAAGACTAAGAGATGACCACGTGGATCTAGGGGTTGGGTTCTGTGACCTGCTTGGTTGGGGTGCACGGGTGGTCCAGTCGTTTCTGTGCGGAGTTGCATCCCATGGATTGTGGGTCCGAATCCTGGTTCACCCGATCATGTTTCTAAATTGTCAGCACCATACCTGTGCTCATGGGTTTCACCAAATGTAAATGTCCGAGACCTGCATCACACCGGGCTTTCCTCCCACATTAAGCTGACACACCATGATACAACTGGAATACTGTTCAACACGGCATTAAACCCAACTCACTCACTGGTTTGATGGTGACATTGTACCCTGACTGCAGATTTGATTATTTACAGGGCAACTTCATTTAGCTGGAATATTGCTGTTATAGGGTAGTGAGTTGGGATGTGTTTTCTAAGATTGATTTAAACATATGTTAATGTCTGAAAGTAAATTAGGCCCAAGTTGACAAGTTGTTTGGCCTGCTGATGAATTGCTTTGCGGGGGAGTGTTAACCGTTTCAAATAGTGATATGATGTCATATCAATCATGACAAAACAGCCCCATTTCAACTCTTTTTGTACCTATCACATATTGATGCACAGAGTTAAATATTAATAGATTACCTTCTGAAAGTAATTAATCTCTTCTCAAGAACAAACCTTCCTAAAAGAGCAGTCAAATTTAAATCCTGTGTATATATGTAGTGTTCACAATTTAGAATTAAAGTCTAGGATACATTGTAATGACACTTATGTTAAGGGTTCTTAGATGAAGTTTGAATTTCATGTCCCTGGTAACAGGATGTTAAATCTTATCTCATTATTAACTTAAGTCACATGTGTCTTATGTAATTTTCAAAAGGACACACCTTCACACACAGTACCCCTCCCACCCCCCAGGGTCTGCCTATGCATCTTGCCAGGTGCTGCAGCATGCTGAGACTAAGTTTAAATATGCAGATCCATATTGAACAAAAGACTTCAAGGACAAATAGGTTGTGTATCTGTAATAGGGAGAAACAAGTTCATGAAAGTATAATGACTTGCTGTTCTGACCAATATCATGAGCAACCACTATACATTATCATGACAGGAGTGTGACAATGGGCCAGGGGGATGGGACATTTGACTCAATGTTCATTGTGAAACCTGTGACATTGTTTATAGATGAGGAGGAACAACCAAGAATGTTGTGCTTTCTTGGTCAATATTATTGTTTGCATTGCAGTCTCTTTGTGTAATTGAAACACCAGGTGCTTGTTGGAGTCTTGAAATGTATGATTCAGACTTAATTGTTTTTGCTAATCAATGCAAAGTTGTCAAATTGCAAATTTTCCTGGTGCACAATTAGAAAATGGAGGAAAATAATACACACAATAAAGGCTGATTGTCATTTACTCTTTTAGACATAAATATGGAGGAGGTATATTTATGCTGTTGTTATGTTCTCCAGGATTTTGCCTTGAAACTGCTGGGAGTGTGGTTCAACAAAATGGTAAAAGATTGACCAAGATACCCAGTTGTGTAGTCAAAACAATCCTTGGGGATTCTGGGTTAGAATAGGTCCTCAGCAACCTGTGTTGGTTGTAGGAAGTGTAGGATCGTGACACAAAGCTGAACAAGCTGGGCTTTAATACTCTTCTCTTGGTCTCTTGGCTAAAACAAGGAATGGTCAGCTCGGAGTCAGTATACTGTGTCTGCGTGGGATGTTCATGTAAAACTGCGGCATGGCATCTCCTTGGGCTAGCACTATAAAATTGGCATTAGTCCAGACGAGTACAAGCAGTCACTAATACACTCGCACACATACACACACACATGAGCATGCATGTCACTATGTAAGTGCAATAATCTTGAACGTGACGTTGAAACCCATTTCAACTCACCTCTCCATTTGAGACAATGTTCGTCATGGTACCCAATATTCAAAATTTATTGTGAAAGTCAAGGGGTCCA
Source organism: Haliotis cracherodii (assembly GCF_022045235.1). Taxonomy (NCBI): domain Eukaryota; kingdom Metazoa; phylum Mollusca; class Gastropoda; order Lepetellida; family Haliotidae; genus Haliotis; species Haliotis cracherodii. Next base: position 37,591,590 of record NW_027266343.1, read on the forward strand.
AGTCATGATCCCATTGTTAAAAGTCGATGTTTTGATGGTTTCTAGATCCAAACAGCCTAGCAGCAAACCTTTTAGACCCCACAGCTCCCCTTAGTTTCTAGCACTGGTACCAACAGAATTTGTATTGGCGTAATGGTCAAATATTGGTATTGCACTTGTCTAGAACTGTGGATAACTCCATATTAATGATTTTGATCTGGCTGCTCTCTCGGGCTGAGGTTTCACTGGCCAGACAAGACAAGTCATGAAAAATAGTAATATCCTGAAAACTGAATATTGTTGAATAACCAGCAAAGCATTTGATCCTAAAAATCTGGAATCAATTATTTTTTAAAAAAAACCTCAATGTCACAGTCAATGATTTGTCAAGCAAGGAGCAGAAGATAATTCACAAATAAATAAGACATAATGCTAACAAAAACTTGACTTCCTATTGCTGTAATAAATTGAGAAGTTGTATGTCTCAGCTAACATTGTAATACTTTCAAGTAACCTGATCTTCAGCAACCCATACTTGCCGAAAAAGGTGACTATGCTTGTCAAAAGAGGCGACTAACAGGATCGGGTGGTCAGGCTTGCTGACTTGGTGGATGCATGTCATCGTATCCCGATTGCGTTGATTGATGCTCATGATGTCATTTACTGGATTGTCTGGTCCAGACTCGATTATTTACAGTCAGCTGTCATATAGCTGGAATATTGCTGAGTGTGGTGTTAAACAACAAACAAACAGACAATTAACCTGAGAAGTTGAGAAGTAAATTAAGTTAAATTAAATACTTTCTGAGAAAAAATGTTGAAGTCAACTATAGTTAATTGAATCAATCATTTTAAATTGTTAGTCCACACCTTTTTTTTAACTTGCTCTACCAATTGTTTACAGGATAATACCTGTTGGTAGGTGGGTAAAAAAGAAAAGAAAGAAAAGCAATTAGATTTTAAAAAAACGTTTTCTGTTTAACTACAGGCTGGTATAAAAATATAGAAATGGTTTAATATGGGAGCAGAGCCTGCAACACAGCTGTTCCTTTAAACAATGAAAACCTGATGTATCAAGCAGAAATACTGTTGTGCATCTATGTATCCTATCAGATGCTGGAAAAACCATGTTTAGACAATATTTTTTGAGTGCAATATGCAAACAGTTTATTGGCAGGATGAAAAAAGATAGCAAATTACATACACTTACAGTCATCCTAGCACTAAGATCGCTTTGTGGAGTGGAGCCTTGGGACCCGTTCCACAAAGCGATCTTACTGCTAAGTGGATCGTAGCTTGCATACTTTCACATACACTTACAGTCATCCTAGCACTAAGATCGCTTTGTGGAGTGGAGCCCTGGGACCCGTTCCACAAAGTGATCTTAGCGCTACAACTGTCGTAAGTCAGTGTTAAAGAATGGGAGTTACGATCGACTTAGCGCTACGATTGCTTTGTGGAATGTGTCCCTGAACTTTTTTGCAGAACTAATTGCACAAACTTGATACTGGCGAAAATAGCCATTCTACACAAACTACACTAATATCATTTTTTGTGCTACGTAGTGCTACGTTTGATATTTCGATACATGACTACAATGTATTGTTACTCCCTTGCAGCTGTTACTGAGATGAGTGCAATTTAAGAAAAGCCTCATAAATTACAAACTTGTCAAAATGATCCACAGGGGAAAACTGTATTGTATTTGGTCAATTACTATGATTGGTTGGTTTTAACGTGTTTCAACTGATGCCATGTGCTCAAAGCCAGTGACAAGAAGACATGTTGGAAACAGACAAATAGTTGCACTGTTGTTGTTGTTTTGAAATTGAATAATATTTTAGAAATTCTTGGCATGCAGTAATGATATTGGTATTATGTGTATTTCAAGTACAAATGCGTCTTCTCTCTCTCCCACTCACTCACTCACTCACTCACTCACTCACTCACTTAACCATCTCTTATTAGCAAACCAGTAGATACTGGCTGATACTTTGGCATGTGTACTGCAATGATACATTGTCAGATATTGCCCCACCCGTAAAGATCTGGGGTAGAATAGGTCTTCAGCAACCCATGCTCGTAAGAGGCGCCTAACAGCATCGTGTGGTCAGGCTTGCTGTCTTGGTTGATGCATGTCATCGTATCCCAATTGTATAGACCGATGCTCATGACATCAATCACTGGATTGTCTGGTCCAGACTCGATTATTTACAGCCAGCTGTCATATAGCTGGAATATTGCTGTGTGTGGTGTTGAACAACAACAAACAAACAAACAAACAAACAAACAAACAGATATTGCCTACTAGATCTCTAACAAACCAGCAGATACTGGCTGATACCGTGGCATGTATACTGCTGTGATATATATAGAAAAGTTATAGCAAACTAGGTCTCGTACAGCAGATACCATGGCATGTATTCTGTTATAAAGTTGCTTCATAATTGAACTCCAATGCATTATATGGCCTTAATGAAATTGTTATGGAACATGAAATTACATTTGTGGAGGTTGATGTGACATGGCACAACTTGTAGTTCAGATGTTGTCTACAAGTGGGCAGTGTAATTAAAATTAATTTTTCATGGAGGGAGAGCATCTACATTATGGCCTCAACCAAGACCTGTGGAATAATGTATCGCTGACTCTCCATTGGCTCGTTTAGTATGTGTGGTTTTCTTACACGGGAATATACTGGAAGAGAAATGGATCTTTGTTGCCAAGACATTCTATTTTATTTTGTCTTTGCTTATTTGGCCGTCCCCAATTAGGTTTGCTGTCTTGCTGACAAATATGGTTTTCCCGTTTTGTTGCCTGAACATGAAAGTCACTTTCCCATGACATGTTGGGGTATATTTTGTAAACTAGGAAGAGATAGAAGGGTGAAAACGAGACAGTTATGGTAGATTATAAATGAGGCAGTTTGGGAGCAGAGTGACATTGCCATTAGTTGAGTAAGAGTGTATACAGTTCAAGTTGGTTGGGGCGAAAAAGACACAATTAGGGTTAGAAAGACATGTTTAGGGCACGGCTTCAAAACGTGATTGGAACGCTACGACTATCATAACTCTTTTTATTACTTGCCCGTGAAGAGATCACCTGTTTAATAAACATACAGCTTTATTACACATTGTGTAATACCAAAACGCGTGCTTATGTACTCTCGGAACACGTTTCACGAACAAATATTGAAAGCTCTCAACATCCCTTGGCTTATTCAACGATATTGCGTGTGGAGTTGATCACTGAGAGGAGCTTATGCACACTCGATGACCCCAGCAACCTTGTTGCTAGGCTGACGTCACATGGCATTGTTTCGCTGATGGATCTTGCATCAAAATTCCACAAATTACGTCATCGGGTATTGTGACGTTATTGAAAACTTTGAAGGTGCAAGGCCCGTTCCACAAGGCGATCGTATTGTAGCGCAACGACAGTCGTTGGTCTAAGTTAAAGCATGTGAGATGCGAAAGTCTTAGCCCTACGATAATTTTGTGAATTCTAAAGGTAGACCCGTTGTATGGTATGAAATTCATACGTTTCAACTTTTGACGTGTTTGAAGTATTATTCTGTTAAACTCAATTGGACTATGTCGTGGATCATGTAGGTGTCAGCCTATTCATACTCCACGGTATAATTCAAAAAACGTTATAAATTGCAAGTAATAAATAAAATACTAAACTCGCTCCCTTGTAAAACCAATTTTATGAAACTCGTGAATAGTTGTGGTATCTAACTCGCTTTCGCTCGTCAGATACCACAACTATTCACTCGTTTCATAAAATTGGTATTACACGGGAGCTCGTTCAGTATTCTATATGCCGCACACTGTGTGTGTGTTTGTTGTTTAACGCTGTTCTCAGCAATATTCCAGCTATATGACGGCGGTCTGTAAATAATGAAGTCTGGACCAGACAATCCAGTGATTGATATCATGAGAATGGATCCACGCAACTGAGATATGATGACATGCATTAACCAAGTCAGGGAGCCTGACCACCCGATCCCGTTAGTTGCCTCTTACGACAAGCATAGTTGCCTTTTACGGCAATGCTTGGGTTGCTGAAGACCTATACTACCCCAGATCTTCATGGGGCAAAGTGACTTTGCCTCACACTGACTTTGTGGAACAGGGCCCTGGTAACTGTGTCAAAAGGAAATCACATAGCAATGATCATCGTAACCTGACACAGACTTTCAACTGTCATAATGCTACGATTGTTTTGTAAAAACAAGGCCCATTAGTTTGAAAATGAGATGTTCAGTGATCTTACTGAAGGCAAATTTTCCTGAATTTGGTAATTTTTGATAAGACATACCAGTCGTCCAGATCATTACACAATTCAAAATATAGATATCCTGATATTTTGGATGACACTTGGTAAATGTCCTAGAATGTTGTCTGAAGTGACCCCATTTCAGCAATAGATGGATCGTGAAACATGTTGAATAGTTCAAATCATAAAGTACACCAGTAATGTTAATTGCTTTGCCATGAAGAATGACAAAGCCAAATATAACAATGGTTGGAGGTATTGGATATATCTGTACAGTGGCAGTGGTACATTACAATAGAGCATTGGGGCTATTAAAGTGTCGCCATTAAAATTCAGTGCCGTACAGTTTTGTTGTTTGTTCTTGTCTCACATAATTGTCGCAATGTGATCTGGAACCCGAACATGAGATTCGCATGTTCCCACCCAGTCTTGTTCTAACAGGCGTTATTTCTCTAATATTTTTTCCCCTTTTCATTGTAAGAAATAGTAGCCACTTCTATGATGATTTAACCAACAGATCTATATAAATTTCCTCTTGACTCAACCATGTAATTTGTTTCTTTACAATTATTGAAAAATATGATCTGGTTGCAAACTCAAATCTATTGAATTAGACAAAAAGTCAACTACACGCAGTGGACTAGACTAACATCTAGTCTCTGAAATGAACATATTTTACAGAAAAAAATAGTTGTTAAATTATAGCTATAAAATATAAAAAGGACAGACTTTCTTCCTTTTCAGATACTGCAGTAATCTAGACTTGCCCACTAATTATAGACTTGCATGGGCTGTATTTGATGTATTTGTTTCAGGGTCTGTATGACAGAATACTGCAGTAATCTAGACTTGCCCACTAATTATAGACTTGCATGGGCTGTATTCGATGTATTTGTTTCAGGGTCTGTAGGACAGACTAGCAGTGGACCACCACTTTGCATTGTCTGAAGTTGCAACATACTCAGTTAAACAGACAAGTTGACATGAAACATTCATTACGAGTTTGAGTTTATTCTAAGTGTATTCCCCTGACAAAGCAGCAGGAAGTAGACCCAAAATGTTGTAAACAACGAAGAAGATGTTATCCATGACACATAACATGGCTTCATATTCTAAGTGTATGTATGACATTTGAAAGGATCTTTGTCATAACCCTTCTGTTAGAGATGTAAGACAAGGTCTTTAAATTAACACATTATTTAAAACACTAGGGGACCCATCTCTGTTGATTTCTAACACTGCAGCGAAGTAATATCCTCTCATTTGATATATACCACTCAAAAGAAGTTAAAGAACACCCATTTTTTCAAATGACTAAAGTATCTCATGACCTTAAGTCATGTAAAAGAACCGGATCTTCTTAACCTCATTTGAGTTGTATATGGTTGATTATTCTTTAACAATAGTATACATTAATAATATATATACATTAACAACAGTGATAAACTTACATATATGATAGGTTAGGGCTTAGGGCTGTAAGTTAAACAGTATTTAGGTATCATAGATTTTATTTGCAAGGAAATAAATAGTGAAAAATAATAGTTATTACAGGATTAAATGTTCAGATTTTCAGCATGAAGTATGCAAATATTGGAAAAGTCCAACAATACTAGAGTAATATTTAATAGAAGATGAGTGCCAGTACTTTCTCAGGATAATTACATACTGTCGCGAGGGAGAGCAGAATTGTTTGCTATCTGCCTTAGATAGTCCTTAGTCTATCTTAGTGTACTGCAAATACAACAGAGTCTACCCTCCAGGTTGCACAGACTCCACCATTCATATTCGGAACAGCTTGCACGATTTAATATAAACTGTACTCCTCATGCAGTTATGTGTTTGTGTATACGTGAGGCCAGCCATGCTGAAATGTTCCTCGAAACACGAGAGTTTCACGCCTTTATAAACTGTATACTCTACAGTACTATATCAGCATATTAATATCCTCCACCTGACCAAAATAGTGACCACCCATTGGATGAGAGCATTTACCTGAGCTCTTTCAAAGAGGCTTTCATCTACCTTCCGTTGTTGTTCTGCTGCCTTTCCCGAATAATTCACTGTTCATCTTAATCAATGGATTTGAATAAAAAAAATCACCCATTATTCAAGCATTTGAATTGAGATTATCATTTGAATTGTTTTCTCTGCACGGTTCAAACACAGGCTGAAGGCAATCTATATTTGCTGTCTGTGTACTGGTTTCTGGTAGAGTGCATAATGAGACTTATACATGAAGCCAAGGTGTATGGCTCCCAATATTACACAAGCACGCTCATTTCCCTTGGTGGTAGCTGACATATGTCAAATGCTATTTCTTCATCATAGATTGCGTTTCCCATGTCAGGTTGTGCAGAGTTACTTCCCTTTTATAAGCTTGGCCAAGATCAATGACACCAATATTCTGATATGTCATTTGATTCTTAATCCAATTTTGACTTTTACACATACAATTTGTAGATATTTTTCTTTGCATAAGGACTTAATTAAATATATTGTGTTTTTGATGATTCTCATGAAAAAAAAAAAATCAATTATAAATAGTTTCATATATATTAAAAAATATTGCAAAAAATAATTATGTATTATTTTCTTGATGTACCTAATAGTAAATATTTTTGTATTTGTTTTGCTATTACAATGGCTGTCATAATTGTTATCTGGAAAATTGTATGAAAAGTTATATATACTAGTGTGATGAATATGCATATCTATTTCTAATAAGTCGCTGTTAAATAGGTGCTACATGAACAAATGCTTCATCTTAAACATATGTTCATGTGACATTCTAAATTACACCAAGCCTATCCTAACGTAATCAAGCCTAATTGTAGCTTCTCAATTCCTTTGTACAGCTCCCTGTATCATTTTGTAGTTATCTCATGTCCTATTGCTCACCTATCAGCTTAATTGATAAATTGCCATGGCCACATGCTAAACGACACCTGTACTGACTCGGACGTGACACCTGTTCCTCCCCCGAAGAGGCCAGGTACGCAGACCGTGTCGCTATCAAACCTCCCCCTCCCCTCAGGTGTAAGTGATGAGAGGAGATCAAAGCCTCATTTACGTGTAATTAGTGAAGAGTTACCTGTGGGCATTGCCAGCCAGTGAGAGTCGGGAACGAATGGGGGGAGACATGAAATATGACGCCCTGTCAGCGATCTGCTTGATTGATTGATGAATTGACATGGAAATAGACACTCCTACTCGTGCGATACCCGTACACACCACAGCCTGCTTGCACGCTTTTATGATTACACTCGCTCAGTCACAATACTAGCCGCGACTAATAGTAACCAATGACTATGCTTCAAGTCGGCAATTTTCCCAATTCAAAAAACGTGCAATAATTGTGGCTGGCTTTGTCAGTGTAGTAAGCACAACAAAAGGCAGTATTGAGGCTGTTGTCAATAGGACCTAGGCTGCTGTCGGTAGTTTGTCCCACACTGGAGAAGCAGCATTAGACACTCAGTCAATGAGAGGAATGGTTTAAACAGTCACACAGACTGTGTCCCAACAGAACTAGGTGAATCGCTGTCCACACTCTGCAGTCAGTGTCTCTTTCTCACTCGTTAATTGTACGAGTACCATTACAAACTGTCGTTGAGCTTTCCCGTTAGTGTTGCCGCTCTCCGTCTGCCACCACGATTCGCCAACGACTACGCGGTGTAGCCAGGATGCACCCTTACTACTATGTCCAGTACATACCTATCTCTCTCAAACAGGATATGGTGAGTACCCACAGCATTTGTTCACTTACTTGTGTAGAATACATGCTAGATGAATTGTGGTTTTTGCTGTCAGTCTGACTGTGGGCCTTTGTCGTGGCCTGGCGATGTCGTCTGCTTCAGTAGAAGCCGGCATGTTTAATGGTATGCTTCTCATTTGATGATGTGCTGGCAAAATTACACCATTAAATGAAATTCTCTGCCTCTGCCGCTCTCCGAGTCTCCGTTTTGTGTGAAGGAATTGTCAGATTTATTGAATTCACACAGATCCATGCTTTGTTAATAGGGAGCATATCAGGGGTTGAAATTCAATTTTGGCTGAAGCCATATTGGAATGGAAAAGACCCATAAGGTGGAAGAGTCTGAATTCAACAGGTGGGTTAGAGGAATGGAACCACTTTCACAAAGAGTTGCAGAAACATGAAACTAATTTATGACCATTTAGGTGCCATTGACACAAGATAGATTATCTGGACTGAGGCAAATGGATTATTTACATTGTGGAATCTCACCCACATTCATTTGTTAAGTGAAAACAACTTTCCTGTTTAGGCTTGTGTGCGTGTCATGAACAATAGTATGAAAGTAAGGATAAGACCACATGCTAACTTTGAATGTGTAGTGAAGCGGAACGCATTATGGCCGCCTGAGGTTGACTCACAATGTTGTTAAAAAAACTAGTTCTTGTGGATTTGAGTCAGTGGCTTTAGCTGTTTGATTAGTATTTGTTTCCTGTGATGTCAGCCTGTGCAGCTTGTCACCACGTATATCGTGTCTGGGATAGTTAAAAATTTATACCTACAAGATCAATACCTCATAGGGAAAATATGATCGTGATGTCATCCAGTGTAAATAGTTTATTCTTTGCTACTGTGCTATATTTCGACACTGTCCTACAATTAGGATAGTTTGTAAAAACTGAAAACAGGTGGCTGAGAATTTAATTCGCAAATATTTGTTCAACTCGATTACTTTTTTTCACTTGATAGTACTCATACAATAATGATCAGGGGAATCTGTTGCTGTCAGTAACAGTTGGTATGGAAACGAGATTCATATACTTCGTTTATTCACAAGTATTTGTAACAAAACAAAGGATGTGGTACAGTTTCTGGATGATCTGATCCTGATCATGTCAGTTGGCAATACAATCTGCATCAGGATGATTGGCTCACTGTGCCTGCTCGCATTGCTAAACAAATACTATTAAATATGCAGGTCATTTTCCCCTACTATACATGTGCTTTTCTGGTGAAAGATTTTTATGATAATCCGTTAGATACTATCCAGGACAGAACAGGGTTATTCAAGTTGTGGCCTGCTTGCCATGCATTTTGATTTTGTTTAGGAATTCAGCATGCGTAGTGTGCTCGTATATATGTACACATGCATTGAATATGGTGTTAGCGTACTGGCACATGTCCTATCACTTCACTGTTTAATTACCCATGGGATATTTTCATGTTTTGTCCAACCCGAATTATGTTGTATTGTTGTTAGGAAAATATCACTTAAAAATGATGGAAATAATCGTTTAATTAAAATACAAGCTTGAGTTGTTGCGTACATTTAATTTGAGTTTCAAATGGTATAAACTTCCATTATAAAATCTATTAAGTCAATCAACCATGTGATAATTATTATCAGAGAAAACCTGATCAAACGTGTGCATATTGAATATTTTTGAGTTTAATTTATTTCATTAATTAACAAGAAACATCTTGTAGTGCTGCTCTTTTCGAAATGGAATTATTCAAAAACATTATTGGCTTAGCAATAACAGTCCTATATTTTGGTAAGGTTTGGTTTACTTGTGTAGATTATTAACAATAAATCCTGCTGTACTGCTTTAAGGGTGTGATATTTCAAAACCTGTTGGGGGTTGATGGAAAGATATTATGTGATATATGACCTGAGTAGATAAAGAATTTTTGATGTACGTCATGGTTGTGTATCATATATAAGAAACCGGAAAATACCAAATATTTTAAATTTTAAATACTTGCAAAGTAATCTGTCGCCCATCAGCTGAACTTGAAACAAAGTGAGCTATTACTTAGGACAGGAGGAAGTTGCAGTCAAGTGTTCATCCTGAAACTTGTTGCATGGAACTCATTTTATTTTTAGAATATGATTAGTTCAAGATATGTTTGAAATGGTGATGATACTTAAGTGACTATCCTGTAAACTATCTAGAATCATTTCACTTGAAAAAATATCTCAGTCGAGGATAATACTGGTTATAAAAATTGCAACCTGACTAATTAGCCCTGGGGAAAAGGAAGTTTGCAAACAGGTTATGATGTGAGTTGTCATTGATGAAATACCACTCCTAGTCTATGCTGTAAGATTTGGCCATACTATGTGTGGATTTATTTGACATACAGTGTGCCCAGACAGTGGTTGAATATTTTCACATACCACCAGGGAGGAAGTAGTGGTGATGGGGGATCTTGTCAGCACTTCCTTGTGTACTTGATGCCTCTTGAATCATGCTTGGTGTCTTATTGCCTGTAATATCACCTTACTTTGACAGACATCTGGTTAATGTTACCCTGTATTGTTTCTGTCCAGAGCATTTTGGATCCAAAAAAGAAACAGAAACACATAAATTGAGATTAAACATCCACCGAAATTCACAGGCCTGACCCTTTGATTTGAGGTAGTTGAAATTTATGAGGGCGTAACTAAATCAGTAATTTCATCGGTTTCAAAGCTTCACATGTGATTCTTGTCTCTTTGAAAGCCCCCCCTTATTACAAGTTTTTGAGCCCAAGATATGGGTTGTTGGGGAGCCAAGTAGGTAAAGTGTTTGCTTGTCTCATACTCGCCAAAGGTTGATTCCCACATATAAGTATGTGCAGTTTGGATATTTATGTGATAATAAATGGCACTGAGATCTGTCCATCCCAAACATGCACCTCAAACTTGATGTTGACAGCTTTCCATGCCTTAAACATTTACTAAGATCACTGCAACAGCACCATAACAAGTAGGGACAAAGACTATTTAAAATTAACAAAACAATATATTAATATTTAGATTTTATGACATTTTCTGTTTGAATAGCGTGCATCATGTTTGACATGTGCCTAAGTTTCGATGAAGGAAGAGCTAAGTTATCTTTGAAAATATTTTTAATTCAATTTCAGTTTGCATGCTGACACATGTTGCATTTTCTGTTAATATTTCAGAAAGAAAATGTCAATGTTTCTATACAGGTAGCGTATGATTTGGTTACCGTGTAACAGTTGTGCTGAAATCAATTTGATAATGATACTAAACACGGAGTGACACACACTCACATTTATTAGAGCATATAAACTAATACAGCTTGAATAGAACCATAGGGAAAAGTGAGTATAAGCCTTAAGAAACTGCAGTCAAAGGCTGACACGTTTCTGTAAAATATTTGGAATTGGCTTTGACAGTATTGACCGTGGTTTTACAATGCTATTGGAATACATAACTGTATTAAACAGTGGCACTTGAGGAGACCAGAGCATAATAAGGTTGAAACCTGTTGCAGGTTGGAGAAATACAGTCCCAGCTGATGTTAATTAGGCGCTGACTTTGCCAGTATTTCCCCGTTTAATGTGTCAAGAATTAAACCATCTGCTGTCCCATGTCCCAGCTTTGACCAGCCATTGAAAAGCTAAAGTTTTTCCCGAGTGTCGACTACAGCCATGCAGTTTGAATATTGCCTCCTTTCTCTCTGAGTCATGCAGGCAAAATTTTACAGAACCATTACGCTTTTGTGTGGTGTTTTGCTGTGGGAAGCGTTTTGAATAAAGTTAGCCTCTTCACTCTTTTTGCAAACCTACGGGGAGTAAGTTTACTCTGATATTAAATAGGCTACGACTTGAGACTGAATTGCTGCACAGCTATTTTCTGTAAAGTGGAAAGGCTTGCTGTTGATCTGTAATGAGATACAAGTTTAAGGCTGACGTTGGTGCTCTTCAATACTGGGTCACTTGTTGAGGGAGTGCGAAGGCATGGAGAGACGCGCTACACCCCTTGCATGAACTATTGAAATTTGAAAAGAAAGTAACATGCTTTATTGAGAAGTCAACTTTGTGTGAAAAGAAACATTACTTCTTCTCGCTTTATCGCCTCTCTTCAGTTATGAAGTCCTCTATACCATTCCATTCAAATATGTTTCCTTGATAAAAGATTTATGTGCGCTCGTTTACGTATCTTACGGCATGATTTCAGCCATGCCTTGAGTCCGATACGGACATGAAAATACATGATTATATTTCATGACTCTTTTTAACTTTGTCTCAACTTGTAAATATGGATTTGGTGTTGTAATCCACATTCATCTGTAGCAACATTTCGAGGGTTAATAAACAGAAATATTATTTGTTGAGATTTATGTACGAAAGTGCCTGGGGGGCCACATGCACGGATGAACGAACACCTGACTTATTTACTACTACCTACAATACCCTTAAACTGAGGTAATAGAAGTTACAATGAATGGTTTGAATGTGACAAAGGTCTTCTTGCAAATATTGGTAAGTCAGGCAAGACAATTCGATTCATGAGGTATCTGTATGGCTGGTGACAGTTTCTACATGCCATTTACACAGATTTCTCATGCACATAAGGCTCTACCTCAGTAAGTTCATTCATTGGATAGCAAATTTGCCTAAAATGGCTTGGAAGTAGATCTTTTGCGCACGCACACGCACACACACACACACACACACACACACACACACACACACACACACACACACAGAGTAGACATACATTTGACTGCAGAATGTTCTTAAAGATTAGTACATCCATTTCAATTACTGTATATCGCTGTGTATAAAGCAACCCCACGTATAAGACGACTCCCCTGTACACGCCTTCGAAATCAACCCAAAATCCTATACTCCGTGTATAAAGCGTAAAGGTACTGCAGAATTACCAAACATTACCAGTACATCCATTTCAGTGACTGCAGAATTACCTAAAATTACCAGTACACCAGTGTGAGACTTCATCCACCAGTATGTAGCCCAAGTCGAATCAAATTTCATTGGTCAAGTAAGCTCTTGAAATAGGAGTTAACATCAACACTAACATCAACTGAAAATGATGTCTAGTAACAGGTTGTGGCTAGTAGACAAGTACACCCATTTCAGAAGCTTGACTAGCCATTTCAGAAGCTTGACTTGTCGTTTCAGAAGCTTGACTAGCCATTTCAGAAGCTGGACTTGCCATTTCAGAAGCTTGACTTGCCATTTCAGAACCTTGACTAGCCATTTCAGAAGCTTGAGAAGCCATTTCAGAAGCTTGATTAGCCGGGTAAAGATGAAGTGCTAACGAATGTTAAAACAATAGGGAGATGGGGAAATTTGTACTAGCCTGAAGGAATTTGAACTAGCCCCAGGTTAGCAGGCCAGTGTTGCGTTCTAACCCTGCATTTACGTGACTGCGAAGTTGCCTGAAATGATTTTGCTGCCATTCTCTCACTTACACTGAGAGAGTGAGGGTATTTGTGCAGGTCATACTTGTGCAGTTACAGTAAATGTTACACTTAGTGCTGAAAGTTTGAACAAAAGCAAGGCATATGATTCTTGGTAACATGAGTTCCAGCTCATGACAGGATGGGTGTGCTGAATGTGTAATAATGTTCACATCTGTATGTATTCAAAGCATCTATTAATAACAGTTTGTATGTAAATGTATGTATGTGGCTCATTGGTATATATGTGCACATAAATCTCGATAGCTGATTGTTATTCTGGTAGAATTGTGGGCCGGTTGAGTGAATTGAATACTAATCGTTCAGAGACTAACCTTTTGTATTTCACTCATGTTTTGCGATTGCCTATTCACTACCAGGAATAAAATTCACCAAGTTAGCTTTGATTACACTGATAAGACTTGAATTAGATTGAATTGACAATTTGCTTTTTATTCCTAAGTTAAAATATATGAGGAAGCTTTGATAAGCATTTGATGGGGTTTGAATGGTATAGCATGTGACCAATTTTGAACCAATAGAGTGCAGTTTTACGAGGTAAAAGAGTTGGATATGCCTACTGTTGACTCAGAATTTGAAGTTTGTAAAGTTTTCAATGTTTGATATCCAAAAATGTTAGGGAAACTGTCTAAAAAAGTTTGAATTATGGGTCAAAATATTTGTTTTCTTTGAGTTTTGATGAATGAAGTATCCCCTTGTGATGATGATCTTGAAACTTTCATTGTGTTCGGGCTGTCTGGTAGCCTAGAGGTTAAAGCGTTCTCTCGTCACCCTGAAGACCTGGGTTTGGTTGCCGACGTGTACAATGTGTGAAGCCCATTTCTGGTGTCCCCATCTTTGATATTGCTGGAATATTGCTAAAAGCGGCTTAAAGCCATACTCACTCACTCACTCACTCACTCATTGTGTACAGTCAGTTGCAGAGCTAACAGGAACAGTGGAAGCTACATTTGCAAGAATCACACTTAACAACTGTCCTTATAGTGCTGGCAAATTGTTCAGCGATTAATATAGGCGGTTTGCAAAATAATGCAATTATCCCGAGAAGTACTGCAGATATGGCGGTTTACTACAAGGTCTAATACATTTACTCACAATTTCCCTTGCATACATCTTACACATTGCTTAAGTGGCATTTAACAAATTGTTCCATGAATCTAATTAGGTGAAATGTCAGCATAGAATCCATATTCGCTTTGGTACCACTATGAAGCATGTGACGATTTCCCTATCTACGTCTGAGGGAGTTGACAGCATGGTGAATGAAAACATGTTGATTTCTTTGGGAAAAAAAGCACAATTAGATTTGGTATTTGATAAGACAGTTTATCAATATTCATGTGATGATTTTAGCATGATAAACACATTATGGAAACGGTGTCTGAGCTTGTATCTGCCGATCAAATAATTGATAATGGCACACTGCAGATTATCTTTTGACAGTGGCATCAAGCTGGATCTTAGTTAACTGTTAATATTGTTATTGTCATTGTGTTTTTCTTGATCATCACTGAAGATGTTTTCTGGATCACAATAGAGTTGTAATTTGTAAATATGGTTCATTAATCTAGGGATTGAGGTAGAGTAATTCCTCTGCTGAAATTGAAATCAAGATTGTTTGTACTTGAGTTTTTGCTTGTGAGGTTTTCAAGTTTCTTGGATGCACTGTTGCATGTGGATTGGTTGCAGTTCGGTGTGACAAAGTACAGTTTGTAAAGTCCCATGTTCCGAGTTGTGTTATAAGTTCGTTAACAATGTTGAAAGTCTTGTATTAGAATATGAATACTAACTAGAGTAGCAGATGCTGACTAATTTGTGCTGCCACATAAACCAGTACAAACTTTCCATGAGGAATTTGAAATGTGACCTGATTTTCATTGTGTTGATAAATATTGGTTTATGAATGCTGAACAAAAGTGATCAGGTTTCATGTCATAAAAACTGATTGGCAGGTCTTTGCATATGGTATAGCCTTGTAAATATCAACTGTCAAGTTGGCAATGAATGTAATGAATTGTTCTTCATTTAGTAATGATTTTCCACCAGGACTGGCTCTGCTGCGCTCTATGATAGACTCATTAGACTAATTACAGCATGTTACTCACAAAAGACTCATTAACATAACTTTCCGACAAATAGCAGGAGACGAAATATTCATGTATATTGATTTGAACAGTTTTTGAATATATCACATATCTTGACCTGCGCAGTCCAATTCATAGATTGAGTGGAACGAGGCTGGTCATATTTCAAATATTAGCCATTACATCAGTCTGTAGGCTAACAAACAGTGAAGGTGTTAACAGACAGATTCCTTTGTCAGCACAAACCATGAATGGTCTCTGGCCAGTATATAGTGAGTGAGTGAGTTAGGTTTAACACCGCTTTTAGCACTATTCCAGCAATATCACGGCAGGGGACACGAGAAATGGGCTTCACACATTGTACCCATGTCGGGAATCGAACCCAGGTCTTCGGCATGACAAGCGAACGCTTTAACCACAAGGCTTCCCAACCACCCCACCAGTATATAGATAAATCTTTAACTTGATATGTGTGTTCAAACTTAAAAACAATCAAACAAACAAGCTTGTTGATGAAGTAACTTGTGCTTTTTTAAACAGCAAGCCAATGAATCACCAAAGCTACAAGGTGTATAAATCTTGGTACACCAAAGTCTTACTTTTTGACATTTTGGTTATGTCCCTTGAATTTAAAGCACTGAACAAATATGTACTCAATAGAACACAGTATGTTCTTTTCTGAACTTGTTTCTGCAATTAAAAAAACAAAAACCCTGTAATTTATGGCCAGTCAACCTTGCAAAATTGCTGAAGTAATTTGCATATTTATCCTTTGATCGGCAGATCATGACCTTTGCCAGGTTGTTCTGCATAGATTGTGTTTCATATAGTTTTCATGTAAATGAATAATAAACTACGTTGTAGATGATAATAAAAGTTAGAAGTCAATGCTGTTGTTTTCTGCCATATACTACACCACACTTGTACTTTCAGTTGACCTGAAATCGCAGTGTTCCCGTTAACTGGTAATTACCAGTTTTTGACCGGTTACATTAGGTTTGGACCGGTAATTCTTGTGACTGCCAGTCCCTGTAGACATGCAAGTAAAGTACCTTGTAAATCTTTGTTGTTGAACAAAACATTGTGGATCGTTCAAAAAGTATGCTTTTCGAACGAAGTCAGCTTATTTGATATCATCAGGGTTTCCCGTTGTCTATTTTTAGTGCAAGGAAATAATATTTTGCTTTGCTTCAAGGTTAAGTGTCTATTTGTAGTGACTTAGTCTTGAATCGAAATGAAATATTCAGAAAAAAAGAAGAAGCGAAAATTGTGATTGAACTTTTTGTGAATGACGTGTAGATCTAAATAAGTTACTGCTGAAATGACATTACTGAATTTTGTCAGCCATGAAAGTACACTGCATTGGAATTGATGTTATAAGAATGAAAACAAGGTAAATTTCATACAATTTTCATTTGTGTAAAGTTGGGGACTGACAAAAATTGGGTGCGACTGGTAATTTTTAGAGTTGCCAGTCCCATTGGACTGGCAGTTTCAAAAACCAGCAGGAACACTGGACTTGGGGATACGGGATTGTTGTACATTTGGATAAAACAGTCCCCATTTCACTTGAACTTGATAGTGGATATATAGACCAATCTACCCAGCACGAGTGTGCATTACATGGCAATCAAGCGTACATCTGTGCCGCTTTATGACACCAACATGTCGCACCTTGCATGGAGTCTGGGGAGCCCCGACCTGATGCAAGCTTGCAGCAACAATCAAGATCCATAGGCCAAGCCCACACGTACTGTGCAGATACATGTTGGCTGTTGTGGAGAGTTCAGTAAAAACTGTCTGTCAGTTGATAATTATTTTATTGAGCTCTGGATGTAAGGTATATAAATGTGTATTGTCCTGTTCTTCTTACATTGAAATTACATCGTTCATTATGCATTCATGCATGGTTCTACTATGAATGAACTAATCTTGTGCGCAATGGTAAACCCCATTTCACCTCACCTTTAACTAGTGAATATGGCAAGAAGATCTGTGTTGTCAATAAAGGACACTTTAGATTTTGTTTTTAACTTGTTTGAGGTGTTTTTATTTGCAAAGGGTGCTTAGATGTTGAATACAGTCACTTTTACAGTCCCCAGAGCATATAAAAACAATTACCAGAAGTCAGGCGTTCGATTTCCCCACATGGGTACAATGTCTGAAGCCCATTTCTGGTGTCCCCACCCTGATATAGCTGGATTATTGCTAAAAGCATGTAAAACCATACTCACTCACTCACTCACTCACTCACTCACTCACTCACTCACTCACTCACTCACTCAAATGAAGAGACTTGAGGATTCCCTTATTAATTTTATTTGACCTTATACATACCTTATTTGAGGGACTGACTAAATGTTAGTCTAACGTGAATACTGGATGTGGATTCCCCGAGTTCACTGTGGATCAGTTTCACATGCGGAATGCTCCTACTTCCATGTCCTAATATTCCTGCGATGGATTATGCATGGATTGTAACTGGAGCAGTTATCAGAACAATGTCATTATTATTGAATGTATTACCATGTCATAATCATATCTTTTCTTGTGACATTCAACAATTGAACAGAAGTTTCAATTTGTGGTGCATTTCATCACCTGAATAGCTACCATGACGATGTCAGTAATGAGTCAGTATATATGTGTCCAGTGATTGAAGAAAATGGTGATAAATATCACGAACCGTCAAAGTACAATCACATGATCAAATAAACTCCCAACAGGTATTCACGACAATGGACGATTATCATTTCTTGTGAAAGGCTATCTTTTTGTGCTAATTTTCGTTCCGTAAAATTGATTACAATATTGCAAGTTCTATTATGAAATCCAACTACCCGGATATGCCTAGTGTGTCTGAGGAGCATTGTGTATAGGTGGATCGAAGCTCAGTATAAAGTGTCATGATGATTTATTGTGGTTCTGTTATGAGAAGCATTTACACGACCAGATATCAGCCGCTTTTTCAGTTGGAGGACGAGCGATCATCAAATATTGTTATTTCCCCTCCCATCTCTGGAACATGTTTCCATCGAGATACCGATTCCCATGTGGTTTATTCTGAGTTGATTGTCATAGTTATTGTCCGTCAGTCGGCTTTGTATGCAAAGGTAACGATGAACTGGGTAGCTCTTTGTCAGCCATAACTGCAGGCACACTCAAAGCCCAAGCAATCCGCTGTTAATTATTCATCATGGCTTGAATAGATATAGGCATAGCATAGAAGGCAGTGCAGAGTTTTTGGGTTTCCAGCTTTCATTAAACTACGTTGATACATTTGGTTGATAAACAAACGTATATCCCATCTTGGTTATATAGATTAGGCATCAGGATGGTATTTACCCATCATCAGTCCATTATGTACCTTGGATTGTGAAAACCACTGATATAATTAATTGAACTTAGGAAATGGGCTACTAACTACAAATATTTCTTGTTCAAATATGTGTGAAGCTTTTAACTCAGTAATTGTGCCTTATAGCTTGGTGTCATCAATTTTTATTTTGTAAATGGTTGTGATATCCTTTCTGTTTCTGGGTGCCGTTGTACAAAGCGATCTTAACTTTAAGGTGAATGTAACTCCCATACCTTAACATAGACTTACAACAGTCGTAGTGCTAAGGTTGTTTTGTGCAACCAAACCCTGATCAGTATCTCTGTTTCAATTATGTGGTGCTAAAGATTTCTCTGTTTCGCATGCAGTCAGAATATTTGAGGTGATTTTCATCCAAAATACCTTTCATGTTTTCAATGCCTCAGCGAGATATTTTTAGGCAAGTAATAGTTCTCGCAAGTACAGCCAAGGGTCTAAAATAGAAAATGTATATATTTTATTTAACAGTGTTTGAAATTAAGCATGAAAGTCAAGGGGTCCTCATTACAACTCTCATGTTAAAAATTAAAAATGTGAAAAAGGTCTTAAATATGCAAGTACCCGGGAGCCCCCCTTAATTTCGAAAACTGTTAAAACATGTTTCAATCAACAGAGAATGTTAATAATGTCAAATCTTGTCAGTATCTTGTTGATCGCCAGTTTTCTAGGCTAGGGGAAACTTTGATATTTGATATATAAGGACACATATAGCCATGGTTCATTTCTAGTTTCCCCAAAATACCTTCATTTGTACTTGCAAATGGGTTATTTCACAATTAATGCTGTGTTTAGTAGGATGTAGAGGCTGGAGAAATAGCTAATACCTCATAAAGTCATAGTTCATCTTCAGTTGTGATTAAATGTTTCATTTTCCCAACCACTTGTATATCAAATAAATAAATTGACAGATGTTAAATGAAGTTTCAGTGCCATCCATGTTACATCCTCTGTAATGGTTACAGTTGGTTGTGAGGGGCGGTCGGGTAGCCTAGTGGTTAAAGCGTTCGCTCGTCACGCCAAAGACCCGGGTTCGATTCCCGACATGGGGACAAGTGACACCTGTTTTCTGCTCTCTTGGTTGAATCAGGAGTAACAGGGCTGAAAGAAAATCTTCAATGTCCATAACATTTTCCGCCATTCAAGCCTTTCAGGGTGGTATTGGTGGGGTGGGGATGTTGCAGGTGGGGATGGTTTTTTTGGTGAGGTCCGTAAAGACATTGTATTGTTAAAATTATTTCTATGGAACTAACAAACAGGTGTCTTCGATTTGAAATTTTAGTAATGTTATGTAAACTCAAATGTATCACAATGTATATGGATATATTGATTGGTAATAAAAGTAATTTTTCTGAAAGTGTAAAGATAAAAGTTACCTATTATTGACCTGCAATTAATCAATTGATACCTAGTATGAACAAGGCTGATCCATTAAATGTATAAAATTGAATTTTGAATTTTCTGCTTTCTGATTCTCGATTTCAGCCATAGTGCTCTTTATAAATGTAAACGTTTCTGTGGCAGTGAGTTATTAATTTTAAGCGATATTCATACATTTGTATCAATACTGCATCAACATTAAAACTACCGATACATGACATCCCTACTTACAAGTGGGCCAGGCTGTGTTGTTTTCACTGCTAAGAACAATAAGAATCGATTCATTGTTATATGCATGAACGAAAACATTTGATAAGACTTGTGTTTCAAGTCTATGCAAACATGGTTCAGATGGAAGAACAAAGTATTTCTGTAATCAGTATCTACAGAACATCACCTAACTTCAACCTCATCTGTAAAAGTCTTGCTTTTGTCCAGCTGAATACATTCGCCAGCTAAACAGCATCTTCCCTAAAACTGGTCTTTGTCCATATGTGGCTGCATTGTTCTCTGGAAACTTGATGCACAGTTGTTTTCACTCAGTCAATTGACTGTAAACCTTTTCCTAGCAGTAAACGAATGACTCTGTGTTCTCTGGCTGGGACTGCCCATCTTCTATTGTGTGCAAATTGATAGGGATTCCATCAGCTAGGAAAACGGTATAAATTTTGAATTGTCTTCAAAGTTCCCTCTCAGACGTGCAGTCATCCCTGTCTGTGGCTTTTGAGAGAGTCGGAAGGACCTATGCTCTCTTTATCAAACATTTATCACTTGCAAGTCGTTTGATTATGGGACTTAAGTGTAACCAACGTTTTACTCGGGTAAAGACTTATGGTGAATTATGTATGATATATTTTCAAAGTAGTTCATGAACCGTCGGCCGAACTTTTCAGGTTAAGTCACTTTATTCATAGGGATTGTGTATGGCTGTGCATTGGATTGTTTGGTGTCCATTTTCTCAGCGGTGGTTTCGTGTTTTGTATAAATATTCATATTTTCTTTGTAGTTGGTCCGAGAATTACATCTCTGACTGGAGTTTTTGTAGCTTTTGAACTGTCATATTGTATATATATTTCGTTATAAATGTTCGAATGTGTGAACATTATTCGATATTATGCCATTCATTGTGTTGAAGTTGGAGAGACGTTTTGAAAAGGTTCGATAAAATCTATCAACATACACCTCCTACAAGTAGCCGTATTAATATTTAACACTAGTCTGGAAACAGTTAATACATTTCCTATTCCCTTGGCCTTTATGTCACATGAATACACCAAAATCATTGATTATCAATTAAACTACAGAATGTAGGGCCAGAGAAGACAGCTTTCAGGTCTGTGTTGTACTGGTTATGGCAGAGCGGCCATAACACAAACACCTGATCGCAGCTAAAGGTGGAACGCCAGCTGATAGTGGACTTTTATGACTTGTGGTATTGTACTGGGTAAGCCTTAGGCTTGTTCATGGAGGCCTCATGCAACAGATGGCCGATAAACAAAGTCGGATACATTATGCAAAATTAGCTGTTATAGATTATGTTTAATATAGGGTGAAATTCTGTGTATATTAGATGGTTACTATTCAGATGTGGCACACGATTCAACGCTGTATTGTCCCCAGGCCATGGAATTTCATATTGGAATTTCTACTTTGGAAAGTGATATTTAAGTTCATGGTGTGTGACATAACATGTTGGAGGTGTATTTTTTTCTTTTGTTTTTCTCCTCAGGATATGAATAAATTAAACATTTGTGAATACAGTTTAATCTGACTAATGATGCACCTTGTGAGCTCACCAAATGATTAAGAGTCGGGTTTTACATCAGAATTCGAGCCATACCACGGAGTGGTGAACAGTGGCCTTAATAGGTTGTCTGCATGTGAGGAGGGGCATGGGTGTCCCAGTGGTCTAAGACGCCAAAATTTGCTGTGCATAGTTGTGATCCTTGTGCATGCCAGAAACCTATTTTCATGGGTTTGAATCCCGGTTCGACCCTGTTAGGTTTGTCAGCACCAAATCTTGTTGGCTTCATAAAGTGGTAAACGTCTGAGACCTGCATCTCTAAACTCATACTTTAAGCACATTAAGCTTACACGCAGTGATATAACTTGAATACTTTTCAACTCACTGCATATTTTGGAATAAGACTGTTCTATCCCCCTGCTGTCGATCTTGCCTAGAAACTGTATCAACATTAGGTATGGAACAGAGAGATTGCAACGTGTTGGGTGCCCAGTGGAAACAGATTGGTGTGTTTACAGGCAGTTTGATGTCAATGGAATGGTTGATAAGTATTACTTTCCCAGTCTACATAAAACACATGGATTATCTCCTTTTCAATTACAGCATGGTGACCATCCTGGATGCCCCATGATCAGAGCTGGCCTAAAGTTGTATTTTGTGAAATGACGGATCAATGATTTTGGAATGGAAATATGACATATAGATTGCTACAGCCATTAATATATGACAGACAGTCCTAATCACAGATATGGCAGCGTTCCTGTGGCACAACTTAAAAGATCATCCTGAAAAATTTCACCAAATTGAACCAAACAGAATTGAGTAGAAAATGGGGACATTAATGAAAGTTTTATTTCCTAAAGAGGTTGGACTTCATTAGACTCGCCCATCCATCTTGGCTATTGATTACCTAAAGACAATAACTGTCAATCAAACTTTTAAAAAAACTACACCTTGCCGTATCGATCTATGAAATGTATTATTCGCGTAGTTTATCTGGTGTGCGGATCTGCTGGGTAAGTCATCATGAGGATCTATGTTTGCGATCTCAAAGTTCAACAAAGCTTGTGCCAGGAAGCACGCAAACACATTAATAATTTAAGGATAATTTCCCAGTTGAACACAAGAGTTGGCAGTGTACTAATCTAGCATTGAGATAAGCCAGAATGTGGGGAAAACGAGGACCAGGAACCCCTGCCTTCCTTTCATTGTAGTGGCCACCAGGGGGAGCTGTGGCCGTGGCTGGACACTGGTCAATTGTTCCTCAGAAGGATCACAGGTCAAGAGAACAATCATCCCTTACTTTCTAATAGAAATTGAAATCCGCCTGTGTTAATTGCTGTGAAAAACAATCTTGCTGTTCTCCCCATTGACAAGATGTGAAATATGGAGCTGATGTTATTAGATTATGGTGATATATATCGTTTGTGACTCAAGATATCGGACTTTGAAATATGGTTTGGGGTGGAACTGAGATCATTTCTAAAAAGGTTCATGTTCGTGGAGAAATGTGTCAAAGATTAATTGAAGCAAATTTGTTAATTCGGTATCTTGTTACTTTTAACAAGATGAATTGGCAAAAACAACCTCATCCTTTTTTCAGGTAACACCAGAGCGTCTTAAAAATAGTTTGAACAAAACATGTCGAAATCTTCAATAATGGCACAAACCCTTATTAATCTGTTGTCCTGAAGAAACCCAGCTAGGTGAATGAATGAAGCATGGCAAGGCCATTAATTATTCCACATAGTCGTCATTTATATCTCTTAGCTGCATGGACAAAAACCATCAACATCCATGGTAACATTTTTGTTGTTTGAAAATTCCTGTGGGCAATTTGTGAAGAGTTTTGATCAATGGCACTGTAAGCTGTACGGAGTAACAGTCATTGAGTACACTTATGGTTGCTGGTGGCACAGCTTGCTGGGTAGTTGAATGACAGTAGGGATGCCTCGGTCCAACCAGATGGCACTACCACTTGTTGTATGGCAGCCATACATTATAACAGGTTGGGAGTCCATTTCTAGCCCTGGTGGATCTTGTATTTCGTGCCCGGTTTGAAACAAAGTATATGTGTTATAATTATTATAGTTTGTATAAACTGTTGGATGGATGTGTTTCATAAAATGTTATTAACAAAGTGTGTTTGAATGGCCTAGAAAATGTTTGATTATTTCCGTTCCAGAAATAAGCTATTTCAAGTAATTTACGGATGCAACATGGCAAGCCCCATAGTTAAATTGATATTTGTGTATTTTGACCATTGTGCTTAAAAAATAGTGTTTAGGACAAGTATGAGGTTGGAAATACAATTGGCTGGTTAAACTGCTAAAGCTGTCCTCATTGTAGAGTTGACTTGGTTTCGTTACAAGAATTGTCAAGTTTTAATTCAAATTACCTCCTTTTTGCAGCAGGTGTTGCCACTTGTTTCTGTGTTCAATACTCCAGCTGTAGGCAGTAATGCTATTGGTAGTGTATACTATGGTTGGGGTTATTGCAACAGACATTCAGCCGGAGACATTGAATCCTCGACCAATCCTTATTGAAGACATCATGAGTGATATCGTCTACTGGTCAATATTTATGACTTCTCG
Source organism: Haliotis cracherodii (assembly GCF_022045235.1). Taxonomy (NCBI): domain Eukaryota; kingdom Metazoa; phylum Mollusca; class Gastropoda; order Lepetellida; family Haliotidae; genus Haliotis; species Haliotis cracherodii. The sequence goes on from NW_027266343.1 coordinate 37,616,244, forward strand.
AAACCTATAGCCTTGTTTGTATTTCCAGAGGCTTAATATGTGGTCAAGGGTCTCCTTCCATAGAGCCATCTTAGTGCTACAATTATCATGAGTCTTTGCTGGAGTGGACGGGTTATGGCAAACTTAGCACTTAGATAACTTGTTTAACTGTGAATTGATGTACTTCTCCATGGCTATTGCCCGTTGTTGATCCCGGTCTTTGTGAGAGCATTCAGGGATGACCACTTAGTGGAAGATGAATTTGATGTCAGTGAGGTGGCCTTGTGGCTAGAGTGTTGGAGCAAAATAACCTGGGTTTGATGCCCCATTTGGATCCAAGATGGGATGCATATAGTGTCTGAAAAATCACAATGACACATAATGATCATGATGTGTTGTAACCATCCAATCCTCATTCACCATCTCAGCGGTAGAAACTAACACTTTTATTCCCAAAATCCTTATAATGATAACATGTAGCAAAACCTTTAAAAATGGCAAATTTCTACTAGTCCTTATGATACCTTAACCACTGGCAGTTTGGCAAGGACTACAGGACTAGTGCCAATTTCTAAACTGCAGCTCTTAAAACAAACATAGGGGACCTATTCTGCCCCAGACTGAATCCTCTTTCTGAAATCCCCTAAGGGACATTCAACCCATCTCAGCTTCCTTAACACAAAGGGATTTTATCCCAGATTATTCAACAAAAACATCACATCAATCCTGCATATATCTCAGCTTCCTCTGCTCACGCAGTACATCATTATTTTTATCAGATGTTGTCATATAAAGTTGTTTATTTTAAAGTTTGACTTGACCACCAGGTAGTACCACAAGAGTCAAGGCCTTACGACGAGGTCAGTGTGGTCATCACAAGGTCCACCTCGGGGCATAATTTGTATGGGGCTATTTGCATGCCGCCCCATCTGTCTAAATTAGCACAGGGAAGGGTGGTCATTTAATCATGCATCACTGGTATCAGTAACTGATGGTGGGGTGTGATGGTCAGAGAGATATATTGTAATGTCCTTGGAGAAATGACCACCTGACTCACCTGATCTACATACTGGGGTGTTTTCTCTGATCGGGGCCATATGGGAATGACAGTTTTTGTCATTATGAAGAGTTGTGGTGCCTAATTAGTATCTTCTAACTGATCTCTGCAATTTACATTGGAAAACTATATCACTGACTGAAGGAAAGGGGTGTTCAGATTAAAGCCTAGAAATAGTCCAGACAATGTATGAATATGTTTTGGAAAAGTTGTTTCCGTTTTCTCGGGCACAAAGTGAAAAATAATGAATTTCTCATTATATGTTCATTATGTTGAATTTGTTCGTTAAATTTGTTTTTCACTTCTTTCTACCTCTGGGTTTCACCAAAGTGGTAATTGTCTGAGACCTGAATCACTTCATCCTTTCCTCCCACATCAAGCTCACATACCATGATTGAACTTGAATACTGTTACAAGCAGAGTTACACCCAACTTCTCACTCACTCACTCACTCACTCACTCACTCACTCTATTTATGTGATGAATCACTTATTCCAGAAGCAGGGGGTATTATCCATGTTTAAAGATGTCGCTGTATTTCAAGGTGAAGACATTTTTGTTTACAGTTGTTGTAAGCACACACAGCAGTGTATGAAATACTGAATAATATATTCAGCAACTGAAAACACTTTTAACTCATTTCATACACTTTGAAGACCCATGAATATCCGAGGTAGAATAGGTCTTCAGCAACCCATGCTTGCCGTAAAAGGCGACTATGCTTGAAGTAAGAGGCGACTAACGGGATCGGGTGGTCAGGCTGGCTGACTTGGTTGATGCATGTCATTGTATCCCAATTGTGTGGATCGATGCTCATGATGTCAATCACTGGATAGTCTGGTCCAGACTTGATTATTTATAGACCACCGTCATATTGCTGAGTGCGGCATTAAACAACAAACAAATAAAAAAATGAACACATTAAATTGTATTTGAGGGATGAAACGGAAACAGTTTTCATGGGGCCCAGCAATATTCACTATGATCTATGAAACTGATTGATATTTCTATTTGAAGTTGCTGAATTATGAAATAGTTTATTGATTAAAGATGATTGAATTTGAAGATAATATAACATTGTGGTGTTTGAAAGATGCTGAGCATCAAGATTCATGAGCTGTTGGATACCTCATTGCAATTTCACCAAACATCTGCCATCTCTAAAACCAAACTCGCTATCTGTAAATAATTAATTCTAATTTGAAGCAATTATCTTTGAACACAAAGCCTTTCTCACACCGTGCCCTTGCATTCAAATTTCCAATTTAAGATAATTTCTATCAACTTTATCCTATTTTATTTTTTGCAAATCATAGCCATTTTGTCTCATTGAGCAGTTGAAACTAATACAAGAGGGTTTGCTCTTGCAGATTTTCTGCCATTTAATAGCATGTTGGTGAAGTGAATGACCCCTTTGCACCAAGTAACTTATCTGACATCCGATCCTTACCAGGAATGGCAGGATTTGTGCTACTATAAATTCCATGTCAATGTTAACGAATGTTAACCGAGTAAGCTTAATCTTCAATATTGATCCCTGCTGACAGTGAATTCAATGAGGGTTTTATTGTACAACGGACATATGGGAAACTGGTTATTAACAGAATGCAGTTAATGCTCCAACTGATCACTATAACTCAAAGTACATATGAAGAAGTTAATTTAGGTATTGTATGATTAAGAGCAAATGAGCATAAAATGTGTATTGTCAGTGGTAAAGATGGACGCATGGTTGGAGAAGGTCCAGGCAATATGTCCAGGGTCTTTATGTGTAGCCAGTGCTCTTTTCTCGTCCACCGAATTTCACATCTCTGTCCTCTCTTGGGTTTGCAGTGTTGCATTCCTCATACTTGTGGCTGATAATAGCAACTCGTTAAATACTCCTCACGACTGAAGGTTTATTGGCCAATCAATAAGTTGGTCACAAGTGTCGTTGAAGCATCATTGCCGATTTGAAGACAAGCTCCATTAAAAGCATGCAGGATTCATCGCAAAGCCATCCGATATTTAGCCGAAATATCTGTGAGGCCGGGCCTGGCTCAGCATCATAACACCAGGAACTCGCACACCTTTCAGTGGCATTTGAGTCGTGGGATTGTCCTCCATGCCATTGATCCTTGCTGATAGCTTCCGAGTTCTTTTCTAGCTTTCTTACTTAGTGGGTTGAGCAGGCAGAAGCATTAATGGACCTCTCCCCATGTCAACAGACCTGTCATCACTACCCCTCTTCTTCCCCGTCGTCCGTTGCGTCTGTTTGCTGCCTCTGCAGTTGCTTGGAAACTGATCTTGAGAGCTCCATGCACAGCCATGCACTTGCATAAAACCAACATATGCACTTTCCCGACATGTTCACACTATTCCATAATCACTTGTATGAATAGCAGTTTCCCTTGCCATTGTGTCAACGCAAGGCTGGCCCAGAGGGTTGTCATTGGAGGATAGAATTGCATCAATTGGTATCGTGGGTAGACAGCCTCAACCCAGGGACTGACTCCATAGAAAGTGGGCATATTTAAAACTCATCTGTATTTAGATTGAGAATTGATCAGGAACTGTTCAAATATGAATCCCTTGAATAGAGACACAAGTCTAGGTTCTGTAGTTTTCGCTTTTTAGCTGTTAGCAAGAGAACATTGACATTCTGATCAAATTGTGGTGGGCCCAGTAAGCTTCTACGGTCTCTATAAAGTGGTGTTGGTGCAGAGTTGTGGTTGTCGCCATCAAGAAGAATTTCAGTTTAAATTTAGTTACAAGTTCAAGGGTTTTAATAAGAAAAAAGGTAGAAATCGGGGTGCTGTAAATCTTTAATTTAGATCCTGACTCCAAGCTCACATGACAAGGTGATTTTAATTCGTTAAACTCGAAAGACTAGCACAATTTAGGAAAAAAACAGTGACAGGATTTTTGTCTATCTATTCTTGGAGGTTTAAAAGTTGGTAAGTTTTTGTGTGTCTCACTGGTCTAGTGAACTGTCACATCCACTTCTGTGTGTTATATGAAGTGAGATTTGGCCATTCTTGCCACAGACAGTGTGGCATATTCGTTTTCAGAACAGGCGTGTATGTCATTTTAATCTACATCTTTTTCAACAAAGGAGACACTCATGCTAAGGAGAAAATGCCACATGAAGCCATTTGGGATGTTGCACAAGTCCTTATAGGCCTCTTGGCTGGCTTGGTATTCATTTGGTAAAGTGGCTGTTAATTTATCATTGTCACGCCATTTTGTCGTCTTTTCTTTCAATTTCTAATTCCATTTCATCTCGCCCCAGTGCCAGACAATGCAGTTTGTCGCTGTTGTCTATTTTACTGATAACACACAATAGCATTACAACCGGCAAGGACTCTGTATGTAATTATGATACATCTCTCTGTTTTGCCAGAAATATATTGTTTTTGAAGTGTAAGTGAAAATGTCCTTGTTTTGATTTGGAAAATAGCAAATTTCAATTTTAGATGAGATAGGTAACTGCACTGTGACTACATGAGCAGATTTTGCAATTTAAATGTGAATCCGACTTTGTCCTTTGCTGAGAATATTATTCCCAAATGTTACCTGGACAAGATGCATGGCTATGTAAATGCATTCTGGAGAGATGAAGAAGGCTGTAGCAAGCATCAGAGATACAATGGTGCTTCAGTATCATGTACATAGTTATATTCAGTATTCATATTGTCAGAATAGTTTGAATGATGATGGCATCTTGGCTGACTAGAAACTATGACTTGTCTCAGTTTTCCAAGAACATGAATTATTTTCCCCAGTGATGTTTGTACGCATTATGTTCACCACATGTCTAATTTCCTTGACACAGGACGTCTTTAGATTCTCAAAATGAATTATGCATAGATAAACAGCTTATGATTGACAATAATCTTGTATTTGGTTGCCAACGCATATACGAGAACGGTGCCAATGCTTACATAATTTACTTGTGCAAATACCCAAGTTGAGCACAAATGTTGCTGTTCACATCCAGACATTTTGGCACATACTGTGCACTGAACAGTTCAATTAAATATTAGACATCCATTTTAAGAACTGGGTTTCTGTGATAAAAACTTCATCTTCACGCCATAAGTTTATCACCCAGCTGTTTTTCACATTAAAGGTACGTTAGTACACAAACAGTTTGAAAACTGTGAATTTAGATGCAGGGAGATAACTCCCGTGATGAGATTTTCAAGATAATGCTGGAGAGAAGTGTGCATTAATTTAGATGATGATCGATATAACCACGGTAGCATCAATTAGAGTATAAATGCCAGTGTGTGCAGAGCCCTCTGCCTTAATATCTTTCACTTTTAGCTATATCAACAAAACCTGCGGAATCCTAGCTACAAGTACAAAGATCATGCACGTTTTTTCTCATGTAGGTTATGCAATCACACAACGCAGCATTTGAGGGAAGGAGATGTAACTAGTGTGGTGTATCAGTCTCTGAATCTATTGCTGTGTTTGTTCTTTGTTCCAGTCCTATTGATTATAAAAGTGGTTGAAAACGCAAATTTATCGATCCACCGAAATGTGAAAAAAAAAAGTCTTGACAAATTTCAAAGTTTGTATGTTTGAGGAGTTGAAGAAAAAGTACTCGTGAAATTGATCACGTTTGTCAAGGTTTTGAAAAACAGTTCGCCTGTATCTAGGGAAGTGATAATGATTGTGTTTGGGTTAGGTGTAAGTGTTTTGTAAATTTCATCCACATGTCCCATCTTGAAAGTATCTGAAACTTGAGTGATTGAAATTGATTGTGGTGTCTACGCAATGCATGTCAGTTTTATTTTATTCTTAATGAGTGTGTGAATGCTGTCTTTAGCCTCCCACAAAGGGTTAATGTGATTAATATAATTGCTAGACACAAATCTAAAGGTTTAGATTGGTTATTGGCAGAACTCAAATCATCCAGTTATGATTAACAGAGTTATTTTGGTCATCAATCTGAAATGTTAAAATTAAAAAATGATCGTTGAAAATATAAAAATGAAATGTGACAATCTACCATACCTGAACGTTAGACCTGCTGTTCTTTTGAAAAGGATTCTAACAAACACGTGGATGAAAGGAAGTGATCTTGAATTTTGAACAGCAGAATCGGCAACCTTTTTACATGGAATGGCAGGGTGGCATCTCTTAATGGTCGGAACAGAGGCATTCTATCAATATTTTCATTGAAATCAAAGTAAACTTCATTGGAGCTTGCCATGGGCTAATCAATATGTTTAAAGCAGAAACATTGATTCCAGGGAATCCTCCAATTAGAGTAAATTGAGCATTTGGTCGTCTTTGTATTGTGTTTATCATGCTCTAAAACTATAAAAGGAAAATTATGTTTGATGTTTGAAAATATCACACACGACAGGCTGGGAGAAAATTTGTTGAAAAAAATTGGCAGAAATGTAAAGGTTAATAAAACCTGTTGTATTTGTATTGTTTCTAATACAACCTACAAGAAGTGTGCGTTCCTCTGTTGGCCCTACGACTGGTGTCCTGAGGCTAATGGAGAAATGATAGCCTCGTGATGGGATGTGTTCCGAGGAGCCAAAGTTGAATCTCGGTAATTGTTCGTGTTGGCATCTGTTCCAATCAAAACATTGTCAGGCCTCTGTTGCTTCTGCACCAAACAGAACAGAATCTCCAAGGTCCAACAATCATATTTTTTCGGGACAACCTTTAAAAAAAGTGCAACTTGAATGGCTCAGTGTTGTTAATTGTGATCATCCCTTCAAAGCAAACATATTTTTTTGTGGAGCATAGATACCATCCTGTTCTGGTCTATTGTAAAGACGTTGTTTGAAAATAGTGTATGTCCGGGTGGGAAGGAGTGTGTTAGAGTGTGAAACCAAACCAAATCAATCTGCTGGCCCTTGAGCAGTTTGTCAAACTTCTTAACACTAAGCAGTAAAATATTGATACAGATCTAACCCAAATATCAACAAGCGGACCATTCCATTATGAGGATGTGGTATCTTGTATGCCAGACTTCCTGAACATCTCGTCAAAGACTCTACTATTCTCAAGATTCTTATATTATATATACACACAGCCATCGACCCTTCCTAGTCTAAATCAAAGTGAGCGTTGATATAGCTGTATTCTATACACATTCGTTCTTCAGTGGATTGAGTCTCGTGCATCCGGCCCTGGTCTGCAGACATCTCTGGGCTTGTGTCCCAGGATGATAGGTCTGATAGCGTCACGTCTGGGTCCGTCTCGGTAATCCTAACATGGCTTGAATACACACACGACTAGAGCAGCTTCTCCCTGAGGGCTGACCAGTCTGTGACAACCACCTCGGGCTTGACCCACAGCAATCGCTGCAGCTCTTCCTGCTTATCATAACAAATAGGTGAATCTCATCAAGATGCTGCAGCAGTTTCACAAATATTGCTACACAGTGGGTGTGCAAGCTGTAAGCTGATTTTGTTATGTAATGAATTACCAAGGTCAAATTGGGGAGAAGAGACACAGTTGCGAATTGACTGCAAAATTTTAGAAGGTTTACATACAGCCTGACCTTCATTTTGCTGGACCTGTAATGTTTGGGAAATGTTCTTACATCGTAAGGAAAAGGGTTCTTCTTTATTTCTCCAGTAGACAAGGATTTATTTTTTTATAAAAACAACAAAAATATTCAGAGGCCACCTTCAGATCTGGATGTTCATTCCGGGGTTTGTATTGCGCTGTTATGTCTGAAATGGGCTCCATATTGAATAAGAAAGGTAATTGTAGTTATATTATCATGCAGTTGGTGTTTTGGCATTCATGTTTTTGCGAACAATCAGTCTTGTTACGTCTGAAGTTGACTGCAGAATTTTGAAGTTATTAACCTCCATCTCGGCCAGTTAGATCTAGGTCATAGGTTTCCAGAGGGCTTGGTCACATTGGTAGAGCTGGACAAGCTGTTCGCTTGAGCAGAAATAGTATAATAACAGTCAGACTGTGAAATTGAATGTGCTTTATCACCAAAAAAAGGCTATATGTTTATTTGCAAGGCTCTAGCCTTGAAGGAATTGGTTCCCATAAAACCTTGGAAAGTCTTCTTGAAGTGTAGTTGGTCAAAATACAAGGGGCAAAACCTGCAAAATATAGCAGCTTTAGCAAGCCTGTTGAAAATGTTGTTATGTTGTATGCAGGTTGCTTCCTATGAATTGGTCTTTCTTCCCCTGCTCCCAGGAGATGATATTATCAATAATTCCCTACCTATTATTTGCTGTGCCTGTTGATGTATCATCTTTGGGACCTAAGTTTCGAGACTACGTTGGTCTCTGATGACTTGTAAATTCCTGCAACCGATCAAATATGAATTTGGCTTGCACAACAGCCATGATGGCGGCTTGCTTAGTGGCACTAGCTGCAAGTCGAGTAGGAAGGGTCATTGCAGAAAGGTCCCTTGGGAAGAATATTTTCAAATTTATTATCCATATTTTGGTTTGTTCAATACACAAACATCTCAGCGCAGATGATAATTGCATGTTATGCCTGACGATGCCAGGTCCACCACAACAGTGAGCGCAATGACAGACAGTGAGGATGGAGGAATACTTGCCTGATTTCAGTCCCTTGGGACTCCGATAGCGATTCATGTACTTTATTCTCAGCTCGCAATATTCTTTTAATCAAATAAATACACAACTAGTTGCAGTACCCTCTTTCCTTAATAGCGAGGCTCAAATTCCTGAAATTAATTTTGCACATTATGAATCACAATATTCGTTTTAAGCAAGGTTGAAATGGGAACAGTTAGAAACGATGAAAGCCTGACAGTATCGTGTTTCACAGCAACCGAAGCTAAAAGTGATTAGATACTGGCTGTTTAGGATCTTGAGAACTCGACCCAATTTCTCATTAGCTTTTAAAACATTTTGTGACTATTGTGTATCTGGCACTTAATGCTGTTGACCTTCAAATAACCTCTAGGAGCGACACTGTTCATTAATGGTTATTGTGCATGTTTGAGTTGTGTTTCGTATGTTGCCTTGGACAAATGGTGTTGACGTAGCATTTCTAGATTTGTGTTATGTTTAATGCATGTCAAGGTAAGGCACATGTATAGTTTATGTCGCTGGGATGTAAGAAAATACTCGGCTGCTTAGCACTTGCATAGCATTGGCACTGGACTAGAAATACCTTGTTAAATATTCATCAATATATGTGATTTACATTTAGATGAAAGATTCCTTAAAGGTGAGTCGAGATGTTAGACTTTACTGTAGTTTATTTACTTATGGTACTGAACTATTTCTGGTCAGATTGTTATCTTTTAAAAAATGCTGAAGGAATGACACTAGTTAGGAACAGACTATGTCATACGGTTTGAACCAAAATTCTCAATGCTATATTTGAAACTAGTCATGCTCAAACTTCTTGTTGGATATGACTTTCAGTAGATTTTATTTTGAATAAATCAACACAACTGAAACAAATTTCACAACATTCAGGTTTCGGGGTTTTGGGATTTTGTATGGTTAAAGTGCAAACTGATAATTGTTGATACTATCCTATGAAATCCAGATGCTCCTGAGTTTCACTGAATTTGTAAAATCCATGACCTGCATCACTAGAGGCTTCCTGTGATAAAACTGCTGCTAAACCTCACTCACTCACTCACTCACTCACTCAACCACTCAACCACCCACCCACTCTCATCTCCTGCTGAACTTGTAGATATGGATGCAGCAGTAGATATACCCTTCCAAGAAGTTCAAAGAGGTACAGCTGATTGATATTTATGAATGTTTTATCAAATTTCTAACTGGCTGAATCTGATAAATAAAAGTTAAACATTTAGTAGCTATATAGCAATGGGAATGGTAGGAAACTGTCCAACAAAATGAAACATGTCCATTGTCATGGTTACTGTTATATAAGAAGTCAGAAATATGTATACACTGTTGCTGCTGCGGGGATTCCAGGTTAGCATTGGTCTCCAGCAACTTATGCTGGTTCCAAGAGGTGACTGTAAGGAAGGATGCTCATGCGCAGTGCCTTGGTTGATTGCATGTCATACCCCGATGAGGCCATCTGTTGCTCATATTATCAATCACTGGATTGTCCTGTCCATACTTGATCGTTTTCAGGCTGCTGTCAGTTTACTGGAACACTGCCGTTTGTGGCATTAAACAGCACATACAATGTACCGTTTAGGGATATTACTTATGAATGAGTTTGTTGCACACCAGACGTCAACATCAAACAGCAGCAAATGGCATGTAACAGGTGTTAATGACAGGTAACTCTTCAACAAGTCTCGCTTGAGTTAGTAACAGAGTTACACATATAACCTGCTGTTTTATAGATGAGGGAAGCGATCTTTGGCTCAATGGCAGTAAAAGGCGACTATGCTTGTCTTAAGAGGCAACTAACAGAATCGGAGGGTCATGCTTGCTGACTTGGTTGATGCATATCATCATATCCCAATTGCGTGGATTGATGTTCATGATGTCAATCACTGGATTGTCTGGTACAGATTTGATTATTTACAGACCGCTGTCATATAGCTGGAATACTGCTGAGTGCGGCGTTAAACAAACAAACAAACAGACATTTGACCATTTAGATTTAAGACCTTGAGTCTTTCCCTTGATGTGAAAGCATTTTCGCAAGTTATGTAAGGTTACGGTGGTTTTTGTATGAGATTACCTCCCTTTGGCCATTTGCTTATGAATCCAGTTCAAATCATATATCTGAGGTGATATGTCACACACAGGTATCAAGGTGTCTTATGGCTGTCATTCCCACAGCTTTCATATACATCAGTTAAACGAGGCGGTGTGGCCACCATAGTGTTCATGTTAGCATATAGTTGGTCGAGTTCCATTCCTTCTCAAGCTGTACGTCCCTTCCGTGATATTGCTGATAGATAGATATTATACCTTACAAACTCACTTAAACTGCAGGTATATATTCAACCAGTTACATGCTCAGTTGTCTGGGTTTTTTTCTAAGTCAGATGAAAAACTAATAACCAAACACAGCCTGTGTAGCGGAAGCTATCAGTCCCGCCCTCACTTGAACAAAGGTCCGCATCGCATGTCCCAGGTAAACATGCTCTAAATCACGGCAATCACCTGAATTGGTGGTAATAGGAAAAATTGTGTTGAAGTTAACCAAGCGTGTCGGGGACAAAAGCTTGTCAACAGATGTTCTGCCCTCCTGCACCATGTAACGTTATTTATGTGATGTTATTTAAACCACAAGCAACTAGGTTATACACTGTCACAAGCCAGCTGAGACATCGATAGCGTCTTAATGTTTAAAACACTGAGGTGTTGATGCGAGATAACCATAGTGTTAATACCTGAGGAAAATAAAATGATTGGTGCATTTAGTTTATTGATAGAATCAGTTTTGTCTATGAATATTGATTACAATTTGGTGACCTATTGATAGTCTTGGTTTTTATGCGTGTTGTTTGATGTATTGAGTGTGTGTATATGTTTGTTGTGAGGTGAGGTGAATTGGGGTTTAACGTCTCGTCCAAGATTATTGCACTGTTACAGCGACGTGCATGTACGTGTGTGTATTTGTGTGGCAGCTTGTACTAGTCCGGACTAGTGCTGATTTATAGTGCTAGCTCACTGAGATACCATGCCGCAGTTTAACATGAATATCCCACTCAGACACAGTATACTGACTCCGAGCCGACCAGTTTTTGTTTTAGCCCCCCCTTAATGCCGAGCGCCAGACAGGGTAACAACAAGTACCATCTTTTAACGTCTTTTCGTATGACTTGGCCGGGGATCAAACCCCAGACCTTCCGCTCTCCGGGCGGACGCTCTACCACTAGACCACGGAGACAGTCTCTGTATATGTTTGTTCTATAGTGTTGATAGTCTAGATTGGATACTGCTAGTTCTGTTAGACTCGTGTTTGAAATAGTTACTCATGGCAACACTTACTTTGTGTTATGGTCCTCAAGACTCTTTGTTTTCTTTTAAAATGAAATTAATTTCCTTTGTTACTTTTCAAATAGGGTCATTATTTTTGGTTTGGTGGTAAAATAAATATTAGAATCAATATTACAAGTGTTCAATTTTGATGATTGCTGCTGTTCTGAGCGCTGTTCGGAACATATGTTTTGTCAACAGATGCATGTGAAGCGAAACAGATTTTTTTGGGCCAATATGTGACATTGAATGACAGTTTGCTGCTGAAACATGCAACATCTTGACTGCTAGTTAGAATATAGTTACATGGTGAACCTACAAGTGCGGCTGGCATTTGAAATTATTCCGAAAAATTCAGTTCCAGATTTTGATGTATGGTTTTGGTACTGATAATGACAACTCAGCTCTGTTTTATCAGCGTGTTGTGACAGCACATGGACGTAATTTCATAACCATGGAACGATATTTCAAACCAAATTCAATGCATTAAAAATACCGATAAAATAGGACTTTTTCATTTTTGTAAAAATTCTTTTAAACATATGCTGAATCGCTTTAGTGAATATATTGTAATTGATAATTTTCATATATTTTAAACATTCACACAACTTCATGAAATAGACATGTTTTATATAATATATATACTGAACAAAATAGAGTCTGTATCATGAATATTTGGGGGATATTTTTTGTAGTGAAGACTGCACACATTTGGATAATAATAACTCTCTCTTCCCCCCCCCCCAAAAAAAATATTCACGAACCTACCTTTTATGTTCAGTATATATCACATTGTCTATTTCATGATGTAGTGTGAATGCTTAAAATAACTGAATCTCGTCTACTATATATTAACAATGCTGTTAACAGATGTTTACTTGTTTGTATCCGAAGGTATTCAAGTGGTTTCATTTGAGGATAACAATAGCAAGATGATGACGATTGAACATTGAGCTTGGTAATGCCGCTCCAAATGCCAATGGCAGTTTGTATTTTTTGTGCTTTGTGCATTAATATTTGATGGTATTTCCTGACTCTCTCAGTGGAGCATGTCACATGTCACCTCATCTCACCTGATCTTGTCACAGCATCCCTAGCTCTCAAATCCCTCGATATTACACCATTTCCTCATTTCAGCCAACCATTTCAACGAATCCCCTTCAAGGCTGTGACACTCTCCCTTCAGTATTCCTCCTCTTTGAAATTTTATAATGATATGTTCTCAGCAGGACTGGCGTGCAGTAATAGGATTTTGTCGTGTCGTATCTCGTTATAACGTTAATTCGTAATGCGTGCATATTCTGCTTAAACACATGGCACTGAGGAAGGTGGCAGTGAAACCATTCCAGCTATCATTGTTTTAACTATTGATTACTAATATTTGTGGAATCAAGTTAATCACTTCCCCAAGCCTCTACATATACATTTGAAGAAGGACAAGCTTTATGAAAAAGGCAACTCTGTGACAGACAGAATAGCTGATTGGCGTCTGTCAAAATAAATTCAATATTTTGTGTGTTTTTCGTCGCAATGAGGCTGACTAGAGCCAAACAGGGGTTGGCTGCCAGCCTTCGTTGCTTGGAGGCAATTCTCTTGAGAAATTACACTATGGATTGGCAAAAACTTGCTACATAGTAGGAAGCCAGGCTGTCAAAGGCCAATACACTGAACACACTTGGAGCCTTTTTTCCGAGGGCACAAAATGCTGCTAAAAGGTTATAATATGCTTTGTTTTTGTCTGTAATCCTTATCAGCAATTGCTATGAAACCTAGTTTTTTGCTTGTTGCGTTTGTAATATGTTGCGACATTCATCTGCATGTTTCAAGTCAGCTCTTTCACTGGCTCATCATGTGGATAGAAGTTGTTCTGAGTCTATCAGAGCCTTTTGTTTAGCCAGATTTGTGTTTATTTTGCACAAGAAGACAGGTGGTAGTTGCTCAATTTGACATAAAAGTGTTTTCACTTTTCGATCCAATAAGTAAATTGTTATTGTGCAACAATGTGAGAAGAATGAAGACTGGTGATGTGAAGCAATCTAGAACCGCTTGATGACTGTCACTCTTCAAAGGACCGCCTCAAGGGGTCTAGTGGTGGAGCATCTGCCTGGAGAGAGGAAGGTCAGGCGTTTGACCCGCCCGCGTCATACCAAGACGTTCAAAGATGGTACTTGTTACCCTGCCTGGTGCTCGGTATTAACGGGCTAAAACAAGTGGGGTATTCATGTTAAAATCATGGCATGGTATCTCAGTGGTCTAGCACTATAAAATCGGCCGTAATAATTAGTCCGGACTCGTTGAAGCAGACGCACACACACATCACTATGCAATAATCTTGGACGTGATGTTATACCCTTTTTCACATCATCTCACTCTTCAAGAATACCTATGTTAGTTGATATAGAATGGCTTGACAACTCATTTCATCAGGCAACCAATAAACCTATTGCAACAGGAAAATCATCTGACCAATGAACAATTTTCCATAACCAATTACAATCTCAAACACTACATTTTTGTAACCTTTCAACACCCCCCCCCCCCTCTAGGTTTATTTATTCATAAGAAATCAAGCTTTTCCTTTTGTGATAATCTTTCAAGCAATTTAGTGACAGAAAATATCCAGATGCAGTGGTCACGACTGAAAATAGATCAGTTGTGTATTTTGCAGTAGCATTGAACTTAACCAGCCTACCTAGTTGTGCCAAGGACGACAAATTGATGTTGAACAATGACTCACTCATTCCTAGACCTTGCCAAAAGCTGTTATCTCTAATTTCACAAATCACTTGCCTCAGGACATGTAGCATATCAGAATAAGAAAGTTTGAACATGCTTATGTGAAGACTGTCCTCGAGATCAAATTTTACATGTATATTGATTTTTTTATATCCTCCAAATAAACATGTACCATTAATTACAAATTCAGGCCCTTAGATATATATTTTTAACTGTTTAAAAATTTATATGCATAACAAGCTTCAGTTGTATCAGTAACATATTTAATTAAAAGGGCAGTGTCACCCTCTAGATTCCCTCCAATCCAGCAGTATTTGATGTACACTGCCTAGTGTCCATCATTCAGGGGATAAGTCAAAGACTGGATTGGGAGGCCGTATGATGTGTCTGAGTGGGGCATCCATGTTAAACTGACACAAGTAGACCGCCTCCGTGGTTTAGTGGTAGAGCGTCCGCCCGGAGAGTGGAAGGTCCGGGGTTCGATCCCTGAGCGCGTCATACCAAAAGACGTTAAAAGATGGTACTTGTTGTTACCCTGTCTGGCGCTCGGCATTAAACGGCTGAAACAAGGAATGGTCAGCTCGGAGTCAGTATACTGTGTCTGAGTGGGGTATTCATGTTAAACTGCAGCATGGTATCTCAGTGAGCTAGCACTTTAGATTGGAATCAGTCTGGACTACTACAAGCAGACACACACACACACACACACACACACACACACACACACACACACACACACACACACACACACACACACACACACACACACACACACACGTGCATGCATGTCACTATATAAGTGCAATAATCTTGGACGCGACATTAAACCCCATTTCACCTCACCTCATCATTCAGGGGATAAGTCTAGGACTGGATCGGGAGTCCGTATGATGTGTCTGAGTGGGGTATCCATGTTAAACTGACACAAGTATCTAGGCTAGCATTATAAAACCAGCTTTAGTCTGGACTAGTGAAAGCAGACACACAAACATGCATGCACGTC
The DNA here is from genome assembly GCF_022045235.1 of Haliotis cracherodii. Taxonomy (NCBI): domain Eukaryota; kingdom Metazoa; phylum Mollusca; class Gastropoda; order Lepetellida; family Haliotidae; genus Haliotis; species Haliotis cracherodii. The sequence continues at coordinate 37,631,905 of NW_027266343.1, forward strand.
ATGTTATAAGTGCCTTAATCTGGAATGCGATGCTAAACCTCATTTCACCTCTCCTCCAAAGAAGCAGCCTCTATTCTACCAAGCTGAAGCTAGTGACCTAATATTGGTATTGTGGAGCCTAATTGTCTAATGGTAATGACAGCAGGAACTGTCATGTTGAAGGTATTATGTGGAAGTACATTATGAAGTAAATCTCAGGGCTCCTTTCTAATGACATTTGCTTGATCAATAGAATCTTCTAAAGCTGTTAATATTTAATCCTTATGCTTTTGGTTGGGATGTTCGAATAACATTGTATAAGTAATTCATGCAGGTTATGTACAGAATTGATGTAATTTTCTCCTTGATCGAAATACGAGTGATTAGATTGTGATCTTTTAGCCTGTAACAGCTGTTTGTTGGGAATTGTAACATAGTGTTGCTATGAGTAATATATAGATGAATATTTAAATGACTGATGGTGGATTAGGTAGAAACCCTTATCTATGAATGATACCATTTTGTTTGTTATGGGAAAGTGTATGTTTTAAGTCTGGATGATTATGTTTGAAGAAGTTTGTTGTTTTACGCCGCACTCAGCAGTGTTCCAGTAACCCGTGAAGATCTGTGGTGGAACAGGTCTTCAGCAACCCATGCTTGCCGTAAAAGGCAACTATGCTTGTCGTAAGAGGCGACTAACTGGATAGGGTGGTCAGGCTCGCTGACTTGGTTGAAGCATGTCACCAATCCCAATTGCGTGGATCGATGCTCATGATATCAATCACTGGATTGTCTGGTCCAGACTCGATTATTTACAGACCACTGTCATATACATGTAGCTGGAATATTGCTGAGTGCGGCATAAAACAACCAACCAACCAATCCTCAAGTGTGTGACTCTGACCACCAGCAAACCTAGAGTGTTGAATGTCAAAAGATATTGGAATAGATGACAAGGTTTGCACAGGCTTGAAAAACCTTGATTTCGACAGTTTGGCCTTAAGAAATGCCTTGATATGCAAGAATAGGCTTTGAATTTGGCAACTATTGTTAACTCAGCTGTTAAATTAGTATAAACTATCCAATTTTTGATAGGGATAATCAGATATGTCATTCTATGTAAATATTCACTTGACATATTATGAGAATCAGTTTTGTGTATCTTGGAAAGATAAAAATATCCCAATAAAAGTGTTGAAAATAAGAAATATTTTTTCATTAGCCTTGAGAAGCATGAATATTGCTTGGAAAAGGCTGTCAAGGGCCTCGAATTGGCCTCAAATTAGCTTCTTATAAACCATGGATAATCATAACTGGTAAAGTGGAGCTTTGTAGAGTAGAGTATAAGGAAGGAAGTATGAGTGGCACATGAGTCATTTTTTAACTAGTTTTTTGTGATATGTTTTTTAGAGCATTGTGTTGATAAAGTTTCAGCATTGTCATGTATGCATGATAGATGTAATAGGTATAACATTCACCAAAAAACCAAACATTGTACACACTTCTGGTAAATAACACCACATATACTTTTAACACACAGATATTGATATTATCAGTCAGGAATATCGACGTCCTTGTTGGAGTGTAGTTGTCACTGCCGCGGTATATCACCACAGTGTCAAGTTGATGTTAAAAACAGAAAGCTTACGTGATGGTTTTAACTGGGATTACAATTAGAAGCCTTTGTAAGATGATCTGCGTTTATGGTGGGTTAATATGATAATGGAACACAAATGAAAGGACATATTACAATGTTTCGTGTTTCATATCAAGTACCAATATATCCAGACACAAATCCCAAATGTATACAGTTTCCCAGTCTGTGCCAAAAGCTTTTTGTGTCTGCTGAAGCAAGTTTGGCTTTTAGTCATTTTCTATACTTATATTTTTGTATATGAGCTATTATTAGATGAGCTTACCAGACCAAACAGTATTTTACTGGACTTTGGCTTTGGACTTGTGGCTGAAGTCACAGACTGTACTCAAGTTTTGTTCTCATGTGGGTTGTTAGGGTGGCCTAGCGGTCAAGGTGTTCGCCTCTCGGTCATACCATCCCATGTAATGATGATGTGTGAAGCCCAGCAGCCCTGGCAACATATCACTAGAACATTGCTCATGTAAAACTTCCCAGATATCTAGGGCTAGTCATTACAGGTAATTCCAGGGTGCAGCCATGTGTGAGAACTAATATGAAAACTAGAAAAAAGCAGCATCAGGCACCATCTGTACAGCGGAACCAGCATATGTTCTTTGTACATTCACTGTATTGTATTGTCACAAAGGCTGAATTCTAATTGTAAATGCAATAATTGATGAAGAGGAAAATGGCCAAATAATACTTTCATGTGTTGAGTTTTTAATGCATATGTGTTCATCACGTTACGGAATAAATTAGGAGGTATGTTGGTATGTTACAGCTGTATGTCTAGTGATGGTATATTTATCAACATCATCTAAACTGTTACAACCTGGCACAGATCGTGAAGATCCAGGGTAGAAAAGGTCTTCACCAACCCATGCTTGCCGTAAAAGGCGACTATGCTTGTCGTAAAAGGCAACTAACGGGATCAGGTGGTCAGGCTCGCTGACTTGGTTGATGCATGTCATCGTATCCGGATAGCGTGGATCGATGCTCATGATGTCAATCACTGTATTGTCTGGGACAGACTTGATTGTTTACAGAACAACAAAACAACAAACAAACAAATAATTGAAGCAGATTAAATCCACAATGGTGGACATACCCGTCAGTGTTCAATGTGAAGCATTAAACTAAGGCCCTTTTCCTACACTAATGTTAAGGATTCAGCATCAGTCCGGACTACTACTAGTACAAGCAGCCACACAAACACACACACGTACATGCACGTCGCTATATAAGTGCAATATTCTTGGACGCGACGTTAAACCCCATTTCACCTCACATCATGTTAGTAAGGGTAGAAAACAAGGAAAACTGTCTAAGTGGGGTATTCATGTTAAACTGCAGCATGATATCACAGTGGACAGGCACTATGTAACTGGCAAAATTCCAGACTAGTACAAGTGCAATAATCTTGAATGTGACGTTAAACCCCATTTGACATCACCTTATTTTCAATGCTACCACTTAAATCTTTCCTTTTTCAACATTGGGGTTATGACGACCATTGACGTCCATACTTTATTTCCTAACACTGCATACTCTCTAATGTTACAGCAGTTGAACCCCAACTCACTCACTCACTCACACACTCCCATTCATCACAAATCAAATACCGAACATTTTTATGTCCGAAGTGGCATTTTGTGTGAGTACTGGAATTTATTTACTGAGATGTGAATGCGGATATTACAGTGGTGGAGGGTAGGGCTAGTGGTGGGGTGAAGCATGCTTGTGATTTGCTCAACTGGCAGGCCGTCCGTCTCTGTCCTGACTGATGGATCTCTTATTGGTAGTAAATTATAACTTATTAGCTGTCGCTAAGTTGGATTAATGATCTATCAGTGAGACTGTGGTATGTCCTCACAACAGATTTTTGAATATCTGACACAAAGGGTGGTCATCGTCAAGAGTCGACAAGAAAATTGGGCACAAGCAATCAGTTTGTAATTATTGTTGGAGAGAATGGTTAAGTCCTTATTGAGCCGATTTAATTCGGTGTTTACTCCAGCTAGCTTGTATAGTGAGAATGATGATGGAGGTTGCAGTGTTGGCTGCCGATGATCTTTATGGATGTGGGAGATTTCCTGCTTGACCTATAACGCAAATATTGACAGTAATTTATTTCTTGACCTGAATGTTGACTTTTGATTGTGTGGCCCTGTGGGACCTGATCCATGACTTGGACGTGCATCTACACTTGACTAGTAGTTTCCTTGACACATGACATTTAGGTGCTGTGACACACTGCTTATAACATTTCAAATAACAAAGGCCCATTATTTCTGCTGGCTAGTCCAGTTTCTAAGAAAACTATTTACCTTCTGAAGAACGAGCATTTCTTTAAGTTTTCATGAACCTGTTCCCAAACTATGAGCTGACTGTAGATTGACATGGTTATACATTTAAGTTTATATTCATTGATGCTTCATATCTTGTTACTTATCATTTTGGTTCCATTGTTGAAATGTGCAAGCAAAGTTATTTATTTCCTTAGTTGGCATACCTTATGTTAAATTATACATATAAGAATAATTTTCCTTAAGAATTCATAAGGGTGCTGTGGTGTAGCCCTGTGGTTAAAGCATTTGTTCATCATGTTGAAGGCACGGGTTCGATTCCCAACATGGGTACAATGTGTGAAGCCCATTTCTGGTGTCCCATGCTGTGATATTGATGGAATGTTGCCAAAATTGGTGTAAACCTTATTCACTCACTCACTGAGAAGTATTGAATAGATTCATGTTATGAATGTTGAAATGAGAAGTGTTGAATAGGTTCATGTTATGAGTGTTGAAATGAGAAGTGTTGATTGTAGCTCTGTTATGAATTAGGAGATGCTGAAGAAATTCATTGAAGCTGCCCTACAAGTCTAGCTAATGCTGCGAGCTGCTGGATCATATCATTATACCTGACAGGTATGCAGGTTTCCAGGTGCAAGCTCGTTAGGGTGTTTCTTGCTACGCTGTTGGACTTAAAATGCAACATTTGGTTGCAAGGCGGCCCTGAATTGATCTACTCAGAGAATCAATAATGTTGATGGTTCCTTCCTAAATTAGTTAGTGTCAATACTAAACCTTAAATTGTCCTGATTTGGAATTCAACCCTGTTAGTAAATTGAAACAGGTTCTGCTGTCGGCCAGACAGTGACATGGTATCAGTTTTGCAATGCGGAATTGTTTATGGCAAACCTATTTCTACAGATATTTGAACATACATTTCAGCTTTGTAGGATATAAATGTACACTCATAGATAGGACCTACAGTTATTTCGGCTCGTTTAACCCTATCCACAGCTAGGACAGATTATTCAACACTATCGATTAGTCTAGACACTATTCAATTTTATGCAACTGTCACCTCACTCTTTAACACTGTAGGCATATGCATATACGAGGCACATAACCAGCTGTGTGTTGCTGTATAAGTCCGTATTTTACCACTGTCCTGTTGTGAAAATAATAGAAAACATGGCTTCTATAGTTATCCATAAAGTATGTCAGACCATTTGGTCTCCACCCAGTGAATGCACTTATCAATTTTCAGTGTATGGATCATTCCAACCATTTTGAGGCATGTTTATGAGGGGAACGGGTTCTAAATAGAAATGAATTTTCAATATACTCTTCTTGGAAGACTAAAACGTACACCTTACGTAGCAGTGATGGAAATAGCACTAGCAGGCTAGCTGAAACAATTTTGTATGTTGAAGGTTACTTAAGGGCTAGTGGAATTGCAGACATTGGGAGGGGAAGGGGTATTGCTGTATGTTATCACTATTGGGGCTTGTAGACAGTCTCGGTTAATTTCCATCCCCGCACAGTCGGTGTTGTCTTTTGGATGTCAGAAATGTACATGCCAGAAATATGTACATGTCATGTTGTCAATATCAGGTCTGTGTGTCTGTGTCTTGAATGCCCCACTGGGCAATATCGCCCGAGTCTGTAATTAATTGAGTTGGGACAAGACGATCCACTGATTGATATTGTGAGCAAAGATCCATGCCATTGGTGTGTGTTGACAAGCAATCTTCCAAGTCACTGCACCTGACCACCCCATTCATTTAGTCGTCTGTCATTATCAACAGAAGTTCCTGGGGGATAATTCTAACCTAGAATTCCTTCAGAGAGTGGTCAATATCATGATATATTGAATGATAAATGTCTTCTCTTTTTATTAAAATAAGTTTTTAGGTTTGTTTAATATGCAGTTTATCTATGCTAGAATATATTAAGTATTGTAATATATCATTATTTATGTAACCTGCATTGACAATATGTTGATTGATTTTTGTCACTGTGTATGTAAGATGTCACAGATTGTATTGAGATTAATCAAATTTGAAGATTTATGTCATTCTGATTTTCGGAAAATGTCATGACTGAAGTTAAAGTTTGACACATATTGTAAACGTCTTAATTTATCCACAAGCCAGAGCTGAAGTTGTGTCTTCTAGATTGAAGCCCGAGTTTTCTCCAATGTTGTTTTGATGTGTTGTGATATGATAACTGTAATATTGTTCAGTGTGGCCCCAACTCACTCACTCACTCAATCACTCACTCAATCACTCACTCACTGAATCTAAATATTTTCACATTTCACACTGACTGCTGCAATGCATGACGACATATTTTAGTTGGAACATACATTCAGGCCATATAAGGATCTTAGTCATACAATACTGTTACCATGGCATTGGATTCCTGATTTTGAAATGAGACTGTTGCACCTTCTGATTAAACTAATTTCATTGATGCTAACGAATTGTCTGTTGTATGTGCACAGACTTTATTAAATTGTACTTTGAAAAAATAGAAATTACAATTATTCACTCAAACATTCTGGTGCTGAAAATGGGTGTAAATATTTCTTGAGTATAGTATGTAAGTTATTGAACATGCTGTACTTGCAGACACAATTCATACTGAACCGTTGTTCAATTAAGAGTTTCCGAAGAACTCTGGCGTCACATGAGCAAAACATTATGATAATGAGGCCTTGGAAATATGTGATAGACACACCTCTGTGTGAAGGGTTTCATGAGAAGTTTAAGGGAGGATGATAAATCGTTTGACAACTGCAGCAGTTAAATTCAATTTTAAATGAATCATGAATAGCCTAGTTAGTTTTATGTACAGAATAGCTTTCCCAAATATATGCAGTCGTAAAAAATTCTGAACATTTTGAAGAGAAATTTTCAACAAAAGTGCCAGTCTTCTATGGCAATTCTGGCAATTCTGGCATATCTGTAGAGAAAAGGGTAATTGTTTCATCCTCAGCATACAATTTCATGGCAGCTGCTAAGTTTTAAGCAATTTCTGTCAATAACTGTCTCAATAAGATCAAGTGATCGCATGGAAAATTGACAAAAATATTTGCAGGAATTTTCTCCCGATCTAACATTTTTATATTATCTTGTCCACTGTAATAATCTCATTTTCTAACTACAGAGATTAGCTTCTCTTGGCGTGTTGCGAGAATAATCCAATTAAGATTTCTAAAGATTTTTGTCAGTGATGACATGATATACAAGAAAAACACTAGTGCCTAAATTGAAAATAATTGCAATTATAGTCATCTGACATCAAACAGACCCATATCTTATAAGAAACTTTAAAATAAAAACAGTTGCCTACTATGAATTAAACTGAAAGAGTTTTCTTTGATTTGGAAGTACTGTTAACAAAAATAACTTTTGAATTATTTCTTTTAAAGAAGATGGGATTGAAGCGTAGCTGTCATGTAATTCTGACTTTCTTTATTTGTAATGTTTCAGTAGATTTTGTGTCAAGACTGTTGCGTTTTCTTGCTTAATTTTAATGTGAACTTCTTGGTATTTCTGTAGAGTATTCATGTTAATGACACTTGCACATGCTGTGTCAGTGTGATATGTTTAGAGTTGCAAATGCCCTCTATCACCAAGCAGAGGGTGTAATATACTACTCAAAAGAAGTTAAGGACCATGACCATGCCATGCAATGACAGATTAACTATTGTAATATGGAAGTAGTGGGTGGTTCTTACCTTCTTTGGGTATTGAATGTACTTTAATATGAAAGTATTGAGTGGTCCTTTCCTCCTTTGAGTGGGGCCTAGTGGTTAAAGCATTCGCTCGTCACGCCGAAGACCCGGGTTTGATTCCCGACATTGGTACAATGTGTGAAGCCCATTTCTGGTTTCCCCTGCCGTTATATTCCTGGAATATTGCTAAAAGCGGGGTAAAACCATACTCACTCACTCCTCCTTTGAGTATTGTATGTACTTTAATTTCAAACTGAAGTGGACTAACACATCTCAAAAGATAATGTTAACCTGTTTAGATCCATATGATATGCAAATTAAAGAATAACAAAAACCTTTCCATAATTTTAAGAAATGTCTGCTGAAAGCAGAGCCTATTGTTCCTGGTCCAAGAAATGTATATAAAAAATTGGCTAAAGGTGATGGGTTCGACTGATGGATAAAACGTTTGCTTATCTTATCTAGAACATTGCTTTGATTACCTATATACAACATGTGAAGCCATTATTACTGTCTCCCTCTAACAATGCGATTGAAAAGCACACAAAAAACTCGCACTCACCATGCACAATGAACTTCTACAACACAGTTACACAAACATACTCAAGGCATCAAAGTTCTTCTCCCATTGTGAAATCGATGGAACTAAAATAATTATTTCTCTCCATGATGAACATCCTGTGGCTCTGACAGCAATATGAAATTGTGTGACCACCTTCATCTCTGTATTACACAGATTTGACAGGTGCAGACCACGAGGGTGCTTCTGCTTCAGAGTGTCACAAGTAATTTACACTGCAACATGACTGCTTGTTGATTCTGCCTCTGTCTTAGATGACATGTGATTCCACTATCACTTCCATCCATGGAGTTTCCTTGCCGCTTGTCCTCGGAACCCAAGCTTCCACTTGTGTGTGTTTATTCACAGTTTTAGAAGACGTTGGTCTATCTTTAGATTGGTCTTTACTTTTGAAAAAAATGCTCTTAATCTTTTTTCTCATTTGGTAAATAGTTGAGATTTCTTTGTCATTCATGCTCTTTTTTCTGGTCGTTAGCTAAAGAAAGAATTTTCGAAATCAGTACAATGCATCAAGAAAACACGACATTTGAAGGTTGTTGCTTTTTTTGGTCCCAAACGAGTATTTAGTGTTTGTTAGTATTCGTTAACGGTACCGATATCTGTGACAGCTCTCAAGCCTTCTGTTATTGCCGATGCTATCTTGTATGATTCTGGAAGGAATTAGTTCAGACTTTTGGTGGTCAATTTTCTCGACCTAAATTTGCATTCATTGTGATTGGTAATGACTGTTTTTTGGTCATTAGGCATTGAGTCAGTGAGACAGTTGAAGTAATATGGGTGCTGTTAGTTTTGCGGTGGGTGGAGTTTTGTTGAAGTTGGATCGGTTAAGTGATAATAATGGCTATATACTGGGATCTGGTCTATGTGGAAGCAGCATTCAGATAATCACTGATAGCATTTCGGTGTCATTTCTATTGCATCTGGAGAGTTTTAAAAACTGCACTTGTGGCAAAGGTGACAGTTGGTGTCAGATTGTCATGACATAGGGCCGTCATATAGCTGGAATGTTGCTGAATGTGTCATTAAACAACAAGCAAACAGTACATGGGATTATTGTAGCGAGACGATGTGAAGCTTTTTAAAAGGAGCTGTTATGTTACGTTATGGTAACAATATAAGGCGACAGTAAACTATGGTTATTATGAACTCAAAGGGACCACTAGTTTTAGTTCATTATAACCGTAGTTCGTTATAAGCATACAGCATATTTGCGGCGAATGGTTGGGACCAAAAAATAAGTTTGTAATATTTGTCAGTTCGTTGTGAGCATGTTCGTTATGAATGTAGTTTACTGGATATGTATGAGAAAGTTCATGATTTGTGTCTTATAAACTCAACGTTTGATATAAGTTTGCAGGTATTGTGATTCTGGATGGTTGACTGAGAATGACTCGTTCCTATTTTCATTTTGAAGTGGAATATAAGTTCTTCGCACATTTCGCAATCTCATATTTGTTAAAGATAAGCATCTTGAGTAATGTTAATACTGTTTAATTACTTGAAGAATAGTGCCGCCATTTCTTCACCGATAAAACCTGCGTCTCCATGAAGTAGTTAGAGGTTTATTTTTTGTTTGGCATTTGTATTAAAATTTCTGGTTGCGCACGTTCATTTCCTGCCTCTCAATTTTCGTTTCCCTGATTTACTGAGGAATTGCTTTTTGCATGACAGCAGTGGTATGAAATTAGAACGAACTCTGTAGGTTGTCGTTGTACTTGATTATATCCCCTTGGATCGTGTGCTTTTTGTCACATATGACATGCTGGAGCTGACGTCTCTACTGGTTGAACAAATTGAGGCGTTGTATTAATGGTTGAAGGTCGCGGCAGTGTGTAGTGTGCCTGCTCTCTCCTCAATTCAATCAAGGGAAAGGTTTGATGCCAGAATATAGGTGAGAGATATGTGGTGTTGGTTCACTGACTCACAGGAGGTGCATGGTGGTTTATGGTTTTACAACCTAAACATGATTCCCTGATGTATTTTGATGACCAGGAGTTCAAACATTGCTTGGAATGTGCAACGAAAATCACTTCTTTATGCTTTATGACCCTCTGCTGACAGAATCTTAAGGTTGGACTAAAATGAAATGGTATAATATTATTGTATTCGAAGGTTTGTGAGGGTCGGTTTGTGATGAATTGGCCGTTCTGGGGTGAAATGATCTCGAAGGCAATATGGTGAACGAACACTAAATCAGGTTCTTAAAAGATCTGATGGGACCAAGACCAGTGCCGATAAGTAATTTAAGACATTTTTGTTTGGAAAATGTTGGTGTGTGAACATTATACGTTAAAATATAACCAATAACCAAATTTATGTTTCCGGAACTAAATTACACATGATTCTCACAACAGACAATATTTTATGGTATGGCTTGCATCACAGAGTTCTTGTCTATCTGCAAACACTAAATGTTTCAGTAGTACAAGGTGGTAACGAAAATATTGTCTGGCGTGATATAAAAAAATGGAAATATGGGAAAACTATCCAAGATTTAAGTGTTTTTCGAAATTGTTTTTACAAGTAATCTGTAGCTGGTTTGTGTCTCGGCCAAAACAAATTTCAACAGTACATGTGTATATCCTTATCAGACACTCTCTGGAAGTCTGATCACATATGCATCAAAATACATCATTCAATTGCCAACTTTCCAATGCACTTAAAACAACACATGTGCAACTCCAACTGGTCAAAATGGTAGAGTGGCAATGAAATTAAAGGGGCATCTTGATGAATAATATCCAAAGGAAGGAGCAGACTTTTTTTCAGCCGATTGTGTTTGGACTCTCAATAGGATTCACTGAGTATTGATGTTCTGATTGCATTTATCTATACCCTCTTTGAACAACACAGCCCTACACTTGACGTCATCCAGCGGCCGATTGGGACAGCTGGTTAGTGTTGCCTGTCATACTTCACCATTGTCTGTTAATAGTATGTGTAATAGTCTTATATGCGTGTTCACTTAGAAAGGGTCTCGTGGGAGCAGAGGCCGCACTTATCCTCCATGCCTAACCTTTGGATGCTGCAAGTTTGGTGTTAAGATCATATCCATAGTTATTCCATGGTCATCTTCACAGAAATCCATTTGTGGCAATAAAAAGTCTGAATTATCTACACCAAAACATATAAACTATTTTTTATACGGTTTATCCGATCCCGAGATACTTTGGTCTGGGTGGCAATTCTGAGGAATTGATATGTGATTAAGGACTATCAGAGTATCAGAGTATCCGAGGAAATGCAGCAAGCATCAGCTGCCTCGGAAATACTCCTGTTGATGATTGTTATTGGTGGTAAATAATTATTGTGTCCAGCAAGTCCATTTTGCTGACCTTTATGTCTTTGTTTGGTTATTTAATCCCCTAAAGAAGAAGAAGAAAGCTCTCAAGGATGGCCTGTCTCTTTCAATTTGTGGAAGTTTTGTCAAGTTGGTATTTTGCTGACATCACGTTACCACAGGGAATTAGATATTCACAGACAAAATTGCTTCAGATTGGATGAGATATCCAGGTCTGATCATGCATAATAGAACACAAGTTGTTAAAATAAAAGAGAATCATGTTAATGACGTGTTAATGTGGTATGTTCTGTGTAAGCTTGCATGTCATTGCATTTGAATTTGAACATGTCAAAATTAGATTATATGGTTGTTAAGAAATGGTTCAGGCGATATCATATCACACTCAGTGATAATGCCTTTTAACAAGTTTTATGAGAGTTCATTAAGTATCAACAAAATGCCTTTGAAACCCTCACAACATGAAAGGCAGGCTGGATCTGCTCTCAAAATGATTTTGTGAGTATTTAAAACACTCAGATCGTCTACAACAACTTTGGTTCAAGAAGCATTTGTTTCCTCCAAGCAGCCACTGTTCCACCCACGATGACATTCATCTTCCCATCCACCCTCGAGAACAGTTTGGACACGACCGAGGAAGCTGTTCTTGTTAGGTCCATCCTTCTTAGTTCATCCCTCCTCCCTTCCTCCTTCCATCCTCCTCTTCCAGTCCCTCCCTCCTTCATCACCCTGCCCTCTCTTCCCATTCTCCCTCTGCTCTGCTATCAAACAACAGTAGCATGCCATCAAAGGGAAAAGAGTTGGGTATTAATAATGTATGCTCCCAATTTGCATTCAGGTTCTATCCATCAGCGTAAGTTTGGCTGATCTCCAGCTACCAGCCCGTTGTTGCATCTGCCAATAAGCCTTTGGAATGGACCGCGGTGGCTGTCACCTCCCGGGGGACTTGCACAAACCATTAATGAGAGCTGGGTGGAAACGATGATTGCTGTGAAACCAACGTGCAATCAACTAGTAGAACGGCCAGGCCAATCGTATTCTGTTCACTGCTCTCTTTCCTCTATTGATGTAGCTAGCGTCGGTTCTCGCTGTGTATGCTCCGTGCTAAATAATTTATGTATTTTCATATTGGAGTATCGGATCCTTGCTCGCCCGTTTCTCTGGTCAGTGTAGTCCGTAGTCCGGGATCTGTACTTCTGACACCAGTGAGGCTACCGGTGCCCACCCATCTCCAATCCCCAATGCTTATGGAAACTGCCACCCAGACGCCACCGGTAAGCTCTGTCTGTCTGTCTCTCTCTTCCGTCTCCGCACCCCATGTGTCGACATGGCACACGGTGTAGGACACACACCCCACCTCATGACCCCTGCCAGCGGAACACCATTCACCCAGTGAATGAGAGAAACATGAATGGACAGCTCTGGTTTGCCATTGTTATTGTGTACTCAAGAACAGCTTGTCCCGTTTCTTTCCCTAAAGGGAAAGTTGAAAAGGCTTTGTGTGTCGCTTATCGTCACACATGAATGCTGGCTCAAGACAGTTGCTTAGCTGTAAGAGACCTCTTGCTCGTTGAATCTCTATCCTCTGTAATTGAATCTAATAATTTCCCATTTTCTGAGCAACGGTTGATCTTGTGCGTCGATTGACATCCTTTTGAAATGAGTGATAGTGGGGAAAATAACGGCACTCCATTGCCTGAATGAGGTTGTGTTGTGTAAAGGAATGTCTATCTGATGGCTGAAGCAATGTGTGAGAAGTTGAAACCTGTTGCTTGCTTTTGATTGAGTCTCTGATTTCCTATACCGAGGTTCTGTGATCATTACCTATAGGAAAATGACATTGCTTCTTTCACAGCTGAGCTATTTAAACTGCAGGGGACAAGGGATTTTCTTACAGCTATTCATTTTCTGAATACCTGTGTAGATATATCTGATATGGCTGTCTTACTTGATAAATGGTTGTAGAGACACAAGGACTATATAATACATACACGTTCAGGGACAATTCGTTTGTTCATTATTCATTCATTTGAGGGTCATTTATCCTTCGATTGTGGATTAATTAATTTTTCATTGGTAGTTGATAGATTCTTCAATCATTGGCTTATTTATCCCTTGATTTGTTTGTGGTCCTTCATTTATATTGATATGTTTATGTCTTCCTTCATTTGTGGTTCATTCATTCCTTCATTCGGGTTTTGACGTAGCCTGGTGGTTAAAGCGTTCGCTCGTCATTTGAGGCCCAGGTTCTATTCCCCACATGGGAAGCCCATTTCTGGTGTCCCGAGCCCTGATATTGCTGAAACATTGCTAAGAACGTCATAAAACCATACACTCTAACTCACTCTTCCTTCCTTCACTGATGGTTTATGTATTCCTTTCTATTGTTTGTGGTTTATTTATTCCTTTCCATCGATTTTGTTTTTTTATTCCTTCATTCATTGATGGTTCGTTTATTCCTTCATTCATTGGTGGTTCGTTTATTCCTTCATTCATTGGTGGTTTGTTTATTCCATCATTCGTTTATTCCTTTCATATTTTGTCTTTCCTTTTCTCCTTCATTTCTGGTTCATTTATTTATTCTTACATTCTTTTGTTCATCTCCTATACATTTGATAAAAATAAAACTTAAATCTACTAAGAATAGACTAACACAATCCCTCCTTTCCTTCCTCTTGCCTCAGCCATTGCATGGTTTCCAACAACCGTTGCACAAAAACGTCCAAATAAACAAAGCCTGTTTTATCACTAAACATGTTGAAGGAAAGTACTAAAAGTATCTGACATTAAGATTGTTGATTTTCTTACACCTTGAGCTGGGTACTGTAAACAAAAGCTCAAGTAGCCTCTAATGAATGTGTATTTTGTCTCACGGCAAAATGTTTGGACGAGAAGGATTGAAGAACTCATGTTGCAGCAGTGTCTCGCAGTAGAAGCTTCCAAGACGTTTCTGTCTTTGATGTGCTTTGCTTACAAGAAGAATGACAGTTTTACGTTGCTTCATTGTAAGCATGTGTGATTGGATCAAATATATTGGCTAACAGTTCAAATATGACCAGGTATTTAATGGAAAGAGCCTGTTAGAAGGTTTGATCATGGAGTGTTACGTTCTGTATTACATTTTTTTAATAAATCTATGTACGTCTGTTGTTCAATATATCAATAGTGCGACTAAGAACTTATTTCCTGAAGGGTCTTTATGGTTGAATCAGGAGTGATGTATTCATTGTCATATTGATTATTATTTTGCTCTGGAAGATTCTGTCAGGCGCTGATGAGTTAGCTCACCTGATTCCCTGATGGTGAAGGGTGTGTCTCTGTTGTATTGTCATAATACAGACACATATTTACAAACTTTAATATTTTTGCGAACACCTGGTGTCATCACTGATTTACACTGCTATTCTGCCTTTTACGCCCAATTGAATCTGTATGTGCGGATAATCGAAATTTTCATTCTCTGGTGTTGACGTTATATATTTATTGATGTTTCAAGTTTTGTTACTTATAGTTTTGGTTCCATTTTGTTGAAATGTGCAAGCAAGGTTAATTACTTCCTTAGTCGGCGTACATTATGTTGAATTATAGATATTAGGTTTTCCTAAGATTTGTAAGGGGGAAGTGTGGTAGCCTCGTGGTTAAGCATTCACTTGCCATGCCAAAGACCTGGGTTCGATTCCCCACATCGTTAAATTGGTGAAGACCATGAGGAGTGATACTCCAGGAGTATTGCAAAAAAAGTGGCGTAAAATCCAACTCACTAACTCACCAACAATACATGATTTGGTCACATATTCGACATCAGCAAGTGGTAGCATTTGTGAATGGTTTTGACATGGCCCCAATGACATAAATAGATTTACTTATTGCTTTTGAAGGACTTGTGTGTCATTGATCTGAAATTTGTGAAATGAGTGATTGGCAGTTGTTGGGGAGAAAAAATAGGATGATGAATCAGTGTATATTTGTTTTGTCATGTGCATATGTACATAAAAAGTATCTCTTATCCCAGCAGGAGTTGATATAGCTAAGTGTATTAATGGTATCACTACCACTTTATTCCTTGATCTAAATCAACATGGATACATCCTTGTAAGTTCTATTTCGGCGTGTTACTCGGTGAGCAAGAAATTTGGATCCAATCAGAGCAGCTTTTTTCAAATGATAAATTCAAAAATTACATTTCAGAAGCTGAACACTTTTTCGTGTTTATTTTCCCAAATGGTAATATGATTTGATAATAAAAAAATTCACCAGACAAATTGAATATTATGTTAGTTTCCAAATCATTTTTCGCAAAGCATTTTTTTGTGAATTACTCATATTTGATTTGAACCATGGTAAAACTAACTTTCATATCTACGATGTGTGCCTAAAAATATCCCAGAGTGTTATTCAATTGATTTCCACGGCACTATAATTTCTCCTCCCTTCATCAATTAGACAGCAGCGAGGTAGCTATGTCTGCACTTGCCTGATTACCTTAGCCTGATGAAGTCACTAATGATAAATATTTGCGCATGAAGTGTATATGGCTCAGTTTGACAGCTCCGGCATTGTTTTTGTTGCTGTCAGTACACCATCAGTAATTGGATGGGAGCATCATTGCATCATGGCATGATCGTAGTCATCAGTCAATAATTTGTCACCTTCGGAGGACTATCACGAGGAACAAGGGTTTCCTATGAAATATTCACTGTCTGGATTGGGCTTAGGTTCATCAAGGAGCTAGGAGTTTGTACTGCCATACTAATTGAATTCCCTCTTGCTTCGGGAAGGATGGCTTTAATGAATACATCAATGCCTCCTGTTACTGTAGACCCAAATGATGCTTTATCCACCTTGTCAACCAGTGCTTAGTAATACACTCTTTTAAAAGTCCGATTTCAAATTTCCTGCAATTTAACCCCCCAACTAAAGCAGGTAACACAATTTCCTTCGTGCTGGATGCTCCTAGGTTTGTTGTTACAAGCAGACCATCTCATTGATTATTTTTTTTCCCTTCCCGCTTCCCAGCTAATGCAACACTGATGAAACTATCTCAAAGTTAGAAAATTGGGTTGATTCCCTTCACACTATTGAGATGTGCTTTTTCATGCTGATGGGGTTTATTTTGAGCAGATGCCTCAATAGGCGAACAAATGGACCCTGGTGGCCAATCAAACTAGGTAATAGGCTGGTGTTGGAGACTGGACTGGGTCCCATCACTCCAGCTGGACCAGGAGCATCTTGAGGTCTGAACTGTGACATGGGGACCCATTTGATGGAGGAGATGCCACCCTGTAGGTGGAGGAGACATCATTGCGATGCTGGACACTCCAAAGAATGGCCATCAGACTTGCCTCATCTGCAATCTGCATTGGTGGCAGTGATGGGAGAAGGCCCACCATCGAGATCAAATGGCTGCCAAGGTCTTTGAACCTTCTAACAAATCCTCATTCGTCCGATTTCATGGCAAGGTTGTGCCCCGTACTTTCCTTAGTCTTGTCAAGATGAGAAATATAATAACCTGAGTAGAAGAAGAATGGGTCCCTGACATTGCTGCCAATGATCAGACTATTTTTGTAGGTCTTGTCAAATCGGGGCTCTTAGGACAAAAAACATGATGGAAGAGGCAAGGGAAGATTCTGCGATGAAACGAGCATGTCACAGCAGACCTTGTACCTTGATATAGTTCAGACAATATAGGATGACAATGATATACGATAACCTGAGACTGAGCAGGTCTATAGTAGGACAGTGCAGGCTTATATGTCAAAGAAACCAAAATGTCTAAAAAGAATTATGAAGCCTTGAGATGTCTTTGATATGTTTAAGAGACTCTTTCAATTAGTTTTGATTCCATCGATCAGAAATCTACAGCCCAGGATTTATAAATCACATATGGAGAGAGGATCAATAGAGTCAGGTTGAGGTAGATACTGTGCCATGGCATTTTAACATTTCAGTGCCATATTGTAATAGGGATAGAGAAGTTAGTTTTAGATGACATGGTTGTCATTCTTCAAGTAACCTTAACCTATATTTCAAGTTTTAAGTCATGGATATCCATCTCCTTGGGTAGCAACCTGTTTGACTTATGAGTGGCGGTCTAGTTATCATCTTCCTCTGTCTGTGTGTGTGTGTGTGTGTGTGTGTGTGTGTGTGTGTGAGTGAGAGAGAGAGAGAGAGAGAGAGAGAGAGAGAGAGGGTTGTTGGGCAAGCAGCCTTGTGGTAAAGTGTTTGATCTTCATGTTAAAGACCAGGGTTTGATTCTGGGTACAATATGGCAGAAATAATTGTGTGTGTTCCCTGCCATGATATTTGTAAGAGTAAGGTATAACCAATTTTTCAAATTATCCTGATAAGTTTTGTTGATCCAAAGTCCACCATGTTGGTAAATGTCTGAAACAAGTTACTTATTTCTTGGTCAAGAAGTAAACAGTTTCAAATTATGGTACATGTATTAAGTTTCAGAAAACAAACAATCAGGAACTTTGATAATACTGTACTACATGAATTTGCTAGTACATTAACTGAAAGTTGCCACCAGATTTTTTCCCCAACTTATATTGAATATCAGATTAGTTCGTAGCCACCAGTCTGAATTGGAAACAACGCAGCAATGGTTTTTGTGAAGATAATAACATTGTCACTTAAACTGGATCCATGGTTCTGTTCTTTCATCACACTACTGACATTTTTTATTATCTTACTGGTACACTTGTTTGAAAACACATTAATATAAAAACATGTACGCCTGTGACATCAGATGGTTTAAAGAAAAGGGTTCGTTTTACCTTCGCTGAATCTCTAAAGTACTCTTTAATTTACTTTGTTGGTTCTCGTTTATCAAACAACAACTGTGTCATCTGCATGACTGCAGAATTGATAATTGCTTTATAAATTGAAACCAGAACTGCCAAGAAAGCAGATCATTTGATAGTCTTCAACAAAAATGAAGGTCAAATAAGCTGGAGCTTCACCAGAATAAAATACAATATTGTTAATGAGGGCAAATTATTTCTACCAGTCATGAAATAGGATACAAGCATAAGCTTGCCATGGAACCTCAAACAGATCCGATGTGTTAATTGAGCTCCAAGCATCATATAATGTTCGTTAAACATTTATGGATCTTGCATACAGAAGGGTGCAAGTTGTTTTGTTGAGGCTGGAGGTGTCCCAGGCAGCACTATTTATTTCTGATACTGCCAGGATTGGGGTCACATGGCACCATTGTCTTGTTCGGCTAGACTTTGTAATGGTAGAATATTATGTCTTGTAGACATGCAATGTGTGGAGTACGTAGACTGCAGACAAGGACCACTTGGTCACATGCAATGTGTGGAGTTCGTAGGCTCCAGACAAGGACCACTTGGTCTGGATAATTGTGACGGTATGATGTGTGTTTATGAATGATAGAATTATGCATTGTCGCGTATGAACTGTTCATTAATGATCACTCACAGCAAGGTACTCTTTCTAAAATAGCCAGGGTCAGAGCTTCTAAATACAGCAGTCTGGCCCCAAATCTGGAGACTATGATGTGATTGAGGTCAAACCGCCCTTGAGCTGTTGATCTAGAATTACAGCAAATTCATCATGTAATGGTTCCATATGTTCCCTGTAATGGGAACGGAAACCGAACATTTTCTTTTATTGATTTATTTTATACCACTGTTTGTTTGTTTTCTTTCCGAATCTGTGTATGTAGACTTAAACTGTTATGTTACATTCAGAGATAATCAGCGATCAAAAGTAACATTTTTGGTCCACTCGTCCTTTTAATGACAACATGTAGCAAACCCCTTTAAAAAACGGCAAATTTCTACTGGTCCCTATGATACCTTAACTATTGGGCAGTTTGGCAAGGGCTATAGGACCAGTGCCAATTTCTGTGGCTAATAACGTAATCCATACACTTGTCCCTGAGTGCACAATGGTAAATAGTGACTTTATGTGAGACTATTTTCCATTTAACTGATCTCTAGTGCAAAATGAGAAGTTATGGCAGCTACAGGTATATCAGAAAACATGGATTCGAGATCTTCATAATACACTAAAAGCCATGGCAAAGGTTTGTCATTATTGCCATGTTGTTGTACAATTTCTTGTCAGACAACCAATTAACCTTCCAGATCTGCTTTGTTTCTGTAATGTATATTACCTTGACTACTTTCTTTCCCCGATTGTTCCGCATGACCTTAGCAAGCTGGCTTGTTTTCACAATATATTACCTGCCGTATGAGATGAAGCCAAGTAGTAGTGTTCTTCATTATGGTAATAGGAAGGTTTGTGTCCCCAGCTGCCTACATTCATGAAATGGCTGCATCCAGAGGCCACAATCTAGTCAGCCATTTTAGCTGAGAGTCGTTTCAAAAGGTTAAAAGCTGGTTTCTTAAGTGGTATGATCTGTGGCCTGTTTGGGCGATGTGAAAATGACGAGAAGTAATAACCTCCCTTGGAATCTTTGTTGACAGGGAAGCTTTGTGTGACGGTAATAAGGGCCGACTTTGTAGTGGCCCAAGAAGCCATTAAATTACATCCATTTCGCTGATTTTGTCTATTAACTGGTGTCTGTGGTGTGTGAAAAAAAATATAATTCAGGATTAATTTTTTGTTATGACAGTTTTCATGTAGAATGGCCCCATAGATTCCAACAGGCGCCGGTGTTTACCGAAAATATTCCTGAGGATTTGGTTGTTGTTATGATAATGCTACATAGTTTGTTTGCGTTCTGCAGAAAGGTTTTGTGTTATTAAGACTGAGAAATTGCTGTCTTCTGACCATTTTGAGTTAAATTTGAGAGAGCATTTTCGATTCAGTTTCACTTTAAGGTGATTTGAAGGCCTATAAATATTCCATTGGGCCTTCAAATTTAGTACTCCAGGGAGGAAAATTCAGCGGAATTAGGTTAGGATTCGGAGAGCATGCAACTGTGTTGGTGGCCGAGCCAGTGGAGTGCATGATTAACACCTGTGAGGATGGTGAGGCTGTTTTTGCCTATTAACTCATGGAGGAATTAATGGAGATGAAGTTAAAGATTATCTGGATCAGATTCCCTTGAAAAACTAAGAACAACATGGTCGGAAAAAAAGGTCCATTGACCAAGTCGTCAGTACTGTATGGAGTCTGAGAAATTGCCCTTGATGGATGCTTTGTTCTAATGTCTTCTGAGAAAAATCCAGATAGTGCAGACAATGCAGTGACATAGAACTGAAGCACTTGGTGCAACAGAGAGATGCGCTCATGTCGTCGTCGTACAACAGCACATGCTCAACAGCGGATATTGAACTGCTTGTCTGTATTGATTCCACAAAATTGATTACCCAATGAAAAAGCATGCTGGATCTCTTGCACAAAAAGCAACACGGAAATTTCCTTTGTATTTGAGGAATCCCATAATGGGCTGTATTGACTGCACCTAGGTGTGCATGTTGATGTTATTTAGGCGATTCCCACCTTTTTATGTTAGAACGAAGAGTTATGGCGCTGTTCCTATCTCCTGACCTATTCCACGGCCCTTGCTCACTGGTGCTCTGCTCAGTGAATAAGAACCATATCACATCACTGTTTATCAATTAACTGTAATCTACTTATGGATTCTATTATCTGTAATTTCAGCTGCTTTTGGGGTTCTTGTATCTTAAAGGTTGATTGCACTGGCTGTAATAATCGGCTCAGATTGATAATAGTACTTGCCTGATGCCATTGAAATGTTAGCAGTCCGGCACGGAAAGCTTCATTCTCTACATGGTCTTTGTCTGTGAGGAACAAGTCTGTTATTTTGAATCTGTAATGAAACGGAAAATTTATGGAAACTGTCAGTGTAGCTTCCATGACAAAGGAAATATTGCAGGACTTGAACACAGACTAGTGTGGAGAGAAAGTAACCTGCTGCAGCCATGCAGTGATGTTAAACTATTGATTAGAGGACTGGATTCTCCTGTAGAGTGAGTGGTCCATTGATCTTGAGAATCGTATTTCATTAATTTTTTCATCATAATGTTTTAGTATTATTGATACAGTAAGATTCCTTTAAGTCAAGTGGAAAATGGCTTTATTTGACAGTGACAAGGACATTGCAAAAAGTTAAAGCCTTGCTGTCATGACATTATGGCATTCGTTCTCTGTTTTTTGTGTCTTGGAATGAATCAGTTCTTTTTTCTCGCAGGAAATTATTTCCACACCAAACAAACAAATGTAATTAAGGAATTGAAGGAAATGGCTTTAACCATGCCCAAACATCATGTATCAGGTTTCCGAAGGTCAAGGACTTTAAGGAGCTTGTCACCTGTATCATATTCCCCAAACAACAGTCTCTGACGTCTAAGTCTAAATTACCTCCTAAATAGCCTAAAACATTGGAGGGTCAAGTTAGTTCATGGCCTCACACACAATTCCTTCACTTCAATTTCGATCCATTAAGCACAACCAGCCATGCTAAACAACTTTCCAGTAAAGAGATTCTGTCATTTCCAAATACTCAACTGCTCTGACAGAAGTTCTGCAAATTAAGCATGTGAAGTCACACCAAGAACAAGCCTTGCATGAAACCATGTCTGTTTGCTTCGCATGGCAGGCTGACCTGATCTGCATGTGGGGTTGACTCTAAGGACGCTGACCTTGGATCAAGATCCCATGCTTCTCGTTTGTTATCAGTCTTCAGGATCTTGCGTAGGAACATACATGTTGGAAACCAAGGATAACAAAGGTTTTAATGGTAATGAAGAGCATGACATAACCAAACAAAAGTGTAATTGAAAACAAATGCTTTGAAATCAGCAGGTAGAATCAATGATCAGCCATTAGATCACTCGAGATGCATTAGTGGATGTCAGGCTAGACCACTCCGACAAGGGAGTGGGCCTTCAGGATAGATGCTTTTCAATCATGTCCTTAAGCTGGTTTCAGCCTCTGACAGCACTTGAGATTTATTTGCTGATTTTAGTGGAAATGTCTATTTGATGTTGTTACTATTCCACATCGATGGCAGGTGCCAAGGAAAGGTGGATGTCTACCTTAGATTGGAGAATCTAATAGTGTTTTCACTGTTGATTTAAGATGCCATTTCCAATGCTGTTATCCGTTCCTCAGTAAACCTGCTATGTGAAGGTGTTTCTAAAACCATGTTTGGACTGCTGGTCTTCGGCTCTCAGCACCATTTGGAGAGTAAAAGAGTGAAGGTCACACCATTATTGAGCTGTTTTCTTTGTCAATCCTTAGCCTAAGCCTGTGTCATTTCCATACCATCTTTGACATCACACTATGTAAACTAGCAGCCAGTCCTCTTTCTGTACCGAGCTGCAAGTTGTAGCAGGAAAAAAACAAATGAATTGCCTGGTTTTGTTTGGTGTGTGTGTGTGAGTGTGTGTGTCAAGATTTATACGTTTCAAGATGTCATTTCTGAATCTTTTTAATTTTTATCTGCCTCTCTGTAAAGGTTAATCTCAGTGGTACAGACATTTCTGTTCTGATGATATCCAAATAAATGCCCAAAAATACAAACTGCCTGTGCATTAATTGACCTTGCTTTTGTATTGATTATGCCCAAATCCCAGGAAGAGTAGCTAATTCCATGGCTATAGTTTGATGAGCCAGGTTGACCATGTATGATGAAAAGGGCTGACTCAAAGCCACTTCGCAGAAGCAGGAGGTCCCTACGGAAGGTCCAGTTCTTGATTAATATCATAAACATCACCCCAGGGTTTTGCATTCATGAATTTATTACTAGTGCTGATATCCACGAGTTGGTAATATCTTTATGGATGCATTCACGGCTAATCAAATTACCTGGTCCAGTGTATCAAAGTTGCATTATCCATTGTTGCTGTGCACATTATCTTGTGAGACGCAAGGCAGAGTTTGGTGTGAGACAGGCATGGAAATCGACAGTCCATCAGAGAAAACAGAATTTAGAAAGTGTCAGAGCTTGAAGAAATTGTCTGAAGAAAAAAAAGTGTTATGCTCTAAGACATTTTTCTTGAAATGGGGAATTGAGGGAAGTGAATTATAAGGGACAATAATATCAGGATACATTTTCAATCATGGAGTCATTCCCTGTCAAAAAACATACCATATATAGTTTGACATTCATGAGGTGTAGCTGTACAAGACGAAATTCTGATTGAATTTCCCGTTCTGTTTATTGGTTTTGCTCAAGAGTGTCACGTTTTGATTTGATTTGAGTATTATCTTTTGGCCTGACATGGAGTAAGTTGGCAAGAGGGCCTGATCCTGTTCTTTTAGCCCTCGATTTGAAGAACAATAGCAGGCTTGACTTAATGAGAACTCGAGTGTGAAGATTACACAACATTGCCTGTGGACATTTTTAGGCAGGAGCCGTCTGCTGCTAGAGGCTGGGCTCAAAGATGGGTGGAAGCACTACCAAAAGTAATTTCTTCCAATTTGCTTGGCTCATCCCATGGTTGAGGCACGGTGATGCAGCCCATCTCAATCTACACAATCTTTTATTGACTGAAGGGGGATGTGTGTCTGTCTCACAGAAATCTCTGATTAAAGCCGAACAGGATCTTGCTTGGCAATTCTTGGTGGCCGATGTCCTCACTCATTTGACAGACAGATATATGTTGCCTTGCTTTAACCTTTATGTTCACAAGCTGACAAGACTTGTTATTACATCTTTGGCGAAAGCCATACTTTTTCTTCTTGTCCCTTTCACCCTGATATATGGTGGCAGATAATGGGCTTGAATCTTCCTGATGGGACACTGTATAATGTGGGTCAGACAAGCACAATGGTATACACCTCCACAGCTACTTACAGAATCAATTTAAGATGGTCGAGACCTACATATGAGTTCTGTAGCACCTGAACGCCCTTTGGACATCCTAACTTCACCTTCAGTTCCTCGGAGGCAGGCCTTTCAGACATAGCTGCTTCAGAGTCCTATGTTCGTCATCTAATGTGCTTTGCCTCTTCGCCCACCAACACTGGAAGCTCAAACTGCCAGTGAATGATTAAATGCTGTAAATTTGCCATTTCACGCCTTGCTTCCCTCTTTGATGAAGTGGGCGCTTGCTTGAATTATGATGAAGCCAATGGCATGAAAAGAGTTTGCAGTTTGACTCGGTCTCCTTTACCTAGACAGTGATGAAAGCGAGAGACTTAGCCAGATAATGCAATTGGATTTTTGTGTCTGCTTCCCATGGGAGTTATGGCAAGAGCATCTTTGCTATGGTTTTAAGGATTGCTTAAGAGAGCGTCCCCAATATTGAGAGATAATATCTTTATTGTTCTCTTCCCAGACTTTGTTGTTCCATGGCCATGCCCAGGAGACGGACAACATTGTAGGTCAACTTCTCCAACGTTTTTGATCCCGGTCGTAAGGGGGTGTGGTAGAGTGTAAGGGGACAGTTCTTATAATGTCTTCGAGTCGTAAATCTTCTGCATTGTCACATCAAATTCCTGTAGTTCCAGGTCGTTAAAACTCATGTCCGTTGTTTTTTCCCTCCTGGGGGTTGATTGAATGGAACTGGCATAGTCCAGATTTGACTGATCTGTCATAACAGCATTTTTTTATGCGATGCTCAACAAGTTGATTATCAGTTAGGATTCTAAGCAGTTTTACCTTCATCTTCTTTCTGTATATTGGCACCCATGGGGATTGTGGAACAGAATTGGTCCCTTGTACCTAAAGCTTGTCATAATAACCAACTGAATTGAGGATTGGAAGGTTATTAAGTGTCATCTGATTAATTATACACTTCTCAAGAACTCTTGATTCTTTCTTATTACTATGGGGGGCACGGGTGGCCCTGTCATCTAAGGCGCCACGATTCGCTGTGCAGAGTTGCATCCCTTGGGCATGCCAGAAACCTATGATTGTGGGTTCGAATCCTGGTTCGCCCCGATTATGTTTCTAGGTTTGTCAGCACCATACCCGTGCTCGTGGGTTTCAGCGAAGTGGTGAATGTCTGAAACCTGCATCACTTCGGGCTTTCCTCCCACATTAGACTGACACACCATGATATAACTGGAATAATGGTAAAAGTGGTGTTTAACTCAACTCACACTCTTATTTTTATGGTTAATCTGTCACAACAGTTTAACTATAGCAATATGAAATAATGGGGGGTTCTTGAATTTCTTTTGAGTAGTATATGTCATTGTTACTTGTACACCAATGGCAGGAACCTTTCTCATGCTATCAACCAGTCATTGGCTATCTCCGATTCTGTTGTTTACAGGCTGCTGTGATCAGGCTGGAATATTGCTGACTGGCCAAAAAACAAACATTCTGATTCGCACTGCATGTATTGGCACACTTTGAAACTGTATAATTCTCACAACTGATGCACTTTCTGGGTACTGTTTACATCTCAGTATTCTCTTTTTGGCATGAAATGAGGCATCACACAAATGATTTTACTTAAGAGAAATAAGTTAGACCAATCTATCAATGAAGTTTTCTTGAGGATAAGTCAATTATCTGTAAAGTTCGATCGGATTCATAGTCCTTTGGATACAAGTAAGTCTTGCTTGAAGACCAATTTCCTATAAAGATGAAGAACTAAAAAGAATTATTCACATGTAAATATTTAATCGTCACTAACTTTTGAAGTTTCCCACATGATATAGAAATATGCACCCCCTGTCTATAACACTTGAAAGGTTACAGAATTGCTCCTTTTTATCAAAACATTTGCAATGAATTCTGATTGCATCCTTAACTGATTTTCAGGATTTCAGTCTGCCATAGGTTTTATGACAGACTGAAAGGTTTGAAAATGCTTGTTTGGTCGTTCATTGTGGTGGCATCGAGGCATGAGAACTCAGTCAGTAGCCTAATGGAATTCTGGCTGCGTGTTGACTGAGGCCTTCATCTGTATCGTCATGGTAATGTATTTAATATCAAGCCAAACACTGAGTTAAATAATCTGGTCTTCCTGTGATGCATTTGGTGACGATTGGTGTACCACATTCATGCGATGGATCTGTTTTCGAAAATCCATATATCCTTTCCTTCCTTCCTTAATGGTACTCAAGCGTCCATGGTTGTGGTATATGAGATGGCTATTGTCACATGTATGAAAGTACTGATATCTGTTTTTATCCAATGCTTCTTCCTATTTTGACCTATGCTGTTGTTGATGAGTGTGAAGATTAAGGAGATGTATTACTGCTCAATTGCCACTCACTGCAAACGTGGAGTTCATGCAGTGCTATTGATAACTATAGAAATGTCCTGACAATGGAACTACAGACTCTGGACATTCTGGAGACAACAGGTTCTGTTTATATATTCTATTGAAGGGACCAGCACCAAGAAAATGAATCGTCCATAAAGGCTCCTACACAGCCCATTCATTTCTTTGATGGTAGGGGGCAGTTGTATGGTTCTGTGTTTAACCTATGACTGTCTAGAACTTTTACTGATATTTTCCAACCTCTGCAAAGACACACATTCATTTACGGGTGGTCGGGAAGCCTAGTGGTTAAAGCGTTTGCTCGTCACGCAGAAGACCCGGGTTTGATTCCCGACATGGGTACAATGTGTGAAGCCCATTTCTGGTGTCCCCAGCCGTGATATTGCTGGAATATTGCTAAAAGCGACGTAAAACCACTCACTCACTCACTCACATTCATTTACTTTCATTTGGGGACATTGGGCAGGCCTATGACGGCTTGACCTTTATTCAATCTTTTTTTTGTAAAATGAAGAGAATCGTAAGGATTCTGTTTTGAGCAAGGGCATCAATTTCTTTGTCTGAACTAATTAATAATGAGAAACTCCAAAATGGGCAGTGTCAGACAGGACAATCATCCTCCTTTCTTACGGGACACTTGACCTCCTGGGGACAATTATCCTAATCATCCTCCTGCAGTCTTCACCCAAGAGGAGCCAAATATCCTTAGTATTTCGGATTAACACTTCTTCCTGATCGAAGGGACAATAGAACAATTTTCTGATATTTGACAGTTAAATCTCTTTTTACTTGTCATCCAATACTCCCGAGACACTTGGAACGAGAGTCAAGGTTGACCTGCCACTAGGGGTCTGGCATCACTCCCCTGGATACCGGCATTCAATCACATACGCTAGATTATTCATGTCATTTTACACACCATTGGTCTATTCATCACTCTGGTACTCGGTGTATTTCAAGCATGGCTGAAATCCTGACACAGCATACATTCGTCTATATGTATCATTGATTGGATAATCTGTTTTCACTCAGGCCCTAGGTTTCTCTGACTGTATCGCACTCACTCATTTCATAGAACGTTTTGAAAAAGTTTCATTTTGGAATAGAACTTCGTCAACAGAAAATTTAATTTATTTCAAGACTTAACGTAATTGTGAAGAAATTCGTTTAAAGATTTGGGATACTGTCAAAAAGTGATTTCAATATTGGTGTGGAATGCATGGGATATTTTGACTTGTATCTGGTGAGGGACTTGCCTAAGTTGTATTGATATCCAATGAAAGGAATAAAATCAATACTGCTTCAGATTCGAGGCTTAGAACTTTGTGGTTAAGATTGTCAAATGTACTTTTTATGTGTACCATAAGGTACTGATGAAACATGAAGCACTTTCCTTTGTCCTGGTATCCATTTGTGCTGCTTGAACACAATATGCTCGCATGAACTGGGTGCAACTCAAGGCGGTGTTACTTGTGATTTCACGGGATGAATAATTAACGTTGTGGAAGAAAGCATGGAAGTGTGCTGGTATTGGAATAGTTGCTTATTAGGGGGTTGAAATACCTGATGTTCCAATTGCTGCTATTGTTAGTCATGGTTTTGAATCATGAATTCTTGACACGTCCCTTATAGCTGAATTAAGACTACATTATCTGCTAATAGACCGGCAAACCTTACATGTGCCTCTTTATATGATCCAGGTCCAAATTTCCAGTATTCAAAGAAATATTTATGAAAAAGGGAGGGTTTTGAATTGAATTTGCATCCAATTTGTAGTGCTTGTTTGGAGATTTGGTTAACAATACAGATGTTGTACAATTGACTTTCAGTTCAGTAATTGATTCAAATTTGATCAAAGAACGCCTGTGGTAGACAAAAAGCATTTTAGAATATCTGTTTCACACAAATAACTCCATTTGACCAAATTTTAACAATCTTCCTACATTAACATTTTACTTGTTTGTGATAATTGGTGTAGGTCAGTCTTTAAATGCCATAAGAGTCGTTTAAAAGCCTTTGTAATGGAACCCTAATTGTGACATTTAGTTTGCCTTCCGTGTGCTCTCTTTGCACCTTTCCTGTAAGCATGTCGCAAAGTGGACAAACATCTAAAATGTCACACTGTATTGAAGCCCAAATCCTGTTACAGTATCGTGGCAACCGATAAGAGGAACCATACTTCCATGTCTGGTGAAAATTCTTCGTCCTTGTAGTGGAGAATATCATCTATCAAGGGCTATGAAGATGACACTGACAATTAAAAGCGTGATGGGAGCTTTCCTGGTTGCTCTCCCATTGATCTGTGATGTGATATTCTTTGGCTTTTATCGCTCCTAGTACGATTTATTCACTCGTCTCGGAGAAAGGAAAATACTCTCCAACGCAATTAATGGTGTATCTCATAATAGCAACCCGTCATTAATCAGTACTAGTTTTATGAGAAATATTCCGAACCTGTTATGTATTTGAAGGCTGATAAATGATTCTGTTGTAATTTCACGTTTGTTGCTCTTTGTGGACGCAGGGGTCAGAATGTGTTTTATGTGTCGTCATCTCAACGGGAGAATGCCTTGTTCTGTTCTAGTTCTTGGGAATGTAATGTTCTTGTCTGTAGCTTCTTTGACATTGGCATATGACTGTAATCCATCAAAACCCACAGCCCTCTCACATCAGTGTTTAATCATTGGAATTAATCGTGATCTAGAATGAGATATTTATCGACTATATGCTTGCCATTTATTGATAAACTGTATCAATCAGTTGAATGTTTCATTTCTACAGAGAAATGAATTCTTTTACAAGATGGATGCTAAACTTCATGAGCATTTTTTCATGTTTACAGCAACAGATGCATCTTCAAATAATCTTAATATCACACTTGAATTGGTTATGCTGTCTTTAATGTTGTCAGTTAAGGGTTTAAAGTTTAAGGCAGATCAAGCCGCTTTTCGTAAAGTTTATCTGAATTAATGACAAATGTCAGGATACAGGGATTGTAAAGTAGAAAGTACATAAAAACATTAAGATGTTTTGAATTATTTATTTTTTGCTTTCTATCGCTGTATTCCAGTATAGAGCGTACAGACTACCGTTATGGCTGTATTTCGCATGTTTCTATCGGACAGTGATGTACGTTTGACATTTGGACATGGTTACATTGAACATAGCAAGTAGCTAGAAAATAACCTGGAGCATCTTTGTTCCCTTCATCAGACGTGACCGAAATATTCATCATTTTACCAAACTGACAAATATATGTATATTTCTGATGACTTTGGAATGTTGGTGGGAGTCGTTCAAAATGGAGGTTAGGGTAAAAATGGTCAATATGGTCGTTCAAGGAAGCTATTAGTTGGAGAGGGATCGGACAGCATTAGATTCCCTTGTGACTGGGCACGATTCCTCTAGTTCTATGTTCAAATCGCTCACAGTCGCTGTCTTATGAATGAGATTATTGCATGATCAGAAATTATTTTCCTACCCACTTCCCCGGCACAGAGAATATCTGAATATCTTTTCAGTGTCCTAGGCATTCTCTGACTACAGACCCGAACCTTTAGAGGTCACCTGCCACCAGATGAAGGCTCCAAGTTACAATTTACATTTATCCACTAAAATAATTTCTCAATTGTAAAGGCAATGTATTATTCACTCCATGCATATTTGGCAAGACACATTAGTGGGTGCCTATTGTCTATGTGCATGCAGAGAGCCTTGTGGGACATTTTCATTTTTGCATTTACTGCTATCGTTATTTTGCCTATTCACAAGGGCCCTGTATCGCATGTATTATTGACTTGTCTGTCCTGGTTGATTGGCTTTCTTTCTTGGTGTCCGTTCAGCCGCTATCTTTGATGCTGTTGTTGCAATTGTTTGACTCTCATTATTGATCAGCAACCTCTTTAACAGAGGTTTAGAAGAAATTTTCAACAGTTACAAAGTCCAGATCTATCTCATTGCTCCCAAATTCTGTGTCTCATGCTTTAGCGATTCAGGAGCTGAAACCACATTGGAACCATTATGTTTTAATCTCTTTAAATATCATGTGACCATTTGTTTGATAGCATTAAGAATGGCTTTTATTTTTCATATACCACATGAAATATATTCATTACAGCCATTTTGACAACACTATTTAAAACTGGCTTTTTTTTATTCCCTCGGAAGGTTAATAATTCAATCATGATCCAAATACTACATGGGTTTTTTGTCGACCACACAAACTAGCTAATTGACCAGCGTGTCTCTAATACGTTTCAACTGCAGCCGAATGCTTTTCCAGCCATTGTTTACTCATTGCGGGCCTGTAATAGTGGACATTTGGAGGAAATCGAGCTGGGAAGTATCATGTGTGGCAATCGTGCAGGCGAAAGGGTTTACACGGCCGATGTTCGCTTATTTGCGTCCCTCGGCATGTAGCAGTTGTGGGCACGTGAGAATTTCAAGTAGTTGAGAATCAGAGATGTTCCAAACGTCTCCTGTTGGCTGTTAGATGAAGCTATTTTTCCAAGGCAAATGTTTTTGCAAGAGATGCCTAATGCCACCAGTAAAAGCATTTTCCCTGGCACTGATCAAAAATGTCTTTCTCCCATTTAGCATATTTATTCAGATCTTCAGTTGGTTAATCATTAAGGGTAAGAACGATTGTCTTCAAAGTTGATTTTCGGTTCGGCGAATCAAACGAGGCAAATACCAATGTTGATGCACACAGTTTAAATTTCTACGTCAGGCGTTCATTGTGTCATGATAGGATGTTTGTTCTCCTATAAAGGATTATCATTCTCAATCAAACCCTGGTCACGAAGATCCATCAAATTATCGTTTGCAATATAGCCGAGGCCCACGGGGTGATAAGAATAGCATAATCCACTTCGGTGGTTTTCTTTGTCTCGTCTGAAACTTGTTCAAGTCTGGAATGATATTTTCTGCTTTAAAGGGGAATTACATTCTACATGTACTGTCTGCCACACATCAGAAGGTTCAGACTTTAACTCCACTTTTTTGCCATCACCTACGCAAACACTGTTGAATCACATTCAGGCTTGATATGTTCTACTTGATCGATACATGAAGTCCTCGGGGAGAGTTTTAATGATATTTGATGATACAAGCACGTATTAATTTTATCAAAAAACTTCATGATGGGGAGGACTTCTGTAAAACCCATTACAAAGGAATTATCCTATTTAGGAATGGCTGTCTGTTTGTCTTGGAAAAGGAAAGTTTAAAATCATGTATACCATGTAATTTACAAAATACAAAATCACTCTGCTTCAGGAAAGGACAAGGGTTTATCAAAGTCAAGAATTATTTTCCTTTATCATAACAGTAACATGAAATTCACGTATGGAATAAATTTGACTATTTCAATTATTATTCTACAATGAAAGAGGAAACAGACTCCTAGAGTAGACACATGTTCAAATAGACAAGAAAAAGCTCTGATATATCAGAAATACTGTCCAAAGCAGTACCGTATATGACCGCGTATAAGCCAAGCTACCCATTAGATGTTATTACAAGATAGGATCCTGAGTGGTTACTGTGAGTAATGCTGTACCAGTAATTCAGTGACTAATAGGCCTTAATTACCTCTTTGATTACATCAGTTAACGATGGGATAGTTGTATTAATAAATGCTTGTCATTAAGGGCATTTTCAGTGGAGAAATTTGATATAATTGTTCATATTGTTCCTTCTGGCTATTTATCCCATAATCAGCTATGGCCAACATGGATAATTGCTATTTGTTTTAGATTAGTGGACTTCTAGGAGATCAAGCGCTTCAGCCGTTGTTGATAATGTCAGTATGCTGCCTTTTGACATAATATGACATTTGGAAGTGTGTTCACAAGAGATAATGATGATTAATTGATATTGACCACAATGTTCTTGGAGCCTAATCGTTATCTTATGTTATATTGTAAAGTCCATTGAAGAGTGTATCGATTTGTTCCCTGCTGAAATTAGGTACATATTTGAAGGTATGAACATGCAAGGGTTAAATTTATCGGAGTTTATGCATTAAGTACGAGAACAGTTTCATGTCTGAAAGTCTTGTTCAATCCGAAATGTTTGATATGCAAATCAATAAAATCAAGTCTTGAGAGGGGGGGACATTTAAAAATTAGGTCACAGTTCCAATGATGCAACGCAGAATTATATATGTTAAAACTTGCTTTTAGCACCAATGAAATGTCTACCGTGAAGACTGTTTGAATTAGATTAAGAGCTTGTGAAGTATTTGATCAACAGCTAATCATTTGATATAGCTTTGAATTCCAAGGCTTGGCATAAGATTGGGTCGATGCCGGTCTGAGGCAAATGAGTACGTTATGACCGGGAATTGTGGGAGAGAAAGCGACCAAGTGTCATCGCTTATTTGATTACGAATGGGAGATTTGTGGAAGTAACCTCATCAAGACAAGGTGCCGACTGCCTGCGAAAGCCAAGTGGAAAAATCTGCTCCAATTTCTGGTTGAATCTGCTCCAATTTCTAAAAGCAGAGGCATGTTGGGTAATTGCTGTATGATAATCTCTCCTAGCACCTCATGGCTGCCTCCGACTTGCGATTACACAGCTTTATTGAAGTGATTGCGAACAGAACCAAAATCAATTGTCCACAAATTATGTTGCTTTGTGTAAAAAATTGTTAGTGTAGTTTCAGTAGAAACTATCCAAAAGGGGCAAAATTCAGGGGACAAGACTCAAAGACTGTGGCTACTGTTTGTTGGCCACAAATATATGATTGCCTCCACTTAAAATTGATTTTTTTCCAGATAAAATGGAAATGACTTGACCTTAGGTCTAGCATGGAGGAAATTTTCCATAAGGGAGCGATCAAACCGAGTTAGTTTGTGGTCATAATTGGTGCCTCCCAAAGCGCCGGACCACTGTGCTACATTCACATCTAAGGCAGTGCTTTTTTACCCGCAGAGTTTATCGATTTTGTCCATGGAGATAATGGCAGATTGAATTTGTGTTATAATTAACAAATACTATGGACTAGAGGAGGCAATTTGAAACTTGGACACGTTATTTCCTTTGTTGACTTCCCAAATTTGATTTCCCCCAAAGTAGCATTATTGGTGCTTATTTTGGTATGGGCATTACCCAAGTGGGATCAGTAGTAGGGACTTTTATTCAATTGTGGACTTACAGCTGTATGTCAGAGATTGTTCCCCTGATTTGATGGTTAAACAAATCGATCTGTACGCTGGTGACAGAGACGAGCCAAGTAGGCCTCAGGTAACACGTGTCTCCTTGCTCGTCTGTAACACCACAACACTCTTTTCTCGGTCACATAAGTCCACCAAGCAGAAAGAGTTACAGATAACAACCAACTGTGTTTGTTTGTTGTTTAACACCACAATATTCCAGCTATGTGAAGGCAGTCTGTAAATAATCATGTCTGGACCAGACAATCCAGTGATTGACATCATGAGTATCGATCTACATAATTATACATGCATCAACCAAATCAGCAAGCCTGATCACCCAATCCAGTTAGGCACATCTTATGACAATCATCATATACTGAAGACCAGTTCTAACCCAGATCTTCACAGGGTAGGGCAGAATGACTTCATATACCCCACGT
Source organism: Haliotis cracherodii (assembly GCF_022045235.1). Lineage (NCBI taxonomy): Eukaryota > Metazoa > Mollusca > Gastropoda > Lepetellida > Haliotidae > Haliotis > Haliotis cracherodii. Next base: position 37,666,180 of record NW_027266343.1, read on the forward strand.
TTGTATGAGAACCAACTCATAAAGATGAGGTGGTTAATTACTGTGTGTGACATGGCTGATTGTGGGTCAACATGCCACAACAGAGTGGAGCGTTGCTGTGTTTGAACCTCTACCTTGCCCTGACTGTTAGTGTCCATGATATTGCTTGAATAATACTGCCTGTGGTATACAACATTCACACTCTCACACTGGTGACACGTTTCACCTAGTTGGTCTGTAACATAGGACGGACGTAAGACAGGGCGACAGTCTTTAGTCAACTGGTCAGGTCTCCCATGGGCAAGTTGTCGTCTGTATCTTAGAGCGGACATGTTGTTGGGAACGTTGGGTCAATATTAATCTATATGCATGTGTCCTTGTTCTACATTGTGAACCAGATGTGTGGTATTTGTTTCACAATGAGTACTTTATGACATTTTTGATTATCCAAACTGGATGAATTATTCATTTTCGATAATTCCAGCTTACGTTCATTTGTATGATTTGCCTAGTTAAGTCATCCAAAATGCAAAATACATCCTTTGTAGAAATGTTGTAAGCCTTATGACACTGATTGTATAAAAAATCACATAACGGGACATAAAAATGTGTAACTTTTGCCTGAAATAAAAAGATAATAACTGTCTGAAAACATAATCAATATTATTGAAATTGTGAAGATTGTATCAAGATATTTCTGGTTTAGCTTTTGTCGTGATAGAATCTTCCTATAACCATTTTCTTTCGTCCAAGTTGTTCAGTCTCGAGACAGTTATAGATTTTACACTATGCTTCACTTTGATATGTGACAAATGTTGAATTGAGCAGGGAATGATATTCTTCAAATCAATTCCAGGATTAAAGCATGGGCTATGGTGTGCTCAGTGCCCTGAAATCAACGGCTAATATGTTTTTCTAATGTGCATTATATTTGGCACTTGAACAAGTGATTGTACCCGTGAGTGGCACTCATCCCCATGCCTCCCATCTTTCTGTATCGCCGTCCCGATCTGGAGGAACACCGTCCGCTTGTGGAATATCAGCAAGCAGCTTAGGCAAGCCAATATCAGACGCTCACATCACATTTAAACTCTATGCATAGCAGGAACATTATGGCCACAATCCCAAGCCTGTTTTTTTTACAGATGAGTCTTAACACGTTTTTCTCTGTTTCAGGAGATGAAAGTTAACTGGGCAACTTCTCCAAGTAGCCAGCCCAAGCAGGACACAAGCAGTAAGTTATCTCCCCTTACCAATGGCTATTACCAATGGCTCTTCTGGCTGCAAATGGCACTCACAATTTATGGGCAATTCCACGACAACCCACACATGGGGCTTCTGTTAGGAGGGACCAAAAAGGAAAATTCAAGCAATAATTAACTTTGACCTGTCATATGTCTGTTGCTATTGGCATCAGCTATTTAGCCATTTAGTTCCAAGGACTTCCTGCCAAGGATGCTTCTTTCTGTGTTAGTTTCAGCGTCATTGTTCCTGTAAAATCTGCAATGTTTTTGAAACAGATTTATCATTGCTTGACCTTTAACATGTGAGATTGTGTGTTTCTGTCTCTAGAAATTAGACTCTCACAGAGTGAGATTTTCAATCACATTTATACAGAAAGACAATCAGAGAGATCTCCTGAAGTTTCAGTGTTACTTTTGCATATTAATTTCAATATTTGGTTTGATTGTAATCTAAAATCTAACTGTCAGATTTTTTTTAGTTTATAAATAGAAGAAAACAAAAGGGAAACATTTAGTCGGACACAAAACTATTCATATCTCATTAGTACAAACTGAAAATACTTCTTGTTATGTTGATAAGAAAGGCTTGAAAATGTTCAGTGTAATTGCACACTGGAGAGTGTTGCTTTTTCATGAAAACATGCTAAATTCAAAGCTTGCTACTTTGGATATGTGTAGGATCTGGTTCTTGAATGAATTGACACATAAGGACAAGAAAAACGGCTGTTAGGAAATAGCTGATTCTAACAGCCCAAAGCTGTTCTCAGTGGACCACTTTTCATACATAAATTACAACACTGTACTTCACCAGTAAAATAGAACTTAACTTGTTTACAAGATGTTTTATGGCTGGAAGAGGATATTATTATTCATACTGTTTAGGAAATTCAGAAAATCCAATTTACACTTGTTTCAATGTTTGAAATGGGTGTGAGCATCAGTGCTCAAGGTTTCCATGGAAACCTTAAATTTTGTGACACTTTTTGGGTAATTTTCTTATGATATATTAATAATTTTAAATAGTTTCTCAATATTAAAACCTGTTGTTGCTATGGAAGCTAAATGAGTGTCTCCAAGTTGTGCAATGTGTTAATGGTTAAGTATTGATTATAAAATGTTGCAGGTTTGATCCAATTCCTTTCATGTTGCTTATATTAGATCATGTATAAGGCCATGAAAAAGAGTGAAATGTTTTTGTCAGAAGTTTATTTTGCTCTTTTTTTTCTTCAGTAGGCAGTTGAGCATATAAACTCGAACAATTAAAACATATGCCTGTCAACAATAGCAGTATTTGTTTTGGCAAGGGAAATATGTACCTACATCAATGAAATCTTGATATAATTTTTTTTTATTGATTTCTCTGGAAAAAACAGGTTTTAAGATGTTTTATATGACCAACATGATGAGAAACATTCATGAATTTTCATGGCCTCACAGCTGTCATATTTCTGTGTCTTACATATATACATGTATAACTATATATAACTTATATCTGTGTTTAGTTTGTTTGACATGTCTTGTAAATGTACATCTACATGATACTAACATGTGTTTATCCAAAATCTAACATGTTTCTCGTCAGCTTTGTGTAACTAACTGAAAACGTTTTTTTTAACTTTGTCTGTGTCCTGACAATTTCTTGGTCGAGGTTCATATGTCCTGTGTTTTGTTTGAAGGACAATGTAAAATATATGTTTCCTGTGATGTGAGAACATCAACATCTATTCCCCGAGATAACACCTGATGTTCCAGCTAGTATCAGGCCACTGTCTTCGTGCAGGAAACAATATTTGGAAGCACGATCTGGCTTCAACTGCAGCAGTCAGTCTTTCATGATTTAATTTTCTGAAGAGCTTCAAGGTGTATTTCATCAAGTCTTATTGGTCAGCGTATCCCATTATTTCCAATAACCAATTCTTCAATTGCTGAAATTATTACTTTACATAATGGACGATGCATGACAAAAAAGATACCGCTCACCTTAATTTATTTTCTGAGCTGTTCATAACAGATTTTCTGGTTAAGAGTCTAATTCTGACCAGTCCGTCTCCAAATTCTACACATTTGCCAGCCATATTCCATTATAGGTGCCAATACGTGTCAGAATTCAGGAAGAGAGAGAAACACAATCATTGAATATAATGCTTTCTGTGTTGCTTTGAAGCGTCCTGTTCAGCATTAATTTCAACTTTTTGTCCTACGTTCGGACTTGGCTATGGATAGAAAGATTTTGAAAGCAATCAGTGGCCGACCAAACAGTCATCTGTTGATGGATTGGCGCAATATGTCACTGACATTTAAATCACTTTTCCCTACAAAAAATAGTGATTTCCGAAGATTTTTATCCAACATCCATCATTCTTCTCGGTGAAAAGATATTGGAAAATTTTCACGGCTTTTTTAGCCCGGACTCTGTTAGGCCATGCTTTTCTGTGTCAATTTTAATCCATGTCAACCCTCCTGCATTTCATGGAGGTGTGAATTGAACGGTTCAGTCAGACTAAAATGAATGCCCAATTTTTTCCTGAAGAAAAAGTGGTGTGGACTAGTTGAGCTTATTTGTTTTCTTCTCATTTATTGATTATTCTTGGCATGACTACGACCTCGGAGCTATTCCTTACGATGAGATTTGTAATCCAGGAACACAAGAGTAATCAGAGTTCTATAATTAGCATGCAGCAAGTAAATCTAAAGTGCTGGTTCTATATCTGGCTTTTTTGGTCATGGTATTCACTTACCTCGTGTTTCAAGGCCAACGCTTCGGAATCTCTCTGGCTTTGTTCCGATGATGGTCATAAAGAGGTATATACATACACTGGACATTTCATGGTCTACTTCCCCGAACATTCATATTGATAGCTCTTGGTCTGAAAATGACTATTTCTGTGGCATTCAGTCTCAACTGACTATTGACTTTCTTTGAGTGTATGTATTCATAGTATTGATGTCTATGGAGTTCCATGCATATCATTTTGTCAAAAGGGCCATTTTTGTGTCATTTGAATGCAACAGAATATATTTGTCATAATCTGCTTCTTAAGTGAAGTGATTACCATGATTCCATAAATGACATGGAATTGGGTGAAGTTCTGACACAGATTGGTGCAACCTGTCCATATATTCCCACATCTACTTTATCATACCCAGTCTTTATTGCCAACTTGAGGCTTGAGTGGCCCAGAGGTCTCAGTTGCCCCAAGTCACTGTTCAGAGTTGCTTCCCTTGGCTGTGCTGGAATTTGCTGTCAGTAGGTTTTATTCCCAAATTTGGCCTGATGAAGATTTTTTTTCTGTGTAATTTCACACCCTAGCACTGAGGCTTCACAAATATACATTATGTAGGCATTCCTCCTACAATGCATTGCCACACACTGTTCAAATCAGAGTTAATGCTTCTAACTTCTACAATGATTCGGTGGCTGCACAATGGTGAAGGTAATGATGGAGGGTCCTCAATAGAAAAGTAATTTCTGGCATCCACTTCCTCATTCTAAACCATTTGTATGAAATGCATTCAACACAAACAACCCATAGTCCTTAGTCTGAACCATAACACTGTTTATGTTTATTGATTTTCGGTGTTACAATATTTAATGTTTTTGAAATGTCAACCTAAGGTGAGGGAGTTCATTGGTTTACTGGTTCTCATGAATCCCCCAAATCTAAAATCAGAACAAATTAAATTTGGTAGACACTTCGTGACTTGTGCTTTTTATTCTGCTGAAAGGGTGTTAGGTAGCCATGTGGTTGTAGCATCGTCAAGCTGAAGGCTCAGGTTTGATTCCCAACATTGTACAATGTGTGATGCCCATTGCTGGGGTCCCCCAGGGTGATATTGCTGGGATATTGTTGAAAGCAGCAAAAAACCTAACTCACTCACTCGACATTCTGCTGAATGCAAAAAAGTTAATATGAAGTCCTATAAATGGTCTTCATAGTTGATCATACTGTTTTTTCTTTCACTTTAAAATGCCACACGGTTGAGTGGAAACGAACCCAGTATGTTGAATTCTCTGTAGATTGCTCTATTGTATGTTGTAATGATTACATCTCGTTAGTATTTAATAAATTAGGCTTGGAAAAACATGGGGAAAGTAGACAACAGCTGGGAGCTATTGCCTTGGTTGGATGTTAATTGAATGTCCATCTCATTAGCCCTCATCAGGAGTCTCAGCAGGAAGTATTGCAGGAGCTGGAACTCAGTGCTGTTACATGCCAATAGTAATTGAACACAACCGTAGCCACAGACAAAAACATACCAATACTCACAGGCTTATTGTATTACAATGGCCCCCGTGTCCAGCATCATTTGACTGATTTAATAATTTATACCATGCTGGTAGAACGGACTAGTATTGCCTAGAATGGGAATTTATGACTATCCACAGAGTGAGGTCTTCTGGCCCACCTCAGCATAGTGACTGGAGTAAGTGTGTGGTAATGTAATGAAGTCATACTAACTAATATTGCTTTCTGGAAGGAGACTGTGCACAATAGAGGATTTAGGGACTTAACTTGAAGTGTAAATCCACATTCTCCGACACTGACTCCAAACTCCCAGTCAGTGTTTCAGGATCAATGTTTAATTTTGATCCATTACATGTGGTCTGTTTTGGTGAGCAAGATGTTTTCAAAGGCAAGCATTTCAGGTTAGTGGTTAAGGCACTGCTCAAATATGATGATAATGACTTTCTAGAATAGGAGAGTCCACAAACCAATCTGAAGTCAGCCTCAGAAGCAGAAGAAAATGGAGTAAGGTTCCATATGGATTTCAAACAATAATGAATAAAAACTAACCCTATGGCATGCTATCGTCTCCTCACAGACCCCAGTTGTCAATGAGTCATGAGACACCTGCTTATTTGAACATTTGAACCATGTGTCAACAAAAACATAGAAATTAAGGCCTGGAACCTAGATCAGTTTCTCATGCTTTCAGCCCAACAACTAGCTGTTGTTTTTTCCTGCCCTAAGAAAACTCAAGCTTGGTCAACAAGTGTCGACAGGGTAGTAATTTTGAAGGTACAACCCTTAATTTGGTTGTGTCACTGTTGCCTGTGGCTGCTTCCCTGCAGGAGGGCATTGTAGAACTAGTCTAGGAGATTGATTGTGCCCCCAGACTGCCAAGAACTATTACTATGCTTTCTTGTAGCATGTTCCATGCTCAGGTTGTTACTATAATGATGAATTGCATCTTAGGCCATGATCTCTTTCTAATGAAGTTAAGGAAATTGCCCGCCAATGCCTCACAGAGGCTGTTTTTTCGCCAGGAGCGGGAGTCCTGGATTCTTTTATTTCAATTAGATTTTTTCCACGCTGGCAAGTAATCTTTTCCATTTATCTGTATTGTCGTGGACAGGAAGAAACCTCAATGGAGTTGGCCTTATTCAAGCAGATTGTCTGGAAAATTAAATCTTTTCAATTCATTTCCTCATCATTTCAATCTTTTTTTTTGTTAATGGATTCAATTTGACACTTGTCAGAAATTCTGCACTATTTCTACTTACTTAGTCCCTTATGTGTTCGGAGATTAGGGATAAGGAGTTAATTGGTAAGTTGTTCTTGAAGACCCGTTTTCAAATTACCTCAAAGGTGTTATTATAAGTGTTTGGAAGGAATAAAGGACATGGGTCCTGTTCCCTGTAATCCTTGCACTGTGACTATCCTAACCTCAAGTTTGACATGGAGGCGGGATAGTCTAGAGGTTAAAACATTCGCTCGTCTCTCCCAAGACCTCGGGTTCAATTCTCCACATGGGTACTATCTGTGAAGCCCAAATCTGTGTTGCCCCTGGTGATATTGCTTGAATATTTCTAAAAGTGGCATAAAACCATATTCACTCATTTTAACCTAGAGTTAAGATAGTCGCATCATTAGGATTGCCACGTGAGGCCAGAGTCCAGGCCCATAGTCGAAATACAGAGATGTGCGCTACTTGAATCTTTAGAACTCAGTTTCATGGCAACATTAAAGTGTTTTCATGGTCCTCTAGCATAACAACCATCAATTTCATTATTCCTGCCCTTGTTTGAATTAGTGACATGATTAGAAAACACATCAATAGAGATAAGAGTGATTTATTTTATGGTCTCCCTTTAGTTTCTTATGACCAAAGCTTAACGTAATGAATTGCATGTTGTTGACATAAGGATAAAGGAGGCATTAAGAAACCTATCTCATGGGTTCAGTTGGATCTCTCATCATGGGACATTTTTGAGGATAACATATTGCTTCAAATCATATGGGCAACATGCATGCTAAACGCTTCATCTTTGTCACCCTGCACGAAAGGTTGCCTCATTTGTACAGTGCCTGAACTTCAGTTCCGGAACTTTGTGTCTTTTCCCAAACTGGCAATTTCCATAAAAGACCTGTTTCATAATTTGATCCCCTGTGCTGCATGAAGCCCAATGGAAGAAATATAAGAAGCAGGTGGAATTAAAAAACGAATTCATGTCAGAGTTTTATCTCAGCCCGGACAAGTTTACGAGTACCCAGAGAAGGACAAAAAATTCCGAAGTGTGGCCATTTGTAAGGCTTGCCTCCAGAGAGTCTATCATTTGCAGGAGGTTTCGACATCTCTCTACAACAAAGACGTTGGGGCTGGCAAGTCTTTTGTTGGTTGGAATCTGTTCAGAGCTGTTACAGGGAAAAGGACATTTTGTGCAAGGCAGCTTTCATGGGTTGTTTAGTATGTCATGAGTTCCCTTCTCGGTGGCTCTCCTATCACCAGTCTTCCAATCCATTGATTTGTTGTCACAAGTAGCGCTTTAATTCCTTCATTCTCACCACAAATTATTGAAGCCGGATGTAAATTGTATTTTGGTGAATTACAAGGCTGATTTGTTAGTTCAAACAGTTTATGTTGCTTGATTTCTGTGTTGAATTAAATTACTGTTTATTATGGAACTATCATTGAGGTTATGTGTCAAAACCTGGCAAGTAATTTAATATGAAGGGTAAATATTTTTATCATATCGGTGTGTTGTAGATTTGCGTGGGTTTGAATGAATAGCGTCTCCTGCTGACTGACAAGTTTACTGGAAATCTTCAACCCAAATGTATTTTATGACTAGACAAGAAAGTACAGAAGAAGTATTGAGCCGTTCAATTTCATTTCTTTTGTATTTTCTGAAAGGAAAGGCGTACATAGCTACAGTACGATATTCAACTGGCTTTTCTCAAGTGTATTTCAAATTAGATTCTGTCTCCCATCCTGTTCTTTCCACAAACTCAGCCATGAATGCATCCTGGAAGGTTCAAAGGATATTTTTTGCAATGTAATCAGATTTTCATTGTCAATGGTCAGCAGAATGTGTAGGCCTTGTGTCCAGTTAGGTCAAATCTTGGCGTGTCTGGCCAAGGACCAGATGAGCTGAGGTGTCTTGGTTGGTATTCCACGCATCTCCAGCGTAATTAGGCTCAGTGTCACCCGCCACCTGGTGGTGGCTCCCTGCATGCACATTGGTGCGGGGCTGTGTCTCACGAGACGGTTCTGTCATTCCGCCAGTTAGAATTGTTGCTATACACAGGACTCATTTTCATCTTGGAGACTTGACCTTTTGAAATCTGTCTTTTAAGACATAGTTACGCCTTATTACAGTTTGCGTTCAGACGTTTCTCGCCGGAAAAGTAGGATCATCAACAGCTGAATCCTCCGAGCTGTTTCAAGTCTGTGAAGCTGGGAGAATAATATACTCATTATGTCCTGTAGCACTTTACAGTTAGACCGAAGGCTCTTGAGGAGTCCTCCAACAGGTCATTACATCATTATAACTCCAGAGTTGCCACCCAAACTTAGGTGCTGCATTTATCATCTTAAAATTGTCACCTTGCATTTCGTCAGGTGCTGCATTTATCTTAAAATTGTCACCTTGTATATTATAAGGTGCTGCATTTATCTTAAAATTGTCACCTTGCATATTATAAGGTGCTGCATTTATCATCTTAAAATTGTCACCTTGTATATTATAAGGTGCTGCATTTATCTTAAAATTGTCACCTTGCATATTATAAGGTGCTGCATTTATCATCTTAAAATTGTCACCTTGCATATTATAAGGTGCTGCATTTATCATCTTAAAATTGTCACCTTGCATATTATAAGGTGCTGCATTTATCATCTTAAAATTGTCACCTTGCATATCACTAGGTGCTGCATTTATCTTAAAATTGTCACTTTGCATATCATAAGGTGCTGCATTTATCATCTTAAAATGATCACATATCATTTTATGTTACAGTGACTGATTAATTGTTCCTTAGATATCTGTAGGGTACAATGGCATTAGTAGTTCAATCCAACTTGTCCACGGCTCAATTTGAACCAGTGTGTATTTTTAACATAATTCAAGTTTTTGAGAAAACAGTTTGCCCTTCCAGATAAGCCATGACTAATGCTGTGGAGAGGTGGCACTGTGGGTTATTCTCTTTATTGTTATCCCTTTGTTGGATCAGACTAATGGTTGGTGGTACGAATCCCAGTTGAACTGCTTGGCAATGCCACATGTTACTCTCCATCTTCTAACATCAGTGGACTCTTGAAGATCCGGGATTGAATAGGTCTTCAGCAACCCATGATTGTCATAAAAGGGGATTATGCTTGTTGTAAGAGGTGACTAACGGGATCGGGTGGTCAGGCTTGCTGACTTGGTTGATGCATGTCATCATATCACAAGTGTGTAGATAGATATTCATGATGTCAATCACTAGATTGTCTGGTCCAGACACGATTATTTACTGACCGCCTTCATATATCTGGAATATGGCTGAGTGTGGCATTTGACAACAAACAACATAATTTAGCATCATTGAATTGTTTTTCTTAGAGATAAAATTTGAATATTTAAATATTGATGCCAGTGTTCAAAATTAAGCTTGAAAGTAAGGGCTCTTTATCATAACTCTAATGTTAAATATTAACATTATAAGGTCAGGGATTCAAATACTTTACGAGAAGACCACAATTATCCATGAGCCCCTTAATTCTCATCACTGGACTAGGCGGTCGGGTAGCCTAGTGGTTAAAGCGTTCGCTCGTCATGCCGAAGACCCGGGTTCGATTCCCGGCATGGGTACAATGTGTGAAGCCCATTTCTGGTGTCCTCTGCCGTGATATTGCTGGAATATTGCTAAAAGCGGCATAAAACCATACTCACTCACTCACTCACTCACCACTGGACTGGATAAAAAAAACAACCACCAAAACTTGTAAGTTTTAAAGTCAGTTGTTAAATTACCTTTAAGTGTACTCTGGTTCAAGTCCATGCATGCTGGCACCATTGTGACGGAACCAGTACGTCATGTGTTTACCGGTGGTCAGACATGTGCTTTGAACATTGTAAGTAGGAAGTAGGTTGTATGTTAACATTGTCTACTTCCAGAAACGGAAGTTTCACGTTTGCGCACTTGGTTCAACCACCGAATGCATTGATTTCCATATCAGCGCTTGTTATTTCTGGCCGGTGGTCCGGACAAGCTGATGAAGCCAGTAGTTTCTTCTCCAGGCTTCATTAATTGATAAAGTTACAACAGATGATACACTTTTCTTTGATGCTGCTTTTAGCACAACTTTGGTATTTTGGAATTTTACATCACAGTTTTGTTTGATGAAGTAAAATCAGTAGAAAAATCCTGAGCTGTTACATTAACCAGAGCATCTCATTGTTGTTGGATGGCTGAGAAATCTTTCAGATTGAATGTCATCACTTGGAGGAATATTTTTTTAATTTATTTTACCAATTCTGTTACGGTATTTAAAGAATAATGATTTTCTATCCATGGTTATTGGAAATAATGTTTTTATGGATTTTCAGTGTGTTAAAATATTTGCAATGTTAGTGAGTTGTATTTCTAGATTCTTCAAGACAAAAATTAAAGTGGTAAAGTTTATGGCTGAGGAAATTCAATATCTATGGGGTTTTCCCTATCACATATATCTAATGTTTTATAGAAGGAAAATATCAATTGAAATGTTTGCAGACATTAATCATTTTGAAAAAAGGATACATCCTGATTCACACTTTACTCCAGCGCTACACAGTCTTGTGATTACAAAGATGATTTTGCAAATTCTCACTTTTCAAATCCCAAATTGTGTTTTCCGTCCAAGATCGGAGACACTTGGGAAGTTAAATATAATCTATTACGTGGCAAATATTGACACGTGAAGATTGCCACTGGCGGGGGAAATTCAACAGCTTTGCCATTCGTTGTGATGGCCGATGCATAACTTATCCATTTCGCACCATAGGGAATTTTTCACTATCAAAATTTTCCAGTAGCTGTCAGGATGGGTGTATTGATTGATTGTTAATTATTCATTAATCAGTTTTGGAAATCCCCAGCAAGGTGTTGGCCTGTCGTATTCTGTACTAAGTGAAGAAATAACTGTAGAATTTGGCTACCCCCGAGAAATGGTTTGTCTTATAAATTATTGCTGAGGCACTCACTCTTTAAGCCTAAGGCAAAGCTAATTAAAGTCAACAAATTGCTCAGAGGTTCATGCTCAAAAAAGTGTTTTTCTAATTTGAATTTCAGAGTAGCCTACGGCACTAAGATTACGAAAATTTCTTGAAAAACATAACAAAGGTGACAATTTTGAAATGAAGAGTAAAGTTTGATTAACACATTCTCAATTTGTTGTGAATTCTATTCAAATCGCTCCAAATCTGCTTTTCCTGATGCTCTGTTTTTATTTCTAAGACGTCTCTTCATTTATACTCCAATCATGTCGACAACTCATTTGATTCCTAAACAGGTTTTAAGACAATTGAAATCCAAAGCCTTTACAATGATCAGTTTGAAGGAGAGTTACCTCCCTTGACTAGAATCGCAATAAACTCTTGTCTTTCAAGAGAGAGCTCCAGGATATTCAAATTCTTTTGAAATTTTCCTTTTTGTCATTATGTGATCAGCACACTTCCTAATTCTGCTGTTAGCAACAGAATTATTGTCACTCTTTTTTAGATTGACCAAAATATTTGCCATGCTAATTTCATGTTAAAAGCTCCTCATTTTTCCAATGGAGTGACTGCATATCAGGCTTATGGCAGTCATTAAGAGGGGATTTCTGGAGGTGATGGTATGTGAGCCAAAGATTGGTCACCAAGCACTCGCAGATATGGTAATCCACCATGATTACTTGTACCGTTGCATTGTAGGGGTTTTCAGTTCCAAGAATAACCAATAGAGGGAGTAATAAAACCCTTGTCCTCCATACATTACGATTTATCTCTCCCTTGTGGAAAGTAACTTATCTTCAATTATGAGAGTTGGAGAGCAGGCGATTGGACTGGCCTGCCAATACATCCGCGTTAGAAGTGATTTGAAACACAGCCACCATGCAGTCAGCCCTAGCCTTTAGTTGATCACCAATTAGATCTAGTTCTCCTGTAGATTTTATTCTAAGGGTAATCTTTCATCACAGCTTTTCTGAATTCGCGGCAGGCTTTGAGGGTCATAGTCTGATTCAGTTAAGGAATATACAGCTGCATTTAATTCGTAGTGTCTGTTGTAGCTGTTTGTGAATGCTCGTTGTCCTCGCCATTACCCAGGCATTGTATCGCGTGTTTTTCATATCCCCCTAATCCGTAATGTTTGAATGCAATAGGATGAAGCCAGATTGGAGTTTGTTTTATAAGCTTGTCAATAACACCTTTGATCTGTCGTCAATCAATTCTTTCCTGCGAACTCTCTCGTTCAAGTCTATCAGTATTTATAACATTATTACATGTTGTAAAAAAAAATCTGCCTTCTGAAGATTGCTGTTGATTATAGGGTCGAAAATCGTCGAAATTGAATTAACGAGGGAGACAGTCTCATTCCTAGTATGCATCAGAGAAGTCAAACGAACACTTTAAGCAGTTAAAACCCAAGAGGCCTCTAAAGTACTCGTACAGTGGAAACTGGAGTCACACCCTTAGCATAGCTGCAATGTCCGGCCATCAAACCAGCCCAATATTTGGTGACTTAATTTGAAACACTTTAACTTTTAAACGAATATGGTGGAAACTCGTGTTCAACAATTTCAAACTGTTACGCAGGCAGACAATCCAGCTACTAATCTAAATCCAGCTGAGATTTATTCCCATGTCTTCCTTTTGCAACAAATTACTTAAATTAAATATTGATGCTTGAATTCATCTCTTCATTTCGGTGTAATTTGTAAGATTGATATATTCTTTTCTGCCAAGGAAAGCAGCATTCTTGTGTCTGGTTCAAAATGGTGGCCTACTTTTCCCGTCATCATAACTGATTATTTTCAATATTTTCAAAATTAAGAATGAAAATCAAGGGCTCCTTATCATAACCTTAAGGTTAACAAATACTATTGCTAAATGGCTGAAATAATGCTGATGCAAAGTTTTCTGAATTTTTTACTCACTCACTGTTGGAAATTACCAATGTTTGGGATCCGATATTCAAATTAAGATTGAAAATGTCAAGGACGCCAAGATCCTCTGAGGCCCCCGTCGTTAAACAACAACACATCGTGATATTGCTGGAATATTGCAAAAAAGCGACGTGAGACCATGCTCACTCACTGCCTCACTTTAACACTGCACAGTTATGTGAAAGAAGATGTGGATGATTTGCAGTTAACAGTAGCTGTTGTAAAACAATAGGTGCACTTGCTTTGATCAGCAAGTACGAGCACTTGTGTGATGTCAAACCAGACTTGGCAAATAATGGTGTAATTTGGTTAACACCCCAGTTATGCTCCATGTAGAGTTTAATTTACTTCTGTGAATGTCAAGTCCAATAATCACAAATTGTTTCTTTATAAGCATTTTGACCACCTCATTATCAACTGCAGTGATCATAGTGGGTGTTGCTACCACGTCAGCAAACAGTTCACCACTGTTTTATTTGGCAGATTATGTTTAAGCTTTAACATCATGTGTAATTGATTGCACTATGCAAGTCCTTAACCTTTTAGAGTCTTAAAGGTGTAAATGAAAACTGGTGGTTTTGAAATAAATTGAATTAAAAGAAATCTGGAAGAAGTTGATGGATAAAAGTAGAAATATTTAAGTGTCAAAAATTATCTTTAACGTGAGTTTTGTCAAATCTTTTATGTATCGGTATTCCTACGGGAGCCGAATGTGATGAGCCTTAAGTGATTTTGCATAAAGATGATATACACAGAACCTTCTTTAAATGTTTTTCAGTGGAAATACGATTCCACTACCCTAATTGGGATGTAATTTCAATTTGAATTTTCCGAATATTTTTCTCAAGATTTTTCTTTTTATCACCTAACATCTTGAATGCATTGCTACACCACGTTGAGAAAGTGAGTGATAGTGTTTGAAGAAGCCATGTGTGTAAGTCAGACTTCAAGGACTCTCGACAACATGCTTAAGATTGCCTTGGATCTATCCCCAACATGTAGCTTGGCAGTGATGGGTCTATATTGGTCCAGCTATGTCTGGAATCACGGAGGTTATTCTGTCACCAATAGCTTTCACCTGCGCCTCAACTGATCTTTGTGTCCAAACATTTAGACTGTTTAGTGCCATTAGTGAGTTAATATTGAACAGACAAGGTCGCGATCCTTGCCAAGAGCCAATCTGCTCACGGGCGTTAGATTGATGGGGAGGGAAGCTGGACCAACCAACATATGCAAGTGAGGTACTCTGTGAAGCTGAAGATGCGTTAAATGTCGTCTTTAGTTAGTTTGGTCTGAATGTGACAGATTACTTCATAGTAGGTGACAAGGACATTGAACAGTGATACTTTGATGTTTTGTGTGTAAATACAGGGTTTAGTTACAGCGTGATATCTTGTGATGCTGGTTTTGTTCTATGTTTTTTTAATGCAGTTTTATTCCAGATAAAGGATCCGCATTCGTTTCTTGAAAGAGAAGGGATGGTGGGGTAGCCTAGTGGTTAAAGCGTTTGATCGTCACGCCAAAGACCCGGGTTCGATTCCCACATGGATACAATGTGTGAAGCCCATTTCTGGTGTCCCCCGCTGTGATACTGCTGGACAATTGCTAAATGTGGCGTAAAATCATACTCACTCACTCACACTTGAAAGACAGTCATCACATGAGAGAAGATGCACAGTTTCTCTACTTCCGTGCCCATAATATCGGACCGTCTGTTATGTTTAAATTGCCCTAATTTGGTTAAACTGTTTACCTACTAATGAAACCAACATTATAATTGAACATCAATTTAATCCATGGTTTGAGTTAACATTGTGGAAATTTGACCTGATGAAAGTGTTATAAACTGCACTCAGTTTATAGATCTGGACACAGGATATACTCCCAACAACTTTTGATGCTGATGAACACACTTCCACATGGAGGGAGATACTTGGATCTGTTTTGTCAAATTAACATGGAAACTCAAAAAGGGAAAAAGTCGCTTGAGTTTTTGTGTTTGTTTTTTTCCGGAAAAAAAATTACAAAACAGTGTTGAAATTTGGGACCGTGTTGTCCTTTGGATGTTCGTGCACTAGTTAGTACTAATTCTGTTGTTTCCACATTTTATTACTTGACTGATGAGGTTCTTTCCTGCATTTCAGAGTGGTTAAGATCAACGTATGGTATGTGTGTCTTACTTATTTCATTAATACTGCCCACCTAAAAAAATGAAAAAGAAATTTGATATCTACCAGTAGCCAAAACAGGGAGAGAAATTTTTAAAAATGAAAAAAGAAATCAGATATTTACCAGTAGCCAAAACGGGGAGAGAATTTATTTATTTATTTTTTTTTTTTGTTGGAGTAAGAGAACCAAGTTCTGTTTTGTGATAAGTACAGATTTTGAAACTGAACTTCATTCCATGAGAGACTTGATACATGGTGGCGCAAACAAATTACAGTCCCAGGACAAGGTGGGTCTGCAAAAGAAGAAATGGATTGTGGGTAACTTTGGGGGACGGGATGGGGGAGGTTTGAAGGGGGGAAGGGACATGTTTGATAGGATGCTGCTTATCCTGATTTGACAATGGTAACGTTCCCTCTGGTAAATGAGAGGGCGTGAGTCAAGGTGTGCGGTTTCCATAATTTGATTTCCTTTCTCTTCCAGAACACTTTCACATATTTGTCGGGGATCTGAGTCCAGATATTGAGGGCCACCAGTTACGTGAAGCTTTCAAAGTATTTGGAGAAATCTCGTAAGTATTTATCCCGGGAGTGGTGTAGACATGAAGGCAGGAAAATGCAATGTGTTCACTTTTCAAAGATTGTTTGCAAACTGGAAAAACCCCAAAAGATTCTGAAATGTACCCTGGATGTCAAAACTGTTCATCTTTGAATGTAAACCATTTCTACAATCTATTCATACACCTCTTACCCGTGGACCTATGCCTCATTGCAATCTTACCACTACGACTATCGTAAGTCTTATGCTTACGACAGTTGCATGTACTAAGGTAGGATTGTCTTGGGACCCAAGCTTCAGATGGTTTAAGTGGCATATATCCTACTCAACATTTGCTAAGGATCACACCTTTAACTAATGATGACTATTTGGGTCCTTAGAAAATGTAGAGCAGTATAGTCCTACAGGAAGGTAAGTCTCAATTCATTTATGATATGGTTAGTTTATTACAGAGATCTGATGTGAGTTCATGAACTATCAAAAATATTTCTATGGTCAATCACTCTTGAACAGCTGGTTTAATGAGGTCCTTTTTAAATCTTTCTTTGATAGGGTAAGTTTGGTGAATGGCAATCAGGCCTACTAGGACAGGCATAGGAAAGAGATAATATTTATAAGGAGCCTTCAAAATTCATGCTAGCCGAAGACGAAAAATTGTGCTGAGGACAGGTAAAAGTCCACTGTGATAGTCCAGATAGTATTTGAGGGCTATAATTCTGAGCCAGTTCTCAATGCTGAAGTTTTGCCACAAATTGAAACTGTACAAAACTGATAAATGTAAACATAGTAATCATTATTTTCTTGTACAAGCAGTACTAGGTACACACTCTGAGGACTAGTGAATTAAGGTTGACACTAGTCATCTGGACTAGTCTTAAAAATAACCACCAAATTTCTATGGCTGCATAAGGAAAAGTAATGAAGCATATAAACGTCAGCAGGCAGGAATAAAAATAATGGACACATCTTAACTAAGGCTACTACAAATTGATGAATGCCATTTGAAATCTCCATAGTACAATTTGTCCTGTTATTGGGGATTTATTTTGTCAAGAGATTAGTGTAGAAATGGGGACTTAAGTACTTTATTTGCTTAACATTCGCTTCCGAAACCCATTGGGTTAAAAACATCAATGCAAAGCTAAAAACTAATATGTAACTTTTTTCAGTCATTATCATTCCATCTGTTTACTAGGTAATTGTGCCAAGGTCACAAACATTAATTATATGTTCCAAAGCCATACATTTGAGGAAAGTCCAGTTTACTAATATTTAATTTGAATTGACCTAAATAATAGTCAGAACTGAGAAACCAGTTATCAAAATAAACAGTGCAAATTGAAATTCATGTACAATGAGAAACTAATTTATTTAAATTGAACATGTTTCATGGTCTCTTTCTCATCTACTTCCTCTCAGTAGGACAATGGAAACTGCTGGATAATGTATGTTGGGAGTGTTTTGATCAATGCTTCAAGTCAAGAACCAGATATTAAATAGCTTCATGCTGTGGAGGGAACATCTGGATGCAAATTGGACATGACTGTTGACCAACGGTGCATATGTTGGGAATATTTAATAATGTGTAAAAACATGAATTATACCCAAAAAATAAACATACACTGCACTTTAGCTGTGATTGTTTTCACTTATAAAATCAATTTATTCACCATTTTAGGTTTCCTGTTAAATTTTTGTCTTTTAACCTTTTGAAGTTAGTCCTTGAAGAAGAATTATTCCTGCATATACATTTGACATTTTAATTAAACCTGAATTACGTTGATTAAATTTGCTTTCATCGCATCATGGTAGTTTAAACTAGAAAATACATACTTTTGTAAATGGAGATTATATTTCATTTACTGGATCAATCTGTTTTGGCAACATCTTTACAAAAACAGTCATTGGGTAATGATTGAAGCACATTTGTAAAACGATAATGTTAATCCTTGCCTGTTTTGGGCTTGTACTAATCCAAAACGATTTGGTCACATCAAGGGGCGGAGATCTTTGCCTCTGGGAATTGTCAAGGAGTTTAGTTGGTATTTACAATGCAGTCTGGCAGATACCAAGTTTGTGATACCTGTGGTTGGGCCTGTCTGTGTGTATGTGTCCCTTGATAGCTCGTCATCAGACATGCAAATTGGTGTACATTGACAGTAATGCTACGAGATTCTTTCAGCATTCAACTAATTCCTTTACAAAGATTATCATTTCCAGAAGGGGGCGGCAAAGACACTGCCAATTAGGGTATTTGGTTACCAAAATAGTCAACCTTATTGTTTTTTTATGAGAAAGGGGAACTGAAGTCAGATTGTCTTGATCTCAGGGCAGGAAGGGAATTTTTCCAACATTATCTATCATGGTTAGTTAAGGACAGTGTGCAATGTTAAGATATTATTAAGATGCCTAGTGTATTAACACCCGATAGTAGTGACGCCTAAATTGTTGTGATTCCCATCATTCAGCTACAATGCATCTACAATGCCCATTTAACTCGGATGATGACGGGTAGATTATGAAGCTGATTTCCTTAAACGCCTGACTGCTCCAGGTGCTTTTTAGTTGGTTTGTTATTTGTTGTTTAATGCTGCACTCTGCAATATTCCATCTGTTTGATGGTGGCATGTAAATATTCAAAGTTAGTACCAGACGAACCAGGGATTGATATTATGAGCATGTTCCACATTGTCTAGATATAACACAGTCACCAAACCTGACCATCCAATCCATTAAGTTGCATTTTACAACAAGCATAGGTTGCTTGGGACCAATTTAAACCCGGAATTCCCACCTGATATTTATGGGCACTTATTGAAGACTACCTACCTATTTTAAGTAGGTTGTGCTTCTGAATACCAAAATTACAAAACTGAAGTTATAGACTATTTAGAATTTATAGTTTCCAGCTATAGTTGTAGCTTTGCAGAACACTTGAAATTTTCTTCAAAAGTTCAGTATACTGTCTGTATATACCCGTAGATAAGCCAAATATTGAGGACCAGAAAAATGATTCTGTTGACTAATATACACTAAATACTGTACAGATTTATAAGATGAGGCAAACATCTCATAATCACATTATGCTTCTTTGTGGGATTCCCGACATGGGTACAATGTGTGAAGCCCATTTCTGGTGTCCCCTGCCGTGATATTGCTGGAATATTGCTAAAAGCGGTGGAAAACCATACTCACTGACTCTTTGTGGCATTTATGTCATTGAAGTTGCTAGATTTTGCCATAATTTCCTATCTTGAACATGTATACTTAGGAATCCATGAAAGAATATACATTAAACAAGATCAATCCTCAGAGATTCAAACAAGAAAATTTGGGGATATTGGGGGACCTCCCATTATTACTAGTTAGTGAGGTTTGACATCGCTATCATTATTATCCACTTTGATTAGTCTTCAAACATTGAACCTATTTTGGGAGCTGAACCCTGCCTTCGGTGTGACGAGCAAACACTTTACCCATGGGGCCATTAGTATATCCCGTATGACTTCATTATCAAGTACAGCATGTATTGCAAAGGTGAAGACCAAATTACTGTGTCTGAAAGGAAGGAATTGTTCCATAAGACTCCCATGCACCTTGTGACTACCACTAGTCTTTGTCACACACAAGTTTGCAGGAAATTTAATTAAAGTTGATAGAAAGGGGAGTCTATATAATAGACATTAAGAGCTCTAAAGGCAGGGGTCATTTATCCTGAAAATCGCACTTTATAATTCTCTTAGAAATTGCTGCAAATAAAATGAAAATTATTCCTGATCGTTCCCTTGAGACTTAAAGGATGTTTTTCGAGATCCCAAAGCTCGATTATGACCAAAATTGCAGATACCTTTTCCATAGACCAGGGAGTTGGCAACAAGTGACATGAGTTTGTTCTTTTGTGTGGATTTAATTGTAGTCCGAGCATAATCAATTTCGGTGCCCAGGGTGTCATAATTTCAGACCACTCGGTAGACTAGTTCAGCACAAGGGAAATAAAAGTTTGATGAGAATGCGATGTATTCCCAAGACTTGCGCGATCTTTGCTTTTAGCTGATGAGCGCCGATCCTCCAAACTTTCTCGGGGGGTTCCGCTATGTTCCTGGAAATAGACTTGCCATTGATTTTTAGTGGGGAAGGGACCACTGGTAATCAGGATAATATTTAAGCCAAGCATGTGCACATTACCAAGAAATACACTGAGCGTAGGGCTTACAGTTCAAGTGGTTGCAGCACCCGTGTTACGAGTCGGGATACCTTGCAAGATGATGATGACCTTGGGCTGGCAAAGGTGATGTCCTACATACTGTAACCAGATCATGTCTTCCCACAGAGGCAAATCATCTCCAACTCTTGTCTCCAGCATTAAGCAATTTCCTTGCCGTTAATCTCTGTCCATGACACAGTGTAGAGATAATGGGGTACATCAAAGGAAGTAAATGTTCCCTGTGCACATATGTTGGTCGGCAGCACTATTTTCATATTTCGAGAACCTCTCATGAATTATTTTTTTCATTGGAGTCCGTTTCTTGAACGGGGACAAAATTACAGCAAATAGCAGCCCCAGTTAGTGTATAAATAACATATCCCACCTTAGCAGAATGTATCGATTTGCTGAATTTTACTGTATGTTACTGTATATTACTGTATATTACCGATGACACTGTTATGGTGTTTCAGGGATGGTCTTGGTGAACATACAATGTGTTCCAAGTATTGATTGGGAATTTAGCCTTAGCTGTACCAAAAGGATATGAATTCTGTTTTAGGAAAAGTGAGATAGTTATATTAGGATGAAAAAATGGATGAACATTTGGTTCTCAAATGGGGATATTTTCAAACTTGGCAGTTATCAAAATTAAGATAGTTATGTTGTTTTTTTAAAGAGCATATTTTATTTATTTATTTTTTGTCTCAATGCAGAAGCCATGTGTGGATTCTAGGGTACAGTTGTTCCCTAATAACCTATGACTAACTTGGATCAGTGGTCAGGCTCTCTAACTATTGTGGCATCGTGATGATGTGGATCTATGCTCATGCTTTCAATGATTGGCTGGCCTCATCCACTCTTCATTAGATAAAGGCATTGGAATAAAGCTAGAATATTGCTGACTGCATCATTAAACAACAATCAATTAAACTCAATTAAAGCCTGAGTTAAAGGTTCCCATATACAAGATGTCTTACCAGTTGGTTCTTTCAGCATTAAATCAACCTAAGATTACGAGATGTACTGAGAGACCCATGCATCAGAGTTGTAAAATCACATTCTAATGTGTTACTCAAGAAAAGTTAAGGATGCTATGACAAATATACCGTATTCGAAATAATAAGTGCCCAGGGCGCTCTCAAAATTAGAAATAGGGGGCTCTTATTAGAATATTATTTTGGTGGGGAAAAAACAGAGTTGAAAGATACATTTTGTGGTTTATGCTGGCAGCCTGAAATATTTATATACGAGAGATACATTTTTCCAGAATTTAATTGCCCATAATTAAGGGTGCATATAACACACGAGTGCATTAAATAAGTGTTGTGTACGTTGATCAATTGGAAGGGGTGCTAATTGGTATTGTTCACGAGCCAATGTATTAGTAAATATCGCCGTGGGCGCTTATTACGTCGAATACGGTAGTATATATGGTAATATGAAAGAATCGGGTGGTCCTTAACTTGTTTTGATAATATATTTACTGCCAACTTACAAAATACACTCTTTGCACATGGCCCAGCTCCACAAACACCTGCTTTGACTGCCATAACTCACAGCTATGACTTGCGACTGTCGTAGCAAAGACAACTTGGTGGAATTGACCAAGTGTTGGTAAAGTGTAAAGGAACTCTAAGTATTAGCAGCTACAGATTACACCCTGAGGTTTTACCATCAAATGACTGAGATTCTTATAAGGGCAGTTGAATAGCCTGATCGTTATAGTTTTGAATCCTCATGCCATAACCTGGGTTTGAAGCCTATTTTTAGTGTCCCATGCTGTGTGATGTGGCTGGAATAATGCTAAGAGTGGCTTTCAACCCAATTCACTCTCACTCACTCACTCACTCTCAGTGAGGTGTTAATGTTTATTTCCTGACTTAACAGATTTCCCCAGCGTGAACTGGCCCTGTCTACTACCAACCCCAAAAGCGCTACTTTGTTCCCGCGGCCATGTATGCCTTTCACTCCTTTTCTTTTTTCCATATATTCTTTATTATTCCTCTTTTCAATTTTAGTGTTTTTTGAAAATGTATATACATCATTTAAGTTTACTTTTTTTCCAATTTCCTATTTTTTGTTATTTTACCGAATATTTATGGCTGACATTAAGAAAAACTTAAAATTTGGAAATCAATTCTGAATATTTGAATAAAACTTTATTATGTTTTGATTGCTGGAAAATAAAAATCCTGATGGGAGCTTTTAATGACAGCCATTCCACTTCTTATTTTGTAAAACTTTGATACATAAGACTTGGCTCAGAGACTTGAGAGGCTGTAATTATGAGATACATTAATTCAGTTCAACCCTCACACATTGAGCTGAGTCTGTGTTCACTTAGACTGAAGAAAGAATGTTTTTTCTATGTCACTAACAAACACCAAATTCTCTTAATTTTCTTCTTTAGATCTATAGATCTAGTAATTATTGCTACTAAGAAGGTCAAAATTTTATTGCAACTCTTTTCCATTGCCAGTGGGAATTGCAACACTGCTTTCTAACTTGGTAGTAGGCGTAAGGTATTCTCAGTGGAGTTCTGTGTTCTGTGTTCAAGATATTCCTGCAACGATTGCAAATGGAATGCGTCTTCTTTCCCGTCATAATCAATTGGTCGACTGATGAGATTGCTGATTGGTAGGAATGAAATGGAAAGTTTTGTTTTTCATAAGGATTCTGAATTTTGCCTGTAGATATATCATAACTGAACAGACAATACGTATAAGTTTATTGATATTTTCCTAGTTTTTATTACCAGCCTCCAACAGGAACAATATAAGTACGACTTCGCGTACATAAAAAATAACTCATTGTCAAGGAATGACATTATGTTACCCTTTAAAACTGAAAGTTGTCACAACCCGTTCAAAAAGTGACTTGAAGTTGTGCAAATAGGCCATAAGTTCAGGCCTCTTAACAAAAGAAACTATCCTTGGAAAAACAGTTCACCTTAAGATTTCACGAATAACCTACTGATAGAGGTGAAACAGGATGTAGAGAGTGTGTCAGGTTTCGTCCATTGAGTCCATTTTGTTCGTCAGCATAAAACACATCAAGCCTCGATGCTGACATCAGACTTGTCAGAATCATGAGCGAGAGAAGAAACAAATTTGGGTAATTCTTCCCATGGGGGTCTTTGAATAACCAGCATTGATAGAAATGACTTCCCATCCCTAACGTGATGCAGTGTTTTTACTGATCGCCACCTCTTTTTCACACACATAGCTTACAGTTCAGAATGGCTGATAAGTTCCTCGGAGACATTGTTGCATGATTTGGTCATATTTTTCTTGGCAATATGATGCGGGTTCCGGAAGCACAAAGGCCAGTCGAACCTCAATATTCCCTCATGGTAGATGAAGTCGCCTTGTCTTGTGAAGGACCACTTACGTTGCGGCACAGCATGCTGCGAGAGTGCTTGCCAACCTCCGTGTGTCGAATTCAAATTTGTTTTTGAGTGCCTTCAGTGTCAGACGATTGATGCAATATAAAATCAGGATGAACTTGTCCTGTGAATAGTCTTGTTTCTACTAACATTTTTTTTAGCAATTTGTCATTTTTTCATATTTTATTTTTTTTAAGTATTTGCATTGCCAAAATCCTACTTTGCTCAAATTTAACACTCAACTTAAATTGCATATATATTTTACTTCTTTTTTTATTCTATTTGGGTAGATTATGTTTGACTAAATCAAAATACTTTTTGTATCACAGTTGACATTTCAAATTTGATATATTATGCTCTTTCTATTAACGGGCGGTTGAGTAGCCTAGTGGTTAAAGCATTCGCTCGTCATGCCGAAGGCCCAGGTTCAATTCCCCATATGGGTACAATGTGTGAAGCCTGTTTCTGGTGTCCCCTGCCATGATATTGCTTGAAAAGCAGTATTGCTTAAAATAGGGTAAAACCATAGTCACTCACTCATTCTTTTGTGTTTATTTATATTTGGTAGATCTAAACAATTTTCCATGAAACTGAAGGGGACATTGACTTTAGACCATGTGTAGGTTTATCAAGAGGACATTTCTTTTACTGGGTCATATTAATATCTACTCTTTCCAATCAATGTTGTCACTATCTTCAGACAAGTCAGCATGTTTTCTTTAATATTTCAATATTTAAGATTACTAACACATTTCATTTTATCACTTTTTGATTGTTTTTGAAAAGAAAAACTTGTATGTGTCATGTATTTTAATTGTTTCTATATTGACAACTAAATGGTTTCGTTAAAGGTTGGTATTCTCCAAGTTGAATATACAAGGTCACCATGCTTTGAATGGATTCACTTTCTCAGTAAATTGTGATGCATTGTTGATATCAGTGTCAGTAGCTTTTGGTTGAAATATTGTAGAAAACCTTAATCTATGTCTTAAGTTTACTATTTTGCAAAGTCAGTTTTACAATACCTGTGATAGTTCATGTTAAACAGTGTTTGGGTTTGTTCAGATGGTGGATGAAGATATATTTGCAAAATAGTCTTCACCACTCCTCCACCCCCAAGGATTCTTGGGCTGCAGTATAATACCTAATGCCTATACTTGTCATTGATGGTTTGCTCACACAATCAACCATTGTTTTGCCTGCCCTTAAATTTGATTATCACTTATTTCACAGACCTGTGAATTGGGTTTTAGATGTCCCAGTGATCACACATTTAAAGGGATAGACCTGTGAAGTGGGTTTTAGATGTCAGTCACATATTTTTAGGGAATAGACCTATGAAGTGGGTTTTCAAATGCCCCAATGATCACATACTTAAAGGGATAGACCTGTGAAGTGGGTTTTAGATGTCAGTCACATATTTTTAGGGAATAGACCTATGAAGTGGGTTTTCAAATGCCCCAATGATCACATACTTAAAGGGATAGACCAGTGAAGTGGGTTTTAGATGTCCCAGTCACATATTTTTAGGGAATAGACCTATGAAGTGGGTTTTCAAATGCCCCAATGATCACATACTGAAAGGGATAGACCTGTGAAGTGGGTTTTAGATGTCCCAGTCGCATATTTTTAGAGAATAGACCTATGAAGTGGGTTTTCAATTGCCCCAATGATTACATACTTAAAGGGATAGACCTGTGAAGTGGGTTTTAGATGTCCCAGTCACATATTTTTAGGGAATAGACCTATGAAGTGGGTTTTCAAATGCCCCAGTGATCACACATTTAAAGGGATAGACCTGTGAAATGGGTTTTAGATGTCAGTCACATATTTTTAGGGAATAGACCTATGAAGTGGGTTTTCAAATGTCCCAATGATCACATACTTAAAGGGATAGACCTGTGAAGTGGGTTTTAGATGTTCCAACGATCACACATTTGAAGGGGGGTTGACCTGTGAAGTGGGTTTCAAATGTCCCAATGATCACATGTTTAAAGGGATAGATCTGTGAAGTGGGTTTAAGATGTCCCAATGACAACACATTTAAAGGGAGAGATCGGTGAATTGGATTCCCAATTAAAGATGAGGTTTAAGGGTACTGGGTGAAAGATGGGCAAGGGGGATAACTCTTAAACTTTCCTATGTTGAGCTACAATTGTTAAAACACAGCAATCACTGGCCTCTGTTACATACAGCTGGTGCTGATGCAGGACTACCACTCACTCCACATACAGTACAAACGGTTAATACATTCCTTTTCAAATTATTTTAATGTCCATACATTTCTGAAAATGGCAAGAAACATGGTTCACTCACTCACTTCACTTTCTGGTAAAGCAATGATATTTTGATCCTTTGCCAGTTCAGCAGCTGGCATCCAAAGCAAATGAGTTCTTGCTACAGGATGAAATCTGAACTTACGACCCAGTAGAAAACAACCCATCGAAGAGGTTGGAATAAAAGGGATGATGTCTTTGCAAGTATGTCTGTGATTGACAAGCTAAGTACTGTCATTATGTTCCTGAAGACAAAAAGTAGCGAGCAAGAGGATGAAAACGGAGTGTTTGGTAGCAGTAGACTTAGATGATATTTTTATTGAGTCTTCTCAGATACTAACCAGCTGCAGATCTGGCACTAGGCAAGAGAACACTTAGACAGGGAATTTGTCAGATTCTTGACTGACAAGTGCCAGCCCCTTTCTCCTTTGAAGTTTGTGGTTTCAATGAATTGCCATATTGCTATATATATAAATTCATTGAAACAGGATCACTTGTGAGATTTGAGATTGTATCTTCCTTTTGGTCGGTTACCCTATAGTTAGTTCAATCGCTTGTCACACAAGACATGTGATTTCCAACACTCTGTTGTTTCAGTTTTGCTGAACATGGCACACGCCTTCAAAATTACTTCTTCCTCTTGTTCAAATTTTTAGACTTGTTTTCTCCCTTGCACTGATCATATTACAAAGCTAATCCATCTGAAAGATCACAGAGTCTAAGAGCCAGGAGACAATACAAAGAATGTCTCTTCTTAATCATTCTAAACTAAAGTATGGTTTATGATAAATCCTTGCAATTATTCAGAAAACCGGCAGTAGTTTAGAGAATCTGTAAGAAATGTATCAAATAAAATGACTTATGAATGGCTTATTCAGCTCTGGTTTATGTGAAAATGTGTTGAAAAGTCCTGGTTTTAAGAGTTATTTACAAAAACAAGATAAACTTGCCTTTCAAAGGTTTATTAATGATATTGATGCACCATGCAGCAGTTCAGAAGTACTACAGGCATACATAGCTTCAGCGTACTTGTGCTATACTTAGAAATTCTGAATTGACGAGATGATTTTCTGGTGTGGTTTTTGTTATTCCTTTCAGTTTTTAGAGCAAGTTTGTGCACTTTGCGCAGAAGTTTCTACACGCAATACAAGAAAATTATTATCGTTAACTTCCAATATTTTTCCTTTGAAAGTGTAAGGAATTTCATTACAACAAATTGTTCCTTTAAGTGACACATTTTGAAAGAGGATCAGTTCAAACTTAAAAAATGTATGCATAGATCATTTTTAGTTTTTGGCCAAATTTAATTAAGTTTAAGTAGCCGAATGGTTTCGAATTATTTACAAAAAGCAATGAACAAAAGCAGGCCTGAGTGATGTCTTCTTCATTTCATACAGGTTTGCAGTCCTCAATCTATAAAATTTGTCTTGTGCTGCCTTGTCATTGAACCTAAAGGAATGGTTGATTTCGACCCCTTCCAACAACTGATTGTTGCAAATTTGAGTTGGCTCCATATTCTTGGTCGAGATGAATAGCTGACGATAAAACAGTGTGAAAATCATATTTTATTTCATGTATGAATGATTGATATGCACGAGTGTGAGTTTCAGCTCTTTCATCGATAGAGTATGGCTGATGTTATCAAATTTGCTACGAGTCTGTGAGGGAGCAGTGAATATGATTGGAAAAAAATATTTTAATCGAGCAACATGAACGAAACAGGAAAAAGTAATCTCCTACCATTCAATATGGTATCGTATCTTTAAAGAAATGGTTTTGGTTGTATTGATGGCTTGCATTTTATATGTCTCCTGTTTTTGTGGTCTGGTGTATTGGGACAATGGTGGCTGACAAGTTAAAAAAGAGTTAGGCCAGTGATCGTGTTTGTCAGCCTTGGCACACAGGAGTCTCTACACTTCATAAAACCATGGCAAGTCATGGCAGATACTTTTTCGATTGAGCCATAATTTGAAGGATTTAATCAAATGAATTTCCAAAGGGGTATTTTTGCCTTACTTGTCCAAGGAAATTGGATTTTTTTGGCGATAAAAATGACTAGTTGTGATCAGTTTTGCATGAGATTCTTAGACAAGACAGCTTTGAAGCGTTATCAGATGAAAGTAAACAGTAATTTGATGTGATTGTAGTAACAATTAAAATAACATTCGTCATGTTCCCAGTTGATAAAAAACATCTTGTTCATACAAAACTGTACACAAAGAAAACACATTTTTCTTGACATATGAGCCAGTGTGCTTAGATCCCAAATATGTTGTGACCATTTGGAAGCAATATCACACTTGTCATTTGGTGTCGAGCATTTTCAATACCGTATGAAAGAGGAAAACGTGTTGTGTTTTTGTCCCAATGTTATTTGAGTGGATAGAGGCAGGTCCATCGGGAAGCTGAAATATGTACACATCATTTAGCAATATGAAATGAAATTTACTTGATTTCTTGTGGGAAATGAATATAGATGCATCCAGAAGCCATCTCTAATAAATGGAACCAGCTGTCAGTTCCGTATGAATATTTGATAAGATACAGCAAAACTGCATATTTGGCTGTTGGTTGTCCTAGAGGCTTTCTATTGGCAAACGTTTCTCGGTCATGAGTATTTATCCATTTGTGAAGTAATGCTAAGTTATTGCTGTTTTTATTGAAAATTATTACTTGGAAATTCATAACAGAAAAATGAAAAGTGAGATTATGAAAAAGTTGTTCCATATCTACTGGTGTAATATGGATTCAGGAAATATTCTTCTCCACTTTTAGGGGGCACGGGTGGCCCAGTTGTCTAAGGCGCCGCAATTCACTGTGCAGAGTTGCGTCCCTTGAGCATGCCAGAAAGCTATGATTGTGGGTTCGAATCCCGGTTCGCCCCAATTATGTTTCTAGGTTTGTCAGCACCATACTCGTGCTCGTGGGTTTCACCAAAGTGGTAAACGTCTGAGACCTGCATCACTTCGGGCTTTCCTCCCACATTAAGCTGACACGTCGCGATATAACTGGAATATTGTTAAAAGTGGAGTTAAACCAAACTCACTCACTCTTCTCCACTTTTGATGCGGATATTTATTATTCTTCTTTGGTACACAAAACTGATTCTCATGATGTCATGTGTACATTTAAATAGAATGACAGAACAGATTACCCATGAAGATCCCGGTTAGAATAGATCTTCAGCAAGCATGCTTGCCATAAAAGGCAACTGCTTGATGTTAGAGGCGACTAACGGGTTTGGGTGGTCAGGCTCCCTGTCTTGGTTGATGCATGTCATCGTATCCAAATTGCATGGATCGATCCTCTTGATGTCAATCACTGGATTGTCTGGTCCTGACTTGATTATTTACAGACCACCGTTATATAGCTGGAATATTGCTGAGTGTGGTGTTCAAAAACAAACAAACAAAAAATGTGTTAGATTATCCCTGTAATAAGTTCAGTCGTTTATTATCCACTACAGTCTCACTGATCCCACAATATCCGCTTGAATACATCAATGCCCTCAAGGAGAAGGAACTTGTGTGGCTGTAGCATTCTTTTCCAAAAGGTAATAATGCTTGAATCTTCAAAGGTTCAATGCTTTGTTTTATTTGGATCAAGGCATGGACAAAAAGGGTTGAGAGTGAGTGAGTGAGTTGGGTTTAATGCTGCTTCTAACACTATTCCAGTTAAATCAGGGCATGTCAGCTTAACGTGGGAGGAAAACCTGAAGTGATGCAGGTCTCAGACGTTTACCACTTCGGTGAAACACACAAGCAGGGGTTTGGTGCTGACAAACCGAGAAACATATTTTGGGCGAACCAGGCGTTAAACCCACAGTTATAGGTTTCTGGCATTCCCAAGGAACTTAACTCTGCACAGAGAATTGTCGCGCCTTAGACAACTGGGGATAAGGGTTTAGAAGATGTACTGCTGGTTATGTATCATTGATAAACTGTTGTTATATGTATAACAGTCTTATTCATCACATTTACAAAATCTATCTGTTTGATGATGTTCTTTCACCCTTGTTTTCTTGCCATTGTAAGTCATTTTTGTTATCATTACTTGTGGCTCTTTTGAAGCAAGTGCAGAAAAGTAAAAGTTAATTTCAAATAGTGGTCATTTTTAAGTAACATGAACAAGCTTTTGTATCTTGCTGCTCGTGCAGTAGGCATTACGCCGAGAAAGGACAATCCACTGGGGACCCCATCTTGACAGCTTTTTTCACGAGGTGTAGATTCTGGAACCAAAACTAGGAAAAGGAAATAAAAACAAAAGAAGATGGGAATTTGATGATGGATGGTGGAGTGTGTTATTGTCCTGCCCTTATTCATGAGACAATACAAGCAGGGCTATTGTTCCGCTAGTAACAGCTGGAAAAAGTATATGTAATCACTGAATACTCTTTTGATGTTAGGTTGTTTTACAGCAGGATGCGTTGGCGAATTGTGATGAATATTTCATCTCAATATTGCCTAACCATGGGGCAACAACTGCAGATTGAATCTTTGGGGTTTATTGGAACAAAACTCATGAAGTATTCACATTTGTATTCCTTGATGACAAAAAGTTTGGATAGTGTTTCTTGTCATGGAAAGTAGTTGGCAGTTGTTTCAAGGATAGTTGCTCGCTGCTCGGCTGTTGGACTTTGTGGTGAATCATGTGTGGTACGCTGGAGGCTGTGGGTTGGAGTGCTATTCTCAGAAGGGACTCCTACTGCACTTACTGAGTGTACAGCTGTGCTCAGGCCCATCATTATATTACTGGGACCCAGTGAAGATCTGGGTTAGAATTTACCGACCGCCACCATATAACTGGAATATTGGGGAGTGCAGCGTTAAACAACGAAGAAATGTTTTGGGGGCTCAAGGGTTGCCGAACTATCTAAGGTGCCACACTTTGCTCTGCTGAGCTGCTACTCTTTGAATGCAAGAGACCTGTGATCGTGGGTGCTTGGCATGAAGAATGCTTTCACCCCAGAGCTCTCCGTCCCCACAAGCAATATTCAGCTGAACAATTCATGTCATTTCATAAATTGGTACTTACTGAACTATGAACACAACTCATCAACCATTTTTCCGTCAACGATAATGTATTGATGGTGACTTGCAGTAACAATCATCAAAAAGGGACTTGTAAAGAAAAATTATATCAGTGTGTTTCTGGTCGTAAAAATTTGCTCAGTTTATTCCAGAACATACATTTCGTATCATGACTCCTTTGTATGGTTAACCAAAGTTTACTCCTCGGCGGTGCAATATGATGATTGAGAGCGATCAAGTTACCCTTATCAAAGCGACAGCATTTCAGATTCATCAGGGCACTAATTTCAGTGTCTAGATCAAGACGAGGAATGGCCACCAGACCATGGAGACAGGTCTATCTTTATTTGAAAGGAGTCTTCACCAGTAAGCCATAGTCCTGTAGCATAAAATTTGGTTTAATAAAGATATGACCAGAAGGAGAATAAGTTGTCTATTTTCACACAAATTTGCCTATCAGTCAGCTTATATCTTGTTCCAAATCATTATCCCACCATCTTGGTGATTTTCATATTCTGTTAGCAACCATTTGTCTCTCAAGCAGCCTGCTATTAAAGCATTCCCTTATCAGACTGAAAACAGAGTTTGAAGCCCCATGTGGGTACAATGTGCCCCTCCCTGTGTCCCAAACGTGCAAAGGGTATGGAACCTCCCTCCTTCCCTCCCTCCCTCCTTCCAGAAGCATGCGCAAAGGTTAATGGGTGCACTCATCATCTAGACACTATCGGCTCCATCTGTATGCTATGTGAATGGTAGCACAAGGGTCACAGGTGGACCAGTCATCACTGCTGCAAATCACAATACAGATGCCTTCCTAAGTCATATCAAATCCCAAATTTGCCTTGAATATGATTCTTGGTTTGTCGACAACACATTTGTGCTCATAAACATCAAAGACCTGCACTGCTTTGGGCTTAACTCCCACATTAAACTATCATGCAGTGATATCACTGAAATACTGTTCCAAGCAGGATTGGACCCAACTCTCACTTGAGTCACCCTGGTGTATGAACAATCCTTGTACAAATCGGCACTAAATCCAACTCACTCACTCACTCACTCAACCCAGTCCAAAATCAATACTCCCATAGTGAGCCAAGCCTGGCATCACCAGACCCCAAGAGGATTTTGGATGCTTGAGAAGATGATGATCACGTTGTTATTTCTTTCAATTTGAAAACAAGATTTTGGAACCTCAGCATACTATCGATTCTTTCAGTGTTTAATCATTTACAGTCAAGCACAGTGTATTAGGAACAGACCAGACTCAAATCACCACATTCCTGAACAATAGAACGTCTTGTTCCCGAGACTGGAGGGCTTTGAGTCCCATGATACATGCTGCCTAATAGGAACAGATCACCTGAAGGAATGGCGGTCCGTATTTTCCTCTCCACAAACTTGGAAGACGATCTATCAACATTTTATCATATTCTGAATTAACCTAATGCCATTCAGATTTACTTTATAACTCGCGAAATATTGTTAAAAATTTGATTACAGAACTGAGCCAGAGCTGTAAAGTTTAACATCAATTCCATTTATGCAGTTTTCATATTGGCAATTACACTAAAAATATCGAAATAAGACACAGCACACTTTCATAAAGTCCAATCGAAGCTGAGCGGTTTTCGTCATTTATTATCTCCCGGTATTAATGCCTGCTGTCAGGGGCTCAGTCTGTAAGCCAGGGTTGATGTGCTGTCTTTGAGAAGTTTCCATTACACTTCTGGACGAGTGTTGCTCGGTGAAACCTTTTCATGTGACAGTGGAGGGGAAAATATGACATAACCTTGTATGATTGATCCTATTATGCTTCCTTGCCATGGCAGTTCGCTCTAGAACAATTCTTTTTATTTATATTTGATTCGGTTAGGCCCCTGCAAATTGTCTTTACACTCCGCCCGTCTTGAAAGGTGGTTGTAAAGTGGTGGGTTACTGCCGAGGCCGGGCAGGCCATTGTTGGGTGTTTATGGTCAACATGGAGAACTCACATCAGTGTTCACATGTTTCCGTTCACGTCGCCTCATTGTAGGTTCCGAAAAACGTTAGGATGTCTCCCATTGCATCAATATTACTCTTCAATTCGCCCAATCTGTTGTGATGGGGAACTGATTCACTTGAGTTGGTCTTATGTGGAAGAAGCATCTGGGGCTGATTGCCATCAGACTCTCAGTTTGTATTTCATTTACTGATCAATGAAAAAACATTTTTGCTGTTTCTTTCCGTATAAAAACAATTTTTTTATGGTTGAATTAAGAAATTATGTTTCTAAAAAATGGCTTTGAAAAAGATTGTTGTTAAATTTCATGCCAGTGTTATTTCCTTGATGAGAGAACCAGACTAAAATAGAAACCAGTTGAATTTCTTTTTTTCGTAATTGCTCCTGTGGGTGATACTTGGTGTTTAGAAAACGTAAGAAAATGGAAGAACGTTCACATCAAACTGATCCCATGGATTACCAAATGCCCTGCTGTTTAGCTATCAGGATTAAATCTCAAAATAAAGACTAAAACAGCATGAGGCCACTCAGCTACATGATTGTCCTACTTTTTTATGTATACCCCCTTCCTCTATTTTCAAAATGGTGAACACAAATATCCCGTTAGTGTTAATACCCACCCGAGGTTATGATATTTCAGCCAACATAACTACAAATGTCATCACTGGGTGTTCACTTCCACTTTGGCTGTTCTTGTAACTTAATTATCGAAGGAATGCTAGGTCCTTATCATGGCATGACAACCAGATATAAGTCATTTCCCTGTCGACCCTACTTTCTCATGGAAATCTGGTCTTATTCCAATTAACCCGCTATCTACATTGTATTAGAACTGCCTACAGCCCCATGATAGACATCGGAGCCCGAAATTACACATTATTACCTGAAACCAAGCTGGCCATGTGTTGTGAGATTTTCTCTGATATGATGTTGTTGAAATGTTGATATTATCACTGGTGGATGATATGCTTGTGTGGGGAGCCTACACATGCATTCCTTGGTCTTTAGAGATCAATCAATACATGGTCAACTCCAACTCTTATTTATGGAGCTGATGCCGGGGTGATAAGTTCCTCAAAAGGCAGCTTGTTCTTGAGCATAATTATTTATTCCTTTGTCAATTAGTTTTAGATGATTTCCCAAAATGTCGGATATTAGATATGAATTATGAGGGTGCATGGATGCTAGAAATAATCGTGAAAATCCGCATTAAACGGCTTTTCCCACGTCACAGCAAGAAGTGAAGGAGCCATGATTTATGATTTGGTGAAAGAAAATTGGATGGTAAATTTATTTGGGAGAATGTTCTAAATGTAGGTTTGAAAAAGTGTAGTGCCTTATCCTTGAAATAAAATCCAATTTAAATGTTGTTTAGAGCAAATATTGTTCTGTATTCACAGTCTATTTCACATGTTGAAGCAGAAAAAGGTTGTATCAATTAGATTATTGTACCAAGATTGAATGTTTCTGGTAATGTCAATCTCTACTGAGAGTTGAGGTGTCATTAGTAATGGTCAAATTTGACGGCACTACATAATTCCAAAAGATTTACTGTCAAATATGATAATTTTTTGTGGCTGAAGTTGAAAAAGTTATGGTAAAATTCCAATAAGTCTACAGTGTGTGCAAACTGCTCATGCAAACATGCCCTACAGAGGTAAAGGTTGTCTTCTCATCATCAAATCCAGGAAAAGAGAACAAGTAAATCATCATTTATCCTGATGATAATTTGGGGAAAGTGTCAAAATACGAAATGTGGAGAATAAAGATGTAGTATAGTCCATAAATGAATTTATCCCATCTTGAATAAGGGAACGTTGGGTAACCCACACTAGTAAAGGGATTATGAAACTGATGTGACCTATAAGGACAGGATAGGGAATATGACAGGAAGTTTCCATAGTTGTTGAAGCAGTGTATCATTCCTTGATGAAATTGTCTTTTTACATGTTTCTACCGCATGGAAAAGTAGCACATGAAAAAACGTTTTATCCTTTTTTGTCTTTCAGAGATTGCAAGATCATCAGAGACCCACAAACTATGAAATCCAAAGGCTATGGCTTCGTCTCATTCGTAAACAAAGTGGTAAGTACATTTTACTCCCTATGTCAAGGATGATGAGATTCCACCTATTTCAAGACCATCTCCATGGTGTAGTGTGGATAGAGCGGAATGTCAGGGTTTGGTTCCCAGCCGTGACATACCAAAAGTTGTTAAAAGATGGTACTTGAAACCCTGCCTGGAGCTCGGCATTAAGGGGCTAAAACAAGAACTGGTCGGCACAGAGTCTGTATGGGATATTTATCATCCAAAACTGGCTCCCACAGGAGATATTGCTTGGATGAGATCAAGTGATATCTACACTGTAGATATCGCTGCAATGAAATTACATCACAATGCTTTGCAGACCATTGGTTACCATGATGTCACAATCAAATGACATCACTAATGTTGGAAGAATGATATTGGATGATAAATAAAATCTCACCCTCGGGTATTTTGGATATCAAATATATCAAACTCGTTGATAAAAGTGGCAAAAATCCTCAGCAAGCCTTGGAATTTTTCCACTTTTATTAACTTGTGTTGATGTATTTGATATCAAAAGACGCTCGGGTGAGATTCTCTTTATATCACAAACTATGGCATGGAATCTCAGTGCGCTAGCATTATGAATCCAGCACTAGTCCAGACTAGTACAAGCAGCCACATACAAATACATAGACACATACATCTGTGCGTGCTTGTTGCTATGTAAGGGTGCAATAAACTTGAACAAGACATTAAGCCCCATTCCACCTCCCCTCCACCTATTTCCTAGGATTTGGAAGCCAGCTGGGATGTGTCCCTGCATCAGTGTAATCCTCCCTGGGCCCCAGACCAGGGGCTGTGTGCAGATGTAAGCCAGTGTAATCCCTGACTGGGGTGATGAAGATTCATTACGTAGAAGTCATCGTGAACCTTTACAGTTCGGACAGCCGCTTAGGTTGTGGGCACAAAAATAGGTCACCAAGTACCCAATGCTTCTACAATCTTGTTTTCGTTTGTCACGTGACTATATAATGTCTAGATCAAACCTTTAGTTGAAGATGATGGTCATTGGCAGATTGTTGGCATTTCAGCAGTAGAAAAAAAACACTTTTAGTCCATTAGGCCTTATAATGATAACATATAGCAAAACCCTTAAAAATGGCAATTTTCTACAAGTTTATTTGGTTTGTTGTTTTACGCCGCACTCAGCAATATTCCAGCTATGTGCCGGCAGTCTGTAAATGATCGAGTCTGGACCAGACAATCCAGAGATTGATATCATGAGCATCAATCCACGCCATTGGGATCAATGACATGCGGCAAGCATGGGTTGCTGAAGACCTACTTTACACCGGATCTTCAAGGGTCTTCCTTATGATACCTTAACTATTCGCCAGTTTGGCAGGACTACAGGACTAGTGCCAATTTCTAACGCTGCATTTGTGACAGAAATGCACATGTTGAATGATTTCTTTGGTGTACATGTTAGAGTTGGGCCACAGCACCCTGTACTGACCGTAAGAGGTGACCAAATTGGTTGTGTGGTCAGGCTCGATGACATTGTTGAAAGGTTGTCATCGTACCTCAGCGTGGACTGTTGCCCATAATATCAATCATTGGATTGTCTGGTCCTGATTAGATAATGAACAAATAAAATAAATAATATATCTTACTTCTTAAATATTTGATTTGCTTGTGGTAGCCTGGCCATGGCCATATGCCATTGTAATATGCTGATGGAAACGATTAAGGGAACAATGAAACATATAGGGAAATAAGCTTGACTGTCAGTAAATTTGAAAAAGTGTGCATACAAATTCAACACGTCAGAATTAGATGTTGAGATGTGTTTGTGTGCATCGTTTCCAGCACGTATTTGGTAGACAAGGCTGGCAACCCATGATAGCATATCATTTTACTGTGTCTAAAGCGAAGTATTCCCTCTTTCATTTCCATCAGTATATATGCCATAGATATATTCAGGAAATTTGTCTGATGTGCGAATGCATCTCATCCTGCCCTTGATCTGCGTCTTATGTAGCCCGGTAAGAATTCATCAAGGAAGGCCCAGTTGTCAGGGAACTTCTGTGATCATGGAGTCCCAAGTTCTTCCCAATCATTAGAGAAATATCGGCAGGTTAAGCTAAGCTATGGATTTCATGCTGGATATTTGCAGACATTGTGGCGACCGATGACCTCTTAATGAGCCTGCTAGGTCATGGTGGCTTTGTTCAGCGGAGTTGTACACACACAACTATTGCTATTACAACTCGCTTTACAACAATGGCTACCATATTTACATCAATTTTCCCATCAGGGTTGTAGATCATTGGAGAAGCCTTTTTATACGCCAATGGGTTCCAAATCGGTCAATTCATGGCATGATGTATTTGCCGTTGGAGTATTGAAATGTGGCCTACCAATCTCTTTCAGGAGATAATTCTTTATTCCTGGATTTGTGGATTGCTCCAAGGAATTTGACATCAGCATTTATGATTTTGTTTTCATCCCAATTTTATCAACAAGATTTTGTTTTGACCTTTGCGCAGGAGTACTTCTGAGTTAGAAAATAGTACTTGACCAATAGCCTTGACAAATATTCATACTGGTAAAAGAATCAATTTGTAGTAGAAAAATGATAAAATTTGAAAAATGTTCAAAAATCTATAGATACATGTGTATATGTATATATATTTAGATATATTTAGATTCATCATCATCATCATCATCATCATCATCATCATAAAGTATAGTGGATAAATTGAGATGTTTCAGACCCTGCTTCAGTCCATTGATTTTGATATACCGGTATATTTCTTCATGGGTAAAGGTACAGCACAATTTATTCCAAAGTGAAATTGAATTGAGACTCCACCAGTATCTAGACCTTCTCAGAGGCTGATATTAGGAACCAAATCTGCAAGAAATCGGTACCAATTCCAAAATTACACTCAAATATTCTGGCTGTAAGACGGCAATCTGTCAGACAATCCAGTGATAACACTAGCATCGATCCACACAATTGATATGCAATCAACAAAGTCACTGAACCAGACCATTTGATTCGTTTAGTCTCCTATGATAGGCATGTGTTGGTGGGGTACCATATTCTTGCCTGGAATCCTTGCGGGTCTCTTCTAACATAGGTACGTTGCACCCAGTCACACTCTCTACACTCACACTCACAATCTCTACAGTCACACTCTCTCACCCAAGTTTTGTTGATCCGCAGGTTAACATAGACGCAAAACAATTTATGACCTAAGTAACAATATTTCTCTTCCTTGTTTCACCGACAGCCTATACCCATGCTCTTGGTGTTTGTATTTCGTTCCATCATTAGCTTTGCCACGATTGATGTTTTGCCTAGCAACCGACTCAACAGTTGTAAGATAGATTGATGATAGATTCATCATCACTATGTAGATATTTGCATCAGGTTCATAGGCAGATAACACACACTTCAGCTTACTAGACGATAGCGAAAATGAACATTTCTTTAGTATTAATGTCTTTGCATGTAATATTGAACCACTTTATATTGATTTTTCTGTGCTTAAAGTAAGGTCATTTGTTCACAGAATGGATTAATATCAAACTAAAAACATTTATATTTTATACCAGGTTGAGATTCAAAGGTCTCTTTATTAACCATTAAATAATCTCTCATTGTCATCATTTTATTAATAGTAATAAATTAATATCTTACAGGGTATAAATTTGTGTAAACAGTATTCTGTTTTGTTATCAAACAATATCAGTATATTAGGTAAAAAATGCAAATGGCAATATTTCGGCACAATATTATCATTCATTCAATACCTAAGTAAATACAAATATTGACATGTCTGAGATTATCAGAGGCAAAGTGAGATAGATAATGACAATGGAGTCACTTTGGTAACAAAATGATCTTTGTATTCTTCTTCATTGGCCATTAATGGACCCAGTGCAATCACCCTCATTTGGTTCTGTCCCTACTTAAACAATAGTGGCACGTGCTTAAGTGTGCATGTTTCAGTGTCATTGTGGACTTGATAGAACTGCAAACGGGCTTTGAGGGATTGAATATAGAGAAACCATGTAATACACAGGTCATTTTATTGTGAAAGTAATGGCTGCCTAGACGCCCCTTTTCTCACCAAATATCTTTCTTTCATGTTTGTTCCAAATTAAGGCAACAGTGCTCCATGCTTTGTTAAACCGCTCACGAAAAGCCAGTATTTCTGAACGTAAAGATCTACTTAGGGTCACGCTTTCACTTAATATTGTCCCAATTGCATTAGGGGTAGTGAGATGAAGCTACACGTTTTCAGCAATAACAAATGGACTGACAAACACATTGTAGTCAGTGGGATGAAATCCAATATCTTGTATTTCACTTGCTGTTGTTGGAAGAGGGTTGTCAAGGATAAGATTGATGGTCCTATTTCAATAGCTGTAAAAAGTTTCCAAAATAAGTTGTAAGTTTTGTTATATCATTTTCAAATTTAAAAACTAAAATATTCCATGTCATTTATTTTGGATGAAATAAAGTGTCCGTCTTTGTCACTTTTGAAAAACCCCAGTGATTTTCGTTTAAATCCATGAATATTGTTTTTGTTTGTCTTCTTTGGGGAAGACTGATTAAAGATGATATATTTATGATAGTCCATTTAAGATAAATCCTCTGCTCTACTGCGCCGAACAATTATGAATGAAATATTGTGGTTACTTTCATGAAGTTGAAAAATTGCTGACGCGACATACATATATTATTTTTTTATCTCGCTGAAGTTAATGCACATGATGGTCTGATAAAGCTGAAAATTCACGGACTATGACGTACAATCCCCTTTACTGACGCACTCAGATATACATGAAATCTCTGAAATTTTATCTTCATTTTTTTAAGAGAATCAAATATTGACAGATGTGTTTGATTCTTTGTAACAAAATGGGCAGTGTGACTTTAAATGACAAAGCAGTCACCATGAATGATTACCGTTCAACTAAAATGTAACTTTCATTTAGGTCTTACATTTATCAAACGTCATAACAGAAGCACCAAGATTAATGTCCATTATGCTACACTGTCCATGCCCAATGTTCTGATATCATGTCAATGTTTTCTGATATTTATTTAAACAGTTTTGTTCAAATTCACTCTCAGTAACATTGAGGAGAGATCCAAATTTGCATAAATGCTCTCTTTATATGTTTTTAAAAAAATGTAATAGGTCTCTAATCAACTTACATTGGCAGCAAGAAAGTGAAAAAGCTCACAGAATGGAAGGCAGGGGTAGAAAATGGCCTTTGAAGTTCTCCAATAGAGAACATGTAATAGATTTCTCTTTGTACAAAATGACTCAGGCGAAATGTCCCTTGAGTTTTTGTTCCGACTGATTATCAGCAAGTCAAAGTGTTGTTTTTTTTCTGCAAGAGAGTTTTCTCTTTGGGACTTCAGAAAATGGTTGAATAATTCATTTTATCCTGCTGGTTTTCATGTTGGTATTTCCAGTATGTAAAATGGGGACAATTGTCTTGGTTGCACGCATCGCAGGTCATATGTGTTTATTCCTTAAAGTATTAAACACGTTCTTTGAAT
Organism: Haliotis cracherodii; assembly: GCF_022045235.1. NCBI lineage: Eukaryota > Metazoa > Mollusca > Gastropoda > Lepetellida > Haliotidae > Haliotis > Haliotis cracherodii. The sequence goes on from NW_027266343.1 coordinate 37,707,038, forward strand.
ATACCACAACAGAAAGTTTGCAGTCATTCGAACATCTCCAAGTGGACAATGGCCTTGTTTTATGGATAGTATCCACGACAGGAAAAAGCAAGCCAAAGGCAGGCAACCCAAATATTGGGGATTAATGACAGGCTTCGAACACGCCAGTATTTTATCCCGACAGTTACCATGACGATTGCTGGGGATCGGGAGAAATTGTGTCATTTTCCATGGTCCCAAGGTACAGCTTCCCTAAGAGATGTGTATCATTCAGCAATTAGTTCCACACGCTGTCAATAAATAGTCTCAAAGGTAGTAATTTTTCCTCTTTCCCTGGATGGTGTATGTGTCTCGTATTGTCAAATTACTTTGAATAAATTACACTTTTTCCCGCAAGCTTTTACACGAGTTGGCTAGTCAAATATCTCAGCAAAAATCATTGAACTTACACTTAAAAGCCAAATCATATTGAAGCAGTCGTGTGGAAAATGGTTTTGTTTCCTTTTGGTGATTGCACCCATGGAAAGAATAGTGGTAATTCTAAATGATATGCCTTCATTAACTGTCCCATTCATCACGTTTGTTTACCGATTCCATGCCTCACCGAGAGCGCCGATAAAAATCAGAACTGTCTGGCGGGGAGTAATTCCATTTGGTAGAAGAAGGTGAGGCTTGTCCTCCTCATACACAAACCAGAGCCATGACACGGATGCATCATGCACCGTGTCGCCCCTACTCCGCACAGCGCGCATACAGACTATTGTTTATCAAGCAGGGCAAATTTGTTCTCCCATTTGCAGGATTAATAGATAGAATATGGAAGAGAAACAGCATTTTTGTGACAATTAAGTGTATTGTGTTCGGTCGCGTCATGGAAGAGACATTGTTATCAGATAGGATGGATCAAGTTTGGCAACCCAAAGGAAAGAACAAATAAACTTTGCATAGTGGTAATACTGCACTAAGGTGCAGTCTCAAGCCTAACCAGTTTAAACATGGGGTAATTAGGTTTAATTGTGGTATGGTAATGATATAGAGAAGTAAATCTCCTCTAATTGCAGCCATATTTAATGTTATTAATGAATATTTCACCTAGAACACGATCATTTAGCCGAGAATCGCGTCTGCTTTATGGTCACTTGTCTGTTGGAGGTGATCATCTGGTCTACCACTGCTCACTCCTTGTGTTTTACTGGGAAGTCTGTTGTGAATAATTCATGAGCTTATTGTGTGGACAGAATGGAGAAATATGATAGATTTCTGGACACGAAATGTTAAATGATTTGACCTTACTTTTAGCTTTTAAGATGTTGGAAAAGATCAGTTCCCCCCAGGGATGGGGGGGGGAGGAGGAGATAGAAAACACCAGATGGCAGAAATGGGGTCATTTGTCATAAAGGTTACAAAGAAAGGGTATTCTGGTGTCCTGGTATTGCTTCTCTACTGTAGAATAATTTATTCCACTTTGTCCAAGGATGGTGCCACGGTGGTAGTCTGGTGGTGACAGTGGTAGTTTGATCTGAATAGGAAGTATGGTTGCAGTGCATTTGTATCAGTGCCAATGCCCTTGGTTAAAATCTCTGCTTAGAATATTCCAAGGTCTGTATAATTTTGAGACTTAGCCTAGTGGGCAGTTTGTTTACGTTTGTGGCCAAACCAGGTTTGATGTTAATACTCATTCTTCATTCTCAGATAAAAAGGGGCTGTTGGTAGCCCAGTGGTCCATGCCTAGACTGTCTGATCTTTTGCCCCCTGGTCTGTCAGCACCATATTGTTTTGGGGGCACGGGTGGCCCAATCCACTAAGGTGCCGCGATTTGCTGTGCAGAGTTGTGTCCCTTGGGCACGCCAGAAACCTATTATTGTGGGTTCGAATCCCGGTTCGCCCCGATTATGTTTCTAGGTTTGTCAGCACCATACCCATGCTCGTGGGTTTCACCGACGTGGTAAACGTCTGAGACCTACATCACTTCGGCCTTTCCTCCCACATGAAGCTGACATGCTGTGATATAACTGGAATTATGTTAAAAGCAGCATTATACCCAACTCACTCACTCCTTTTTTGTTTTAGAGAGTGAGTTGGGTTTAATGCCTTTTTAACAGTATACCAGTTATATAACAGTGTGTTAGCTTAATGTGGGGAGGATGCTTGAAGTGATGCAGATCTCATAGGTTTGGCACTTTGTTGAAGCCCACAAGTGCTGGTCTGGTACTGAAAAACAGTTCGAGTTTCAACAAAGTGGTAATCACCTACACTCTGTCACTTTGGGATTTCCTCCCCATGGCGACTTGCCATAATTTAACTGAAACAGTGTTTGAAGAGGCGTTAAACACAACTCCCTCACTCATTCATCCTCATTCTTTCTGCAATGGTCCATTATCTGCCACTAAAGTAGTCTAATACACTCTCTCACCTCTGAAGAGTTCCTACCAGTGTGTTGTGATGGAGATAAACCTTTAGCCTATCACTAAAAGACAAATGGAGTCAGTGTTTGTCTGTACCATTATTCTTCCACCCCACACTGACAAACTTCATTGAAAATATATCAACAAATCTCATCAGAAGAAAATCTCTTCTGTGATGAGGATAGTTCCTATAATGCCTTAATTCTAAGTCAGTGTTCAATCAAGACCACACAGCCTTGCCTGGAGCGGCAGCTTTTTGCCATATCACGTGTGTCCCTGAAACAGACAAGCAAACTGGCGATATTTTATGGAAAATTTCAACTTCACAAAGCCGGAGTAATTGTCACACCTTGGAGAAAACTGAAAAAGCTGAGCTGATGGGGACATACTTGGGCCGTGCGGAATCCATGCCGCTAGCGGAGTGACAACAGTTGTCTCCGTTCTGCCGCGATCCCCTGCTGCTTTTGAGATTGCTTCACATCTTCACGTCTGTTCGGGCCCATCTTTGAGCTCTGCGAAGACAGTTGTGAAAAACATGTGTTGATCAATACAACCTGCAATTTAAACTCTGAACACTGTTTTCCTGTATGTGTTAGGATGTTCTTGTGAAGATACCCAACACCAGGCTTTCTGTGCCGTTCCATGTAAATTAGGGAGCAAAAAACTGAGTTCATTACTGTTTTCTTTGCTCTTTTATTGATTTTTGGGAGGAAGGTGCATTTTTTTTTCTGTCACCAGGACAAGAGTGTCGCACGATTTATGCAGTTTCACAGGGACAGAAACATGCCTGTTGCGTTTGTATTAAATAAACGTCAGCAATGAATTTCATTTACGTGAGCCAGTTGTGTTCAGAAAATTATTCTTAGAGCCATTTTCTGATTACTTTGTCGAAAAACGCAGCCTGATTTCATCCATTCCTATTAACTTTTTCCCGCTTTTTTCTCCCCCTTTGACATGATTTATTGCCACAGAGTGATTGGAATAAAGTAGCACTTCATAACTTTGAATCCATCTCTTTTTCAGGATGCAGAAAACGCAATCGCCAATATGAACGGGCAATGGTTAGGTTCCCGGCCAATCAGAACCAACTGGGCTACACGAAAACCTCCTGCCCCAAGTCAGAAAGAAAACAGATGGTCGTCAGGTGAGATGTTGAAATTTTTACAAAATCATAAAAAATTCTAATCAAACACTGTCTGCTTCTTGTCCTCATTTTGACTCCAGGGAAGGTTCAGTTTGCTGTCTGCTGTCTCGAGTTAAAAAATGCTTGAAAAAAATTGCTTTTACTCTTGCTGACTCTAGGTTAAGGTTCTAATTATGACCCCTCAACAGAACCTACTTCATTGAAGGACTATTTTCAAGAGGGTTCCTTCAGAATAGAAAAAGAAAACACTCATTGCTCGCAGACAATAAAAAGTTATTGAAAGTTATCTGTATATCGGTTTTATGATGGGTCTCCAGAGCTGTATAAGAAACTAGAAGAGTTGCGCTTTAAGGCAATTACCCATGCTGCATCTCTTCATTATTGTACAGCATGTCGCCTCTGTAGAGTAGTGGTGAGAATGTCATTCTGGAGAGTGGAAGGTCGGTCGTTTGATCCTTGGGCATGTCATACCAAAAGAGGTTGACAGATGGTACTTGTTGTTACCCTGACGTTTGGCATTAAGGAGCTAAAACAAGGACTGGTTGGCCCGGAATTAGTATACTGTGTCTGAGTGGGGAATCCATGTTTAACTGCAGCATGGTATTTCAGTGGGCTAGCACTATAAAACCAGCAGTAGTCTACACACATGCTCGCTCACATTCATGTTGTTGTTTGTTGTTTAATGCCGCACTCAGCAATATTCCAGCTATTTGACGGCGGTATGTAAATAATCAAGTCTGGACCAGACAATCCAGTGAATTACATCATGAGCATCGATCCACGCAATTGGGATCGATGACATGCATCAACCAAGTTGTTGATCCTGACCACTCGCCTCTTACGACAAGCACAGTCACCTTTTACGGCAAGCATGGGTTGCTGAAGACCTATTCTACCCAGGATCTACATGGGTCCTGGCTCATAATGTGTCATTGTACTTGGGTAGTGTGGCTCTCAGTGTCTGGTTTGTCTGGTGTGTTTGCATCAGTTATTGAATCTAGTAATTCCAACTTGAATCCCTATTCACTAGACTGAGACGAGGGCAGAGAATCTGATATATGCCAGACGTTTATCACATAATGAATTAGAAAGGATCAGCTGTATTGATTGCATTTAAATTTTAACTTCACACACAAAATTCTTAGAATATTGACAGCAGGGTAAATATGCTGATACTCTTAGCTTCAGGAAGTTTGGCAACAAATGGCATTGCTGAAAATTTGAGTGACCATGTTTTAATGAGACATTGTCAGGAATGGGAATTTGAAGGGCTAGGTAAATATGCACGTGTTATATCTCTGTTGTCCATCTGCACCAGGAGACACTGAGTAGCCAGTGAGATGCCATTTAATTACTGCGAAGATTAATAACTTATTATGCAAATGAAGAGCACAGTTGGAAAATAATGTTCAAATATGTACTTGATGGAACTCCTGAAGGGGGTGTTATCCAGTTAATCAGGCACACTTGTAGAAGGATTGAGTGTATACTGGAAAGTCATGGGAATAGATGGCTATCCATGTGCCCTTTATTCCATTAGAGATGATGGAAGTTCTAGTCACGTTAATGTAATCTCACATTAAGGGGTATGTACAGGAGCACCAAGAGCTGGTTCTCTCCACAGCAGGGAGGGGAATGAGGCCTAGCCCTGGTGTTACAGTTACCTAATGTTAAAGATGTCTGCAGGGCTGAGAGAATTTTGAGGATGGAGTGGGTGTTGTGGTAGGACTAATTCGGGTAATAACTGTCAGAAGCAGATCTTGGATTTTGAAAAGGGGTGCTCAATCTGGACATGTCATGAAGCAGGGGTCAAATTATTTGATTTACCAGGAGTTTGAATCTGGCATCCAAAATATCCTTAAACTTCTTTTTTTTTCAAATTTGGTAATGATATAATAATTTCCTATCAAAAGGTGATAAAAGTGTAAAGGTGTTATAATTTCATTTGTCTTGAGCAATATCACTGTGAAGTAAACAAAATATTGGTTGGCACGTAAGGTGTGTGAGAGGAAGGGGGAGTCACAGAATACGGAATATGTTTGCAGTACCTTAAACTTATCATAATAAGGCCTGTTTGTCATTTCCCCAAGTTTGTGGATCTCGATTCGAGGTTTTTGGGTTTCATCTTTGTTCAGACTTGCTAGCAATGCATCATAAATGATTAACCCTATTTCAGAGTCAAGATCCACAGCTATCAATTTCTTGTGTAAACTCTTCCAAAGTGGGTATATGTCTTTCCCAACTCACATGAAGTTAAGACAGTTGAATAATTCTGAAAAAAAAAACATGCATTACTTCTGTCAAGTACTTTCAATATCTAGTTTAAAACTATTTGTCAAAACTATTTTTGAACATTTTTCACTTTGGAAGTGTAGGGAAATGCAATATGATATGAAACATAAAAGTACCATGGGATATGTTCCCTTACCCAAAGTTGTCAAGTCAAAGATGGAAAAAATAGACTGTGATATAGTTACTGCGCAGCAATTAAATGAGTGGGAACTCTTTAGGGAGTTCCTCATCTTATGAAGTTGTCACATGTCAAATCACATTTCTCCGACTCTGCACCAAGGTGAGAGAGGGAAACTTGTGAGACTGATCTCGTCACTTTTAACACAAAACAGATTTCCACTTTTTCACAGTAATCCATTCCCAAGTCGACCGATGTTCACCCGTACCGTTCGATAGTCTACTATTAGCATGATCATTTACATGTGTTTATCATAATCACATTTTTATGGGGATTAATGATGCACGTTTATGCCTCATCGGCAATGGATTATTCCCCATCAAGGTGATCAGACACCATCGTGAGTATGGCATCGGAAAGATGACAGGAAGGAAGGGTTAATGGCTCGACATGGGGCGGCCATCTTCTGGCTTTGCTGGTTCAAGGGATATGGGGATTGTGTCGAAGGTCAAGCTAGGGGAAAGGGGAAAGGTGGCCACATTTGACCACGTCTTGCTGAATTGTAAGACGTCAGCTTTGAAACTGTAATGGATCTGATCAAATGTTATGAGTGTTTAGCTGTGATGATCACGTGGGCTACTCCCGTTATTTCATCGAACATTTGTTTCAGCAGACAGTTTTAGTTTTATTTCAGAATTTTTCTGTTTTGATAAAATATTAGGTTTTTTTCACAATTCTGGATTTCATTGAGTCTTCTGAAGTTTGGTTCTTAAAATGTTTTGTGTTATTTTGGATTTTATACTAATATGTTTTGGCATGGAGTATTTGTTTTTACACGAAGAAAAATACAAACATGAATTTTGCTTGATTTTCAAATCCATTATCAGATTCTAGGAACATAATAACAGCACAAGAAAGGTGTGAAGTGTTCTTTAAAGGTCCCTGGCAGGCAAATTAGGGAAAAAAGCAGTGTTAGGTTCAAACTTGGGATTTTTTTAAGTTGTTGTTTTTCTTATTCCTTTTAGAGGTATTTCTCCCTTTTTTGCCCCTATTATGTGCAATATATATGTCACGCTTGCAGAGCTGGAATACTATCATAACTCTATATATCCTAACATCAATTTGGAATGCTTGAATTCCAATGTACGAGCCGTAACTAATTTTTGATGTAGGATCCATGAAGATCAGGGTTAGAATTGGTATTCTTGCAAACCATGATTGTTGTAAGAGGCAACTAACGGGATCGGGTGGTCAGACTCTCTGACTTTGTTGATGCATGTCCTCGTATCCAAATGGCGTACCAATGCTCATGATATCAGTCACTGGATTGTCTGGTCTACATGATTATTTACAAACAGCTGTCATATTGCTGGAATATTGCTGAGTGCAGCATTGAACAACAAACAGCCAAACAATTATTGAGGTTGACTTGGGGCCGAATATCGGCCTCTGAGAGTGCCTGGATAGATACCGGAAGTATTAGCACTATGCTCTGCTTGATAAATCCTGAGACCCATGAAGATCCGGGATTGAATAGGTCTTCAGCAACTCATGCTAACTAACGTGAATGGGTGGTCAGGCTCACTGACTTGGTTGATGCATGTCATCGTATCCCAATTGTGTGGATCGATGTTTATGTTGTCAATCACTGGATTGTCTGGTCCAGACTTGATTATTTACAGTCCGCCGTCATGTAGCTGGAATATTGCTGAGTGCGGCATTAAACAACAAACAAACAAAATGATAAATCCTGGAAGTAATAACTCTATGCCCTGTTTGATAAATCCTAGATGTATTAACACTAATGTTCTTTGTTTGCTGTTTCCAGATGTAAAACCGCTCTCTTATGATGAAGTGTTCAGCCAGTCCAGCGCCACAAACTGTACAGTGTATTGTGGAGGAATTTCAAATGGACTCACAGGTATTGAAACAATAGCATTCCTTTCAGCAAGGCCTGTCAGTTTATACTAGAGCCACAGATATGGTTAAGGTGTATCAGTGGTAGAAAACTTACATTTATAGTCCACTAGTCCTTATAATGATAATATATAGCAAAACCCCTCAACAATGGCAAGTTTCTACTAGTCCTTATGACACCTTAACTATTGGGCAGTTTGTCAAGGACTACAGGACTAGAGGCCAAATTCTAACGCTGTGTATGCGTGTCACACCAGAGCTGTGTTCATTTATTGTTTTCTGGTCTGTGATTTGCATCTAGCCAAAGTCAAGTAAAATGTGTGTCAGTCAGGTAACATTTGCATAATATTTGTCCTTATGTTGAGTTATATGTGCTGAATAGGATGTTAAAAGACAGTTCTGGTTGTGGACTCGCCAAATTTGGTACTGTCAGTTCTCCATATGGTTTGTGAAGCCCATTTTGGGACTTGGCTGCTAAAAGTAGTATTTTGCAAAAAGGCCATGAAACCTACCCACTCACTACCTCATATTTGGGCGGTCGGGTAGCCTAGTGGTTAAAGCGTTCGCTCGTCACGCCAAAGACCCAGGTCCCAAAGGTGATAAATGTCTGAGACCTGCATCACTTAGGGCTTTCCTCCCACATTAAGCTGATGATATGACTAAAATACTGTTAAAAGCGGCGTTAAACCCAACTCACCTACTCACTTATTATGCTGACACACCATGATATAACTGGAATACTGTTCAAAGTGGCATTAAACCCCACTCTCACTCACTCACTCACTCACTCACTCACTCTGGGCAGTCGGGTTGCCTTGTGGTTAAAGCGTTCGCTCGTCACGCCGAAGACCCAGGTTCAATTCCCGACATTGGTACAATGTGTGAAGCCCATTTCTGATGTCCCCCGCCGTGATATTGCTGAAATATTGCTAAAAGTGGCATAAAACCAGACTCACTCACTCACTCACTCACTCACTCACTCACTCACTCACTCACTCACTCACTCCTGGAGGTCCGTTCTGTGTGTTTCCATCATCTGCCTACACAGATGCTTGTAATAGTGTTCGTGGTAGGACTGCAAATGTCTGTGGTTTAAAATTTTATATCTGGTGTCTTAAAATTACTAGTCTCAGCGCTATGGTCTCTTTGAGAAACAGATCTGTCACTGATTGTGAGTCTAAGAAAAACAATATCAGCCTCATCTTTTCCAAAGACACAGTCTACCTTCTTTCAAATTATACTTAATCAACGACTGACTGATAGTTCTTTCAAGCTATCTCATTTCACTGACATTACAACCAGTCATGAAAAAAATGTCCGAAGTCAAATTCCAAGCAGACAAGCTAAAAAAAACACAAGTCGTGATTTATTTCTCAGTGAAGATATTGAGCAATTTCCAATAGGCTGATTTAGGCCTAGGAAGACCCATGAACATGGACATGACCACAAAGTGTACTAACCCTCGTAATGGTAATCTATAAGAAACCACTAAAATTGGACTTATCAGTACCGGCTCTTCAGGTACATTTAACATTGCTCAAATTGGCTCTGATTGGTGCCTCTATGCTAACTTCAATTCCAGGTTTGGTCTGGTAGACGAGGAGGTCAAGGATGTTCTTGACTCTTGTGTAAAGTCAACTTGACGATTTCATGGATAGCCTTGTATAACATTAAAGTTTAAATGGAGTCTGAGAAAGCCGTAGTGAATGCAGATTCAGACTTTGATATGAGAATTTGACTCGTTGAGAGAAGACTACAACATTAGAACGATGGCTTGCTGGTGTGCAGCTCCGTTCTTCATTCATTTCATCCAACATTTTGTTGAAAAGTTTAACGAGCAATTACCCTCAATAGCTGCTTAGTCTAAAACCTTTTAGGGATTGTTGTGTTCTTTCAAATCTGAGATTTATCAGAACTGCACAGATCTTAAGGGAACAATCAAGGAGTCTTGTGGGTAATGTGTTAGCTTTTCACATGTGAGGCTAAGGTTTAATTCTGCATGTGGGGATTCCGGGGCAGAATGGGTCCCTAGTAAGCAATGGGAGTGGAGACTGAAATGGGATTTGGGTGACCTCACTGATTTATAGGTATAATGGAGAGCTGGAGTCCAAGGGTGACCTTACTTAACAGTTCTAATGGGATCTAGGGAGCACCTGTGACCTGTGACCCAACTGGCTTAGCAGTTCTAATGGGATCTGGGGACCAACTGTCACCTGTGACCTGACTAATTTAGCTGTTCATCCTACCCCTACAACATGGATCGATATTGACACACATAACTACTGATTTAAGAGAGACAGAAAAATAAAAATCATGTTAAGGTTACCCTGAATGGGCAAAAGTAGTTCTAATAAGGTGATATTCAAAGCTAATTTGATGATGAATCATACCGCTGATCACTTTGATTTTGTTGGCAAATACTAAATTCACATCGAAAAGCATGAACCTATGTTGGGTACAAGCAGTCAGTCTCCAAGCCTTTGATTGATGAAGGTTGTGATCAGTAGGCTGCTTATGGGTCCACACTGTCATGTCCGGGTCGACCTGGGTAGCCACCAGTACACGATCCAGATAGAACTACCCAGGGAATATCAAGATGTATGGCGTACAGTCAGATGAAAAATTGGAATTGGCATTACTCTTGCACACCATCCTTCATACCGAAACAAGTGTGTCAGATATTTGTAATCCTTTTTCACGCAGCCCTCCTTTCAAACTCGGCAATAAATCATCCCTCCACAAAAGATTGAGTCCGGTTTCAGATAAGGTGTCTTTGATAAGTATGGCAGAACAAATTATTTATGAAACAGCTCTTAGCTTTTATAAGTCGACCAGATTCATGATTTATCAAGTATTGTTTCACTGTCACTGTGTGTTAATGTTAGCCCGACTCCATTATCTTGATCGTGTGAGAGCAAGTGGACGGGGCAGATTTCAAGTGTGAGATTTGTTAGTTATTTTGTGTTGGGTCTCATTTATTTTGTTCCCATGGGAATTGTGCATTTATTTCTCTCTTCTTACTTTTCCAGAGGAATTGATGAAGAAGACATTCAGTCCATATGGGGCTATACAAGAGATCAGAGTGTTTAAAGATAAAGGTTATGCTTTTGTAAGGTGAGCTTCGATTGTTTGTTTGTTTGTTAGTTATTTAGCTTTTTTCCAGCTATATGACAGTGGTTTGTAAATAATCGAGTCTGGTCCACACAATCCAGTGATTGACATCACAAGCATCAATAGGGATATGATGACATGCATCAACCAAGTCAGCAAGCCTGACCACCCGATCCCGTTTGACGCCTCGTACGACAAGCATGAGTTGCTGAAGACCAGTTCTAACCTGGACCTTCAAGTGTTATGACATTAGGTTAAAGAAATCATGACATTTAGTTCTCAAGCAGAGGCTTTTAATAAATCAATGCTTTTATGAAGAAGTATCTTATCTGGGAAATTGAGATTTTAGTCTACCTGCTGAGCCAATTTTGAAAAATCTGTTAAAAGGCAAGATGGATTTGCAAAAGAAACTCAAAAATAAACTTTTGTCAAATTTAACCTAACATAAACTGTATACACGTATCTGAAATGAGATCAGTCTATTTACAGGAAACATTATCAGCAACATTCAGGGCTCGATTTAAAGAACTTGCTTAAACTTGCACCATGTGCAGGTTGACAGGAACAGCTGGTTGCACCAGACAAAAACAGGTTGCACCTTGGTCCCATAAAGCTGAAGCTTAGATGCATAAACTGGTCTAAATAAGTAAAGTCTCAAATCTCAGAGGAGTGTGTCAGGTGTCTTGAATTACACATAACAACGATTTGTAATGTACTTCAGTACATTAATCTTAGAGGTATTGAGTGTGTTTACAGATCGTTGTTGTGTGGACAAGTAAAGGTCGTACTCATGCATGTTTTATAGAGCTAAATCAAGCCCTGAGATTATGAATCCTCTTCAGAAAGACCTAAGTCTTATGAGAGCCATTAAACTCAAGTGTAAAGTAACATGCAGAAATGCAAAAGCAGTAGATTTGGACCAAACATCATAACATCTCGATAACAAAAAATCCAGTTGAATATAAACACTATATTTTTTATGGTGAAAAATATCTGAACAACCTCATAGACAATGATAGATACACCATCTGCTCAACAAATGCTCATTAATATGCAACTGAAATCACAAGTATTAAATCGCTACTCAAAAAGAGCAATAATGCATTGTAGGCTCATATTCCATTTCATGTTTTTCAATGGTATATTACCCCATATATCTGACGATTTGGCCTTTAGTTTATTGTCGGCTTCTTTGCTTTATGTAGCCAATAGAATGACTTGTGATATGTCGTTAAAAGACTTGTTCGCTGTGCAGTGAACACAACACTAGCAGATATCTTTAATTGGAAGTGTAAATCACTTCTCAAACATATTGAAGCCCAAACTCAAATTCCATTTCTATTCTTCCCCAAAAGAAGTAAATTCTTGAAAATGAATTATGATGTAATTATTTTTTTATCTTTTTATGAAGAAATATTGGTTATATATGTTAATTTGGTTTAAATTTGGTTGATTCCATGTCATTGCACGCTGACGGCGTGGATTGTTTCACATAATATCAGTCACTGGGTTGTCTGATCCAGATTTGATTATATGCAGGCAAGCTGTCTTGGGTGCAGATTTAAACCCCACACTCACTCACTCACTCACTCACTCACTCACTCACTCACTCACTCACTCACTCACTCACTCACTCACTCACTCACTCACTCACTCACTCACTCGTGCCACAGAACAAACCTGAACAATAAGTGATTTTCCACCATTCACAATACCTAATGATATATTACATTTTTTTTTTTACAAAAATCAATTCATATGCAGAATGTGTTAAATGGTTAAAATCTTTTGTTAACAAATGCATGCCAGCACATTTACACATTTCTCTTATAGATTTGCAAAGTGTTCAGTTGTTGCTATCCTTGCAACCAGTTATTAAAGACCATTGTGTATGAATCTGTTGGGTTCAGACATACTCATGTTCGTATGAGACCCCCAATTATATTTCTAGGTTTGTCAGCACCATACCCGTGCTCGTGGTAAACGTCTGAGACCTGCATCACTTCGGGCTTTCCTCCCACATTAAGCTGACATGCCGTCATATAACTGGAATACTGTTAAAAGCAGCGTAAAACCCAACTCACTCATTCACTCACTCTTATGAGACAGAAGCTGTATAAAATTCATCCCCTACAGCAAATATGCATCTGTATGAGAAAATATCAAATTTGATCTATCTTTGTTGCTAATAACTACATGTAAAAACTTGCACAAGTAACATGCCTACTTGGAAGGATATCTTTGGCAGATGTGCACATGGCTGTGCTTGCAAGTAGACTTAATTTGTGAAAACCTAGTTTTCTCGAATTTTTTATTTGATAACGAGTAGATTTCATACTTTTAAGCAAGACACATATAAACAAAAGTATTGCTGTAGTTTCCAGGTATTCCACATTAAAACTAATTCATGTTATTTGCCTGGAACAACGAAATAATTGTTTGTCTGTTTTACAATATTATATTTGGGATGGTGCTTGTTTTGTTCGACAATCTTGTTTAACATCTTTCTAATTTTTCAGATTTGCTTCAAAAGAAAACGCAACAACTGCAATTGTATCTGTACATGGGTCAACAGTGAACGACCAGCAGGTGAAGTGCTCCTGGGGTAAAGAATCGAATGACCCCAGTCAGACAACACAGCAATTGGTAAATGTACGTACAAACCTCCCACCCATCAAGCCACTCTCCATCCATCAACTGACTGTCCCATCCTCATATCCACTCGCTTTCCCCAATCTTTCCACTCACTCACTCACCCATCCTTCCATCCATCAACTCACTCTCCCGACCTCCCATCCATCAACTCACTGACCCATCCTCATATCCACTCGCTTTCCCCATTCCTTCCACTCACTCACCCATCCTCCCATCCATCAACTCACTCACCCGACCTCCCATCCATCAACTCACTCTCCCATCCTCATATCCACTCACTTTCCCCAATCTTTCCACTCACTCTCCCATCCTCCCATCCATCAACTCACTCTCTCATCCTCATATCCACTCACTTTCAGCCATCCTTCCACTCACTCACTCACCCATCCTCCCATCCATCAACTCACTCACCCATCCTCATATCCACTCGCTTTCCCCATTCCTTCCACTCACTCACCCATCCTCCCATCCATCAACTCACTCACCCGACCTCCCATCCATCAACTCACTCTCCCATCCTCATATCCACTCACTTTCCCCAATCTTTCCACTCACTCTCCCATCCTCCCATCCATCAACTCACTCTCTCATCCTCATATCCACTCACTTTCAGCCATCCTTCCACTCACTCACTCAACCATCCTCCCATCCATCAACTCACTCACCCGACATCCGATCCATCAACTTACTCTCCCATCCTCATATCCACTCGCTTTCCCCAATCCGTCAACTCATTCACCCATCCTCCCATCTATCAACCCATTCGGCCATCTATTTCGTCCCATTATTCGATTTATTATGTATTCTACTCAAAAGAAGTTAAGGACCACTAATTCTTTCATATTTCGATAGTTAATCTGTCACTGCAGTAATATGAAAGAATCAGTCTTCTATAACTTCTTTTGAGTAGTATATATATGTTTATATAATCTTTGTTTACCCTGATATTCTCACTCTGTTATTACCGGACTGTATCTGTCTGTATCACATGGCGAAAGAGGTAAACATTCTGCAGAATCGATCTATTTTGGGTGGCATAACGTACCCTTATCTTCAAACGTGCAAATGTTAACATCACGTGTTGACTTAGTGTCTATGTTTGAGAAGAGGATGTAGCCTGAAAGTCACTACAAGATCTATATATTCTTTGTTCACTGTCTTGTAATGTGTTCAAGTGTACATCGGAAGAATGGAATGGGATTTCCTAAAAGATTGAGTGTTTTGTGTAAAAAAATTGATCGCCTGAAATGTTGACAATAGCTAATGTATAGAAGTGTGCTGAGAAGAATTGACGTTTCAAGTACTCTTGACATTTTGGTCTGATGAATGTTTGATTCTGGCTGACATAAGTCTGTGATGAAGGTTTAAACATTTCTGTCATTTTGATAAAGATGGTTCTGAAGGTATGAAGACAGCTGATATTTTGGTGAAGACATTTGTGAAAGTCAAATTGCTTAGAATCCCAGACATTGTGTGTTTGGTAAAACAATATTGCTAAGTGTTCAATCGAGCATGTTAAAAAATATCATCTTAATAGCATTAAATAGGTAAAAACTATGTTCAAGAAATGTCAAGGCCGTCGCAAGCTGACAGCATATGGTTCTGTTGATATTTGAGAAGATCATGGTTTTCATGCTTATGTAACTTCTGAAATTTTTTGTCCATTATTCTGACAGTGCAAGCATTCATTTTAATTTATTTGAGGTTATTTAAATGTTATGAACAGATCATCATCCTTATTGCAGCTTCAGTTCCTTTTCTGCTTATAGTTTTTTTTCCAAGTGTCCACTTCACTGGGCATGTTATTGTGTTAAATAAATGTTGAGTAGTAAATTGGCCTCTGCAGTGACGCTGCCATCAAATCAACAGTTTCAACCAGGTGGTTATTGTGATTTGATACCTCACTCATCTACCCACTCACTCATTGGTCCCACATTTGTTGTAAAAGGCGACTGCTTGTCGTAAAAGGCGACTTATGGTATCGGGTGGTCAAGCTCGCTGACTTGGTTGATACATGTTATCGTATACCACTTGCATAGATCGATGCTCATGATGTCAATCACTGGATTGTCTGGTCCACATTTGATTATTTACAGACTGCCATCATAAAGCTGGAATATTGCTGAGTGTGGCGTTAACCAACAAACAAACACTCACTCAGATTCACTCACTCACTCACTCACTCACACACTCACTCACTCACTCACTCACTCACTCACTCACTCAAGGACACTGTGCATTAACTTGTCATGCATTCCTTTACGAATACAAGTATATTTCTATTTCACAGCAGCAGCAGCAACAACAGCCTTACCAGGCGACATCGCCCAACACGTACGGTCAGTACTTCAACATGGGCTACTACAACTACCCCGGCAACAGCGCCTACCAGAGCGTGGGCCAGGCAGGCTATATTCAGGCAGCCAGCATGAGTCAATGGCCCCAGTATAACTATCAGTTTGCAGGGTAAGCGTAATGGAGATAGATAGCAGCATTGATTTTGCTGGAGACAACGATCTTTGTGTTCTGTGTATCGCAATCATTGTATCCATAAAATGTATAAACCCAGGAGTGTCATGGATTCTGTTTGTATGAGACACATGTACTGACAAAGGCTGAGAGCTGCACCCATCAGACATTCTGTGTCGAGTTCATGATGGTGTCCGATCAGCTAAACAGTGCAGACAAAACTGTTTCAAAACCTAGCGTGTACATGTTATATGAGGATGTGTTAATAAACACAGTCTGTGCCAAACATTTGCGTCTACTTGCATGAATTCATCTCCTGGGAAAATTATTAATAGTGTTTGATGTTAATATATAGGATATGGCTGAGCTTATCAGACAGAAAGAAGTGTTTCTAGGCTTAGGCATCACAGGCTGTTAACTTCATCATATGATGCGTTGACAGATGATGAACCAATGCATTTTGAACTACAGTAAAATACATTTATAACAAACACGCCCAAAACTAACTGGCGGATATACCGATCTGTTGTTTTTTGGTCCCTTGCATATGCTGTATATGTGCTTAATATGTGCTTGATATGTGCTTGATATGTGCTTATTACTTACTAAGGTTTTAACAAACTACATTTAGTTGTCCCTTTGAGTTTGTAATAATCATAGTTTACTGTACTTGAATTAAAATTGCTGAAATTGGAGAGTGGCCTCAACCTTGTTCTCTCCCGATCCACTACCACAGCTCCCACCCCCTTTGGACACTCACTCACTCTATTCACTTTGTGACCCGTGAAGATCCGGGGAAGGCCTCAGCAACCCAGGCTTGCCTTTAATGGTGACAATGCTTGTTGTAATGGGATCGGGTGGTCAGGCTTGGTCAGGCTTGCTGACTTGATTGATCCATTCATTGTATCCCAGTTGTGTGGATCAATGCTCATGATGTCAGTCACTGGTTTGTCTGGTCCAGACCATTCCAATCATTAAAGTGTTTGCTTATCACACAAGGCCTGGATTAAGTTTTCTACATGGGTACTATATGTGGAGCCCCTTTCTGTGTCCCCAACCGTTACCAAATGGTGGCTTAAAACAAAACTTACCCACTTACCCGAAACAGCGGTGTTTTCATCAGTGGTCGTCCTCGTTTCAGGGGCAATATGCAGATGCAACAGCAGTGGGGTCAAGTGCCAATGCAGCCAGGACAACAGCAGTTCAACGGGCAGCAACAGCAGGGTGTGGTCGGCTACCCTATGCAGCAGGGTGAGATTACCATTTTTAGATACTGTGCTCTAAGTCAGTGAGTGGCCGTGGTGTGTCCGTGTGCGCACGTGCCTGCCTTGACGTGCGTGCAGTGACTCGCCCCCTTGTATGCGACTACCACACTAACACATGTTGGTGCTCGCTACTACCACGTACAGAGGAAACTAATATTATCTGCATTGTATAATAAGAGGAATGTTGTGCTGTTTACCCTTTCTAGTGGATTGGATGTAGCCAGGCTGGTTAACTTGATACACTAAAGGCCTTTGCAGTAACCTATAGACCTTGAATGTTCCTTGTCTGGGATCTTCAATATTCCTTACCTTGGTTTGGCAGTATATTCCCTATCTCTGCCATTAAGTATGACCTCTCATGTATTGGCTAATCGGTATATTCCCTAGTTAGACTGCTCAGTATTATATCTTTAGACTGTTCAGTATCCCCTATTCCAATATATACCTTGAATATACATTATTTGCAGTATTTAGGCTATATGTTATATACCCTGTGTGGGCTTTACATTAAATATTATCTAGGTTGTGCGTCATATGCTCTACTTGGCTATGCATTATATATTCTATCAAGGTTATGCATCTGAGCAGTTTGATAAATTTCTAGTGTATTCAGCACCCAAATTCCAGTTTAATACGTAAAACACAATTTGGTTTTGTGTTAATATGTTATTCTGCAGAACCAAACTTGGTTGTTTCAATGTACAGTGCCTAGTCAACTGACAGGGTCTGTGTGTCAAACAGGTGGATAAACATGGGTACAGTAAGCAGATTTAATGATCTTTTCAGAATAAACACTAGGCAATAATAGGAATAAATTCTGAGTGAAATTTATACATGCCTACCTTGGTAGTACATGCAGTATATCATGTGTAGCCTGAAGCTACCACTGAAATAAACAAGCTATTAGTCGGAAGAATATACACAATATATTAGCTGGAGCATCGGTACTGGTTCTGGAAATAAATTCAGATGCACATTTAATTAAATGTATGCGACACAGACACTCATGTAAGAATCTGTTTATGTTCCTGCTAAAGTACTCAACAATTTCAAATTGTGGAGAAAATATATCACAATCTCTTTATGTTCCTGTAAAAGTATGCCACAATTTCGATATGTGAAGAAAATATATCCCAATATTTATATGTTCATGAAAAAGTACACCATAATTTCGATATGTGAAGAAAATATATCCCACTCTCTTTATGTACCTGCAAGAATATATCACAACCTCTATTATGTTCATGAAAAAGTATATCAAAATTTCAAAATGTGAAGAAAATATATCACAATCTCTACATGTTCCTGAAAAATTTATCACAATCCCTAGATGCTGCTGAGAAAATATATGACCATTTGAGTCTGTAGTTTTCTGTGCCAACTGAGAGGACCTCCATGTTCCGGATGAGTCTGTCGTATTATCTCAGGGTACACGGCCTGTAGATCACAGCCCCAAATATTGTCCTTTGGAAAACTCCCTAAATCACTGACATGACATACCCAAATAACACAGCTCTATATCTGGTAGGATATTATATTACTCTGTCTCAAATCTTCAACAATTTTCTCCAGTGACATAGATGAATCTCATTACTCAGTCTAGCCGAGCGGTGTCTAGTCTTGTAGGATACACAAGAGCTACATATTGTTCAGAATTAACCTTTTCGTTTAGCAATCTCTCTTAAAGCATACTTTATAACCAAATCTTACACTGTATGAGGGTGTTCCTGTTCTGCCAGCCAGGAGCTGTGTAACCATTGATTCTGATAAGGAATCTCTCCACTGGCTTGCTCCTGAGCCACGGATAAATCTTCTGGTCTGCTTAGCGTCCACAAACCCACCCTCCCATCCATTAACCCTTAGTTGTCCTTGTCATGGTGTAGATAGGAATACCTTTTAATTGGACTAGTTTCTTAAAGTTCTATTGATAACTTGTGTACTGTGAACCTTGATAACTGCTGGAATCGTAGAGGCGACTACAGCCCCTGAAATTCATGCTTGTCTGCTTGCCCGAGACCTTTCTATTGTGGTGAGGACAAGTGAAAACCATGTTATTGGAGTCCTCATTGACTCGTAGCATTTGAGGGCTGCAATTCTGAACTCGTCCTCAAGGCTTCAATGTCACTACAAATGGGGGCAAGCAGATTTAATGATCTTTTCAGAATAAACACTAGGAATAAATTGTGAGTGAAATTTATGCATACCTACCTTGGTAGTACATGCAGAACATCATGTATAGCCTGAAGCTACCACATGAAATAAACAAGCCAATAGTCAGACGAATATACACAGTATATTAGCTGGAGCATCGGTACTATAACACTGGTTCTGGAAATACATTCAGACGCACATTTAATTAAATCTATGTGACACAGACGCTCATGTAAGAATCTCTTTATGTTCCTGTAAAAGTACACCACAACAATTTCTAATTGTGGAGAAAATATATCACAATCTCTTTATGTTCCTGCAAAAGTATGCCACAACAATTTCGAATTGTGGAGAAAATATATCACAATCTCTTTATGTTCCTGCAAAAGTATGCCACAATTTCGATATGTGAAGAAAATATATCCCACTTTCTTTAAGTTCCTGCAAGAATATATCACAACCTCTATTATGTTCCAGCAAGGAGGGGGTGGTCAGTGTATGAGGTCTGGGGTCCTTGAGACGGACGGGCTGCTGTAGTATTGGGGCATAGGACCTTCTTAGCCAGTCTTATTACATTGGGTGTATGACAAGGACTACATACTAAATAAGTTCATTAACTGGAAGTTCCCAGCAACCTGTTGCTGGTCGTAAGAGGCGACCAAATGGATTGGTGGTCAGACTCAGTGACTTGGTTGATGGCAAGGCATTGTACGCAGGCAGCATGGATTGTGGCACACAATATTGATCACTGGATTGTCTGGTAGGGATTTTATTGTTTTCAGGCTGCCATGATAAAGCGGAAATATTAATGAGTGCAAAAACAACAGAGAAACATGCATGCATGCATACACGCTCGCGCACACGCTCGCACACACACTCGCGCACACACTCGCATACACACTCGCATACACGCTTGCACACACACTCGCGCACACACTCGCATACACACTCGCACACACGCTCGCACACACACTCGCGCACACACTCGCATACACACTCGCATACACGCTCGCACACACACTCGCGCACACACTCGCATACACACTCGCATACACGCTCGCACACACTCGCGCACACTCTCGCGCACACACTCGCACATGCGCAAGCACACACACTCGCACACAACTGGGATGACAGTTTTGCTTGGGCAGAAAAAAACAATAATTAAAAATTATTTAAGTCATCAACATGTAATCTGGAAAGGTTTGTTAATTGTGGTTAGGATGCTACCTTTACTTCTACATTGTGTCAAAGTAACTCTCCTTTAGTGCTATGTTGTCTTGGATTGATGGTTGGTTGGAACAAACTAGATTAAGGATAAATGAGAGAAATTATCCCTCAGGATTGGTAAGCCAGCCTTCACAGAAGAAATGTGGAGATTAACCCCATGCTTCCTCTTCAAAGCTCAATCAACTTCAAACGTAAAACAACCATTTAGAATATATACTTTCCCCAATGACAATTCAGTCTACAAAGCATAGCCAGCAATTCCCACTGTATGTTTAATTTGTATCAACATTGAGTGATCTGCTCAGAATCTTGATAAAGGAAAAATCTATAACAAACTGTCCCCAAAGAATTATCAAATTTGCCCCTTCAACCAGAAGGCATTTCGATACTATTTGCAAATACAGGCTCTGCTACAGCCAGGAGGGCTGCCTTTATTGTTTGCGTCATCGTAACATTTTGTGAAGAGCTTGACAGACAGGCTTCACCTGGCCGCGTAGTTACAACTTGTTCGTAGTTAGTTAACAGTTTGGTTTGCATGTTGCACATTAACTAACACGACATGATCTCAATAAGCCCTACTAAACACCAGTATTAGATTGTCAATACTTAAGTTGTGCCCCCATTGAGCGTACTAAACACCAATATCAGTTTGTCAATATCAATCGTTGCTACTTCTTGTAGGCCTATTAATGACTTCTGTGGTGCCTTGGGCAGATTGGCTGGTTTGAAAGTTAGAATGCAGTGTGGAATCTTGTATCTAAACATGTACTCCTGTGTGGTTTGGTTTTGAGTGGATGATACTGTTTATTTCTGCTCTTTTGTTTGTAATCACAACTTCTTGTTCATTGTGATGTATTTCAAAGGATACTGAAAAAAATCAATTAGAATGTATAACAGCTTTTCCCACTTAAGTAATCAATACATTGAATAAATTAACCATTTAATTAAGTTAAGCATTTTTAAATTTATGTGTGTATATTTTTAAGTTGTATGCTTTCAAAACTCTTCTTTTCTGTATTTATTTGATATATTTCTGGAGCATTATGGTCAGGACTTATGTTATAACAGTCATATACCCCAAGGTTGTTTGTTATATATACTGTTTTTGTTCTCCAGATGAGCAGGATATGCCCCAACTAGGTTTGTTGTGTAGTTAGTGTGTGTGCAAAATATATACATATCATATTGATATATCTCTCCAGTGTATAATCTGATATATATCCCGCCCCTGTTTGTCTATTGCGAGTGTGTGCTGTGTTCAAGTGGCACCTAAGGGTACATGCTTTCTCATCATGTTGGGTACAACGCTTCCACTAAGTCAGTTGGCTGGTCTGGTTGGTTCACATCTCATTGCCTGGGAAAACCTTCAAATGAATTTTATTTTGGTTTCAAAAGTTTTAAATTTTTTAAATTTTGGATTTTGGAATTTATTTTAATGTGTCATCGTGTTTGAAACCGAAGATTTTAGACAGTTTTCGTCAATGAAAATATGATGGTTCATCAATGAAAATATGATGGTTCATCAATGAAAATATGATGGTTCATCAATGAAATATGATGTTCATCAATGAAAATATGATGTTCATCAATGAAAATATGATGCAAACAAAACTGCTTTTGAACACCATGTTCATTTGATTGTTGAAAGATTCATAATCAGGTTTCTCACCCCAGTGTTTATTTTGTATCAACACATTCCAAATCTTGTTATGCTACAGGTTAATATTAGTTTCCATACTGACATCTGTGATCAAAGCTTCTTTAACATGGCATATTTTCAAATGCCCATGACTTTTTTCCCCCTTCCCTTCACTTGGAAGAGGAGCAACAGTTTGCTGTTTTTTATGCCATCTCACTGGTTTATTGCATAGTATTATATTTTTACATTTTTACAATTTGTTCCCTCTGCACGAAACACTTTTATCACTATCACAATTTTAGTCGCAAGTGCTTGATATAGAATCTCATGTCTCATACTCCATCTGTCTGCCGTCCCGTAGAAGTCTGCTTTGTGTAACATATAGAACTGCTTGTACTGTGTGTAGCCTCATAATCTAGTCCAGCACATGGCTGCGGAAACGCTTCTCCTGCTCTGGTTTGTCTCTGTCCTTCTGTTTCTGCACTAGCATGAATTAAATGGAATGAATTTTCCTCTAAATGAATGCAAATTGTGCAAGGAGTTTTATTCCTCGGCTCTGCCCGATATCATCTCTGTCCTTGCGACGAGCAGGCAGTTCTACGTCTGCTTCAACTCTCTCATTGGGGGACTAGAAACAGGCGATTGCTTTTGGGTGGAATAATTGAGAACCATTTATGAAAAGGCAATATGTAATATGAAAAGGCTGCAAAACATGTTTTGTCCATAACCAGGAGAAAAGCATTATTTGTGATTTGGGAGAATTTCAAAACATGTTGTTTAGTAATATTGTAGAATATGAATATTGACTTTGTGTTCAGCAAGAGTTTGTTGTGTTCAGCTGTCTCCGGTTAATACCTCAAGGGGGTAAATGCTTGCACTGAGTTATGCCCCTTAGTCGTCAGGATCAGCTGGTAAATTGGGTTTGATTCCCAGGTGCACACAAGTTATGGTGCCCAGTCTAAGGTGCCGCAATTCACTGTGCAGAGTTGTGTCCCTTGGGCACACCAGAAACCTATGATTGTGGGTTCGCCCAGATTACGTTTCTAGGTTTGTCAGCACCATACCCTTGCTCGTGGGTTTCTCCGAAGTGATAAACGTCTTTGACCTGCATCACTTAGGGCTTTCCTCCCACATAAGCTGACACGCTGTGATGTAACTGGAATACTGTTAAAAGCGGCGTTAATCCCAACTCACTCACTCAAGTTATGATCCTTGGTCACCAAGTACATACTTTTATTGGGTTGTAGCCTAAATGGTAGACATATTAAGGCTGGCGCCAGACCAGGGTATATTATTGGCTGGTAGGTATTATCAAAATGATATTTTTTTGTCTACGTTTGAACTTAGTTGGGTCACTGCCACTCTACCTCTGAAAACAAATTTGACTCATCCTGTATGGTTTTCATAAGCGTCCCCTTTCTCAATGTTTTAAACAGCCAGAGCACTTATTACAGTGAATACAGTTTATCCAGCACAGAAGTTAGGTGATTGTCTATGACATATTAAACAGTTTGGGGTTCAAATATTTCATCCATATCAAGGTTTCTTCATGCAGAGAAGTAACTTATGAAGTTGGAGGATGTTTTGAGGAAAATATTTAGAAATGGAATTCAAACTTTTTTTAAATAATAATTTTAAATATTGGTCCAACAGTTGTCAATGTCATAATTAGTCAACATGTAATTATTACCTATATCCTCAACTTGAAACTGACGGTGTGGGGGGTAACCTAATTGTTTGCTCATCATGGCAAAGACCTGGATTCAATTCCACCCATTTCTGGTATCCTTCATGACATTGCTGGAATATTGCTAATAGCAGAGTTAAGGCCTCACTCACTCACTGATGGAGAGTTAAAAGGTGCCTTACAAGTTTATTGGGGAGGTGTTAAATCGTAAGTCAATAAATTCATCAATATAACTTCTGAAGATTTTACGTCAGTTTTAGCTTTAAGATTTTGACTTGAAAGAGAAGTTATTTCATTAAATAACTTCAAAACTTTTCTTGACATAATGTGGCACTCTCTCTCAAAATACATCCAACAATTGTAATTGCTTGATGAATGCATTTGATTATGCTATAACTTTAATATAATTATCTATTGGCTATTCAAATTGCTATTATTCGTTTATCAATCATGTCACTACCCAATATGAGACTAAAACAACTGCCAATTAATTCCATCAGCATAGTTATTACATAGGTAACGATGTGAACAGTAACATCAAACAAAAGAAACAGCGTGCGAAGTCATTTCCATAAATTCGAAAAGTAATCTGTTACCACTCATCCAGATTTCTACTACATTGAATAAACTAATAAAATGGTGTATACAATACACAGAACCAATTAATACATTATATGAAATAAACGTCGCTTTACAAGATACTAGCTGTGCTACAAGCTATGCTAGACTTAGAAATCGATGAAAAAATAAGCGAGTTTATTTTTTTCCGGACAAGGGTTTTCTGGAAATGACCATGAGTGGTAGCTGGTGGAGATTGTCCAGGCGTGGCCATCCCCTCTCAACTGCCATCAATCTCGGTGACATTTAAATCTTGCAGAGTGGCCCCAACTCAGTGTGCTAGGTTTATTGTGCATCAGATAGTATTAAACTCCCTATAACATTTATCGTCTCATCGGATATCGATCCCCACCTAGTTTATTGCCTTGAGCTGAGTGAGGTTGGACAGGCAACCAGTCTAGAAACACCAGTCTACTGATTCCATGTAGACTGTATCCCAGTCCCAATATGTTTGTTTTCATCAGCTCCCTCTTCATAAAATAATAATTGTCCTGAATCACTGGGCGAGAATGGTGATAGAGAATTTAACGAGATTCACTATTCTCTATAGTGGTTATTATTACATCATGATAGCAATAAAAGGCAGGAAGTTCGACAGTATTTATGAATTATACTGTCAATTTGTTTTAAGTGGGCTCTGAAAGTAATATTAGACTTATGCTTCTGAAGTCAATAAAAGTTTGGAAAGGTTTTCAAAATGTTTGCAGATACAGCGACACATATGTTTGAATTGATATCAAGCTAATTTCAAAATCTTATTTGTTATAGTCATTTTGAATGCAGGGAATACTTTAATTTCATTTAAGTATTGATGATATGAGAGGTTGTTAAAATCAACGACTCAAGAACCCTGCAAAATGTCAATGATATTTATGAGAATTTTTCGGAATTCAATCAAGATGATGGTTTTTGTCAAAACAAATTACAAGCGTATCGTGTCACATTTCTCTGACAAATGGATGTAGCTAATAACCTGTAAAACAGCCGTCACAAAAAAGAAGAAATGAATAATGAAGGGTTTCTGATGTTCATAACTTCATTCTGTTTTTTTTAAAAGATTGGTACTTCTTGAAAAACTTTGAATTCCATCCGCATACGATTTGTTAACCTTACCAATCTCCACAAAGGAATCTCTAGTGTTCTCACTGCCCTTCGTACAACTTAAATTTGATTTAATGTGACCTGTTAGGATTTTTTTAATCATTATTTCCCCAGGGTAATTATCTTTTTCGGAAAACTTGTCGCGAACGTAATGATGGGTCTGTGAATCCCCCGTGTGGCCTGTTGGCTGACGACCCAATCTTCCTAGTTTGTGGTCCTTTCTAACATAATTTTCTAGTCCTACATTTCCTTGAAGATCAGAGAATAAGAGATTAATATGTCGAAAGCAGATCAACAAAAAGTTAATCTGATAGATTAAAATGGTTGAACTTTCCAGTTAACATGTATGCCCTTGCATAAATAGATTTTCTTTTGTAAGTGTTGGACAGGTTTTTCTCATTTAATGACATAAAGACTATTAATAGAAGGGATGTGACAATGGACTTGGCAATGATTTCGCTTGGGATTCACAAATCAGATGTGACTGTGAAAAATGGCAAGAAAAACTTATGTTGTTTTTTTTTAAGTGAAAATTTACCCCTGTCAGAGCTTTGAATATTTTCAGCTGTCAAATGTTTTGACCAGGTCGATAGTATGTCTGACACTGTTGAAATCCAATTTTTTTGAGTGAAAATATCTTGTTTGAAGTTTGTTTTTCAGAGTCAAATTAATTTCACTATCGGTCAGGGGTTTGATGACTAATCGTTGCAAAAAAGCATAGTATAAGATAAATTTTTCATAAAACACTTTAGACATCAGTTTTGTTCAAGGCCCCTTATCTCTGTTAGCAAGGAAGAAAGTTATGCCATACATATATACAGGGAGGTGGTGGTCAGGTGTCGTCTTCCTGTTATTTTGGGTTAATGTAGTGGGTCAGGTGTCGTGTTCCTGGGGTTATTCGTGGTTCATGGAGTGGACCGGGTGGTCAGGTGTCGTGTTCCTGGGGTTATTCGTGGTTCATGGAGTGGACCGGGTGGTCAGGTGTCGTGTTCCTGGGGTTATTCGGGGTTTGTGGAGTGGACCGGGTGGTCAGGTGTCGTGTTCCTGGGGTTATTCTGTAGTAATGTAGTGGATCGGGTGGTCGGTGTCATGTGATCTTATTACGACCATGGCACATTACACGTATTAAGAACCATTGGTTTGTCTGTTCCAGGCTCGATTATTTAAAGGGAGATTTCATATAGCTTGAATACTGCAGGTTTAAACAACATATGAGAGTTTGAGGACTTTGTCACTGTATATACTGCACTATCTAACCATCTGTCTGTACATCTGTCTGTCCCTCTAGGCGCTGCATGCTGCTTGTTAGCCCCCCCTCCTCCCCAACCCCCTTCCTGTTTCCTTTCAGAATTTGAAGGGGGGCACGGGTGGCCCAGTCATCTAAGGTGCCGCGATTCGCTGTGCAGAGTTGCATCCCTGGGCACGCCAGAAACCTATGATTGTGGGTCAAATCCCGGTTCGCCCCGATTATGTTTCTAGGTTTGTCAGCACCATACCCGTGCTCGTGGGTTTCACCGAAGTGATAAACGTCTGAGACCTGCATCACTTCGGGCTTTCCTCCCACATTAAGCTGACACGCCGTGATATGACTGGAATACTGTTTAAAGCGGCGTTAAACCCAACTCACTTATTCACTCACTCAGAATTTGAAGCTTTATGCTTGACTAAGCTGACAGCATGGCCATCTAGAGACCGCATGTTTTTTTAGGCTTGCATATGTTCGTATGCTGTTTACTTATCCTAAGAGCAGTTATTGTGGAGGACTGGTTTTAAAGGGGCGCTTGTCTCCTTGAAAAAAGGCTTGAATGCCTGTTTTGTTAAAGTTTTAGCAACAACATGTGAGCCAGCACAACACCAGCTGAGGACAAGAGGGTGCATATGGAACGATCATATTGGTCGAGTCCAAGTGCCAGACCTCCGAGACAAGTGCTCCTTTAAGGGAATGTTATCATTAATATCTGTGCAAATAATCATGATAATTTGCTCATACTTCCTGGTCATATTAATTTTTTACACCTGGTAATATACAAATACATCATGATAGTAACAGTCGAAAAGTCTGTCATTTATAAATTGAAATTTTTATTCAACAGATACACATAAAATGCTTCATTCAAAAATAATGGCAGCATTGATATCTGAAGTAATCAATTATGTGACCAAAACGGAAAAATTATTTTTTGTGATTTTAATTTAATTTTGTATTATCCTTGTTAAGATGTGACGTTGAACGTTGATTTGTCTAAGGTTGAGATGGTTTGTTCCAGGTTACCAGCAAGCACAGTAACCTTCATATAGGATAGGTCAACACCCAGTAGTGCACTCCTTGTCCACGAAACAAGTGACCGGAAACTGACCGCCGACTATCACCAGCCGTCTGTATGTCCATCTGTTCCTGAGTCTAAAGATGGAGACGAGTCAGATGGACAGACGGATGGACGCAGCTTCGATGGGGATCCAGCGAAACTAAGAGACGGCGTCTTTACATGCGTTGTACATAGTCCAAATAGGTAGCTTAGTTAGTGGTTGAAACATCCAGGTGTTTGTATGTCTGTGGTAAAGTCCATGTGTACATGTATGTACTAAAAAAAAATTGTTTTGTTTTTTGTCCATGAGGTAGAAAATTTGATTTTTTTTCCAAGTATTTCTTGTGTAAAGTGTAAGTCTATACGGAAGTTGGTAAAGTCACAGCGAGATATCTTCTATCCCTGTCAGTTATGACCCTGTACAGTGTTGTATGATTGACAAATGCTCATTAATATTTATTGGTGAAAAACCAACCTCTGTGATCATGTGGTGCGAGAAAGGTCAGAATGACCTTTGATCTATTTTGTACGTTAGCTCGCAGAGCCCGTAGCAAACCATTGGTTGGACGGATGTCAACCTTCCATTTTACTACCTTGTACCAAATAGCCAATATGGCTGCTACTGTCCTGCTACCCATGGTGCACATTTTGGTTCAGAATACTGTGATTGACGTAATTAGCGTCCTGGGTACTTAAGCAACTCAGAGCCTAGTGGACGGCTATTTAGATAGTTTCAAGGATGGCAGAGATCAATTATCATTACTTATACATCATAGTTCACTCAATACGGGAAAACAAAGGTTTTGAATTCATCCTCAACAAAGTAAACTTGCCGCTTCATCTAAAATACTTTTAATTGGAAATTTCCATTTGTCAAGTTGTTCCGATACTGCAAATATGTGACTAGGGGAAGAACAGAGATTGAGGGGAAGGGATTCTGATGTCCAGTTTCTAGTGTTGGAGGGGAGGGGTTTTGATGTCTAGTTTCCAGTGTTGGAGGGGAAGGGATTAAGATGTCTAGTTTCCAGTGTTGGAGGGGAAGGGATTCAGATGTCTAGTTTCCAGTGTTGGAGGCGAAGGGGTTCTGATGTCCAGTTTCCAGTGTTGGAGGAGAGGGGTTCTGATGTCCAGTTTCCAGTGTTGGAGGAGAGGGGTTCTGATGTCCAGTTTCCAGTTTTGGAAGGGAAGGGGTTCTGGTGTCTAGTTTCCAGTGTTGGAGGAGAGGGGTTCTGATGTTCAGTTTCCAGTGTTGGAGGAGAGGGGTTCTGATGTCCAGTTTCCAGTGTTGGAGGAGAGGGGTTCTGATGTCTAGTTTCCAGTGTTGGAGGAGAGGGGTTCTGATGTCCAGTTTCCAGTGTTGGAGGAGAGGGGTTCTGATGTCCAGTTTCCAGTGTTGGAGGAGAGGGGTTCTGATGTCTAGTTTCCAGTGTTAGAGGGGAGAGGTGTTCGTGGCAGTTTGGGGAGGGCGTTAATCACGTCAATTACGGTAATTCCTCTTTCCTTGCTTAAACATGATAAATCAGTTTTGTTTTGTTTTGTTGGTAAACCCAGTTACTCTTCATAAGAGTCCACCATCTAGACGTGACGGTATGATAGGTTTTGTTACCAACAATTTATGATGATTATTATTATTATTGCTATTATTCTATTCACTGTTGACTCATTTGTAAAACTTCATTATTTCATCTTAAAGGTCTGTATTGACATCAACACGAAAGAGAGCCAATTCTCTATATTTTGATATGATGTATAATTTAACAGTAAAATTGATGAGAGTACCACGCTGTACCATGTATCTAGCAATGTACATAGTATTCATATTGTTTGTTTTTACCAAGCTAGGTTGGTCATGCTCACTAAGTAGAGAAAATATCAGCAATTAACGGTGACATGCCCTACAATAGAAAGTAAATCACTACACCACCGACCAACCATCAACAGACGGGGTTTCTGTACAAAGATGTTGAAAATATATATTATTAATATCATTATTAGGATTGTTGAATATTGTTTGATTGAAGGCATATATGAAAGTGACAACGTGAGGTTGAGATTCTGTGTATAATGTTGTTGCATGTGAAATAAATATTAGTCCATTGTAGAAAAGTCAATGATTTTAATGTTCATGTTGTCTGTGGGTGAAAGGATTCTGTAAATACAACTCAGCTTTTGTCTACGAAATGTCTCCCAATGTGCGACGTATATATATATATACACTCTACTATTGGTTGGCGTGGTATTAAGGGGTCTCGCAATTCGCTTATAAACCTACATGTCTGCCTTGTTTTAGCAAGTTGGTTTCTGTGCCAAATTTCAGCTCTGTACAAATTGCAGGTTTTATTTGCCGCAGCTTTTCGTAAGTTGAGACGTTTGTAAGTGTCCGTGGATGCTTGTAGAGGGCGGTATTTGTCTTGGGTCATGTGTCATCGCTGGGGGCTATCCATCACACCTATCACCACAATGTAAATATCTTACTATCTAACTCCGTCAAACTCGTACACATGCATGCATCATTCTTATCCAGAATAGTCAAAGAATGGTCCTATTTATTTTCCGTTTTCCGAAATCAGGCAGACGACAATCCCCGTCTTTTTTCTTTTTTTAAATGTTTTTGGGGGCATGTGTTAATGATAGAAAGTTTTTAATCTCTGCATTTGATTGGTCATTAACTAGATTCCCATAATGCAATATTTTAGAATGTGTTTTACTGTTTTAAGATCAATGTGGTACGATAAACCAGCTGACAACGCGTTACTTTTATAGGTCATCGACAGTAGTCGTGGGTAAGAATTTTCCAAATAAGTGTACAAGTTTTTCGCGATTCCTCATGTGGCTACCCATCATTCCTGTTTCCTGCTTAGCAGAGTTTAACACTCAGAAGTTTCCCAAACATTGATGCAGTGAATGCACGTTATGATATTATCCTAGAACCCTTTGTTTCCTCTGTTATGGCTTTGTGGTGCAACTGTATGCATCAATGCAACCTGGTGTTATCCTAACCATTTGTAAGTATTGTATTATCACAAGCAAACACGTGACATTGTACAGTTTTATATGTGACATTAATACCTTCATAAATACATATGCTTAGTTTTCAGGAGAGTACCAGCAAATCGTGTAAAACACTCCGCGTCGGAGTGACGATCTCAGCGAACTTTATCTATTTGAATTTTTGAATTCCACACTACTGTTGTTTGTATAAAAGTATAAAAGTCATAATTTTCGACGTTGTTGACCGACCATTGGTTGTTGATGGTTGTAACAACAACTATTTTGTGACGCCTATATTCCTTCGGCCTCTGAACCGAGAATACCTTCTTTTCTAAGCAGATATTGACTCAACAGATAAGGTTAAATGGTTGTCCAACATACTGCCCTGCTGTTGTCATTATAAAGCTCAGGTAGTTTTGGGATAGTACAAATATAATGTCCTGCGAAATTTTCATTTTCTACGCATCATTTGGTTTTTGGATGTCAGTATGGACTGGCAGTAATGGCCAATCATGTTTGAGGGAGGAAGGAGTTTAGACACCTCTAAGGTTGATGGGGAAACACTTCATGCAAGATTGTTATGCCCATTGAAATACAGAAAGGGAATTAAGATCAATTTTTAATTATTTTTTTTTAAAGTTTATATCAGGGATGTAAATAAAGTAAGACCCCAGGATTAAGTGTTCTTTATATTTTCCTGGCTCTTTAGGCTTTTTTACAAATTTGAGAAAGCACTACCCACCAAGAATTGCTGTTGATTTTTTTTAAAGTATTAAATCTGCATATCATGTTATTGAGAGATGATTCGTTAAGGTCAGTGTTTGAAATTAAAACAACCCAGCAATTTTTGTAATGTGTTTATGACAAGCTTTGCTTCCACGTTATAACCCTCTCAGGAGAAGTGATGATGAGAGAATTGTGTAATGGGTTCAATAGCCACACTCACACTCGAGTATTTACTGTTGTTGTGAGGTAGAGAGTAAACAAATCATTATTTTAACAAAGTAAGCATTATGTCCTTTTGTTAATATTTCATATGTAGGTATGATAAGCACTGATCGTCATGAGTCCTCAACAGAAAATAGTCCCAATACAGTCACCACCATTTTGTATACAGTGTATTGTTTCATAACATTGATACTATTCATATGAAATATCACTTTTCCTATTTATTACACTTCACGTTTTGATCAGGCGTATGCTGTACATATCAGAGACAAAATGTTTAGCTTAATATCGGTATACTTTATTTATGAAATTTATCTACATATTTACCCCATAGGCAATGTCAAAGTTTATTTTATTGATCTTTTTTTATGTGAGTTTTCTAGCGTATACTTTTATTGTTTCGATCATTTTATAATCATAACATTATCAGTAAGTTGATTATTATCTTTGAACAGACACAAGTCCATTTATGACTAAGAATTGCATTTTGTACGTGATTGATTAATTGCCTATGAAGTGAATATGTATGTTTGCTTGACATGATTTGAAATTCTCTATGTAGATGCATACACGCTGAAGATATTGCCATCCCTGCAAGGTTCTAGTCAGTTTGTTTATTTTTATGTGCATATGTACTATTCTTTTGCACAGCATATAACTGATATACATTCCAAGACATCCTTTGATCTGACACATCCTTAGTGTATTCAAATGTATTTACATGGTTCAGTAATGTTCCTTTGAGATCAGTACTTAGGTCCGTTCTACATTTTACATCCATTTTATGGATAACTAATGAAATAATTCGTCTCACGACATGTAAGTATTTTGTTTAAAGTAATATTTTTGCAACGAATAAAAGTGATTGTTGATGTAGTATAGCCTAAGGTCCTACCATGAACTTCATCAGAGGTTTGAATACAATAAGGAATAGTTGGCTGCAAATTTCCTTGAAAATGTTTCTTTCGTGGTTTTCCGATACAAACTGACATCAATGTTTTTGACATGTGATACAACTACGAACAGTTTATCGTAAATTTGAATACCAGACCCAGTTTCATGATCGCCTTGTATGTTGGTTTGTATCCTGTCAAATCCTGTTCATTCTGACTGTTTCCACTTCAAATTGGTTCAAACCAGCCCAAACCAGTCTGAATCTTGCCATATCAAGTCCAATGTTCTGGTTAAACCACCAAGTAGAGTTTGGTTCAGTCAAAGTCAGTTTCAGTTCAGAGCCTTATTTCGTGGGGAGATTTGACGGATTTTATCCCGATTTGAACATAGGAAGTTTGCTGCCAATCTAAATTGAAGTTGGGATTATTTTCTGTGAATGACCTAACCTGTTCATTCCTATGTAACATGCTGCTGCCTCCTGACTGTGAGAGGAGACAGCCCTTCATTCTTTCAGCATCTGCTGCTATTTCTGCTGCTATTGTAGATAAGTATATATACATATATAAATATCATGTAGGTATTAGGTGGAACCCATGGAGACTGTCTAACAAGTCATAGGAACGCGGATAGGTATTACTGCACACTGGCTTGTCTATGGTATCTGGTCTGTTGCCCAGGTGATGTGAACTAGGGTTCTTTGGGAGATTCCGAAAATGCCATGAATCTTGATGGACCATCTGTTGTTTACTCAGTTCATTTTGTATGCATGTTTCATAATTCATCTGTATACACTGTTTGATCCAGCATGAATTTGTATTATGTGGGGGGAAAAAGATCTGTGGATTTTCACGACCAACTATCTAATCTTTAGATGTAGATGTTAATGTACTTGGTCAAAATGGATTCCACCTGGGACCCTGCCACAAGACAAGCCAGCCTCAGTTACCTCCCCTGTGTTACTGTGGTGTGTAGATGGAGCCATTGTCTGTCACTCTGCTGTAGGTGTTAGATATGTCAGGCCATGGCTGTTGGATATGAGAATAAAGTGTTTGTACATCCACACTTTGGACTGGAAAATAAAGAAGACTGATTTGTAAATGAACGTGTTTGTTGTTTGAGACACCAAAGACTGCGCTTCTTTAACCTATCCATTAGCCGAGGATTACATTTTTTAATATATTTTTTTTCCTTTGAAGAATTGATTCAGTTCTGCATCATTTGAAGTGCTTGTGGCTTCATGTCATTGCTGCATCTCCAGAAAACCCCATCAGCTGAGATCGTTGTGTTGCACTATGTGCCATAAGCATGTTGACAGTGAAAACAAATCTCCAACTACATGTTAACTCTTGGCTTTGTATCATGTGAAGATGATGGGGTTGCCCAATTTAGCTTTACCAAGTTAAACTGTAACTTCAGCTTGTGAAGTTCAAAGGGGTATTTATGACCCCTTCCACTCAGTGCCTACAACCTGAATCAATGTTATCACAGGCAGCTTTCCATGTGGCCGATCTCTGAACGATCACGCACAGTGGGTGCACTTCAACAAGCACGGTACATGTGACATCTGAAGAAAACATATAGGTCATCACACGCATAAAACAAACAGAAATATTGAGTCACAGATGCATTTTCACAATAGATGCTTAAAAGCAAAAGATCGTTTGGTTCTTCATAACTGAAGTAATTATGATGTGGACTACATTTTGGCAATATAAATTGATCAGCACTGTGTATGTAACTAGCTACAACTACAGAATATGGTAGTATTATGCTGCCCCTCCTAATTTATTATCCCTTTGAAACCGCTCATCTCCTATGGGAAAATTTTCACAACTTGTGTAAAGAATAAAGTATAAGATATTTAGAATTTTAACATTCATTGTTTAAATTTTAGTTTTGTAAAGATGAAAATAATGGATCACCTGTACTGAACAGGTAAAACCTTCAGTTAAAATGAGTTGAGTTTAAAATAAAAGATTCATAGACAATGAGCTTAAGTAATTTAAAACACCCCAAGATCAGGACAAGAATGACATGATCAAAGTTACTGTATAGCATTGGAGGTCTCTACTATTGTAATGAGAATAAAACTAAAGTAACAGCAGGAAATCCTTGGTCACAGGTTTCACTGCAGCCTCCTGGTCTAGTGTTTAGATCCCAGGCCATGTCATACCAAAGACGTTAAAAGATGGTACTTGTTACCCTGCTTGATGCTCGGCTTAAGGGGATAAAACAAGGACTGCTCGAGTCGGTATATTGTGTATGGCAGGATATACATTTTACACTGACCGCCCCCGTGGTCTAGTGGTAGAGTGTCCGCCCGGAGAGCGGAAGGTCCGGGGTTCGATCCCCGGCCGCGTCATACCAAAAGACGTTAAAAGATGGTACTTGTTGTTACCCTGTCTGGCGCTCGGCATTAAGGGACTAAAGCAAGGACTGGTCGGCTCATAGTCAGTATACTGTGTCTGAGTTGGGGTATTCATGTTAAACTGCGGCATGGTATCTCAGTGAGCTAGCATTATAAATCGGCATCAGTCCGGACTAGTACAAGCAGCCACACAAATACACACACGTACATGCACGTGGCTATATAAGTTCAATAATCTTGGACGCGACGTTAAACCCCATTTCACCTCACCTCATGTTACACTGTTGCATGGTATCTCAGTAGGCTAGCCTAGCACTATAAAACCAACACCAGCCACCAAGTACAAGCAGCCACACACACGTGCGTGCACGTCGCTTTGTAACTGCAATAATCTTGAACGCGACGTTTAACCGCTTTTCATATCACCATAGGTTTCAGCAAGCAGTAAAGGTCCAGTGCTTGTGTCATTCTTGGCTAGCCTTTCCCAGAAAGCTGAGAGGATGAGATATAATTGAAATACTGTTCAAAGTAGCCTTAAACCTTACTAACGCACTCGGTATTCCTCCTGCCTTTTCCCCTAGGGATTCGGTGGTGGAAGAACTTTATGTCCTGGACTTGTAAAGGGCAAGTAAAACGATCTTCACAAAGCAGTCTTATTGTTTACGACTCGTGGCATCAGTCCTTGATGCGAGTTGTTCAATAGTTGAATCACCAGGACAGTGCGAGAAGGACCCAGGTGGCCAGTGTGGCTGTCGAGAATGAATGACACATGGACAGGCGCCACCTCCCTCACCTCACCATTCCTCAGCTGTGTGATATAATATACAATAAACAATAATAAATGCATATTAATGTGGCGCCGTATTCAACCCCCAAAACATTGCTCCTGACTCCATAAAATTATTGACTGTCGGTAAACAGTTTCATCCAACGAGACATACATCAAAGACAAACGAAAAATAGGTTATCTAAACTTATGTATGTAACATTATTGATTCTAAATTCGGTTTCGCAGCCACTACTGAGTTTGTATGTATATGGTGGCCAATGTCGACATGTTTCAACCAGGAGCTCCCCTCAAAGACAAACATGGGGTACTGTCGACATGTTTCAACAAGGAGCTCCCCTCAGAGACAAACATGGGGTACTGTCCACATGTTTCAACAAGGAGCTCCCCTCAGAGACAAACACGGGGTACTGTCGACATGTTTCAACAAGGAGCTCCCCTCAGAGACAAACATGGGGTACTGTCCACATGTTTCAACAAGGAGCTCCCCTCAGAGACAAACATGGGGT
This sequence comes from Haliotis cracherodii, assembly GCF_022045235.1. NCBI lineage: Eukaryota > Metazoa > Mollusca > Gastropoda > Lepetellida > Haliotidae > Haliotis > Haliotis cracherodii. Next base: position 37,743,622 of record NW_027266343.1, read on the forward strand.
ACTGTCGACATGTTTCAACAAGGAGCTCCCCTCAGAGACAAACATGGGATACAGCTGACATGTTTCAACAATGAACGCCCCTCAGAGACAAATATGGGGTACTGTCGACATGTTTCAACAAGGAGCTCCCCTCAGAGACAAACATGGGGTACTGTCGACATGTTTCAACAATGAACGCCCCTCAGAGACAAACACGGGGTACTGTCGACATGTTTCAACCAGGAGCTCCTGTTAGAAACAAACATGGGGTGCTGTAGACATGTTTCAACAAGGAGCTCCCCTCAGAAACAGAAACGGGGTACTGTCGACCAGTTGCTGATTAGAAGAGAAGTTAAAAGTGCCACCGACCTGTTCTGTCCTGTAATTCCACTGAGAAGACAAGTGACAGGTACCAGTTTCCAGGACCTGTTTCCCCTTGAAGAACAAGAGTCCGTTCATCGTAGCAACGGCCGACTTTGATGCTGACATGGGGTTTCATGTGTCCCGCGTTAGGTTTAAAACCATTAGCCGGAGGGGTGTTATGCGACCCGCGTTAGATTTAATGCCACGAGGAGGCGAGTGATATAAAACCGAAGTACTCATGTACTCCATATACCATAAATGATTCTGCTACAACGACTTTATCTTACCGACTTGTTTTAATGTGACATTGTAAAAGAATTAACACAAATTCAAAATTGATAGAAAACAGCTGTTCGATTAAGTTGAGGTTAACCTGTGCTATGTCACGTAACTTCCATTGACTCGGAATAAGCGTTCGGCTTTTTGCTTTGGAGCGGGGTATAAGGGACTTGTTCTGCATCTCAGAAATCCACGTTCAGCCTGTATTGCTCGTGGCGGGGTATAATAGATTTATTCCACCTCTGACGAATATATTCCCCTCCTAGGCGGGTTACACAGTATTTTATTAAGATCACGTGGACCAATCAGATCTTATCATTCTGACATAGAGGTATGATAACTCTTCTTTATCGGCATTAGTTTCAAATTCAGTGGGTTTGGCTTCAATCGGCTGGAATAAAAAAGAAATTAATCAACACACGGGTGGCGTTAAACAATAAATGAAAAAAGAAGGTTTTACTCTATTGGCGACAAAAGAGGATGCACTAAATTGTGAAAGTAGATCCCACCATGTGTCTTCTTGTTTTATGGATTCATTCATGGGATATCAATTATATGTCAGTTGAGTGCAATGACGCTCGGTGTGATATTTCCTCATGTCTGATGCGCCATCCCCTCCTCCAGCCGAATGGCGGCTGATGCTGAATCGTGACGTCAGGGTGCCAAACATTGGGAAACACAAGATTGTTGATTGATGTCCTGCGCTATGCAGGTGGTAGCCACATATATCCATAGCAGGAAGTCACTGGGGGCCTGTGAGTGCAAGACTGTCCAGCATGTCAATTTTCCTGAAATAAAACTCCCAAAGTTGCGACTCTGGAGCCGTATATGTGAGAGCAGAGTTTCTAGAAAAATACTCCAGGGTCTATTTTGAGTGCCTAAAGCAGCTGTGGGATCTTATACGTACATGCTTACGTGAATATTTGACAGAAAACATTGGTTGAAAAAAGAGTTTAATTCACTTCCCGGGTAAGCCTGTCTAAATGTAACATCTTGGATTCGTATTATTCGGTAGAGGGGAACAGATGGACTAGTGGCCACTAGCGTCGGAATTCGTTGTGCAGAGTTGCTTCCCTTAGGGGTGAAATGATGTTATGTTCGCAGGGTACATAAAAATGGAACACGTCAGAGACTTGCATCACTGGCATGCCGGGATAAAACTGTAATATACTCTGCACAAAAAAAGAGCTGACACCAAAGGTAGTAGAATCGTTGCCGACATACCAAATCATACCAAATTAATACAAAACAGTTGGTCATTTCTGCACAGATTGGAATTGATTTGAGTGGAAAAAATGAGGTACTGCAGAAATTTGGTGAAAAGATGGAAAAATAGCAAAACACAAACACGTGAGAGCCTGGCATCACTTTTTAAAACGTTGGCGTTTCATTTGCATGCCATCACAATCTTACAGCAAGTGAACAGTGAAAACATGCCACAACTGACGGAAGCCCAACGCAACAACGCCATCGGCCGACTGCAAACAGGAGAATCGTCTTCAGCTGTAGCCAGGTATTTCCACGTCGCACCAGGAACCATTACAAAACCGTGGAACTGTTATCAGACACACGGGAAACCACGTGACCTTCCCAGATCCGGTCGACCACCTATCACTACTAAAGCACAGGGCAGATTCATACGGCTACGTCCCTTGCGTGAAAGAACCACCACGACCACCTCCACAACTACGGCAATACCAGGATTGCGTAGAATATCAGCCCAGACAGTGAGGAACCGTTTATGCGCTGACGGTATTCGCGTTGGACGACCAGTTCGAGGTGTCATTTTGACGGGCGGAGTATGGCCACAATCGCGATGGAGACAGGTTTGGTTTCGTGAAGAGTCACGTTTGATGCTTCGCCGTGCGGGTGGGAGACGTCGTGTTTACAGGCGTCGCGGGGAACGTTATGCCCGAAACTGCATACAGGAAGTGGACAGACTTGGCGGTGGTAGTGTGATGATGTGGGCAGCCATCTCCTACACTGGTAGAACAGACTTGGTGCAAGTCGAATTTAACGGCATAACGTTTCAAAGATCTGATTCTTCTGCCACACGTCATTCCCATTATGAAAGACAAGACCTCACACGGCAAGACTGACAACAGCCCCTTTCAGGAATCACAGCATTCATGTCCTGCCATGGCCCTCCGGGTCTCCAGATTTAAACCTAATTGAACATTGACGGGATGCACTGTATCAACGACTCCGAGCACGTAAGCAGCAACCACAGAACCTCCGACAGTTGGCACAAGCACTGCAGGCAGAGTGGATCAACATATCCCAGGCCACAATTCGGGATCTGATTGTTTCCATGGGACGACGATGCCAGTCTGTTTTGGACTCTAATGGTGGCCATACAAGATATTGAGAGCAGATTACCTTCACCTTGAAAATCTACTGTTCCATGTGTGCCATATGGAACCTGGGTCAATGACAATGATGTGTGCCAATTTTGGACAGTCGATTACCATCTGTTGATTTTTATATGATATATATATAATATACATCTAAAATCAATTTTGTGTTTCCTTTTTGGCACGGAACACTATACAAGACAGCCTTAAACCAGCTCTCTCACACAGTCCATAGATTCTTCAATGTTAGTGCTTTCTGAAGTAGGGGATATGTCTATTCACTGACAAGCTGTGAAGTTTTATTGTTTCGGACCCAGTTATATTTAGAAGCAGTTATTTTTTCTGAGAAAGAAATATAATTAAGAATGGATCCGGGAAAAGTAATCAAGATCCGTTTGTTGAACAAAAAAATAAATAGTTGCCCCCAATGACGGATAAAAAATGGATGTGTTCGACGACTGACCAAACCAATAAATTGTCAATAATGAAAATCTCTGCACAATCTCCCATGATAAAATCCAGACTAAGATAAAATGGTCACCGGGTACCATTGTGTATTAATTTCGAAATATATTGCTGCTCCTCCTAATGAAACGCGTTGGGGAACGTGATAATTCTAACCGAAGTGTTGGGAGGGGGCGGTGTGTTGGAAATGGAATAGGAATCAGATGGAATGGAATTGATTCGTGTGGAGATTTTCGTTTCAATTGGGCTACTACGTTTAGATAGCACAAGACCTCGATAACGTTCATAAAACAATGATCCATGGTACATGTGGCGTGCTTGTGTTTATAACAGTGTTGTGTAGTTTGTTTGTGGTTTAACGCTGCACTCAGCAATGTTCCAGCTTCATGACGACGGAGTAGAAATAATCGAGTCTGGATCAGATAATCCTGTGATTGACATCATGGGCATCGATCTACGCATTTGGGAGACGATGGCATGTATCAACCAAGTCAGCTAGCCTGACCTCCCGATCCCGTTAGTCAAGCATGGGCTGCAAGTAGAAGTAATGGTAGCAGTTGTAGCAGTGAGAGTGAATATGGTTTTACACCGCGTTTAGCAATTTAACAGCAATATCACGAGGACACCAATGGGCTTCACAGATTGACCCATGTGTGGAATCAAACTCGGACCTTCGGCGTAATAAGCGAACGATTTAACCACAAGACTTCCCTAACGCCCAGCAGCAGCAGCAGCAGCAGCAGCAGTAGTAGTACCATTATTGTAATAATTATGTAGGAATGTTAAAACAATCCTTTGTTGTTTGTCCCGATACTAAATACCGACCATTTATGAAATAACGCCATGACCTAGAAATCACAAGCACGCAGTCTCCAAATTACACACATTCCCGTAAAAAAATAACCAGATTTCTCTTTATAGATAATTATCCTACAGAAGCATCTGTTAACCCTTTGATGCCACGAGCGAAGAGGCCGCTCTTTTGATGCAGACAACACTGATAAGATGATCTATTACACCATCCGCAACACATGTGGAGGTGTCCGAACAAAGTTAAAGAACTGCCTGGCTAGACTGAGCCGAAGGGTCAGTGATAGATGAATATATCTCTTCAAAGCTTCTCCATTCCAACAACTGGATCCGCGGTGAGTTATCATTGAGCTGTCTGTGTGAGATAAGCTAATAACACATAGATTCAGATAAGATAAAGGTCTTTTCAGCTGTGGGCAGCCGTAAGTGTCTTTGGTGTAACATGGTATGTCTGCGAGTACTTACTTTTGACAGTTTGACGGAATAAGATTGCATCGACGGTGTTCTGTTACCTTATATCTGAAGAAGGTGACCTGTTCAGGATATTTCGTTTCGGATTTTAATGAGAGCGAGTGAGTCTGGTTTAACGCCGCTTTCAACAGTATTTTCGTCTTATCACGGCGTGTCAGCTTGACGTGGTAGGAAGCCTCAAAGTGATGCAGGTCTCAGACTTTTCCCACTTTGGTGAATTCCACGAGAACGGGCCAGGGATGGTGGTGACAAACAGAAATATAATCAAGATGAAACCACTATTCTATAGGTTTCTGGTACGCCAAAGGGACGCAACTCTGGACAACGAATTGACTTTGATGACTGGGACATCCGTGCCCCGATTGTGATGAAAACAGACTGCCGAATAGTTTGGGTTGGTTTTGTCAAGTTACCATCTACATGTATTATCAATCTTCCAGTCACGACAGGGAACACGAAGATTGGGCTACGTCCTGCGTAACCATGGCCTCTGAAGACCCGGGGTAGAATAGGTCTTCAGCAATCCATGCTTGCCGTAAAGGGCCACTATTCTTGTCGTAAGAGGCGACTAACGGGATCGGGTGGTCAGTCTCCCTGACTTGGTTGATGCATGTCATCGTATTCAATCACTGGATCGTCTGGTCCAGACTCGATTATTTACATTCCGTCACATAGCTGGAGTGCAGCGTTAAACAACAAAGAAACAAACAAACAAACAGTATAACAATGGAGTTGAAACTGGTTTTTCGGCATGACTAGACAGCTTTAACCGCTAGGCTACCCTAACGCTCCCATAAGAAGATATGCTATGGTTATTCATCAGTGTTGTATAGGGGACATGCTAAAGATAAGTACTTAAGTTAAGTTGGTTGGTTTGTTGTTTTGTTGTTTTACGCCGCACTCAGCAATATTCCAGCTATATGACGGCGGTCTGTTAATAATCGAGTCTGGACCAGACAATCCAGTGATTGACATCATGAGCATCGATCCGTGCAGTTGGGATCGATGGCATGTATCAACCAAGTCAGCGAGCTTGACCACCCGGTCCCGTTAGTCGCCTCTTACGCCAAGCATAGTCTCCTTTTACGGCAAGCATGGGTTGCTGAAGACCTATTCTACCCGGATATTCACGGATCACTAAATTTAAGGCAGGCCTTACGCTAAGATCGCTTTGTTGAACGATGGAGTCCCGGTGTCCATTTGCAGCAAAATGACACAAGAGAATTGTATATTTTCACTGAAGCTAGGAGTGACGTTTGAAAAGTATCACCACAAACCCATATGTTAAACATGATTTAGTAGCATGTACGCATTTAAAAAGTTGTTAACGAAACTATCATAAATATTTGCATCAAATGTCACTATACACAGTAATTATGAGAGCAGAGGATATGAAAACGAGGTCGTCTCAAAACATTAGTCACTAAATTCACATTCTGAATCACTGCTGTCAGGATCTGCAGATCTGACATCTTCCCGAGGCAAGGGAGTTAACTGACTATGCACGTCCAGTTTCCACCCTTGCCGAACTGGGCTGGAATTTCTGCGCTCGGTCGTAACGCCACCAGTGGCTATTAAGAGTTATGTCCCTTCTATGTCTCTCCCAGTGACCAATCCAATTCCAACTCTCCCATCACTTGCACTTGCTTCAAATAAAATGGCGGCGCCCAGTCATGAGGATCTGGTCACGTGAGCACTTTGGTTAAAGACATGAAAAACATTGGAGAATATTTGTTGACGCCGAGCTGGCGGTACACCTACTTTGCAAATCCCGCAATCGACCGAAATCTGCACGGCAGTTTCCGAAGCGGATTTCGATTTCGTAACGCGATTTTGATTGGACTATGCATACACTCGTTAGTCCAGCTAAAATTTAACTCCATAATTCCAGCCTAGTTCGACAAGGGTGAAAACTGGTGGTATGGCATTTGTGTTTTAGCGCGACCATGGCCCACTTGCACAAAGCGATCTTAGCGCTACGACTGTTGTAAGCCAATGTTAAAGTATGGGAGTTACGATCATCATAGCGCTAAGATCGCTTTGTGCAAGTGGGCCCAGGACCAATAAAGGTCAGTTTGCGCCCAACACATCAAATGACTTTAAACAAGAGCAGAGTGAGTAATGGAAATATAATGATTAACTGCTTCATGAGGTGCAAACTGGACTTTATAGCCAGTTAACTCCCTTGCCTCGGGAAGATGTAGATCTGACAATAGGCTTTGCCGTTGACATATCTAGGCCATCCCTTGACCTATATGCCATCTCTACTTTACTTTCAACGTTATCAGACACGCGGTTGTTTAAACTATTTTATCGCTTAGTATTGAGCTTACCTACATCGCCTATGACAATACCTCCCTCGGGCGTGCCAGAAACCTGTGATCTCGGGTTCGAATCCCGGTTCGACCCGTTATGTTCGAGGTTTGTCAGCACCATACCAGTGCTCGTGGGTGTCACCTGAGTTGTAATCGCCTTTGGGCTTTCCTCCCACATTTAGCTGACACGCCCTAATTTAACAGGACCACTGTTCAAAGCGGCGTTAAACCCAACGCTCTCACTCAGACAATACCCATGACCATTTCAAATGGATTCAGGTCACAATGATATGACGGTAAACGCACTACCTCAAGATCTTACGGTCTGTTACAGGCGTCAACCTTAAATAGGAGTTGTATTAATGTTATATTTGGGATAACACTCTCTTAGTAAAGTACAGATTCCAGTACTTTTTGAGGTTCAGTCACATTCGGGATTCGAACCCACACCGCCAGAGTGAGGCACCTAATTGCCAGCGCACAAAGTAAGCTTTCTAACCCACTCAGCCATCGAGGCTTCCACAAAAATGAAAGTCCGACGACTGGAAGTCTAGATTACGTACTTTGTGTACCCCTCTGAAAAGTTCAAATTGGCACGGCTCCCATCACCGAAAGCTATGAATACACAATGCCATTTAGAAAGCAGTCAAATGTAACACTGTTATTTTTGGGATAACACTCTCTTAATAAAGTACAAATTCTAGTACTTTTTGGTGTTAAGTCCTATCCGGGATTCGGACCCACATTGCCAGAATAGGCGTTGTTCTTCGTTGATGTCATATAGCTGTGCTTTTCCAGTCTTTTTGGGCACTGCAATACTGTTCTTTCTTTGTAACCATGACACTATACGTCCTTTACAGTTATTTGAGACTGGTACCTTTGTATTGGATCTTGCATGCCATGGTACGGTGATCGTCCATTACAACAAGAGACTTTGGGGGTAAAGCTTTAACAGAATGTGTCTGTACCCACTCAAGGAACACGTCGTCGTTATTTCTGTGGGCTAGTCCCTATTATCTTTTTGTCTTTAAGAGAACACTCTTACCGCCCTGCTTGAATGATCATGTTGACCCCCTTTGGTACAGGTAGCTGCCTGACCCCCTACTTCACACCACCGATACCCATTGATTGCCAGCCGTATGGGCAGCACTGACCCATGTCTCGTCCAGATACATAGTTCGTAACCTCCTTCTCCTTTTGTCCTCATTGTTCTCATTTTGACAATGTCTGCTCGCTCGGAAAGCACTCTACGGTCTTTTAGTATCTTCTGCCAAATTTGTGTGAAGTTTCCCAAACCCATGCTTGGAAACCTTTAATGAATGATCCCGTTCTAATCTTCTCCAGTCTGCCTTGGAATAACCATATACCTCGTATATGAGCTCTTTCACATCAGGGGGCGGTTGGGTAGCCTAGTGGTTAAAGCGTTGGCTCGTCACGCCGGTTCGATTCCCGACATGGGTACAAAGTGAGAAGCCCATTTCTGGTGTCCCCCGCCGTTAATTTGGCTGGAATATTGCTAAAAGCGGCGTAAAACCATATTCACATACCCACTCACTAACTTTCACATCAGCTGCATGTGGACTTTATTTTGAAGATGCAATGAAACTGTGATGGTTCAACATTGTTAGACATATTTATTTTTACCTATCCGCATACTGGGCGGTGGGTAGCCTAGTGGTTAAAGTGTTCGCTCGTCACGCCGAAGACCCGGGTTCGATTCCAGACATTGGTACAATGTGTGAAGCCCATTTGTGGTGTCCCCCGCCGTGATAGTGCTGGGATATTGCTTAAAGCGGCGTAAAACCATACTCACTCACCCACTATCTCGATTTGGTGTGAGGTATTTATTAACTTTTGCGGCGTCACTTATTAAACATCACTTCTAGTCTCTGTGGAAACTTATGATCCACCTGTGTCCTTTCGTTGCAAACAAACAGGTTTAGCTAAATATATTAATCTGGGGCATTGGTGGCCCGCTAAGGAACCGCAAAACTTTGCGTCACAAATTCGTCATGACGATGAGCCCAAGTCGGTCAGGAGACTGTCCTGTCTCGTTTCTCACCTGGATCGTTGTTAACTCTCACCTGTAATAAAGGCCAAGATGTACCTGGAATAAGGACATCTACACTATTAAGCCCAACAACTAGTCACTAAATTTGTTTCCAAGTAATGTCGTGGCATCTGATCTCGACGTGAGATGACGTTTTAACGGACAGTAGTTTTATGAAAATGTAAGTCTGTATTATGCCGTTATAGTTAAAATAAGCTTTATATCAAAGTTTAGTCAAGACCTGGTAACAAATTGACCTTGTTGCCACATTACTCGCTCTTTCAAGCGAGGAAGTAAATGAGTATGGTTTTATGCCGCTTTTAGCAATATTCCAACATCACAGCGGTTGATACCAGAAATGGGCTTCACACATTGTACCCCTGTAGGGGATCGAACCCGGATCTTTTGCGAGCGCTTTAACCGCTAGGCTACCCCCATCAACCCTTCAAGCGAACGAGTGAGTGACTGAGTGAGTGAGTGAGTGAGTGAGTGACTGAGTGAGTGAGTGAGAGAGTTGGGTATAACAAGATACCAGTTACATCCCGGGGTGTCAGCTTAACCTTAACGTTGAAGGAAGGTCCGTGATGTCGTCGTTGACGTTTCCCGCTATGACGAAACCCACGACCACGTTTCAGGAGCCGACATACCAAGAGCAATGTTTAGGGTGACTCTAGGATTCGAACTATTATTAACAGAAGATGAAGACCAAACATATCAACGAAATACTATGAAGCAGCATATTTGTATATGTTCAGAGCTCCAGATAAGCTTTTGGTGTTGTGGGTATTTTACCCATGCATTTTAAAATCATTGGGTATCAGTAATTCTATCTGGGTATTCAAATTTCTGTTACCCACTAGTTTTTACACATGTGGGTATTTAAGTTAAATATTTAAAAACACTATTCATCTAGTCCCTGCAAACTGGTGTCGTGTGGGTTCGAGAGCTTTATAGGACTCAAAAATACCACGATACTTCCACAAGAAAGTGTGATGTCAAATGATCATGATGTAACTGTCATCGTGGAGTTTGGCAAGGTTGACGGAATGCCCGTTTATAATTTCAAAATAAGCTGCTGATTTTCTAATCGAATACGCAGGGTTACTTCACAATATTCTGATGATACGCACAAGTTTTATTTTTGTAGCGTATCTGTAATGTTCGTTGCGTATTTGATACGCTTGGATTTTATTTTACTGCTTATTTCTGCATTTCTGATGCTTATTTTACGCAGATACGCAGCTTATCTGGAGCTCTGATTATGTTACACTTATCTACTTCAGAGCAAAGGTTCCACCCTGTGAGCATTACAGGATAGACTTGTCCCCAAATAGCCTATGCATGTACGAGTCGACTAAATTGATGGGGTGGCCATGCTCCGAGGCGTTGTGCCATCGTACAGGTCAATCACTAGTTTGTCTGGCCCAGACTCGTTTTTTACAGCATAAAGAGGACAACTGAGTGTGACGTTACATATCAAACTAAAAACCAAAAATCACGTCTTTCAAATTAATAGTTCGCTTTTCATTAAGCATACAGTGCTTTCGGGGAGCCCTGAAGATGTTTTAGGGACGCGTTCTTGAACTCAAGTTTTCTCAACGTCTTCGCCAGAACACCGACCTGACTATCAATCTGCAGTACGCGGTAACAGCATCACAAGACAGTCTGTCAGAACCTTCCCCTCTATGTATACATGTACACATTGATGTATACAGCATCTCAGCGTGGTTATTAACCAGCTTGTAACCGGTGCTAGGAGACTGGAAATACGTTATGTCCATTTATTGTTAGGTGCCGTTATACTGTGAATATTGCCTATATTAGGTGTAAACGCAGTAACCTTGTCGTACCGTGCTTTAATGTCCTGGAGCATATAACGTTGTATTAATGCGTCTGCCGGCCACAGTGCCCACAAGACATCTTATTCCTCGCTCCCATATTATCGCTCAAGCGACGTACCTCCTAACTCCCAAAACCACGCAATCGCATGGATTTTATACGCTTTCCGAAATATAAATCAAATACATGGCGAATATTGATTCGAGGCAAACAGGCCATATGTTTTTAACACAGTGACTGCAAAAGCAAAATAATATTATTATTCCGTCTTTTTCGGATTTTATTCTTTATTTTCACACAACACATAAGAAAAATGTTAACGGTAATTAGATCAACGGGTTTCTGGTAAGAAACCGAGAGACGTGTTCTTCACTGCAGAGATAACAACGGTTTTGTACGGTACGCCTGGCCACCTAGGTATACGTTAACACCTTCCATCGAACCAAGCCTATCGGGCGTTACGTAGACAATTATTCATTACCGCTGACTGTACAAGAACGTAATTAGACGTTTCTGTTTTGGCGTATTTGTTTGAGAAAGCGCTAATTTCGACTTCTGTTACAAATTACTCCCCCCACCTCCCTGCCCCCACCCCCCAACTGTGTTAGAAACTTAGGTAATCAATTACAACGGCTGATTTCACCTGCTTCCGTTGTTTTTTCTACGGGTCTATGTTTTCTCTTGGTCTTTGTTGCTTCAAGAAATCAATATGAAATTAGTTTCAAAAACACACACGGAATTACAGTAATTTACACAATCCCGTGCGATACAGCTCTGTTTGCCGATACATCAGACTCCTAATTTACAAATATTTTCTTAGACACGTAACGGCGGTCTGCATGATCATATCCATTACATCAATTAGGCAACAAAAGCTTAATTATTTGTTTGTGATCTATTTTGTCTCAAAGGTTACGTGAGAGGTATTTAAGTCTTAGAATGGTATAAATTGTGGGTATTTCCGTGAAGATCCGGATTAGAATAGGTCTTCCGCAACCCATGCTTGCCGTAAAAGGCGGCTATGCTTGTCGTAAGAGGCAACTAACGGGATCGGGTGGTCAGGCTCGCTGATTTGGTTGATGCATGTCATCGTATCCCAACTGCGTGGATCGATGTTCATGGTGCCAATCACTGGATTGTCTTGTCCAGGCTCGATTATGTACAGCCCGACGTCATATAGTTTGAATATTGCTGAGTGCTGCGTTCAACAACAAAAAAATATATATTGTGGGTAAGAAGCGATGGGGTAGCTCAATGGTTTAAATCCGTCACATAGCACGCCAAGACCCCGGTTCTATCCCTCCTACGGGTACAATGTGTGAAGACCATTTCTGGTGTTCCGATATTGATAAAAGCGGCGTAAAATCATACTCACTCACTCATATATGAGAGGGATATGATCATTGTGATGAATACGAAATTGATATTTGTAGAGCAGCATACAATATAACCATTTCGATGATTTGCTTTGACTCACATGCAGCTAACATTGTTACGTTTGACGTCACTGGCACTATCACACTCTCCGCTGCCCTAGGGTTTGTTTGTTTGTTTGTTTGTTTGTTTGTTGTTTAACGCCGCACTCACCACTATTCCAACCATATGACGGCGGTCGGTAAATAATCGAGTCTGGACCAGACAATAAAGTAATTGGCATCAATGGAGGCACGTGGTCCTGTGCACAGCGCACAGGTCACAAATCAGGTGAAGTTAAGCAAGGTCGGTCTCGGAGAGTAGTTGGATGGGTGACCACGTACAGCATCTTGACTCCTGAGAGTTTCTAGGGCTTCGGTCCTGCCTCACACTGAAGCTCATCTACCACATGAAATGTCTCCATTGTTCGAAATGTGCCTCTGTTCACCCAGCAGTGAGTGGGTACCTGGTAGGATGACATGGTAAAGTGGCTGTTTACCTTCTAACGCCTCACAGCTAGCTTGGGCTGTATACTCCCAAGGGAGCTGAGAATGAAAATTGAGTGCTCACTGATCCAATGACACGGGTAATAATAGTGTAGCGCTATGAGCATCCACTTGCTGAATGGAATCTGGCGCAATATAAATGCACTTATTATTATTATTATTATTATTATTATTATTATGACCATGGATCTACACAATTGGGATACGATGACATGCGTTCACCAAGTCTCCGAGCCTGACCACCCGATCCCGTCAGTCGCCTCTTGCTTCAATCATGGGTTGCTGAAGACCAATTCTAACCCGGATGTTCACAGGGGCTGCCTTAGAGACCTTCCAGTCATATTACTGTAAAATAAATCGGCGACACGCGTGTACCCACGTGAAGAATCGAACCCGAACGAGATACCACACAAACCACTAAACCGCCACTTCGGCTTCCTTTAAGACCAAACGGTTTGGAATTATATCGGTATGATGAGAAGACTGCAGGCACTTAACGGTTTTCAAGAGAGAGTCTGATGTAAATTCGATACTGGAAATTTAATTAGTAACCCAAACTGGACGATGTGAGCTTATCGACTGATGCTGACATATTTGTTATCAGCAGACGCGCGGGGGAAATCCCCCCCATCAGACTTCATCAATGTTTGCCCGAAACCACAAAGCCACAACTTCTGAATGATACAATCTTCATTTCATCCTATTGTTTAACATACTCACACCATAAAAACCAAGCTAAGCTGAGAATGTTTATACTTCGCTGAAGAGAGTTATTAAATGTATTAAATTACCCTATGTACATCAACATTGAATTATATATTAACAGATAACGGTGAAATATGGTACATGAAACTTCAAAAGTATTTGTATAAAAACGAGTTATATGGTATGATATATTTACCAACAAAACATCAAGATATAATTACAACATTTAAAGATAAAACTGTAAAAAAATGAAACATACTAAATGAGAAACAATGATTTTCAAGTAAATTTGTTTTTAACTCTGATTTGAAACTACCTGATGAAACAATTTCCTAGAATTAATCCAAAATATAAACAAATATTGTAAGGTTTGTAGATTAAAAAACAATGTATTCGTGAAATAGCTAGTTTGACTACAGTAATCCAATGCAATATTCGCGTCAATGCCATCCCGATTACATTCTTTTGTCGATTCACAGAAACTTGAAAATCTTACGTGAACAATTCCGACAGAATTTGTACCAAAATAAGATTCCTCCCATCTTTGCACCATTGACATCTCCTCAGCTTCGTATCCTAGACACACTATACGCTAATGAAGGTGACCATCCGTCTCGTATGGCATTCTCAGCGGTCTTCCCACCTATATAGCGGTACCAGTATATTACAAACTCTATCCCAAAACGACCCCGATGACGACAATAACAGTGGGACGTCTGCCTGAGTTCCACTTTCACCTCCATCGATACCAGCCAACCATTTCCGGGAAAACCGGAAGTGACGGACGGCTATTACCACTCTGTCTGTCAAATTGTTCGTCAGAGAGGCATCACGTTGCGAGAAATGTCAAACAGGAGAGGTTGAGGGGAGGTGGGGGAACGGGGAGGACGACTATTTTCTTCCTTCCTTCCTAATACAGATTGTGTTTTGACCTTGTCTTGGCGGGAGGGAAAAGTTCGAAGTGACAGACAGAAGCAGAAGCGACAGTGTGTGTGCGTGTTTATTGTTTATTTGTTGTTTAACGCTTCACTAAGAATTGTCACAGGTATAATTATGATGGGTAATATACAAACTAACAGGACAAGACCCCAAAACGCACACAAACAAGACAAGAGATCTAATAAGCATACAAACTAGACATGGCTCAAATGGCCATACAAAGAAGACAAGATGTCTAATATGCAGAGGCAGTGTGGAAGCCTAGTGGTTAAAGCGTTCGCTCGTCACGAGATTTACTATGCATACAAACAAGACAGGTCTAATGCGCATGCAAACATGATAAGATGTCTAATACGCATACAAACTAGACAAAATGTCTAATACGCATACAAACTAGACAAGAGGTCTAATACGCATACAATCATGTTAAGATGTTTGATACGCATACAAACTAGGCAAGATGTCTAATACGCATACAATCATGTTAAGATTGTCTAATACGCATACAAACTAGACAAGATGTCTTATACGCATACAAACTAGACAAGAGGTCTAATACGCATACAATCATGTTAAGATTGTCTAATACGCATACAAACTAGACAAGAGGTCTAATACGCATACAATCATGTTAAGATGTCTTATACGCATACAAACTAGACAAGATGTCTAATACGCGTACAAACTAGACAAAATGTCTAATATGCATACAAACTAGACAAGTGGTCTAATACGCATACAATCATGTTAAGATGTTTGATACGCATACAAACAAGACAAGAGGTCTAATACGCATACAATCATGTTTAGATTGTCTAATACGCATACAAACTAGACAAAATGTCTAATACGCATACAATCATGGTAAGATGTCTAATACGCATACAAACTAGACAAGAGGTCATTTAATCACCTGTCAATCAAACTAGACAAAATGTCTTATACGCATACAAACTAGACAAGTGGTCTAATACGCATACAATCATGTTAAGATGTCTAAAACGCATACAAACTAGACAAGATGTCTAAAACGCATTCAAACTAGACAAAATGTCTAATACTCATACAAACAAGACAAGACTCTTAATACGCAAACAAACTAGACACAATTTCTAATACGCATATTAACAAGACAAGATGTCTAATACGCAGGGGCAGTTGGGAAGCCTAGTGGTAAAGCGTTCGCTCGTCACGTCAAAGGCCCGGTTTCGATTCCCCACATGGGTACAATGAGTGAAGCCCATTTCTGTTGTCCCCCGCCGTGATATTGCTGTAATATTGCTATTACTTACTCTAATGCGCATACAAACGAGACGAGCAGAAAACGCATACATACAAACCCAGATGCATGTGATTGCACACACTCGTCACATGTGTACTTTTAAGTCAAAGACTTTATAACACAAGAAACACATTATTTTGAGTTGATTATCAAGAAGGCAAGTTATCATCGTCCTTTTATATATCAGCGTCCATCCCCTCAAATTTCAACCGGGGAGGTGGGGTAGCCTAATGGTTTCAGCGTTCGCGCATCACGTCGAGGCCCAGGTTTGATTCCCCACATGGGTACAATGTATGAAGCCCATTTCTGATGTCCATCGTCGTGATATTGCTGGAGTATTGCTAAAAGCGACGTAAAAGCATACGCACTCACTCACTCACTCAAACGTCAACGCTGGTCACCCCTCTCCCAGATTAGGTCGCCCAAGAACCAGGGCTGTTTTTAACTCTGGATTTGAAAACTGACCACATTACGATCAATACCCCCTGGAGATGGACCCTGAATTATTTACTATACTATACAACTACCACGGTGACACACGAAGAGACCAAATCCCATATGATGTCTAGATCGATATTGACAGGAAAACGTCACTGATACAGCTCCACAAGTCATGCGGCGTTAGCCAACGTTGACAAACACGCCTGCGTGTGGCTGGTGATGTACTAGCACCTATTTATTGCTATCAATCACCTGTCAATCAACTTAACATCCTACATCAAACCCCCGCGAAATCGACCGGGAATTTTTAACGCGGGAGAGAGCGAAAAAGGATGACGTTGCTGCCTTAATGCACTGAAACGACGCTCATAAAGGGAATGGTATGATGACGATACAAACATGGCCGATTGACTGCACCTCCTTCATTAAATGAGGGCAATGGTATAACAGCTTTCGTATCAGAAAATACGTAACGGATTAGTTTTTGTCAAGGTTTTATTTTGAAAGTCTTTCATTCCTATGCACTGGTGAGACTCTCGGGTCAATATGGGCGGCAGTTAGAAAGGTGCTATAAAAGAAATGGAAGTTAGAAGGGGACATAAAGTTGCGGATAATGATCGGGAAAAGATGGCTACAGAAGGTTATTGGCCCGTATTGGAGAGTTTCTGTACGAGTGAGATGTAACGTAGCCGCCAGGCGTTTTCTGATATCTAGATAATAATCGTCGTCATTAGACCGTGAACGTTTTACATTTGTATTTTTTTGTATTATGGGATATATGTTCGTGGAATTTGTGTCACCTTTCAGAAGGTGAGGATGTAAAGATGATGATGGTACTGGTTTTGTGTTATTTATTTCAAGGTTGAATCAGTTTATGTTCTATGTTGAGCGTGGTTATTACAAATGATTAGATTCACAGAAATGATATTTTGGACTTGCATATAATATGCCGTCAGGGGGAATAACTCTGGCTTAAGCGAGAAATAACGGTGAATGATGACGTCAAAACCGTTAGACATGGACCATGTCGCTCTTACACTACCACTCACATTCCGGTGCTGCAGTCTTAGCATCACGTCTCTGCCACAAGCTAATCTGCATATCACGTGACCGGAAATGTCTCTAGTTTGTAAACAAACGCGTGTATCTTTAGATCAGTGCACCCCGGCCTTTGGAAGCCTGTCAGTGCGATTTACATATTGGTTTGAATATTTATAACATATAGGCTAAGTATACTACTCAAAAGAAGTTAAGGATCACCTGATTCTTTCATATTACAATAGTGTAATCTCTCACGCCATGACAGATTAACATGACCAATATGAATGAATGGGGTGATCCTTAACTTCTTTTGAGTAGTATACTACAACTGAAAAAGTGATGACTATGACAGTAGATACTTAACCTCAAAGTGACCGTATCGCCAGCTACCATCCATCTTCCCGAGGCTGACTATAAAAGTCCAGTTCAACTCTTGCCGAACTAGGCTGGAATTACCAGGTTCGCCATCAGTGGTTATGTCCCTACTATGTCCCTCCTATTCACCATTCAGATTCCATCTCTCAAATCACTTGCATTTGCTTCAAACAAAACTGCGGCGCCCAGTCAAGACGTTCCGGTCGATAGTCAATATCTGTTTTGTGATTCAACGGGTCTTACCCCACGAAGTGCATCAAATCACGCGAACACCTTGATTAAAAATATGAAAGAATTTGAAAACACCCTGTGCACATGCTTTGGAAATCCTGCAGTCGATGGAAATCAGCTCGTTAAAATCCATGTTGTACCGGATGTCTAGTTCGTTACTCGATTTTGATTGGACGATGCATAGACTCGTTTATCCAGCCAAAATGTAACTCCATAATTCCAGCCTAGTTCGACAAGGGTGGAAACTTGACTTTCACAGTCAGTTAACGCCCTTGCCTTGGGAAGATGCTAGACATAGGTACCCGCTGTCTTCACATGGGGCCGTACAAACGTTGTTAACAAAGGATAAATACGCAAATGGAAATAGATTTTCTCAATGACAGTTACGTATTTCATGAAACATGTTTATCTAACTGTGCACAATTCTAAAAAATGAAATACAGTAGATGGAAAACAGATGTTGAACGGACTGAGTAAGATGTGCTGAATCATCACATCTCTCCGGCCTGCAGTAGAGGTACTATGTTTATCACCAGGAACTCTGGGTAGGGGTGTGACTACTACTACTACTACCAATTTTGACGCGTTTAGGGCCTATCTTAGTAACCATACAAACATTCATGGCCACACATGTCATCCTCCCTACACACTGACAACACCACACCACATCCCATCATACTGACCACACCACACCCTCCACACACACACACACACACACACACACACACACACACACACACACACCACACCACACCACACCACACCACACCACAACACCCCACATCCCCTCATACTGACCGCACCACACCACACCACACCACATCTAACTCCCCCCTCACACTAACCGCACCTCACCCTCCACACACACCCGGCCACAACACACCACATCCTCACCACACCATCCCTCCTCTCACCACAAACCAAACCTTCCCCACCACACCCTTCCAACACATCAAACCCTCCCTATCTACCCTTCCAACACATCAAACCCTCCCTATCTACCCTTCCCACACACCGATCACACCACACCCTCCCTACACACCAACCCCTCCCCACCACACCCTCCCTACACACCAACCCCTCCCCACCACACCCTCCCAACACACCAACCCCTCCCCACCACACCCTCCCTATACACCAACCCCTCCCCACCACACCCTCCCTATACATCAAACCCTCCCCACCACATCCTCCCTACACACCAACCCCTCCCCACCACACCCTCCCTACACACCAACCCCTCCCCACCACACCCTTCCAACACACCAACCCCTCCCCACCACACCCTCCCTACACACCAACCCCTCCCCACCACACCCTTCCAACACACCAACCCCTCCCCACCACACCCTTCCTACACACCAACCCCTCCCCACCCTCCCTACACACCATCCCCTCCCCACCACACCCTCCCTACACACCAACCCCTCCCCACCACACCCTTCCAACACACTAACCCCTCCCCACCACACCCTTCCTACACACCAACCCCTCCCCACCACACCCTTCCAACACACCAACCCCTCCCCACCACACCCTTCCTACACACCAACCCCTCCCCACCACACCCTTCCTACACACCAACCCCTCCCCACCACACCCTTCCTACACACCAACCCCTCCCCACCACACCCTTCCAACACACTAACCCCTCCCCACCACACCCTTCCTACACACAAACCCCCACCCCACCACACCCATCCTACACACCAACCGCTCCCCACCACACCCTTCCAACACACCAACCCCTCCCCACCACACCCTTCCTACACACCAACCCCTCCCCACCACACCCTCCCTACACACCAACCCCTCCCCACCACACCCTTCCAACACACTAACCCCTCCCCACCACACCATACCAGTGCATCGAAAGAAATACCAACGCCAACCTTGAATAAACACAAAAGTAAGATGAAAAAAAGACATTTCAAATCGCATTAAAACAAACCTTCATGCAGTCATATCTAACGAAAAAATATACACCTGCGTCAAATTGGCCCCCAGGTCTTTGGACCTTCCCAAATAAATAAAACCCCGGCGCTACTTTAAGGATTTACGGTAGCTACACAGCATTTCCTAAGTGGCCCAAGGATACACTCTTCTCCTAAGAGACGTGCCACACTTTCAGAAATTCGTCGTCCGCAAATTACTGGAGTGAGAACTATTTCCTGGATTTTTTCTCTCAGGCAAACACTTTTTTTTGCACTGACCTCGACCTTGACGTGCAATGGTGCTTTGGGCGCAAACTCTTCCGCGACCACCGTGGCGCGACCACCAAAGGGTCAGTGTTTCTTTGTAATAACTATGGCTCCCAGTTCGCGTGGACTGTCTATATCCTTTTGGGAAATATACGAATATGAACAAATTTGTTTAAACCTAAGGCATTAACGTTTTTTTCCAAGTTTCAAGTTTCTTAATGAGTATTTGAACAAAGGAAAAAAATTACTTAAACAAACTTTCTGACGAAAACAAAAAACATGCAAGCATGGCATTTTTATGACGCGTCTACAAATCTCGAGCTTTACGTGGCGTGAGAGGAAGTTGGGCGGCAGGACACTCGCAACTCACTGCTGTTGCCAGACACGGAAATTTGAATTACAATATGGTGTCAGTGCGTAATGAATCATGTTACCACCCCACATCGCTTGAATAGTGAAAAGTGAACTGCAAAAAATACCACGCAAAGCAATTTACATATGATCTATGTACGTTAAAGTGGATAGTGCGTACTCATGGTCCACGTGATCTACCTACATTAAAGTGGATAGTGCGTACCCATGGTCCACGTGATCTACCTACGTTAAGGTGGATAGTGCGTACTCGTGGTCCACGTGATCTATTTGTTTTTGTTTAAACATATTTTTTTCTGAAGAAACGATATGTGCACAAGTTATCACAACTTAGCTACCGCCTCCGTTGTCTAGTGGTAGAACGTCCGCCCGGAGAGCGGAAGGTCCGGGGTTCGATCCCCGACCGCGTCATACCAAAAGACGTTAAAAGATGGTACTTGTTGTTACCCTGTCTGGCGCTCGGCATTAAGGGACTAAAACAAGAACTGGTCGGCTCGGAGTCAGTATACTGTGTCTGAGTGGTGTATTCATGTTAAACTGAGGCATGGTATCTCAGTGAGCTAGCACTATAAATCGGCATCAGTCCGGACTAGTACAAGCAGCCACACAAACAAACACACACGCGTACAGGCACGTCGCTATATAAGTGCAATAATCTTGGACGCGACGTTAAACCCCATTTCACCTCACCTATCACAACTTAGAATGCCCAATCCCATAGATTTTTATGTGTGTTTATGACAGAGTGAGGTGCTAGATCTTTAAGATACGACGGTGTCATATTGTTATATATTTTATAAAATAAACACAATTTATGTTTTCTTCGACACTCTGATAAAGGTTCCCTTGAAATGTGCAAACATAAATCTTTGACAGACGTATGGCTTGGTACACCAGTTTTTCTGATCTGTCATACTGCTCTTTGGTATAACCGTCCCCTACTACACATGCATATTCAAAATGTGGTCTAATAAACATTACATTAATCTTGTTCAACACACTAAGACTGAGCATAAACTTAAGCTATCTCATGGAATAGTTTTAATAATTGAAACATGACATGACCACTTGCCCGATGACGACAATATAACACCCAGGTGTTTGTGTGTTTTAACATTTTCAGTGTTTTCACTATCCAAAAATAATTTCAGAGTTCGACGCGGCTCTTTTTTGAAACAAGAAGGGATTTTGTTTTGCTGGGATTATATAGAATTAGCCTGTCTTGAGCCCATTCATTAATTTTGTTTAAATTCCTATGCATAGTAGTTTCAGTGTTATTAGATGATACGCCAAAGGCGAATAGTGCGTCAACATGGTCCACGTGATGTACGTACGTTACAGTGGATAATGCGTACACATGGTCCATGTGATTTACCTACGTTACAGTGGATAGTGCGTCCACATGGTCCACGTGATCTACCTACGTTACAGTGGATAGTGCGTACACATGGTCCACGTGATCTACCTACGTTACAGTGGATAATGCGTCCACATGGTCCATGTGATCTACCAACGTTACAGTGGATAATGCGTCCACATGGTCCATGTGATCTACCTACGTTACAGTGGATAGTGCGTACACATGGGCCACGTGATCTACCAACGTTACAGTGGATAGTGCGTCCACATGGTCCATGTGATCTACCTACGTTACAGTGGATAGTGCGTACACATGGTCCATGTGATCTACCTACGTTAAAGTGGATAGTGCGTCCACATGGTCCACGTGATCTACCAACGTTACAGTGGATAGTGCGTACACATGGTCCATGTGATCTACCTACGTTACAGTGGATAGTGCGTCCACATGGTCCATGTGATCTACCTACGTTACAGTGGATAGTGCGTACACATGGTCCATGTGATCTACCAACGTTACAGTGGATAGTGCGTCCACATGGTCCATGTGATCTACCTACGTTACAGTGGATAGTGCGTCCACATGGTCCATGTGATCTACCAACGTTACAGTGGATAGTGCGTCCACATGGGCCACGTGATCTACCACGTTAAGGTGGATAGTGAGATATTCATTAACATCACGTTTGACGAGACACCTTAGTAAACCCAAAGCGCCTACAATCGTTGAATAGTAAGGGAGTATTATATAGTAAGATTTAGCAAGATACAACGAATTCATCTTACCGACATATTTTAATAGGACATTGTTAAGGAATTAAAACAAATTCAAAACTGATAGAAACAGCTGTTCGATCGAGCTGAGGTTAACTTGTGCTATGTCACGTGACTTACATTGAAGTCTATTGGCTTTGAAGCGGGATATAAGGGATTCATTCTGCCTTTCAGAAATCCACGTGCAGCCTGCCTTGCTCGTGGCGGGGTATAAGAGATTTATTTACCAGCTGAGAAATATATTACCCTCCAAGGCGGGTTACACAGTGTTGTATCAAGATCACGTGGACCAATCAGATCTCATCATTCTGACATGACGTTATGATCCCGTATATTGTATCCTGCTAGTGTATGTTTTTTTAACTGCTGCAATAATACACCAGATGTAACACAAATAGGATCAGATTAAAGTAAACCAACTAGGAATAACGATTGACTATTTAGAATCCTCCAATAATCGAGATCACCAGGGAGATAAGTCTCAAATTTAATTTCTAACGTTACAAACATTTTACGAATCTAACCCAGTGGCATTCGTTACTTCCGATTACCAACAAAGTATCATATCACTAGCCACAGGACGACCTTATTTATTGTATTCAAAGATCCCAAGCGACCGTTTTTGTCAGGAAAGCTGAAATCATAATGGTAGACCAACCCGACGCACCACTATAACAGGATGAGAACAGAGACCTCTGGCAATATACTTACGTTTTAGGATAAAAAAAGTTGTAGTTCTACTGTATGGAGTATTGGATTATATTGATTTTTTTCGAGTGAGGAACCCATGAACTTACCCAAGAAGCAAATATACAGAGGAAGATGGCATCGATATTAAGATATCTAAAAGATAAATAGGATGCTTAAAAAAACATACGCATTTCTTCGTCGCACGTTCAAACTCAATTTGGGATTGGAAGAATAGTTTCACAACTATTAGTCTTCATTTGAACAGTTAGTCTTCATTTGAAATCAGAGTGAAATTAACGTGGTATGTTTTTGCGAAGAAAATATCAAAATGGCAGTTCACTAAGACGGTACCGATAATGGCATTGATGGACAATTGGTTGCCCCAGAATGACACGTGACACGAGCTTCATTTGTCTGGTTGTTCCTTTGGGGAAGAGGAGAAGGGAGGGGGGGGGGGGGGGGGAGGGGGGGGGGGTTGTCCCGAGTTGTCATGAATGTGTTTTCTGTGTTTCTACTGTTCAGAGCAAACCACCCGATCAAGCGTTATAAACCACGAGAACAAAACGTGTAATTGTTTGTAGTTGGAAAAAAACATAGTTCGTCTTTCTTTGTGTTACGGCTCCCGGCCTGCTCAAACCGTGCTACGTTGCCCTTGACAGCCTAAACCTAATCACCGAAGTACATGTTCAATTATTTTATCGATTAATTGAAACATATTTTATTAACAAACATGGTGATAAAAGGATCAGACAAAAGCTTATCGAATTTCCAGCCTCTTCTTATGCTAAGTGATTGGTGATGTTTATCATATCGATGGTTGCAGATAGTCATGGCTTGCTCCTTCTGACGTGATGTGGTTACATAAGCGTAAATGACAATATCACGGATTGATAATTTTAGTGTAAGAATGCCTGACGCAAATTTCTCTAACATACCAGCACTCCAACAGACACTGTGACCACCTCCGGTGCTAAGTAAGTAAGCGAGTGAGTGAGTATGGTTTTACGCCGCTTTTAGCAATATTTCAGCAATATCACGGCGAGGGACACCACAAATGGGCTTCACACATCGTACCCATGTCGGGAATCGAACCACGGTCGTCGGCGTGACGAGCGAACGCTTTAACCACTAGGCTACCCGACCGCCCTCTGGTGCTAAGAAGAACGGTGGCCCATTGGTTTGAAGCACCGCACATTAAATCTGCTGAATTACATCCCTCCGCTCATCGTTGGTTCGAATCTGTTTGATTTGCCATGATTCATAGTGAGTGAGTGAGTATGGTTTTACGCCGCTTTTAGCAATATTCCAGCAATATCACGGCGAGGGACACCACAAATGGGCTTCACACATCGTACCCATGTCGGGAATCGAACCCGGGTCTTCAGCGTGACGAGCGAACGCTTTAACCACAAGGCTACCCGACAGCAATCCATGATTCATAGCCTTCGGAGTTTTTGTCACCGTCTGTGTCATATTG
Organism: Haliotis cracherodii; assembly: GCF_022045235.1. NCBI lineage: Eukaryota > Metazoa > Mollusca > Gastropoda > Lepetellida > Haliotidae > Haliotis > Haliotis cracherodii. Next base: position 37,768,353 of record NW_027266343.1, read on the forward strand.
GTATTCCTTTCCACAGTAATATGGAATCGTAGAAGGGACATTGTCGCGGATGTTAACGTCTTATTGTTTGTTTGTTGTTTAACGCCGCACTCTTTGGTTGCTGAAGACCTATTCAAACCTGGATCTTCACGGGAGTAACGCCTTAATGACGCATTTTATATGAAGTGGCAATGCAACAGTGGTGCATACTTTGACCGTGAAAAAATGACGCGTTATCTCCCTTTGGTTACAACCAAATGTATTTTTCAAAGCGCGACAATGCGACGATGGCGAACTTTGGTTATTTTTGACACTCCTTGCTTGTTCTTGTAAGGCGGCAACACAACAATGTCTATGATTCCGGAACACACACACACACACACACACACACACACACACACACACACACACAGGGGGGCACGGGTGGCCCAGTCGTCTAAGGCGCCGCGATTCGCTGTGCAGAGTTGCGTCCCTTGGGCATGCCAGAAACCTATGATTGTGGGTTCGAATCTCGGTTTGCCCCGGTTATGTTTCTAGGTTTGTCAGCACCATACCCGTGCTCGTGGGTTTCACCGAAGTGGTAAACGTCTGAGATCTGCATCACTTCGGGCTTTCCTCCCACATTAAGCTGACACGCCGCGATGTAACTGGAATACTGTTTAAAGCGGCGTGAAACCTAATTCACTCACTCACACACACACACACACACGCACGCACGCACGCACGCACACACACACACACACACACACACACACACACACAGAGGGGAGGCTGGGCACCGACCATCCATTTAATATGTGTTAGAGAGTGGTCCCCCTAAAGCAACGAGCACAAATCATTGCGTAATGATGGGGGACGGGCTACGAATTCATCACGACGAAAGCTATTGGGAACCAACGGCGAGTTCAGTCCAAGGGTCACATGTCCTTACTAGGCAGCATAACAATATATCTGCCATCCAAATACATAATTCATTTTTATAAATATTATTTTATTCAGGTTTGACTTCGCTTCCTGAATAAGAAACTCTAGACTATTGAGTGCCCATCTCCCCTACAGAGACAGATCGTATAAGATGTTATCAATCGACCATTCAGAAAACAAAGCACCGTCCAAACCATACGTAAGCACGCGTGGCTTGGAAATAAAGTAGAGGTATGAGACAGTTGACAGTTCCGAATACGAATTCTTATTGGAGCGTCGATCCCCCAAAGTCTCATCATTGGCACGAAGTATAATTTAATGTGAGTTTTCCTCTGAAAGTGGGTTCCATGTCGTCCTCCGGGAAGACTTCATGAAAGGTCCAAGCTCTGTGTGCGTTATGTATTGGCGCACTTGTGGTAGTTCATGTTTCAAGGATGACGGGTTGCACGTTACCGAAGACGTAGAGGTAGGGACGATCGACACGACGCTGACGATAAATCAATCTAGAATGTGGGTTCTGCCAGGTGTGACACAATTAAGGATTCCCAAAGGGTCAGAGATGTGGCGTGTATTGGAATATAGATTGTATGGTTTGCATCGGTATATTGTCTGTGGGTGAAAAGATGTATTTGTGAATATTTTACCCACGCGTTGTATATGCATCATATACAGTTTACTTAAATATATCACTACAACAGTAACAAACTCAAACAGGGACTTGAACCTACCTTTTGTCAGGAGTAGTAGTAGTAGTAGTCGCAGTAGTAGTAGTAGTAGTAGTAGTAGTAGTAGTAGTAGTAGTAGTAGTAGTAGTAGTAGTAGTAGTAGTAAACAATCGAACAACAATCCACGAACATACGATGTGTGTATTACAAATAAAACCAAGCTAAGATAATGGTGACTGGGAAAATTTACATGTGACGACAACAACCTCCGTCGACAGGTGGAAACGTGAAGGGGGACACCAGAAATGGGCCTCACACATTGTACCCATGTCGGGAATCGAACCCGGGTCTTCGGCGTGACGAGCGAACGCTTTAACCACTAGGCTCCCCGACCGCCCCTAGTAGTAGTAGTAGTAGTAGTAGTAGTAGTAGTAGTAGTAATTAAAGTAGAAGTCGTAGTCGTAATTGAAGTAGCATGTCCCCCTTTACAGCCACTCTATCCCCCAAGCCAGGATCTACTGTGGACCAATTCTGTACAAAACGATAGATAGATAGATAGATAGATAGATAGATAGACAGACAGACAGACAGACAGACAGACAGACAGACAGACGAACAGACAGACAGGAAGGCAGACAGACAGACAGACAGGCAGACAGACAGACAGACAGACAAGCAGTTTTTCTAGATAACAGATATTGCAACAAGATGTAGGTATGTCCCCTAATCGGATTTCGTAAAAAGATGAGCTTAACATCACTTAAGTGTTTTGGTCTCGTCACCGTGTATGTATACATTCATTACTGCATTATTTCAGTGAAATATTTGGCGAATAGCATGATGATAGATTTTCTGAGATGATTCAAGTTATTAAAGGTAAATTAAAATTTACCATAAATTACACGATCAAAAACATGAATGGAGTTATTTGCTTGGACGTGACTACGGGATAAAAACCAAAACAAAAGCTGTTAAAGGGAGAAAAAACAACATATATTGGAACTTTTACTTTCTCTATAACAGTTAAGACTTCCATACAGCCACCTAATTGTGTTATCATTATTACATACATAATACTATTGTATTGAAAGCAAATATTGATATTTAATATTTCGTGTAAAAACATTTAGTCACAATATTTCGAATTCACGCCAATTCCGAGAAGCAGTACCAGTATTTTGAGTTAACATATATTGAGGAAAGCAATATTTCGCGTTAACACATATTTCCATGAGAAATATTTCAAGTGGACACAGACATTGGAATAAGCAATATTTTGAGTTGATTTTGAGTTACTGATTGACCTATAAAATAATTCCAGTTACAGCATATTAAGATATTCAATATTTGATACAGCTTGTATTTGAGGTGTTACACTACACAACCGGCAAGAGTTCAACAGTACCACACAGTGAACTGTAATGAAATGCTTCAATCGATAAGAAACTTAATTGTCTGAGAGATGATCACGTATACAAATCAAGCTGTGTGGAGACGTGCAAAGCATACTTAATCAATTCGAGTCCAGCCATGCCCCAATCAGCCACGATTGGATATCCAAGTTGTATGTTAAACTCTTTCCTCTTACAAGGGGGCGATGGGGTAGCACAGTGGTTAAAACGTTCGCTCGTCACGAAGGCCCAGGTTCGATTCCCACGTGGGTAAAATACGTAATGCCCATCGGTATGGCACTGTTTAAATATTACTAAAAGCTGCGCAAAATCATATTCACTCACATCCAGGTTAGAATTGGTCTTCAGCAACCCATTCTTGTCGTAAGAGGCGACAAACGGGACCCGGCGGTCAGGCTCGCTGACTTGTTTGTCATCGTATCCCAATTGCATAGCTCGAAGATGTCAGTCACTGGATTGCCAGGTCAAGAAGCGATTATTTATAACTCGCCGTCATTGAATATCGCCGTGTGCGGCATTAAACAACAAACACTCACTCATTTTACTTCATCAATGTCCCAGGTCAGGTTTAAGGAATGGGCATGTTTTTTACAAAAGTATTTTTTTTTATAAACGAAAACTTTCTTTCATGTCATAACATCCCGAATCTTATTAATCTTCTTTCCCAGTGGTATTGGATGTTATACTACAGAGAAACAGACTCCTGAAAGATAGCTTTTTAAATATTAAAAAGTAAAATAAATCTGGCAAAAACTTTCATTTCTAGATCCCAGTTCTATTTTCCAGGAAATCTGGCTTGGTTTACCAGAGATGGCTGACAATGCTGAGAGGTCATGCATTAATGTAGGTAAAGTTTCAACTTTTTGTTATGAAAACCACCTGATCAATAATGTTCCTGTTTCTTTCTATTGTACATGCATACCGCGTGGTATCAGTACATCTGATCAAACTTTCAGCGGCTGAATTGATTTTTCTTAAAAGTCATACATTCTATCTCTGAAAATAAAAAACGACAAAACCATTCACACAGGAGGAGCCAAACTAGATCAACAACAACAAAATCAGTTTTAGGGGTGAAACCTGAGGCAAACTTTTTTGTTTTTGTATTTCCTGAAGAAATTATATTATTGAAGAAATCCCAGGCGCCACCTGGTTATAGCACGTCATACAGAGCAGTCAGTTGGATTCCAACATGCGTGAAGACTATTCACTTGAAGAAAAAGTGGCATTTCTAAGATTGAAAACTCAATTGAAATACTGAACATTTCCAAAAGTAATGTCTGCAACAGTTTTACACTTTGTTTCCAAGACACTCCTCGCCTCTTCAAAACTGCTCATGACACCCGGATCGTTTCCAAGACTTTCCATGTTCATGAATACCATTTTTCTGAGGTTAAGCAGTTTGGAAATCTCTTATTTCCAAGAGATCGGATTTGGGGGGGAGAGCTATAATTCTCCCCTTAGTTGTAGCTACACAACCGTCAGAAAGACGGCTTAGAGTTGGCCCAGAGTTCTTGTCGCAAGAGATGTGTCATCGTATGTTAGAGGAGCGTTGCTCATAATATCAGTCACTGGATTGTTTGGTACAGACTCAATTGTTTACTACTACTACGACTACTGCTGCGACTACTACTACTACTACTACTACTACTACTACTACTGCGACTACTACTACTACTACTACTACTACTACCACTACTACTACTGAGACTACCACTACTACTTCTGCTGCGACTCAACTACTACTACCACTACTACTACTCCTGACGAGAAGGTAGGTGTAAGCCCTGTTTGAGTTTGTTTCTGTAGTAGTGATATATTTAAGTAAACTGCAGATGATGCATATACAACACGTGGATAACATACTCACAAATACATCTTTTTATGATGCATCCACTGACAATAAACCGATGCAAACCATACAATCTATATTCCAGTACACGCCACATCTCTGACCCTTTGGGAATCCTTAAGTGTGTCACACCTGGCAGAACCCACATTCTAGATTGATTGTCTGGTCCAGACTCGATTATTTACTACTACTACTACTACTACTACTACTACTACTGCTGCTGCTGCTGCTGCTGCTACAACTACTACTACTACTACTACTACTACTACTACTACTACTAGTATGGCCACTTTTGCTCAATATCAACCCCTGGTTTATCAGGTCCAACTAGAATATAGCTGAGTACGGCGCTCACAACAAACTTTAGCCTATGACCATACTTGGTTGCGGCGTAAAACAACAAACAAGCCAAACATTATTTCTAATCGCGTAAAATCCCATTCGCTCACATATTATTATTGGTTTGGTTCGAAATCAAACGCAAATTATATTCCTCTCCTGAGGCAATTAAAAAACACACGATAATTTTTATCTTCTGTTTCATGATAGATGAAAACCGGGACGGTATCCGTTTTGTCACGCATAGTTCGTCGCGAGTTGTTTGTTTGTTGTTTAACGCTGCACTCAGCAATATTCCAGCTATAAGACGGCGGTCTGTAAATAATCGAGTCTGAAACAGACAATCCACTGATTGACATCATGAGCATCGACCCACGCAATGGGGATATAATGACATGCATCAACCAAGTCAGCGAGCCTGGCCACCCGCAATCTCATTAAAATCAGATCTTAGTTCTGGCTACCGCTAAACAAAGCTTTGTTTAGCGGTAGCGAGAACTAAGATCTTATTTTAATGAGATTGGGCCACCCGATCCCGTTAGTCGGCTCTTACAACAAGCATAGTCGCCTTTAACGGCTAGCTTGCTTGCTGAAGACCTATTCTACCCCGGATCTTCACGGGTCGAATATATCTTTGCCTATGATGAACTGCGTTGATAGGATTGGTTGCAAAATATTTTCCGACATAATCCCCTTCGATGTCTTCACACTTCTGAAAACGATGCTGAAGTGCTTCATCCCACTGGTGTTGAGAACTTCCTCTTCGTGGTGTAAACATTCCACCACAGCAGAAATTCTGACTGATTTGACTGTTGTTTAGTCTCTGGTTGATGGTGGTGAACACAAGACTCATCCACGGTTACAAATCGCTCAACAAAATCAGATGGGTCCGCTTCAAAACGACGTTAATTTTCACGAGAGATGATGAACCTAGATTTTTTTCTGAGCAGGAGTTAGACGCCTTGGAACCCAGCGTGCTGAATCCTCTGTCATGCCCAGTTCATTCCTCCGAATGTTCTCAGCTCTCTCATGAGAGATGGCTACTGTATTGGCTATGTGACTAGTTGTGAGTCGTCGATCATCCATAATCACATCATGTATTTTATCAACATTTTCCCTAGTGGTGTCAGTTAAAGATCTTTGATCATCTTCAAGGCTCCCCCTTTCTCCTTCAGCTGCACTGCCCATCTCTTTACAGTGGCAATGAAGGAGAACCATCCCCCGAAGATAGCGCACGGAGGAGTTAGTGAGTGAGTTTAACGCCGCTTTTAACAGTATTCTAGTTATATCACGGCGTGTCAGCTTAATGTGGGTGGAAAGCCCGAAGTGATGCAGGTCTCAGACGTTTACCACTTCGGTGAAATCAACGAGCACGGGTATGGTGCTGACAAACCTAGAAACATAATCAGGGCGAACAGGGATTCGAAACCACAATCATAGGTTCCTGGCGTGCCCAAGGGACGCAACTCTGCACAGCGAATCGCGGCGCCTTAGACGACAGGGCCACCCATGCTCCCAGCGCACGGAGTAATGCTGTTGATACCAGATGACAGCGCGGTAGCCATTTTGTCCTTTTTTTGTCAGACCGAGTCGTGGTCTAGTGTTAGAGCGTCCGCCCGGAGAGCGGAAGGTTCGGAGTTCGATGCATGCACGACGCTATATAAGTGCAATAATCTTGGACGGGACGTTAACCCAATTTCACCTCACCTTTTTCGTCAACAGAGAATACCTGGTCAAGTTGTTGCCTGCAGAGGTATGCTATTTGTTTGTGCATTTGGTTCAAAGTATCGTACTTAATACTTGCATACTGTTAAGGATGTGCTGCCACTTTTAGTTGGTAGGCTCAGAACTTTTCAGCTACTCTTGGAATACGCTGGCTAATGTGGATTGGATTACCATTGCTCGTGCGGTTTACCAATGTGATAAACGTATAAAACCTGCCTCAAGTTGGACTTGTGCCAACAGGGAACAGACACGCCATGATATAACTGAAATCTTTTTCAAATCGACATAAAAACCAGCATACCCACCCCTCTAAGTAAATGTTTATGAGAATTTTTGTGATAATATGATACCTACGTCTATATACACTGCTGTGGAAATAAAAGGATATAGGAAATTCAAACCGGTTCCCATTTCAAGTAAATGCCCCCTTTCATCAATAACGCGTTTGTACAGCAATATGGTTTAATTCTAGAGTTGAAGTAATTCCTGCCTCAGACGAGATCCAAGAACTTTTTTTTAAAGGGGCCGAATGGTACCGTTTAGACCATCGCGCTATTCAGTGCAACATGTACTCAAAACAGATGGAAAATATGCACTAAGTGATCGCAGCTAAATGTTATCTTTATTTAAAACTACCCCCGAGCCGATGCTGCTTCTCCCCTGGCGACTGACCAAGCTGAAAGTAAATCATTGAACTACGTGTTTGAAACGTGCAACGGCACGCGCTAATACAGATCACAGCTGTTTCATAATATATTAATGGAATAAGTGATTAGACCTTGCTCTCCATGGTAAAGAGATCGGGGGTATTAGAGGTTTTATAGCCTGTGTATATTTACTCAGTGGAAGCGCGTGTTGTCTCTTGCTTCAACTTATCCTTAGTCCAGAGTGTATATTTTGTCAATCAATATGTCCCGTTACATTCTATTGGCGTCTAAGAGTGATATGGACAGTATCTGTTTTAACTTGATCTTCTGAAGTCTAATTAAAAAAATGAAATTGTAATTTCGATTTAATCGTGGATTTACTTATCTAGAATATTATTAGGAAAGGACGCTTCACGTTATGAAATCCTCATTTTGTTGAGTTTCGTTGAAACAATCTGTCATCTTGCTTGTAAACTGACAATAACGCCGTCCACGCTCACCCACAGAGGAGCCGACTCGTAATTCTCATAAGAGATTAATAACGAAAATACGTGAGTATAAACATACGTGAGAAGTAAAAACTATACACTAACAGACAGACCGATTGCCTTAGGGCGTTGACAATTAAAACCCAAACAGCAGTTGAAGGATTAGTGAGTGAGTGAGTTGGGTTTAACGCCGCTTTTAACAGTATTCCAGTTATGTCGCGGCGTGTCAGCTTAATGTTGGAGGAAAGCCCGAAGTGATGCAGGTACCAGACGTTTACCACTTCAGTGAAACCCACGAGCACGAGTATGGTGCTGACAAACCTAGAAACATAATCAGGGCGAACCGGGATTCGAACCCACAATCATAGGTTTCTGGCGTGCCCAAGGAACGCAACTCTGCACAGCGAATCGCGCCGCCTTAGACGACTGTGCTTCCCGTGCCCCCTAGTTGAAGGAATAACCAAGGTGAAGCAGTATGGCTTTAGAAAGCAGTTGCAAGCTGAACTGACACATACGCCTATTAACAGGCGAATATACACAAGTTCGCAACTCTGATAGTAAACTCGTCAGTACTAATATCTCAGTTTGATCCTGCCTTAGGGAGACCAACGCGGGCATACGAATCAATTTCTGGAATTTCTCCCAGAGTGTATGTTATAAACCTTTGATAAGTGAGATGCGACAAAGTGGGGACGTCGGAGAAAACCTCTGCTCGGGTAGTATTTCACCCCAAGAGGCGAGCCAAGGCTGTTGAGTGTGTTTGTTGACATGTTAACATTTAAACTAACATGAGTAATATTTGTTTTCTTTGTTGTTTAACGCCACACTCAGCAATATATCAGCTATAGGACGGCGGTGAATACATAAATGAGTCTGGACCAGACAATACAGTGATTGACATCATGAGCATCGATCCACGCAATTGGGATCGATGACATGCATCAACCAAGTCAGCGAGCCTGACCACCCGATCCCGTTAGTCGCCTCTAACGACAAGCATAGTCGCCTTTTACGGCAAGCATGGGTTGCTGAAGACCTATTCTACCCCGGATCTTCACGGTGCACATGCGCAATAAGACCATCATGATAAGATGCAGTTTTCGCATTTAAGAACAGTTTTTTCTATACAGTAAAGGCCAAGATGGTTATTTAGTTACCGCCTAAAAAGTAGCCAAAAACCAGAAGGAGGTAAACATTTAAAGTACACAAACAGTACTCTGAATTCCTCTCATTTAAACATTTAAAAATTTCTTTGAAGTCTCGGGATCCATTGAACAACCATTACAACCGATGTTTTTACCGAACATAACCAAAGATAATGGAACCCTTTGAAAACATTAAAAAAAATCACCGCCCGAGGTTCACATTCTGTGTATGCATACTATATAAATCAAAATGATTTTTCAAACCCTTAAAATCGATAAAAAATAGCTGTGTGTAGTATAAACGTCAATGAATGTCAGTCCATCCATTTGTTAATCGGTTATGAATAAAAGTCATGTGCGAGAACTCACCCACACGCGGAACGCATGTCAACGATACACTGGTTGGCATGGTACGGCCGTTACAGGGACGCGGGGTAATGTGTTTGTTAATCCTTTGACTCAGAGAGATGAAAACACTCCTGTCTAGATTAGCGTTCATCTGTCACAAATATCATTGATCTGGAGGTTTTATATCTTTTTCTTCTAACCTTTGATAAAATATTTTTGCATTGACACAAATGTATCATACAATAACAAGGTCGTCGACGTAGTTGTGATTGCACGTCGTCCTGTATCAACGTGTATGTCGAAACACCGTGTACTGGCTTGGGTGTTCTGGATGAGTGGACGACTTAAAATTTAAGTCTTGTTTGTTGTTTAACGCCGCATTCAGCAATATTCCAGCTATATGACGGCGGTCTGTAAATAATCGAGTCTGGACCAGACAATCCAGTGATTGACATCATGAGCATCGATCCACGCAATTGGGATCGATGACATGCATCAACCAAGTCAGCGAGCCTGACCACCCGATCCCGTTAGTCACCTCTAACGACAAGCATAGTCGCCTTTTATGGCAAGTATGGGTTGCTTAAGACCTATTCTACCCGGGCTCTTCACGGGTCTAAAATTTAAATTAATCCATTTATATTTTCTAAAAATCTGTCATCAAGGAAAGGTAAAATGACATCCAGATTTTTAAATAAAACCAGTTTGAAAGCAATTCTTAAACAGACAAAAACCGACCACACAATATAACACTAGCAGCAACCAAAAGTAGGCACCTTACTTGGGACCATGGGGACTAAGGGTACCTCTGCTACTTGCATTGAACCATAGCAGGATTTACACGATTCTTCTGTCTGCTGGCGATAGGTGGCGAGTTGAGCCGAAAATTAAAATGACGTGGTCTTATGTACCTTCTCAGGTGGGGGTTCTAGGGGAACAGGGGGCACGGGTGGCCCAGTCGTCTAAGGCGCCGCGAACTCCGGACCTTTGCTCTCCGGGCGGACGCTCTACCACTAGACCACGGAGGCGGTCTGACAAAAAAGGACAAAATGGCTACCGCTCTGTCATCTGGTATCACCAGCATTACTCCGTGCGCTGGGGGCATGGGTGGCCCAGTCGTCTAAGGCGCCGCGATTCGCTGTGTAGAGCTGCGTCCTTTGGGCACGCCAGAAACCTATGATTGTGGGTTCGAATCTCGGTTCGCCCTGATTATGTTTCTAGGTTTGTTAGCACCATACTCGTGCTCGTGGGTTTCACCGAAGTGGTAAACGTCTGAGACCTGCATCACTTCGGGCTTTCCTCCCACATTAAGTTGACACGCCGTGATATAACTGGAATTCTGTTAAAAGCGGCGTAAAACCCAACTCACTCACTCACTCAACAGTGAATCCAAGGCTGAAGTTTCATCAGCACTATCCCAGCCAGAGAACGACCAGAATAATGTTCTATAACTACATTATTCCAAAGATAGTTACAGTACGCATTTCCTGCGACTGACCTATCATATTCATGATGGTCCGGTGTTCGAGGAGCCGAGGAGCCGAGCCGAGGAGCCCAGGAGCCGAGGAGCCGAGGAGCCGTCGGGCGTTGGTTTGCGAACAGACTCCCCATGACCATTGGCCCTAATAGCCGTGGGTACCCGTGGTTCCTGACGACGAAAGGGGCCCTCCTTACAATCACTGTTCAAAGGGAGTTAAACCATGCTCATTAACTGGCAAATTTGGAAGTTGTTGGCACAACTGGTAATTCATGGTGGTTGTTCGCAATTCAGGAGTCGGCTTATTCAGTTAAAAACACACACGAATAGCTGACAAGCTTCAAGTTGAATCTAAAATGTGAAATCATCTCAGTTGCGAATGCAGATCGTCAGTCTGTGTGTAGACAGTGATAGGGACACCTGGTTCTGTTTTCGTTACATTAATGTATTTAATAAATACCCAACATTGACTCACTCTCACTATACACAATACTAATGAGAAAGGGGATTGGGAGGAGGAGAAGGAAGAGGAGGAGGGAGGAGGGGGGAGGGGGGGGGGGGGGGGCAACACCAATGGTAACATTAAAAGAATTGATAGTTCTGGCAGCCCAAGGATCATAATCTCGACGAATCTTGGATTAGAACTAATGATTAGCAGATCATGGCACAACTAAGGGACCTATCTCTGTAAAGGGTTTCACCACAGCGATTAACGTCTCAGACTTGCATCGCTTCGGGCTTTCCACCATCAACCTGACACGCCGTGATATAACAGGAATACTGTTCAAAGCGGCGTTAACCCAACTCGCTAAGACGCTCACTTTTCAGTTCACAACATATGCAGAGAACGGACGGTACCTATATTGTTGACTCCTTGCTCCCTCACAAACACACTCACGAACACGCTACCAAGCCTACTCTATGCACCCCACCGTATCTGGGACAGATAGTATATTGAGACACGTTTGTTAACCTTCCTGAAGTTTGTATTGTTTTAAGTTGAAAACTTATAGTTTGGTCCGAATTTAGCTGCAGCCCGAGTCGATACTTCTGCAAATGAATAAACCATGAACTAAATGTGGTGTATGTTTCATCGAGGTATACCATTGCTCGCTAATTCGTTTCCTAACTGGGAAATCTAATAGTCATATTATAGCCTTTAACCTGCAACTCCCTACCCTCATCTCCTAAAAAATACAAAAATTACAAAATAAGCATCAAATAATACTCAACACTCGGCAGCCGCAAATCAATCGCACGTGTAACTAAAGCAACGAACAGGGAAATTAACCCTTTGTAGCTTCGAGTCTGTCATTTTAGATTTGAATAATTTTATTAAACTTGCAGAATTATTCAAGCAGACATTAAGTAGGCAATCCTGTAACGCATGAGCATTTCGTTAAAGTTCGATTGTGGTTTTTACAACAAAACCCAGGCTTGTTATAACGTAATTACATACGCAAATACACATTTCATCTACATTAACTTCTAACGCAATTCAATCAACAGTACACATGGTTATAAGCAACCAATAAAAAATAGTACATTGACCTGAAATGACCTTTCATTGCCGTCCATGTTGGCGTTAACGTAACGCCACCTGGCGAAGCGAGTGGAGATGTATGGCGAATGGCATCCAAGGCGTCAAGGTGCCACAATATTTACAAAGTAATGTTTTAGCCCAAACACGTTTCCTTAGATGTGTCGATATGCGTTAGACTTACATAAAGACGTTAAAAAGAGCGTGGAAGGTGTTCTGGTCAAAAGGAATAATGATTGAATAGGCGTAGGCTGCAAGTGTTAAGGCCGCACTCAGTGTGACGCCTCGAGATCACCCTCAACCGACCGTGTGACCAGGACATTGCCAAGTCGAGTACATTGCTTCCGGGGCAATTTGGTACCACCGGTTTTCCATACATAATTGATAAGTAGTTGTTCATTGCTTTGGGAAACTGCTTTCAAGAAGTTTGGGTCGTTGTTACTGCGAGGTTACGCATATTGTATTTTACTTTATATCTCCAAATTGGGAAAAAGGGATTGCATAAAAAAGCAATGAACTTTTTTAATATGATTTTTTACCTTGCGATATTTTGTCTGTGTCTGAGTATGATTATGCCGCTTTCAGCAATATTCCAGAAATATCACGGCAGAGGACACCAGACATGAGCTTGTGCCCATCTGGGGAAACGAACCCGGACTTTCGGTGTGACGAGAGAACGTTTTAACTACTAGACTACCCCACCGCCCCTATACAGTCAATGGTTGAGTGTATGGTCAGTTGACGAGTATAAGCGACTGGGTACAAGAAATATGAGAACGTAGGTATACCCGACTCGCTTATAGCACGGGGCGATAGAAACAGCCGTTCACTTCCTTTCACATTTAATCAGGTCTTTAATTCCGATACGATACCCCCCATTGGAAGACGAGTCCTGTGATCCCTTAATGAACTTTGACCAAATAATTTGAATGAAGTATCCGCTGGTTATTGAGCGAATCAGCTGTGAGCTTTCTAAAATGCACTCAAACCGTCCGTTTATGTTCGTTTTTGACATATAGAAATCAGACATATACTGCTCTGAATGATTCCTCGCTCAAACCGAGAATTAAAATGCATCGACACTGATTGGCTGATTAGAAACTACACCTGTCTTCATGTCTCTACGAAGACTATCACAATGTCGTCTCAGAGTAAAAAAACATCAGAATTTAATAAGATTGTTGTTATATAATTGTAATAGTTGTAATAAGATAGTAGTAAACTTCCTGTTGGATAGTCGGGAACTTCCTGTTGTATAGTCGGGAACTTCCTGTTGTATAGTCGGTAGCTTCCTGTTGGATAGTCGGTAACTTCCTGTTGTATAGTCGGTAACTTCCTGTTGAATAGTCGGGAACTTCCTGCTGAATTGTCGGGAACTTCCTGTTGCATAGTCGGGAACTTCATGTTGGATAGTCGGTAACTTCGTGTTGAAAAGGTGGGGATTCCTGTTGGATAGTTGGTAACTTCATGTTGTATGATTGGTAACTTCCTGTTATATAGTCGGTACCTCCTGTTGTATAGTCGGTAACCTCTTGATTTATAGTCGGTAACCCTCTGTTGTATAGTCGGTAACTTGCTGTTGTATATTTGGTAACCCTGTTTTGGATAGTTGGTAACTTCATGTTGGATAGTTGGTAACTTCATGTTGTATAGTCGGTTACTTCATGTTGGATAGTTGGTAACTTCTTGTTGTATAGTCGGTAACTTCCTGTTGGATAGCCGGTAAGTTCTTGTTGTATAGTCGGTAACTTCCTGTTGTATAGTCGGTAACTTCATGTTGGATAGCCGGTAACTTCTTGTTGTATAGTCGGTAACTTCTTGTTGTATAGTCGGTAACTTCCTGTTGTATAGTCGGTAACTTCTTGTTGTATAGTCGGTAACTTCCTGTTGGATAGTTTGTAGCTTCATGTTGACTACAGGACACTAAGTATATATCAAAGCAAAGCCTAGGCGACCCCCTACTTGCTGCAACTAAACATTCTTTTTATCAAGAAAATACCTCAAAGTGGAATCTTGGTTTACGTAGCTGAATTAACCACTGAGCACCGAGAAATTTTGTAAAAAAGAACCGGTTCAACTATTGAGACCGTCGTTAAAAAAACACATAAAATATTCTTTTCCTAATTCCCAGGAAGCAAGAAAATGGGTTTCACTTGTACATCTATCCGACGCTCATTCCACGTGAAAAAATAGAAAAAGGTTAAAAGTCACACTACTTTCAAAAAAAATATAACGTTTATTAAGTTTTTTGGTTTTTCTATTGAAAAGCAATTTGATAAAATTCCGGTATTCGTATACGGTGGACTTGAAACCCCTTCTGCGAATAACAGCGTTGGTAATACGGCCTTTCATAGCCATCACTTGTTTTGACCCCCACCATATCCTTTTACTTTTTCAAGACATAATCAGGTCCCGCGTGTTCACAGACAAATAACAATAGTGGTCGTGTGACTATCGATTTTCACAACGTTACGAGATTTAGAGCAAATAAATAAATACGGTTGTTGTTTTTAGAAGGAAAGGCGTCTCTGATGCATTGGACCGTCTAAACTCCGAACAGTGGTGTGCGAGAACTCCTCACATGGTCATGCGCGGTCTCGAGATCTGTAATCTAACCAAAAAATATCACCGTCAACAATGGCGTCACTTGACGTAAATTGCGTTGTTTTTATCAAATGTTCAAATTACGTAAGCTGTGTCACGTGTCTTTGTTAGTTTTGTGGAATCCTTTGGGTTCATTTGTAACACTGTTCGAACTATCCGAGTTAAACAAACAAGACGCAATAATCAGCCTCATTGTTAACATTGGGAGGTGTTTCCGCATCCTGGCCTCATCTCGGTGATATCTCAGTGGGCCAGCACTGTGGGCCGGCACTTCTCCGTGTAAAACCGACACTACTCCGTGTAAAACCGGCACTACTCCGTGTAAAACCGGCACTACTCCGTGTAAAACCGGCACTAGTCCGTGTAATACCGGCACTACTCCGTGTAATACCGGCACTAGTCCGTGTAAAACCGACACTACTCCGTGTAAAACCGGCACTAGTCCATGTAAAACCGGCACTACTCCGTGTAAAACCGGTACTAGTCCGTGTAAAACCGGCACCACTCCGTGTAAAACCGGCACTTCTCCGGAATACTTCAAACAGTGAGTGAGTGAGTATGGTTTTACGACGCTTTTAGCAATATTCCAGCAATATCACGGCGGGGGACACCAGAAATGGGTTTCACACATTGTACCCATGTCGGGAATCGAACCCAGGTCTTCGACGTGACGAGCGAACGCTTTAACCACTAGGCTACCCGACCGCCCCTACTTCAAACAGACATACACATAAACACACGCGCAATACCCCCACGCAAAAAAACAAACGCGCTTATTCTGAAATCAGAACAAATTGGCGTAATGCAAGCCTTTCGGTACGCTTAGATATATTACTACAACTGCGACAGGCAGTCGTTATATGGCTGAAATAATGCCGATGCGACGTTAAATATTAACTCACTCACTCACAACTGCGACAGTGAGTTGCATGACAATATATCTCTACACATCAAAGTGACTGTATCGCTAGCTCTCCGATGAGCTTCGACAACCAATATAAACAAAGGATAACTACGCATATGGAAATAGCTTTTTCACGTTTTAGGATATTTTCTCAATGAACGTTAACCATTCTCTGGGTAGGAGAGTGGGCGGACACGATACACGTGGCGGGAGAGATACAATTTCCGAAGTTGTTAATGAACCTGTGGCGATTACAAGTGCCAGTCATCATTGATCAATTGGCAGATCATTGAAAGGTGTTTGTAAAGATGTGTCCAGAAGACACTAAGGTAAATTCCTAGATTGCTGTAGACTGTCACTGTGAGTCTAGACACGGAGCGAGTCGATACTACGATAGTTTGGGTGTGCTATTCTTCGTCTTGTTTTCTAGGATGGGTTGTAGCGAGGATGTCTTTCAGAGGGCATGCAATCAGACTCTCTGACTTATCCCAATGTATATTAAAACTCTAAGATTAAGATTAAGTGATAAGAAATCACGTTTCTGTATTTATTCGTACTAGGGAATTCTCAGGGGTTTCCCCAGGAATGTGGAAGTAGTCCGTCAGTTTTTACGTCATTTCAAGATACCGTCTTGTAAAAAACGTTTAAATTTTGTCGTTCATACACTTATATTTCATGATACCACTGTGTATGGGTCTACATCCTTCGCAAGCTCCGACGTTCGTGGAGTTTGGCCCTAACTCTATGAAGGTTCATACTCCAATGGGGGCGGTCGGGTAGCCTAGTGGTTAAAGCGTTCGCTCGTCACGCCGAAGACCCGGGTTCGATTCCCGACATGGGTACAATGTGTGAAGCCCATTTCTGGTGTCCCCCGCCGTGATATTGCTGGAATATTGCTAAAAGCGTCGTAAAACCATACTCACTCACTCACTCACTCACTCACTCATACTCCAATGAACTCACACCAAATGAAAGTCAATTCTTAAACGAACTTAAGTTTCGCGGCCATGTCGTACACACTTTACATTTTAAAAAATGTTTTCTTTTTCCCGACTGTTTATACTGAAAGACTGACTTATGACGTAGACAAAATTCATCAAGCAATACTTACAGAAAAAAACCCAATCAAATCATTAAATCGATTTTCCGAAAATCTTAAAATGCAAAAAGGTATTGTTCCATCTCTGCGAGTCGCTATTGATGCAGACATCTCCATCACGCCCATGAAGATTAGACTAAAAGCCAACATATTCATTTTTTAAACCTCAAGATCTGGGAAGTGAGCTCTACCGATGAAACATTGGCAGTGTCACAGCAAGAAATGAAACGCGTACTGACTCGCTGCAGCGGCAGGAGGGCTACCGAGTAAACAGATACAGCACCACGAAAGAGTACGAGTACATTTTTTTCGAACAGAGCACAACATTTCCTTAATCTAGCTGACTTTATAACGATCTGGTTGGAAGGCAGCTCTATCGAATAGACCGGTGTAACATTTCAGAGGTTTATACAGAAATAACTTCAAAGAACCAAAACACGACATTAGGAATTCTTTTCATTGTAGGCCTATGAGGCAGATCTCATCGAGATTGATGCAGTGTGAATGGGAGCTCTACCGAATAAACATCTGTTACATAATGACATGCGTGAGGAAAAAACCAGAACGTGAGCTCTTCCCAACAAAAAAGTACAAAAGTAACCTTTCACTTTGATTTTACTCACATGTATTACAAAACATTGAAAGATAGACTGTTTTACTTACGCACAGCAAAAACATATTGTTCTTTTTAAAGTATTTAATTGTCTTCTCTGACACGTAGTTGATCGAGTATTGTTTTACGCCGCATTTAGAAATATTTCAGCGGCATCCCGGCGGGTGAAACCAGAAGTGGGATTTACACCATAGACCCATGTGAGGAATCGAACCCGGGGCTCTGGCGTGGCAAACGAACGCTTTAACCACTTGGCTACCCACCCACCCCTCTGTTACAGGAGCCGCATTTGAATCAGGTTAAGGTTATCAGCTAACGCTAGTGTAGCCATAAAACAATGAACTTAACGTTTTCCATGTCTGAAACATTGTCCAGTGGTTGACCCCCCCCCCCCCCCCCCCGGGACAATGTATCACCGCGCGCGTGGGAGGATGGCCCAACCTGGCACTGTCCAGAAGGGTTGCAACGACCGGAATCATGTTCGGCGCCAACCTTGGATTCGAACCCAGCCACTCCAAGCACGAACTATGTAGTCGTAGACTAATGTGCCACATTCATTGATCAAAGACACGAGTATCGCCCACAGCATATTACACTTAACATCGTCAGATTCTATAAATATATTCGATTGTTATTTATGTGATGTTGTTTACATTTGAATACACACCATGGCATTCATCTGCACACGTGCAACAAAGAAATCGATGCACATAGCTAGTCACGTGGACACCCATTGACATATACAACATGTGTATAGGAATACATGCAGCACGAAAATACTTTATATGTGTCAATTTATATTCCTGTAGTGCCGCGCTAGGTTGAAGCCCTGGTCAGAAGTTAAGCTTTGTCTACCTGACGTTTTGAGTGCGCGGGAAATACTTCCTGAAGCGCCATATAAATACTAGTTGCAAATATTCTACTTTACCTATTTGGCCATGATTGGTGTATCTAAGTGATGGGGTATATGTAAAGTAATCAATTAATGAATAATAATTATTATTTTAACCTCGTGATTAAGAATTGCATTTTCTTTCAGTGACGTTTCTTTGCTAGGGTACAAGTTGGCGTATAATTGTTGTGACCAGAGATAATAAACATTGCTAACCCTGACTTGCCCAGTGTAATCTCCCGGATCAATATGTTTCCGGATAAGCAATTCACAGGTTCATATCGATGTCCTTTCAGATGAATAAAGCGATCGTCCTGGGTCGGTATGTCCGGTGAGGTGGTTGAGTTGAAATGGGGTTTAACGTCGCGGTCAAGATTATTACACTTGCATAGCGACATGCATGCACATGTGGTTGGTTGGTTGGTTTATTGTTTAACGCCGCACTCAGCAATATATCAGCTATATGACAGCGATCTGTAAATAATCGAGTCTGGACCACACAATCCAGTGATTAATATCATGAACATCAATCCACGCAATTTGGATCAATAACATGCATCAATCAAGTCAGCGAGCCTGACCACCCGATCCCGTTAGTTGCTTCTTACGACAAGCATAGTCGCCTTTTACGGCAAGCATGGGTTGCTGAAGACCTATTGTATCCCGGATCTTGTATGCACATCAATACAGTTATACAAAAAGGAAGTGGGCACTTATTAGCCCTTTATCTACAATACGTGTAACATAGATACCCAATTCAGACACAGTGTACTGACTCCGAGCCGACCAGTCCCTGTCTTACATGCAGGGCAACAAGCTCCCTCCTTTAACACGCGGCCGGGAATCGAACCAGCAACCTGCTGATCTCCAGGCAGACGCTCTGTCCACTCGACTACGGAGGCTATGATGACCGGATTAACGTACTCTGCTGTAAGTAATTTATTAAAAATAAATAAATCTGGTGTTGTCATTTGTTACAGTACTGGAACTATCACTATTTTTTTTTTCTTCTATGAATAGATAACTCTGTAATTTTGATATCATCTTGTGTTTCGACTGACAAGTGAGTGAGTGAGTGAGTGAGTGAGTGAGTTGGTTTAAGGCTACGTTGATAAGTTTTTTAGTTCTGCAGAAGTAGCTCGAAGTGAAAACGTTTACCACTTTGGTTAAATCCACGGACATGAGTATAATGCTGACAAACCTAGAAACATAATTATAGAGAATATTGGATTCGAACCCACAGACATAGGATTCTGGGTGCATGGAGAATTTCGGCGCTTTTGACAACTGGGGTACTCTGTTAAATTCAGCCAGATACCACGCCTACTCACACACCTGTCTACCCAGCTACCTAACATCCCACCCTAACTCACTCTCACACCACCGTCACTCATTCACATAAACTAACTTACTCTCCGACCATCCACCGTCACATACTGATCTACGTTACTTACTCACTCACTCACCCAGTCGCCCATCCTCACCCACTCACATACCCGCACTCACTCACTCACCCAGCCGTCCACCCTTACCCACTCACTCACTCACCTACCCGCACTCACTCACACATCCAGCCGCCCACCCACACCCACCCACACCCACTCACATACCCGCACGCACCCACACACTCACCCAGTCGCCCATCCTCACCCACTTACATCCCCGCACGCACTCACACACTCACACGTTCGCTTACACACCCTCACTCACTCGCATACCCGCACTCACTCACACACTCACTAGTTCACTTACACACCCCCACCCACTCACATATCCGCACGCACTCACACACTCACACGTTCGCTTACACACCCCCACCCACTCACATACCCGCACGCACTCACACACTCACACGTTCGCTTACACACCCTCACCCACTCACATACCCGCACTCACTCACACACTCACTCGCTCGCATACACACCCTCACTCACTCACATACCCGCACTCACTCACACACTCACTAGTTCGCTTACACACCCTCACTCACTCACATACCCGCACTCACTCACACACTCACACGTTCACTTACACACCCTCACTCACTCACATACCCGCACTCACTCACACACTCACTCGCTCGCTTACACACCCTCACTCACTCGCACACCCAGCCTCCCACCCCCATCCACTCAAACACTCACTCACTCAAATACCCGCACTCACTCACACACCCAGCCGCCCACCCACACCCACTCACATACCCGCACTCACTCACACACTCACTCGCTCGCTTACACATCCTCACTCACTCGCTCACCCAGCCTCCCACCCTCACCCACTCACACACTCACTCACTCACATACCCGCACTCACTCACACACCCAGCCGCCCACCCACACCCGCTCACATACCCGCACTCACTCACACACTCACACGTTCGCTTACACGTATTCTCACTCACTCACATACCCGCACTCACTCACACACGCACACCTTCGCTTACACACCCTCACCCACTCACATACCCGCACCCACTCACACACTCGCTCGCTTACACACCCTCACTCACATACCCGCACTCACTCACACACTCACTCGCTTACACACCCTCACTCACTCACATACCCGCACTCACTCACACACTCGCTCGCTTACACACCCTCACCCACTCACATACCCGCACTCACTCACACACTCGCTCGCTTACACACCCTCACCCACTCACATACCCGCACCCACTCACACACTCGCTCGCTTACACACCCTCACTCACCCACTTGCCCACCCATCGCCACTGCCAGCACTCACTTACTCACTTATACACACTCACTCATTCACCCACGTCCACTCACTCACCCACCAACACTAACTCGTTCTCCCACCTAATGTCACTCACTCACTCACTTACACACCCTCACTCACCCACCCGCATTCACTTACCCATCGCCACTGCCAGCACTCACTTACTCACTTATACACACTCACTCATTCACCCACGTCCACTCACTCACCCACCAACACTAACCCAATCTCCCACCTAATGTCACTCACTCACTCACTTACACACCCTCACTCACCCACTTGCCCACCCGCATTCACTTACCCAACGCCACTGCCAGCACTCACTTACTCACTTATACACACTCACTCATTCACCCACGTCCACTCACTCACCCACCAACACTAACTCGTTCTCCCACCTAATGTCACTCACTCACTCACTTACCAACGACCTCTCACTCACCCGATTTCCCGCTTCACTCACTCACATAACAACCAATCCTCACTTACCCAACGTCACTCACTCACTCACGCACTTACCGACTACCCCACTCACTCATCTACCCGCTTCACCCACTCACTCACCTACCAATCCTTAATTGTTTCTCAACCCAACGTCACTCACTCACTTACCCACCACCCCACTCACTCACCTACCCAACGTCACTCACTCACTCAATCACTTACCCACCGATCCATCAACTTATTTACCCATCAACCCACTCACTCACGCGCCCATCCATCCTCTCACTCATCAATCAACGATATCACACTACCGCATATCTGCAATATTGTTGCAATTTGCCATATTGAAATTTGCTGCTGGTAATCTTTGTTTTTGAATCAGAAAAATGAATCAAATCAAAATTTAAAATGAATTGTTTGATTTGTGTGGCGTTTCATTCAATTTTCAGAAATGTTCAGAAACTTCGTTTGAAGGAAATTGTGAAACGTTAAAATAAAAATCATTGCACTTTATAACTTAAGACCCCTGTTAATTTAAATCACGTTTTACATTGACGGTTTCACGAATAAAGACACGTGACAATTTAACTAAAATTTTCAACGGATCAATTTGAAATTGTGATTTGTTTTGCAAAGCTATGATTGGCATATTCAATACAAGCTTTTTCCATTACGCTACCCATCTCTCTAGAACATAGTCAAAATGCATTTTAAAATATTTCCCGCAAATGGTAATTAGTTTTAGACAACAGAAAATATGCTATTCACAATTGAAATTTGATTTAATATATTGAGTTAATATTAGTTTCCTTTCTCATCACTCGTGGACGTGAGTGCTCTAAAAGCTCGCTTGTCACAATGTGACATATTTACAATGGGGAATAATTTAAATTTGACAAGGGTTAGTGTTACTCTCGACATTTGATTATTCTAATGTTGCTTAATGCAATTAGCCACACGGTATTAAATAGCAACATTTTGCAATGTTTCCAAACTGATGTGATCAGATGTGAAAGTAATTATTCTGTGTGTTGGTAAGCTGTAACGATACTAGAATCAATGTTGGGATAACGGGAAGCATCAATACTTAATAATGGCTACTGTTCTCAAATGCACCATTGTTCTCAAAGGTATAATTTTTATATAAATCGTTGGCATATTTTCATGAATAAACATTTTGTCTGGGAGAGATTGTAAATATTGCCCTTTTGCAAATCTGTATAAATTCTAGGTACGAGTGAGCGAAGCATTCAGACAAGCATACATTATTTCTGTGTCTAAAAAACAATCTTAAAACGACCAGTTCTGAACGTAAAAGATAAACGCCACACGATTATATCCATGTGGAAATTGTATGCACCCTTTTCTTTATGGAAAATTGGCAAGGAAACTATGTACTGTCTTTAGGTATTCATTTATGAAAATCTTAAGTTCCGAATCGAGGTGGCTAAAAAATGAAGCCATTTTTAGAAATACTGAAAACAATGTGGTTAGATCATAAGCTCAAACCTAAGAGCGTTCCTCGTCTTATAATTTTGAAGCGGTTAGGGTCTAAACATGTTTTTAACAGCTAAACGTGTTTAGGGTCTAAACACCTGTTTTGTATATTTTACACATGTACTCATTCGACTTCACTGGCTCTCGATGATAAAGCGTTGATTTCACATTACATGTGCTAGTAAACAAGGCACTTCAAGAGCGCCAAAGTCACCAATGAATTCAATACTGTATAGCAACCTTAACACAAACCTAAACACATTCCTTGTAGGCGAACTTTGAAGCGTTTAGGGTCTAAGCACGTTGTGTTTAACAGGTATACGTGTTTAGGGTCCAAATGTTGGAAAATCACGTATACCCCCCCCCCCCCCCCCCCCCCCCCACACACACACACACACACATCCTTGATTACATTGGTACCTTGATACGTATACCGTCACTACAGGTATTTTAAAAAGGGGGATCTATTAGCGTTTCATTGGTACATAAAGTATAGGAGGGTGTGTGTGTGTGTGCGTGCGTGCGTGCGTGCGTGCGTGCGTGCGTGCGTGCGTGTGTGCGTGCGTGTGTGCGCGCTTGCGTGCGTGCGTGCGTGTACGTGTGACTTCATATGGTTAAGGGTCTATCGTATTATAGTATATCGGATATACTTTCATTGTAAGCTTCCGTTCCCTGTGTGAGAGAATGCTCTTATTCAGACAGCAACAACACATTTACAAACGCAACACTTTAAACCTAAGCTGGAAACGACCCAGTAACCCATTGATTTGTAGTGCTTCACGCTACCAAAGATGCTACATCTGTTGTCTCCACAAATGCCAATTTTCCTTGTCACCTATCTTAGTTTATTTATACATTTTTATGTTCATAGTGTACCATGTTCGTTGTAAGTCCTGGTGGTAATTGTGTTACCCACGTGCCTATGAATCTGATTTGAATGTCTAATTTCAATATATATTATCAATCATATACATATATGACTTATTGCCAGATTGTATGCATTTTATTTAAACGTGTTTAAATTCTGAAAATGTTTAAACGTAGGTCTAATCTTGAATTGCGCTATATAATTTTTTATATATTATTTTTTTTTATATTATTATTATTATTATTATTATTATTTGAGGGCACCCTCAATGTTTATTTATCTAATATTGCTCGTTTATGCACACATACCTTGCAATAATACTGTTCGTATTACATCTTAGGTTTAAGTTACCGTGTGCAAGTTACCGAGTTAAATTCAAGTAATTCATACATGAATTGGTGCTTGGCAGCGGTTGTGGAAAAAGCGTTCACCCTTAATAAGTAAAATCCAGGTTCTATTCACTCACTCACTGTTTAAGAATCCTGTCTTGTATGTGAATCCTATATAATCCCTGACTTTAGCAAAGCACAATACCCGTGTTCGTGGGTCTCACCTGATGCCATGTGACTGAGGTACTGTTATGATATTGTAAACCCAACTCACTTATTCACTAACACAAATATTTGAACATAGAAGGGATGAACTTCAGTTGATAAACCTCCCAGTGCTTGGATGGGAGAAAAGAAATACATTATTTGAACTGAAACACAAACATAACGTACATGCTCATTGACTAACTCATGAACTAACACTAGCTCACGAACGAATCCTAAAAATCAACATACGACCAAGACATGAAAAACATTTATATTATGTTCATTAACAGTTTGATTCAGATTACAAGTTGCTAAAATAGGAGTAGGCAAGTTAACATGGGCGGTAGCTAGGAGCGATGAGTTAGCCAAGTGGTTAAACCGTTCGCTCTTCACGCCATAGACTTGGGATCGATTCCCCATATCGGTACGATGAAGTCGGTTCTTAAACTGACCTAGGGCCTTATATAGAGTGAGTGAGTAAGCGGATGTTTCCACTGGTAGCAATAATCCAGCAACATCCCGGCTGCCTTATTTGCACCCCCAAAAACCTTTACCTCTTTAAAGATGAAATTGCAAAAAATCTAAAAACAGAAGTTCAAACTAAATTCATGCGAAACACATCGTCCAAACACAACAATGCTCTATACAGAATGTGATACGTCCACGTCACATTTTTTTAAGAAAATGCGAAAATGTGAAAAACAGCAGTCAAAACTTTACGTGCAATAAGGGTATATAAATTATACAGGCGGCATTTGGCACTCACACTGATAAAAAATCACCACAGAAATGCCGAGACTGACACCTTTACAACGCGAGTATACCCACGTTGCTAGAACTTTGGATGCTACCGTGTTGCTGTAACTAACCTGATGCAACGTTACAGACAGACCGGGCAGACATCAGACAGGCTAAGACCCAGGGTAACTACGCCCCAAAAAGACAAATGCCTTAGGACAGTGTCCAGGCGACTCAGGGCTTAAGGCATTAAGGCCGACAGACCTTACAGAGGACAGTTATTGACAGCGCAACGTCGTCGTCGGATATTGAGATGGGCCCGGAATGTACGTCGTTGGCAGCGACGTGACTGGCAGAGGAATGTCATCACTGATGAAAGCCGGTTCTGTCTGTTCAGAGCTGATGGAAGACAGCGTGTTTACGAAAACGAACGGCGGCATGTTGCGTTCAGGAGATCGTACCGTATGGTGGAGGGGGCATTGTGGTGTGGGGAGGAATTTCTGAGCAGGCGAGAACACCACTGGTCATCGCTAACGGAAATTTGACAGCTCAGCGTTACATGGATGATATTCTTTGACCGATTGTACTACCATTTCGTCAGCTGCCACGTGTTGTCCTTTATCAGCGTGACAACGCCAGACGCCATACAACCAGAATCGCACAGACCTTCCTTGCAACGTTAACGTGTTGCCGTGGAACACCTCTGGGATGTCATGTTAGACAGCGACCACAACCTCCAGCCAACCGACAGGGACTGATCCAGGCCTTTCAAGAAGAATGACCACGTATCCCACGTGGTGTCCTCACATGACATATTTTTTCTGTGCGCCAGAGAGTTTTTGTGTGTCTTGTAGCAGTGGGTGGTCATTCACGCTATTAATGTGACGTGTCATGGAACTTGAGCGATTTTAGATGTGTGGGCCCTTTGTCCATTACGTTCAAAGCTTATTTTTGCTACCCCACCTCAATTCGGGCAACTACCGTGCCAATATCAGATGATGTATGCTGTATGCTGTATGCTGTATGCTGTATGTTAAATGTTGATTTCGCTGAGATTTTGATCTTTTCAATACTTTTTACTTCATCATCTATCTTTTTGGTTCTTAAACTAGAGTGGTTTAAACCTCTGCTAAAGTATCTTTTGGCCGTCAATTTATAATACGGTTTTAAACAGGAGCAAAGTTTTAAAAGGCGAAGCTTCATGCAATAAAAAAAACAAGATCAAACAAAAAATAGACGTCAAAATGCCACAAAATGAGTGTACCATCCTTCTATGTTATGACAACCTTCCACGATTCAGACACTCTGTCTAAGAGTGCCCTTTGAATATTGACCCATAAATGATGTTGGGACCAAAATCGTACTTAGGGAGCATGTCATCTTATTCATGTTCATCTTTTTAAAAATGTGCTTCATGTTATTACATGTATGACCGGGTCATTTCATTGAGTGTTTTTCTGCATTTATTTTTTTTAAATTGCAAGTAGTAGTTGAAAATGACACCCCTTTGTCAATAATGTGTCGAAGTATTTAACCCCGTGTCCAAGTTGAAATCTGAAAATAATGACTTGGTCTCCCGTCGACGACTTTTACTTTTTAATTTAAAAGATGAGTGAGGAGTGAGCAGACAGACGTTCTGCACGCGTCTCACTCGTGGTCTCTGTTTGTGGAGAAAGCTGTTGCAAAAGTGATGCCTAAATGTATAAATTGAAGTCTCATATCATCGTCGGTGGGGTTGCCTAGCGGTACAAACCACATTTCTAAAATATTTCAAAGCAGTCAGTGCTTTAACACAGTTGTACTTTATTAGCGTATGAAATCCCCCTTTAACTGTGTCACATACAAGCCTTGACACCGTTTAGTATTATATCAATGGTACCAACACTACAAATATGTCCTTGGGTATTTCTAGCTCTATTGCTATGTACAATCTTCGTTTTCTGAGAGAATAGCCCTGTTAAGGATGATGCTCTCTGCTTAATGTCGATATGTAGGCCCTAGTTTAGTAATTGGAAGTCCCCTGCCTCTGCATGTTAAATGGCCCACGAAGCAAGCTGCAGATGAAGTAAGGATGGGTCGTTTTAGATATTGATACCTTGGAGTTATTTTATCTGTTTTTTGAACATTAACGTTTCTGTACACCATGGCCCAGCACAATCTCGGTCAAACCATTGATCCCAGGACCTTGGGAACGTGATACAAAGAGAAAGTATGTCACGGTAGTCACTATGGTATGAATAACTGATATGTTCTGTGTTTAATATTTGTAAAGTTTAAAGGTTAAACGTGATTTTCTTCTCTTTAGTGTCACTCCTATGAGACTGGGCGCCTGTTTGGGATTCAGGTCAACGTGGATGAGTTCTTTGATTTACGAGTGATGGTTTGTTCGTGTTTTTGAATATTGTTTATAGAACTGTAACAATTGACAATATCACTGACACAAAGGACAAGTATATAAATAAAGCTGTAAGTAACATCGATTGCAGTCACTGATTGGTTTTTTATCTGTTTCTGTTATACTTCGCTTCAAGATCATGAATGAGTCGACATAACATTCACTGACTGGAACTTTCATTCAAAACTTTCTAACCTACATTAACCTGGATTTACGTTATTTTGAAACAAACATGATATCTTCCTATCGTTTTGGTTGTATATGCTCTCACTAGATATATGATTAAAATAATTCAATACAAACAGATATAATAAAAAGCGACCCCAAGCAACGTCAGTTGGAGTGACTTCGTGGGCGTAGGTTTTAGCAATTTTCCAGCAATATTACGGCGGAAACTAGGAATGGACGTCATGTATTTCACCTATGCTGGGAACCTTACCCGGATCTCCAGTGTGACAAGCGAACGCTTTAACCACTAGACTACCCACATCCCCTGACTGAAGGTTTGTGCCTGAAGATAAAGTGTAAATAAACTTTCGAAAATATATTGTGTTTTGAACTTGAAAACAAGAACAAGATTATAACAGAAAACCTATTCTTTCTTTCTTACTCATAAAAAAATGTAACTGTTCAGTTGAAATAGTTTGGTGCATGCAAAGGTAGGCTTTGTATTAAAGTTTTAGCTGACACGATATAATGTGTCACTAGTCTACTACAGTAAGATACGTCTGCTTTTTGTGCAAAAATCTCCTTTAAAATTTACAAAAAAAACAATGTAATTTTAAAAGGTGTTTGTTGTTGGTTTAAGCAGCCCACGTAGACAATGCGACTGCAATTGAAACAGAAGCTTTGTTAAGTGTTACCTTTAGGAGAGGTATGCTATTTTTTCACTAAAGCAAACACTATTGTTGTTCAGCGGTTTGAAATTGGAACAAAAAATCAATGTCCGTCGAGAAATAAATTCCTTTAAAACTATTTTTTTGTTTTGGTTAAAAAATTGAAAGTGTGATAAGTTGCAGTTTTATAAGTTGCAGTTTCTTTTTTAGCTAATGAAAGTTCTGTCGCTACATCCAACGACTTTTCGCCCATACTTTAACACAGAGATTCGCGATAGCACTACGACCGTCGTGATCTCATGATTCTTGGTCTCAGCATGGTGGTTTGGGGCATCGCCAGGGTGACAAACATCTTAAGTACAGGTGGCCCAGTCGAGCACTGAGTTTCGTTCAATCAGGGATCCGATGGTCATGTTATCCAGATTCGCCATGCTGGTTTGCAATACTCACTCACTCACTCACTCACTCACCCACTCAAGTTATATGACTGGACGTGTACCAAATTTGGGGAAACCTACGAGCACTGGTATGGTGCTGACGAACCTAGAAACATAATCGTGGCGAACCGGAATTTGAACCCACGACCATAGGTTTCTGGCGTGCCTAAGGGGCGAATTGCAGTGCCTCAGATGACTGGGCCACTCAAAAAACAACAACAATTCAAGGACTGCCGATTTACACGGGGTTAGTCCCCCTTTAAATCCGTCATCTGTCAGTGCCTATCGTTAGTGGTTGACTCGCCCTTGAAGCAGTATTTACAGGAATTGTGTACATAGTGATACATGAAAATTCCCAAGCCTGTCGTCCGTCTTGACAGCTCATTCAATGAACGTGGAAAGTTTATGGCCGCTGTAACATATCTGCAGCAACAGTCCTCTGGGAAAAACCTTGGCAGTCATCTAGCCATAAGGTGTCACCCCTTTTCATTGCTTCCAACAGTTCTCACGAAAGAATAATGAAAAGCACTTTTGATGTGTGACTATTACAAGTGTTCAGTTGGAACGACTCGTGATGTTGTTTATTATGCACACATGATAGAGTGAGCGAGTGAGTGAGTGAGTTGGGTTTAAGGTCGCTTTTAACAGTATTCCAGTTATATCACGGTGTGTCAGCTTAATGTGGGAGGAAAGCCGGAAGTGATGCAGGTCTCAGACGTTTACCACGTCGGTGAAACCCACGAGCACGGGTATGATGCCGAAAACCTAGAAACATAATCGGGTGGAACCGGGATTCGAACCCACAATCATAGGTTTCTGGCGTGCCTAGGGGACGCAACTCCGCAACTGCATAACGCCCCCACCTCCAACCACCCCAACGATAAAACCTGTCAGCATCACGAAAACAAGAAAGCCTTTCTGTTTGGAAAGAACATTGAATAAACACTTGTTGAAAACAAAAGGTACAGATTCCTTTCCATGATTATTAGTACATTGTAGGTTTCCGACTGTAATTAGATCTTTATTTACGCAGCACTATCATTTGGATTGCAGTGGATGTCTTTGTATTTGTTTATTTGGATTGATGCCGTATGAGCTTTACTAAATTGGATCGGGTTTCAGTTTTCTTATGATCTTACTCCGACAACTTGGATGCTGCTCATACTATCAACCACCTGTTTGTCGGCCCACTCTTGACCATTTACATGCCTTTGCGTGATATACTTCCGGCCTTGGCTTCATAACAAAAAAATTCTCACATGAGAAGAAGGAAAACTCCAGTCACAACTGACGTGACAAATTCGAGCAACCCATGATTGGCTATTTACTGGTTGCCGTCATATAACTGGAATAGTGCTTAGCGCAGCGTTAAACAACAAACAAACACTTGTAAAGTACGCGTGTACGAAAGGACAGTCAGTGATGAAGCCAGGAACTCGGCTTACGATGAAAGTACATCACGCTATCAAATGTTTATCATGAACTACTTCCTACCAGAATTACACCTTCATCTCACTATAGCCACAATGGTATACGATCCTTCACCTCCACTTCTCCTTTACGGACAAAACTGCCTCGTTTCATCTTTAAAACAATGTCACCTCCTCTGTCCGATAAAATCGCTGAAATTAAGACAAACTGGTTCGGATAACATGCTTTATGTACATTTAATCAGCTAAATTGTTCAGAGTGATGAAAACTTGTGTAAAATTTCTGATAGTAATGGGCTGAAAATGTAGATTGATGTTACTCCAAGGTGAATTACAAGGTTTAGGCTGAACAGTGTTTGATAATTTACAAAAATAACCTTCCTGGTTGATGACAGACAGGCGAACATTCATTCTGTTTATTGACATGCTCCCCCTTTTTATAAACTCGACTCATATGATTGAAATCAATAATACGATAAAGGTACGGCCATTTATGTTTTTTGTGTTTTAGTTTTTGTCAGTGGGAATAAGAGTTTGGTGGAGAATGAAGCATATGATAACATGTTTGAGCAAATACGAACATATTAGGAAACATCAACGTCAATCACATGAAGCCCAAGTTGGCAAGATGTAACAAGAACGTTGGTAAGAGCAGTATCAATGTTCACACTTTTAAACATTTAAAGGGACACTCCGATTCTTGACCCAGGTCCATCTTATTCATTACTGGTACATACCAGTATATAGAACCACCGAGGGCCTGGTCACTTTCCCTTTCATTCAGCTAATCTGTAAACTTAGTTATTTTTAATACATTTGTTGATTGTATACCACTTGTTGGTTATTTGGTTTCTCTTTTTTACAGATGTATGGGTTAACATATTGTTTGGTAGGTGGTGGTGTACTTCAAAGGAGGTCAATGGTGATCAATCAATCAATCTTTATTCATGGTACTTATGAGGCCAAAGGCCTATAGTACATTGTGTGGGGCGTGTTACAAATTCATACATTTTCTTAGTTTCATAAATGAACATTGATAAATTTCTAATAGTTTCTGTACAATCACAAGTCATCAATTTACAAAATTTGTAACCGTTTGGGTTGCGGTAGAATTAGTTATTTAGATATTTTGCTCTTAAATCTTTATACACTGGACATACACATAAAAACTGATATTCATCTTCAGTACAATCAGTTTTACAAATCCTACAAAGTCTGTGTTCTCTTGCAATACCTTCATATCTGCCTGTTTCAATAAATAGATCATGTGAGCCACAATGGAACCGGGAAAGAACTGTTCTAAACTTATGTAAATTTACACTTAATAGATAAGGTTCTAGTATAATAGTAGTCTTAAATGTAGTGTAGTAGTTTGCTTTTCTAGAACTGGACAAAGAACCGTGCCATTTTTGAATGTACGTATCGTTTAAAGTCTGTGTCAAACGGGAGAAGAAATGGTGATTTTGATAGTTTGAGGCAGTTGGTTTTACTGGAGGATTTTAAACAGTTTGTATTAACAGACATTCGGACACATCTTGCAGAGCAGGACGTGGATCAGTGACACATGACTGGTACTTACAGGCTGGACCCGTGAAGATCCGGATTAGAATAGGTCTTCAGCAACCCATGCTTGCCGTAAAAGGTGACTTTGCTTGTCGTAAGAGGTGACTAACGGGATCGGGCGGTCAGGCTTGCTGACTTGGTTGATGCATGTCATCGATCCCAATTGCGTGGATTGATGGTCATGATGTCAGTCACTGGATTGTCTGGTCCAGACTCGATTATTTACAGACCGCCGTCATATAGCTGGAATATTGCTGAGTGCGGCGTAAAACAACAAACCAACCAACAAACTAACTAACAGGCTGCTAAGTACAGATTTCTGGGTTAAGATATCGTTTCAATTTGTGAATCGAGACGTAACATAAGGAAATATTGATATGATAATATTTATCACTTTGTTTTCTCTTTTTATCCAGTTATGTGGCTTGGTCATGATTAATTATATTGTAATATATAAATTGTTTGTTTTAAACATATTTTATTGACATATACGGTCAACGGGATTGGGCAAAATTAAAGTTATCCAACTTAGGTGGCCCTTTCCCTATTCTATATGTACAGACATTGATCATACATATATATATATATATTCATATGCATACACACATACATATACATACGTATACAGAAATACATACATATACACATAATCATATATACACACAATCATACATACTCATACATACATACATACATACACATACTCATATACATATGCACATATTACATTTATAATAACAAAGAGAAATATATTTACACAAGAACATAAACATAATGTTTGCAAGAATAACATAGACATACATAAGAATTGCCTATATAAACACAATTAACTTGTATATACACATTAATCCAAAATACATGCAAGACTACATATATAATTACACAATCATACATACACTTATATACATGTACATATATGCACACATACACACACTACATACATACACGTATACCCTTGTATACGCATGCATACATATATATATATATATATATTTTTATACACACACACACATATTTACACACATACACCAGTATATACAAAATCGGCGGCAGAGATATTTGTTGTATTGATATACATGCATGCAGTTTATACACTAATGGCGTAATTAATAATAAGTGGTCGCAGAGCGATGTACTATATTTATGATATAAATTCTACCAAGGCATTCGATGTGATAAACAATGTAATTGTCAACTTACATGAAGCTCCATTGACATATTGTTGGATTCTGATCAAATATTGAGTTAAATTCATCACCCTTATTTTTGTTGACAACCAAAATCTTTCCAATCTCATGGCGTGGTTATAATTGAAATGTTGCAATTCTACCACGCTATTTGATGTGATTAACATTTGTCAACAACAATTAAACTCTATGTACAAGTTGTTAAATTGTTATAGTATCCCTCAATAATATTTCCTTCGACAATAAAAGCAACTCTTCGAGTTTCGTTGTTAATCGTATTGGAGAACCGATTCGATTCCTTTTAAGTTCAAACATATTTTACTGCCATTCGAAAATCCCTCCGACCGTTAACTAACATTTCTCAAACCACTCAAATTGTCCGCGCTTGATAAAATATGCCATTGATGTTTGCACGGTGCTAATATCTTAATCCTAATCATATCAAATTTAAACCAATCGACAATGCCTTATACTTCATAATGTTGATATGTGAACTTCAGCTATGGATGTCACAATGTCACAGACTATGTGGCTCCAATCCAGGGTGACATGGTGACCCAAAGCCGTCATCACTACACGGCGCCTGTGGAATCAAATTTCTGTTAAGGATTGGTTCTCTTTTCATTTCATAAACATCGATTTCTGATGACCATGTTTTATAAACAGTTTCAGAAGAAACTTTAAAGCAGTTCCTTGAATATTCCATTCAACGCTTAGTGCTCCCAGTTCAGAGTTAATGAGTGAGTTGGTGTGTTAGGCCGCTAAACACTAACCCGAAAATCAGTAGGACTGATAATCAGGTCGAGTATGATAATCGAAACAATGTTAAGCGGAACCTTTCATGATAGACAACCAGGGAGAGGCTTGTAACGATATGATGTAAAGTTGATCCTAACAGACAATTAGGACGAGTTTGGTACTCGATACCATGTTAAAAGGATGCTTGCACGACATACAATCGGGACGAGTTTAGCAATTGATAAAATTTTAAGCGGATCCTGGCCCAGCTGAGGGACGCAACTCTGCACAGTAAAATACGACATTTTAGACGACCTGGTTCACCCATGTCCTCCTCGGCTCCCGCATCCGGTTTCAAATTACATTGTGGGATAAAGTAAAAATAAAATACGACTAAAAATGTCCGTGGTGATAAGCCATTTCTATGAAACTCAAAGACGATAACCTCTGAATACGACAAGTCAAAGGTTTATGTCCTACTTGGCACAAAACACCTCCTGTTAAAACATCCCTGTTCAAGCTGCGGCTAGCTGAGTGTTGAGTTGGCAAGATGTGAAAAGAGCGTCGATAAATGCAGTAGTTTGTTTAAAGGGACTCTCCGCTTCTTGCCTCAGATCTGCCCGGTCCATTTTTGTTTGTTTGTTTGTTTGTTGTTTAACGCCGCACTCAGCAATACTCCAGCTATATGACGGCGGTCTGTAAATAATCGAGTCTGGACCACACAATCCAGTGATTGACATGATTAGCATCGATCCACGCAATTGGGATCAATGTCATGCATCAACCAAGTCAGCGAGCCTGACCACCCGATCCCGTTAGTCGCCTTTTACGACAAGCATAGTCGCCTTTTACGGCAAGCATGGGTTGCTGAAGACCTATTCTAACCCGGATCTTCACGGGTCGTCCTGTCCATTAATGATACTTATCTGTATATAGTCGTGATGGCTTTGTTACTTTCTCTTTCCTATACTCGAAACGTTCAATGAATTCCTGCATTTTTCAGGCTGTTAATTTCACATTTGATCCGGTGTTAAAAGCAGAGTAGTTAATTGAACCACTGACTCTATCATATCATATATATTAAGCACCTTGTTTATCGCACATTTAATTTAATTACATTTGAATTGAATTTGTTATTGAAGAATACAGTCAATCGGTATTGAATAAAACAAAATTCCAATTACATGTATTCTGTATCTGTAGGTGGCACATTCTAATCTGACGTGTAACATGGACAAAGAAAATAGCATCGGTTCAAAGGAAACACATAGTTGAGGTCAGATTTAATGCAGATTTAACGTCAATGCATTATTAACTTGAACTTAAATTGCTCTCGTGAATCATGCATTAACCGAGATAGCATTCCATACTGGCAAAACTGTTAATGCTGTTCTGTAAAAATACATTTCAATCACATCCATTGAGTCATTACACTACCAAGAAATAGGATCTCTTTGCTTTGGATAAAGATTAAGATAAACTATGATATTTCATATACAAATGTACAAATATACAATTACAAATGTATAACAAATACTTATCATTTCTCAAAATATTAACCTTTTAATGAATGAACGTTTAACATTTTAAGACATTTTAAGGAAATAATTGATATTACTATACAAATAACCATGTTTGCGTTTTTAAATGTCTTAGATCTTGACATTCTATTCTCAGGTTCCGAATGGAGTTTCCAGACAAGAAGACCTTGGCACAGTTTTTAACTTTTAAGATTTGCTTGACTTGCTCACAGTGGTTGCTTGGCGTTGGTCATTCTTGATACCTCCCCACCAGAGCAAAAACAGTTGTCAGCTGTCAGGGGAGTTGTGGTAGCCTAGTGGTTAAAGTGTTCGCTCGTCACGCCGAAGGTCCGTGTTCGATTACCCACATGGGTACAATGTGTGAAGCCCATTTCTGGAGTCCCTCGCCGTGATATTGCTGGAATATTGCTGAAAGTGGCGCAAAACCATACTCACTCACTCACTCACTCACTCACTCACTCACACCCTCAATCACTGTCATCTGTGACAAGGGTCCACATGCACAAAGCGATCATAGCGCTAAAAACGCCCATATTCCAACATAAACTTCAACCGTCTCTGCGCAAACATCGAACCGAACAAGAAGGCAATGGTCGTTACAATGTCTTACCCTATTGTCGTGGATTATTGCTAAATGTGTCAAGTAAACGAAGACGAGGGCTCTATTCACACCGTGTCTAATATGCGAGAAACCTGTTCCGGAAGCCAACGCCGTAATATGAGTGGAGTATTGCCTAAAGTGGCCGAAACCATACTCACAAACTCACTCATGCATGGCCAATATGATTTACAAGTCAACCTTAACTCATGTACTCAATGAAAACCAACAATGATTAAATTCGATTGTAATATGCAATTATGAAATATTCGCCCATTTTGGCAGTAATCACGGAATGTCACAGCTACGTATATAGTTAGCGGATAAGGTTAGAAGGTGATAAACCTAACGGGTAAAGCTAAATTCATTATGCATAAAGATTTTGACCATTAGGAAATCCATGTAGGTTCAGGAGTAACGTACTTGATAAAGCTAGTTCTTTCACGTGTTAAGCTAGTTGTTTTATCATGTTTGTTTTACTCGTAAAGCTAAATTCATTACGCGGAAATAATTTTACCAATTAAAATTCAAGGTGTGATTATGCGTGACACATATGTTTATCGTTACGAGTAAAGACTTTGACCAATGGGAATTCAATGTGGTTTGACGCATAAATCTACATCGATTTTCCATTGGTTAAAGGCTTTTCGTGTAATGACTTTTAGTTTATGCGTAAAGACATTAGCTTTACGCGTACACCTACATGGATTTCATATTGGTCAAAATCTTTACGCGTAAGGAATTTCGCTTTTGCATGTAATATAATAATCTTCTGGCCTAATCCGCATAGACGCATAGTGTGGATGGGCTTAACACATTTGACGTGGTCAGTGAACGCTTTAAACATAAGGCCACAATTTTTGCTATTTATACCGATCAGTTTTAGTTCCTTCTCTATTTGTAAATGTCCACACAAGATCAATTAATAATGAATATTTTTTATATATTTTAAACACAAAGCCTTACGTTTACAATAAAAAATACAATACAATGGATCAAGTAACAGGTCCTAAATAAATATTAGCACACTCACAGATGGTGAAAATTGTCACTGTTGAATCTAGAATAACTTTAGAAGCTGTCGGGAATGTGGTGTTTTCAAATGCGCATAAGTTCGGTCGTAAAAGACCTAAAATTGCCCTCTTGTCACTCTTATATGGATACAGCCAGCTTTCTAGAACTTATCCCAACACATTTAAAAAATATAAAAAAGAGGAAAGTTTTAAAAGGCGAAAACTCAGGCAATAAAAGAAGATCAAACAAAAAATAAGAGTCAAAATGTCTCTGCATAACATATAAGTTTACCGTTGCAAATTTGCTCGATTCAGACGTTATGTCTGTAAGTTCTCCTTAAATATTGACCCATAAATGATGTTAGGACAGAAAATTTACTCAGGAGAGAATATTTTCCATGATCAGATTGTTAAATGTGCCTCATATTATTACGACCGGGTAATTTCATTAAGTATTTGACTGTCTCGTTTTTTAAAAGTACCAGGAATTCTTGAAAATGATATATCATTGTTCATACTGTTTCACCCCAGCCAACTGTGTGCAATTCAATACATATAAGATCTCTCGTCGTTTGACTTTAAAGATGAGTGAGTGAGAAAGTATGGTTTTACGCCGCTTTTAGCAATATTTCAGCAATGTCACGGCAGGGGACACCAGAAATTGGCTTCACACATTGTACCAATGTGGGGAATCGAACAAGGGTATTCGGCGTGACGAGCAAACGATTTAACCACAAGACTACCCCACCGCCCCATTTAAAGATGAACAAACAGGTGAAGACGTTAACAGGATATCAACCACGCGTCCCGCACCTAGTGCCTGTTTGTGGCGAAAGCTGTTTTAAAACTGAACCAGAAATGTTTAAGTTGATGTCGCATATCAACGTCAGTTTTGGAGGGTGTGACCTATTGGTACAAGGAGTTTCCTCACACCTCACTTCTAAAATGTTTCAAATCAACGAGTACTACATGGTGTTACATTATTAATGCACAGAACGTCACATTGACACTATTTAGTAGATCAATTTTACCCTAAACAAATGTCTGTGGATAATTCGTATTTTGTTATTATATACAAACTTCGTTTACTGAGAAAAAGATCCTTTTAAATTATAAAGATGATGCTTTTGTCGATATAAGGGCACGAGTTAAGTAATTGGAAGTCCTCTGACTCGCCATGTCAAACGGTCCACGAAGCAAGCTGCAGATGAAGTAAGTATGGGACGTTATAGATATTGATACCTTGGAGTTATTTCATTAGTTTTTGGAACATTAACGTTGGTCACGGTAGTCTCCAAGGTATAAATGACGGATATGTTCTGTGTTATATATTTGTAAGGTTTAAATGTTAAATGTTAATGTGATCTTCTTCTCTTTAGTGTCACTCTTATGAGACTCGGTGCCTATTTTGGATTCAGGTCAACGAGGATACGTTCTTTGATTTAAGAAGGATTTTTGTATTTGGATTCGTATTGTGTTTGTAGAACTGCATCAATTGACTTTATTATTGACACAAAGAACAAGTATATTAAAAGAGATGTTAGAAACATCGATTGAAGACATGGATTGTGTTTTATCTGTTTCTGTCATTCTGAATTGGTCGTTATGAACTTCACTGGAACATTCAAACTCCTCAAACTTTGATTTACGTTATTTCCTAACAAACATCTTCCTATATTTTGGTTATATATGCTATCACATGATATATTATCAAAATTAGATTTAGAAAATATAGATGCAATAAAAAGCGACCAAAGCAAGGAATGGACTTCGGATATTGTACCCATGTGGGCAATCTATCCTTGGTCTCCAGCGTGAAAAGCGAACGCTTCAACCATTAGGCCACGCACACTTTGCAGTTTACTTAATTCAAAGGCTGACGTCGAATGGCAGGATTACTGCTGTGCTGCGTCAGGAAAGGAATACTTACCTTTTTATGCAAGTTGTATGAATGGCGGTCGCAACAGGAAGGGCAGGACATGCTTAACCTTTTTGCGAACACCTGGTTTCATCACTGATTTTCAGTGGTTCATTCATATAATTTACACAGCTATTCTGTCCTTTATGCCAAATGGAGTCCGTTTCGGCAGAAAATTTAGGATTGCATTGACAATATATATTTACATACTTTAAAATGTTAAACATGTATTCTTCAAATGATTCATATTTTTAGAAAACATACTTATAAATGTAATATCGAAGTTAAATAACCACGAAACATAACCTAGGTCAACTTGGATTCCAACACACAGCCATAGGTTTCTGGCGTGCACAAGGGACGAACTCTGCACGGCGCATTGCGGCGCCTCAGGGAAAACAACACCAATTCAAGGACTGCCAATTTCCCCGGGGGTAGTCCCCCTTTAAGTCCGTCATATGTACAAGGACTCGTTATTCTTGAAGAAGTATTTACGGGAATTATATTCACAGTGACACAAGCCTGGCGGCCACCTTGACAGCTCATTCAATGAACGTGGGTAGTTTATGGCTGCTCTAACACATCTGTAGCAACAGTCCTCTGGGAAAAGCTGTGGAATCATGCAGGTGTCATTCCTTTCCATGATTGCTACCGACATTTTTACAAAAGAATAATGAAAAGCACATTTGATGTGTAAATGGTGTAAGTGTTGATTTAGAACGACACATAATGCCGCGTTCGATGCACACATGATAGAACCTGGCATCATCACAAAAACAGGAAAACCTTCCGTTTCAAGTTTGGAAAGAACACTAAATGAGCACTTAAAGAAAACAAAGCTACAAAACCCTTTCCATAATCCTTAGAAAGCTCTGCGTAAAGGAGAGTCCATTGTATGATAAAGATTATACGATAACCATGTACAGGTGAACTTGGCTTTGTCGAACTCGTGGGGAAATGGAAAAGGTTCGAGTTATCAGGATTTCGAGACATCAAGAACACTTTATGTTTAATTTGGACTCCCAAATAAGACAAACGGGAATTCGACACGTCCAAGTCAAGTGTTCACCTGAAAACATCCATGGGAATTTTATGGTACAAATCCAAATACGGAATTGCTTCATTTTGGTTATGGGTGCATCAAATTTGGAAATGTTCCCCTCATGTCTACCGTATCTACTTTTACTACGGCCTACCTTGAACGCTGTGACCTTGATCAAACAACTTTTGAGCAAAAAATGTATGACGCTCGATGAAATCCTTGTACAAAGAGCATGCTCGAATGAACCTCTCCATTTTTATTAGTAGTTGAAGGTATTCTTCATTTGGAAGACTTGCTGCCTCTCCTTCATGTACCATTGGGGCTGCACAAGGTAAGAACAAGACAGTAAGAGCCCACAGTATCGACTTGAAAGTATAGTTCTTGATATCGCTTTGAAACGTTTGGCTAAACCAGAAACAGACTCAAGTAAATCAGACAAAGACCTATACTCTTGAATTTGAAATTTGCAAAAAAGGGAAATGAAGCCTTAAATTTAAGTATCATTCGGTTTCCAAAAACGTCACACAGTATTTAAAGTTTCAGGTTCCACCATCAATCTCATTTTCTTATACGAACATCATTTCATCCAGGTTGTACAATTATAGGAATATGTTGCAGAACGTTTTCTTGACATGATGTTAATTCCTCTACTTGTGGCTGCCGAGACTCATTATACTGCCACCAACCTGGAGGTGAAAAAAATGGGCCAATAGAGAAGAGGAACCTGTTGAATATCTTTCAGAGTGGGTTAAGTAAGTGCGTGATGTTGTCATTGGTAGAATGCACTTATATGTAAGCACCACTACATTAATTGTTTGATCAAAGAACTTGGTATAAATGATATATCAAATAATGCCAAATATAAGGCCAGTAAGTGAGGAAAAAATCTGCCAAAACTATGCACCACTACTATCAACTATAGACTTGGCTCTAAAACCTGAAGAGCTCCATAGAAATCCATACAAAGAGAGATATATTTCTGGGTCCAGCAAATGTACCACCATATCCCTGTCTCAAAGACTAACCATAATCTTTAACACAGTCAAGGAAGGACTTAATATATATTCACAGAAAGTATTTGAGACAAGTAAAATTATTACCATGTTTATTCTCAAAAACTCAAACATTTGCTCCACCTTTCGCAATCTCATTGTGTCATAATATTTGATTTTACAACTTTGTACACAGCTATCCCTTGTGACAAACTAAACTAAATATTCATTCCTTGATCCATGTGGCTTTTCTTACAAAACGTGATGAACACAGATAAGGACAAGTTTTCAAAAATGAAAGGAAATGAAATTTACTTAGAAAAACAACATGTGAAAATGAGGGTCTTCCTCATTGATAACATCTGTGTAAACGTTGGGGAAAGTCATTTAGGCAAGAAGTAGGCATCACTATGGGCACCAATTGTGTTCCCCTTCTTGCGGATCTGTTTCTTTATGCATATGAATCGGGAGTTCTGTACGGATTGGCAAAGTCAAAACAGGGTAATTTGGCGAAGAAGTTTAACTAAAGCTTCAGGTATATCGATGATCTGATATCGTTCAATAACCATCAATAGCCAATTCCCTTCCACTGATTTACTCACCTAAACTAGAAATAAAGGAGACCAATGAGACCACTCCATCTGTTTCATATTTAGATAAATGCATAAAGATTCAGAGTGACAGAACACTCTCCACAAGAGTGAATGACAAGAGAATATATCAGCATCACAAATATTCCAGCAGCTCCAACTTTTAAGGTACAATCGAGCATGCTCTTTCTACCAAGAATTCAAAGAGCGTCATACGACTCTTGCTCAGAAGTTGTTTGATCAAGGTTAAACTATTTACGGCCTTTGTGAAGCTTTCACGAGGTTTTATGGAGAACATGTGGAGGACATAAATGACAAAAAATGCTGTCCGATGCAATTCCCCATTTTAACTTGGACCATCTTTTCCCGTGTTTTTCAGGTGAACGATTGACTTGCCTCTGCATGTATTTGTGACGGCTACCACCGGTGGGGCAGGATACGCTCATCTTTTCACGAACACCTGGTATCAGCACTATTTGATAGTGATTCATAAACACATGCTCATGCTATTGTCGGAATCGTACAATCGACTCTGTTTTCAGCAGGGATTTCTTATGAATAACGAATGGGTTTTGTCGCTTTTATTTACCCCTCTTGTCAGTCTTATCAAACGCCCAACACGTTAAAGCCAGATTTTAAAAAATCCTTTATTCCTTTCCGAAATATTTGTTTGAGATGAGACTTGCACTGGATTGCATTGGATGTCTTTGTTTTGGTTTCTTTGGATTGTTGCCGTGTGAAGTGAGTAATTGGACCTTGTCATCTAACTCAAACAACTTTGGATGCTGCTTATACTATCAACCACCTGTTTGTCTGCCCACACTTGACCATTTACATGCCGTCGGTCGATAGCTGGTATACAGCTGCCTATGGTACAAAATCCAAACTGTCACATGAAAAGAATACTCCAGCCGCAATTTAAGTGACAAGTTCAAGAAACCCATACTTAACTATTTACTGACGGCCGTCATGTAACTGGAATAGTGCTTAGTGCGGCGTTAAACAGACACTTGCAAAGTACGCGTGTACGAAACCACACTCACTGATAAAGCCAGGAACTCAGCTTACGGTGGAAGGACATCACGTTGTCAACTGTTTATCATCAACTACTTCCTACCAGAATTACATCTTCATCTCAGTATAGCCACAATGGTATACGATCCTTCACCTCCACTTCTCCATTCCGGGAAAACCTGCCTCGTTTCATCTTCAAAACAATGTCACCTCCTCTGCCCGATAGAGTCCCTGAAATTGAGACAAAATGGTTCGGATAACATGCTTTATGTGCATTTCATCAGCTCAATTGTCCAGAGTGATTACAACTTGTGTTACATTCCTGATAGTAATGGGCTGAAAATGTAGATTGATGTTACCCCGAGGTGAATTACAAGGTTTGGGCTGAACAGTGTTTGAGAATTTACAGAAATAACCTTTCTGGTTGATGACAGACAGGCGAACATTCATTCTGTTTATTGACATGCTCCCACTTTTTATAAACTCGATTCATTTGAATGAAATCAATAATAAGATAAAGTTTATGGGTTTTGTGTGTTTTATATTTTGTCAGAGGGAATAAAACTTTCCTTGAAAATAAAGCAAACAATCACCTGCTTGTGCAAATACAAACATGTTTGAAAACTTCAACGT
The DNA here is from genome assembly GCF_022045235.1 of Haliotis cracherodii. Lineage (NCBI taxonomy): Eukaryota > Metazoa > Mollusca > Gastropoda > Lepetellida > Haliotidae > Haliotis > Haliotis cracherodii. The sequence continues at coordinate 37,811,761 of NW_027266343.1, forward strand.
CAATCAAATGAAGCCCAAGCTAGCAAGCAGTATAAACAAACTGTTACACATTTAAAGGGCCACTCCAATTCTTGACACAGGTCTATCTTATTCATCAATGATACATGCCAGTGAAATGAACCATTCAAAGGCCTGGTTACTTTCCCTTTCATACATTCAAAACGTTCAATGTATTCATGCACTTCTCAATCTGATTAATTTCAGAAACGCACCTTGTTTAAAAAGCATAGTAGTTCATACAACAACTGACTCTACACATGAAACGCCTTGTTATCGCACATTGAATTTAAAATCAGAGTAGTATATATAACACCTGACTCTACACATGAAACAATTTGTTATCGCACATTGAATTTAAAAGCAGAGTAGTATATATAACAACTGACTCTACATATAAAACACCTTGTTATCGCACATTTAATTTAAAAGCAGAGTAGTATATATAACAACTGACTCTACATATAAAACACCTTGTTATCGCACATTGAATTTAAAAGCAGAGTAGTATATATAACAACTGACTCTACATATAAAACACCTTGTTATCGCACATTGAATTTAAAAGCAGAGTAGTATATATAACACCTGACTCTACATATAAAACACCTTGTTATCGCACATTGAATTTAAAAGCAGAGTAGTATATATAACACCTGACTCTACATATAAAACACCTTGCTATCGCACATTTAATTTAAAAGCAGAGTAGTATATATAACACCCGACCCTACATATAAAACACCTTGTTATCGCACATTGAATTTAAAAGCAGAGTAGTATATATAACAACTGACTCTACACTTGAAACACCTTGTTATCGCACATTGAATTTAAAAGCAGAGTAGTATATATAACACCTGACTCTACACATATAACGCCTTGTTATCGCACATTGAATTTAAAAGCAGAGTAGTATATATAACAACTGACTCTACATATAAAACACCTTGTTATCGCACATTGAATTTAAAAGCAGAGTAGTATATATAACACCTGACTCTACATATAAAACACCTTGCTATCGCACATTTAATTTAAAAGCAGAGTAGTATATATAACACCCGACCCTACATATAAAACACCTTGTTATCGCACATTGAATTTAAAAGCAGAGTAGTATATATAACACCTGACTCTACACATATAACGCCTTGTTATCGCACATTGAATTTAAAAGCAGAGTAGTATATATAACAACTGACTCTACATATAAAACACCTTGTTATCGCACATTGAATTTAAAAGCAGAGTAGTATATATAACACCTGACTCTACATATAAAACACCTTGCTATCGCACATTTAATTTAAAAGCAGAGTAGTATATATAACACCCGACCCTACATATAAAACACCTTGTTATCGCACATTTAATTTAAAAGCAGAGTAGTATATATAACACCTGACTCTACACATGAAACAATTTGTTATCGCACATTGAATTTAAAAGCAGAGTAGTATATATAACAACTGACTCTACATATAAAACACCTTGTTATCGCACATTTAATTTAAAAGCAGAGTAGTATATATAACAACTGACTCTACATATAAAACACCTTGCTATCGCACATTTAATTTAAAAGCAGAGTAGTATATATAACAACTGACTCTACATATAAAACACCTTGTTATTGCACATTGAATTTAAAAGCAGAGTAGTATATATAACACCTGACTCTACACATGAAACGCCTTGTTATCGCACATTGAATTTAAAAGCAGAGTAGTATATATAACAACTGACTCTACATATAAAACACCTTGCTATCGCACATTGAATTTAAAAGCAGAGTAGTATATATAACAACTGACTCTACATATAAAACACCTTGCTATGGCACATTTAATTTAAAAGCAGAGTAGTATATATAACAACTGACTCTACACTTGAAACACCTTGTTATCGCACATTGAATTTAAAAGCAGAGTAGTATATATAACACCTGACTCTACACATGAAACAATTTGTTATCGCACATTGAATTTAAAAGCAGAGTAGTATATATAACACCTGACTCTACATATAAAACACCTTGTTATCGCACATTTAATTTAAAAGCAGAGTAGTATATATAACAACTGACTCTACATATAAAACACCTTGTTATTGCACATTGAATTTAAAAGCAGAGTAGTATATATAACACCTGACTCTACACATGAAACGACTTGTTATCGCACATTGAATTTAAAAGCAGAGTAGTATATATAACACCCGACCCTACATATAAAACACCTTGCTATCGCACATTGAATTTAAAAGCAGAGTAGTATATATAACACCTGACTCTACACATGAAACAATTTGTTATCGCACACTGAATTTAAAATCAGAGTATTATATATATAACAACTGACTCTACATATAAAACACCTTGTTTATCGCACCTGGAATTTGGTTACATTTGAACTGAATTTTGTTTTTCGAGAAAACACTTAACTGGTATTGAATAGAAATGTTTCCAATTACATGTGTTCTGTATCTGTAGGTGGCACATTCTAGTCTGGTGTGAAATATGGACAAAGAAAATAGCATCGGTTCAAAGGAAACACATTAAATATTGTGGAAGTCAGATGTAATGCAAACTTAACATGAGTTAACATTATTAACTCAAACTTTAAATTCTCTCGTGAATCATACATTAACTGAGATAGCATTCTGTACTGGCAAAACTGTTAATGGTGTTCTGTATTTACAAACACAATTCAATTCAAAAGATATTTTATATAAAAATGAATACTTAATTCTTTCTTCAACATATTAACCTTTTGATGAATGCACTTTTAACATTTTAAGGACTTTTTCAGGAAATAAATTGTATTACCATACAAATCACCATGTTTGAGTTTGTAAATGTTTTAGAACTTTAAATTTCTCTCGTGAAAAACTGTGAATAGAAATAGGATCTCCATGCTCTAGAAGAGGGTTATTTGACTTAGATGATAAATTAAAAAGAATACTTGGTTATAATGGTTATATTTCTACTTTCTTACATAGCGATTCTATGTAATAAGTAATGTATTAATGTCAACCAAAAAGACACACTAATGGCATATTGTATATGATTCTGATCAAATATTGAATTAAATCCCTGACCCTTATTTTCTACGACGACCAAAACAACCGATTTGATGAATTTGCCAATCTCATGGCATGGTTATAATTGAAATATTGCAATTCTTACAACGCCATTTATGTAATGAGCATCAGTCAACAATTAACGTCTTTAGATGGATGGTTAAATTGTTATCAAACATTAATTATATCACTAAATTACTTCCTTCGACTTTTCAAGAAGATTCTTTATAGAGTTTCATTGATAATCATAGTGGACAAACAATTTGAGTCCTGTTAAGTACAAACATATTTTACTGCCATTGGAAAATCATTCCGACCATTTACTGAGTTTTTCTCAATCAACTCAAATTATCCGCGCTTGATAAAATATGCCATTGATGTTTGCACGGTGCTAATACACTAATCCTAACCATTTTAAGTTTGCGCCAATCGACAATGCCTGAAACTTCACAATGTTGATATGTGAACATCAGCCAATGGATGTCACAATGACAGACTATGTGGCTCCAGTCCTGTTTGTTGCGGTAACCCAAAGCCGTCATCACCACACGGCGCCAGTATAATCAAATTTCTTTTTTAGGATTGGTTCTCTATTCATTTCACGAACATCGATTTCTGTTGGAGAAGTTTTACAAACAGTTTCACACCAACTGTGGGTGACCCGGGTCACAGGTGTCCTCTTCAGTCCGCGAGTCCGTTTCAAATTACATTGTATAATTAATGATAGAGTCAATAAAAACATTTCCATAATCATAATAAATATCTAGTGCAATCACCGACGATAACCTCTGAATAAAACAAACAATAGGCTTATGTTCTTCTTGGCACACAACAACTCCGGGAACTTCATATCAGAGTGACAGCCTCCGTGGTCTGGTGGAGCATCTGCCTGGAAAAAGAAAGGTCAGTGGTTGGAAGATGGTACTTGTTGTTACCCTGCCTGGCGATCGCAATTAAGGTGATAAAACAATTCCTGGTGGGCTCGGACTCTATATACTTTGTCTGAGTGTAGTATACATGATACAAACTGCAGTATGATACCTCAGTGAGCTTGCACTGTAAAACCGACAATAGTCAGAACTAGTACAAGCAGACACAAACATACACACAAACACACACGTGCATGCACTTCGCTATAATAGTGCAATAATCTTGAACGCGATGCTAAATCCATTTGAGCTAACCTCCTTCATATCCCAGTTGAAGATGCAGCTAACTGAGTGTGTAAGATGAGGTGATCGGGTTACAGATGACGGGACACATGTCTCATGTATTTCATTTCCGTGAACACGTGTCTGTGATTGGCACATTAGGGTACTCCAAAATAAGAGGTTACTTTTGGTGTTTACAAAAACACTTTAAAGGTGTTTTAACAATGGGGACTTTCTAAATCATTTGATGCCATGTAGCAAAAGAGCGATAAAATTATCTGTATCAGATCTCATGGATTTTAAAACCATATCAATTCATTTGATCCCCCAGAACGGATGTTAATCAACTGATTCCTACTGTTGGAGCTCTTTGCAAGTGACATTCTGAAAGCAAGCTCCTTCAGTGACGCCTAGCACCCTACACTTTCTGTCTTGTGTGCAAAGGTGGCAGGTGCTCCGGTTAAACTTGAATAAGGGTGTATCTGTCTGGCGCTGCATAGCTTCAAAATCGTGTGAGTAAATGCCATGCAAAATAAATGTTACAGAAAGAGAAAAACAAATATTGTTGCCGATATCAACATCACACTAACGATGGAACATTGTGAATTAAGAGATTTATATTGTTACGGTGAGAGTATGGGTTCAAGTAACATGCAACTGTCATTCTCAGGTGTATATGAATAAAAAGTAACAAAACCCTTTTCATGTTCTTAAGAAATCCCTGCCAAAAACAGAGTCGATTGTATAAACCCGACCACATCATGAGCATGTGTCTCTGAATCACTATCAAACAGGACACCCGGAGTTCGAGAAAAGGTTGGCGTTTCCTGCCCCACCTGTGGCACCTGTTACAGCCACATGCAAGGGCAGGCCAATTAATCAATTGTCAATTGTTCAATAAGTTTGTGTAGAGATAGTTTGTGTTTAAAAAAAGCGACATAAACTATTTCCATAATGATAAGAAATCTCTGCTTAAAGCAGTCTTTTGTACAATTCCGACTATATCATGATCGTGTGTTAATGAGTAACTATCAAATAGTGATGATACCAGTTGTTCGTGAAAGAGGTGGTACCCGTCACAAACACATGCTTAGGCAACTCAATTGCAGTCTTGTCACGTTCTACATGCTGATGGCTAATTAAACAGACATGTATATATTCCTTTCCCAAAAAAATTTTTTTTCAGATGAAACTTGCTCTGGATTGTGTTCAATGTCTTTAGCTTGATTTGAGGTGACGAAATTAGCTCGGGTGGTCACCCGACTTTCAGCTTTCTTGTCATCGATCCCGACAACTTGGGATGTTGCTCATAATATCAAGCACCTGTTTGTCTTCCCACACTTGACTATTGACACGCTGTCGTGTCGTAGCTGGAATAGTGTTGCATGTGATGATAATGCAAAAACACTTTTCACATGAAAAGTAACACACAGACTACAGACACAATCGAAGTGACAAATTCAATATAAACCACTCATAAATCTCTTGTAAAGAATCCTCGAGGCAATGAAGCCTCGGTCAGAATTGGTCTCCAGTAACCCATGCTTGTGGTCAGAGTTGACCAACAGGATCGGATGGTAAGGCTCGCTTACTTGGATGAAGCATGTTATCATAACGCAATAACGTAGATCGATGCTCATGCTGTGAATCACTGGTTTGTCTGTTCGAGACTCAAATATTAAAAGACCGTCTTCATATAACTGGAATAATCCTTAGTGCGGCGTTAAACTTCAAACAACCACTTGTAAAGTACGCGTGGACGAAAACAGTGAGTGATGAAGCCAGGAACTCGGCTTACCGCGGAAGTACATCACGCTATCAAATGTTTATCATGAACTACTTCCTACCAGAATTACACCTTCATCTCACTATAGGCACAGTTGTACACGATCCCTCACCTCCACTTCTCCATGACGGGATAATTGTGGAAAAAATGTCTCGTTTCATCTTCAAAACAATGTCACCTCCTCTGCCCGATAAAATCCCTGAAATTGAGACAAACTGGTTCGGATAACATGCTTTATGTGCATTTCATCAGCTCAATTGTCCAGAGTGATGAAAACTTGTGTAAAATTTCTGATGGTAATGGGCTGAAAATGTAGATTGATATTACTCCAAGGCGAATTACAAGGTGTGGGCTGAACAGTGTTTGAGAATTTACAGAAATAACCTTTCTGGTTGATGACAGACAGGCGAACATTCATTCTGTTTATTGACATGCTCCCACTTTTTTATAAACTTGATTCATATGATTGAAATCAATAATAAGAAAAAGTTAGTGAAATTGATGGGATTTGTGTGTTTTAGATTTTGTCAGAGGGAATAAAGCAAACTATCACGTGCTTGTGTAAATAGGAACATATTAGACAACATCAACGTCAATCAAATACAGACAGGTTGACAAGATGTAACAAGAACGTCGATGGAAGCAAACCGTGAAACATTTAAAGGGCCACTCCGCTTCTTGACACAGGTCTATCCATTAATAATACATAACTGTATATAGAAGCATCGAGGGCCTGGTTACTTTCCCTGTCACACATTCGAAACGTTCAAACGTTCAAGAAATGGTTGAAAGAGGCCTGTCTTCCACAACAGACCCGTGAAGATTCCGGGGTAGAATAGGTCTTCAGCAACCCATACTTGCTGTAAACGGCGACTATGCTTGTCGTAAGATGCGACTATCGGGATCGGGTGGGCAGGCTCGCTTGCTTGGATGATGCATGTCATCGTATCCCCATTGCTAGGATCGATGCACATGATGTCAATCACTGGATTGTCTGGCCCAGACTCGATTATTTACAGACCGCCGTCATACAGCTGGAATATTGCTGTGAGTGGAAGCTGTCAGGATTTGGGTGTTTTCAAATAGGTATGCACACAAGTCAGGTCGTAAAAGGCTTCGAATTGCCCTCTTGTCACATGTAGGTACAGCCAGCTTTCTACAAGTTTTCCAAACGCATTTAAAAACAAAAGCAAAATCTTAACAGGCCAATAAACCTCATGCAATGAAAAAAAGATCAAACAAACAGTAAGAGTCAAAATTCCACTGCAATAATATAAGTTTACCGTTTATTATTGCCAATTCGCCCGATTCAGACTCTCTGTCTATTAGTGCACACTGGACATTGACCCATAAATGTACTCAGAGAGAATATTTTATTTTTTCATGATCGGTTTGTAAAATTTGCCTCATATTATTACGACCGGGTGATATCATTAAGTGTTTCACTGTCACGATTTTTTTCAAATTGCCAGTAATTCTTGAAAATGATATGTCCCCACTTTATCGAAGTATTAATCACCAACCAACTGTGCCCAAGTGGAAAATAATGACTTCTTTTCTCGTCAACTAATTGTGCTATTTGATGAACAAATTGAGTAAGTGGGTCCTGTTGCCTGTTTGTGGAGAAAACCGCTTTAAAACTGAACCCTAATTGTATAAATTGATGACGCATAGCAAGTTGAGTTTGTTTGAGGTGTCCCGGGTATACAAGGTTGTTTGCTCGTCACAGCTGAAGACTCAGGTCCGATTCCACACAAAAGTGTAACGAATAGTGCCCGCAACTTATTGATGACAGCGGCCTAGAACCACACTCACTCACTTATAATGTGGGTATGTGTTTCTCTTCATGATACGTCCTAAAGACAAACCCCACTTATATTGCAAATCCACCAGTGCTTTAACACAGTGTCACATTAGTGTGCGCTGAACGTCCCTTTAACTATAACACATACCTGCATTCATATCATTTGGTATACCAATTTGAATTCCAAAAACAAAACAAATGTATCCTTGGTTATTTACAAGCTCTATCATTATATTTTAACCTCGTTTACTCTGAGAAATATAGTTATGGTTGATACTCTGCTTTATTTCGATATGTGGGCCTTAGTTTGGTAATTGGACGTCCTCTGCCTCGTCATGGAAAATACGTCACGAAGCAAGCTGCAAATAAAGTGGGGATGGGTCGTTTTAGATATTGATACCTAGGAGTTATTTCATCTGTTTTCTGACCATTAACGTAACTGTACAAACATGGCCCAGCACAATCTCGGTCAAACCATTGATCCCAGGACCTTGGGAACATGATACAAAGAGAAAGTGTGTCACGATAGTCACCAAGGTATGAATAACTGATATGTTCTGTGTTTTGTATCTATAAGGTTTAAAGGTTAACGTGATTTTTCTTCTCTTTAAATTATAAAGATGATGCTTTTTGTCGATATAAGGGCACGAGTTAAGTAATTGGAAGTCCTCTGCCTCCCCATGTTAAATGGTCCACGAAACAAGCTGCAGATGAAGTAAGGATGGGTCGTTTTAGATATTGATACCTTGGAGTCATTACATCTGTTTTTTAACTTTAACGTTGGTCATGGTAGTCTCCAAGGTATGAATGACGGATATGTTCTGTGTTTTGTATCTGTAAGGTTTAAAGGCTAACGTGATTTTCTTCTCTTTGTGTAACTCCTATGAGACTGGGCGCCTGTTTTGGATTCAGGTCAAAGTGGATGCGTTCTTTGATTTCAGAAGGTTGTTTTTTTGCATTCGATTTTGTGTTGTTCATGTTTTGTTTGCAAAACTACCAAATGGCGTAATCATTGACACAAAGAACAAGTATATAGATAAAGCTGTTACAAACATCCATTCACTGATTGTGTTTTATCCGTTTCTGTCATACTTCCCTTTGTGATCATTAATAAATCGACATGAACTTCACTGAACTTTCATTCAAGACTTTCTAACCTACCCAAACGTTGATTTACGTTTTCCTCAAAGAAACACGATACTTTCCTATAGTTCGGCTATATATGCTATCACATAATACATATTCAAATATTAATTCAATACAAACATATATAACAAAAAACGCCATGCATTACGCATTGGAGGCGTCGGTTTTAGCAATATTTCGGCGGACGCCATGAATAGTGAGTGAGTGAGTGAGTGAGTTGGGTTTAACGCCGCTTTTAACAGTATTACAGTTATATCGCGGCTGTCAGCTTAATGTGGGAGGAAAGCCCGAAGTGATGCAGGTCCTTGACGTTTACCACTTCGGTGAAACCCACGAGCACGGGTATGGTGCTGACAAACCTAGAAACACAAACGGGGCGAACCGGGATTCGAACCCACAATCATAGGTTTCTGGCGTGCCCAAGGGACGCAACTCTGCACAGCGAATCGCGGCGCCTTAGACGCGGACGCCATGAATAGATTTTATGTATTTTACCCATGTTGGGAAACTCACCTGAGTCTCCTGTGTGACAAACGAACGCTTTAACCACTAGGCTACAACAACCCCTGTCTGATGGCTGGCGCCTAACAATAAACTTTTAATTAACTTTTGTATGTGTTATGGGCATGAAAACAAGAATGAGATGAAAATAGCAACTCTGTTTGTTCATGTTTTTCTTTAACAAAATGTGTAAACTATGATGGTACATGTAAATGTAGGTTTTGTATTGGAGTTTTAAATGACACGATATAATGTGTCGCCAGTCCGTTCGTGTTTGGTCCCAATGTTCATCACACCTCCTTTAAAACTTACATTAAAAAACAATGTAATTTGGAAAGAGTTTTTTGATGTTGGTGTCTGCAGCCCACGTAGACAGTACGACTGCAATTGTAGTTGAAGTTTTGTTAAGTGTTACCTTTAGGAGAGGTATGCTATTTTTTAACTTAAGCTAAGACTATTGTTATGGAACAGTTTGTAATTGGAAAAAAATCAATGTCTGTCGAGAAATAAATTCCTTCAAAACTATTTTTTCTTTTGGTTGAAACAAATGAAAGTGTGATTAACTTGTGGTTTTATAAGATGCAGTTTCATTTTTAGCTAATGAAAATTCTGTCGCTATTTCCAACGGACGTCGTTCGTCCCATACTTCAACACAGAGATTCGCGATAGCACTACGACCATCGTAGTTTTCAAGATTCTTGGTCTCACAGCATGATGTTTGTGGACATCGCCAAAGTGATAAAAGTCTAGGCATGGGTGGCCGAGTCGTGCACTGAGTTCGGGATCCGATGGACATTTTACTGAATCCAGATTCACAAGGTTGATTTCCCATCTTTGTTTCGTTGGAATAAATGAAGACCTGTGTCACTTTCGTTTGCTGCCACGCCGTGAGATAATTGAAATAATGTAAATAAAACGAGTAAAAACCCGACTCAATCACTCACTCACTCGGTAGATTGTGTCATCGTGTCTTAAGGAAGGGGTGTATCGTTGATCATGCTATCCTTGACAAGACATTTAAATTGTCTAGGCTGACGAGATACAGCTGGAATAGTGTTTGAGGGATATATTAGAGTATAAACCCAATCACTCACTCTACAGACTCCAATCTTTCTGTTTTTCCTATATATGACACTTCTGTAAATGTTCCAAAGTAACAATCATAGCGTTTTGAGAGAATGGGCGAGTTGGGTTAAACGCCGCTATGAAACATTATCTTAGTTGTATGACTGCATGTCAGCTTTTTGTAGGAGGAAAACCAGAAGTGATGCAGGTCTCAGACGTTTACCACTTTGGTGAAACCCACGAGCACGGGTATGTTGCTGACAAACCTTACAGCATAATCGACGCGAACCGGGACTCGAACCCACGATCAGAGATTTCTGGCGTGCCCACGGGACGCGCATCAGACGACTGGGTCGCCCACCCCTGTCCCCGTTTTTCAGGAAAAAACAGCAATTAAAGGACTGCAAATTGACGGGAGGTAACCCCCTTTAAATCAGCGATCTGTAGTTGTGTTCATGAAGGAGTATTTTCAGGGATTATGTGCAGAGTGACGCTTGATAATGTCCAGGCTTGACAACCCATTCAATGAACGTGGGTAGTTTATGGCAGCTCTAACACATCTGTGGCAACAGCCATCTGGGAAAAGTTGGGGAAGCATCTAGGTGTCATCCCTATCCCATTCCCTCCGACATGTTTCACAAAAGAATAATGAGAAGCATATTCCATGTGTAAATGTTGTAAGCGTTGAGTTGAAACGACGCGTAATATCTTTTACTATGCTCACATGATAGCGCCTGGCAGCATCACAAAAACAAGAAAGCCTTTCTGTTCAAGTTTGGAAAGAAATTGAATGAACACTTCAGGAAAACAAAGCTACAAAACCATTTCCATAATCATTAGAAAGCTCTGCTAAAAGCAGAGTACAAATGAAGTGTCAAATTTAAGCAACCCATGCTTGACTATTTATAGACTGGCGTCAAACAACTGAGATATTGCTTAGTTAGGCGTTAAACATCAAGCAAACACTTGTAAAGTACGCGTGTACGAAAACAGTGGGTGATGAAGCCAGGAACTCGGCTGACGGTGGTTGGTTTGTTTTGTTTGTTGTTCAACACCGCACTCAGCAATATTTCAGCTGTATGACGACGGTCTGTAAATAATCGAGCCTGGACCAGACAATCCAGTGATTGACTTCATGAGCTCGATCCACACAATGGTGATACGATGACATGCATCAACCAAGTCAGTGAGTTTGACCACCCGATCCCATTTGTCGCCTCTTACGACAAGCATAGTCGCATTTTATGGCAAACATGGGTTGCTGAAGACCTATTGTAACCCGGATCTTCACGGGTTCGACTGACGGTAGAAGTACATCACGTTATCAACTGATCATCATGAACTACTTCCTACCAGAAGTACACCTTCATCTCAGTATAGGCACAACGATGTACGATTTTGGGGTACACATTGATTGTTCCCTCCATAACCGTCACCCCATTTATAGCGTTAGTTCTTCACATGACAAGGCCAGATCCACGAGATAACAACTTCTTTAATACTGTGAAAAGCGACGTTTCGGTATAGATCTTTATACCGTTGTCAAGCAAGGATCAAGTTGTTATCAATAAAATTGTGTCTATCTTGTCATCCGTCAACTTCTAAGTAATGCCTATCAAACAATCTATCCAGATGCACGAGTTCAACAACAAAATCATATTGTAACATTTTCGTGGTAATCGGTAGCATGTCACCTGTATTTAATAACTGTGATATATTGTGAAACAAATAACGGTGAACGTCAACTCTTTCCACACACCATTACATTTGAAGTACATTGTTTCGTACCTAGAAATTGTTTACACGCTCAAGGAGGAACTGACTCAGTCGATGTAAATAGCCCCATACTATTAATCAAATATGTCTTATATTGTCACTTACACTTTGTAAATCATGAGGCCGAACAGTACCGTCTTCCCTTAAATCGCTACATTATAAGGATGTGTTTCTACGATAGCTTATTTGAAAATGTAACACCTAAATAATTATAGGAGTAACTGTTTCTAATGTTTTGCCTTTGAAATAACATATTTCATTTTCTTTGCAAGTTTATTACCTTTACTGGACACAATAACCTTGGTATCATCTATATTTACATTGCGACTCCAATTATTACAATATAATTCTTATTTGTTTATTAACCTTTGTAAGTCTTTTACTGTACTTGAGAACAAAACAATATCATAATCAAAGAGTAACATACATATTTTTTATAGTTTCTGAGATTTGAATACCCCCATCATAATTACGTTTTATCTCTTCAACAAGTTCATTAATAACGAATGAAAAAAGAAAAGGGCTTAACATACAGCCTTGTCGCACTCCAGACTCACAAGTATCAATCTATGAATATACACTATTATATCTAACATAATATTTTACGTCTTGATAGATATTGCCTTGTAATTTTTCCTTTTTGTTACATATCTTTTGAGAACGAAATAAAACCCACGATTTACTTCTACATACCGAATCAAATGCTTTAGTGAAGTCCACCAAATTTGCATACAATTCACAACGTTTACCCTGTATATATTTATCTCTAATAGCCTATAAGATAAACATGTTATCTGTACCCACGCCTATATCCCGCTTGTTCTTCGCCTTTTCTCTCAATTGTTTCTGACAAAAATATCATTCTTTTATTCATCATTAAATTTAATTTTTTGGCCGAAAATGCTAGAGAGTGTTATTCCTCTATTATTCACATCATTTGTTGGTCCTTTCTTTGTGTATAGTAATATTTACAACAAGTGTCCATTCTTTTGGAAAATACGATGTTACGAGATTTGAATTGAATACAGTCTCCAAACAGGGAAGTAATATATCAAGAGAAGTTTTAAATAATTCTGGTGTCAGTTCATCGTTTTTAGTGAACTTTTGTTTCTCAGATCATGAATAGCAGATGGCATTGTCATGATATTGGCCGATCCAACATATCTATGGCAACAGTGCATTCATTTTCTATTTGATATCACGGAGCACGGATACTCTTTCCTTAATTCGGCGCACTAAATATATCTTTTAAATATTCAAACCATTTATTTATATATATGCCATTTTCATTTCTTTTCTGATATATGTTTTTTCAGGGCTGTCCAAGACTCCTTTGAAGATGAAGTACATTTTGCTGCCATTTCTTTATTTTTATCAAGGCATAGTTGCATTTTTTGTCTACAAATAGATTTGTATTTATATCTGGTTGTAATATAGCATGATAGAGACTCTTTATCTTAATGTCTCCTGAAGTTATTTAGACCAGCACAACGAGCGTTTTTTAAAGAAACCAAATTGTTGGATTCTGATCAAACAAATCACTCAACTTTATTTCAACAACAAAGAACAACCGATTTGATTACTTTTCCAGTCTCATGGCTTGGTTATAATTGAAATTCTACCACGCAATTTGATGTGATTAACATTTGTCAACAACAACTAAACTCTTCAGACATATTGTTTAATTGTTATGAAACATTACTGGAATTTCTCAATCCACTCACGTTGTCCCCACTTGATTTAATATGCCGTTGCACGGTGCTAATAATCTAATTCCTAATCACTTTAAGTTTAAACCAATCCACAAAGCCTCATACTTCACAATGTTGATTTGTGAACTTCAGCCAATGTCTGTCAAAATAACAGACTATGTAGCTCCACTTCTCGGTGTTACGTCAATCCAAAAGTCGTCATCATCTTGAATCAAGTCCTTTTTAGGATTGTTTCTCTTTTCATTTCATGACCATCGATTTCTGTTGGCAGAGCTTTATAAACAGTTTCAAACAAACGTTAAAGCAGTTCTCTGAATAATCAATTTAGCGCTTTATGCTTCTAGTTCAGAGTGAGTGAGTGAGTTTGGGTTACACGCCACTTTGAAATGTATTATCAGGGTGTATCAGTAGACGTTAAACACTATCCCGAAAATAACGAGTATCTCGACAGACAATGAGGTCCAGCCTGATAATCGAAACAATATTAAGCGGATCCTGTCATGATAGGCAACCAGGGAGAGTCTATGAATGAATGAATGAATGAATGAATGAATGAATGAATGAATGGGTAGTCGATACAATGTTAAGGGGATCCTGGCACGGTTGAGGGACACAACTTTGCACAGTTAACTACGGCATTTTAGACGTCAAGGATCACCTGTGTCCTCCTCAGCAGGTGCACCCGGTTTCAAATTTCAGTGTGGAATATAATCAATAATGAATGCGACAAAAAACATTTCCATAATCATAAGAAATGTCTACTGAAATCAACGCCGATAGCCTCTGAATAAAACAACTGGAAGGTTTATGTTCTACTTGGCACACAACCCCAGTACCTTCCTATCCCACATCAGCTCACCACCTTTGTATCCCAGTTGAAGATGCAGCTAACTGGGTGTGTAAGATGGGGTGATGGGGTTACAGATAAAGGGGCAAATGTGTCATGTATTTCATTTCCGTGAACACGTGTCTGTGAGTGGCAGATAACGGTACTCCAAAATAAGAGGTTATTTTTGGTGTTTACAAAACCAATTTAAAGGTGTTTGTCACTTGGGACTTTGTAAATCATTTGATGGACATGTGGCGAAAGAGCGATAATATGATTTTTATCAGATCTCATGGATTTTTAAACCATCTCAATACGTTTGACTCCCACAGAACGGATGTTAATCAACTGATTCCAACAGTTTGAGCTGTTTGCAAGTGAAATTCTGCAAGCTCCTTACATTGACGCCTTGCACCCTACACTTCCTATCTGGCGTTCAACAAAGGTGGCTTGCGCTCCGGTGGAACGTGAACAAGAGTATTTCCCCCGTTCCCTAGATCGTGTGAGTAAACGCCACACAAAATAAATGTTACAGACAGAGAAAAACAAACAAATGTCGACATCAGAGCACACAACATCACTCCAGCGATGTGTATTTTTGTTTTGGCGATAGTATGAATTTTAAAAATGTGTCTAAGAAACGGAGGATAGTTGGTGTTAATGAAAGCGAAATAAACCAGTTCTATCATCATAAATAGTTGTACTAGGAGCAGAGTCCTGGCCATTCCGACTATATCATCAGCGTGTGTTTATGAATCACTATCCAATAGTGATGACGTGTTCGCGAAAAGCTAAGCGTGTCTTGTCCCAACATCCGTCACAAACACATGCAAAGGCAAGATTATAAGTCACTTGAACAAACACAAACATATGGTACGAAACGAAATGGGAATTTAATCGGACATCACTTTGGTCACTTGATGTGCCAAATTTGAAAATGTATTCCACATGTCTACCACAAAAACCTTTCCTAAGGGGAGGGGAGGTGGGAGGTTGGGGGTGGGTGGGGTGGTGGTGGTGGTGGTATAGAGCCTTGTTGTCTCTTTCTTTATTTCTAGTGGCCGAGATTTGTTTTCTTCGTAAAATAGAGCTGACATTTTGTGACGTCACATTTCAAGTTCAACATATGGAAATATTGATAAATGTTTCTCGCTGTTCGCCAAAACAGAACAGATGTAAATGTGGGTGATTTTCAAACAGTTCAGTGAAAATGGCAGTATAATAAAGTATTTTTATATAATAAAAGATCATTTTTTACAACACCATATGTAGCAAAGCACAGTGTGCACTTTTCTTCAGATTGGCAGAAAACTGGTCAACTAGCCATGTTACTGCTTACAACCGCTCGCGGAATGTGCTTTTCAATTGTTAAGATTGTGGATGATGGACATAAAGTATAGCATTACAGCATAAAATAACTGATGTAAACTGACGAAGAATCGCTACCAAACTGAAATTTAGACACGTTGGGTCCAAACCCCGAATAGTGTTACCAATTGGTTGAGAATCAATCGCCCAAACACTACAAAAACAATTTACTGAGTAATGAGCACACTACTGTACCTAGCTCAATGGAACTTGAGTTTGGAGTGAAACGTTTGCTGCAGTTACAGCATGCCAACCTACAAAGGCATGGGTACAAAAGGAACGATTTACAGTTCTTTCACACCCAAAACCGCTGCTACAATAGCATGCTAAGATTAACAGATTGGTTGGTTGGTTTGTTGTTTAACGCCGCACTCAGCAATATTCCAGCTTTATGACGGCGGTCTGTAAATAGTCGAGTCTGGACCAGACAACCCAGTGATTGATATCATGAGCATCGATCAACGCAATTTGGATCGATGACATGTATCAACCAAGTCAGCGAGCCTGACCACCCGATCCCGTTAGTCGCCTTCTACGACAAGCATAGTCACCTTTTACGGCAAGCATGGGTTGCTGAAGACCTATTCTACCCGCGTTCTTCACGGGGCTAAGATTAACAGAAAGAACAATACGTTGGTATGATACATGAAGGAACGCATGATCATGGCAACTGGTTGTCACCAGGCGAATGATGGTCACCAGGCGAATTATGGTCACCAGGTGCATAGCCTGATTTAGGCAGACTGGTGGAAGAGAGACAGGCCTCTGCGTGGCAGACCTCCTGTCACCACCACCCAGGAAATATTCCATACATCCTTTATCTGAGGACTGATATCATCACTGTTACGTCATCTGCTGATACAGTCATCCTGTCAGTCACTGGACACTGGCCTGAAGACTGCTTGGTACAATATCAGCGCTTGTAGAATACTACGACACGTAACGCTGACACTGTAACGCTGGTTGAACAGAAACAGGCAAAAACTCATGTTCACAGGAAAGAGCAGATTCAAGCTTTTCCAAGCAGATGGAAGACAAGTACATGGAGAACATTGTTGCTTTTGTTATATGGCAGTTTATTGTATTGTCGAACAATGACTGTAACTGTGTTACATTGTTTTTGGTTGAGATTCATTCATTGAGACGCTCATGGCACTGTGTTAGGACAGAGATAAGTCGTCAGGAAATTACTATATTAAGAAGGCTGGTGTGGTGTGTAAACGTCCGGTCCTTTGTACCACGGACGGTGATAGTATGTTATAGAAACATATGGGGTGTTCTGTATGGTTCTAGTGCTGCTATACTGGTGATTGCGTGGTATAGAAACTCCCAGTAGCTTGTTAGGCTGTTTATATAGTGGGACAAGAGCGTGTTTCCGTATCTCTAACACATTTTAACTGACACGCATTTTCATCACGTCAAGACCAGCTTTCATGAGAGGATCGCTCAAAATTCCTGATTGCCTGCCTAGCCCATCAGGGAAGCTTGACCACCGTCGCCGCAGGGGGAATGGGGGAATATATAATATTATCACTGACTTTTGCTATCACCACTGTATTTTTGTATTTGATACTGACCACTGCCATCATATTATATACAGTCATTGCATATTGTACTAAAGCTCTATTTGTTACTGCCATTGTAATTGATGTGCAGTAATTGGTGTTGATTTGTAAACTGGTGAATTTTGTAATACATTTGTTGATTGTATTCCACTTATTGGTTGTTTGTTCTTTTACATACAGATTCCTGGGTTAACATAATTAATATTGTTTCAAGTTGCCGAACCGTTTGGAGGTGGCAGTATCTGTAGCCCTGACAATGGGGCATCATTAGTCCTGTTAAGCCGGTATGTGTTGCCAAGTCAAACCGGCATCATCAGTCCTGTCAAGGCAGCATCTGTAGTAACGAAAAAAAAGAGAAATTTCGAAAAAAAATACAACTAACTGAAATAAAAAGTAATTTCAATTTGAAGGCTATTGGAAAGTTCTAGCCTTCCCTCTCGTCATGCAGTCTCTATTGCTTATTAATAATATTTTGCTTTGCGGATGTATTACTTTCCAAACGTCTTTTTCAAGATTAGAATCGCACTGTATTGTGTTCAAAGTATTTTGGCTTGTTCGTATTGTTGTCGTATGAGGTGACTAAATTGGATCGGGTGGTCATCCGACTTTCGGTTTTCTTATCATCGATCCCGACAACTTGAGATGTTGCTCATAATATCAATCACCTGTATGTCTTCCCACACTTGATTATTTACACGCTGTCCTGTTTTTACTGGAATATTGTTGCCTGTGGTGTTAATACAAAACGTCCAAACTGTCACATGAAAAGAAACAAAATTGAAGTGATAAACTCAATACACAACGCTAATAAATCTAAAAGATCCGGGTAAGCATTCGTCTTCAGCAACCCATACTTGTTGTAAGAGGTGACAACCGGGATCGGGTGGTCAGGCTCGCTAACTTGGTTGATGCCATTTCATGGATCGATGCTCAAAATGTTAATCACTGGATTGTCTGGTCCAGACTCGATTATACATGTATACAGACCGCCGTCATATAGTTGAACTACTGTTAAGTAGGGCGTTAAATAACTAATGTCCCTTTCAAACATTCCAAACGTTCAGTGTGTTCATGTATTTGTCAAGCTGGCTACTTTCAGAACTGATCTTGTCTAAAAAGCAGAGTAGTTTATTGAACCACTGACTCTACATACATGGAACGCCTTGTTTGTCGCACATTGAATTTAATAACTTATTAATTGATTTTGTTTTTCGAGAAAAACCTTAACTTGTATTGAATAAAAATGTTTCCAATTACATGCGTTCTGTATCTGTACGATGCACGTTGTAGTCTGGTGTGAAACATGGCCATAGAAAATAGCATCGGTTCAAAGGAAACACATAGTTGAAGTCAGATTTAATGCAGATTTAACGTCAATGCATTATTAACTTTAACGTAAAATTGTTCTCGTGAATCATGCACTAACTGAGATAGCATTCCATGCTGGCGAAACTGTTAATGCTGTTTTGTACCTAAAAATACAACTCAATCCCATGCAGTGAGTCTTTTCACTACTAATTAATAGGACCTCCTTGCCTTAGATAAACGTTTTGACTTGGATGATAAATTTAAAAAATACTTAATTCTTATTTAAAGCATGAAACCTTTAAAGAATACACATTTAACATTTCAAGGCGTTCAAAGAAAGTAATTGAAATTACAAAACAAACCGCCATGTTTGGTTTTTAAATGTTACATACTATGACATTTTCTGCTTAGGTTCCTAATGGAGTTTCAAAACAAGGAGAGCAGGTCACGATGTTCGACGTGAAAGAACTGAAATTGAGAATCGGTTGTAGACAGTGCCTGCTTGGCGTCGGTCAGTCTTGATGTCTCACTACTAGTTAAAACTAGTTGTCAGCTGTGTACAGAGTCCACGAAGCGATCATAGCATTAAAAGAGACATATTCCAACAAAGACTTAACCTACTGGAGCTAGCATTGTACACAAAGTCATTAGACCCTAGAGTGTCTAACCCTAGTTGCGTGGATTGGTGCTAAAATGTCAAGTGTAAAGAGAGTTCCTTTGCCATGGGGGCGGTCGGGTAGCCTAGTGGTTAAAGCGTTCGCTCGTCACGCCGATGACCCGGGTTCGATTCCCGACATGGGCACAATGTGTGAAGCCCATTTCCCGCCGTGATATTGCTGGAATATTGCTAAAAGCGGCGTAAAGCCATACTCATTCATTCACTCACTCCTTTGCCATCCTCAAGACCAGGGTTCGATTTTCATCATGTCTAGTGTCCACGCCCTGATATGACTATAACATTCCTTAAAGCGGCACGAATCCATACACACTTACTCATGCAAGATACAGAGGGCAACGTGAGTCACTCACTTACTCAATGCACATCGACAATAATTAAGTACGATATATATATGATTGAATGAATGAGTGGGGTTTTACGACGCTTTTGGCAGTAATAAAGATATATCACAGCGACGGACAGTGTGGATGTGCAAAATACTCTCCACAAGACTGTATGACAAGAGGGATGACTTCAACTTTCCTATAGTCAACTTTCCCTTCATGTCGAACAATATTCCAGCGGCTCCAGCCTTTAGTTTACAACTTCTGAGGTACAATCGAGCATCTTCTTTCAACCAAGATTTCAAACAGCACTATTCGACTCTTGCTCAGAAGTTGTTTGACCAAAGTTAAAACATTCAAGTGAAAGTTTTTATGGTAGACATGAGGAGGACATTTCCAAATTTTACGTGTCAGGGACAAAAAAAATGTCAAAAGCAATTCCCTATTTTGACTTACACCATATGTTCCCGTGCTTTTTCAGGTGAACAATTGATTTGCCTTTGCATGTGTGTATGGCGGGTGCCACCGGTGGGACAGGATACGCTCGCCTTTTCGCGAACACCTGGCTAAATTATTATTTGATAGTGATTCATTAACACATGCTCATGATATAGTCGGAATCGTACAATCGACTGCTTCATGCAGAGATTTCTGTTGGATATGGAAAGGGTTTTGTCGCTTTATTAACACATTTGACGTGACGAGCGAACGCTTTGAACACTTTGCTACAGTTTTCTTCCTTGTTTATTAAACTTTCATGCCTATTTTTAAACGACCACAAAAGATCAATGATTAATAGATAAATTATTTAAACACAAAGGTTTAGGTTTAAAATAAAATGTACAATACAGTGGATCAAACAAGTGGTGACAGGAGTAATAGGCCCTAAATTCATATCAGCGCATTCCCCAATTGTTCAATATTGTCACTGTGAATGTCAAGAAACAGGCCTGTCTCTTCTTGCATCCAGAATAGTGATGAAAGCTGTCAGGAATTGGGTGTTTCCAAATAGGTTTGTGCACAAACCAGGTCGTAAAAGGTTTCAATGGCCCTCTTGTTGCTCTTACAGAGATGCAACCAGCTTTCTAGAATTTTCCCAACACGTTAAACAGTTTTAAAAAAGGGCAAACTTTTAAAAGGCGAAAACTCAAAACAAAAAATAGCAGCCAAAATGCCACTGCAAAACATGCACCTTACCATTCTTCTTTATTATTGCATTTTTTCTCTATTCAGTCATGCGGTCTGTTCGTGCGCTTTGAATATCGACCCATAAACGATGGTATGACCAAAAATGATACTCTTTTTTGTGATCAGTTTCTTAAATTTGCCTCATATTATTACCGCCGGGTGATTTCATTTTGTGTTTAACTGTGTCGTTTGTTTGCTAAAGAGCCGCTAATAATTGAAAAAGGGTATATTATTACCCATACTTTGTCAAAGTATTTACCCCAAGCCAAATGTGTCCCATTCGCAAACAATGACTTCTTCTCTCGTCGACGATTTTAAAGACCAAACTGACTGAGGGTGTAGACAGGAGGTCAATCACGCGTCCCGGACCTAGTGCCTGTTTGTTGAGAGAGCTGTTGTAAAAATGAAGCCTAATATTTAAGTAAGTTTGTGAGGGGTGACTTTGTGTTACATGGCGTTTGCTCGTCTCTATGGAAACTCAGGTCTGATTCCAGACATAAGTATAATAATAGGTGTAGACTTAGACATTGCTCATAGCGGACTAGAACCATACTCACTCATTTATGATGTGTGTATGTATTTTTATTCATGCTAGGCTCATACGACAAACACTACTTCTAACATCTTTCTGAGCAGACAGTGCTTTAGCAGTGTCACATAATTAGTGCACGGAACGTCCCTTTAAGTAAGTCACATACAAGCAGTGATACCAGTTAGTATATCAATTTACTTTCAAAATCCAAAACCTAGGATATTCTAGTTCAATTACTATATGCAAACTTGTTACGGATGATGCTTATGTCGATATGTGGGCATATAACAGTAATTGGAAATCCTCTGCCTCGTCATGTTAAAAGGGTTACGAAGCAAGCTGCAGATGAAGTAAGGATGGGTCGTTTTACATATCGATACCTTGGAGTTATTTCATCTGAATTCTGAACATTATTGTACAAACATGGTCCAGCACAATCTCGATCAAGCCATTGATCCCAGATACAAAGAGAAAGTATGTCGCAGTAGTCACCAAGGTATGAATAACTGATATGTTCAGTGTTATATATTTGTAAGGTTTAAAGGTTAACGTGATTTTGGTTTCTTTAGTGTAACCCCTATGAGCGTGGGCGTGTTTTGGATTCAGGTAGACATTGATGTGTTCTTTGATTCCAGAAGGATGGTTTGTTTGGATTCGTTTCAGGTTTTTAATTTTGTTTGCAAAACTGCATCATCTGAATTTATGATTGACCCAAAGACTATTTGTATAAATAAAGCTGTTAGTACCATCCATTGTAGACAGTGATTAGGTTGTTTTCTTTGTCATACTTCGCTTCAAGATCGTGAATGAGTCGCCATAAACTTCATTAGAACTTTCATTCAAAACTATGTAACCTACCATATCCTACCATAAATAAATATGATATTTCCTATATTTTGGTATTATGCTATCAAATGACATGTAAAATTAAATACAAATAAATACATTAATAAGTTACCCAATTTGAAAACATTCCAGTGAAGGAGTGACGTAGTAAGCATAGGATTCAGCAATATTCCATCAATATCACAGCGGAAACAAGAAATGGACTTCACATATTGGTTTGCACCTAACAATAAAGTTTTGATATACTTTTGAAAACGTATTTTTTATGCACTTGAAAAGAAGAACAAAAAAGAAACAGCAAAATTAACTCACTCACACACTGCAACATGTGACCCGGTTGACTGTGTTATCGTGTTCAAAAGAAGGCATGTATCTTTGTGTCCAGACTATCAGCCACCATGCTATTGGCTGAACAAGACACGTCTATGTACGGGCAGCTGAAACTGAAAAAGTGTTTGTGGGATATACATTGTAATAGAACTTAAACCCACTCACTCACTGTAATGACCCCCTGTTTGACGCTTTTGTAAATGTTGCAAAGTAACAATCATAGTTTTTTTAGAACAACATTAATCCTTTGTCAAATATGATTGGTGAAATATATAAAACGTCTTTACTCAAGGTTTCAAGAACTTCCAATTTGCATAGGTCCAGTTCCCCTTTAAATAAGTGATTTTATACATGTTCTTATCTAGTGTCACAAGAACTCGCTCTTGAAGTAGTATTTACAGACATTATGTACATAGTGACACCTGATTATGCCCTCTTTTTCAATGAACGTGGGTTGTTTATGGACGCTCTAACATCTGTAGCAATGACCATGGCCCTCTGGGAAAACTCAGGAATCATCTAGGTGTCATCTCTTTCCAGCGCATCCGACATGTTTAACAAAAGAATAATGAAAAGCACATTTGATGTGTAAATGTATGTGTTGAATTGGAAGGACGCATTATGTTGTCTTATGTGCACACTGATAGAACCTGGCTGCATCATAACAAGAAAGTCTTTCTTTTCATGTTTGGAAAAAAATCATTGAATGATTACTCATAAAGACAATTGCTACAAAATCCTTTCCATTCTCGGAATCTCTGCTGAAAGCAGAGTCCATTGTACAATTCCGACAATAACAGAACCGTCTGTAGATGAACCAGTATCAGACCAGGTGTTACGAGGAACGGCAAACGTATCCTGCCCAACTGGTGCATCCGTCACAAACACATGCAAAGGCAAGTCAGTTGTTCACCTGAAAAAAAGACTGGAATTATATGGTGCAAGTCAAAATAGGGAACTGCTTCGGACATCACTTTGTCACGGGTGCGTAAAATTTTGAAATGTCATGTTTACCATAAAAACTTTGGAAAGCTTTACGGTGGCCTTGGATGCTGTGTCTCCGATCAAACCACTTTTGAACAAGAGTTGTATGACGCTCTTTGAAACCATCATAGAAAGAGCATGCCCGAATGTACCCCAAAAGCTGTCCATTGGATACATGACGGGAAAGAGGACTATTGGAAAGTTGAAGTCATCTCTCTTGTCATACATTCGTGCCAAACGCCCTTCTGATTTTCAGGTGTACTCCTTTCCAAAAGTTGTGTTTATCATATGAGAATTGCTGTGGATTGAGTTTATTTGGATTGTTGTCGTTCGAGGTGAGTAGATTAGATCGGGTAGGGGAAGGGGGGGATGGGAGGATCAGTGTCAGTTTTCTTGTCATCATACCCCGACACTTGAGATGCTGCTCATTCTATCAACCACCTGTTTGTCTGCTCACAATAGAATCATTTGTCGTTGCGTTATCTATTGGTAGATCATACGAAATCCAAACTGTCATATGACAAGAAAGAATAATCCAGCCTTAACTGAAGTGACAGGTTCAAGCAATTCATGCTTGACTATTTACAGGCGACCTTCAAATAACCGGAATAGTACTTAGTGACGGTGGAAGTACATCACGCTATCAAATGTTCATCATGAACTACTTCTTACCAGAATGGCACCTTCGTGTCAGTATAGGCACAATGGTATACGATCCTTTACCTCCACTTCTCCTATATGGGGTAAAAACTGCCTCGTTTCATCTTTAAAACAATGTCACCTCCTCTGTCCGATAAAATCGCTGAAATTGAGACAAACAGGTTCGGATAACATGCTTTATATTCATTTCATCAGCTCAATTGTCCAGAGTGATGAAAACTTGTGTAAAATTCCTGATGGTAATAGCAGAAATTGTAGACTTATGTTACCCCAAGGTGAATTACAAGGTTTGGGCTGAATTACAGTGAATTTACAGAAATAACCTTTCTGGTTGATGACAGACAGGCGAACATTCATTCTGTTTATTGACATACTCCAACTTTTTATAAACTCGACTCACATGATCGAAATGAATAATAAGATAATTTATGGTTTTTGTGTGTTTTATATTTTGTCAGGGGGAATAAAACCTTACCTGTGGAATAAAGCTGAAGTGGGCAAGATGTAACAAGAACGTTGATGTAAACAGCAGTTACAAACTGTTAAACATTTTAAGTGACACTGCTTGACACAGGTCTATCTTATTCATTAATGATATATACCAGTATGTTGAACTGCAGGGGCATTTCTCTTTCATAGATTCGAAACAAACAATTCTCAAGCTGGTTAATTTCAGAAACGCACGAGGTTTAAAATGCAGAGTAGTTAATTTAACCACTAACTCTATCACACACATATATAACACCTTGTTTATCGCACATTAAATTTAATTACATTTGAATTGAATTTTGTTTTTCGAAAATAAACTTAACCCGTGTTTAATAAAAAATGTTTCCAATTACACTTGTTCTGTATCTGCCCGATGCACATTGTAATCTGGTGTGAAACATGACCAAAGAAAATAGCACTAGTTCTAAGGAACCGTAGTTGAAGTCAAACTGAATGCAAATTTGACATCAATACATTATTAACATTAACTTTAAATTGCTCTCCTAAATCATGCATTAACTGAGATAGCATTCCATTCTTTCGCAACTCTTCATGCTGTGCTGTACCTAAAAATACAATTCAATCACACCCATTGAATCATTACACTATTAAGAAATGGGATCTCCTTGGTTTGGAGAAATTTTATTTAACTACCAATAATTACATTTAAAAATAAATACTTTTCCTTTTTTCTAAAGGTATGAAGCCTTTGAAAACTGCATATTTTACATTTTAAGGTTTTTAAAGCAACTAATTGATCGCCATGTTTGCTTTTTTAAAATGTTTTAGATCGTGTCATTTTATTCTTAGATTCCGAATGGTGTTTTCAGACAAGAAGACCAGGTCACAATGATCGTCTTGAAAGACGAGAAAATGTAGATAGGTTCGTCACAGCCGCTGCTTGGCGTTGTTCATTCTTGATGTCTCACTGCCAGTTGTCAGCTGTGTCCGGGGTTCACCCGCTAGCTAGCATCGCATTGTACAAAACGCCACTGGCACCTTGAGTGTCTTACCCAGGTTGCGTGGAATGGTGCTAGAATTGTCACGTGTAGGTCATGCCAAAGACCGTGGTTCGATTTTCACCATGTCTAGTGTGTGTGAAGCCCTTTCCACGTGGGTGTACACGTGGGTGTCCATATATATTATACTCTTGTATCACGTTGCTTGTTTTCAGAGTAATAAACTGAACTGAACTTTATCTTTGCAACTTGTATCGAGGCACTCTGTCCATTGATCCCTTTAACTATGTCACATACCAGCATTGATGCCATGTAGTATATCAATTTGACTTTCAAAAGAAAAACAAATATGTCCTTGGATATTTCCAAACTTTATTGTTAAATACAAACATCGTTTTCTGAGAAAATAGTCCTGTTAAGATTGATGCTCTCCGCTAAATGTCGATATGCGGACCCTAGTTTAGTAATTGGAAGTCCTCTGCCTCGCCATGTTAACTGGTCCACGAAGCAGGCTGCAGATGAAGTAAGGATGGGTTGTTTTACATATTGATACCTTGGAGTTATTTTATCTGTTTTCTGAACATTAACGTTTCTGTACACCATGGCCCAGCACAATCTCGGTCTAACCACTGATCCCAGGACCTTGGGAACGTGATACAAAGAGAAAGTGTGTCACGGTAGTCACCAAGATATGAATGACGGATATGTTTTTTTCACTAATTGTAAGGTTTAAAGGTTAACATGATTTTCTTCTCTTCGTACACGTATAAGACTGGGCACATGTTTTGGATTCAGGTCAACGTGGATGCGTTCTTTGATTCAAGAAGGATAGTTTGTTTGGATTCGTTTTGTGTTTTAAAAATGTTTTTTGCAGGGCTGTGTCAAAGGACGTCACCACTGATACTAAGAACACGTTTATAAATAAAGCTCTTAGAAACATCCATTGCAGGCACTGATTATGTTTTATCCGTTTGTGTCATACTTCCCTCTAAGATCATGAATGAGTCGACATAAACTTCATTAGAACTTTCATTTAAAACTTTATAACCTACCGTAACTTGTATTTAAGCTATTTCCAAACACACATACTATCTTCCTTTGGTTGTATATGATATCGCAGTATACATAATTATAATAAATCAATACAAACATATACGTAATTAAGTAATCCAAATAATCCACAGTTGAAGTGTCGTAGTAGGTATAGGTTTTCTTAATATTCAAACAATAACACAACAGAGACATCAGAAATGGACTTCATATTGTATCCATGTTGGGAATAGAACCCGGGTATTCGGCGTGAAAAGCGAACGCTTTAACCACTATGCTACCCACAGCCCCCGTCTGATGGTTTGCACCTAACATTAGAGTTTCATTAAACTTTTGAAAATGTAGTTTTTCTTAAACTTGAAAAGAAGAACAAAATAGAAATATCAAACTGTTTTGTTCGTGTTTTCTTGCTCATGATATTTTAAAAGTGCGTAACTGCTCAGCTGAAATATTGTGGTGTATGTAAAGGTTAGTTTTGTATTATAGTTTAAGATAGGACGATATTATGTGTCACCTGTCTACCATAGCACGATACGCCAGTGCTTGGAACCAATTTGCATCACACAGTCTTTTTTATCTGCGATTAAATAACAATCTAATCTTTAAAACATGAAAGTTGTTGGTTTTAGCAGCCTACGTAGACAGCTCGACTACAATTATAGTTGAAGTTTTGTGAGGTGTTACCTTTAGGAGAGGCATGCTGTTTGGTGAAACAGCTTTTTCACTGAACCAAAGACTAATGTTATTCGGAAATGTGAAATTGGAGCAAAAAAGAAAGTGTTGAGAAATAAATTCCTTAAAATCTGTTGTTTTTTTCTTTTGATTAAAAATGTTGACAACTTGAAAATATGACAACTTGTAGTTTTATAAGTTGCAGGTTTTTTTTAGCTAATGGAAGTTCTGTCACTTATCGTTAATACCACGTGTCCACCACATCCACCGGTGTTTCCATGCGTTAACCGACTGACGATAGGTCTAGGACTGTCGTCATTCATACACTCTAACATCCATTGGCTTAAGCACTATATCGCTCTGTGCCTCAGGATTCGTTGGTTGTTCTTATATTTATCATAGAGAAACTATAGCACTGCGGTAATCGTTATACTTTCACCACAACCGCGGTTATATTAATACTTTAACACATAGAGCAGCACTACGGACGTCGTTGTTTCAATGCTTTAACATAGATTGACAACAGAACCAGATCGCTCTGTGGATCAGGATTCGCTGGTCGTTGATCTATGATAGCCCTACGACCGTCGATGTTTCTATAATAAACATACATTTACTATAATATATAACTTGGAGTCACATCTCTTGTCGTGCAGTCTTGTCACGTTGATGGCTGATTAAAAACTTCTGCTTTTCGGATGTATTCCTTTCCGAAAGTCTTTTTTTCAGATCAGAATTAAATTGGATTGCGGATATATTTGTATTGGTTTATTTGGATTGTTGTTTTATGAGATGACTAAAATGGATCGGGTTTCAGCTTTTTGGTCATCTTACTCCATCTTACTTGATGCTTATACTATCAACCACCTGTTTGTCTGTCCCCACTTGACTATTTACATTTTGTCGCGTAAGAGCTGGTATACTACTACTTGTGATTTGATACATCATTCTAAACTGTCACATGAAAAGAAAACTCCAACCACACCTGATGTGACAAACCCATACTTGACTATTTAAACAGTCATATAACAGGAATATTTCTTAGTGCGGCGTTAAATTTCAAACAAACACCTGTAAAGTACGTGTAAACTAAACCACAGTCAGTGATGAAGCTTTGACGGCTGACCGTGGAAGTACTTCTCGTTATCATCTGTTTTATCCTGAACTACCTTGGATGCTGTGTCTCCGATCAAACCACTTTTGAACAAGAGTTATATGACGCTCTTTGAAACCTTCATAGAAAGAGCATGCCCGAATGTACCCCAAAAGCTGTCCATTGGATACATGACGGGAAAGAGGACTATTGGAAAGTTGAAGTCATCTCTCTTGTCAGGCATTCATGGGAGGATCAGTGTCAGTTTTCTTGTCATCATACCCCAACACTTGAGATGCTGCTCATTCTATCAACCACCTGTTTGTCTGCTCACAATAGAATCATTTGTCGTTGCGTTACAGCTGAAATACTGCTGCCCTTGGTAGATCATACGAAACCCAACCTGTTATATGACAAGAAAGAATAATCCAGCCTTAACTGAAGTGACAGGTTCAAGCAATTCATGCTTGACTATTTACAGGCGACCTTCAAATAACCGGAATAGTACTTAGTGACGGTGGAAGTACATCACGCTATCAAATGTTCATCATGAACTACTTCCTACCAGAATTACACCTTCATCTCAGTATAGCCACAATGGTATACGATCCTTCACCTCCACTTCTCCATTCCGGGAAAACCTGCCTCGTTTCATCTTCAAAACAATGTCACCTCCTCTGTCTGATGAAATCGCTGAAATTAAGACAAACAGGATCGAATAACATGCTTTATGTTCATGTCATCAGCTCAATTGTCCAGAGTGTTGAAAACTTGTGTAACATTTCTGATAGTAATGGGCTGTAATGTAGATTGATGTTACCCCGAGGTGAATTACAAGGTTTGGGCTGAACAGTGTTTGAGAATTTACAGAAATGACCTTTCTCGTTGATGAGAGACAGGCGAACATTCATTCTGTTTATTGACATACTCCAACTTTTTATTAACCTCGACTCATATGATCGAAATCAATAATACGATAATTTATGTTTTTTTGTGTTTTATATTTTGTCAGGGGGAATTATCTCTTACCTGGTGAATAAAGCAAACGATCACCTGCTTGTGCAAATACGAACATATTGGGAAACATCAACGTCAATCAAATGAAGCTGAAGTTGGCAAGATGTAACAAGAACGTTGATAAAAGCAGTATTTACAACATTTAAAGGGACACTCTGCTTCTTGACACAGGTCTATATTATCGATTAATGATACATACCAATGTGTAGAGCCACCGAGGGCCTGGCGACATTCCCTTTCATACATTCGAAACGTTCAGTGTTTAAATATTCATGAATTTTTCAGGCTGTGTAACTTCAGAAACCTATCTTGTTTTATAAGCAGAGTAGTTAATTTAACCACTGACTCTATCACATATATAGAGAACACCTTGTTTCTCACACATTGAATTTAATTACATTTGAATTGAATTTTGTTTTTCGAGAATAAACTTAACCGATACTGAATAAAAATGTTTCCAATTACACGTTTTCCGTGTCTGCATGATGCACATTGTAATCTGGTGTGAAACATGGCCAAAGAAAATAGCATCGGTTCAAAGGAAACACATAGTTGAAGTCAGATTTAATGCAAATTTAACGTCAATGCATTATTAACTTTAACTTAAATTGTTCTCTTGAATCATGCATTAACCGAGATAGCATTCCATACTGGCAAAACTGTTAATGCTGTTCTGTAAAAATACATTTCAATCACATCCATTGAGCCATTGCACAGGACCTCCTTGCTTCAGATAAGGTTATTGGACATGGATGATACGTTTAAAAAATATAAATACTTAATTCTTTTCTCAAAGTACGAAGTCTTTGAAGAATACAGGTTTAACATTTAAGGTATTTTTAAAGAAGTAATTGAAATTACAATGTTTTCATGTTTTCAATTTTACATATGTTTAAAACTTTATGCTGAGGCTCCGATTCAGAAAACAACCTGAGTCAACTTTCACACATTTATTCATTGAAAAAGCAACAATAATTAAGTGCTAGTGAAATATTATTGAATGAATTAGTGAGTAAGTGAGGGCACGTTATAATGTGTTATGTTCCTTCTCTGTTGGTTAAACACACTGATTGTTATGGGCTGATCTGATGTAATAAAAACGTGGCTGTTATGATTACAAATAAGTATACGCTGTGATAATTTAAATAACTTTATAGGGTTTTATAGTAATACAGTACGAGTAGTAAATTTAATTTAAACGTAAAATCACGCAGAAAAAAACAGCTGTCAGTTTATGATAAATTAAACAATGATCACTGGTTGGCAACTGCGTTGTGTGTCCAATCTCGTGGCTTGTTTATGATTGTAATATTTCAATTCTTCCACGCCATTCGATGTGATAAACAATGTATTTATCAACTAACATGAAGCTCTATTGACACATTTTTGAACAATTATAAAACATTAAATTAAAACACACATTCTTATTTGACTTTTGCAATTATAATCTCGCAATTTGATGTGATTAATATTTGTCACCAACAATTTTTCTATTCAGACACCTTGTTGAATTGTTATCAAACAATGCCGAATATCCCTCAATTATATTTCCTTCGTCGATAAAAACAACTCTTTAAGATTCTTTTTTCAAACGAGTTTCAAGTTTCAAACGAGTGTTGGTGAAACGAGTCCAATGATATGTTACTGCCATTCGAAATCCCTCCCACCGTTTGCTGACTTTTCTCAATGCACTCAAATTGTCCAAGCTTGATAAAATATGCCATTAGCCCACATCCTAATCATTTTAAGTTTAAACCAATCCACAAAGCCTCATACTTCACAATGTTGATATGTGAACTTAATTCAATGGCTGTCACAATGATAGGCTATGTGACTCCACTCCTGGGTGTTACGTCAATCGAAAGTTGCCATCACTAAACGGCGCCTCTTGAATCAAGTTTCCTTTGAAGGATTGTGTCTCTTCCATTT
This sequence comes from Haliotis cracherodii, assembly GCF_022045235.1. Taxonomy (NCBI): domain Eukaryota; kingdom Metazoa; phylum Mollusca; class Gastropoda; order Lepetellida; family Haliotidae; genus Haliotis; species Haliotis cracherodii. Next base: position 37,843,601 of record NW_027266343.1, read on the forward strand.
CATGAACTTCGATTTCTGTTGGCAAAGCTTTACAAACAGTTTTACAACCCAATTTGAAGCAGTTCTCTGAATATTTCATTCAGCGCCTAGTGCTCTCAGTGAATGAGTGAAATGGGGTTTACGCTAAATAAGGGTGTGTCAGTAAACGTTAACCAGCTAACCCGAGTAGCACGACAGACAATCAGGCCAAGGCAGGTTATAATTGATCTTCAGCAACCCATACTTGTCGTAACAGGCGATTGCGAAGATATATGTTCGTGATGTGGATCACTGGATTGTCTGGCCCAGACTCGATTATTTACAGACCGCCGTCATATGGCTGGAATATCGTTGAGTGCGGCTAGCAACAAACAAAAACATTACTATTATTACCGTGTTTCAAATCAGTGACAGTAACATAGATACCTTTTCCATCAATTAGTATAACCTTTGTTTGTGTCGTTGTTTAACGCCGCACTCAGCAATAGTCCAGCTATATGACGGCGGTCTGTAAATAATCGAGGCTGGACCAGACAATCCAGTGATTCACATCATGAGAATCGATCAACGCAACTGGGGTACGATGACATGCATCAACCAGGTCAGCGAGCCTGACCACCCGATCCCGTGAGTCGCCTTTTACGACAAGCATAGTCGCCTTTTACGGCAGACATGGGTTGCTGAAGACCTATTTTACCTCGGATATTCACGGGTTCTTAAACCTAGCACTTAAAGAATCCTGCAGGAGGGAAAATGTATAACGTCTAGTCACATGAAAATAGAATATTAACAATCCAAATAATATTCCCTATTTGAAAGAGCTCAGTCTTTCATCAACACAAATGCCAAATGCCAGCTTTTGAAACTCCATCAAGCCAAAATGCTGCTCCAATTTCAATCACACAACACAAAATTCTAATAAAAATATTTGGAAAACCTTCTGCTTCTGCCCAATGCTAAAACAATAGTCAAGTTAAATTTAACAAATTAATTCCGCCCTATCTCTTCCAATTTTACAACTGTTCTCATTCTTAATGCCAAATAGCATGTTGAAATATCTCATCCTGTGATATATGATCAACCCTGGGCAATCTTTTACTCATCAGTATTATTTAATCGGTTTCAAATTGTCATCCGGATCAAAATACATTCAATTCCATTTGAAACGATATACACCGATAAAACATGTTCGAAGATATCACAGACCACAATAACACTACTTTACTTAAGCATTCGTGCTCTGCCAAGCAAATCAAATATAACATAAAACGTAAATGCCAGAGAATGAACCGCCTCCGTCATCTGCCAGAACAGATTCCATTGGGCGTAAATGGGAAATAGGGATGAAAATAATATATAAAAATCAATGAAGACACCAGGTGTTCACGAAAAGGGTAGACATCATTCGTGATCAACTCGTGTTATTCCGGGACAAGCCGAATGCAGGTTACGGAAAGGGGCGAGTGGTGACGAATGGGGTAGACATGTACTGCTCTACCTGTAGCACACACCATTCACACAATTAGTATAAAACTTAAGTATTTGTTTGTTGCCCAACGCAACATGAATAAATATATTTAAACTGACCAGCTCTTCGTGAAATCCATTTCGCATGAAATATTGTTTTTATTAGGAAATGCCAATCAACATTCAAGATGCGTTTGACATGGTGCCATCAGTTACCTATTCTTGCAAAATGGACCGCCTCCGTAGATTCCCAAACACGTGCTGACCGCCTCCGTGGTCTAGTGGTAGAGCATCCGCCCGGAGAGCGGAGGGTCCGGAATTAGATCCCCGGCCGCGTCATACCAAAAGACGTTAAAAGATGGTACTTGTTGTTACCCTGTCTGGCGCTCGGAAAGGGCTAAAACAAGGACCGGTCAACTCGGGTTCAGTATACTGTGTCTGAGTGGGGTTTCTCAGTGGGCTTGCACTACCAATCGGCATCAGTCCGGACTAGTGCAAGCAGCCACACACACACACCATGCACGTCGCTATATATAAGTGCAATAATCTTGGACGCGGCGATAAGCCAGTTTATGGCTTGCATGGTTATGAATTCATTCGGGGCCTTTCGACTTATTCCCTCACCTAAAATATCTGGGGCAACTGTAGAGTAGTTATATTGCAGGTTTTCAATGTAAACTCCATACCTCCCTCCCATACAGTTCGTACTACGTGACGGTCAATCGTGAGGAAGACTTTGTATTAATACTTATAGAAATTAGACTACATATAGAGCGGCATATATAGCACAGTCACGATAGTCACAGTCACTTGAACTAGAGAAACTAGTGGATCTGGTTCCAAAATGGATTCCATCCAATGCTAGTCCAGATGACCTCTGAAAATATTGAGGTGATCCGATGACTGTTATGACGGCTACAAATACAGTGGCCCTTAAGGCCCAGTCAGTCGTCTAAGGCACCGCAATGTGATGGGCGGAGTTACGTCCCCTAGGCGTGACAGGTTCCAGTGATCGGGGATTCCAGATTCGTTCTGATTATGATCTTGTTTTGTCAGGACATACATTTGATCATGGACTTCACCGAAGTGGTACAATTTTAAGACCTGCTTCCCTTTGGATTTTCCGCTACATCATGTAGAGGTCGTAACTCGGGAGCACTAATACGTTAATCAAATCCACTGTGAACAGTACCGTCCGGATAGACTTTCACAGTATCTTCAAATATGTTATTCTTGCACAAAGTTTCAGCTGAGGGCATTGCCTAGAAATCGGACCTGTGGGTACTACTAGAAAGGGAATACGGAATATTAAAACGAAACACGCGTTACTATAATCACACGATATTTATTGTCTTAAAAATTTTAGGTTGTCAGTGAACAGTTTTCCAAATCACAGTACCGACGTCACCCACACTCTTTCTCATGCCCCTCTCGCACGACGACTACTACAGCTGAGCACGTTTTAACCCGCCAACTACGCCCTCACCTCTTGACACACATGTGACGGATATGCCAAAAAGGTCAATGGATTCAAATCAAACGTGGGAAATTAACTTAAAACGTTTTTGCTATTGTGCTCTAGTTGAATGAAGCGAAGCTCGTATGATTAAGCTCATCTACAGGCGGCACAAGTACTTTTATTGATAAGATTGATTAAAATCTGTTGCTATGACATCGAATGAAAGTTCTTGCTGCCTGTTTGATGTCAGAGATGCTGGTGCTGACCTTTAACACTAACAACGGCGTTCCACTTTTCCCTTCACTGGCATTGTGTATACGTATTTTCACAAAAGCAAGCTGACAACCCTCGGTCTGTCGGGGATGGTGATAGGCATATGGTAAGCGTGCTCTTCTGTCGCGCACAAAAGACGAGTTCGATTGCCATGGGGGTACAACTTGTTACCCGTACAAACTAAGCGTGGACAGTCTCAACAACAAGCCCAAATAGAGTTTGCATTAAAAAAAGTGATTTAAAAAAATCTAGAGTTAGTGAGTAAACATTCCATTGATTATGAGTGAGTGAGTGAGATTGATTTTACGCCGCTTTTAGCAATATTCTAGCAATATCACAGCGGGAGACACCAGAAATGGGCTTCACACATTGTACCCCTGTCGGGAAACGAACCCAGATCTTCGGCCTGACGAGCAAACGCTTTACCCACTCGGCTACCTGACCGCCCCCAATTGATTAGGATTCTTGGTGCATCAGCACTGTGCTCGCACAGCTTCACCGTCTGTACTATGAATTTTCCTGTCATAATAGCTGACACAAAGTTATATAAATAAAATACTGTCACAAAACGGCGTGAAGCTCAAATCACTCATTCACTGATACATGTTGTATTATTCATTGGTAATGCCGATTGTTTGTTTGTTGCTTAAAGCCACACTCTGCAACAATCCAGCTTTGTGACGGCGGTCTGTAAATAATCGAGTATGCGCTAGGCAATCCAATAATTGACACCATGAGCATCGATGTACGCATTTGGGATACGATGACATGCATCAACCAAGTCAGCTATCCTGACGGCCCGATCCCTTTAGTTGCCACTAACGATAACCATAGGTTGCTGAAGATCAATTTTATGCCGGATCTACACGGGTGACATACTAGCTTATGATGTAATCAGTTACCCTCTGGTGACAAATTCTCAAAAACCCATTGGAAAAGAGACCTTTGCCCTTTTCACGGCATTGCAACACGCCTTTTCCACTGTAGCATCCACAGAGTGTATTAGACAGTGCTTTCACATTTATTTCTACAGCCAAATGAATTGGGCATATGTACCAGTGGTTGATAGCATGAACAACTATTAACGCAGTCGTGAACGGGTGGCTTTCTTTCAGCAAGGTCACCCATTCACTCTACCCGAATCTCATTTTTATGGCTCTCACAGCATAAATGAGGACAAGGGGTCCAAAATGATCTTGGTCTTTTCAAAATGTCAATATTAATATTAGAAATGCTAGGAAGGCAAAGATAATATAACTGCATATGCTCTGGAAGATATTGGACGTTGATGTGTACTGAAAGGATATTACACCTGTTACAATTTAATAAAGTTTTATGTCTCGAGTGATTTAATTTTCAGTTTGCCTGCGTTTCCAAGTTTGATATTAAATTGAAGCGAGTTTTGTATCCTATTTATTGCCACGGAAGTAATCACAAGGAGTGTTCAATGAAACTACAGAGTTTTAGTGTCCTATATTTAGCGACCGGCAGAAAGATAAAGGTCACAACCTTTGAAACACGATTGATATCATTGATGTCACGGAGCTGGAAACATAGTTCCCCTCTTGGTGCTTCTCCACAAAGGTTTGATCTCATTACATCGAAAGCCAGTATAATTTATTACTTTAACAACACAAGCTATTTTTCATCATTTGACTGTATCATGTGATTTCTACCTCACACAAGATATATACTTATCCGTATACTTGAACACCATGATAATTCCTTGATAAAATAAATAAGAGCCGCTAAAGAGGAAGTCAAGGAGGTCAAGTTCGAAGACTTGGTTGATTTAAGTGTACCCGATGGCGTGGCTCATTGCTCATGTTTTCAGTCACTGGAATATTACTGCGTGACTTACCCTCTTCGCGAACACCTGGTGTCATCGCTGATTTCCGGTGATCAAATCATATGACTTTCACCACTTCTTTTCCTTACAGTGGAATCTGTTTCAGCAGACAATCTAGGTTGGTTATTCTATGGCATTGACGTCATATATTTACAGGCGACCGTGATATAGTTGTCACGGGTAGTAGGCAATGGGTTTAATGTTCTGAAACCACGTATTGCTCTTTGTTCTCTTCATAACATTTTGAGGGATGAACTGCCGGAATATGCATTTATTTCGTCTGCAACTTGCAGTATGTACACATTCTGTATTTTTCTGGTACCGCATTTCTTTATAATATAACAGAAAGTAATATATAACACGTGTAACGGGTGCGGTTGCATGGTTACAATACTACATGCACTGAACATCTGTGTACAACAAACGGGTGTACGAGATCGCTCAAGACCTTCAGGACCTGGAACACTGTTACCCTGATTCAAACGACTTTTGAGCAAGTGTCGTAGGACGCTCTTTGAAATCTTGGTAGAAAGTACGATTGTATCTCAAAAGTTGAAAAATGTACACAGCAAAGGCTGGAGCTGTTGGAATATTGCTCGACTTAGGGAGAGTTTATGCTTTCACTCTGAATCTAAATACATCTAAATATGAAACATAAGTCAGTTTCACTGGTCATTTCTCTCGCCGCCATTTTAGCCGCGTCGCTAAAATAACAGAGGGTATGGGGGCTCGCTTGAAACAAATGCTATCGTAAGTTAATGTCATTCTAAGTATCTGAAGATAATAAAACATGCTACGTGTTTGTTGAAATGTGTCCAAAATGGAGATTACTGATGAGGTTGCCGCACGCCATTATTTTCGAGTAGTATTTCAGTGGTTGATGTTCTATTTTCGATGTTTATGAATTGCTTTGATATTCAATCTTGAGCTTTATTCATATAAAACCATATGCACGCGGCGTCATTTTGTCTGCTTATTTTTAACTATATCTAAAAATAGTCACATGTCTGACACCACTGTAAGAGAAGCATCAAACAAACATGGAGGATAGATATTCTGTATTCTGTAGGTGGATCTTGTCCTGAACCTTTGAATCTAGAAATTGTAACCATTTTTATGATAACGTTTTAGTGACAAATGCCCTATGAAATCAAGGAATGAAGTTCTCCCTTTAGTTTAGCGCGTAGGATAGCGGAGTACACTGTTGAAAATTCAAATGTTTGACAGAATTGAACTTGGTTCTTTTCTGAAGTGGCAAAGATATAATCAAATCCTTTGAGTTTTTGAGAACCTAAATGGTATTATTCCCACTTGTGCTAAATAGTGTCGGTGAATATAAGGTTTCCTCATTATTGTATTAAGGATTAAAGTTAACCTGTGAAATATGGATTTGGTGGTACCATTGCTTGGCCCTTAATACATCTCTCTTTGTAGGGAATATATGTATCCCGTATAGTAGAAGAACTAGCATGTATTCCGGTTGTACAGTCTCCTTGCAAAAGGGGATAGCACTGGTGCGTGATTTTGGTAGAATGTTTCTTTAGATAACAAACGGGCGTTATGTGTTATAGTTTTTTGATATGTCGGTTATACCAAGTTCATTCATCAAACAACTTATGTAGTGATGGTTACATATCACGGTTGTGTTATTTGTTATTTCAGTGGGAACAACTACAAACTTTTCATATGGCCAACAACAGCAAGGCTTTGGATGAAAGCTCATTGGGCTCATTCAAGGTCTGTTTCCCCTTTTTCGGTTTCTGCAATCTGCCAATGATAACATCACGCACTGACATCACCCACTCTGAAAAAAGACAAAAACCCTCACAATATTCATAAGACATCTCTGGCAAAAGGACCCGTGAAGATTCCGGGGTAGAATAGGTCTTCAGCAACCCATGCTTGCCATAAAAGGTGACTATGCTTGTCTTAAAAGGCGACTAACGGGATCGGGTGGTCAGGCTCGCTGACTTAGTTGATGCATGTCATCGATCCCAATTGCGTGGATCGATGCTCATGATATCAATCACTGGATTGTCTGGTCCAGGCTCTATTATTTACAGACCGCCGTCATGTAGCTGGAATATTGCTGAGTGCGGCGTTAAACAACAAACCAACCAACCAACTCTGCCAAAAGCAGTGTCAGTTGTATGATTCCTACTACATCATGAGCATGTGTTAATGAATCACTGTCAAATAGTGATGACACCAATGTGTCCGCGAAAACAATTGTACATGTTTATCTCTATTGGCCTTTTTGAGGCATATGCTTGGATAGTTTCATAATGATTCCAATTGCTAACAGGCTGTTAACGAGGGCCGACTAAAGCAGAAAATATTTAAATCAATGGTGAAGGTTGTGGTTGTTTTTGTTTAACAATAGAGAAATCACTTATATGACCAACAGGTTGGTTGCAGTATGGTGATGAAACTGTTACAAGCACTAAAGTAAACTACGTTTATAAAGAACACGCTTATAACGAACTGACCGATTAAACGAACTTATTTTTTAGAACTTTCATTTTATTTAATGAATATAGGCTGTATATATGCATATAACGAACTGCGGTTATTACGAACTAAAAGTAGTGGTCCCTTTGAGTTCGTTATAACCGTAGTTTACTGTAGGTGAGTCCATGTGGAGGACATTTCCATATTTGACACATCAGTGACAAAAATTATGTCTGATGCAATTCCAAATTTGACTTGTACCATATGATCCCTTGTTTGTTTAGGTGAACAACTGAATTGCCTTTGCATGTGTTTTTGAGATGTACCACGTGTGGGGCATGCAACGATCACCTTTTCGTGAACACCTGAAATTACCAACAGTATTGAAATGGTTTTGTCGCATTATCTTTTACATCGTGAGCCGTCAAGTCCTCCTTCTGCAAGACATTCCAATAAGTGAACAACTTGGATGAAAAGGTATTTGTGTAGGAAAACTGTTGGTGGTTACTGCAATTTGAAATAATGTGGGACATTTAGGGAAACTGATTTATGTCCGAGAGAGTGAGTGAGTGAGTAAGGTTTTACGCCGCTTTTAGCAATATTCCAGCAATATCACGGCGGGGGACACCAGAAATGGGCTTCACACATTGTACCCATATCGGGATTCGAACCCGGGTCTTCGGCGTGACGAGCGAACGCTTTAACCACTAGGCTACCCGACCGCCCCTTTATGTCTGAGGATGTTAATGAAGTTAAAAATAACAATTCCTTTGTTTGCAAATGAAATTTTAAATTCGTTTGTCTAATTATGGATAGTTGAGTCTGTGACTGGTTTGGCCAAAAATAATATCAAGAGCTATACTGTCAAGTCGAAAATGGGGTAATGTGTTCCACTTGATAAGCAGTTGATAAAGTGTTTCGGATGTGCTGGAATTCTAAAACTGGGGTAAATGTGTTTTAAATGAGACATGAGCTTCTTAAAATTTAAACTAGAGTAAAGTATTATCATTTTCAATTGTAATATCACCCTAATTCATTTCAATTTACACACATAAAATATAGGCTTCAGCAAAGCATTTCAAACTGTTCTGTATATGGGTTATACGTTCATACTTTAAAGACAGCATATGAATGTTACACATTAAGAAATATAATTCTTCTAAATATCATATATGTGTCTTGTCTACCTGCAGGGGCGGTGTGGTTGCCAAGTGGTTTAAGAAGTGGTCGCGTTCAATTCACAGCGTTGGTACATTGTATGACACCCATTCCTGGAGTCCCGTATTTGCCAAATAAGATCTCTTTTAGGGTAAATAGTTGCCAGACTTAATAAAAACTTTCTAGTTCCTCATTGACCTGCTTGAGCTTGTAGAGGGAAATGAATGATAAGTGAGGAAAACTATACCATAGCGTTGAACAACAGATGGAATGTTTCAGTAACTGTTTACTTTACTACATGAACTTTGATAATGGCAATTGCAATTATGCCAATCACTGGACTGTCTGGTCCGTCCAGACTTGATTATTTATCGACCGCCGTCATATAGCTGGAATATTGCGGCGTTAAACAGCAAACTAATAAAATAGTACAGCATGAATAACATATCCTCGTCGCATTTCAGGCAACAAACACAAGTGGTCACGAATGCATCACAGATCATACACAGCATCGTTATAGCTCCAAACAGAGAAACGATGGTAATTCTAAATCCAATCGCATGTTCATAGTCATGAAGCGTTGCTTGCCAACTTGATAAGCTTATCTCAGATGAGACTTAACGCTTGCAATATAGATTATTGTATCAGGGTTCCCTCAGTAGCCCGTTGACCTTAGAATCGCATCATCTCTGCAGAAGACAACTGGTGAGGTGTAATTGGGTTTGGGTCCTGACAATGATATATTGACGTGTGTGTGGCAAACGTCGGAGTCAGATTAAGACGTGGTATGACTAACAGGCAACAAAGTGGAACATCCCAGTATGAGATCCTTCGCGTTCCAAAAACTCATCTTAACACGATTTAGGTTATTTTTTGTTATCAAAAAATGCGGTGTGACCAACAGGCATTTCACTAAAACAGGGATCCACTGGCCTTCCTATTACACAACATAACGCTGTACAAATCTTATACGCGATAAGACCAACAGGCAATAAAACATTTCATTATGATATCCTTCGGACGTCATCATATCACACCAAGACGCATATGTCTGATTGTAGAAGCAATGCATTTTGGAAGAATGATTTCACGCTTCAGCATCAGAATCATACATGTTTCACAGAACAAGAGACAGACTGGTTTATTGACTTACTTTCCTCACTATCACTGTTAGAAGTGCTTGTAGGGGATGTTTTATTGTTTGAAGGACTCGCTTTGTCAGCAGCGTCAATCTCATAGATTGGGTAAACAAAGATGCGATAAAAACTTACTAAAATGAAAAGTCAATAAAGTCCACATATCCTGCTACCAGTGTTTTCTATTCCTGAAAGAGACCTTTAAACTTGCATCAATAAACTATTCTCAACGCAAGACAATCAATTGTTGATACATCTGTTCGTCTGGGTCATTCTTTGGATATTCTTCCGTGCCCCAAAATGAGCACAAAAAAACCAGAACTAAATGAATGAAATAAACCACATGTAAAACACGTGTAGAATGCATTAAAACAACATGCAGAAATTGAATAAATCTTGAGGCAGGATGAGGCAGTTTTCAGTAATTACATCATGGCATCGTTGTGATCAGTCACCATGGGATCCCACGTCACAACGACCTTGAGTGAGTGAGTGAGTATGGTTTTACGCCGCTTTTAGCAATATTCCAGCAATATCACGGCGGGGGACACCAGAAATGGGCTTCACACATTGTACCCACATCGGGAATCGAACCCGGGTCTTCTGCATGACGAGCGAACGCTTTAACCACTAGGCTACCCGACCGCTCCATAACGACCTTGACTTGTGTAGAACGTCCATAGTATTATGTAAACTATGGTTATAACAAACTCAACGGGACCACGAATTTTAGTTCGTTATTACCGTAGTTCGTTATAAGCATATCTATACAGCATATATATGGCAAATGGACTGGACCAAAAAGAGAGGGTATGCCTTTGTTATAGTTTGTTTCAACTTAAGAGGCCCATATGCAAATGTCATATTGTGTATATATGTATATATGCCTTTTTCAATTACACCTGTATAAATGTTTAGTATACTGTCAGTAATGGTCATCTGGTAGGTAATATATAGCTATTTGTTTACGAGTTAACGTGATTACCTTATTATGAAATTCTAATGATGCATATCATATATAAATATGCAGGGACTTGACAATGAGATTATAATTGTTCTTTATGCAATATTTAATTCATTTATATATTTATGTGAAAGATGTGTTCAGGAATACTTATTGCCAATTTTATTGTTATTACAGAGTGTTATGCAATTGCCACGTTACATAGAAAGAATAAACAGGTGTCTCACACCCCGCCGCCTTGGTCCTCATTTAGCCAGACCAGCAGAGGCTGCAACATTATACGTTAATGTGTTCCCAAAAATACAGAATCAGATGAAAACGAAATGACATACACCATATATGAATAATAGCCATATAATCATTGTCCGTTGTACGATTTCGACTATATCAAAGCATATGTCTATGAATCAATCTAACGCAATGGTTTCCAGGCGTGCGTAAGTGGAACCCGATCCATGGATGGCATTCACTTGCCTTTGCATGCGTTTATCCAAAAACACTTCAAGAAAATCTTTCCTCACCCCGATTTTAGATAAAAAATCCAAAATCCAAACTATTCAGTTTGGTGTGGTCTTATCACCTTCACAACCATCCCCGTTTCCCCTTTTCACTTGGATTGAAATGAAGTACACTTGCATGTATGGTTCGATGTGCAATTATGTAAAGTATTGATTCTTCCTTTTCCAGAAAGATTAAAAAAGGCAGTCATTTCCTTTACCGTTATTTTCTCCCCATGATTGGTTTCACAAAGACCGCGGCCTTGATTGGCTTCACGATTTTTTTGTTAAGAAAGTAACACAAACAAGATCAATGCTATCAATTACAACAAGGTTATTAAACAATACCACTCCTTCCATTAGTCGTCCTTTATGACCTCGTATCATCTTTTCTCATACCAAGATCCATGGATTGTGGATGAAGCAAAGATTTTTGACATGAAACACCATCAGATAGTGAGAGTAAACCACTTTTTCTTTTCAATTTAGGATCAGTAATTTATTTGTCTATGATTGCTGGTATTCAATTTCATTCGACTATTTTTTGTTGTAAAATATTTTTTGAATTTTATGCTGAACTAAATTGTAATTGATTGTTTGACAATTCTAAGAAATTATCCAGATTTATAACCATTGTTCTTTCGAAATCACAAAGATAAATACACTGAAACCTTGTTAAAGGCAACCAGTGAGCGATGCCCAGAGACGGGAAGACCTAAAGTTTTGCACACGACACCAGTGTTATATATTTTTTATGAACACCTCGCGTAAGGATTTGCGGCTAGATGCAATAATGTTAGCCTCGTTTGGGGATTAAGCAGCGCTTGGGGTAAGCTGGACAATGATACTGTTTGGTAGAATCCATATAGGCCTCCATTTGTCAACTCGACAAAATTTACGATCGTCTCAATGCTTTTGGCGCCGCGAAATAACGTTCAAAGCGGGGTTAAACCCACAATAGTTAACGGAAAATATATTTTCATTGGTTCCTGGTGAAATAAAATAAATGGACGAGACAATCCTGGGATACGATGACATGCATCAACCAAGTCAGCGAGCCTGACCATCCGATCCCGTTAGTCGCCTTTTACGACAAGCACGGGTTGCTGAAGACCTATTCTACCCCGGATGTTCACGGATCAAGAAAAGGAAAAAAAGGCTAGTTGTCAGCCACATGAAATGTCTAATATTCATTTTTATATTTAAATGTTTTCACTGCTAATTATTCTTATTTCTTCCTTGTCCTTTCTCAAATTTCAATTCCTCACATAAACGTTCTGTTGGTCGTCACCATGATACTCAATCATATATTTAGTACAGTAATGACATGGCAAATCAAGGAGCCATGAGGTACGAATGGTACCTTTGTCATCACACTAATTGTACGTATTATTAATGTTTGGGAACGGTTCATATTACCTTAAAGCTATGTTCTCATCACAACTTGCAACTTGCAACTTGCAATTTATCTTTAGTAGTCTAATATTATTCTTGGCGTAAGAGACGACTTTATGGGCCCGATGTCCAAGCTCGGTGACTTGGTTAATTGCGTGTCATCGTGGCTTGACAGGGTGAGAAGATGCTAATAATATCTAGCACTGGACAGCCTTATCCAGACTATTTACTGGCCTTCGTGATTTCTGGACTTTTGTGATGCGGTGTTAAAACAAATAACCATAGAGTAAACGAAAATGCACAAACATTATAAAATACCAGGACGTTTGTTGCACAAATACACCATGTAACTGTTATTGTAATAAAAGTTAAATATTTTTTTACTATAAGTTAAATATTTCTTTCGCCAATGAGGGCCATTACCCTGATTTAGCATTTCATTTCTTAGCCTTTTGGGTATATAGTTCTATAATCTATGGGGCCACGCTTTGCAATTCGCTGAGCAGAGTTGCGTCCCTTGAGCACGCCAGTATCCTAAGGTCGTGGGTTGGAATCCCGGATCCGATTAGGTTTCTAGGTGTGTCTGAGACCTGTATCTCTTCGGCCTTTTCTCCCACATTACACTGACACGCCGTGATATAACTGGAATAATGTTAAAAGCGGCGTTAAACCGAACTCATTCACTCACTCACTCAGACTCATATAACTGGAATATTGTTCAAAGCGGCGTTAAACCCAGCTCACTCACTCACTCTCTAATCTATATGGTTATGTTCTAAAACATACTCATCACACTTAGCCGGCCAATACACTCCGACAATAAAGTAGATTACTGCCAACATACTAGATACAACATGGGCAGTTTCCGCTACATGTTGGTCTATATCATTATGCTTTCAAGCATGGTCTAACAGCAACGAAAACAGAATTGCCTTGAAAGAACCACTATTGATTTGCTATATCAAGATGTCTGGTTATTTTAGGCAGCGTACTGGTTTAAGTATGTAGAGTAAGATTTACAACCGTTATTAGAAAAAAACAACGCTTCGACAATATCAACCCACATGACTAGTGAATTGAAAGCGTTGAAATAAAAGAGTTTCTTTGGGAAGAAAACATTAACGTATATTGTTATCTTTACTTCGCTATCAGACTGAACCAGCTGCGGAAATGGCTGGAGAAGTTAAATCGGTATTAATAGCTCGACAAATATAAACTTGAAGTAAAATGCCGGCATCAATTTGGCATCAACCCATTCGACACCGTACCGTCTATGGACCCGTCGACATGCAATCCAAGCATCGGTTAACTGTCCCCGAAGCCGAAACACTTATGCAGAAGCTAGCCCGGACATGGACTGTGGTCAGTGATAGCAAGCATCTGACAAATGTATATTGATGACCTCAGTTCTGAGGGGTTGAGGAAACCGATACCTGATTGATTTGTTGGGGAGAATAAATGTCGTCTGGCTCCGATTTGAGGGCAGACGACAACTTCACCTCAAGGTTGCCCGATCCATTGTGGTGCTGTGTTGCTAAAATTGTCATCGGAAAGGTTATAGTCATAAACGTGCGGGGTATGACCACTCGCATGAGGTATGGTTAGTTTTAAAAGGACAATTTCCTTTGAGAATCATCTTTATTCGTAGGCAATACTGGAGAACAGCATTAGCTTTTAATGGTGTTCCAGGCGGGAGAACAGCATGTGATTGTATTTGAGGTCGCTTCTATCGATCATATCTAAAAAATAAAATAAAAAACTCCAGGCGTTCAAACGTCCTACTTTTGAACTGTTCACTTGCATCTGCATATCAGCCCCTTCACTCCAGCGACAGGACCGTTTAACATGTGCGGAGGGATTGTTGCTCTGGTCCAGGGGAGACTACTCGTAAATTTCACCTACTTTGATTTGTTGATAGAACTTGCGGCTAGTTTGAACTGAACAAACCATTCAATGTAAATGTTAGGATGAATACCGTGTTTTTCAAGGGGTATGTTGTAGTTAAGGTTACCTTTTACTTTAAGTTGCAGCGTTATTCGGTGAATCTCGTGGACTGTATGGCCATATAACAATCAAGTGTTAGACTATGACGTCATATGACGTAGCCCAATCAGGTCAGGACTAGGATATATTATCCACACCCTTTGTCTTTCTTCTTTGGTGTTTCTGACATTTGGTTATGTCCTTTATATATTCTAGAGAGCATGCTTCTAGTTACTTGCTGTTTGATCAGACTCAATTATTTAAATATTCCCAAGATATAGCTTGAAACAGCAATCAGTCACTCACATGTGCAGGACCAGACTGTACAAAACGTTACTAGCGCTACAGCTATTGTAAATCAATGTTAAAGTATAGTAGTTGAGTAAGTGAATTGGTATAACGCCAATTTGAACAGTATTTCAGCTATATCATATCCTGTCAACACGTCTTACACGTCTACCGCTTGAAACCAACGGTGCTGAAACGCCAAACAACATGATCAAGGCTAACTTAAGATTCGAACCCTCCATCATCACATTCTGGCACACCCAAGGGACGCAACTATGCATAGCGAATTGCTGCGCCTTAGAAGACAAGGCCACCCGGACCACGGACTGAAGTCTTTCGCTAAGATTGTATTGTGTACTGTGGCCCTACCTGGGAAAACACTTCCTTACTTATATAACCCTTCATCTGATTGCTAGTATCATAAGAATTGTAATTTGAAATGTGATATAGTCATGGTAGAAAGGTACATTACGAATCCTTGACATCAAATAAAACAACAAACAAACAAAAAAACACTTAAGCTAGCTATCCTATTGTATTATTTCTCTCTTGCGCCCGCCGTGAGTGACAGCACTGAATCATAGCACAATGACCAGATTTAATCATTGATGATTCAGCAAATTGAGCAGATGGTTAATGAAATGTTGTTTTGCCATATTGCAGCTGTCGCGTCAGTAACTAACATCCGTTCTCTAACACTCATGGTGTTGTTTACAGACATCAATACGTTTCATCAGTTCTTTTATTCCACTTTTGATTAGAACGCATTAATAATGTATTTCAGTGCAAGCACAGTATCCTACAAGTTGGCTTAGTAAAGTAAATGCATTGTTACTGGCAATGAAAATGACTTTTCAGTCTGTTTCACGAAACCCCTCTTGGCATATTCAGAGCTTTAAAGGTGTTAAATATGAATTTCACAATTTTCTAATTCAAATTGAGTGAGTGAGTTAATTTTGTGAATTATTTTAATTAATTAGAAATTGATATATAAAAGCTTTTACGCTGCTTTGATCAATATCCTAACCAAATCACAGCGAGGGGCACACGCACACACACATATACTGAGACACACACACACACACACACACACACACACACACACACACACACACACACACACACACACACATACACACACACACTCACACACACATACATACACACACACATCCACGCACACACACACGCGCACACATACACAAGCACACGCACGCACGCGCGCACACACGCGCACGCACACACACACACACAATCAGCATTTTGAATCAAAACCGGTTCTCCAAGGCCACGGGCGAACGCTTAACGATACGCAATACATTACACTGCATAACTCTAACAGCAACTTCCATGATTGAGTGAGTGAGTGAATGCGTTAATTTGGGGTGTGAGTGAGTGGATTTGTGCAACGCCGCTACGAACAATAATATTTCAGTTATTTCACGCCATGTCAGCGTCATGATCGAAGAAAGCCCGAATTAACACATGACTTTCATAAGAAGACGCTTCACTTTGGAGCATCGATATGGTGCTAGCAAACCTTGAAACATAATCAGGGCGAATACTGAATTCGAACCCACGATCAAAGATGTCTGACCCGCCTAAAGGACGTAACTCTACACAGCGATAGGGGCGCCTCAGACAACCGGGCCACTGTGCCCCCGGATGTGAGTGAGCGCGAATGAGGATTTTTGACGCAGTGAACAATATTCCTGATGGCCAGTAAATAATCGAGTCTGGGCCAAGCATACAAGAGTGAGTGAGTATGGTTTTACGCCGCTTTTAGCAATATTCCAGCAATATCACGGCGGGGGACACCAGAAATTGGCTTCACACATTGTACCCATGTCGGGAATCGAACCCGGGTCTTCGGCGTGACGAGCGAACGCTTTAACCACTAGGCTACCCGACCGCCCCCCCCCAAGCAAACAAGAGGCACCGTGACATACAATCAGTGAGTTCGCACATTATAAACCATCCGATCCACATCAGGGGGCTCCACGACAAGCATTGGACACTGGGAACCTGATGTGCCTCGGAATCACCACGAATTTGAAAAAATTCAGTGCAGACGACCTCTTCTACTAAATACAAGTGCGAAATACACGTAAATAATCAGCACTGGTTAATCATAGTGGTGATTACCAAACAACATTGAGAAATGGCACCACCTGTGATGTTGGAACCGGTATTTCCAACGTCGTATATCCCTCCCCTACGCCCCACTGACCCCATCTGTCATCATTTACTCTTGACTACCTACATTAAGCTCTCTTTGCTGATACCACGTGACCTTTACAGCAGACGACCAACTCTGGCTGCAGGCGACAGTTCTCGACGGAGCAGCCGACAGTTTATCGTGATCGGTATTCAAAACAGTGACAATTGTACACACTCTGACCAATCTCATAGCACCTGTAACAGAAATCACTGACAGATGTTGAAATCGATCTGTACGGTATACAATTCAGTGATCATTTCAAGCTGAAGACAGTTGGATTGTTCTGCACCCTGTGGATAGCGAATGCGTAAGACGAAAATATTTACATACGATCAGAACAACATTTAACACAACGTGTTATAACAGAAAGTAGGAAAGTGGTTTAGCGGCATGGCATTTCAATATCATCGGTACGTGAATGAGTGCGTAAGTGTGTACGTTTTAGCACGAGGGGGGACTCTTAAGACCTTTTGATATCGGGTGCAGTGTGTGTGTGTGTTTTGTGTGCGTGCGTGCGTGCGTGCGTGCGTGCGTGCATGCACTTGGATTTTACACCCCCCACCTCCCCCCCCCCCCCACACCCACCCCCAATAAAAAAAATTGTGAAAAAATAATGATGCTTCAGATTGTGGAAGAAAACATTAAATTTTCTACAAAAAATACACAGGTACATTTTTAATCAAAAACGTGTCTGGTTTTGCAAAAATATAGCCTCCACACGGAACACCCCCTCCCCTAGAATATCAAATGAGATTGGGACTAACAAGTCATTCATGAGCCTCGCTTTAACCTGAGACCTCCCCACGGCACAGCACACTGAGGTTATTGAGCAGCACATTTCTTCTTCTTTGTGCAAGTCAATCTTTTCAGCACATCTAGCACGCCCAGCAAAATCCAATAACAGAAAAGAAAAATGGTCGCACCTCCTTATCATTTGAGAGAATATAAGCGACACATGAATAAATGCTAAGGACTTGACACATTGATGTGACCAAAGGATGGCCTAATGACCACTAAACACTGACGAAGTCAAGCAGAGACATTATTAACACTATGCGTCTGTCTTGTAGACAGTCCCCAATGTGTAATTCAATAGGTCTGTACCCATGGCATGGACATCATTCCGTTAAATGATGGTAGACGGTAGTTGTCACCGCTACAATCTACTTTACTGCTGGTCTATCTGAAGCTTCTTTACCGTTGATGGCCCTGTGGGGACTCGAGTTAATCTAGACTCGCGTTACCTATTGCTGGTCGTACGAGGCGACTACTTAGGATCAGTTGGTCAGACTCTGGTTTGGCCTGAAGTCAGTGTCACGTCATTGTACCCAAAACCTTGTTTTCAGCCACTGGCGTGTTTGGTCCAGACTTGATAATTTACCATCCACTGTGACAAGGATGGCATATTGGTGATCTTGGCCAAAAAAAACATTCACTCGCTTCTATGTTGACAGAATTTGTAATGACATCTGAGTGAGTGAGTTGGGTTTAACGCCGCTTTTAACTGTTTTCCAGTTTTGTCACGGCGTGTCAGATTAATGTGGGAGGAAAGCCCTAAGTGATGCAGGTCTCAGACGTTTACCACTTCGGTGAAATCCACGAGCACGGGTATGGTGCTGACAAACCTAGAAACATAATTTGGGCGAACCGGGATTCGAACCCACAATCATAGGTTTCTGGCGTGCCCATGGGACGCAACTCTGCATAGCGAATCGCGGCGCCTTAGACGACTGGGCCACCCGTGACCCCTAATGACATCTGAACACTTTACCACAATAACGTATTATACGTACAAATCATTCACCACGTCATTCCTATACGTCATTCATATTCATCTATCTCACATATCTAACAATAGCAATGTAAGCAGTGTATGTACGGGATTCACATCAGTTTACAGCAAATGTGTTTCCCATTCGTCGAAATCGCCGTTTTTCTACATGAGTTTATCACAAGGACAGTTGCCTCTATACAATAAGAGGCACTCCTATCCAGTTTCCCCTAAGAAAAAACCTCTTTGAATCATCAGTGTTTATTCCCGGACAAGGCTTTGTTGTAGTCAGTCTGGAATAACAAGCATTGAATATGGTAAGAAAGAATAAGTCGACATTAAGAGACAATTACGCTGAGTAACTTCACAAGCATAATTTTCCAACAACAATCCAACGTGTTATCCCAGTCAAAGAAAAAGACACTAAACCATTTTCAGTATCAGCCATTCACCATAGGATACTTCTACTGCTGAACATAAACTGCTTACTATATTTAACACTTTAAAGGTAGTCATCGAACGTTCATTCCAGTCGCTGCTTAATCTTACAACTAGACTTACATCCTATCTCCAAAGCGGTGGATATAACACTAGTGTATGTACTGAAAGAGAATTGGTCACTTTAGGTATTCCAGCCTTTGGGTATCGCTTGATAACGACATTTGAAACTAAAATACACTTCACCCACCGATGTTCAAAAACAGATTGAAGATGCATATGCGGCTAGAGATTTGCCCCCTCCCATACAGAAACAGGCCTTATTGCACTACATAATTGTCAATGTATGTTCCCAGGCTGTGTTTCAGTGATGACAATTATATCACACTTTTCACGAAATACACCTTCACAACCGCCACAACAGGTAGCACCACATATACTGCCAATTCAATCCTACCCCTGGAGCATTTCTGAAAACAGCAGGGATAGTTCACGCCACAACACAGGGCGAACGAGTAGGAACAGAGCACTGCACTTGGACAAACTGCCCTAGCACTGAACGTCGGAAGCTAATATCTCCAGATTTAATTTATTGCAGTTGCGGCCTAATATAGCAAGTGTGAGAGCTTTGATCAATTATTTCACAGATGTAGGAGAGACGGTATTGATTAAGATTTGGTTTTCTGTCTCGCATTGATTATCATTAAGGTCTTGTCAGAGGGAAATCACATTGAAATTTCAGCT
Organism: Haliotis cracherodii; assembly: GCF_022045235.1. Classification (NCBI taxonomy): domain Eukaryota; kingdom Metazoa; phylum Mollusca; class Gastropoda; order Lepetellida; family Haliotidae; genus Haliotis; species Haliotis cracherodii. The sequence goes on from NW_027266343.1 coordinate 37,863,674, forward strand.
CTCAATTTTTTGTTCCTTTATTTTAACCAATCGATTTTATTCATGAGATCTTAGTTTATAAAAACGTAACGGAATGCCTATAAACAAAATGAATGTTCGCCTGCTTGCCTTCAACGAGAAAGGTTATTCCTGTAAAATTTTAAACACAGTTCAGCCCAAACCGTGTAATTCACCTCCCAGTAACATCAATCAACATTTTCTGTCTATTACTATCAGGAATTTTACACACATTTCAATCACTCTGGACAATTTAATTTGCTCAAATGCGCATAAAGCATGTAATCGAAATCCGTTTGTCTCAATACCAGCGCTGTGTATCGTGTTTTCCTTCCAAGAGGAGACAAACCTTTTTGCCATAAAACACAACTCGAGGATCCATGGACGAAGAAAGATTATTTTAAGATTTACAATTTGGTCAAAATCCATAAATATCACATTATCCTTACTAACAAAAGATGTTTCTAGAATTTATCATTGCTTGATTCATGTTCGTGACGATGTGCTTAAGCCATTCAACTGAAATTGTAATAATAGATGAATGTTTATTGTCCTTTGATGTAAGATGGTAGCTGGCAAATAGTTGATCGCCTGTCTCCTGAAATGAATTAATGCCTGACTACAAGGGAGGGCATAAACGACACACAGTGTGTGAAGAGTACCCGGGGACGATGGCGCGTCAAACGGACGGGTATGACGATAAAATATAATGAAGAAATGGCACCACCAATATAATTGAATATAATAGTGATATACCCACTAGAATGTGTGAATTGTCACCCTTCTATAACATTTTACGTTATTACAATAAAGTTGCGAGTGCCATTACATGAGTGAATGAGTTGGGTTTAACGCCGCTTTTAACAGTATTCCAGATATATCACGGCGTGTCAGCTTAATGTGGGAGGAAAGTCCGAAGTGATGCAGGTCTCAGACGTTTACCACTTCGCTGAAACCCACGAATACGGGTATGGTGCTGACAAACTTAGAAATATAATCGGGGCGAACCGGGATTCGAACCCACAATCAATAGGTTTCTGGCGTGCCCAAGGGACGCAACTCTGCACAGCGAATCGCGGGGCCTTAGACGACTGGGCCATCCGTGCCCCCGCCATCACATGAGGTTGAATGAATTATTTGAATTTGACGTGTAGTTACATGGTATTTAATAAAACACACATGAAGTTACATAGTACATAACATGAACACACATATAGTTACATACTAGAAAACATAAACACACATGTAGTTACATAGCGCTTAACATACACACACAAATAACATACTACTTAACATATTCACATATAGTTACATAGCACGAAACATATACACATATATAGTTACATGGTAGTTAACATATACACACATATAACATAGTTCTTTAATGATACACATATATAGTTACATATTCTGTAACATAAACACACATTTAGTTACATAGTAATTAACATATAACAGATTTATAATTAGTTACACATAACTTAACATAAACACACTTAGGGTTACATATACTTAGCATATCGTGACATGGTATTCAACATAGATACAGTTACATGGTACGGACCATAAACAGACGTATAGTTACATAAAACGTAACATTAACACACATATAGTAACAAGGTGAGTGAGCGAGTATAGTTTTACGCCGCTTTTAGCATTATTCAAGCAATATCACGGCATGGGACACCAGAAATGGGCTTCATGCATGGTACCCATGTGGGGAATCGAAGCCAGGTCTTCGGTGTGACGAGCAACACTTTGACCACTAGGCTACCTAGTAACATAGTACTTAACATAAACACAAATATAGTTACATAGTACGTGACATATACACACATATAGTTACATAGTACGTGACATATACACACATATAGTTACATAGTATAAAATACAAACACACATGTACTTACATGGTACTTAACATAAACATATATCACATAGCACGAAACATAAACACGCATATCGTAATATTGTACATAACATATGCACCAGTTACATAGTTAGAAATATAAACACACCTATTGTTACATAGTATTTAACATAAACGCAAATAGTATCATGGTATTTAACATCCACACATTTAGTTACATGGCACATGCGTAGCAAATCACACACACACACACACACACACACACACACACACACACACACACACACACACACACACACACACACACACACACACACACACACACACACACACACATATATATATATCTGTATATTATACTTATATTTATACTTATACTTTTATATATAAACACTTGCTAGAATAATGGCACATATATTCATAGAAAATTGGATTGGGAACAATGTTTGATCGAGACTGGTTGTTCTCTGATGTTGACGTTTTGTATTGTAGTGTATCGGCTTAATAACAATTATTATGGTAGATTTCGATTGCGTCTGTTACCAGATTCTTGTATGCCGTAGCCCATCATCTGTTGGTGTAACAATGATTGCACATTGTTGACTAAAGAATGTCGACCGTTTTACCTAGCCTCAGCAGATATTTCATTTTTTCCAGACGTATTTATACAGAGTGGCTTATTATGAAGCCAGACATAGTTATCTGTTGCTTATAGGAAAATTGCATTGAAAATCATAACGGACAAAGGAGCGATTCTAACCACCACAAAGACGCATCACTCAAAACATCATGAAGAATCGTGTCACGTGGTTATGATCGAGATGAACTATAATTTTTATACCTGACTGAAATGATAATACCACTTAATCCCTGTCTCAAAAAAACACCATAATCCTAAATACTTTCAAGAAACAACTTTCCTAATATACACAAACAATGTAAGTGGAAATCACACTATGTGGATTCCCAAGCACTTACAGGATTTACTTGAACCTTTGCAATCTAAGAAGACAACCAAGTTCAAATGTATCATAACATTTGATTTTCAACACCACTATCTCATACGTCACATTTAAGGATAGGCTTCATTCCTTGATTTGACGGACATGTGCTCACCTTTTCGCGAACACTTGTTTTGATCATTATTTGAACGTGATTCCAAAACACGTGCTGACCGCCTCCGTGGTCTAGTGGTAGAGCGTCCGCCCGGAGAGCGGAAGGTCTGGGGTTAGATCCCCGGCCGCGTCATACCAAAAGACGTTAAAAGATGGTACTTGTTGTTACCCTGTCTAGCGCTCGGCATTAAGGGGCTAAAACAAGGACTGGTTGGCTCGGAGTCAGTATACTGTGTCTGAGTGGGGTATTCATGTTAAACTGCGGCATGGTATCTCAGTGAGCTAGCACTATAAACCGGCATCAGTCCGGACTAGTACAAGCAGCCCCACAAACACACACACGTACATGCACGTCGCTATATAAGTACAATAATCTTGGACGCGACGTTTAACCCAACTTCACCTCACCTCATGCTCATGATACAGTCAGGATCATACAATGAACTCTGCTTTTAGCAGAGATTTGTTATTGACATCTTACCATTTTCGCGTACAACTGCTGTCATCAGTGATTTTCAGTGGTCCATTCATATAATATTCACAGATATGTTGCCCTTTACACCAAATGGAATCTGTTTCCGTAGATACTCTGCACTGGTTATTCTCTTGCATTGACAATTTATATTATAATTATTAAGAATGCGGAAATGATTTTGTCGCTTTTGTCAACTAAACGTGGTGACGATCAAAGAAGTTACATCTCTATCTTTAAAGGTTCAGGAGGCACGGGTGTCCCATTCGTCTTAGGCGCCGCGATTCGCTGTGCAGAGTTGCGTCCCTTGGGCACGACCGAACCCTATGATTGTGGGTTCGAATCCCGGTTCGCATCGATTATGTTTCTAGGTTTGTCCGCACCATACCCGTATTCGTGGGTTTCGCCGAAGTGGTAAACGTCTGAGACCTGCATCACTTCGGGCGTTCCTCACACATTAAGCTGACACGCCGCGATATAACTGGAACACTGTTAAAAGCGGCGTTAAACCCAACTCACTCACTCACTGTAAAGGTTCGGAGCATTTTATTTTTTAAAAAAGCAAACGTCATATGAAGGATACTCAGAAAACATAATGTGAGATGCTGGACTACATCACAGATGACATTTACGGGGATTTGGGGGCTTTCAGGCTACCAGGTATAAGCTTCTAATAGCGTTTGGCGTTTTATTTCACAACCTTTGAAGCACAATCGAGCATTCTCTTTCCACGAAGATTTAAAAGAGTCTTATATGACTCTTGCTCAAAAGTCTTAGCATCCAAGGCCCTAGTTAAGCATTCAAAACGTTTCATGGTATACACGATTTTCGGACATTTCCAAATTTCCCAGTTTTTATTTGTACAACATGTTCCCCAGTTTGTTCAGGCGAACAATTGACTTGCCTTTGCATGTGTTGTGACGGGTACCACCGGTGATGCAGGATACGCTCACCTATTCGCGAACACCTGCTATCATCACTATTTGACAGTGCTTCATAAACACATGCTGATGGTTTAGTCAGAATCGGACAAAATAATCTGGGTTTCTTATGATTATGGAAATGATGTTGTCACTTATATTTATTTTGTAAAGCTTGCACGTCCTTGAATCGAAAAGGACGAGGGTGATCAAGAACTAACTTGAGTTCGCATTCTTCTTTCGTAAAAACACCCCAAATAACAACGCTTGATAAATTGGATGGTACTTTTTACAGTAAAACAAAAAAGCTATCGGGACATGTGATTAATATTCAAACATGGTTGTTGGTTATTGCCTAGCCATATGGCATCGCTCTTCTGTCAAACATAAATACTAATTGAATATAAAATTTCACTCCCTGTATTCATCACGATATGTCAAAAACCCGCCTCACTCTTTATGTACTGTTACCGTGAACCATGGGCCTAGGGTCTTTGCACGTCCAGATAAAAAAACACCTATTGCCTTCATGGGTACCTACACATTGCCAATGTCAACCAATGGTTCCTCTTAAGAATTACCATCTGTCGCCGACGGTTTCAAGCAAACAATGACTAATTAACCAAATGTCTCGCCACCCATATCCTCGTCGCATTTCTCTGAGTTAATGTTACTAAAGTGAACGTTGGCCTTATTTGGTCCTTAACGGCTGTGCTACGGTACATCGGGCCAGTTAGTTACTTAAGGTTCTACTACACCAAATCAGTACCAGTTTGGAGAGTGCGGTTTTCGTAGGGAGCCTTCAGTGCAGATCGAGAGATATCTGCAGGCTGTGATTGGAGGATATTCTGTAAGATTTTTATGTCTTTCAAATGTACATCCATCCAGTTATTAAAACTGACCATGTTTTTCTATATTTAGTACTGTCTTTTTCAACATGATGACTTATGCTGAATGTGACCACAGCTATTTTCAAGTAGGTGACATTTGGTGCGAAACTGGGGGTGGTGTGTTTAGCTTCCGGTACTCGGAAAAGGAGCTGGCTAAGCTAGTCATTTTTATTTTTTTTATTGCTGCTCTAAGGCCAAACTGTGCACACACGTACAGGTAATAGCTGTTGAATGCTTAGTTATTTAAAAAAAAATCATAACGTTACTATAGAAGTCTATGGGAAAACATTTGGTTGTGTGTAACCTTAAGTGTCCTCGCGTTAATGTTTGGAGGGATTCGTGAGGGCAGGTTCTTGAATTTCAGTTTCAATTTGTGTTTGCACTTCTGTTGTGACAGTGAACACTGTTAAGGGACTTGGGGCGGGGCCTGGGATTAATGTTAGAGACAGAATACCGTTTCTTTACCTTATCTGTTTCAAGGCATTTTTCTGGTATCGACTCAGAGATTTTTTATGAATATGCAAAGGGTTTTGTCGTAGTATTTATTTGAGTGAGTGAGTATGGTTTTACGCCCCTTTTAGCAATATTCCAGCAATATCAAGGCGGGGGACACCACAAATGGGCTTCACACATTGTACCCATGTCGGGAATCGAACCCGGGTCTTCGGCGTGACGAGCGAACGCTTTAACCACTTGGCTACCCGACCGCCCCAGTATTTATTTGAAAGGAGGAGCGAAACAATTCTTTTTGAACCCACAACTCATTTTTGTACAGGAGATAAGCAATATTCCAACTAGTTTTGAAAAACCTGAAATGTTTCAAGAATTTTCTTAGAAGTTTATTTTTTCACTAAAACACCCGGGAATGTGAAATGGTATATCCCCAAAAGTTTTTGCTTAACCGTCAGTTTAGATAAAAACAGATTTCTCTTTTGAATAACGTCATTGCATAACAATACCATCAATAATCTGGTCCTAAATCAATGTCCTTAATAGATTATTACATTAGACATCGCACTAAAATATTACCGGTGAATAATAATAAGAAAACATTTAAATAAATATAAGAAATCTGTCGTAAAAACAGAGGCAAATGTGTAAACCTGACTATATCATAATAATAAAAGCGTCGATTATACGATTCCGACTATATCATGAGCATGTGTTTATGAATCACTATCAAATAGTGATGATACCAGGTGAACGTATCCTGCCCATCGGCTGCACCCGTCACAAACACATGCAAAGGCATGTCAACTTCAACTGAAAAAGACACAGAACATATGGTACAAGTAAGAAATAGGGAATTGCATTGGACATAATTTATTTTTGTCACTGATGCGTCACATTTGGAAATGTGCTAAACATGTGCACCATTAAACGTTTTGAGGGGGTGATCGGGTAGCCTGGTGGTTAAAGCGTTCGCTCGTCACGCTGAAGACCCGGGTTCAATTCCCGACATGGGTACAATGTGTGAAGCCCATTTCTGGTGTCCCCCGCCGTGATATTGCTGGAATATTGCTAAAAGCGGCGTAAAATCAAACTCACTCACTAAACGTTTTGAATGTTTAACTAGGGCCTGGGATGCTATGACACTGATTAAAAAACGTTTGAGCAAGATTCGTATGAGAGTCGTGCTCGATTGTACTTCAAACACTGTGAAATGTAGACACCAAACGATATCAGAAGATTATACCTGAAGTTGACCATTGGAATGTTGAAGTCATCCCGTATGTCACTCTGAATCATAATGCAGAGTTCTAAACATGAAACTGATGAAGCGGTCTCACTGATATTCTTATTTTCTTGTTATGATGGGTAAATCAGTGGAAGGGAATTGGCTAGTTGATGGTTATTAACGATATCAGATCATCGATACACCTGAAGGATAAGTTAAACTGCTTGGCCATATCACCTTGTTGTGACTTTGCCCATTCGAACAGAAGTTCTGATTCAAATGCATAAAGACAAGAAGAAGGACGCATTTGGTGCCCATCGGGGAGGCCTAATTCTTGCCTAAATGTCTTACCCCCAATTTCCACATAGATGTTATCAATGAGGAAGTCCATCATTTCACATATTGTTTTCTCAGGATACGTTAGATGGTATATGCTTGTTTAATGAATCACTAACACATAGAGATGCTGCCAGGTGTTCGAGAATTGTAGTGAGAATAAAAAGGGAGATTTATGAGTTAAAGAGCATTATGAGAATAAAACATACATCAGGGCACGTAGGATATTGGTTCTTTAAAAATCAATCATGACTCCTCGATGTAAAAATTTACAATTAGTATACCAAATGAAAGTTTCATAGTACAAAAGATTTTTAAAAGAATCTGATGTCATTGTATGTATGATAGCTTTAAAATATGGCAACGATCGATATTAAGTCTATAAGATATAAACTTGGAAAATATTTTTTTTGTTTCATTTCAATGTGTTACATTTTTTAAAAAAAAATATCTACGGTTTATTGGATATTCAACAACTTCCAATTTCATTTAGATTTTCTTCTTAAATTCTACGTGTAAATTTAAAAAAAACCTTCACTGCAACATTAAGCCAAATTGCCAAAAAATAATGTTCACAGTTCCAGCAGCTACTGCAAGAAATAAAACCATCGGCTGACAACGCCATGTGTGAATTCAGGATAGCAAAGTATGTACAGGGAGACGTATTGCTATCATGGACTGACACTGGGAACCCTCTATAGAGGCGGTGGTGTAAATAGTGACAGTTGTACTTCAAGCGGTGAGACGTTTTGAAACGATTAAAGATGATTGCTTGTCAGCTTTTATGCCGCACACTTTAATCTGATTAATTAGAGAGTGCAATTCAGTATGTTTCTCATGTGGGTCATTATGACACCTTGAATTCAGGTCTCTGTTGCCGTTGACTGAAGAATCGCATCAGCTCTGCCAGAGGACAACTGGTGAGGTGTAATTGGGTTTGGGTCCTGACAATGATATATTGACGTGTGTGTGGTAAACGTCGGAGTCAGATTAAGACGTCGTATGACTAACAGGCAACAAAGTGCAACGTCCCTGTATGAGATCCTTCGGACGTCGTGTTACCCAACTCATCTTTTACTATTCTTATTTATGTTTTTATTTTCCCAACAAATATGTATACATTCAACAGATATTTCTTTACATTCACATGTGCCTCAGATTGTCACATACAAATTGCAGTACATTATAACATCATCATAATGTCACATTATGTCATGTATATATATGCATACATTTCACAGTAACAAAAGAACCACAGAGTAATATTTTGTGTATTGATGCAGCGGTTGTACAGACATTATGTATTCTCCATGGTACAGTAAACTACGGATATAACGAACTCAAAGAACCACTAATTTTAGTTCGTTATAACCGTAGTTCGTTATAAGCATATATACAACATAACTACAGCAAATAGTCGGGACAAAAAGTAAGTTCGCTATATCCGTCAGTTCGTTATAAGCGTGTTCGTTATAAACGTAGTTTACTGTATTGTGCACTGTACACATGTTTTGGCTGGAAACAGGTCACACAACTCATCTTAACTCTACGTACATTACATATTGTTATTGAAAACATGCGTCGTGACCAACGGGCAATACACTGCAACAGTCTCTGGTATGTACCCATTTGCCTTCCCATTACACCACATAGCACTGTATGGAATGTCTTGCAAAGACGCAGTATGGCCAATAGGCAATAAACTGCAACATATTGAAATTGCCAAGACTCGGTATAACCAACAGATAATAGAGCGCGCCATCCTAGTGTGTGGATCTTCCGGACGTTATGTTACACAATGCATCACATAACGCTACACACTTTACATATTGCTTGGCAATTTATTGCGAACAACTACTTCCGAGGCCTTCTCCCGAAGGATGTGTGCTTTGTTCTAGTCAGCAGAGGCACTATAGATTCACACAGCAACCGTCAGACTGGTTTATTGACTGTACTCTCCGCAATATCTCAGTCACAGCTTAACTATGGGTATCTTAGTGATAAAGGGCCCCTGTTTGACAATATCATTAATCTCACAGTTTGAACAAACCAAGTAATTCCGATAGACGCTCTACAACATCCATTAATGAGACGCTAAAACTACAGCTGGGAGTTTGTGATTACGATATATTTTATGAATTGCAATAGTCTTTGTTCCTAATTTCTGAAAGATTTTATTAAAAAAAATACATCTTCAAATTATGATCAATATCCTACTGGTAAGATTCTTTCTCCCATCCCATTTCATATTTTTAACTAGGCCACTTATTAGCACAACATAACTATATTTGTACATACTTTCTTATGTACAACCAATTTTATTCCGGATCTTCGCGGGGTAGCAACGTAACAAGAGTGAGTGAGTGAGTTGGGTTTAACGCCGCTTTTAACAGTATTCCAGTTATATCGCAGCGTGTCAGCTTAATGTGGGAGGAAAGCCCGAAGTGATGCAGGTCTCAGACGTTTACCACTTCGGTGAAACCCACGAGCACGAGTATGGTGCTGACAAACCTAGAAACATAATCGGGGCGAACCGGGATTCGAACCCACAATCATAGGTTTCTGGCGTGCCCAAGGGACGCAACTCTGCACAGCGAATCGCGGCGCCTTAGACGACTGGGCCACCCGTGCCCCCCAACGTAACAAGAACGCGTTAGTGTCAGACATACGGATTCTCAGGGTTTGGTATATATTTGGAAATTAGCAATTCCTAAACAATATTTTAAACTGCGAATCAATGACTACCTTCGTTTTTATTGGCTTTAATCTTATATTGCTATGATTTTAAGAGTGTTATAAGGAACTTAATCGTTAACAGCATTGACAAATTTGTGTGTGTAATCTCTATCTGCCTCTCTCTTTTGCCACCTTGCAACCTTCTCCCTCGCTTTCTCTGTCTCCTCTTTCTTTCTTTCTCTCTCTCTCCCTCCCTCTTTCTATCTGCCTTCCTTTCTGTCTCTCTTTCTCCCTCCCTCTTTCTGTTTCATTTGTCACTTTTTCTCTCTTCCCTACTTCATTCCTCCGCCCCCCTCTCACTCTCTCTCTCAATATTTCTGAATGTAATTGTGTTATTTATTATTCATTTTATAATTCGTATATAATTACTCTATATATAATAATTGAATTATTCAATGTCTGGGATATTTCCGGCGAAATATATACTTTAGCAACATAGTTGCATTGTTCTGGTATCATCACAAGTTGATTCATAAACACATGCTCATTTTACAGTCGGAATCGTACAATCAATTCTGCTATTAGCAGAGATATGGTGTGGCTATGGAAAAGCTTTTTCGCTTTTATTTTTTTGTATGAGAGGCATATAAAATCTGGATGTATGTATCTGGCTTTAAACTATTATGTTTTCAAGCCGAACTCATATGCCTGGCTCCGTTGCTGTTCCGGGACGGGAAAGGTCCTCAATAACCCATACATTTTGTACGAGAGCAATGGGAATCGGGCAGTCACAATGGCTGGAATTATTTTCGAGACAAATTATGTTTTGGTCATTCTCTCAACACAAGCAATACATTTCACCTGTCAGGAACGGCAGTCACAATTTAACAAGAAACTCATCTGTCATGTGTAAAAAATACGTGCCATCAATTTGCCATCAGTTCATACACAAGTGTAGCGTCTGTGGAATTGGTTCCGTGAAACGCAACACGCTTATCGGAGATCGATAATAAATGAAGTGTGGTCAGTGACAGCAAGCATCTGACAAATGTGTATTGATGACCTCAGTTCTGAGGGGTTGAAACCGATGCTGGATTGATTTGTTGGCGTGAATAAATGTCGTCTGGTGCGAGCAGACGACTACTTCACCTCAGGGTGCCAGTATACAGTTTTGTTGGCAACGTTTCCTTATTTGGGACCGTAAAGGTTAAGCAATCATAAACGTGCGGACGGAATAACTCGCATGATCAATAGTTTAGTTTCAAAGTCAAACAATCGTCTATATTGCCTGACAACGTCCAATTACATATCATATTTCTATCATGTGAGCGAAGTCAAGGCTACCACTATTTTGATATTCACATTTTGTTTGGGAATGTAATTATAATTTCCGCTATATCAAGGAGGGCATAAAAGGTTATAATGATGTTCCAGTGCGTATCATATTCCAATTAATTACACAAGGGCTAAAACATATTTCTAACATTTGCCCAATGTGCACATATCACTTCAGTCATTCCAGGCATTTGATTGGTTGATTGTTAACCCTGACTGTAACGGGACTACTTTCCCTACATTCATCCGTTCATATTTCAATCAATTCGACACCACTCGCACCTTTCCGTAACCTGCCGGAAGACTCGTCCCCCTATCGAAGAATGTTATGTGTGAAAATACGACAAACCAATCAGAATGCGCGTATGGTTTCAAGTACTTTGTCAAAGAATCCCTCAGAAATAATTTTTGATTTTACATATGTCTTGCATCAAAAAATATACCCAAGACACAGTTAAATGTGTTCAATCATACTGTATAATTCCGCCCCTCCCGATGTGCTTTAAATTGCATCTGAAATATAAATGATATATTGGGAAATATATGTGAACCATTTCGCAACGAATTGACAATTGTTTTAGGTATGCCCGTTTGCGCTAAGACGGAACCCGGTCGCAAAAATGGCCACAAGAGGGGCACGAGTCGCTATTCGGCTTGTCCCGGAATAACACGAGTTGGTCACGAATGATTTCAATCACAAGTACACGGGTTGCGTTCACACTGCAAATGCAACGCCACAGAGGAAAATAAAGTGACGTAATATTGCTTTTGTAATTTAATCACAAATACTGATATAAATAAGCATAATCTTTTTATCTTACGTATATATACATGTGCAGCTGATAATCTTTTTCGCTGCACGAACATGTGCCACTTCAGGATTACCGAGAAATAAAGGACGCTACTCGGGAGCACTATTTCCCGACATAATACAACCCCCCAAAATTATTCAACAACAAAAGTTTCTGTGATATCTATATTCTGCGAGTGTAATTAGAGGAGTTGGAATTGAAAATCTGCATGTGATAATCATGAAATTGTTGTGGGTGTCTTGTCTGTTTAGGAGGGCACGGGTGGCCCAGTCGTCTAAGGCGCCGCGATTCGCTGTGCAGAGTTGCGTCCCTTAGAACGCCAGAAACCTATGATTGTGGGTTCGAATCCCGGTTCGCCCCGATTATGTTTCTAGGTTTGTCAGCACCATACCCGTGCTCGTGGGTTTCACCTAAGTGGTAAACGTCTAAGACCTGCATCACCTCGGGCTTTCCTCCCACATTAAGCTGACACGCCGTGATATGACTGGAATACTGTTAAAAGCGGCGTTAAACCTAACTCACTCACTCACTTGTCTGTTTAAACCGAAATGATTGGTGGCCGCGACTATGATCAGTTTTCACTCTTTGGAAGTATTGCTCAAGGATGTCACGCCTGTCAAAAACCGTTGGAGAGCAATTGGCCTGATTGACTCGAGAACGTCACTACGTCAGGTGGCACGCCTATTCAACGGTCACAGAAACACAACCTCGAACCTTTGGCAACGATGGCAGCAACAGAATCACGTAATGGGCAGACCTCGTTGTGGCACACCGCCACCATGAGATAGGACCGGTGCCACCTACGACAACGGTTCCAACCTGCTACTGTTACTGCCCACGCAATCCCTGGAGTAGAATATCAACTCAAACGACGCTATGGCATTGTTATGTAGACAATCAAGACGACCAGTCTTGACCCATAATCACCGACCACTGCGTTGTCGATGGTGCACCAACACAGGGATCCCAGCTGGTGGTTATTGACGAAAATATCAATGCCCAACGTTACCGTGATGAGATCATCCAGCCTGTGGTTCTACCTTTCCTTAACCAGCACAGACCTGGCGTGATCATCTCCACGTGGCTAGACAGCAACATCTTGTTCAGAACATTGTGAATGTGCTGCACTGGCCTGCTCGATCTCCCGGTCTGTCCCCCATTGAGTATGTCTGGGACGAGATGGATCGGCGTCTTTGACACTCACCCCATGCATCAGATACACATCAGGATTTGTTCGGATATGGAATACCATTCCCCAGGGCTTAATGCAACGTTTGGTCGGTTCAATGCGACGTAGGTGTCTTGCATGTTTTCAGGCACCTGAGGGACACACACGTTATTGACTTGTGAAATGACATTGTTGTTCTTTCATCTTTGTGACGTCATTGGGTGATTATGGTATTTACTTTTTCCTGTTTCTCACTTCTTCTGCTTGTCCAAATAAAGATCTGCCATTTCCCCAGAGCATGAAGTTGTTTGTATATTGTCGTAAAACATGTCACTGAAACTATTGTTGTTGGGTACACAAAGTCGGAAACGAAAATCTACCGTAAATTCTTCTGAAGTGCACAAAAAGTTTTAAAAAATTGTTTGACTTAAGATTTATTGTTTTTATGATACCGTACTGTGAATGTCGCCGCTTGCGCCAAGCTCTCATTGCTGTAAAGGTTACGCGTTCGTGGGCATGATCTCTTCTGATTAAACATTAAACACAGAATGTATGGTAACAAATTCCCTTTAAGGGGAACTACATTGCCAAGATACATCACCATCGTCAACCATGTAGCGCAAACGACGGTGAGGTTGGCAGCGTCAGACATTTTGACCAGGCTAAATCAGACGAATGGACGAGCCATAGGTATCCGTGAAACATTTCTGACAGTACATTTTGTGGTTGTGGCTGTGAAACACTGTTTTGTTTGTTTGTTTATTGTTTAATGCCACACTCAACAACACTGTTTTGTATTTGCTGAGACTGTTTTGACATTTGTTAGCAAACACACGGAATGGTATGTTTGACGCCAAACTGGAATTCACCGTCTGTGGCGTATACGCATTTATCTACATTAATACACATTAGGGATAAGACAGGGTACTAGTTCATAGTGATAAATTAACGATATGTAACGATCAAATTATACTGTGAATTAGCGTTTTCTCAGTTTCTGCATTGTAAAAGCACTAATATGGCCATTCAATATGCCAATAACATATAAGTTGGTCGTTTACCTTTGGTGGACGGGGCGGTGGGGTAGCCCAGTGGTTAAAGAGTTGGCTCGTCAGGCCGAAGACCCGGGTTCGATTCCCCACATGGATACAATGTGTGAAGCCCATTCTCCGGTGTCCCCCGCCGTGATATTGATGGAATATTGCTAAAAGTGGCGTAAAACCATACAAAAACGCAACTGCTACAGAAAAGCATGCATTCCATGCAAAAGTTGACTTTTATGCAAGCCCCATGCATTTCACTATCCAAGAATGGGTATAAAAACATGTACGTTAACGGGATTCCATATGCATCGTGCTGACAACAACCACTTTGAAAAACAACAAAATTACGCAATTATTCAACATTACGAAATGCCACGCCTGTCCGAAAATGAGCGTCTGCGAGCCATTGGTATGCTGCAAGTGATGTTGCAAGACAATTTAACGTCCACATAATTTGGTGTTTATGACAACGATGGCAACAGGCGAATGCAGTCAGAGACCATCCTCAGAGTGGCAGGCCACGCGTAACCAATAATCGACGAATATCTTCACAAACCGTACGTCGTCGCCTTAGGTGTGCAGGGATTGTCGCCAGAAGACCCGCCAGACGGCCCATTTTGACAGGAAACCACCGTCAAGCACGCCTAGAGTGGTGCAGACAGCGTCTAAGCTTGACGGCCATGCAGTGGGGACAATTTCTATACACTGACGAGTCTCGTTTTCACCTCAGCCACTGCGCGATGGACGGATTCGAGTGTACCGACGTCGAGGTGAACGTTACGTCAATCGTTGTGTCAAGAAGATCGGTTCGGGGGCGGCAGCGTTATGGTATGGGGTGGGAGTAGAGCAAGACAGAGGACCCGTTTGATAGTGGTAGACGGAAATCTCAATGGACAGCGCTACCGCGACGAGATCATCGGCCCTGTTGTTCTACCGTTTTTGCGTCGTCATGGCCCAGGCATTACCTTTCAACATGACAGCGCCCGGCCTCATACTGCTCGACTTGTTCAGGATCTCTTCAACAAAACAACGTGACTGTCATCCCCTGGCCGGCTCGTTCCCCTGATCTCTCACCAATCGAGCACATGTGGGATGAGATGGATCGGCGCCTTCGACGTCAACAACGTGTTCCACAAACACTCCAGGAACTTCGAAACATGCTCCAGCAGATACGGATATGGATATCCCACAGGACTTTGTGCGACGCCTGGTCCATTCCATGAGACGAAGATGTGTTGCTTGCTTCGACACACACGCTATTGATTTGTAAAATGACATTTTGGCATGTTCATGTTTTTATGAAATCACGCATTTTCTGAAGTCAGTATGGCAAATTAAACCATTTGAACACTTACAGGAGTCTTTTATCTGTTGCAAACCGAAATTGTTTCAAATTTGGTAAAAAAACATAACTTTGCATTAAATCTTATTCAATGTCACAGGAACTTTTGTTGTTCAGTATATCTATATTTTAATGATTTGTTTCTTGCACCAGTGAATGTGGGATGCAGCGCAATTAATCAGACATCAGCTTGAAAGTTTCCTCCCGAATGTATATTGGCTATGTGTTACGATATTTACAGTTGGTTACCATGGCGCACTGGATTCACTGACTGTTTAATGTGCAGAGCATGAATGTGTTCAATTTTTGTTTATGTACATATTTTCTAGACAGTAATGTGTCTTCATTCCAGTACATAAATATTGACCCCTCTTGGATTTTTGGTTTGGTTAGCAAGTGGCGACCTAACGGATCGGGTGATCAGGCACGATGACTTGGTGATTGTGTGTCATCGTACCCCTACGGCATGGATAGTTGTTCATGATATCAGTCATTGGATTGCCTGGTCCAGACTCGATTATTCACAGGCCGAAGCAATAGCTGGGATATTGTTGAGTGTGGCGCTACACAACCAACCTAACCACTGATACAAAACAAAATATATGGTAAGTGCAGGAGATCTGAATGACATAAACAGATAACATCGCCTTCGGGGATATTTCAAGATTGTTAAATGTCACCATTCCTGATAATTATATCCTGTCTCACATCACCACTTTCAAGAGATTCATCCTATCGTTAATTACACCTAGTAGACATAAATTAATGTCTCTTGAGTGAAATCACGTGACCATCAAAGCAGACGATAAACTCTGACAGCAGACGAAGGTTGAAGACAGAGCATGCGACAGCTCCTTCTGATCGGAATTCAAAACAGAGCTACTCTCGAGGCACTTAATGATAATGGAGATTATGCCTGATATATGTCTAGCTGGATCTCTATAAGTTCCATAGAACATTTACAGCTGAAAAGGTGTAAGACATCTGCGACTTACTGCTCATTAAAAAGTGTCGAGCTGAAAAACCATCTGCGACCTCATAACTCCAAAGAAACAAAACAATAAAATGCATAGCGATGGATGGTTTAGATGGCGTTGTGCAATGTTAACACCATCACGACGATGTTAAGGTTGACAGCTGTCGAAAACGATTATACAATATATGTTTATTTTTAAAACATAATATTTCTTCAGCAATATGTCAAGAAGATGTTAAAGGACGCGTTGTCAGGATGTCACCTAGGGAATGTTTCAGTCTGTTTAGTGAATATTTGAGTGAGTTTAGTACTGTGCAAGACAGCAGTCTTTTGAGTTGATGTGAATTTAGTTCAAGAGTACCTAGGTTTTTGTGTAAAATATATGACCAACAGGTAAAAAAACAAAGCCAAAAAACTTCGAAAAGGTGGACGTATACACATCATTTCAAATTTCAGGAACCACCAACTGTTTGTGATTGGAACGTGTTGCAGAACGGGAAGTTGGCAGCTATGAAAAGGGACAAAAACATTTCAATAGCCATATTATTTAGAAATCCATTGTACAATTCATACTGAATAATAACATTTGTTTATGAATCACTGTCAAAGAGTGATGATACCAGATGTTCGCCAGAAGGTGTACGCATCATGGCCCACCAGTGGCACCCGTTACAAACACAAACTCACGCAAAGGCAAGTCAATTGTTTACCTACACCATATAACTACTTGAAAGATTTGCAGAAGCCTTGAATGTTGTAACTTTCATTAAACAACTTTTGAGCCGGAAACTGTTGAACCCATGATGGAAGAATATTATTGTGCTGTACATTTCAAAGCCACTTAAGACTTATTGCTATCTTTTTCCACCATTATGCGAACAAGAAAAACCCTTAGTACAAACGGTTTTGCTTACGGTAATGTATTGCTAGTTTCATACAGTTACATTCGTTTCTATAGTTATAGTGTCTTTAGCGAGGTGCAACATCTTTGCACATGACAGTTGGTGGTGATATAGCAGGTTGTGATCGTCCGTTTGAACATATGACGTCAATACCCTACTTTTACAATGATCAGTGTGCATAGGCTTATGAACTGATCGGTGATGGTAGACATTTGAAACCGACAGTGAGAGTAGGCTTATGAAACTAATCAGTGAGAGCAGGCTTATGAAACTGACAGTGAGTGTAGGCTTATGAGACTAAACAGGGAATGTAGGCTATGACACTGGTTGGTTTGTTTTGTTGTTTAACGCCGCACTCAGCAATATTCCAGCTATATGACGTCGGTCTGTAAATAATCGAGTCTGGACGAGACAATCCAGTGATTAATTTCATGAGCATCGATCCACACAATTGGGATCGATGACATGCATCAACCAAGTCAGCGATTCTGACCACCCGATCCCGTGTGTCGACTTTTACGACAAGCATAGTCACCTTTTACGACAAGCATAGGTTATGAAGACCTATTCTACCCCGGATCTTCACGGGTCGCTATGACACTGATCAGTGAGAGTAGGCTAATGAAACTGATCAGTGAGAGTAGGCTAATGAAACTGATCAGTGAGAGTAGGCTTATGACACTGATCAGTGAGAGTAGGCTTATGACACTGATCAGTGAGAGTAGGCTTATGACACTGATCAGTGAGAGTAGGCTTATGACACTGATCAGTGAGAATAGGTTTATGAAACTGATCAGTGAGAGTAGGTTTATGAAACTGATCAGTGAGAGTAGGTTTATGAAACTGATCAGTGAGAGTAGGTTTTTGACACTGATCAGTGAGAATAGGCTTATGACACTGATCAGTGAGAATAGGTTTATGAAACTGATCAGTGAGAGTAGGTTTATGAAACTGATCAGTGAGAGTAGGCTTATGACACTGATCAGTGAGAGTAGGCTTATGACACTGAACAGTGAGAGTAGGCTTATGACACTGATCAGTGAGAGTAGGTTTATGAAACTGATCAGTGAGAGTAGGCTTATGACACTGATCAATGAGAGTAGGCTTATGAAACTGATCAGTGAGAGTAGGCTTATGACACTGATCAGTGAGAGTAGGCTTATGAAACTGATCAGCGAGAGTAGGCTTATGAAACTGATCAGTGAGAGTAGGCTTATAACACTGATCAGTGAGAGTAGGCTTATGAAACTGATCAGTGAGAGTAGGCTTATGACACTGATCAGTGAGAGTAGGCTTATAACACTGATCAGTGAGAGTAGGCTTATGACACTGATCAGTGAGAGTAGGCTAATGAAACTGATCAGTGAGAGTAGGCTTATGACCCTGATCAGTGAGAGTAGGCTTATGAAACTGATCAGTGAATGTAAGATTACGAAACTGTCCAGTCCTTTTTGTACCAGAATTATTGTGCCAGAAACAAAATGTTCACACTTTATCTCCAGTCTCCGATTCATTTATGTTTTAGACAATAAAATACACTTACAATCAAATCAGAGATGCGAGTATTAAGTTCCCGCAGGCTCTGACATTTGTTATTAATTACAAAGAAGGGCGACTGACATTCAGATCTGTTCATATGTGTCCCCGAGTGTCAATATCTGGATTCTACACAATGCTCAGAGCTTCTACTTGAGCAAACATCGGTACTACCCACACTTAATTGTCACAAATATGATAAAATTGACCATAACTGATAGTTGGAGCAGACGATTTTGACAACTGTTCACTTGCTTTCGTCGAGCATCCCCGCTGACGCCGGCAGGGCACACGTTACCTCTCCTTAATTGACAAGCTTCTCACGCTGATACTCGGAGGAATATCTCATTTATCAGCAGGATGTGGAGGGAATATGTGACCGATGAGGAAGGGAATGTGTTCCACTTTTTGACAAGAACTGTTGGCACTGAATGTCGGTGCTCTTCTGTTCTGGTTGAGACTCACTCTCGGTTATGATGATGATGCTAGAGACGAGAGCTTCTGTTCACATTGTGAAATTACATTTAACAGTAATTAATACATCCTTTTACCTGTTGATTTTTCCCCATCAGATGTCTGTTGGTGAAAACTCGACAAGATATTATCAAACATAGTGTTTGGTTGCTTGCTCGCCACAAGCCAGAAAGGTTATGCTTCAGTGTCAAGACTTCATCTAAAAACGTCGAAGCCAGAGAACAATCTGTCTGGAATGTGTGCAGAAGTTCAGATCCAATCTAACAGTACCATCAATCAATATTTCTCCGGGATCAGTCGATGAAAAAGGAATGGTCATAATCCTAAAAAGGACTCGTACTATTCACCTTGAAACTAGTTTCGTGGCATTTGCCTTTCACAATTGTTTGGACCGTGGGACGTCCGGGTAAGATAGGTCTCCATCTGCCTACAATGTATGCTAAAGAGGCGACTAAATGGATCGGATGGTGAGCCTCACTGACTTGGTGGATTCCATGTCATCGTATCGCAATAACGTCGATGAATGCGCATGATGTCAATCACTGGATCGTGTGGTCCAGACTCGATTATGTACACACCGCCGTCATATACCTCGAATGTTGGTGAGTGCGGGTTAAACAACAAACAAACAAACACTATTCTATTAAAATGATATTTTGACAGTAAATATAAAAAAGGTAAATTTTAGTGCGTGAGTTGTACACTGCTTTGAACATTATTTTAGTTTTTGCGTCGTTGTAGCGTTATTTTGATATAAACGGGCCGATATTTTAAGTGTGGAGAATTTCATATATGAAGTCATCAAGTCAAGAGTTCTTCTTCTAATAGTTGATACCCTGTGGATAAGATTTAATTATATTAATATAAAGCGTCGACGTCTCGATTATCTGCCGATAAAAATGACATTGGTTGAGAATTATTGTACGGTCTATCACGAAATTTGTGTATCACATTAATTTGAAATACCTAAAGTAGAAGCATTGAAACTGTGTTTGATAAAGGTGGGTGAGTGATTTGGGGTTCATCAGTAATTTATGAATATCATAATGGATTTTATTATCTGTTTTAAAAAAGGAACACGGGCGAAGGTGCTACTGCAAGCCGTGGAAAGGATCTGATGCAGGACTTAAACAGTTTTGTGTACGGCGAGTGCAATAGGCAATATGTTGGTCAAGCATCTACAAATCCGTGGCATTTAACATTTTTCAAATAATTCATCCTTCAAGATTGTTACTATCAGAGGACAGACTGAAAGGTGTCTGTTGATATAATATGGTGCTTCGCTGATATCATATAATCACAAAATAACATCATGACCAAAACCAAACCATTTTTCAAATCGAAACCAGACAGCTATTAAACGTTATGGCATAACGCTCATCACCTATCCCCGTGAACCATGATGAGGAATACAGCCATGTATCAAGATGAAAGCACACGGACTAATACTCATCAAATGCCGTGTAGGATATAACAGTGTATGCCATAAAAGCCCGGTCGGATTATTGATACAAGATCCTGTGTGTGATGAAAAGTACTTAAGAGGTTGTGTCTGTTTCATGTCCGACACCACAAAGACAGAGGTTGAGTGTTCCGGTTGGTAAGTGGGACTTTCTGCATAATGGGAGGATATATTCTAATATTATCTTCTAGTTGTATCAGCCAAACCATTACACCTGTTTGATGCGGAAATTTAATCTTGAGACCAACAATCTATTGTGTCAATGAATATTGCTCACATAATTAACATGGAGTTGAATGTTCAAAACAGAAACGTCTTATGCTGCGTTGACAAAGAATGTGTTTTCGATGTGCTTATATCGCAAAAATATAGCTATATTAAGCAGGTGGTTGAATCATTTTCTGAACTTGCTTTGTATACGATTCTGAAAGCAGCAATTAAAAAGTGTTACTGCTGAATTGAGATTGGCGTTATATATTTCCATATTCTTCATTTGCCATCCAGAGGCGCACAGATTGCAATGGATTGAAAGTGGCTGCAAGGCGTTGTGAGGTGTTGCGTTTCTTTGCTAAATGCATAATTATATAAGCATTATGCTCATTCGATTCTTTTAGATTTGTTAAAGGAAAGGTGATTGCAGATAATTGTTAAACTCATTATTTCTATTTATGAACAAATTACCTTTAATGTCTCCATTATCTGTCGAAACAGATTCGGTTGAACGTAACAGGCAAATAGTGATGAAACAAATGTAGGGATTAATGAAACACCGGGCGTGGTGGTAAGCATGTCTTGCTCTACCGATAGCATCCGCCTTCTCACACAATTTGCATACAAAAGTAAGACTCATTTTTGTTTAGATTTGTTAAAGAAATGATCATTGTAGATAGTTGGTGGACTCATTATGTCTATTTAGGAACTAATTATCTTTCTTGTCCCGTAGTAAGTTTCTATTTAGACCATATAATGAGTGAGTGAGTGAGTGAGTTGGGTTTAACGCCGCTTTTAACAGTATTCCAGTTATATCGCGGCGTGTCAGCTTAATGTGGGAGGAAAGTCCGAAGTGATGCAGGTCTCAGACGTTTACCACTTCGGTGAAACCCACGAGCACGGGTATGGTGCTGACAAACCTAGAAACATAATCGGGGCGAACCGGGATTGGAACGCACAATCATAGGTTTCTGGCGTGCCCAAGGGACGCAACTCTGCACAGCGAATCGCGGCGCCTTAGACGACTGGGCCACCCGTGCCCCCACCATATAATGAATAAAGTGTTGCAATTTTAATTTCCTGTAAATGTGTAGGTAGTGGGCTGGCTCTGTCGGTTTCCTGGTTTCCAACAACATAGAGACAGATGAATAGAAGGTTGACTCTTCTAGTTAGTAATGGAAAGATCATCCATATATAGCAGCACATCTTTGTGTGTGTGTCTTGTCAAGAGGCAACTAATCGTGAAGATGGGGGAAATATCAGATACTAATGTGACCATACAAAATACAACATGTACTTGTATATGTTGTACACAAGTGTCTGCTATGTCCGACCCTTAGAAATATATAAAAGTTACACAATTATATTAAATGATGCAACATAGTACTTTTTTAGGGTCACCCCGTTCTATGAAGGCATCATATATGACTGTCAATCCAATACACAACTGTATATATTGATATATACAAGCAACGTCGGGGACCACCAGAAATGGGTTTCGAGCTTGGCACACGCTTGAATCGAACCTGGGTATTCGGCGTTTCGAGCAAACGCGTTAACATCTTGGCTATTCCACCGCCCCTTGTCTTATGTTCTTGAAGTAACGTTACTTAGTTAATCAACTTTGAAACCTGTGCATGTGGACAAAATATAAACATGAAATCAGGGTTGTGTTTTGTTTGAAGACGATCTTGTTTAGTTTATAGCATAACATTCTCAACTGAATGTCCCAGACAAAAGACTCACGACGTCAGCTCTTGGCGGTCTCTTGTACACTACACTTCTAAATATCACTTATTTATGTCTGAGGTCAATTTGTCAGCATCCAGCTGGTGTCCATAGATACAATTACATGAATATCTTCAAATGAAAGCCTCTGAAGTGTACTGTGAATCAATACGTGAAATGACGGACTTCCTCATAGATAATATCGCTGTGAAATTTGAGGATATGACATGTTTACAAAAGGAGGTATGCCCATGGGCTCCAGTTGTGCTACCCTCTTTATTTATGCATGTATATGAATCGGAATTCGTTCTCGGATTGACAAATTCATAACACGGGAATATGGAAGTTTAACTTATTAATAAGCTTCAGGTATATGGGACCGCCTCCGTAGTCTAGTGGTAGAGTGTCCGCCCGGAGAGATGAAGGTTCGGGGTTCGATCCCTGGCCGCGTCATACCAAAAGACGTTAAAAGATGGTACTTGTTGTTACCCTGTCTGGCGCTCGGCATTAAGAGGCTAAAACAAGAACTGGTCGGCTCGGAGTCAATAAACTGTGTCTGAGTGGGGTATTCATGTTAAACTGCGGCATGGTATCTCAGTGAGCTAGCACTATAAATCGGCATCAGTCCGGACTAGTACAAGCAGCCACACACACACACACACGTGCATGCACGTCGCTATATAAGTGCTTTAATCTTGGACGCGACGTTAAACACAATTTCACCTCACCTCAGGTATATAGATGACCTAATATTGTTCTATAATGGCCATTTCTTTCCTATGATGTACCAACCTGAAATAAAAGAGACCAGTGAAAACCTCATCTGTTGTATATTTAGAACATTTCATAAACATTTAGAATGACAAAAAACGATCCACATGACTGTTTGACAAGAAGGGTGACTGGAGCAATATTCCAACAGCGGGTTCGCCTTTCGCGAGCACTTTGTGTCATCACAGATTTTCAGTGATCCATTCATACAGTTTTCACTTTTACGCCAGTTTGAATCTGTATAATCGAGCATGGTTATTCTTCTTTTTATGACATGGTCGGAATCGTACAACGGAGTATTGAAAAGGCTATGTCGCTTTTATTCAACTCTACTGTGTGGAAAAAAGTCAATGTCCTTATACAAAACCATATATTTGGGTGGTAACCTACATATTTGTATATCTGGCTGATGTATAATCTTTGGGTCACACTTCAAACAAATCGATATATTCAAAATCCATTAAAATCACTTTACAGGTGATTGAATCTGGGCCATATAGTTAAGGCTCTACAGGATAGTATCACATCGTGGTTTAAGTGTGTTCTGGAAATGCATAAAACATACAAACTGCATCAATTAGTCGATAAATGTTCAAATCTTAAATTTTCCCAGTCTTGTCTGTAGTTATTGAGCTTCACGAGAAAGCTTTTACCAGAATACGAATCATTTCAAAATATTCATCCTATCGTTAATTACACCTAATAGACATAAATTAATGTCTCTTGAGTGAAATCACGTGACCATCAAAGCAGACGATAAACTCTGACAGCAGACGAAGGTTGAAGACAGAGCATGCGACAGCTCCTTCTGATCGGAATTCAAAACAGAGCTACCCTCGAGGCACTTAATGATAATGGAGATTATGCCTGACATATGTCTAGCTGGATCTCTATAAGTTCCATAGAACATTTACAGCTGAAAAGGTGTAAGACATCTGCGACTTACTGCTCATTAAAAAGTGTCGAGCTGAAAAACCATCTGCGACCTCATAACTCCAAAGAAACAATACAATAAAATGCATACCGATGGATGGTTTAGATGGCGTTGTGCAATGTTAACACCATCACGACGATGTTAAGGTTGACAGCTGTCGAAAACGATTATACAATATATGTTTATTTTTAAACCATAATATTTCTTCAGCAATATGTCAAGAAGATGTTAAAGGACGCGTTGTCAGGATGTCACCTAGGGAATGTTTCAGTGTGTTTAGTGAATATTTGAGTGAGTTTAGTACTGTGCAAGACAACAGTCTTTTGAGTTGATGTGAATTTAGTTCAAGAGTACCTAGGTTTCTGTGTAAAATATATGACCAACAGGTCAAAAAACAAAGCGAAAAAACTCGAAAAGGTGGACATATACACATCATTTCAAATTTCAGGAACCACCAACTGTTTGTGATTGGAACGTGTTGCAGAACGGGAACTTGGCAGCTATGAAAAGGGACAAAACCATTTCAATAGCCATATTCAGAAATCCATTGTACAATTCATACTGAATAATAACATTTGTTTATGAATCACTGTCAAAGAGTGATGATACCAGATGTTCGCCAGAAGGTGTACGCATCATGGCCCACCAGTGGCACCCGTTACAAACACAAACTCACGCAAAGGCAAGTCAATTGTTTACCTACACCATATAACTACTTGAAAGATTTGCAGAAGCCTTGAATGTTGTAACTTTCATTAAACAACTTTTGAGCCGGAAACTGTTGAACCCATGATGGAAGAATATTATTGTGCTGTACATTTCAAAGCCACTTAAGACTTATTGCTATCTTTTTCCAACATTATGCGAACAAGGAAAACGAAATAGAACCCTTCGTACAAACGGTTTTACTTACGGTAATGTATTGCTAGTTTCATACAGTTACATTCGTTTCTATAGTTATAGTGTCTTTAGCGAAGTGCAACATCTTTGCACATGACAGTTGGTGGTGATATAGCAGGTTGTGATCGTCCGTTTGAACATATGACGTCAATACCCTACTTTTACAATGATCAGTGTGCATAGGCTTATGAACTGATCGGTGATGGTAGACATTTGAAACCGACAGTGAGAGTAGGCTTATGAAACTAATCAGTGAGAGCAGGCTTATGAAACTGACAGTGAGTGTAGGCTTATGAGACTAAACAGGGAATGTAGGCTATGACACTGGTTAGTTTGTTTTGTTGTTTAACGCCGCACTCAGCAATATTCCAGCTATATGACGGCGGTCTGTAAATAATCGAGTCTGGACGAGACAATCCAGTGATTAATATCATGAGCATCGATCCACACAATTGGGATCGATGACGTGCATCAACCAAGTCCGCGATTCTGACCACCCGATCCCGTGTGTCGCCTTTTACGACAAGCATGGGTTACTGAAGACCTATTCTACCCCGGATCTTCACGGGTCGCTATGACACTGATCAGTGAGAGTAGGCTAATGAAACTGATCAGTGAGAGTAGGCTTATGACACTGATCAGTGAGAGTAGGCTTATGACACTGATCAGTGAGAGTAGGCTTATGACACTGATCAGTGAGAGTAGGTTTATGACACTGATCAGTGAGAGTAGGCTTAAGACACTGATCAGTGAGAGTAGGTTTATGAAACTGATCAGTGAGAGTAGGCTTAAGACACTGATCAGTGAGAGTAGGTTTATGACACTGATCAGTGAGAGTAGGCTTATGACACTGATCAGTGAGAGTAGGCTTATGAAACTGATCAGTGAATGTAAGCTTACGAAACTGTCCACTCCTTTTTGTACCAGAATTATTGTGCCAGAAACAAAATTTTCACACTTTATTTCCAGTCTCCGATTCATTTATGTTTTAGACAATAAAATACACTTACAATCAAATTAGAGATGCGAGTATTAAGTTCCCGCAGGCTCTGACATTTGTTATTAATTACAAAGAAGGGCGACTGACATTCAGATCTGTTCATATGTGTCCCCGAGTGTCAATATCTGGATTCTACACAATGCTCAGAGCTTCTACTTGAGCAAACATCGGTACTACCCACACTTAATTGTCACAAATATGATAAAATTGACCATAACTGATAGTTGTAGCAGACGATTTTGACAACTGTTCACTTGCTTTCGTCGAGCGTCCCCGCTGACGCCGGTAGGGCACACGTTAGCTCTCCTTAATTGACAAGCTTCTCACGCTGATACTCGGAGGAATATCTCATTTATCAGCAGGATGTGGAGGGAATATGTGACCGATGAGGAAGGGAATGTGTTCTACTTTTTTGACAAGAACTGTTGGCACTGAATGTCGGTGCTCTTCTGTTCTGGTTGAGACTCACTCTCGGTTATGATGATGATGCTAGAGACGAGAGCTTCTGTTCACATTGTGAAATTACATTTAACAGTAATTAATACATCCTTTTACCTGTTGATTTTTCCCCATCAGATGTCTGTTGATGAAAACCCAACAAGATATCATTAAACATAGTGTTTGGTTGTTTGATCGCCACCAGCGAGAAAGGTTATGCTTCAGTGTCAAGACTTCATCTAAAAACGTCGAAGCCAGAGAACAATCTGTCTGGAATGTGTGCAGAAGTTCAGATCCAATCTAACAGTACCATCAATCAATATTTCTCCGGGATCAGTCGATGAAAAAGGAATGGTCATAATCCTAAAAAGGACTCGTACTATTCACCTTGAAACTAGTTTCGTGGCATTGCCTTTCACAATTGTTTGGAGCGTGGGACGTCCGGGTAAGATAGGTCTCCATCTGCCTACAATGTATGCTAAAGAGGCGACTAAATGGATCGGATGGTGAGCCTCACTGATTTGGTGGATTCCATGTCATCGTATCGCAATAGCGTCGATGAATGCGCATGATGTCAATCACTGGATCGTGTGGTCCAGACTCGATTATTTACACACCGCCGTCATATACCTCGAATGTTGGTGAGTGCGGGTTAAACAACAAACAAACAAACAAACACTATTCTATTAAAATGATATTTTGACAGTAAATATAAAAAAGGTAAATTTTAGTGCGTGGGTTGTACACTGCTTTGAACATTATTTTAGTTTTTGCGTCGTTGTATCGTTATTTTGATATAAACGGGCCGATAGTTTAAGTGTGAAGAATTTCATATATGAAGTCATCAAGTCAAGAGTTCTTCTTCTAATAGTTGATACCCTATGGATAAGATTTAATTATATTGATATAAAGCGTCGACGTCTCGATTATCTGCCGATAAAAATGACATTGGTTGAGAATTATTGTACGGTCTTTCACGAAATATGTGTATCACATTAATTTGAAATACCTAACGTAGAAACATTGAAACTGTGTTTGATAAAGGTGGGTGAGTGATTTGGGGTTCATCAGTAATTTATGAATATCATAATGGATTTTATTATCTATTTGAAAAAAGGAACACGGGCGGAGGTGCTACTGCAAGCCGTGGAAAGGATCTGATGCAGGACTTAAACAGTTTTATATACGGCGAGTTGCGGTGCAATAGGCCACTGTACCCCTTGATGATATATGTTGGTCAAGCATCTACAAATCCGTGGCATGTAACATTTTTCAAATAATTCATCCTTCAAGATTGTTACTATCAGAGGACTGACTGAAAGGTGTCTGTTGATATAATATGGTGCTTCGCTGATATCATATAATCACAAAATAACATCATGACCAAAACCAAACCATTTTTCAAATCGAAACCAGACAGCTATTAAACGTTATGGCATAACGCTCATCACCTATCCCCGTGAACCATGATGAGGAATACAGCCATGTATCAAGATGAAAGAACACGGACTAATACTCATCAAATGCCGTGTAGGATATAACAGTGTATGCCATAAAAGCCCGGTCGGATTATTGATACAAGATCCTGTGTGTGATGAAAAGTACTTAAGAGGTTGTGTCTGTTTCATGTCCGACACCACAAAGACAGAGGTTGAGTGTTCCGGTTGGTAAGTGGGACTTTCTGCATAATGGAAGGATATATTCTAATATTATCTTCTAGTTGTATCGGCCAAACCATTACACCTGTTTGATGCGGAAATTTAATCTTGAGACCAACAATCTATTGTGTCAATGAATATTGCTCACATAATTGACATGGAGTTGAATGTTCAAAACAGAAACGTCTTATGCTGCGTTGACAAAGAATGTGTTTTCGATGTGCTTATATCGCAAAAATATAGCTATATTAAACACGTGGTTGAATCATTTTCTGAACCTGCTTTGTATACGATTCTGAAAGCAGGAATTAAAAAGTGTTACTGCTGAATTGAGATTGGCGTTATATATTTCCATATTCTTCATTTGCGGTCCAGAGGCGCACAGATTGCAATGGATTGGAAGTGGCTGCAATGCGTTGAGAGTAGGTGTGTCTCTTTGCTAAATGCATAATTATATAAGCATTATGCTCATTCGATTTTTTTAGATTTGTTAAAGGAAAGGTGATTGCAGATAATTGTTAAACTCATTATTTCTATTTATGAACAAATTACCTTTAATGTCTCCATTATCTGCCG
This sequence comes from Haliotis cracherodii, assembly GCF_022045235.1. Lineage (NCBI taxonomy): Eukaryota > Metazoa > Mollusca > Gastropoda > Lepetellida > Haliotidae > Haliotis > Haliotis cracherodii. The sequence goes on from NW_027266343.1 coordinate 37,892,893, forward strand.
AAACAGATTCGGTTGAACGTAACAGGCAAATAGTGATGAAACAAATAAAGGGATTAATGAAACACCGGGCGTGGTGGTAAGCATGTCTTGCTCTACCGATAGCATCCGCCTTCTCACACAATTTGCATACAAATTCTTTTTTAGATTTGTTAAAGAAATGATCATTGTAGATAGTTGGTGGACTCATTATGTCTATTTAGGAACTAATTATCTTTTTTGTCCCGTAGTAAGTTTCTATTTAGACCATATAATGAGTGAGTGAGTGAGTGAGTTGGGTTTAACGCCGCTTTTAACAGTATTCCAGTTATATCGCGGCGTGTCAGCTTAATGTGGGAGGAAAGTCCGAAGTGATGCAGGTCTCAGACGTTTACCACCTCGGTTAAACCCACGAGCACGGGTATGGTGCTGACAAACCTAGAAACATAATCGGGGCGAACCGGGATTCGAACCCACAATCATAGGTTTCTGGCGTGCCCAAGGGACGCAACTCTGCACAGCGAATCGCGGCGCCTTAGACGACTGGGCCACCCGTGCCCCCACCATATAATAAATAAAGTGTTGCAATTTTAATTTCCTGTAAATGTGGTGGTAGTGGGCTGGCTCTGTCGGTTTCCTGGTTTCCAACAACATAGAGACAGATGAATAGAAGGTTGACTCTTCTAGTTAGTAATAGAAAGATCATGCATACATAGCATCACATCTTTGTGTGTGTCTATTGTCAAGAGGCAAGTAATCGTGAAGATGGGGAAAATATCAGATACTAATGTGACCATACAAAATGCAACATGTACTTGTATATGTTCTACACAAGTGTCTGCTATGTCCGACCCTTAGAAATATGTAAAAGTTACACGATTATATTAAATGATGCAACATAGTACTTTTTTAGGGTCACCCCATTCTATGAAGGCATCATATATGACTGTCAATCCAATACACAACTGTATACATATTGATATATACCAGCAACGTCGGGGACCACCAGAAATGGGTTTCGAGCTTGGCACACGCTTGAATCGAACCTGGGTATTCGGCGTTTCGAGCAAACGCGTTAACATCTTGGCTACTCCACCGCCTCTTGTCTTATGTTCTTGAAGTAAGGTTACTTCCTTAATCAACTTTGAAACCTGTGCATGTGGACAAAATGTGGTTGTGTTTTGTTTGAAGACGATCTTGTTTAGTTTATAGCATAACATTCTCAACTAAATGTCTCAGACAAAAGACTCACGACGTCAGCTCTTGGCGGTCTCGTGTACACTACACTTCTAAGTATCACTTATTTATGTCTGAGGTCAATTTGTCAGCATCCAGCTGGTGTCCATAGATACAATTACATGAATATCTTCAAATGAAAGCCTCTGAAGTGTACTGGGAATCAATACATGACTTCCTCATAGATAATATCGCTGTGAAATTTGAGGATATGACATGTTTACAAAAGGAGGTATGCCCATGGGCTCCAGTTGTGCTACCCTCTTTATTTATGCATGTATATGAATCGGAATTCGTTCTCGGATTGGCAAATTCATAACACGGGAATATGGAAGTTTAACTTATTAATAAGCTTCACGTATATAGGACCGCCTCCGTGGTCTAGTGGTAGAGTGTCCGCCCGGGGAGCGGAAGGTTCGGGGTTCGATCCCCGGCCGCGTCATACCAAAAGACGTTAAAAGATGGTACTTGTTGTTACCCTGTCTGGCGCTCGGCATTAAGAGGTTAAAACAAGGACTGGTCGGCTCGGAGTCAGTATACTGTGTCTGAGTAGGGTATTCATGTTAAACTGCGGCATGGTATCTCAGTATGCTAGCACTATAAATCGGCATCAGTCCGGACTAGTACAAGCAGCCACACACACACACGTGCATGCACGTCACTATGTAAGTGCAATAATCTTGGACGCGACGTTAAACCCAATTTCACCTCACCTCAGGTATATAGATGACCTAATATTGTTCTATAATGGCCATTTCTTTCCTATGATGTACCAACCTGAAATAAAAGAGACCAGTGAAAACCTCATCTGTTTTATATTTAGAACATTTCATAAAGATTTAGAATGACAAAAAAACGATCCACATCACTGTTTGACAAGAAGGGTGACTGGAGCATATTCCAACAGCGGGTTCGCCTTTCGCGAGCACTTTGTGTCATCACAGATTTTCAGTGATCCATTCATACAGTTTTCAACACCATGCTGACTTTTACGCCAATTTGAATCTGTATAATCGAGCATGGTTATTCTTCTTTTTATGACATGGTCGGAATCGTACAACGGAGTATTGAAAAAGCTATGCCGCTTTTATTCTACTCTACTGTGTGGAAAAAAGTCAATGTCCTTATACAAAACCAGATATTTGGGTGGTAACCTACATTTTTGTATATGTGGCTGATGTATAAGCTTTGGGTCACGCTTCAAGCAAATCGATATATTCAAAATCCATTAAAATCACTTTACAGGTGATGGAATCTGGGCCATATAGTTAAGGCTTTACAGAATAGTATCACATCGTGGTTTAAGTGTGTTCTGGAAATGCATAAAACATACAAACTGCATCAATTAGTCGATAAATGTTCAAATCTTAAATTTTCCCAGTCTTGTCTGTAGTTATTGAGCTTCACGAGAAAGCTTTTACCAGAATACGAATCATTGAAAGAAACGATCAATAATGTTTTATATTTCCCAACAAAGAGTTATTGTCGGAAACAAACAAAACAGTGAAACAGAGTAGCCATTACTATGCATACACACAAAAAAAAATTCTGTTCATTCCTCTGCGGATCAAGAAGGTGGCTGTGAGATGCCTCCATTTGTCTTACGCGCTGAACATGGTCATCTGCCACATGACTGAAAGAGGTATGATTATAAAATGAGGATGGTGCTCTGGAAACAGATGAAAACACCATCACATATCCATTTTCTAAACGCTCGATCTCTCCTTCAGTCGCCGTATACATTGTGGGTCATTTAACACGGCAAAAGGTGGCAAGCATTCAACCACTCGAACACGTCCTATAAACATGGACGATAAAGAAAGAGACCTCTTCACATCCATTTGCAGCAAAATATCTCTGTATAATTCTGCATACTTAAGTTACCAGACGGGGACCGAATTGAGCCGCATTGTAAAATAATGAAATCATAAAACCCAACACTTAAGGAGACAGAGAGTGGGGAGAATGAATAAAGGTTATGCTATGGAGCAAATGGTGTTTGTCCAAAGGTTATGTCATCAGAATTCCAGTACTCATTGCCGTGCACAACTAATTGATTCCTTTGTAATGTTAAAATCACCACAAGCCTGATTCTTATAGAAAAACTGTGGTCGATATGTGTCCGATATTTCAGAATGCAGTCTTAATCCATCTCTGGATCCATGTTTGTGCCATTCATGGTCTACATAGCCTACACGAGGTTATGTACACGAAAGCAGAAGTAGGGGCATGAATGCCGTTGTTAACAGTATTGCAATCAGGTCACAATGGAGAACCAAGAGTGAGTGAGTGAGTTGGGTTTAACGTCGCTTTTAACAGTATTCCAGTCATATCACGGCGTGTCAGCTTAATGTGGGTGGAAAGCCCTAAGTGATGCAGGTCTAAGACGTTTACCACTTCTTCGAAACCCACGAGCACGGGGATGGTGCTGACAAACCTAGAAACATAATTGGGGCGAACCGGGATTGGAACCCACAATCATAGGTTTCTGGCGTGCCCAAGGGACGCAACTCTGCACAGCGAATCGCGGGGCCTTAGACGACTGGGCCACCCGTGCCCCCGGAGAACCAAGAAGTGACTAAGCAATTGTTGCCCATGGTAGGAGGCTAAACCTTGCGCTTATGTAACCAGGAGCGTTCCTAGGACACAATACACAACACTTGCTGACAACAAACGGCATCATGTAATTGTCGACGTGCATGCATTGGTGTAGCTTGCCACATTCCTATTGCATGCTGCACCTATTACTGACGAACACATACTTTTTATGCAAATAGGGGCGGGTGCTGCCGGTTGAGCAGGACATGCTGACACTTTTCGCGAACACCTGGTGTCATCACTGATTGTGAGTGATCCACTCACAATTTCCATCGCTTTTTTACTTTTACACCCAGTGAAATATGTTTCGTCAAAGAAAAACTCGAGATTTTATAGCTGACTTTATATGACTTGTTCTTTATAAAATTCCTTAGCCGTTTGTGATTCTGAATGTATAATACTCGATGACAGCAAATTAAAGTCTTGATATTCTTTGTCATATGTAACCAGCTGCTTTAAGCAACTGTTCAGTGGTTGATATTATGAACAAAGTCTAAATCCGTTGGCGTACGATGACCTGCAGTCCATCATATCACTAAACATGAACAACTGATCCATTTAGTCTCCCCTTGCGACAAGCAATAGGATGCAAGGGACTATATATTACTAAATGGCATGCTATACTGTCAAGTTAAATAACAATCACTCACCCACTGACCACTAAAACAACGTCAACGCGAGAGTGAGTGAGTGAGTTCGGTTTTAACGCCGAATTGCGTAGTATTCCAGTTTTATCACAGTGTGTCAACTTACTGTGGGTGGAAAGCCCGAAATGGTGCATGTCTCAGACGTTTACCGCTGTGGTGAAACCCACAAGCACCCCAGATAATAATCAGTCTCGATTTTCCGCCGAAACACATTCCATTGGACGTAAAAGGCAAAATAGTGAGGAAAATTATATAAATGGATCACTGACAATCAATGATGAGACTGGGTGTTCGCGAAAAGCAACGTTTCAAAGTTTATGTATCCATGAAATGTCATTAACATTTAATTAAATTGAAGTAACTTTATTGTAAAACTCCCCAGACAAGCATAAAAGGCTTGACTGGAATACAGACTCACGCTGATACTCGGGGGGATATCTCATTTATCAGCATGATGTAGAGGAAATATGTGACCGCGATGAAGGTAAAGCGTCACTGCTTTCTGACAAGCACAGACAGATGGAGCGCACATGTATTCAAATATGTTAGCAATGCTCTAGTTCTCCTACTTGTTGGATCAATTATTTGTGATAGAGACAAAAGCTCTGATATGCTTCAATTTTCTTTTATGAATTTCTTCTGGCAATTCGTAACATAAATATGATGCTTAATTTCTTGATCCGTCATTGCCATCGTTTGATTCATCAGCTCCTAGTCGATAAGAAAACGTGACAGAAAGACAATAAATACGAGTGTTCACTTGCTTTCCATCACAGAGACAGGCTATTCCTTTTAAAAAAACAGTTCAGACCTAGCGTTCTGGCACCACCAATCAGCATGATCCGACCTTTACTATCAGGAATGTCAATTCCTTCTGAACAATCCAATTTGCTCAAATGGTCCTAAAGGATGCTATCGAAGTAGGTTTTCCCCAATTCCATGGCCAGGCGTTTGGTTTGTTTCCATGATGAAAACGAAACTCTGGTATCCATGGAGAAAGTTTGAGTTTAAGATTTACAACATGATTCAAATACTAAAATGTCACATTATCTAAACTGGTAAAATCAGTTCGCTGGCTTGTGTCAACATGAAAAAAATATAGTATTATATTACATAGTCCTACATTTGATGGGACCCGTGAAGATTCCGGGGTAGAATAGGTCTTCAGCAACCTATTTGCCGTAAAAGGCGACTATGCTTGTCGTAAGAGGCGGCTAACGGGATCGGGCGATCAGACTCGCTGACTTGGTTGATTCATGTCATCGATCCCAATTGCGTGGATCGATGCTCATGCTGTCAATCACTGGATTGTCTGGTCTAGACTCTATTATCTACAGACCGCCGTCATATAGCTGGAATATTGGTGAGTACTGCGTAAAACAACAAACAAATGTTAATAAATAAAAGCAACAAAACCCTTTCCATATTCATAAGAAATGTCTGCTAAAAGCTAAGGCACGTTAATGGAAATATATTATGATTCCCAGAATACGCGCTTTTCAATCGAATCAACATGCTTTGATTAACTTTGGCATGGTCTATCACATTTCCTGTCTTGGACATACGTCGAATTATCCAATGTAAATAAAAGCATCAAAACAATTACTATATTCACATTCCTGAGAGTACATTGTCAGTATCATAAGCAGGTGATGATGAATTACTATTACACAGTGATGTTACCAGATGTTCGCGAACAAGTGGGCGTATTCTGCCCATTCGGATTCACCCGTCACAAACACATGCAAAGGCAGGTCAATTGTTCACCCGAAAAAAACACGGGAACATATGGGACAAGTCAGAATAGGGAAATGCATCAGACATCATTTTGGTAACTGATGCGTCAAATTTAGGGGTTTTTTCCACGACCACCTTATCGTATATAGTACAATAGTGTGTTCCGCATTATTGATATAAAATCATGGAAATTTGATGGAAAGAGAGAAATTCTTCTGTCAGACAACACACTTATGTAAACATCAAAATAATCACCAGTTAATATCCTATTTCACGCTGCAACTTAGAAACCACACCTCAGCAACATTAAACAGGAGGATGGATCCAATGTTCCATCTTATATACCGAGATTTATGTTATATTTAACCTTTATGTATACAACATTGGCACTATTTCTTGATTTTACAACACACCCATGGCAAAAAGTCCGTTATACTTATATCGTTTCCTTCTTAGGTAGATAAGTGGTTAAAACGTTCGCTCGTCTCGCCGAAGATCCGGGTTCGATTCCCAGCATGAATACATTTCTGGTGACAATGGTGCTCGAATATTGCTAAAAGCTGCGTAAAACCAAACTCACTCGCTCTTATATTGTTTCTCGGGCTTTCTTCTGACAGAGCCCGCCTCCGTGGTCTAGTGGTAGAGCGTCCGCCCGGAGAGCGGAAGGTTCGGGGTTCGATCCCCGGCCGCGTCATACCAAAAGACGTTAAAAAAGATGGTACTTGTTGTTACTCTGTCTGGCGCTCGGCATTAGGGGTCTAAAACAAGGACTGGTCGGCTCGGACTCAGTATACTGTGTCTGAGTGGGGTATTCATGTTAAACTGGGGTCATGGTATCTCAGTGGGCTAGCACTGTAAATCGGCATCAGTCCGGACTAGTACAAGCAACCACACACACACGTGCATGCACGTCGCTATATAAGTGCAATAATCTTGGACGCGACGTTAAACCCCATTTCACCTCACCTCTTCTGACAAAGTCGATATTTAATAAAAAGGCACACTTTCACAAACGAGATATATTGGAGCGGTTACCTATATGTTTGTGATTAATCATCCATAAACATGTGGCGGACTTGCAATCTCTTTGTCACACTACCAAAAAATCGATAAATTAAAAAAAACATTAGTAATAATGTTATGACGTTACAGGTCATGTATTCTAGGTCGTACATTTCTAGCCTCTCGTGATAGTAACATTTCGTCCATTGAGTATGTCCTACAAATACATAACCCATCCAAACTGATTCAATAAGTCAATAAATATTCACTTCCAAATGTTCCGAGTGCTGTCTATCCTAATTGAGCTTCACGAGAAAGGTTTTATCACGATATCAATCATACAGTATAACATGAAATAATATTTTATCTTTCCCACCAAATAGGTAATATTGGTAAAAAAAGGGTATTACAAATCAACCATAGTGGCAAACAAAACAGATATTTACACGCCAAAGTACGATGTCCCTCCCTCATGTCGGATCTGCGGATGAAGAAGATCAATCCTGAGATGTCTTTTTCCTCCTAACTTTTGAGCATCGTTCTGCATGTGCTAAATTAATTTTAACGATCTGTGCTTATGAAACGAGGATGTGCTCGGGGAACGAACAAAAACACCATCAATATTATTCACAGCGGTCGATCCTTCAGTCGCCGCGTACATTGTGGATCATTTAACACGGCAGAGGGTGGCATATATTGAATCACTAAACACGTTCTACAAAAATCGACGATTTTAAAAGAGAACTCTTCACGTTCATTTTCAGCAGAAGATCTCTGTATAATTCTTAAGTTACCAGACGGGGGCCAATTTAAGCCACATTGTAAAATTATTAAATCATAAAACCAAGCTCTTAAGGAGACAGAGAGTCGGGAATCATAGGTCACATAAATACACTTCATGAGTTGGTGCAATGAAGCAAGTTATATTGTGTCCTAAGGTTATATCATCAGAATTCCAGAAGCAAATGTCGTGCTAATTGATCTCTCTGTAATTATGAAATCAATAAATGCGTCATTTCTAAATCCATTATTAAACTATTATTATTGGATCCATTTTCAGGACCATAAAAGGGCAATTTTAATCCAATGTCGTGGCAACTATTATTAAAAAATACCAGTGTAGGTATATGAATACATAAAGTATATAAAAGCGACAAAACCCGTTCCATATTCATGAGAAGTCGATTGTACCATTCTGACTCCATCACGTGCAAGTGTTAATTATGAGCTTGTGTTTAGCAAAATCGGTTTGTTTACAATTAAGACACCGAAAATGTTTGTTATCTATTTCCATGTCGACTATTTCATTTCCTATAACAAATATACAATGATTCTGTGAACGTAAATATAGGCGACAAAACCATTTACACACTCATAAAAAATATCTGCTACAAGCAGAGTCCATTGTACGATGCCGACTAAATTATAAGTACGTATTTATGATCTTTAAAACATGGGTCGAAATAGCGGGGTTTTGGATAGCGTGTTTGATTCCATCGTATCTTTTCTCAGGAAATATCAAAATAATTAATATAGTTGACCTATTTAGCCTGAAATTATAGATATCCTTGCATGATATTTCGTAACAAAAACACTGTATATTAAATATGGCATATATATTTCTTTTAGGAAAAAGGAAGACCTTTCTCTCAAATTTATGATCACTGACAATCAGTCATCAGACACCGGGTGTTCGCGAAAAGGGCGAGCATGTCCTGCTCTATCGGTAGCACTCATCACTGACAAAGTTTGCTGAGAAAAGTAAAAGTATGTGTTTGCTGCCTAACATCACAACAGTACTCCTGCCAGGCAACGGCGGCCTGTAAACAAACCAGACAGTCACATGGTGGACGAGAAATCCAGAAACCAGAAACTAAAAATTATATCTTCATTTTGTCCTAAATGCCACATTACTTGGTGCCAAGGTCTCCTACTTTCCATTGTTATTATAGTGTTTATTCATATGACGGTGCTCCACAAGCAGTATGAAGGACGTTGACGTTACTAGCGGCAAATACAATTGTATATTTATATTGTGCCATTCACTATTGGAATCGGACCCGTGACGATCCGGGGTAGAATAGGACTTCAGCAACCATGCGTGTAAAAGGCGACTAACGGGATTGGGTGGTCAGACTCGCTGACTTGGTTAATGCATGTCATCGCTATCAATTGCGTGGATCGATGCTCATGATGTCAATCACTGGATTGTCTGGTCCAGACTCGATTATTTTACAGACATCTGTCATATAGCTGGCATATTGCTGAGTACGGGGTTAAACAACAAACAAACACACTGATAGAATCGGGTAATTCAAAAGGTAAACAATTAAAATGATATACAACCTGTGATCCAATACTTAAGCATTTTGAGATCCATTCTTTTCACAGCAAGGAACATATATTTGTGTTATGATAATTAACTAGTCCTTGCTTGCTTTGCATTGTTGCGTTGTCTAGTCAATTGTCTTTTCTTGGAAACAAAAAAGTCTATGGCCTCGAAATTGATAAAAAGCCGATTTCAATTACATGTCGTATGTCCATTTGAAGAAATTAAATTTAGAGAGTGATTGAAATGAGTGTAAAATCTTGAAAGTAACAGACAGAAAATGTTAATTGATGAAACTTGCAGATGAATTACAGGGTTTGGGATGAGCTATGTTTGAAATTGTACCGGTATAACCTTTCTAGTTGACGGCAAGTTGGTGAACATCCATTATGTTTAAAGTCTTTCTGTCGCGTTTTTATGAACTGAAATCTCATGAATAAAATCGACCAGTAAATTAAAGGAACAAGAATTTTTAGATTTCAACGTGTTTTGCCTGTGACAAAGCTTTAATGAAATCAATTCGAGACAGGGAACCAAGCGCTCATCAATACGTTTGCCTTAGATGTGTAAAACCCGAGGTGTTATAATTGATCCGGACTCTCTGAACTGCAATAAATCAAACAATCACACTAGGGGACACAGTGCTCTGATATCCGATACTAAAAGAACTTGTCAGAGCTCAGCGTCCACCTCAAAATGTCAGAGATCCCATATGTCCCCCAATTGCGTTGATATATGACATTCTGCATCGGCTAGCAAGGAAGCCCTGGGGTGAGAGAGCTGTCAGTCAAGGTGTGGTCACGTGTGTTCTGTTGAAGGCAAGGGTGGTGTTGCATGATTTTAGATGTCTCGTCTGCTGTTATTTTCAATGGCCGTCTGCTGCTACTGTCAATGGCCTGCTGCTTATTTTGTCAATGGTCGTCTGATACCACTGTGAAATGTCGTCTGTTACTTCACTCAATGGCCGTCTGCTGTCACTGTCAATCGTTTGATGCTTATTCGGTTAACGAGCGAATCAATGCTGCAAACAATGGTCGTCTTCTACCACTGTAAGATGTCGTCTTCTACCACTGTCAGATGTCGTCTGTTACAACAATCAATGGTCGTCTACTACCTCTGTCAAATGGCGTCTATTACTACAGTCAATGGTCGTCTTCTACCACTGTCAAATGTTGTCTGTGACTACAATCAATGGCCGTCTGTTACTACAGTCAATGACCGTCTTCTACCACTATCAAATGACGTCTGTTACTACAGTCAATTACAGTCTTCTACCACTGTCAATCAATGGTCGTCTTCTACCACTGTCAAATGTCGTCTGTTACCTAAATCAATGGTCGTCTTCAAATGGCGTCTATTAGTGCAGGCAATGGTCGTCTTCTACCACCGCCAAATGGCGTCTGTTACTACAATCTATGGTCGTTTGTTACTACAGTCAATGACTGTCTTCTACCACCGTCAAATGGCGTCTGTTACTACAATCAATTACCGTCTTCTACCACTGTCAATCAATGACCGTCTTCTACCACCGTCAAATGGCGTCTGTTACTACAATCAATTACCGTCTTCTACCACTGTCAATCAATGACCGTTTTCTACCACTGTCAAATGGCGTCTGTTACTACAATCAATTACCGTCTTCTACCACTGTCAATCAATGACCGTCTTCTACCACTGTCAAATGGCGTCTGTTACTACAAACAATGACCGTCTTCTACCACTGTCAATCAATGACCGTCTTCTACCACTGTCAATCAATAATCGTCTTCTACCACTGTCAAATGGCGTCTGTTACTACAATCAATTACCGTCTTCTACCACTGTCAATCAATGACCGTTTTCTACCACTGTCAAATGGCGTCTGTTACTACAATCAATTACCGTCTTCTACCACTGTCAATCAATGACCGTCTTCTACCACTGTCAAATGGCGTCTGTTACTACAATCAATGACCGTCTTCTACCACTGTCAATCAACGACCGTCTTCTACCACTGTCAATCAATGACCGTCTTCTACCACTGTCAAATGGCGTCTGTTACCACAATCTATGGTTGTCTGTTACTACAGTCAATGACCGTCTTCTACCACTGTCAATCAATGACCGTCTTCTACCACTGTCAAATGGCGTCTGTTACCACAATCTATGGTCGTCTGTTACTACAGTCAATGACCGTCTTCTACCACTGTCAAATGTCGTCTGTTACTACAATCAAAAGCTGCCTACTGATTCCACTCCTCCCAGTCTCCGTCCTCCACGTCTGGAAATAACCGTCTGCTACGCCTGTTTATGATCGTTTGCGAATACTGTCAAGCACGTTCACACTTGATGCGATATAAGCTACCCACAGGAAAGTTCGTGTTTCATGTAAATGCTTATATTGTAGATGGTTTATCAGTGCATGTGGCATAAATCCTCTGATAATGTAGTTGAGTTGACATTACCTTGTGATTTGAAGTGTAGGTTTCACCATTCCGTGATATAAGACCCGGTTTCCTTTCGTACGTGCTATTCAAGCGTATACAAGTGAGAATTAAGGGTATATTTGCATGGTTCCTGAATTTCATCGACCACTGCTCCAGACAGTAATTTGATTACTCTTCTACATACCGATGAACTAAGTTATCGGTTACTCTACCGTGAAACTCATCTGCCAGAGTTGGTCGTCTGCTGTAAAGATCGCGTGGTCTCAGAGGAGAGGGATTAATGTGGTACCGACGAGGTTGAATCTTGATGGATGATAAGTCTGTAGGAAGTGTGAGCGATACAGTCTGTCATGGCGACAGTTGAAGTTCATTGGAGGCGGTTCCAGTTCTCAATGCTGACATCCAGTCAGAATCCAGTTTATTCCATTGTCTTCTCTTGGTGAGTTGCATACATATCCGTGAGGGACTTTGTTCGAAATATGCCTCTGTTCACCTAGCTGTAAATGTGTACCCGGTAGGATGATATTGTTATGTGACTATTAATTGTAGTTATTAATATTTACAGATTAAATTAAATAATGCAGCAAAGAGGGTTTGGGTGATCCTGGCTCAGTCAATATGGTTAAGGTCATCATCAGCTCAGGGCCCTTGCCCCCTCTAGACGCAGCCTAGACAGCGAATGGGACTTCTCCCAGGAAGTGCTGCCTAGTCAAACCCACCCATAACTGTGAAGAATGTGAAGACTCCCCAACACTGCAGCCTTCTGCATTACCCAGATTGTCAGAAGGACTGTTTTCCTGGTAGAAAAATAAAAGTACCAATGTCAGTCAACAGATTGGGAGGTACCAAAAAAATGTGGAGTCGGACAACTTGGTACTTGGTATGCAAGTTCGAAAAGCGAGGTCCGCATATTTGCCATGATTTTCCTGAATCTTGTCGATCACATTTGTGTCAAAAAGGAAAAAAATCAATGATATAATGATTATATTGGATTTATGTAAAAGGACAAGTTCAGGTTTGTTAGCCTGAAGAGGTCTGAGGCTGTACACGGACCTATTCGAAAGAAATTTGTATTTATCATTTTCCATGGCGCCCTCTACATATTCTGGGTCGTACCATGAACCTCTGTGTCAAAACCACAAGCATGGCGCAGACGGTAATAAAAAGATCGAGCCACTCCATCATGTCGCTAAAGATACTGTGTTTGTTCCAAAGCTGGGCATCCACTGACAACGTGTTGGGCAGACTCATTAAAATCATTGCATAATCTACATTTCATATGTTCATTTTGATGCAAAATCACACATTGACGGTTTCAAGTGGGAATTGATTGGTCCTGAGCAGTAAACAGAAAGCCTTCTGTTTCACTTTTCAGGCCAGCCGACCTCATCCAAGCGAAAGACTCTGCCGGGTTGCTGATCTTCCCAACACACTGCACACATACTCGATGCAGTTGTCGTTCAGATAGCTTCTACTGGAGAAAACTTAGTCTTGGGCCGATGTGACATGGCACTTTGCTTGGTTGACACTATTTCTGTACCGTCCAGCAGTATAGAACCATCAACAAAGTCAACACTGACATTGAGATTATGTCCCACAGTCATCCTTGGCTCGTTTAAGAAAACTGTGGAAGGCTTTATTATTACTGAGTTGTGTACCTCATCCTAACATTTTCGATATTTTGTGATACTAGTTTTGTTCCTAAAGAATAGACCATAAACATGATTGAGAATAATAGCTCGATGACCGTGATGCTGTTCGTTTCATCGTCAATATCTACAGAAGGCTGTGTTTATCAGGGGCTAAGGCGCCGCAATTCGCTGTGCAGAGTTGCGTCCCTTGGGCACGCCGGAAACCTATGATTGTGGGATCGAATCCCGGTTCTCCCCGATTATGTTTCTAGGTTTGTCAGCACCATACCCGTGCTCGTGGGTTCACCGAAGTGGTAAACGTCTGAGACCTGCATCACTTCGGGCTTTCCTCCCACATTAAGCTGACACGCCGTGATATAACTGGAATACAGTTAAAAACGGCGTTAAACCCAACTCACTCACTCACTCACTCACTCCAGTCCCAGACTAGATTATCTATAGTCCACCATGACGCATCCTGCACATTGCTGACTGCAGTGACGTATAACAATTTCAGTATATTTCAGGACAGCCTCCGTGGTCTAGTGGTAGAGCGAACACCCGGAGAGCAGGATGTCAGGGGTTCGATGCCCGGCCGGGTCATGACGTTGAAAGACGTTGAAAGATGGTACTTGTTAACCTATCTGGTGCTCGGCATCAAGGGTCTAAAACAAAGACCTCAGTATCTTTCACATGTTATTTTTTAAGTTCGATAGTGGTATTTCTACGGTGAGAAATATTAACTGTGATTCGTAAATATCGAGATTTTGTTGTCAATCATTTTTTTAAAAATGCTTGTTGTCGTACCCTAACGCTAGAAAATATGCAGTTAACATTTTCATGAGAAATGGAGACGTTCTCACATCTGCTCTTTTTTCATAGAAATGGTTTTGGTGTGACGATTCTGTCGCCTATTGCCCATTTGGGGTCAAAGAGATGTAGAGTGAGTGAGTGAGCGGGGGTTTACGCCGCTTTTAGGATTATTCCAGCCATTTCACATCTGGGGACACCAGATATTGTCTTCACGCATTGTACCCATGTGGGAATCGAACCTAGGTAGTCGACGTGACGAGCGAACGCTTCAAGCGTTAGGCTATCAGACCGTTAGGTTAAAAAAAAAAAAAAAAAGTAATCGTGAACTGAGGGCGAATCTGTGCTACGTGTGTTTGTAAAAAAACAAACAAATATAGTGCAAATGTTGAATTACAGCCAGCAGATTTACACACAAAGGTCAATAAGAACATTAGTCTCGAGAATATGAGATATATTTATGACCAATGTACAGTTACTATCAACCTGATATTTGCTTGAACATTTCTGAAACAAACAGTTGCATGAACATGGAGACTATGCTTGGGTTATTTGACGGTCCAAGCAAATTTCATTAAACACCCATTTGCACATTACCCTTAGAAGTCTGTATTAAATAGATTATTTCTTTTAACAGTAAAAATATATATTGCCGCTTCCTTTATTGATATGGTGAGACCTCGTTATTCCGGACCCTGTTATTGCGGACATACGCTATCCCGGGCACCCATTATTCCGGACAGCCGTTTTCATGGACGATTACCGTTAGGAACGCCTGCAAATAATAGTAATGATAATGAAGAATCTACGTTACAGTGTATACAATCTGACATAGTAGAAATGTACAATACACAATACATGAACATAGGTCATTTGGAACAAGCAGCAACCGCATTGTTTTATGAGTAAAGATAGTGAAGTTTTTAAGAGTTTTCATTTATTTGAAGCCTTAAAATTATTTAACTTACTTCTCCAGCCCTGACATTCTGAATTATGTAAGGTAGTGTACAAATAATATATATGGTGTGTAGTACATCTTAATGATGATAGCGACTTCAAATTATTACAAACTGATAATTTTGCATATATGCAAAGGACATACACGGGGCCCAGTCGTCTAAGGCGCCGTAATTCGTTGTGCAGAGTTGCGTCCCTTGGGTACGCCAGGAACCTAAGATCGATGGTTATGTTCCTAGGTTTGTCAGCACCATACCCGTGCTCGTGAGTTTTAACAAAGTGGCAAACGTCTAAGATCGTCATCACTTAAGGCTTTCCTCCCACATTGAGCTGACACACCCTGATAAAACGAGAATACTCTTCAATGCGCCGTTAAACTCAACGCACTCACTGATTTACAAATGTAGGTTAAGTGTTCAATATCTAACATGGCATATACTCAAAACAAAAACAAAATCTGCGATCTTATTCTGACTGACCACAGAGTGATTATTTAGAAGTACATAACTCTAAACTCATTTCGTCTCTTTAGTAATGGAGTTTAATTTTCATGGGAGACATTTGCAATTTTTAAAACGTGAGAGTGCTCACGTACCTGAAACCTGAAGTCCAACCTCGGTGTCAAGGGCAAGACCATTCTTTTAAATTAAGGATTTGAATTTAACCATTTAATTTTTTAGGAGTGTATACAGTTTAACTGTGTCAAAAACTTAACAAATGTTTATGTTTTGTTATTAATATGTTAGGGTCGGTCGGGTAGCCTAGTGGTTAAAGCGTTCGCTCATCACGCCGAAGACCCGGGTTCGATTCCCGATGTGGGTACATTGTGTGAAGCCCATTTCTGGTGTCCCCCGCCATGATATTGCTGGAATATTGCTAAATAAATATTGCGTAAAACCATATGCACTCACTCACTCACTCACTCACTATTAATGTGTTATTATTATGTATTTTAGTTAACTTGCCTCTTAGTTGATTAAAAATCGCCGTCATTTAGTAAATCAATTTTAAGTGCCACTGGCTGTTTCTATTATTACATCGTGTGATCGGCGTCGTTTATGTATACGTAAAATTAATACCATTTAAAATCTGATCAACTTAATATGACGATTGTACAGAGACAAATTGAATCGAAATAAAATGTGTCTGGTCGCCACACGTTGTGTATTGATGCTAATGGTCAGTCTGTGAACAGTGACAAAGTTAGATCTAACTTTGAAATTTTGGGGTCGCACCATCATCTTATTAACCCCAGACATATTTTATCCCGATTTCTTGTCAGCGCAATATCCGTGCTGTTCGGCGTTCCTTTCAGTTGGTGATGGTGTTGGAGATTGTACGAGCGCTTCCAATGGAGCCGGTTTCACACAAGGCTTTCTTGCACACGTATTGACAAAACAGGGATACCGTTAGTCACCTTGCAGAGGGTGTCTCTCATTTGTTACACGCCCATTTGTTAAAGAACAGAACTTTGTTTTGCATTTCATTTGTTGAACAGGGATAAAAAATACACAACGTCAGCGTCAGAAAATAACCAGTCTCGATTATCCACAAAAACTGATTCCATTTGACGTAAGAGGCAAAGGAGCAGTGACAATTATGTGAATGGATCGCTGAAAATCAGTGATGACACCAGGTGTTCGCAAAAAGGAAATAGATGAGACAACATCCACGTAATGTTAAAGTACAGCCATCTCAAGACTGAGATAAGACCTCATCAACGCGAGCCTGGGTATTTAGTTACCTTTTAGAACATGATTTTTGGACAGTTTATTTAAAGAAAACATGGAATTTCTATCACTTACATACAACAAAAACATTGTGAGACGAAGATGGTTAAAAGGGAATCTCAACAATGATTAAATAACAACAATAAATAATCCCGTGCTCGTTGATTTCGCCAAAGTGTTAAAACCTTTATCACTCCTGGCTTCCCACCCCCGTCAAGATGGCATGCCGTGATACGACTGGAAATCTGTCCAAAGTGGCTTTAAAAAAACTCTCACTCATTCACTCACTCCCTCAGTCTATGTGAAGGTTATTATATCTGTGAGATCTTCCTTCGGTTAAGGGGGCGGTAGGGTAGCCTAGTGGTTAAAGCGTTCGCTCGTCACGCCGAAGACCCGAGTTCGATTCCCCGCATGGTTACAATGTGTGAACCCCATTTCTGCTGTCCCCCGCCGTGATAATGCTGGAAAATTGCTAAAAGCGGCGTTAATCCATACTCACTCATTCCTTCGGTTTCAGAACAAAAAGCCCAATATCCAATATGGCAACACTTGAATACGATTCTTCATATTCGGGAGCACTGCATGTATCACATGAACACAGATGCTTCATTACATCGATTAGATGTGCACGACATTGATTGCCTGAATCCTAATGACATGAAATCTGTGGAAACATCCTTTGTTCGATATTAACAATTCGCGAACTTTGGACATAGAACTTCCATTGCCCGACTTCCAGTCTCCTTGGGTGTTTTATGATTCCATTAGTTTGCAGCATTCTCGTACAGTCCCGGCCCGTGAACTTAAGTATGCAATACAAAAAAGTTTCGATGGATGAACGTAAATGGGTGTAAATCATTCTATTTCATGATTGTCGATTTCAGAAGGGCGTTTTTCTAGTAATTGAATGTCTGTCACCTTTGCCTTGTTAAATGAGCCACAAAGTCAGCTGCGAATGAAGTAGGGATGCTCCGTTTTAGATATTGATATCTTGCAGTCATTTCATCTGTTTTCTGAACACAGCCCTCGTTTCGGGAACATAACTCAGCACATTCTTCTGGCACCGAACGCTACCCGAAGATTAACACAAACGAAGACATCCAACAATTGATCTTTGCGAACTGGAAAGATCCGATAAAACATGGCGTTATGGTGTTCGTGTGGAATAGCTTTTATGTGATGTGTTTATCACGGATTAGGTTTAAGGTCGGGATATTTTTGCATTCTTCTCGTTTTCTTTTCACACGCCAGATGTTTGTTATTATTTCAATATATAGATTAACACTTTTTACGAAGGATTCCACGATGTTCTGTACTTGAAATTATCATCATGAAAACTCGAGATAAACCAGTCCATTACAAAGTCGGGTATTATGAGAAGGTGGCTAATTAAATAAATTTTAATTTCACTCAATGTTATTTGACGTCTTTTTATTTCCAAAATCCATGGAGTTTTCATTATTTCGGTTTACAAAGATTGTACTCATCCACAAATGGATGGACTATATGTGTTTTCATATATAGAATATTTGTAAAAAAAACATACGAAGTTGTATGTACAATGAAATGATCAAATTGATCCAAATTAAGAGTCAGAATACATAAACAATATTGTACAAATACGAATTATGAGGAAGTTATCAAAAATATAATGCGCCAATGACAGAGAGTGATAAGCCTCGATTAGCCGCCTAAACAGATCACTTTGGGCTAATAAGGCAAAATAGCGATGGAATATATATAAATGGATCACTGAACATCAATGATGACACCTGGTGCTCGCGACACCAATAGTCACGCCTGGGGTTGACTAGAATGACAGTTCCAAACTTCTGATGCTAAATCTTCATCTGATGTTTATATCATTATGTCTACTAATGTCAACATTGAGTCTTCTAGTATTGTAGACCGCCTCCGTGGTCTAGTGGTAGAGCGTCCGCCCGGAGAGCGGGAGGTCCGGGGTTTGATCCCCGGCCGCGTCATACCAATAGACGTTAAACGATGGTACTTATGGTTACCCTGTCTGGCGCTTGGCATTAAGGGGTAAAAAAAAGACTGGTCGACTCGGAGTCATATGGGGTGGAGTGGGGTGTTCATGTTAAACTGCGGCATGGTATCTCACTATATCTGGCACTATAAACCAGTATCAGTCCGGACTAGAACAAGCAGCCACACACACGCACGTCGCTGTATAAGCGCAGTAATCTTGGACGCGACGTTAAACCCCATTTCACCTCACCTCCTAGTATTGTAGATGATCTATTTGTGATTTTGGAAATTCATTCATTCATTCATTCATTCATTCATAGTCATAGCTATGTCATGTGTCGTGCATGAAAAATCTGACTTAAAACGTAATTATCATGCATGAATAAAACCTATTAACATAATTTCGTTAACTAATGTTATGAATCATACACTACACAGGATATATCCGTATTGTGACATTAGATATCAGGCATCAACAGAATACATTCAACTTTTATTAAAAGGTAAAAAAGAGTAGCATGCCACATTTCATACTCTATTTCCTTAAGTTATTTCTGACGCGAAAGTATTGACTATTTATCGATAAATTGAAAAAAGGCGTGTTTAATACTTTGGCAATAACTAAAAAATATATAAAACGACATCAAGTAATATAAAGAAATAGATAAGAAGAAAAAAATGCTAAAGTGGTTTTGTTAATAGTTCATGATTTATTGATGATTTGGAAGATGGCGACAATAAAAATGGCCATCAAGCCACATATACAAGGATTGTTCATTACATAAATATAGGTTACGGCCCATATATCAGACAGTGTAATGGCCCAGTCAAGTCGGAAAAGCTTTATACCCCAGAGCGTCTGTGTGCAAAAAATATCCCACCAAATAAAAGTTCATTCGAATATGTTTCACATGAACAATTCAGGCCAAACAAAAAGAGTGATTGAGTCTGGTTTTACGCCGCTTTTAGCAATATTCCAGCAATATCACGACGGGGGACACCAGAGATGGGCTTCACACAGTGTATGTATGTATGTATGGAATCGAACCTGGTTCTTCGGTTTGACGAGCGAACGCTCCTACCACTAGGCTACCCCACCGTCCCGAAACAAACAGAAGAAACCACTAAAGTAAGTTGATGCAAATATCTTGAACACCATTGGCAAGTATTCTGATTTATCAGCTGTTTGTTTGTTTGTTGTTTCACGCCGCAGTAAGCAATGTTCCAGCGCTATCACGCCGACCTGTAAAAATGGAGGCTGGACCGGGCAAACCAGTGATAGATATCATGAGCAACGTCCCCTTTTGTCCGGGTACAATGAGATGCAAAGCAACCAAGTCACCAAGCCGGACCACCCGATCCGTTAAGTTGGCCCTTACGTAACATATCCGTGATCCTTATCCGTGCGCAGATACACCGTTCCGGTGCCACATTTTCCCCATTATGATTCACTGTTCGCCAGCACCATACCCGGGCTTGTGGATTGCTATAAACTTATTTTACATAATAATCGCGAACACCTGGTGTCATCCTTGAGTTTCTGTGTTTCATGCATATATGTCTAATATTTGCCTTTTATGCGCAATGGAATCTGTTTCGTCGGATAAGCGGTTATTCTCTGACGCTTTATATTTACAAGGTTATCAATTGAATTTCATAGGCGGATATTTTGACTTTATTCGGATGCAATTTAATCGATTCAAAGAATCATTCACGGAAATACTCGTATTCTAAAGCCAAAAGGAAGAAATCTTTGCCTGACAGTAATGTAAAACTGTATAGTAGGCACAGAGGCTTTCCAATCATTGAGGATATTGTCATTCACAAATTACTTCTACGTGAGGCCGACCTTCTCGAACGACTGCTGCTACCAATGGGGCAGGATGTGCTCCACTGTTTTCTGACTGTGTATCACTTATAATGCCAGTGATATGCAATTGTGAAGCTGAACAGTTGTGGGATAAAAATAATAATTCATTACGGTTGCAGTAAGGGGAGCTACAGCTCTGAAATGAAAACATGGCACTTTTTATGGATAGCAACTTCTTTTAGTCTTTTTCACAACGTTTGAAAACTACTTTTTGCTCCTTCGTCGGGTGATTGCTCTGATGTGTTCAGTTTTTACAGTTAAAGGCAATAGATAACTTATCTGAATTATATAACCTTCTTAGTGTTAGTGTGATACGTGTAACCAAAAGGAGTGCAATATAATGCTCCTATGATTTCTGACCCATGAAGATCCGGGGTAGAATAGGTCTTCAGCAACCCATGCTTGACGTAAAAGGCGAGTAGACCTGTCGTAAGAGGCGACAAACGGGTTCGGGTAGTCAGGCTCGCTGACTTGGTTGATGCATGTCATCGTATCCCAATTGCATGGATCGATGCTCATGATATCAATCACTGGATTGTCTGGTCCAGACTCGATTATTTACAGATCGCCGTCATATAGCTGGAATATCGCTGAGTGCGGCGTTAAACAACAGACAAATAAAACCTATGGTTTCTTTCTGAACAAAGTAGCATTTCAACAATTACGTTTTGGAATGGTGGGATGTATTCTGTACATGAAAGAAATCAAGACATCTGTACTAAAATCACAGTCCATAGTGCGATTCCCACTATGTCACAAGCATGTATTTATGAATCACTATCAAAAAGTGATGATACCAGGTGTTCGCCAAAAGGTGAGAGTATTCTCACCGGTAACATCCCTCACAAACACATGCAAAGGCAAGTCAACTGTTGACCTGAATAAACTCGGGAACATAATCATAACAGAATTATACGAAATATTTGCTGAAATCAGGATCAATTGTACGACTGGATGTGTTAATGAATCACTATCAAATGGTGATGATACCAGGTGTTCGCGAACAGATGATAGTATCCTGCCCCGCCGGTGGCACTCGTCCCAAAGACATGCACCTGAACAAACACGGAAATATTTCACAATAGGAAATATTTCATTTGTCATTTGTGACACTGATGCTTTACATTTGGAATTCTCCTAAACGTGTCACATTCAGCATACTCTATTGTACCTCAAGATATTGGGGAGTCTGCAACACTAACGGGATCATGTGCTCAGGCGTTCTGGTTGATGTGTGTCAACTTATCCCATTTGCGTGGATCATGATGTCAATCACTGGATTGTCTGGTCCAGACTCGATTAGTTACAGACAGCCGTCAAATAGCTGGAGAGCGGCGTTAATCAACAAACAAACAAAACAAAACATGCTTTATGGCCAACTGAAGTTTAGGATTATACATTCAGACTGAATACATACCAGAGTCTGCAAATCATTATATTTGAGCTCTTAACAATACTTCAATTCTATACTTAGCATAAGTACAGAACTGCCAAAATCTGTCACACTATTAATGGCTGATGGCAACGGATACCTGACGTGAACACGAACCTTTACTCAGACATGTGGTTACAAATCGTCGAAAACAGATCCATAACAATTGATGTGTAATTGAAAATATGTTCCGCTTAATGCGTATGGGGAACACCGTTTCAAAGGTGACGCATTGATTCTCGGAACCCATTTGTATTCGCAACAACGGACATTTAGTTTTGCTTGTAAAGGATAGTGGAAAATGGAAATTAAAGACACACTTTTCTAGTGAATATAAATGTCAGACATCCATGTCAGAATGATGAGATCTGATTGGTCCACGTGATCTTGATAAACTACTGTGAAACTCGCCTTGGGGTGGAGAGAATACATTTCTCAGCAGGGGAATAAATCTCTTATACCCCGCCACGAGCAATACAGGCTTCATGTGGATTTCTGAGAGATAGAATAAATCCCTTATACCCAGCTTCAAAGCAAAAAGCTGCACGTTAATTTCAGCTCAATCGAACAGCTGTTTTCTGTCAATTTTGAATATGTGTTAATTCTATTACAATATCATATTAAAACATGTCGGTAAGATAAATTTGTCCGGCTTGTGGTATAAAACGTAACGCGGGACGCATTACTCTCCATGTACCCCTCGTGATCCTGCTACTACAACTTAAAACATCACTCGCCTCCTACGACAAGCATCGGTTGCTAAAGATCAATTCTAACCTTGATCTTCACGGGTTATATGTAGTAGTATGGAATTTAATGAAGATAGCCATCGACGTTTGTGTTTTATATATACCATTTTAGGCATAACAAGTATATCGGTATTGGGTAACTATGTATAGATCGTCTTCATTGCCTTTATCTTCAGTATAGAAATGTGACCAAGAGAATATATAACTAACCTGTAGTATGTTTGATAGATGATAGGTACATGTGTGCATATGCCTGACCATGAATTCATATGTCTGATAAACATCATGCTTGTGTAAGAATGCACTGTTACGTCTCGATTCCCAAATTAAACCAATGTTAACCCAGAAATCTGTACCAAAAGGAATTTAGTGTGAAACAAACAAACAATAAATAAATGGTATACAATGAAGAAATGTATTACAAAATTATAGTAAAGTACGTATATAACGAACACGCTTATAACGAACTGACGGATATAACGAACTGATTTTTTTGTACCGACTATTTGCTATAGTTATGCTGTATATATGCTTATAACGAACTACGGTTATAACAAACTAAAGTTAGTGGTCCCTTCGAGTTCGTTATAACCGTAGTTTACTGTAACTATGTTTACAAATCAATACAAAATACTGCACAGGAATTACAATGACAGTACACAAAAGAGTGGTAGTACAATATTTAATGGCAGTGTGAAATGTGAGAGCAGTGAAAATGACAATGACAATTATAATAACCTCGGCCCAACTGTGGTCAAGCTTCCGAGATATGCCTAGGCTGGACACCAGGGTGAAAAGTGATCCTCACACGAAAGTTGGTCTTGATGTATTGTCAGATGACATGTGAGAAGAGACAGGGACGCGGTCGCTCCACTTATATAGTCTAGCCAGCTTCCAACACATTCTACACAGTGCCAGACCAGTTCAGTGTCACTTGAACATCACAGAATATTCCACATGTTTCTATAAAGCTTGACATCCATCCATACTATTCCGGAAGTTTACAGATAATTCGAGCATATAAATATAATAACTTCCTCGGCACTGCTAACAATAAATAGTAGTAAATTCCTGACAGCTATCCATTGTCCAAATATAATGCAAAGAACTTCTACTGAATCTCAACAGAAATAATGTAAAACAGTTACAATAATCTTTACAGGAAATTACACTGCTATATAACAGCATTAATATACTTGATCATGACTTTATGTCTAATCGAATGTATTTATGTTTGCTCAATATAAATATGTTTGATAACGTGTAAATATTTGATCATAAGTAAATATGTTTGACCAATAGAATACAGGCTTGAAGTACACACTCTGTAACCTCTTCTCATATCAGGATGTTGTTCGGGGAATAAACGAAGAGACCGCCACATACCATTGCCACTACCACTTCGCCATTCATTTTGGTCAATTTTACATAGCATACGATGATTGCCATTCAGCTTCCCCAATCTCCTGTTGGAATCGAAAGTCACGATGCTAGCAGAGGTCCACATACCTCGCGAACCAGTGGCATAAAGGCAACTGGATGTTGACAAATTATCTTACGTCGTAACACAAGGCCATAATAGAACATTGGTATGCAGAGAGGGAAGCGAACGCCGTACTTCGTGTGGCCTTGTTCGTGTAGCTCAGTTAAGATTAATAAAGGTTGACCAGAAACGATTGTCATCAAAGGAATCACTGCGTGGCAGTCTGACTGATCTTATTCATACATTCGTACTGGTGAACTGTATTGGTTCTAGATAACTAGGGAGACCCGTTTTATGTCAGAGAGTTCCTTTGATATCTCTTCTGGGATAGCTTGATACAGCATTGTTAAAGCAGGTACTTAAGATAAACCTTGCATTCATGTAATAATGTAGACATGAGATTAGTTCCTAAAGTATTTGCAACATAACGCTGACTGTACAACACAGTCTTGTCATTAATTCAGGCTTCACAAATACTTTTGCAGCTATCTGAAGTCAATTCATATTTGGTTTCAAAGGAAACGTTTTGCTCATTTTTTTCTTATTCGGGTATTCCATACGTTTTATGCATGATCAAGGAAACTGACAAAACTCACAGATAGACACACGAGGCAAATTTCCAAACACGTTACATAAGAAAACGTGCAATGACATAAGAGAGGGGCGAAATAGAGTAGCGACATAAAAAGATATCAAAGAATGAAGAAATGAGTGGATTCATTCTGGCCGACTTTTTAAACACTGCTGCAGAGTATCAAAAGCTCCATCTCTCAGATACGAATGACTATCTTCTTAGGTTCGTAATACGAAAGGAGGGAGGAGTAATGCGAGCCCATAAGGAAAAGGTCATGTAAGAAACTGTTCAACGCTACGAATGTCAAAATATACAGGGTCTTCAAAATTCGAGAAATCATCTAGCCCAAAAGGCGGCTTATTACAATTGGTCATACATACATCATCTCTCCGGTGTCTTAGTTATTTTATTATTAATGACTTACCTTTTCAAAAACCATTTCATAGATTGATTAAATATGCAAATTAATGTAGGTATGTGTTATAATATACTGAACAGCATTGAAAACGCACCAGCAATAAATCTTGAAATATTACAAAAACAACTTGAGCAATGATCGATTTTAATTAGAACAGACATAAACGGATTATTAGGAAAGACGACAAAGGAAACAGGAATACAACACAGTAATTACATTTACGTCATCAGTGTAAGGAAGACACATAGGGTTAAAATGAAAAGTCAATATCTGGTATGTCCGCCATTGGCAGCAAAAATTTAGTAATGTGTTTTGACGAGCTGTTCTTCTCCATGCTTCGCCCACAACGTCGTATATTACTCATTCACTTATATATTTTCATATGACTTAAGCCCGGATACAAATACATCCATTTTCATGGTGGTGCCTTTTCAATGCTGTTCAGTATATAAGTGAAGAGCCCTTTCCATAGCCATAAGAAATCTCTACTATTGATTGTACGATTCTGACTATGCCAGGAGCACGTGTTTAGGAATCACAATCAAATAGTGATGATACCAGTTGTTCACGAAAAGGTGACCGTATCCCGGCCCATCGGCGGCACCCGTCACAAACACATGCAAAGGCAAATTAACTGTTCACCTGCAAAACACACGGGAACATATGGTACAAGTCAAAATAGGGATTGGCATGATGCGTCAAATTTGGAAATGTCCTACCAATGTTGAAACCTGAATCAATCAACTTCTGAGCAAGAGTCGTATGATGCTCTTTGACATCGTGGTAGAAGGGGCACGGGTGGCCCAGTCGTCTAAGGCGCCGCGATTCGCTGTGAAGAGTTGCGCCCCTTGGGCATACCAGAAACCTATGATTGTGGGTTCGAATCCCGGTTCGCCCCGATTATGTTTCAAGGTTTGTCAGCACCATACCCGTATTCGTGGGTTTCACCGAAGTGGTAAACGTCTGAGACCTGCATCACTTAGGGCTTTCCTCCCACATTAAGCTGACACGCCGTGATATAACTGGAAAACCTCCAACTCACCCACCCAACTCACTCACACGTGGTAGAAAAAGCATTCTCGATTGTACCTCAAATTTGTTAAATGTAGAAACCAAGGGATGGAACTGCAGGAATATTGCTCGACAAAAAGGGAAAGTTGACTATTGGAAAGTTGAAGTCATCCCTCTTGCCATGCAGTCTTGTGGAGAGTGTTTTGCCACTCTCAATCTTAATAAGAAATAAATGAGACGGTCTCACTGGTCTCCTTTATTTCCGGTTTTGTTGGGTAAATCAGTGGACGGGATTTGACTATTTGATGGTTTATAGAACGATATCAGATCATCGATATACTTGAAGTTAAACTTCTTGGCCAAATTACCTTGTTTTGACTTTGCCAATCCGAAACAGAAATTTCGATTCACATACCTGAAGAAACAGATCAGCAAGAAGGGGGGCACAATTGGTAACCATGGTGATGACTACTTCTTGCCCAAATGTCTTACCCCAACGTTTACATGGATGTTATCAGCATTTCACGTTTTCTCTGTACACTTCAGATGACATTTGCTTTCATTGTTTTTACAAATTGTCCCGAACCTCTGAATATATATATATATATGTAACTTTGTCTGTAGTCACCACCTTCTGTAGCCAAAGCCCCGTGGATCAAGGCATGAAGTTTTTTCCTTAAGTTTGTCATGTTGCATAGTTGAAGTTGAAATTGCAAAAAAAAAAGTTTTTGGAGAATCCACATGGTATTAATTTCACTTGTCTCATATACTTTGGTCCTTCCTTGATTGTAATATTATGGTTAATCTTTGAGACAAGGATTTTGTAATACATTTGCTGGACCAAGCAATATATCTCTCTTTATACGGATTGTATGCAGCTTTGGAATCCAGCACAAAAGAGGAATGGACATGTCTTCAGGTTTTAGAGTCAAGTCAAAATTTGATAGTATTGATGCGTGGTTTGGACAGATTCCGTCTTCAGTTAACATGCTGGCCTAATATGTGGTATTATTTGATGTCATATGTACCAAGTTCTTTGATCAAACAATTAAAATAGTTGTGCTTATATATTAAGGTTATGTTATTTGAGGCCTTGTCCATGGGAACAACTACACACCTTTCATGTAGGGCTGCCAGACTTTGGATTACAGGGAGCTTGAAAAAAGGGGTTTAATCCTATTCTGTTTCCTCTCCTTTAGTTTGTGCATTCTTCCAATGACAACATCACGCACTGACGTAACCCACTTTGAAAACCATTCAACAGATTCCTCTTCTCTCGTGGCCCATTTTTGGCACATGCTTCGACAGCATCCATAATGATTTTAAAATTGTGGTCCCAATTGGTGGCAGGCTACCAAAACATGACTAGTCTAAGAGAGTAAAACTATACTCAAATATACTAACATGAACATTTCAATGGACTCCAAACCAGTTCTATCAAATGGGAACTTAAAGTACAATGATAAAGATATCATTAACTGTGGATTATAGCGACAACAGACCTTCCATAATAATAAGAACTCTCTGTAACAGGAAGTCCGGTGTACGGATCCGACGACATCAGGAGCCGGTGTTTTTTAATCACTATCAGAGAGTGGTGGTACAAAGGCATGTCAATTGTTACAATCAAAATTCACAATAGGGAATTTGAGCACTTAATTTTGCTCACTGATGCGTCAAATATGAAAATGTTATCTTTCGAACACATTATCGTATAAAATATAATCAAATGTTCATACAAAATAGGAAATAGCATCAGATACAATTTGGGTCACTGATGTGTGAAATGTTTATATTTGGTTCGACGCATGGTTTTCCCGGGTTGTATATTTACAAAACACTGATACAAACGATATTGCTAGAATATTGCTAAAAGCGGCGTAAAACCATATTCACTCACTCTCTCGTATTCAAAACATCGAAAGCGGCGCATTTAGTTTCACTTTTGTCTTGTCTATCAATTTCAAATTCTGAAACGATAATACAGCGAAGGAGGAGCCTTGATGAAAAGGAAAAAATCTAACAATGTTAAAATTATATAATTCACATTAAAGCTAGTTATTTGACACGCCCCCCAATAGCCATAGTCTTGACATACATGGAATACATACCGGTATTATAAATATACAGGGGCGGTCGGGTAGCCTAGTGGTTAAAGCGTTCGCTCCTCACTCCGAAGACCCGGGTTCAATTCCCGGCATGGGTACAATGTGTGAAGCCCATTTGTGGTGTCCCTCGCCGTGATATTGCTGGTATATTGCTAAAAGCGGCGTAAAGCCTCACTCACTCACTCAAAAGAGACAACTGAGGTCTCCACACAACTAAAGTAACGATCAGGTAGATTCTGTACTCAGCGGGTTGTAATACCCAATCAGCTTCCAGGGCTTGCCGACCGCCTCTTTGTTAGCGCTTTTAGATCCTCAAAATATATACTTTGAATTAAGCGCAACAGCTTAAACTTTACGTTTAGACATTTTTTTCTCTCGACTACGTATTGTACGTTATACTGGCTAAATAATAGTGTAAGAAAATCTACCGCTATTTTTCATGGTACTAAATAAAAAAAATGTTTTCCAAACATCTGGCCCAAACTCGATTACTTACAAGATGTTGTGAAATAGTTGTAATATTACCCAAGGTGGTGTTTCACTCGTCATGGGGCAACAAGTGGACCAGTTGTCCACGCCGCCATGTAGCTGTGAAGAGTTGCTTCCCTTAGGTGTGCCATTATCCTATGATCCTATGATCGTTGGAACACCAGATTGTCTTTGATTGGGATAATTCGTTTGTCAGCATCACACCCGCGTTCGTGCGTTACATCAAAGTGTCTAAAACCTGCGTTTCAACCTTTCCTCTCCACGGAAGCGGACACGCCGTGATATAACTTGTGTTTAGGCGGTGGTAAACACACGCTCAAATACTAGTCTTCTCTGAGGAGGAGCTTATCGGATTTTAAGAAAGATTTGATCAAGCTGTTAACCCCAAAATGATCGTTTCTCGTCCCTCAATCACAGAAAATTAAAAGGCTAAAACTGAGAATGCCTGACATGTTTCGTGTTGATTAAATTGAATAACAGACAGAAATGTGGAAGGCTAACACCCTTTTCGCAGATAGCAGATAGGCGAACATTCCTTTCATTCACAGGCATTAACGTGATTGATAAAACTGAAAAATGTATGACAGATCTATGCCCTAAAGGAAACCATCGATAGACACATAAAGGCTGGAAGAACCAAAGTAACAGGTGACCTTAAACGTAACACTGAAAGTCCCCCTACGTTATATTATGTCAAATGTCAATATTTAACAATTACGCTTGGGTACTATAGTCCTCATCGGTTGAAATAGAATCACGAAATATTGCGATGATTAATTAATGAAGTGAGTGAGTGAGTATGGTTTTACGCCGGTTTTAGCAATATTCCAGCAATATCACAGCGGGGGACACCAGAAATGGGCTTCAAACATTGTACCCATGTCGGGAATCGAACCCGGGTTTTCGGCGTGACGAGCGAACGCTTTAACCACTAGGCTACCCGACCGCCCCTTGATTAATGAAGATAGCTGCATGTGTGTTAATACTCATAAGGCTAAAACAAGCCATTATACGAGGGTTAGTCAAAACGTTCTAAGCCTGACTAACTTTCAACTATGGGCCATAACAAAGTGAACTAGTCAATGTAGTACAATGTAGTATTTGGTTTGTTGAGGCCGTTTGTATATTAGTGACAGCCAGTTGAACATGATACGGGTACAAACGGAAACATAAATGGAAAAGAACGAGTACCGAGCAGTGATCATGTTTTTTACTTTAGCGAAAAGTACTCCTCAAGAAAATCATGTCTCCATGTCACAAGTGTATGGGGATAAGTGCCCTAGCTATTCCACTGTTAAACGTTGGGCAGCTATGTTTACGGTGAGGTGGGGTGAAATTGGGTTTAACGTCGCGTCCAGGAATGTTTAAGGCTGGGAGAACAAGCCTTGATGATGACGATAGGACTGGGCGTCCCTCAACTTCCATCAATGAAGATTCAATCAAGGGGATAGAAAAACTCATCTTGTCATGCAGATAGACGTATTACCTTTGCTGACCTTTCAGGGTGGCTTCAGAAAGCTTCTTCCTGACTGGAATTGAAAAGCGTCATTATCGATATGAGAAGTGTATTGAAAAGCAAGCAGATTATGTTGAAAAAACAACAACACTTTATAATTGTTGTTTTTGTTTGTAAGGCTTAGAACTTTTTGACCAGCCCTTGTTTTTGTCAAATGTCAATATTAAACAATTACACTTGGGCACTATGGTCCTCACCGGTTGAAATAGAATCTCGAAATATCGCGATGATTAATTAACGAAGATAGATGCATGTGTGTTAATACTTAAATACGGAAACAAACGATTCCGGGAACAAGGAATATTATATACAGTAATGATAAAAATTACAAAGTGCACTTTTCAAGGAATGTCCATTTTGTTACCGATAAACATCATCATTAAGGTGTGATCACGTGGTTACAATCCGGGGAAGGATCGGCAGTCCGTCGACTGCGAGCGGCTATATTTAGTAGCGTGTGCAGCGTATGTACATTATCAGCAGGAACTGGTTGATTTATGTCATCCATCCCAATTGCGTGGATCGATGCTCATGCTGTCAATCACTGGATTGTCTGGTCCAGACTCGATTATTTAAAGACCGCCGTCATATAGCTGGAATATTGCTGAGTGCGGCGTTAAACAACAAACCAACCAACCAACGTTTGATGGAAACATGTAAAGCTACACCTCTGACATTTAACATGGAGCTCTTCTTACGCTTATGATTAGCAATATCAAGTTACTTAGACCCGTGAAGATCCGGGATAGAATAGGTCTTCAGCAACCCATGCCTGACGTAAAAGGCGACTATGCTTGTCGTAAGAGGCGACTAACGGGATCGGGTTGTCAGGCTCGCTGACTTGGTTGAAGCATGTCATCGATCCCAAATGCGTAGATCGATGCTCATAATATCAATCACTGGATTGTCTGGTCCAGACTCGATTAATTACAGACCGCCGTCATATAGCTGGAATAACGCTGAGTGCGGCGTAAAACAACCAAACAACCTTAGCGTAGTAAAAAAGGTAATTGAACATATCAAGGTATCTGTTATTTTAAGCCATTGGAGAAACTGTTTGTGATTGACATCCATCTACGCCAATGCAGAAACCAAGTCAGCGAGCCTGACGACCGATCCCTTTAGTCGCTTCTTACAAGCATGTGTTGCTGAAGATCTTTTCTAACCCGGACCTACGTGGGTCGGGTGTTGTGTATTCGACTTTGTATTAGGGCAGATTTTGTAGCATGTTTCACTACATATTGCTTTACAAACGATACTTCAGAAATCGCCGCCATTTATTTCTGATCGTCTCGGCGGTGCAGTGCATCGAAGGTCTGCCCGGGGAGCGGTAGGTCGGGAGTTCGATCCTCGGCCTCGTCATACCGAAAGACGTTAAAGGGTGGTACTTGTTGTTACCCTGCCTGGCATTAATAAGTGGCTAAAACAAGGATTTGATGGCTCTGAGTCAGTATACTGTGTCTGCGTGGGGTATCCATGTTAAACTGCCGTATGGCATCTCACTGGGCAGACACTGTATCATCGACATAAGTAGTACAGGTACTGACTAGTACAAGCAGCCACACGCACACGCACGCACGCACGCACTCACGCACGCGCACACACGTGAACGTTGCTGTACAATTGGGGTTTAACGTCGGGTTCAAGATATTTTGCATTTATAGAAACAATATTGAACGCGACCTTAAACCCCATTTCACCTCACCTCACAGTTCACTTCTTGTCACTTAATGTTCTGTATCATAAGGCTTCGGGGGTTAATATAATTTGGGTAGTAGGCACCTCTTTTACACACATAGTTGAAGACATTTGACACGTTCCGATTCTAATGGTAGGTAAGCATTACTCATCATAAATCGATTTCAACCCCCTTCTGGTCGACAAAAGCCCTGGGATGTGATTACGTACTTTAGCAACAGTTAGGGAAAACACTCACGTTTCAATGCCCCATGTTCAGCCGTTAATGGTCATCGTCCAGAAATTGGTCGTCTGCTGCTCTTGTCAGTGTCGTCTGCTGCTGTCACGTGTTCTCTTCGAAGAAGCATCCGTTAAGGTGTGTCAACTGACTGTAGATGTTGGGGGTACCGTTGGTTGTGGGAGGATTGATGGTGAATATGTATGTTGGTACTTCTTTTCCATTTCTTAGTTTATGGATATATTTTTTTTCGAAACAGCGTCGATGGTGGAAAAAGAAAAATGCAATTGGAAAAACGTGTGTGTTTTTAACTGATCTTTTACAAGTAATGTCGGTGATGTGAAAATAAAACGAAATGAAAGAAAACGAGCTGCTTGTAGTGTGTCTTTCATTGAAAAGTAACATGGAAGCTTCTCTTATAATATCGATCGGGTTGTTTTTACTACTGAACAAGGTTGAAGAGACTCAAAAGGAAATAAAAAAGAATGCTTTTAAATTTTTAATTGTATGCAAAATTTGTTAAATTTGCAGTCGGTGGATTCAAAGCAAGAAATAAAAAGTAGTATTATTTTTTTTAGAATCAAGACGCCAGGGATAAATATTTAGATCGAGCCATTTCTAACTGTTTGGATTACGCTGCTGTGATGGCTTAATGCCTTAATTTTGGCAAGGTTTCTTTCACAAGAAATGAAATCCATGTTAATTTCTTTGCAAAACCCCATTCACCATCTTAGAACGTGTGGACGCATTAGCAGTGATGGCTTCTGGGAAGTTCAGGAGAGTGTATATACTTTAAAAATTACCTCTGAGAGTAAATGTTCTTCAAACATACAAACCGTATCCTTTAGCTCTGAAAAAAAAACCACATTCAGATGAATAAAAAAGATGTATCATGGGATATCTTGATGGTTGTTCCTAGAAACAATGCCTGCCCTGCACATGAGCGGATGTGGTGGTGACAAGGAGACATCTGGTTACAAGGCACTTTACAAGATTCAAACAAGCACCTGCAAGTGAATCGTAATCTTTAATAATGCAAGCCGCGTCTCAGTGCAAAAAAGTGCTTCTCGTGTTATTGTATTTCATGGTTGTAAAAGAGGGCATACCATAAGGAAATTGCTTACAGAAGAATTAGCAATAAGACGTGGCCGTTAATGTGATACTGCTGAAAAGGGTGATGTTAACTGAAGTGGATTAATTAAGGATAATGAACTGTTCGTGTGTTTCTTTCACAGACCACCTGGGAACTATGAACAGGCTTCTGTATTATTAAAAATGATCAGGCACTTATTCAGGTTAGGGACTGGGCATTGGTTGGGGAAGGGGCTGGAGGGGTGGGGGTGGAGTTGAGATTTAAGGCGGGGTATCATGAAAAAGATGACACAGTACTGGGGTTGTTAATTTTAAAAATATATATATCATAGAAAATTATGTTTTGTTTGTTTCGTTTGTTTGTTTGTTATTTAACGCCGCACTCAGTAATATCCCAGCTGTAAATAATCGAGTCTGGACCAGACAACCCAGTGATTGACATCATAACCATCGATCTACGCAAATAGGATACGATGACATGCATTAACCAGGCTTACGACAAGGCGGGAATGTCATGCAAAAATTATCATAACCACTGCCACCACTCCATGATAAATGAGCTGCCCCCTTAATGTTCTTCTGGGTTATTTTTTATTGGTGACGGTGGTAAAAATAATGACAATGAAGGACATAGCACGTGTGTGGGTGGTCTGCATGCCTACTTTCATGTCGAAGTTTGTGTTGAGGGCACGTGTGTGGGTGGTCTGCATGCCTACTATCATGTCGAAGTTTGTGTAGAGGGCACGTGTGTGGGTGGTCTGCATGCCTACTATCATGTCGAAGTTTGTGTAGAGGGCACGTGTGTGGGTGGTCTGCATGCCTACTATCATGTCGAAGTTTGTGTTGAGGGCACGTGTGTGGGTGGTCAGCATGCCTACTATCATGTCGAAATTTGTGTTGAGGGCACGTGTGTGGGTGGTCTGCATGCCTACTATCATGCCGAAGTTTGTGTAGAGGGCACGTGTGTGGGTGGTTTACATGCTTACTATCATGCCGAAGTTTGTGTAGAGGGCACATGTGTGGGTGGTCTGCATGCTTACTGTCACGCCAAAGTCTGGGGTAGAGGGCACGTGTGTGGGTGGTCTGCATGCTTACTATCATGCCGAAGTTTGTGTAGAGGGCACGTGTGTGGGTGGTCTGCATGCTTACTGTCACGCCAAAGTCTGGCGTAGAGGGCACGTGTGTGGGTGGTCTGCATGCCTACTATCATGTCGAAGTTTGTGTAGAGGGCACGTGTGTGTGTGGTCTGCATGCTTACTGTCACGCCGAAGTTTGTGTAGAGGGCACGTGTGTGGGTGGCCTGCATGCTTACTATCATGCCGAAGTTTGTGTAGAGGGCACGTGTGTGGGTGGTCTGCATGCTTACTGTCACGCCAAAGTCTGGCGTAGAGGGCACGTGTGTGTGTGGTCTGCATGCTTACTATCATGCCGAAGTTTGTGTAGAGGGCACATGTGTGGGTGGTCTGCATGCTTACTGTCACGCCAAAATCTGGCGTAGAGGGCACGTGTGTGGGTGGTCTGCATGCCTACTATCATGCCGAAGTTTGTGTAGAGGGCACGTGTGTGGGTGGTCTGCATGCTTACTGTCACGCCAAAGTCTGGCGTAGAGGGCACGTGTGTGGGTGGTCTGCATGCCTACTATCATGTCGAAGTTTGTGTTGAGGGCACGTGTGTGGGTGGTCAGCATGCCTACTATCATGTCGAAGTTTGTGTAGAGGGCACGTGTGTGGGTGGTCTGCATGCCTACTATCATGTCGAAATTTGTGTTGAGGGCACGTGTGTGGGTGGTCTGCATGCCTACTATCATGCCGAAGTTTGTGTAGAGGGCACGTGTGTGTGTGGTCTGCATGCTTACTGTCACGCCAAAGTCTGACGTAGAGGGCACGTGTGTTGGTGGTCTGCATGCCTACTATCATGTCGAAGTTTGTGTAGAGGGCACGTGTGTGGGTGGTCAGCATGCCTACTATCATGTCGAAGTTTGTGTAGAGGGCACGTGTGTGGGTGGTCTGCATGCCTACTATCATGTCGAAATTTGTGTTGAGGGCACGTGTGTGTGTGGTCTGCATGCCTACTATCATGTCGAAGTTTGTGTAGAGGGCACGTGTGTGGGTGGTCTTCATGCTTACTGTCACGCCAAAGTCTGGCGTAGAGGGCACGTGTGTGGGTGGTCTGCATGCCTACTATCATGTCGAAGTTTGTGTAGAGGGCACGTGTGTGTGTGGTCTGCATGCTTACTGTCACGCCAAAGTCTGGCGTAGAGGGCACGTGTGTTGGTGGTCTGCATGCCTACTATCATGTCGAAGTTTGTGTAGAGGGCACGTGTGTGGGTGGTCAGCATGCCTACTATCATGTCGAAGTTTGTGTAGAGGGCACGTGTGTGGGTGGTCTGCATGCCTACTATCATGTCGAAATTTGTGTTGAGGGCACGTGTGTGGGTGGTCAGCATGCCTACTATCATGTCGAAATTTGTGTTGAGGGCACGTGTGTGGGTGGTCTGCATGCCTACTATCATGCCGAAGTTTGTGTAGAGGGCACGTGTGTGGGTGGTCTACATGCCTACTATGATGCCGAAGTTTGTGTAGAGGGCACGTGTGTGTGTGGTCTGCATGCTTACTGTCACGCTAAGGTCTGAGATTTGAACACAATAAAATTACAAGCGGTAATGACTTAACTGTAATATTTCTGACGTCATAAAACACGATTCTCTCACAAATTCAGTCATTTGTTTATTGTAGGGAACAAGTGACCCACTGGTCTAAAGAAACGGAATGTCGTTGTGCAGAGTTGCGTCCCTTAGGCGTACCAGGTCCCGCGTGTCGTTGGTTTCAGTCACATGTTCTCCCCGATTATTCCCCTAACAGCTGACTGGCCATGATATAACTGAAATACTATGCAAAGCGGGTTAAACCAAACCATATATGGACGTGTGACGACAGCTCATTGCCCCCTTTAATCGTGCCAGGATCTGTGGGTTCGAATCCCAACTTGTCCCCGACTATGACCCTTTGTGTGTCTGCAGCATGTACTCCTGGTTTAAAGCATGTCAGACATTCTCCAATGCCGTGATACAACTGAAATGCTGTACGAAGCGGCGTTAACTCCAACTTATTCACTCACTTAACGAAAGGGGGGCGGTCGGGTAGCCTAGTGGTTAAAGCGTTCGCTCGTCACGCCGAAGACCCGGGTTCGATTCCCGACATGGGTACAATGTGTGAAGCCCATTTCTGGTGTCCCCCGCTGTGATATTGCTGGAATATTGCTAAAAGCGGCGTAAACCCTCACTCACTCACTCAGTCAGCGAAACAGGCGACTAACGGGATCGGTTGGTCTGGCTCTTGACTTGGTTTATGCATGTCATCGATTCCTAGTTGTGTAGATTGATGCTCATGATGTCAATCACTATGTTGTCTGGTCCAGACACGATTATTTACAGACCGCCGTCATATAGCTGGAACATTGCTGAGTGTGGCGTTAAAGAGCAAACAAACACTCAGACATAGCAACTGTTTAAGTTTCTGGGCCAGTGAAATAATGCTGGGATTGCATGTGGCAAGGTTAGCGCAGACGGTGTGGTGTCGCAGGCGTTAGAGATTAATGAATGACTATATATATCATGTTTCAACATAAAAGGTGTCTCGATAATTGTATTTATTCAGCAAATTATGCTATTTCCATAAATATCCGATGAATGATTTCTTTTGTCTGCAGCCGAGCGTTGTTAATAATAGACGTCAGACTGTGTGCATTTAAAGCCGTAACAAACCGCAACCCTACATAATATACATATATAGAAAGAGAGAGATAGGCGTATAGGTAGGACAGAATTTGTTGAGTGGTGTCGCGTATTTAAGGGGAGGTTTGCGAAGTTTTGGTAGGTATTGATGGTCAGGGAGGCCATGAAAAAAGCACTACATTCGCGAGAGTTATGGGTAAACGAAAGGGTCCATCAAAAACACATTTGGACAAGAAAACAACGAAACAAACAGATATACATTATGACGTGCTGTGCTCAGTTTTGTGACGTGTGTTGTAAACTGTATAAGTATTTCAGCTTCCCGAGGCAAGGGAGTTAACTGACTATAAAAGTCCAGTTTCCAGGCTCGATCGTAGCGCCACCAGTGGCGATTACGAGTTATGTCCCTTTCATGTCCCTCCCATTGACTAATTACTTGCATTTGCTCCAAACAAAATGGCGGCGCCCCGTCAAGATGGCCTCAGACCACAATTAATTTCCTTCTTTGCTATCTACAGTGACATGACAGCCCACCATAATTATTATCAGTCGTAGGCTGTTCTCCTGTTGCATGCTGACCAACCTGCCACTTGTCACTTAACATGCAAAGTTTCGGCCAGCATTCACCATCTCGCTTTCGCAGTAACCACTGTCAACAATGCTCACCGGAAGTTTCGAGCCGAAACACACACAACGGCCTTCAACTTGGGGTCAAATCATGGGAAGCTGGAATCAATACCTTCACAGATTGGGGCTAACAAAGAATTGACAGCAAACTACAATGTCTTATCTTTCATTTAAGCTATCACAAGTCACTCCAAAAAAATTGCCACAGGCTGAACAGCCCATTTAAACAGGGTACTATATTCTCCTATTTTCCTTCCGGTTCATGGTAAAATTTAGGGGGGTCTGTGGTCTGAGGCCAGATGATCTCATCGATAATCAAGATCTACATTAAAATAAAAACGGGTCTGACCCCGAAGCAGTGCATCAAATCACCTGAGCACCTTGATTAAAAACATGAAAAGATTTGCAAAATATCTGTCGACGCCTTGTTGACGGTACACGCACTTTGCAAATCCTGCAGTTGACCAAAATCTGCACGTTGAAGTCCGTGTTGTTTACAAGCCAGATGTCGTGTTCGTAACGCGATTTGATTGGACAATGCATAGACTCGTTACCCCAGGCAGATAATAAATGTATCTCATGGTCAGTATTGTGAGGTGAGTTGTATTTTGTTGTCAGTATCGTGATGTGTTGTATATTGTGGTCAGTATTGTGATACATGTCAATTGAAATCAAAATAGCTTCACATACTACCATTTGGGGGAATCAAACTCAGATCTGTGAAGCAAACCTGACATCTGCTGAGCTATTCCAGCAGTGAGTAAGTTGGGTTCAACTCTCCTTTGAACAGAATTTCAGTTATATCAATGCGTGCAAACTCAATTTTGAGAGGAAAGACCAAACTGATACAAGATATAGAAGTTGCCTCTTTGATGAAACCAAGGATTATGGCTGTGTATCGTGGAGGATCAGTGGATCATAATAAGAGAGCATTTTACCCCTGTCCTAGAGTGAGTGAATGAGTGTTGGTTCTAAAGACCATTTGAACAGTATTCCTGTTATATCAGGGCATGTCATCTTTATGAGGGAGGAAAGTCCGAAGTGTTGCATGTCTCCGACATTTATTTGGTGAAACATGTGAGCATGGGTATGATGCTGACAAACCAAGAAACATAATCTGGCCAAACTATGATCACAACCCACGATCAAAGGTTTCTGGTGTGTCAAAGGGAAGCAAATTGCAGCATTTTAGGCAACTGGGCCACCTGTACACCCCACCTGTCCAAGATTAATTACCTTTGCTTCACACCACACTGATCCTGGGGTCATTAAATCCACAGAGCCAAAAAAATACTCAAACGGATATTAAACACAAACACATTTTATTGTGCACCCCCTTTGTTGTTTTATATAATTTTCACCAAACAATGATTGACAAGCAACAATTGGTATAGCTTCAGTTCACTGAGTGACTAGCTTCAAAGAAGCATGAGAGAGAACATCAGTTGTACACACATTTAAAAGGTTAACAGCTGATCAGTGCAACAAACAGGAAGAGACACCAGTCAAGTGTCTGCTAGTAACAGCACATATTAAAGATGTTGTGGCACAACCCTATGCTGGTAACAATTTTTATTTAAGATATTTTATTTTGTACCACAACGATAGGCCAGTTACAGCAATTATTTCGATATTTCATTTACAACGTTCAAGTTCTGGGTGTAAAAAGACATATTTATCTCTCTTAACAATCTACCTCACACTTGGAATTGATGGGGGAAAAAGTTTCAAAAATGTGCATTATTAACCATTAGGTCCAATATAAATCAGTAAGTGGCCTTTTTTATTGGTTGGCATTTGAAAATTACCATGGAAATTTCTGGTAAATAATTGTGAAATAAAAACAATATTATTATTGGTGTCCACCACTGTCGTATGCCAAATATAGGATTTTGAACATAGTTTCAAAATGTTGTCCCTTTAATCAGAACATGGTTTCCTGAAAGAATTTTATCCTACTCCAGACTCATCAATTTCAACAAAGTTCTCTACATTATTATCATTTGGGCCAGTACCATACAAAGGTATTGACAATGAGTGAGTGAGTGAGTAAGTATGGTTTTAGTTTTATGCCGCTTTTAGCAATATTCCAGCAATATCACAGCGGGGGACACCATAAATGGGCTTCACACATTGTACCCATGTCGGGAATCGAACCCGGGTCTTCGGCGTGACGAGTGAACGCTTTAACCACGAGGCTACCTGACCGCCCCGTATTGACAATGAAATGAGTTGATGACAATCAAAGAGTTGATGGATCCTGCACCATAAACAAATCAATCATCTAAAGTTTCATTCTTTCCATCATTCTCTAAAGCAATATCTGTATACCGTATTTGTCAAATGCAATTTTACAGCATTATTGACCATACCTAGCCTTTGACATTTTCACAAAGGAACAATTGCAATATTGAGTAATGATCAAATAGAGAAATTAACGAGTCTAGAGAAAACGTCCCAAGTTATTAACAAACATTACCCTATCCGATTTTGCACTTGAAGTGACTAGACCTAATGGAACACAATTGTGTTCATTTCAACAGTGTTTATCCAGCGAAGCTAGTCATACAGAGAAATGAGCAAAGTGGAGCTATTGCTGCAGCCACTACAAATAAGCATTTGACAGCTATATAACATAATTGACAACTGAGGGTAGTGCAATCAGTACCGTTCCTTGTACATAACATACACAAACAGACATACAACAGAAGCATTGTACAGAGACACATTGATATTCATGGATTTCCTCGTCATTCCATCATCAGTTGGCCAGTGATGCTGTACATTTCACACCCCTTAATGGATGTTCGATGGAAATATATACTGTGATATCATAGAACTAATAAATTAGGTCATACCAATATTTGCCTTACAGATATTTATTATCAAGTCGCAAATTGCAAGAGGTGAAATAATTAATATTTTTTTAAGGTTGACTTATAATTTTGATTTTTTAAAAACAAAATTGCAACAAAAAGGAAACGGAAAAAAGTTTTAGCATGTTTTGAATCAAACCCTGCATCTTAAAATTGTTCATCGCCCCTACCTACCCACCAAATATCAAATTGCTGGTCCCGGTATCTGATGATGAAATAATCAGTTGAATCCAGTATTCATTCATTTATTTCTTTTGTTAAAATTCTTGATTTTCATCAAATGATTAAGTATCATTTCAATGAATTGAGGTACTGACCACAAAATGGCAGTGTTGAAACACTTGGCTTTGTTCCATGTATAAGGTTGTCATTAACTTCTCAATCCCTCAAAACGAGGAAATGCTAAAATGCCCATGTACGCATGTTACTGATCAGTTTCAAATTAGAAGCTTTTGTTGCTATGGAACCACATAAAAAAACAATACAGATGGGTTTAATAACTCTGTGGAATCTCAAAAATGAATACCTCAATGCCACCACATCAGGTCTTCTTACAAGAGAACAGGCTGAGTATTTATAGTTAGCCATGGGTAACAAGCAGTCACCATTCGGCAGGCTGTTTGTAGCTGTCAGGATTCAAAGTAACTGCATCGTAAATTGACACACAGTTCATCATTCAGGCAGTTTTCAACTGTTAACATGGCTGGTGTCACAAACATCATAGTTGCAGATTGAAGTCCAGGGTCCACTTGCACTAAACAATCTTAGCGCTACAATGACTGTCTATGTTTGAGTAGGGGTGGACAATGGTCATAATGCTAATACCTCTTTGTAGGTCAAGGCTAGGGCCCACTTGAGCCAACTCATCTTAGTGCTACGATGATTGTAAGTTAATCTTACAGTAAGGTGACAATCGTAGCACTAAGCATGCTTAGACTTCCTTGTAGGCCAGGGCCATCATTCATACATAAACCCATCTTAGCACTACGATGATCGTAAGTCTGTTTAGAGTTAGACTGACAATCGTTGTAGCACTAGACCTCTTTGTGGGACAGGACCAGGGCCCAATTGCACAAAACAATCTTAGCACAATGACTGAATTAAAAAGATGGGAATTACGATCACCATGTCATACAAAGTGATTTTAGTGTCAGTACTGAAATAATTTGAGTGAATAGGAGTTTGATTTGTCTTAGAACTAAGTTCTCTTTGTAGGAGTCCAAGGCTCCAGCCTTAAATTACGGGAGTCATAACATTCATTGCACATGAATTTATTTCCCATACCCAAGAGACATTTACTAAAATCAGAGATTTGTGGAATGGAGCTTGAAAGCTTTCAAACTTAGCATTATCATGGCAATGTTAAGTGAGTGAGCTGGGGTTTAACACTGCTTAGAGTGAGTGAGTATGGTTTTATGCCGCTTTAAGCAATATTCCAGCAATATCACAGCAGGGGAAACCAGAAATGGGCTTCACACATTGTACCCATGTCAGGAATCAAACCCGGATCTTTGGCGTGACGAGCGTACACTTTAACCACTAGGCTACCCGACCGCCCCTTACACAGCTTTGAACATTATTCCAGTTTTATCACAGCGTGACGGCTTAATGTGGGAGGAAAACAATTAGGAATGGGGGTTAATGTGTCCAAAGTGCTAAGATCCAAAGCTATTTTGGTGCTATGAAAGCAGTAACATAAGATAGTCGTAGCAGTAAGACGGCTTTGTGCCAATTACCCTGGCTGTTTCACAGCAATCCATCTAAAACAACACAATTTACGGAATATAAGTCCAATTCACTGGAGCTATTAATTACTTGTATTTAATCAACATTTACACTCTTATGGAAGTAAACAAACAAATGATCAGCAAATGTTGAAATATTTGACAAAAATGATATAAATCTTTACCTGAACAGACACAATGTAATGCAATTAGGGCAATTTCAGTTTTCTATCACTGGCCTGATCAAAATAATGTCAGTGTTTTGGCATTGTCACCTATACTAGCGCTAAATATCAAGTTACAAAAACAAAATCTTCATATAAAAATGTTTATTAAAGCAGTAATTGATTCCTTACATCTCTTACGATCTGTAAAAAGAGTGAAAATATTGAAATGCTTGACTCTGAAGCAGTTCTTGAAATCACAATACTAACAGCATGAATTTCACAAAGCTTTTTAATGGCACGTCATGTAAGCTATGGCTGTAACCAATTTGGAATGAACGGATGACATACTACCAAGACAGAGAGAAAAGCAAGGAGAGAACATACAGAAGAAAGATAGGAGATTCACCAGCAAGAATTGATCCACAAGACAACACATATAAAACCACTCCTCAGTCTTCGCACACAAGTTCTCTCACAACAGATTTCTGACAACCTATGTAAAACTGACCGTCTTGCTGAGACTGATCTTGATTGACAGTAATGACAGGATACGTTAGATTACAGGGGAGGCCATTTGAATGGCATCATAATGTCCGCATATAATGACTAACTCGGAAAGTGTACTTCATTGAGGATAAAGTACAGTCGGCACCTTTCCTGTTAGCGAACATCACAGAATACCTTGGAAAGAACTGGTTCTTGTTTATCAGAATAGATGTAATTTGAACAGCGTCATGACGTCAGCCCATGATGCAACTCAAAAAGGGTATTCATTACAGGATAAAGTACAGTGGGATGTGGGTGTGTAGTGTGTATTGGGTGTGAGATGGCATGGTTTTGTTGAGGAGAGAAAGAAAAGTATTTTAGAAAGACATTATATTGGATGCAACAGGAAGAATAGCCTCCAAATCAACAAGACACGGCCAGTCCAGATAACATTGGAAGGAACAGGCCAAGGCTGACTAGGCTGTACCCTGAGACTGGTCAACACATATCCAGAGTTGTCAGAAATCTGTCTCGTCTCATTTTACAGTTTCTATGATCCTGAGTGGCCACCCTTTACATGATCTCCGCGACATGTAATGAAACACAGTGACTTCTTAGCGTCTGATTACTCCTTACGTTAAATCTTGTAGACTTGAGCAGGACTTGTCTGTTTACAAAGCATAATGCCCAACTTATAACAGCACTATCACAAATGATGCAGCGGAATCTCATCACAGTCATACTCTTCCTTCACTGATGGCGAGGACTCTCAAGTATTCCATCAGGTTTATATGTTCTTTCTGAGACAGGTCCACGCATCTCATCACAATCATATATTCCTTCACTGACAGAGAAAAATCTCAAGCATCTTGTCGCAATTCTTTTCTTTCACTGACGGAGAGGAATATCTTGAGCTTTTCTTCACATATATTCATTCCTTCATAGCCTCGTCTCCAAATGTACAGAAATGTATGGGGGAAAACGGATGTTAGGTGTTTTTTTCCAATCAATTAACATGAGAAGTGTCAGAACATATGAAGAATTTTTATGAAGTACAGATATACTTCATGATGACCATCTCCTTCACAAAAGATATCCACATGAACAACGGTCAAACACATTTTGTTCAAGAAGCACAGACAATTACGCTGGACTTTCATATCCTTTAACTCGGACTTGAACTAATATTAAAACAAATATCCACAAGATAACATAAAAAGCATCCACATACACCAATTTTCCGTGTTTCAAAATCTGAAATGCATTTGGACAA
This sequence comes from Haliotis cracherodii, assembly GCF_022045235.1. NCBI lineage: Eukaryota > Metazoa > Mollusca > Gastropoda > Lepetellida > Haliotidae > Haliotis > Haliotis cracherodii. Next base: position 37,937,504 of record NW_027266343.1, read on the forward strand.
AGTTCCAACAGAATGCCGACCGTGAACTCACTATGCATAACACATGTATCATATAAAGGGAGGTAACTCATCCACGGTCACAGTCAGGCAATCACACAATCTCCACCTTTCAGTGGGGTACAATAATAACAATGTCCTATGTACAATTTATACAACAGCAGGTGTCTTGCTGGGCCATCATGACTTCTTGGTTTCAGGCTCTGGCTTGACTATTTGAAATGAGATGAGATACTCAGGGTATGCCTGGAAGGAGAAGAGAAGGAATGAGATACAGTCGTGAAATATCTTGTTCGTGGTCATCCATTCAGGGATTTATCTAGATCTGCTCAGAGGCTGATATTCAGCCCCAAGTCTGCAGCCAATGTTAAAACATATCCCAAATTGGTATAAAACATTCCGAGTTCCAACTGTTAATTTAGTTTTACACTAACATGTTGAATGCAATGTTCAAATATCTTCAAAATGTATAAAGTAACAATTTTGAAAAAAAAGGATTGTTTTCTGATTTCCCTGCCAAGGGTACTTAGTTGGCAAACCTTGATAAATCCTTGAGTGAGTTCAAACTTAAAACATTGTACCAAGAAACATTATTCTTCAACCTTTTTTTGAATCAATTCTTATCATCTATTAAATCACTAAAAAATTCATAATATTTCATTTGAAGATTTATATTCGTTATGACTCCATATCTGTAGGCCACATCTGCAAATCTCCTGGTCCTATCTCAAATCTCCCCATCTCATATCTCCAGGCCCCATCTCATATCTCCCGGCCTTATCTCCATAGCTCATAACTCTTGGCCCTATCTCCATATCTTGTGGTCCATCTCATATATCCTGGTCCTGTCTCATATCTCCCCATCTCGTATCTCTAAGCACCAGCTCATATCTCCGGATCCTATCTCCAAAGCTCATATCTCCCAGTCCTATCTCATATCTCCTGGTCCTAGCTCTAGCTCCTGGTCCTATCTCACATTTCCTGGTCCTATCTACACAGCTCGTATCTCCTGGCCCTATCTCCACAGCTCGTATCTCCACAGCTCGTATCTCCTGGCCCTATCTCCACAGCTCGTATCTCCTGGCCATATCTCCACAGCTCGTATCTCCTGGCCCAATCTCCATATCTCCTATCTCCCAAATTACATCTCCATAGCTCATATCTCCTTGCCCTATTTCCCATCTCCCCATCTTACATCTCCTGGTCCTATCTCATATCTCCTGGCCTTGGCTCATATCTCCTGGTCCTACCTACACAGCTCGTATCTCCTGGCCCTATTTCCACAGCTCGTATCTCCTGGCCCAATCTCCATATCTCCTATCTCCCAAATTACATCTCCATAGCTCATATCTCCTTGCCCTATTTCCCATCTCCCCATCTTACATCTCCTGGTCCTATCTCATATCTCCTGGCCTTGGCTCATATCTCCTGGTTCTACCTACACAGCTCGTATCTCCTGGCCCTATTTCCCATCTCCCCATCTTATATCTCCTGGCCCTATCACCATATCTCCAGAAGCTTACCTGTTCCCCTCTGTATACCACATACTCCGCGAACGAGAGTCCGCCTGTACTCGGTCGACCTATCACAGAATGGTGGCCTGGGGGGGCATGTGCCATCTTCATCGCACTGAACTGGAGGAAAGACTTGCCTAGCGTCACTCGACATAACAATAACTGCCTGCAACAAAACAATCAAACTTGTGTTATAAAAATAATTCAACTGATCATCTCTGAATATCTTGTAGCACATTGGCAAATATTTAGTTTGTGACAAATTACTCAAAATAAAGAAATAATCCAAGTCATGCGAGGCAAACCAGGAACAGAAAGTGAATAACGACTCATTATCAAATACATCAGTTAAGTCACCAAGCTTGATCATCCCATCTTCACACGGTGTCTTAAAAGACAAGCACAGGGTACTGTCAACCACTTCCCATGGTGGAAATAAGTTTGTGTATTGACTTAGTAATATAGTACTCAACACTTGATAGGGATAATCAGCTATGCCATTCTCCTTAAATATACACAGTTTTGTGTATCAATGGAAAGATAAAAATAACCCCATCAAAAACGGAGTTGAATATTATTATAACACGGAAATATAAATAACTCACTGTACTGTCAAATACCACTGCCTCATGAACTATGGATAACATTCACAGGGTGGAGGACAGACTGTGAATGCCAATACATACTTCAAATGTTGCACGAAAATAATGTTGGTCGGGTTGGTTTGTTGTTTTATGCCGCACTCAGCAATATTCCAGCTGTAAATAATCGAGTCTGGACCAGACAATCCAGTGATTGATATCATGAGCATCGATCCACGCATTTGGGATGCTTCAACAAAGTGAGCAAGCCTGACCACCCGATCCTGTTAGTCGTCTTCTACGACAAGCCTAGTCGCCTTTTACAGCAAGAATGGGTTGCTGTGGACCTATTCTACCCCGGATCTTCACGGGTCCACATGAAAGTAATGAATGTGTCTCATTTTTTCAGAAAAATGATAAACAGAAAATTACTATTTACACTGCAGCCAGCAATATTACAGCAGCCTGTAACTGATCAGTTCTAGGACCGGCAAACCAGTGGTGGATAGTATGAGCAACAATAATGTACAAGGTACAATGAATTGAAATCAGCACAATCACACAGTGTTACCATCCAATCCTATGTCAATTGTTAATCATGTGGTAATTATCACATGCTGATTGATTTTGTTGTTTATATTCATCTTTGTCATCACATAAGAAATGTAAAAGGCGACTATACTTGTCATAAGAGGGACTAGTGCAATCCCAATTGCGAGGATCAATGCTCATGTCAATTACTGGATTGTCTGGTCCAGACTCAATTATTTACAGACTGCCGTAATATAGTATGAAAATTGCTGAGTGCCGCGTTAAACAACAAACAAACAAACAAACAAAACTAAAGGAACATGGAAACTATGCAGTTGACAGATACAGTTAGTGAGTGAGTTGGATTTCATGCCACTTTGAACATTATTACAGTTATATCACAGGGAGTCTGCTTGATGTGGGAGGAAAGCCTGAAGTGGTGCAGGTCTCAGACGTTTACCTCTTTGGTGAAACTCACGAGTACAAGTATGTTGCTGACAAACGTGGAACATGGACTATTTGTGGACGCATTACTTACCTATTACATATATAACAGGATCTATCTTTATGTACAGGGCACCCAGTGCCGCCACCGATACCATACACATACTGGTTGCTCTTGGAGGAATTTTCAGCAAAATATATCCCTGAAACATACAAACAGTAAAAATACAACCCTGTAACTTGCTTTCCGTTTTTCACATATTCAAATCATTCTGTCACTTCACATAAATATCGACTAAAATTTGTTTTGTAACAATGTTATCTAAATGAAATTGTCATAGAATCATATTTTTATCCTAAGGTCAATTAATATGTGGAATATTGAAGCATCAGACACAGCCTTGTAAATTCACGCTAGTCTGCTAGCCCGAGACTACTAAATTGTGCTGAGGACAAGATTCTCACTGACTAGTACCATTTGAGGGCCATAATTGTGAACTTGTTCTCAATGCTTCAAATTCGTTACAAATCGGTACTGAATAGAACTGACAGAACATGCAAACATTGTAAACATTTGTCTTGTTCCAGTGGGACTAGCTACAAACTGTGAGGGCCAATGTAATTAGGTTTCCACTGGTCCTCTGGACTAGTCCTAAGATAAATGAGTTTGAGGTTGCAGTCACGAAACCCATTTATTACCCATTCTAACCCAGAATCCCCCAGGAGGCTGCCCTTACAACCATTTAAAAAAAGCAAGGGATTATGGGAACCAATACTGCAGCGGTATCCATTCAAATGCACATACAAATCTAAAACTAAATGAATGAACTTCTGTTCCAATGACATCAGATAACCAAACATGCTTCAAAGGCACCTGAAATGAGGTGAAATTGGGTTTAACGTCGCGTTTATTGCACTAATATAGTGACGTGCATCCATGTGTGTGTATGTGTGTGTGGCTGCTTGTACTAGTCGGACTGATGCCGATTTATAGCGCCGACTCACTGCCGCAGTTTAACGTGAATACCCCACTTAGACACAGTATACTGACTACAACTAGTCCTTGTTTTAGCCCCTTTATGCCGAATGCCAGACAGGGTAACAAGTACCATATTTTAACGTCTTTTGGTATGACGCAGCCGGGGATCGAACCCCGGACCTTCCACTCTCCAGGCAGATGCTCTACCACTAGACCACGGAGGCGGTCTCAAAGGCACCTGAAGAAATTATCCATAGAAATCCATAAATAAAAGAAACTTCCATTCCAATGACGTGAACTTACCAGCACCAAACATGCCCCCGATGTAAGCATGTCGTTCATCGAAACCCTTGTGCACAATGGAGTTTGTGAAAGGCGAGCCATGAAACAGCAGCCTCTCATTGGGGTGTCCGTGGTTCTCTTCCCCGACCTCCTTGCGACGATGACAGTACCTCTCCCACAGTCGCTTGTTCCGAACTTTTTGGATCTGGGAAGTCAAGCAAATTTCATTAATTCTGCTTAAAAGAATATCAAAATCCATCCAAAAAACACTTTATACTTAGCTACAAAGGTCCAATAATGTGAAACAAATGTTAATCTAAATCCAGTTGTTTTTCTCAGGCCTACATATTCCATCCCATCTTCCTGATACAAGGGTGTTAAAGTCCAGTTTCTACCCTTGCTGAACTAGGCTGGAATTGCCAGGCTGGATTTTAGCGCCACCAGTGGCGATTACCAAGTATGTCCCTACTATGTCACTCCTATAGACCAATCAGATTCCATCTCTCATATCATTTGTATTTGCTTCAAACAAAATGGCAGCACCCAGTCAAGATGATCTCATCAATAATACCAAAAAAACCTGAGAAGTGCACCAAATCACATGAGCATCTTTATTAAAACCATAAACGGATTTGTAAAAAATATCTCAATGCCCAGTTGGCTGTACACACGCTTTGCAAATCCTGCAGTCGACCAAAATCATCATATTGAAATCTATGTTGTTTACAAACCAAGTAGTCCAGTTCGTTACACAATTTTTATTGGACTATGTATAGACTTTAAGTCCAGCCGAAAAATAAATCCAGAATTCCGGCCTTGTTCGGCAAGGGTGGAAACTGGACTTATATAGTCAGTTAACTCCCTTGCCTCGGGAAGATGATTCGATCGGGTCTTTAAAGTTAACTTCTACTACACAAAGAAGTTAATAAACATGTTTGTGGTAGGCAAAAGCTGATGTGTTTGATTCCCATATACCCCACAAAGTCTTGCATGACAGCATTAGGTATGCTTCCCCCAGAAAGCATGTGTGTACAAGTGATCTCATTTAACAGTGGTGGCAGATGGTGATCAATCGTCTTGGTTGCCAGGATGAACTAAACTTACAAATTAACAGTCCTGAGACCATCTGTCAGGCATCTGTCAAGTCTCTATTATTTAACAGTATGATAAAATTACCTTCAGAATATTATATTTATTAAAGATGCCTCCAACGCTGTCCTTATGGTCTCGAATAGTGCTCTGCATCTGAGAAGGAAGTTGACAGGGATAAGTAACACGACATGTTTAAACAAGACAAAATCAGCAATTGATGGGCCAACTATCACAAGTCGTAGTTAATCAACTTAATGTCAACAAATGTTTTAGGACTGCGACTCACTCCAGCAAGTGTGCCTTGCACGGATCTGGGAGTTTTATATAGATTTTACATATACTACTCAAAAGAAGTTACAGAACACCTGATTTCTTTACATAACTATAGTTAATTTGTCACGGCTGGTGGGTATTACAACACACAGCATTCAAATATTATGGGTGATCTTTAACTTGTTTTGAGTAGTATACATTGGCTACAACAGTCTATTCTCAGTACATAAACATTTGTAACTTCTATAATTCAGGTCAGTATTGAGGGCCATGGTAACAAATACCTCACAATACAGAAGACAAGAACAGTCTACCAATGCCACTAGTTCAAATCAAATGCCAGACTATCCAGTGATTGACATCATGAACATTGATCTACGCTATTAGGATACAATGACATGCATCAACCAAGTCAGCAAGCCTGACCACCTGAACCTGTTAGTCAACTCTTACAACAGGCATAGTCATCTTTTACTGCAAGCATGGGTTGCTGAAGACCCCGTATCTTCACGGGTCAGCATCCAAAACAAGCCAGCAATTGACGTATCTATTATAGTGAACTTACCTGTTCCTCCACAGAGATGTACTCTGGATCATCAGGTGTAAGGTCAATGAGGACCGTCCCCGAGCTGGACACACCCGATACAACAGCCGCACCTGCAGAACGACAGAACCATGCTGTATACCATGGTGGGAAAAACTCTCTACCCCTCCTTATATACACCTTGTATACATCCTGCAGAACAACAGAGCCATGCTGTATACCATGGTGGGATATAACTCTCTACCCCTCCTAATATACACCTTGTATACATCCTGCAGAACAACAGAACCATGCTGTATACCATGGTGGGATATAACTCTCTACCCCTCCTAATATACACCTTGTTTACATCCTGCAGAACAACAGAACTATGATGTATACCATGGTGGGAAAAACTCTCTACCCCTCCTAATATACACCTTGTATACATCCTGCAGAACAACAGAACTATGCTGTATACCATGGTGGGATATAACTCTCTACCCCTCCTAATATACACCTTGTTTACATCCTGCAGAACAACAGAACTATGCTGTATACCATGGTGGGATATAACTCTCTACCCCTCCTAATATACACCTTGTATACATCCTGCAGAACAGTGAGTGAGTGAGCGAGTATGGTTTTACACCGGTTTTAGCAATATTCCAACAATATCACAGTGGGGGACACCATTGGGCTTCACACATTGTACCCTTGTCAGGAATTGAACCCGGGTCTTCTGCAGGACGAGCAAACGCTTTAACCACAAGGCTACCTGACCACCCTCTGCAGAACAGAACCATGCTGTATACTAGGGTGGGATATAACTGTCACATCTACACCTTATATTACCTGTCTTATTGTGAATGTGGTCAATCACTGACCCCATCAAGACACGTCTTTATCAACTATATCCGTGTAGTGAATGGTTCCACAAAGAAAATCCAAACCAGTGATTGATGGAGTAAGCATCTCTCCATGAGGTACAATGGCATACAACCAGGTCAGGTCACAGATGACGGTTTGTTTTGCTTATTTCCATTCTCAGCCGACAGACTCCAATTCAGATGCATTGTGTTCAGAGTACTGTGATGTCACAGTTAATGACTGATTTCTCACCAACCGATAAACAGCTTTGGTAACCTTTCAAAACTCACAAGGAAGATTTTACAGGTATCAAGGGCCAGCAAAAGTTCCAACATGTTTTAAGGTATTGCTATATGTTATCACTATTCATCCTAGTGGATGTTCTCGGTTAATTTCCATCCCTGCAAAGGGTCTTCAGCATAATAATCCCTTGCTTAACCACTACGCCAATCCAACACCCCTTTCTACTGAATGAAACAAGGGCTATTTCTTTTTAGCAGTAAAAAAATTGGGGCACAAAATTACCAGTGGGAATTCTGAATTTTTATTCCATTTTTCTCAATTCATCAATTGTTTCTTGGTCTGCAGTGTCTTGCTCCCTTGTCTATGTTGAACTGTACAAGCCTCACCGCATAACACAATACTCGGTGCACTAGTACATACCTTTGGTAGAGATGAGCTTCTCCACGCCTTTAAGTATTTTGTGCCTGTGACCATAAGCATTAATGCCAATGTCTTTCAACTCTTCGTGTCCCATTTCAACCAAAATGTCCATTGTAATTTGTTCCTTTTCAAAAATATCTCTGAGCTGCTCAAGCCCGATTGATCCAAGGAATGCCATGACACTAACAGCTTCAATGCTTCTCTCGCCTTCTCCGATAGACCTCTCCATGTTACATCCATCACCGACCTGCGGACTCCCTCCCACGGCACCAACAAACCCATCCGAGCTGCTGTTGAGAAGACTGCTGAAAGAAAGAGAACAGTTCTTTAAGACTCGCTTTGGTGGTGAACATGAATTATTATGAAAAGATATCAACAACGAGTAAACGTTTGGCATCGAAATATTGAAAGAGCTGAAACTAAAATTTAACCATCAGTAACATGAACTGGTTTTCTGTAATGACTATGTTAATCCCTTATACTTTGTTTGCGTGGGCTGGGGCGGGGCTGGGCTGGGTGGGATTGGCCGGGCTTATGTGCGAGCGAGTGAGTGTGGTTTCACATCGCTTTTAGTTATATTCCAGCAATATCACGCCAGGAGACACCAGAAATGGGCTTCACATATTGTACCCATGTCAGGAGTCGAACCTGACGTGATGAGCAAATGCTTCATCCACTAGGCTACCTGGACGCGTGATTATTATCATGACACTTACGTGCTGGAGCATTACATGGTGTAGAACACATCAAGAGACTTACTTGCTAGATGAAGAACTGCTACTGGTGAGGTTGCCGCCACTGCTGCTGCCTCCCCCGGCCTGCGCCTTGGGGACACTGGGGGGCATCTGCACTGGTGGCATGGCATCCTGGAGGAGTGCTCGCACATCATCCGCCTGGAACAAAAATATTTGAATTTCCTTTACTTATTTGAAATCAACAAAGTCAAGATTGAGATTTGTTTGGATTGCTTGTTTGTTTGTTGTTTAACGCCACACTCAGCAATATACCAGCTATATGACGGTAGCTTGAAAATATTCAAATCTGAACCAGACAATCAAGTGGCTGATATTTTCAGCAACGATCCACATCATCTTCAGAACATGCTTCCTTTTTTAGGGGTGTTTTTTTAGTCAGCTTACCGTTGCAAGATCCAGAGGTGACTGGCCCTCCTGGTTCTTCATAGTGGGATCCGCTCCATGGGCAAGCTGGAATGTGACAGGTTAACTTGTCAAGACCATAAGTCATATTCCATGAAAATTAGAACTACTTATTCCAACACGTATCAAATTAATGCACATACAGATAATACTAAGTACATAACACCTAAATAACCAGAGCAATAGTGTAAACTGCATCACAAAACATTATAAAACAACATTATTCACACACTTCAACCTGTGGACAAGCAATAAGGAAGGGGAAGTAACTGTAAAACTAACAATAGAAATTATCTCCCCTTGGTCCATTTTCCACCACGCACCAAGGGTACTGGTTCTCTCCTACACCAAATCAGAATCAGTTGTTCAGCCAGCCGCTTTTATAAATCTGGCAGCTGCAAGATTTTATTATTTTTAAATAAAGCAGGGTAAAATTGGTGTGGAATTGGGGTTGGTGTGGGTACCTCCCTATACTAGGCTCCCTATACTATAAAGGCTAAGCTAGTTCAAATTTGTGTAATTATTGCAGCATTGAGGCCAGGCTGTGCATACAAGTACATCTAATGGCTGTTGAATGCCAAGTTGTTCTAAACAGAATATAACGTCCCCATTGAAGTCTATGGGAAAACATTTTGTTTTATGTTACCAACATGGTAACATTTTGTTTTATGTTACCAACATGGGGAATATCATTTTTATCTGACAATAAGACTATATGCAGAGAGACAAACGAAACCTACCAAAAGGGAACAGAGCTGTGTCCTTCCTTTCTGAGCTGCTTCGTGGAGAGGTGTAAAACCCCATCTGTCTTGAGCATTAACACAGGTGTTGAATTTGATTAGTAGAGCAGCTATTTCTACATGCTGAAACAAAGACAAACAGGTCAACATTAATACACCATGCACAGGGGAGCTGGAGATAACAGGTCTGCAAGTTTTCCATCCAATAAAACAATTTAAATTATTTGAGTTTCAGTTAACAAATAACAGCTCATGTGGTTCATAAATAACAGCACATCCATCATAGATGAAACAGAGTAAAAGAAAACCAGTTAAAGGCTTGGATAGAATATCTAAAGGGATGTTCACACATAAGTTGTGTGGGGCTGGGAAGGTGAGTAAGGAATATCTCAAAAGTAAGGAACATTTTTAACAGTTGCCATTAAAATGCAGCAAATTCCACTCCACGTTATTGCCTTGTTCAATGGAGGAGTGGATTTTCATTCTCAGCTCCCTTTGTTTGGTCTTGTTTACCACAAATACAACCATAACAAAAATGAAACATGATAGTCTAAAATTGAGAACAGATGATGCTGAGTGTTTCCTTCAGATCAGAACAATACTCTTCAAGGGTATTAAAATTTTCATATTGGGGAGTCTTAAAATGCCAAGGCAGAGATAAAAACTTTCAATGCTCAGAACCATGACTAAATTTTCTTCTTGGGAAGCCTTATGAAAACAAGAGTTGACAACTTACCCCATACGAAGAGGCATTGTGGAGGGGTATGAGTCCACCTTTGTCCTGGGCGTTCACATCAGCTCCATTCTCCAGTAGGAACTCTGCTACTTCCACATTGTTGTAGCCAGCTGGAAAAGATTGTAGTGTTAGCCGTTTGTAGTGTTGGCAGGTTGTAGTGTTAGCCGTTTGTAGTGTTGGCAGGTTGTAGTGTTGGCAGGTTGTAGTGTTGGCTGGTTGTAGTGTTGGCCGATTGTAGTGTTAGCCGTTTGTAGTGTTGGCAGGTTGTAGTGTTGGCTGGTTGTAGTGTTGGCAGGTTGTAGTGTTGGCTGGTTGTAGTGTTGGCAGGTTGTAGTGTTGGCTGGTTGTAGTGTTTGCAGGTTGTAGTGTTGGCTGGTTGTAGTGTTGGCTGGTTGTAGTGTTGGCTGGTTGTAGTGTTAGCCGATTGTAGTGTTGGCTGGTTGTAGTGTTGGCAGGTTGTAGTGTTGGCAGGTTGTAGTGTTGGCTGGTTGTAGGGTTAGCAGGTTGTAGTGTTGGCACATTGTGGTGCAGGTTGTAGTGTTTGCTGGTTGTGAGGTTAGCTGTTGTTTGTAGTGTTGGCACATTGTAGTGTGGATTGTAGTGTTGGCTGGTTGTAGGGTTAGCAGATTGCAGTGTTGGCAGGATGTTGTGTTGTCAGTTTGTAGTGTTTGGCAGGTTGTAGGGTTAGCAGATTGCAGTGTTGGCAGGATGTTGTGTTGTCAGTTTGTAGGGTTGGCAGGTTGTAGGGTTAGCAGTTCGTAGTGTTTGCAGGATGTTGTGTAGATTGTAGCGTTGTCTGATTGTAGTGTTGGCAGGTATGTAGTGTGAACAGATTATAGTGTTGGCAAGATCCCTATTCGTCAGAAATAAGAATTGATGATTAAATCCCAAAAGTTAAGCCCTACTCATGTTAGCAATACAACAAAGGCAATGAGTAATCATACCTGCGAGATGTAGGGGTGTAGAATTTCTGCCCTGTGTGTCCCGACAGTTGATGTTTTCCTGGGATGCAAGTTTCTGTACTCTGGCAAGGTTTCCTTTCTTAGCAGCTTCCAGCAATGCAGCATCACCTGAACAAAGTAACACATTGTGTTCTCACATCAAACTACTGCCTCTGTTGTCTATAGTATTGTAGGTATCTTGTTATCTCATAGTAACCTCACATATCATTAATTTGTACGTCACTCGGCCATTGGGTGATGAAAGGGTGTTCCATCTCACATGTCATGACTTCAGTTGCTTGCATGCTGCACATGGCCTTTCTCTCGACAAATGTTTATAGAATTCATGTTATATCACGACTGCAGTATTGTTTCACTACAAGGTATCTGATGGGTTTTTTATTCATTCTGGTATTTGTTGCATTTCATAAGTTAGTCCACTGCTGCTCTGTTTTCGTGAATACCAAACCACTCAATATGAAAGTAAGACAGTACTTTAAGACTTATTGTGAGGAAAACTCCCAATGGCATTACATACAGAGGAGTCACGCTATGACAAACTCGTGAAGATACGGTTTAGAACTGGTAAGAGACAACTAGCGGGATTGGGGGGTCAGGTTTGCTGATTTGGCTGATGCATGTCAATATCCCAAATGCATAGATTGATGCTGATGATGTCAATCACTTGATTATTTATGGACTGTCGTGATAAAACTGTCGTAATATTGCTGAGTGCTGCGTTAATTAATGAGTTAGTGACTGAGTTTAACGATGCTTTTAACATTCCAGTTATATCACGGCATGTCAGCTTAATGTAGGAGGAAAGCCCGAAGTGATGGAGATCTCAGACCTTTACCACTTCGGTAAAACCCACGAGCACAGGTATGGTGCTTACAAACCTAGAATCTAATTGTGGCGAACCGCGATTCAAACCCACAATCACAGGTTTCTGGCATGCCAAGGGACAAAACTGCAAATGGTTTAGCCTTAAACGACTGGGCCACCCGTGGTCCCGCAGTGTTAATCAACAAACAAACAAGACGTGACAAGTGTTTACCTCGGAGAAGATCTGCCACATCCTGGTCACCTTCCTTCACAAGGTCCAGTGGAGTATGTCCGTCTCGATTCTTCTTGTTTGGGTCAGCCCCATGCTGAATAATAAGAAGTAACTGTAAACCCATTCTCCTTGAACTAGTAGGTGTAACCAGGTCCACTTTAGTGTTGCCCAGAGTTGGCATCAAAACATCCAAAGTAAAATATATACTACTCAAAAGAAAAACATCCATTTCTTTCAGACTATAGGTAATCTCTCAAGCCATAACTATAGTCATATGAAAGAAAGGGTGTTTAAACTTATTTTGAGTAGTATTTGTTGGCAATACATTTTTAAACCTTGATGTAATGCTGATGTAGAAACTTACTCTTTGAAAAACTATGACAAGGATTTCATTTGTGTGCTCCTTAAATTTCATAACCATAATAGGCTAAAAAAATAATAGTCTTGGTTCTCAGGCACCACTCATATCATCATAAAGTCTGCATGTTTTGTTTTTATTTCCATTTTCAAAAAAATATAAAATTCAATATACTCACAATGCACAAAAAATATTAAAAATGGAAACAAAAACGAAACGTGCAATGAACCTATGATAATGTGGGCAGTTTTAGCCATAACAACATGGGACCAGAGTTGTGGCAACATCCTATTATTCATAAACAAGATAACTTGAAGAGAGCAGGTCAAAGCCTCAGTCAAAGCCAAACATTTCTTACCTTCAAAAGCAACTTGCAGATTTCAAATTTGCCTTTAGAAGCAGCTTCATGTAATGGCGTAAACTTCCACAGGTCTGCAACATTTACACACGCTCCATGCTGCAAAAGGAAGAACAGACATGAAACTACATGTCAAGTGATTATTGATTGACAGATTTTAGAAAAACCAAACATTACAGGTCTGACTAAAAATAAACCTGGCATTACTATTATTTCTAAGAATATCAATAACAGAAGATTTCTCTTTCCTTGATACCTTTTTTGCCTATATCAGCGTTAGAAATTGGCACTCCTCCTATAGTCCTTGCCAAAGTGCCCAATGGTAAAGGTATCATAAGGACTAGTAGAAATTTGTCCTTTTTAAGGGTTTTGCTATATGTTATCATTATAAGGATTAGTGGACGAAAACTGTTAGTTTCTAACCCTGTATATTTGAGCCCATTCAGCTGGTGGCCTTACATACAAATAAACTTTTTCTTAGCTCAAACTTTTGGTTCTTATGAGCTATACTATACTGTAAGATACTATCTACAAAAATAATCGTTATCAGTAAGAAATAAAATTCAAACATTGAAAGGTTATACATGATCTGGAATATTGCATGTCTCAAACATATTACTGATGTGAATTCGTTTTTCTTTCAAAATCATTGTCAGAGTTCTCTCAGCAAGGCCATGTTGCCTTGCCCTTGGGACTACTGTGAATTACTTTTTCACAGTTTGAGATAAGTGCGGGGTTCTTCCATAAATCTTGTCTTATTGACGATGAGGAGTACCATTAGGCATATCCCAGAAGTCACTTTTTATATAACAAGGCTGATTGGTTATGTGATTGAGTGAAATTTGGGTAAAATGGCACTTTGAACAGTATTTCAGGTATATGACGAAATGACGAAATGACGAAATGAGTGAATGAGTATGGTTTTACGCCGCTTTTAGCAATATTCCAGCAATATCAGGGTGGGGGACACCAGAAATGGGCTGCACACATTGTACCCACGTCGGGAATCGAACCTGGGTCTTCAACGTGACAAGCAACGCTTTAACCACTAGGCTACCCGACCGCCCCTATATGACAATATCAGTAAGCTTGATGTGGGAGTTCAGCCTGAAGTGATGCAGGTCTTAACCACTTTATTGAAACCCACAAAGCATGAGTATGGTGCTGTAAAACCTAGAAATATAATCAGGGTGAACCTGTGACTCGAATCGGCAGTCATTGGCATTTGCCGTATCCTATGGATGACAACTGACATCTGGGTCAGCCATGCCACCCCCATATTATCACATGCTAAGGAACAGACCTTTATGAGTAACTCTGTGACTTCAAAGTGGCCATAGGAGCATGCATTGTGTAGAGGCACAAGTCCTCCCTTGTCCTTGGCGTGTACATCAGCTCCTTGCTGCAGCAGGTACTCCACGACGCTGACGCGGTTGTAGCCTGCAGCGAAGTGCAGCGGCGTCGAGTGGCGCCCGTCAACATCACGACAGTTCACGGCGTGAGGGTTCGTGGCCACAAGCTTCTAGAAGAAAATGCAAAGCTGATGAAGCGATCAAAAATGCCTGTAATCTTTATGTTTCGTTTTAGCCTGGTCTTAGCAATATTCAAGAATAATGAAGATAGCCTTTGGGAAACCAAAAATCTCTTACACCACTGACCATTGTGCAGAATGAATTCTGGATCTTTCACATGACAAGTTAACACCACTAAGCTATCATACCGCCCCCATCATTATGTCATCCTGGTATTCCTCAGGGTGTTCATTAATTACAGCAGCTCACTCCTCAAGAATAGTCAACATATTAATAGAACTAGTTTAAGTTGAACCGATTTCATGATGGTGGGATATCTAACTCAATCATATAATACCCATCATTTATTATTTACATGTATCAATTCACAAAATGTTTTGATTATTTCCACATCAGAAGGTTCATATTCTTTGATCGACTTTCTAGCTCAAAGCGAATCCCTTATTCAATATAATCTATAGGGTTTCAATTACTAGAGCATTCGACATCTGAAAGGGGGAAAAAATATCAGCTTTTGTTCTTTGTTATCAAATGATATAATTTTACTCCAGAGCATCTTGATACGTACTGTATCTTAAAGTGTGGTGATACATATTGCAGGGAAACTTTGGTGTATTGTTTCAACCTAACCACTAGTAACCGTAATTATTTATTAATTTCACACTAATGAATAGGCATGTATGGAGACCAGTCCACCCTAAACACATTGCCTGCAGATACACTGACATGCATTAGGTTAAAGGGCAAGTTCACACGGAAATGAACCATTTTTTCTTGTACTTTTTCCACATTAAAAGTGTTAACATAGAAGTATCATAGACAAAAATATAAAAACATCATATTTAATTAACATATTTATTGCACTAAAACTATTTATATTTTTCACATTTACCAAGTGTTCTATTTCCATAACAAAAACACCATGGCTTATGCCCCTTGCAATATGACGTCATTGGTGCCAATTGATAAACATTATGACGTCATCATGCTTTGTTAGAGCCGCTTCACGTGGTGTAGGTACAGTTTTGTGATTCTAGCATCTCAGATGCCAGCCAGAATTGTGTTATGCTGAGTCACCACTGCGCCGGAGTGTGTCGTAGACCATGTTGTTTTACCGCAAACTGGTCCTTGATATCTTTTGCGTTGAGAATAGACAGGGACCCAGTTGAATTGGCACCAATTACGTCATAATCTAAGGGGGATAACTCAGGCCTATTTCGCTCGTAAAACGAAGGCCTCATAACGGCATATCACTTTCACACTATTGTGAGCTTCCTACTTTCACTGTGAAAAAAAATGAGTGTATATTTTCAAACACAGATACTAACTAATTCTAAAATTGCGTTTTGTTTAGAAAAAAAAGAAAGTGATTTTTGCGTGTACACTTCCCCTTTAAAAAATAATAATAGGCTTGGTTCTTAGGAACTGCCCCCATCATCATAATGTTCAACACACATTTAATTTTTATTTCCATTTAGAAAACAATCCCTAAAATCCATAAATATTCCAATGGTAGTCAAATACTGTACTCCAATACTTTACACATCAAGGAATACATTTATGTAGGGATCCCTAGGCCCTTTCCCAGGTTGATTGTACTCTTTCTGTTTATTTGGTTACACAACTGTTAATTTGGTTACATACTAGTTTGAACAACAACACAAAAAAAAAATTATATTACGCTATACATTTTGATACATCCAAAAACAAGTACAGTTAACGGCTATAACGACCTTGAGAGGACCACTAATTTTAGTTCGTAATAACGGTAGTTTGTTACAAGCATACATACAGCATATATACAACAAATGGTCAGAACTATAAAATAAGTTTATTTTATCTGTCAGTTCATTATAAGCGTGTTTGTTATAAACATAGTTTACTGTATATATAATTTTGTAAAAATTCAAGGCTTTTCAAGGTTAACACTAAAAATCAAGGCTTTTCAAGGACCTTAAAATTCAAGGCTTTTTCAAGCCTTCACAAACCTTGATGTTTGAAAATAATTCCAAATCAGGCATGTTCACAAAAAATCTGGTCATAAGAATTGGAAAAATACAAAATGGTGACTGGCCCACCTTAACCATCTCCATATCCCCTGCCTTGGCTGCCTCCAGTAACTGGTAGTCGATGTCCGTCCCTCCGACTGGGGGGTCCTCTGTAAACACAAGTATGGCCACAGATGACTTCTCCATGTCACAGATATGCATAGAAACATTTTCTGTAACGTCTACATGTAATCATGGTAATTTCAGTATTTACTGTCACAGGTAATTTCTATATTTACTGTCACAGGTAATATCGCGATGCATAGTCACAGGTAATTTCTGTATGTACTGTCACGGGTAATATCACTATGAACTGTCACAGGTAATTTCTGTATGTGCTGTCACAGGTAATATCACCATGTACTGTCACGGGTAATATCACTATGTACTGTCACAGGTAATTTCTGTATGTACTGTCATGGGTAATATCACTATGTACTGTCACAGGTAATTTCTGTATGTACTGTCACATGTAATATCGCCATGTACTGTCACGGGTAATTTCTGTATGTACTGTCACTGGTGACGCAATGTACTGTCACAGTTAAAATCTGTATGTACTGCCACAGGTAATTTCTGTGTCACAGGTAATATCGCCATGTACAGTCACAGGTAATATCACTATGTACTGTCGCAGGTAATTTCAGAACATACTGTAACAAAAAATAATACACAAACTTCAGAACATGATACCAAAAGCTAAGTACAGGAAAGAAAACAGTGGGCACAGACTGGTGTAGGATATCACTTACCTATCAGTAGCCTCTGGATATTTTCTGTGGCTAGCTGGGCGGCCGTGTAGCCCTGGAGTGACACTATACTTGGGTCGATGCCGTACGACATCAGCAGTCTACACGCCTGCATGTTACCCTGTTGCCCCACCCTGTGCAGCGCTGTCTGGCCATGGCCGTCTAATGCATTCACCTGAAACAGCCAAATATACCTATATCTCTAACTCACCTGACGTCATGATCACCAATAACCATAGTCCCTATACACAAAATACTTCACACCTGGTGATGAAAACATTAAACACCATTTAAGTGACTGAGTGTGTGAGTATGGTTTTACGCCGCTTTTAGCAATAATCCACCAATATCACAGCGGAGGACACCAGAAATGTGCTTGAGACATTGTACCAAAAACGGGAATGGAACCCAGGTCTTCGGCGTGACGAGCTAACGCTTTAACCACTAGTCTACCCAACGGCCCCTACACCATTAAAGATAATATTCCTCTATGTCAGCAATATTCCAGCCATAGGGCGACAGTCTGTAAATGATGGAAATTAGTAAAATCTAAATATTTTTTACATTTGTATACTTATCCTGCATTACTCCTTAATGCATTCACTGCTTACTTACGACAACTAGAAGGACAGCCTGCGAAGGTCCTGGGTGAAGAAATAAAGTTGTTGTTCTCAAGTCCCAATAAGTGGCCTTCCGTCGCTGTCCTGTGACCTTGATGACACCTAAGGTCATCTTCACATCACTGCCTGTCGCCCAAGCTCTTAGAAAAACATACTTTTGAGGTTTCTGAAGTCAAAGTGGGGAGGCAAGTCTTACGACGGGTGGGCCTTAAGCGTAGTAATGCAGGATAAGTATACAAATGTAAAAAATATTTAGATTTTACTAAATTTTTTACTTATCCTGCATTACTCCTTAATGCATCTGTATCGGACGGTTTGGAGGTGGGTAAACCTTCAGAATACAGAAACCTCAATAATTCACACCCTACAATACGACACCAGTTGGTCGATAAACCGTGAAGCGGAAAAGTTCAGAAAGGAAACAAAACGCCATTACGGTAGGGTTGTTCAAAAATCAAAAAGATTGAACATAGGAATTAAAGAGAAATTCCCTATATATACACGCATAGTAATAAAGAAAATAATAGCTATTCAGCTAATTCTTTACTTACTACGTCATCGAGCCGTCGCTGACAAACAAGATTGTCTAATATTCTTCCACTGGCGACGACTGAGTGACTGCACATGGAAGTTGACTGGCTCTGTATAGGGCGAGTTCATTACTTGCGTCAGGGGTTGGCAACCTACAGGATAACAACCAGAGGGCCAAACTTCAAACGTTTTCGACATCCCCGAGAGCCCCAACGCGAAGGTTATGACTAACGAAAATATGTGTCGAATCTCCAGAAATATCCTTCCGTGATTGTTCCAAAACCACAAGTGCCGTGTTGAGTCCTGGTAAGGCTGACACCTTGAGATCTTGAGGGTAATTCGCTCTCGGCGAGTTCCGTTTGGCGATCTCGTATGTCTGAAGGATTACTGCACGTAACCATAGAGATATGGTGTTTGCAATTATGCGACTAACTTCGGTCGTTGACAAAGTAAATACGGGTATCAATGACCGCTTCCTCGAACTCCTCGTCGCACTCCTAGTCTTGGAGCGTCGAATGAAAACTCGAACTGCTCGCACCGAGCCCAGGAGAACTTCACCATGTACGATTCCCACACTAGTCGATATCGGTGGGATGGTGAAGGAACGGTCGGGTTGGCCCGGTAGTAGATTTTAGCAATAAAATCCCAGCATAACCCTAGATGTCCCGTTCCGTGCGTCCCATGCTCAAAACGGATCCGGGTTGAGTCGATCACATGTAGTTCGCTCACCCGTACCGCCATTGCTAATGCCAAGAGAAACCATTGTTTCCTTGGTGATGTCCAAGCTCCTCACAGCGATAGCCCGTTCGCGGAGCTCTCTATACTATACCGAGAGTGTAACGAAGGTGTCACGCGATGGGAAGGAGCTTGAAAATGAGGATGAAATGAGGATGCAATGAGGGGCTCGAAGGGGGCCCTCGCAAACCTCGAAGTACCACGTTCAAGTCCCAATCAGGTGGCTGGGACTTGGCCTTCTGATCCTCAAGCCTGAATGAGCATAATATGGCCTGTAGTTCCGTGACCTTAATCACATTGTGATTTTCCGGAAACGGCCAACACTAAGATAATTGCAACCAATTACGTAGTAATGGTGCTACCTTCCAAGTGTTTTTGGGTACGCAATGTAGGAGGTATTCCTCTAGGAATTGTGACGCAATCGTAGGGTCTTGATTCTTTTCTTCCCTGTAAAAAGTCTCAAGTGATCCCCACTTGTCATCGTCGTCTCTGGGAGAGTAACGATGAATTAAAGCTATAGCTTTGCTGCCCGTGTCGAAATAACCCTTCGCACTTAAAACGCCTTTTAAAGACGAACCATGCGTGCAGACGTTGGGTGAGGCAATTTTCTGTTGAGGGTGGATGAGTAGGTTGGACCACTGTGAGAGGGGTAGTGAATCGTTTTAGATTTTTCCGAGCTTGACGAACTACCCTCTCGCCGGTTACCTGGGTGCGACCAAAGGAGAGATCGAGATACCTTGTCTCCTTGATCCCCTGTATCACCTTGGGAAGTAAAAGTGGTGGCAGAAAAGTGTTAGTTTTTTTTTTTGCCCTTCCCAAGTGATACTGAACTCGTCCACCGCCCAAGTCTGCGGATCCGGCAACGGGGAGATATACGTCATGAGTTGGTGGCCTAGGCAAGTAATAAACAAGTCAATGTTTGGTTGCCTGAATTCCTGAAGCAGTAACTGGAATGCTTCTGTGAGAAATTTCCACTCGGTGGGAGCCACCCTGTCTGGACGTGATAAAGTATCGGCCAGTCTGTTTCTACATCCGGGGATGTGCTGAACTATGAACTTTAGTCACAGCCGATCCACTAGATGGAACAAATCTGAATGTCCTTAGAAGTAAAGAGTGGGAGTGTGTTGTTCCCCGATTGCACAGGCACCACACCACAGTGCTGTTGTCTGTGGATATTGCGAGTCGGGCTAACTGTAGTTGATTCTGCCAATGTGATATAGCCAGAATTAAAGCTTCCAACTCCAAGTTGTTTGTGTGCCACTTCCATTGAGCGCCGGGCCATAGCCCTGAGTTTATCTGGTCTTGTAAGTGAAGACCCCACCCCTGAAAGGGGCCGTCCACAAACAGGTGTGTATTCGGGGGAAAACCCGAATAAAGAGACTCCGCAGACATTCAACGCCACAAATTGAGGCAAGGCTCTAGCTTAGTCGGTAGAGTGATGGTCTTGAGTGGATCCTGACTCCTGATGTAAGGGTTCAGGAAAAAATTGAATTGGTCGCAGTTGTAAGCGGCCCATGCTAGTTAACTCCTGTGCCGAGGTGATTAACCCTAGCAACACTTGCCACTGGCGAAGTGTGTGTGGTTGGTGTAGAGTAGATGACAAAAGAAGTAGAAACTTGTGCCATCTGTCCCTCGGTACAGATAGGATATCCTGGTCTGTCTTGAACAGGTCTCCTATGAACTGAAGTCAATAGGAAGGAGAATACTCCCGACTTCGTCTCGTTGATTGTCTATCCCAGTTATTGACATGTGTTGATGATACAGTAGATCGCCCTCCATCTACGACTCGAACCAAGTGTTCGTCACGTGTAGATAGTTATTGGCTTCATTACTCCTGTAAATAGCCATAAGTGTCACTGACATGTCAAATGGGAAATACTACCATTGGTAGTGAACCTCAATGAACTGGACCTGAAAAGTCTACGGTTGGGATGGATAGTCGAGACTGATCAAGAGTCAAACGTTCGTTGAACACAGAGATTGTGGATCATTCTCATCTTGTCTGGGTCCTTCATGAGTACCAGGTAGGTGTGAGGATAAAACCCCGGTGTAAAAACTGGGTTGTGAACCCACTCTACAGCTCTTCTTACCAACAGTATATCAATGTTGGATTTTCCCAATCAAACTGTGGTCAACGGTGGGGTTATCTCTACCCGTATACGGACACCATGATATAGTGCGATAAGTACGAAATCGTCCTTGAGACTTGTCTCTGCCACTCCCTTCTCAGTAAGGGAATGCTGGTCTTCCCTGAGAAACGCGCGTCAAGGCTTATAATTCCCTGACTTGCCAGCCCGCTTGGACTTTCCAAGCTTTTTGGGAACTTGACGTGCGTGTCTGCGATCTGTTCGTTGAACAGGGGAGTAGATGACCAAGGTTGACGTAATAGACTGCCCTTGAAACCAGCATCTCAGTTGGAAACGCTATAAAGTCTTGGGTGTAACGGTAATCTCCGTCAGAACGGTCTCAAGATGAATTTTCCTGTGGTCAAACTGACGCTGTAGGAAAAACACGATAGTTTGAAAGTGATCTATTCAGATAGGGTTATCCTCTAATAGATTCTGATCCACTGCAAACATTGACGATATTGGTCGCTTAAATGACGGAGCAAAAGTGAGTTTTGGAGAAGTCTTCCTCCAATGACCTCGTGGTGTCCCTCTTATTTACCCTGTTATCAGGGGAGGGCGTTACTGACACGAGATGGTTTGCTTCCCAATCGGGTACATGTGCTAAGCTGATCATGTGCCGGTTACGTAACCGAGTACACTGTAAGCCTTGGGCTAACGTCATTGTAGAGACCTTGATTGGTACGCAGACGCTGCGCTCAGCGCAGGTCTGGAATGTTGGAACAGCGCTAAGCTGATCGTGCGACGTTTGCGTAATAGGAGCGCATTGGGTAGCAGTCAGACGCTGCGCTCGGCGCAGGTCTATGCTGGATATGTTGGAACAGTGCTAAGCTGATCGTGCGTCGCTTGCGTGATAGGAACGCTTGGGTAGCAGTCAGACGCTGCGCTCGGCGCATGTCTATGCTGGATATGTTGGAACAGCGCTAAGCTGATCGTGCGTCGCTTGCGTAATAGAAGTGCTTGGGTTGTAGTCAAGTGCTGCGCTCGGCGCAGATAAATCAGACACAAAGCTCAAAAGTATTGACTGGATCAAGGCTTGCGTCTAATCTACCCCCATCATAGCATCTTGATACGCTGGTGCTGTCGCCGACCTCACAGATTAACATACATGTATCTGGAAGTGTCCGGCGGCTGAAAAAATAAGAGCAGTTACGATACTCACAAAATCCTCCGGTATTGTTGATTTCGGTGGATGGTGTACTTCTGCAGTCACAGGCGTCATAATACCTGCTGATAATAACGGTTGGGTGGTAATGACCGAACCATGTCATTCGCTATTCTGCGATAGTGACATTCCTCTCGTCTCACGACGGAATAACTGCAAAATATGATTGTGAGTAATCTGCTTTTATATAGTAAACTCGTTGGATTAGAGATTTACACAAAAATTACATTTTGAATTTGGGCGAGCACATCTACATGCATGCCTAGGACCGTGGATAAAGAGCTTTGGGCGAATATTCCACGACAATATGTACACCAGGCAAACATAAGTTACGCAATTAAACCATTGAAGAAATGGTACTGGAAGAATGCCGTAGAATTGAACAGTAATCTATCGGCAAAAATACGAATTCCAAGGGTATACAATATTTTTATATACGCAATTCAATGTAAACCAAGGCTATTTACATTTAGAGATTGGAGAGCACATCTGCTCGCAAACCAACCAACGTGGATGATAATCTTTGTAAGGTTTTTTCCACGACAATTAGTACAATGCTCAAAGGTATGTTACACAATTAAACCCTTGTTGATGAGACAATACTGGAAGAGTGCCGAAGAATTTGAACTCTAATCTATCGGCAAAATTATGAGTTGCAAAGGTATACAATCTTTTTGTATGCGCAACTAAATGTAAACCAAGGGTATTTATATTTTCATTTAGGGTTTGGAGAGCACATCTGCGTACAGACCAAACAACGTGGATGATAATCTTGTAAGATTTTTCCCACGACAATTAGTACCACGCTCAATCATAAGTTACACAATTACGCCATTGTTGATGAAGCGGTACTGGAATAATGCCATAGAATTGAACAATAATCTATCGGCAAAACTACAAGTTGCAAGAGTATACAATAGTTCATATACGCAACTCAATGTAAACCAAAAAGACCAACAAAAACCTATTTAATTGCATAAACATAGGTACGCAATAAAAGAATTGTTGATAAAGCGGGACTGGAAGAATGCCGTAGATTCGGCAACCATATTTTTAACGAGTTGAAAAAGTATACAATAATTTGAGTATACGCAACTCACTGTTACGCCAAAGCTAGTAGTATTTAAGAACATAAGAATATGTTATACATACGTAGCTGAGAATTGTAAACAATATGACTACCTTGGCAGGCAAACGATTGTAACACAATTCAAAATGGCGGCGAACAACAATATTTTGGCGGGAAAAAAGACAAGAGTCTTTACACGCCTAATTAATTCACATAAAACTACACAACATGGTGAAAGTAATATGAAAAGAATACATCACCCATCGCAGATCAATTTTTAAGATTGTAGACAAACTGAAGGTCTATAATTAATCCAAAAGGAGAGCTCCGCTGGGACACGTCCTAGCTGTGCTGCGACAAGCAGTGATGTGAAGATGACCTTAGGTGTCATCAAGGTCACAGGACAGCGACGGAAGGCCACTTATTGGGACTTGAGAACAACAACTTTATTTCTTCACCCAGGACCTTCGCAGGCTGTCCTTCTAGTTGTCGTAAGTAAGCAGTGAATGCATTAAGGAGTAATGCAGGATAAGTAAAAAATTAATGGAGTCTGGACCAACAAATCCAGTAGCTTAATGCAATGATCCAAGCCTTCAGGATCAACACACGACACACAATCAACCAAGTCACCAAGACCCAATTCCTCACATGGTTATGGTACTGGGTAATTATCAAAACATAAATGTGGAAAAGGATTAAAATATTTCACATGTGCACTGTGGTGTGGACTAAAGGTAAGTCCAAAAAATAAAAGTTTCTTCAAAATACATACCTACAAAACACAAAATAGAATCCAACTGGAGCCCAGAACAATACCCAGAGCTGAGGAATCTAGACTTACCAAATGACTCAAGAACTGAGTTGGATACATTTTTTACTCTATTCTTCAAAGCCTGGGACACAGACTAAAGTGACTTCTACTAGTTCTAGTAATGTTTCAGCCATGAGATTTACAGTAACTAGGAATTAGTCAGGTTTCAGCATGGCAGCATCGACATGGCAGGACCCATTACCCTACATCTGATCATGTTCTCCTAACTCCTAATGCTGCAATGACCTACCTTGGCTCCATGCTTGAGTAGGACATCCATCACATCATAGTGGGCCTTATCTCCAGCAATATGTAGTGGTGTCAAGTAGCTGTGGAGGAAACAGTATGTTACCTAGGTGACCCTTGTAGGCAGGTTACGGGGTATTATACAGGAAATATGGTAAGGTTCTACATAAAACACGATTGGTCCTCAAATAGAATTTTTCATTAATTAGTGCTATGGGACTATCTGTCACAAGGATGATACATATGTTTGTTTGTTTGTTTGTTTATTGTCGCCGCACACAGCAATATTCCAGCAATATGAGGTCTGTGTGTAAATAATTGAGTGTGGACCAGACACTCCAGTGATTGACATCATCCACGCAATTGAGTACAATGACATGCATCAAACAGAGTCAGCGAGTCTGACCACCCGATCCCGTTAGTAGCCTCTTACGACAAGCATTGATTCTTATGTAACTAGTTACATGCAATAGCATGTGCTTCAAAAGATTGGGTTCAAAATCATATTTAATTTTTGGAATATCATAATTCAATAGAAGATAAAAGACAAAGAGAAAACGATCCCTCCTACATCGTTCAATGTCTCTGGGAATTGTAGTCAAACACAAGATAATTGGCCAGACTCACTCTTTGTTTTTATCGTTGAGGTTAGCTCCCTTCCTAATGAGCTGCTCCACCACCTGCTTCCTCTTCGGGAAGGGTGAGGCCGCCGCGCAGTGCTGAAACACAACATGAGAATTCTCAAATCACACAACCAATAACAGCCACATAAATGTCAGCAGCAGCATTTCATGAATTCCGGCGGACACCAATATGAACAGTCAAAGTCAAACTTGTTGCCTTGAAATGAAAAAAAGTTTCATGAAAGGATACCCACCAGTTTTAGAGATATGGTCTGGACAAACACACCACTAAGAACAGAGTCAAAGTCAAACTTGTTGAAACAAAGTCCAAATTGTTTCCATGGAAATCAAGAAAAATAAACATGCAAAAAATCTGCAAAAGGCACCAAATAGCAAAAGGCACCACTTCAGGATCTGTTTGATATATCTGCCAAGTTATGTTGGTTTTTGAGTTGAGTTGTCCCCCGGAAATGAAATAATTACGGATGAACAGACAAACAATGCGACAACTATATCTCTCACATTAGGGGATTAATTAACACTGATCATAATGCTCTAAATTGTTCAATTACTTAAGTGGGGCCAACTGACCTTGCATCAGGTGAGGGAGGAAACCAACTCTCAGCACTCATACCATTACTACAACTCCAGACTACCTACCAGAGCTGAATCCCCTGTGTAAGGATGCTTGAAGTTGACAACATCCATTGTCAAATATTTCTTCACCCTGGCCAGATCCGACTGTCTTGCCCCCTCCAGTAATGAGTGGCCCTTGTATTCAACTGTAACAGAGAAAGGTATTGAAAACATAAACCCATAACATATAACCCTTGTCATAATTCATTATAATTCATAATTCATAACTCATAACAGTGTGTTACAGCAAACATCGGCCATACTCATACCAAACTGACATATGTAATTATTCAAAGACGTGTCAAATTTTACAGTAATGGAAATCTTTGGAATAAATAGGCAGCTTATGGAGACATTAGCTTTGGATCAAATACACCTAAAATGGCAGGCAACTGACAACACCATGGCCATCGTAACAGAACTCCTTCCTTCATTACTTACACTGTAGCCTCTCCTGGAGTTCCCGGGTGGGAGCAACATCCAATGCACTCTTGGAATGACAGTTGACGAGTGTTGGATCTGCTCCGTGAGACAAGAGCAGCGAGCACACTTCTACACGGGACTTGGACGCTGCCTCGTGAAGCGGAGTGAACTGCCACAGGTCCATGGCATTAACACTGGCACCAGCCTGCAACCACACATTGAGTTGTTTCAATAGGAGTTCAAATCTAACATTTGACAATGATTAGACTACTACAAGTGTACAAGGATTTCAAGCAACAATTCTTTTTTTCCTTGTTATCATCGTCAAGGTATACAATCATCTGAATGAGGTGAAAACAAAAGTGATCACCTATAACAAAATCAAAGCAAAGCCATTGGAATTGAAAAAAATTATTAACTCTCTTTTATTCAAGACATGATGGTGACTGTTAGGTCTTACACTGATTAGAACAGTATTTCAGTTCTATCACAATGTGTCAGTGAGTGAGTGAGTGAGTGAGTGAGTTTGGTTTAGCGTCGCTTTTAACATTCCAGTTATATCACGGCGTGTCAGCTTAATATGGGAGGAAAGCCTGAAGTGATGCAGGTCTTGAGACGTTTACCACTTTGGTGAAACCCATGAGCACAGGTATGGTGCTAACAAACCTAGAAACATAATCAGGGTGAACCGGGATTCGAACCCACAATCATAGTTTTCTAGTATGCCCAAGGGACACAACTCTCCACAGCGAATTGCGGCACCTTAGACGACTGGGCCACCCGTGCCTCCTCACAGTGTGTCAGCTATGGGAACAAGGTCATGCAGGTCACAGACTTCTGTCACCAAAACTCACAAGCAGTGCTGCTGACAAGACGAGATGCAAACCCGAGATGAGCATATCCTGAGGCAGCAATGGGATGCAATATTTGGACCAGTGTTCTCATTCTCTCCACCTCCAGGGCTCACATTTCAGTAAACCTACACCACACACTAGATCTGGTTCTCTCGATCCCAAATTACCGCCCTCAATTTTCATTAACATCTTACCGACCAATCAGATGTCCAGATAAGGAATAAGGAAATGGGTAAGGGAGGTGGACATTCTTTCCATCCAGAAGATCACTGAAGGCTTTCTTTTGCGTGTTAGTCAGTTTTCCAATGTTGAATTTCTTGCAAACCATATCGTACTCAGTGGGACTGGCCGTCATGTTGAGGCTAGTTTGTAACTTGATTGGACCATTAGACTTAGTAGCATAACAAATCAACTTGGTTAATGACAATCAAGGGCAGGTAACTTAGGATCTCAAGAACAACGGGAATGGATCCAGGGGCTAGTGTAGGTGTACCAAAATGCGAGCCCTGGGGGTATAGAGGATTCAGAATCCTCTCAAGCAATAGCAATCACACTGACCTTCAACAGCATCTCTGTGACCTCAAAATGTCCATAGGAGCAGGCATTGTGCAAGGGGACAAGGCCACTGAAATGCAGAATTCAATCAGGTTACTCAACCCTCAACAAATAATTGTCCTGATCTTACATGTCAGCACACTCTCAGCAGGATAAGACTTGGCTGATAAACAAATTACAAACAACTCATAGAGCACAGAAACATAAAATCATGTAGTTTTTCTGAGATGAAACATCTGACGCCAGACATGTCGTAGAACCATGTCTTCACCTAAAAAAACCCAAAGAATAGATGCACAAAGTTATTAAAAACATTGCCAAAGAACCAGTTGCTTCTACTTCTTCAGAATGTGTAAGATGGCGTTTAGCAAAATTCCAACAATGGGGCACCAAGAATGGGCCTCACACACTGTACACACGACCATAATCAAACCAAGGTGATGACATCTGAATGGGCCATCTCACCATCCAAGTTTACGAAGTAAACTAAGGGGATGAACACCACCCGAGAATGCAACAAGGATGAGTTGTCAAAACTGTATTTGTGAAACCTACCCCTTGTCTTTGGCGTGGACATCAGCTCCATGCTGTAGAAGCAGCTGCACGATCCTGGTTCGGTTGTAGCCTGCTGCGAGATGGAGTGGAGTGGACTGTGGACAAAACGGTCACAATGAGCTGCACTCAAAATATTCTCAGTAAACATCTACAGAAAACTATGTTAATAACGAACATACTTATAACGAAATGACTGACTTAATCTGTTTCTTTTTGGTCCCGACCATTTGCATGTATATGCTGTATAATATTTATGCATATAACAAACTATGGTTATAATGAACTAAAATAAGTGGTCTCTTTATGACAGTTTATTATGACCGTAGTTTCCTGTACTTCATTTGTAGTCTTTTCTGCTATACTGGTACATCTCTTACTTACTTCTTGTTCATAAGTGGGTGAGTGGGTGAGTTTGGTTTAATGCCGCTTTTAACATTATTCCAGTTATATCACGGCGTGTCAGCTTAATGTGGGAGGAAAGCCCGAAGAGATGCAGGTCTCAGATGATTACCTATTCGGTGAAACCCACAAGTTTGGGTATGGTGCTGACAAACCTAGAAACATAATCGGGGCGAACCGGGATTCGAACCCACAATCATAGGTTTCTGGCATGCCCAAGGGACGCAACTCGCGAATCGCAGCGCCTTAGATGAGTGGGCCACCCGTGCCCCCTCTTGTTCCTAAGTGTTGATTGCACTGACAAAAGCTGTATCTGATTACTTTGCGGAATGACTGTTTCACTTTAATTTGACTAACGTGAAACTGTAGACTCCCTGAACTACACAACCACTTTGATTGTATCCCCAGTGACCTACCTTCCTGCCATCACTGGCGTGACAGTTGACATTGAGAGGGGTTAATAGTGACATGAGCTTCTCCTCGTTACCGCTCCGTGCTGCCTCCAGGAGCTCGTCTTTCTTGTACTCCCCTGGAGAAATAGACAATGATCAGTGGTTGGCTGAAGGCTTTCCATCAACACCTAGTGCTTCACTGCTCACACTATGTTGGATGCAGTGAAGCCCTGTTACTCTAGGCATGACTCTTCACGTATTATACTCAACTTTTGACAGGGATAATCAGATGTGTCATCCTATTTAAATATACACTTGACAGGGTTAGAAACTAACAGTTTTCAGTCACTTGTTCTTATGATGATAACATAAGGCAAAACCCTTAAAAAGGGCAAATGTCTACTAGTCCTTTACCATTGGGCAGTTTGGCAAGGACTACAGGACTAGTGCCATTTTCTAATGCTGCCTGATATATTGTGAGAATCAGTTGTGTATCATGGAAAGAATAACATCCTTATCAAAAGGGGAGGAGTTACATCTTTGTAGGTATGTTAAAGAATAAGACATTAGTTTCAAGCATTACACCAAGTATTTGTTAATCCTGCAAATTGTTCATTCACACGATTGTGCTACTAACAGGATTTCACAATACTGAGAATTTACAGCTGTGGTCTTTTTACCAGGATAACATGTTACCAGGACGAATAATGTCTTATGTAAAATTATACAAATACATTAAATATAATTAAATTTTAAAATTTTTAAATTTCTAGGAAATGTTGATTTCTGCATGTTTACCCAAACATGAAATCAAGTAATCATTTTCTTAAAAAAACCACATCTGATTTGATGATTAAATCGTTAGAAATGTACAACTATACAACTATACAAATACCTGTAAGAACGGCCTTTGCTGTTGGGTCAGAGAGGTCGAGAGCTGTTTTCCCATCAGTGTTTCTGATATTTGGGTCAGCCCCATGCTGTAGTAGAACTGGGAGAAAAGAATCAACATGTCACCATGGTTACAAACTTTAATCACAAATCACAAATATTCATTCCCAGGATCTATTAGACATTTTAGAATTAGCAAGAGATGTAGAAATATTTAGCACCATTCCACTGTGATTGCAACGGGGAACACAACAAATGGTCTACTCCACCACCCCATACCTAGAATGAAATAAAACTATTTCCTATTTCAAAATGTAAAGAGTAAAGTTACGAAAAAAGAGTAAAGTTTAAATAACCACTGATCATATGTAATCAGCATCCATTCTGTGAGAGAATACTTCGAAATCGAAATTTTGTCAGCATGACACAACAGAAATATCAATCCTGTCTCACCAATACAGACATCCAGCTTTCCCTTAATGGCTGCTTCATGGAGTGGAGTGTAGTTCCAGTTGTCTCGGGCGTTGGGGTCCGCCCCCTGTCTCAGCAGCAGCTGCACCACTTCCGCATGGCCGAAAGAGCAGGCGTTGTGCAACGGGATGAGTCCCCCATCGTCCTTGGCGTGAACATTAGCACCACAGTCCAGTAGGTGCTCTACAACGTCCTTCCTCCCAAAGCCTGCAACAGAGGACAAGTGTGTTGGTGATTCTGCACAGTACTTAAGACTATGACATGACAGAGGACGCCATTATACCCAGGTCATTGTGGGCATAAAACCTAGGTATTTAGCATGATAAGCACGCGTATTAACCACTACGCTACCCCACTGCGCCCATGCAAAAATATCATAACTTAGATGAAACAGATCTTAGTAATGATCAGATATATAGTTGAATAACTTGGTCAGTACAATTAGGAACGATGTTTCGGTGGTTCTAACACCATTATCAAGCAAGTGATATCTCATCCATACTTAGTACACCAACTTCTCAATGCCTTTCGAAAAAATTTACCAACAATGACCAAAACACAGATTATTTACACTTTTGCATGATTCTTAGCATGCTTAGCGACATTACAAATAATTTCCCGGTTGATTAGACAACTTCTTTGATTACGTCTTTCAGACATTCAGAAAAAAACAGTTAGAAATAAAAGTGAACTTTACTGTAAAACTATTCATTCAGTCCACGCTTGGATGTGCCCTTTGACCCCACTGCAGCTTGTCAATGATTAAAGGTGAACACGCCATGATGGTAACTATTCATGTGTGTCAGCTTGACCGCAATCATCAATATGTAATCTAATACCAACAGGAACTAACTACTTGTGGATAATGTATTAAAGTTATTCTTTCACACATTATGCGCATGAATATTTTATCCAGGATTGTTAAAAAACTGTACTCCAGCCCTACAAAGAAAATATATAACTGAGCAGTCAAGAATATACACCGCACTAGTACATGCAGCGATTCATAACAATTCCAAGAAGCATTTAGCACTTATAAATGTGTTCAAATTACCATTACAAAGTAGAAACAGTTGTTGAATGTGTCAGACATGGCTGGTGTGCAATACTAGAAGTCAGCAACGTAATCATATCTTCAACAATAATTTGAAACATGGTTCCATTATCTATGTTTTATTTTTCTAAAGCATCTGATATTTGATTTCTGCGCATCACATACAGGCAGTTCTTGATAATATAGATACAGATAGATAGACTGTTAATATATTCAAAATAGCATGCTTGAGTATTTGACCTTAACCGCAGCCCATGTTCATATTCTGTAACAGCTACTGTACAACAGCACAATGTGTGTTGTAAGAGACTGTTTCACAGACTCAGCAGTGGTGTGAACATGAACATGATGATTAAGATATTTCTCAGAAAAACTTGAAATGTTCATATGCGTGGTACACAAACATCTAATGTTTATATCATAAAGTATAGATAATTTATTGACAACAACTACTTTATTTATTGTAAACATGGTAAAGGCGACATTTCGATATAGATCCTTATACCAAAAACTCGCTTTTCCGGTAAGCATGATAGATAAAGAAGTTGTTATCCATAAATTAACTATAATTTGTCATCCATCAACCAGAAGTATTGCTTATCAAACAATTCAATGTATATCACTGATCATGTTGATTAACATGATTAATGATTATGGTAAGGTAAATAACGCAGATTGAAAATACCTGTGTAAATCTTACGACGTTCACAATGTTGTGATGATGTGTGAAGTCTTCGTCTTGTTTTTCTACATTCAGACATCATAACTTGAAGTGCCATTACATATACATGAACTAATGAATAGTATGGCCATGCAACTCCAGTATCCACCTGTAGCCTGTCGGCCTTTGACAATTGTGGTGTGCATGGACAGATTCAGTATGTTTTATTCATCCACAATAAAGTGTCAAAACTTCCACATAAGGAGATGACAGATGAGGCTAAGGAGAGTGATAGGATTACCTGAACACATGTTTTTATGTAATTCAAGTGGCATTTACAGGTAGTGCTGCATTCATTCAGATGCAATCAGGCTCTTGGTTTCAATGTGTTGTCCAGACATTTTGCACTTAATGAGGTGACACTTCAGACACAAAGTCTCAATCAAAATTGTTTGAACAGTAAGGGTGTGGATGGGCTAGTCCAAGCTCTGGCTATGTGATTACCTCTAAACACCCCATCAACTTCACTTGAGGCTATTGACTGGCAGGTGTCATAATGAGACCAGCCAATCAGCTGTAAGCAGCTTCCTGTTTCAGCCAATGAGAGTGTGACCCTGATAGCCCTTTCACCATCTGGAGGCCATTCAACACATGTCAAAAGAATTATCTATTGAAATCTCATCAGAGCAGAGCGAGAGATTGTGTGTAATCCCCAGAGACTGTTGACACCCCTGGCAGGTGGTCAATACTACTAAACTGACCACTAGTCCTGGTCACTACTGGTCAACTGTCAAAGCTCGGCTGTACTCATAATTGTTATTTATGACTGACAGCATGACCTGTTGACATGGACAATTTATTGGGGTCATCTGAGATCAGTGATCTATGCTTGATAGCAAAGTGCAATGAATTTGAACTAATGAATAATTAAAATAACCGTTTGCATCACAAATATTTCAGTGTATAACAAGTTTTATCAAAAGGATTGCTAACAAATTCTGAATCAGGAACACATTCCTACACAAGTATTAGTACCATACCTATATCTTATTTAAAATTAGATTAAGAAGAGAGGAAAACAAAGGGAATCCAAAATTTGACTGACTAAATGAGCACAAGAAATTAATCCGTAAAGTAAACCCTAGTCGCAAACCTGACTTATATATGAATGGTACAGAAATCAAAGATGTACAAAGTCATAAGCACCTTGGTATGACTTTACAAAGTAATTGTACATGGAAAATGCACATTGATGATATTGGAAGGAAATGTTGTCCTCTGGTTAACTGTTTTAAGGAGTTATAAATATCGTCTATCCTGAAATAACTTAGAAACTATGTACAAATCATTTATTTTACCAATTTTTGATTATTGTTGTCCTATTTGGGACAACCGTACTAATGAACAAGCTAACTCATTGGGAAAATTACTCTTAGATGCTCTTAGAACCATATGTGTCGCTGTCCGGGGTACGAGTCATCAGAAGATTTACAATGAAACAAATTGTAGGTCATTAAAAGACAGAAGACACAATTTAAAACTGGTTAATGTTAAAAACATGTTTTACAAAATGAATAACCAATTATCCCCGCAATATCTTTGTAGGCTTATTCCTAATACAGTTTCGGAAAACACAAATTATGACTTAAGGGATAAAACTATGCAGATTCATATATACCAGCTACAACACAACTTTGGAACATGTTACCAGAAATCCTAACGGGGGCAGAGACCCTTACACAATGTACAATTTATTTGTTACATCTAACCTTCATTGATGTATTTATTGTAATATGTCCTATGTGTAATGGAGCCGTATTAACATAAGCGCTTCGCTTGTTTACCAATCCATTTTCACACTTTTGTGAAAGTAAATACGTTAAACCAAACCAGGGAACAAACAATTTGTAAATTACTCAATTCTGACCTGCCAATCAGGGTTTATTAAATCACAATAAACTCCCAAATTCTACATCCGCAACACAGCGGAAGCTTATATTTATAGTAGTGCAGTGGTAGAAACTAACAATTTTTGTCCACTAGTCCTTATAATGATAACATACAGCAAAACCCTTAAAAATGGCAAATTTCTACTTGTCCTGGTGATACCTTAACTATTGGGCAGTTTGGCAAGGACTACACAACTAGTGCCAATTTCTACCACCTAGTGGTGTAATGATATGGTGATACAGTATATTAATTTACAATCCTAGTATCACTAAAGTCAATAGAAGCATCTTTGGTGTGATATCCACAGGAACAAGTTTAAGCGTGGTTACAATTGCAGGTTACATGGCTCTTCTTTGAAAACACAGTATTTTTATCTCCTAAATTAACATCAAATTGATTGGTAAAAAAATCTGTTTTGAAAAAATGAAAAAAATCAACACTATCCCATGTAAATAGTGGTGGGACAACACACCGATGCATCGGTTGATTGCAATTTTTTACTTCTCGATACAAGTTTCGATTACAGTTGCACACTAAGTAAAAAATATTGTTTCTGACCTTGAAATGTTTCCTTGAATAACTGTTCCACTAAACATTTATCAGTAGTGCAAGTTAATAGTGAAAACATAAATATTTTCATTTGTTGTGCCATACTTGAAACTATCAACTGCAAATCGTCTGTGTGCCAGGCATTTGGCCATCCTGTCTATGAAAAAGATGGCTTTCGCACATGCATATATCGTGGCACATATCGGATCATCATGAGTAAGGTATCGTGATACGTATCGGATCTCCGAGTTGGTGTATCATCCAACCCCTGCATGTAAATAACTGGGCTCAATTTAGAGAACTTTATAGAACTTGCACCAGGTGCATGTTGACATGAAAACCTAGTTGCAACAGACAAAACCAGCTTGCACCCTGGTCCCATAAATTTATAAAAGTAGAAACACAGATGCATAAACTAGTCTAAATCTCAGATCCCTGATGACTGTGCCAGTGTCAGGTGTCATGAATTACACATAACACAGGGATTGGTGATGGAATGTGGTCAAGAGAGCTTAGAGATACTGAGTGTGTTCAAAGATTGATGTGTGGACAAGTACAGATTAGACAGATAAAAATCAAAACAATTTTAACATGCACTTGGTGCATGTAGACATGAATATTAGGGCTACAACGAACACACTATGAGACGAATACGATTCGTATCACGAATATAGGGTAATGAATACGAATAGCAATTCATGAATACAATAACAAGTCAGCAGTTGATGTATTATTTGTTGTAATCAGTGAAACAATAACATAATATTTATGATATGGTTGGTTAATCATTAATATATTATACATTTATATACTGCACTTATCCAGGAAATAGTATCTGCACAAATGTGACAATTACCTGTGACCACAATACTGTCAAATTAAATATTATGAGAGTGTTGTCTTTTGAAGACATCTATGCATATAATATGTTTTTATAGGTATTTTTAGGTACAGGGTATGTAAATGCACATGACTGCATATTCATAAATATTTGAATCTAGTGGCCACGAATAACGATTTCAATACGGTTCGATTCATCGAATACGTGAGTGAATCGTAACAGCCCTGATGAATATTAGTTGCATTTTTCAGTAATAGGATGCACTGGTGCATTACCATGTAGCTACAAGGTGCCCTGAATAATCACGATGAGAGAAGGTCTGCACCAACAAAAGTATGCATTCATACATTTCCTTCAGAGCTGTCTCATATTTAAAACCTTCAGCGAGCCATGCGACTAACGAGATCAGGTGGTCAGGCTCGCTGACATGGTTGAAACATGTCATCATATCCAAACTGCGTACGTCGATGTGCATGATATCAATCACTGGATTGTCTAGTCCAATCCAGATAAGATTATTTACAGATTGACGTCATATAGCTCTAATATTACTGTACCATAAATATATAAAATCATATTAGAAACATTACCGTTGCCATGCAATGTCAGTTTTTTAAGTCAGCAGCTGTAACCCACTCTCTCCAGTAACTGGATGTGCTTTGTCAGCAGTTTACATAGTCTAGACACAAGAACATGTGTACTTACAAATATTTCTAAATTATTCATCAGAACGGCATATATTTCCCGTTCATGAAATATTAACTTACAAATGTTTCAGACTTACCATGTCAATCATGATAATAGGTATGAGTGTTATTACAGATAACAAATAAAAAATTAATGTTGCATTCTCTTGCCTGTAGCCATGGTAGCTATGTTCATTTGAAGAAAATATGTAATATACATTATTAGTTTGATTGCTTTGTTGTTGTTTAATGCCGCTCTCAGCAATATTCTGACTATATGACAGTGGTCTGTGAATTTTTTAGTCTGGACAAGACAATCCAGTGATTGACATCACGAGCATCGATCCATCCAATTGGTTGGTTGGTTGGTTGGTTTGTTGTTTAACGCCGCACTCAGCAATATTCAAGCTATATGACGGCGGTCTGTAAATAATCGAGTCTGGACAAGACAATCCAGTGATTAACAGCATGAGCATCGATCCACGCAATTGGGATCGATGACATGCATCAACCAAGTCAGCGAGCCTGACCACCCGATCGCGTTAGTCGCCTTTTACGGCATGTATGGGTTGCTGAAGACCTATTCTACCCCGGAATCTTCACGGGTCCCATCCAATTGGGATCGATGACATACATCAACCAAGTCAGCGATCCTGTTAGTCACCTCTTACGACAAGCATAGTCGCCTTTCACGGCAAGCATGCAAGTGTGTGTGCGTGGTTGTGGTTGTGGTTGTGGGTGTGGTGTGGTGTGGTGTGGTGTGGTGTGGTGTGGTGTGGTGTGGTGTGGTGTGTCACACAAATGTTGAGATTTGATGCAGAGAAAGAATATGCTCCCGGCTCTCAGGCATGTTAAGTAAATTATCATTT
The DNA here is from genome assembly GCF_022045235.1 of Haliotis cracherodii. Taxonomy (NCBI): domain Eukaryota; kingdom Metazoa; phylum Mollusca; class Gastropoda; order Lepetellida; family Haliotidae; genus Haliotis; species Haliotis cracherodii. Next base: position 37,974,641 of record NW_027266343.1, read on the forward strand.
ATTATTATTATTGGGGGTCTCCTGGACCCACACTTTCGTTAGTTTTTAACAATTATTTTAACAATTGTTAAACAAACCTGTACATAAACGACTTATTTTTGTTCATATTCAATTATCCGATAACTTGATTGACTAACTATCAAACAATGTCAGATAACTTAAATCTGTAATCATGTATACATGTCACGTTATTAAATACAATTTTGATAACCATATTAAAGTATTGAAGAAAATAATAAGTTGTGTTTTCTCTCTACTTTGCATAGGGAAAGAAAAACAACAGACTTGTTATTTGAAGGGTCAGTAAGATCCATGTCTCATTCCGCTAAAATTGTTGATAAGTTACAGCAGTTGGCATAGATGAAAAAAACCATTTGAAATCAGTAATCATTTCTATGCTGATTATAGATATCACCAGACTGATATCAGAGATAACACAAATAACACTCCCTAACACAATCTTCGTGTACTTGCATGAACAAAGACTTTTCAAAGCAAAATAAGAATACCGTATTCGACGTAATAAGCGCCCAGGGCGCTCTCAAAATTAGAAATAGGGGGCTCTTATCAGAATATTACCTTGGTGGAGTTGAAAGATAAATTTCGTGGTTTATGCTGACAGTCTGAACTGTTTATTTACGACAGATACATTTTTCCAGAATTTAATTGCCCATAATTAAGGGTGCATATAACACACGAGTGTGTCTTGTGTACATTGATAAATCGGAAGGGGGGCTAATTGGGATTGTTCACTTGCCAATATATTAGCAAATATATAGCCGTGGGCGCTTATTAGAGCGGGGCGCTTATTACATCGAATACAATAGGTTGGATATATATATATTTACAAATAGGCCTTTCAGTTGTTTCATTTAACAGCCTCAAATATTTGTTTTTTAAACATTATTTGAAGACTAGTCCAGGACAAGTGTAATATCTTCAGAGTTAGTATTGTCACTAGTCCTGCAGGAGTGAGACATGTTTGCTATGTTTACATGTTATGTCAGTTTTATTCAGTTCCAATTTACAGCAAAATTAGAACATGGAGAACTGGTTAAAAACAAGAAGCCCCCCACCCCCCCCCCAAATGTTACTTGTCAATGAGAACTACCAACAGGTTTTCTCTTGACCTCAGCACAAGTTAGTAGTCTCAGGCAAGCATGAATTTCAAAGGCAGTTTGATATGTTAAACACTCATCAGCGTTAGAAACTAAGCGTTTTCATTCACTAGTACTTGCTTATAATGATAACATATAGCATGTATAGTAAAACACTTGAAAAAGGCAAATTTCTACTAGTCCTTATGATACCTTTACCATTGGGCAGTTTGGCAAGGACTATAGGACTAGCGCCAATTTCTAACGCTGCTCATGTATCAAATAATAACAGACATGTGTTAAAGGAACCACAATGCTGAACAAATAATGTTCTCTACTTAAAAGTAAAGAAAGGCTCCTGAGATACCTGTTCAGCATGCATCAATGGTTATCATAAGAAACCCAACTAAATTGGCTCAGAAACCCAACTTATTTGGCTCATATGAATCTAAGAAAGCATAATGAAGTCTAGACTGTGTGATTGTCTTTAACCAAAGGCAAAGTGCAACATCTCCAGCCTTATGGCCTGTGGGCCAGATGATCCAAGGGTGGATATCGTAGCTGTTGACCTGATGTCAAAGGTTGACCTAATGACCTGACCCCCTCCAGTCTGACCCAGGGGAGGGGTTGTGACAGTGAATGAGGAGGGTGAAGGTTGACAGTTGACAGACAGAGACAACAGATGAGTGACTTCTGGCACACATGCTTGTCTAGGTGGTCCTGTCCCTCAATAGCAAATAGCCTGGATAAACACATATCAGCTGTGCCCTATCTCAAAGGAAAATACACTCTGACATAAACAAACAAAGATTAGGAAATGATACTTTGTGTTTTACATGGAACTGGCATCACCAGTAACTTGAGTAGAGTAATAAAGTTCAATATGTTATTGTTCGTTATCATTATTGCATCATGATCATAATCAGAATATTTCACCTTATAACTTCCCTGACGCATCTTTAATGTTGACAAGGTAATTATTATCAGAGCTCCAGATAAGCTGCGCATCTGCGTGAAATACGCATCAGAAATGCAGAATTACGCAGTAAAATAAAATCCAAGCGTATCAGCTGCGCAACGAACATTACAGATACGCTACAAATATAAAACTTGTGCGTATCATCAAAATATTGTGAAGTAACCCTGCGTATTCGATTAGCAAATCAGCAACTTATTTTGAAATTATAAACAGGCATTCCGTCAACCTTGCCAAACTCCACGATGACAGTCAGATCATGATCATTTGCCATCACACTTTCTTGTGGAAGTATCGTGGTATTTTTGAGTCCTACAAAGCTCTCGAACCCACACGACACCAGTTTGCAGAGACTAGATGAATAGTGTTTTTAAATATTTAACTTAAATACCCACATGTGTAAAAACTAGTGGGTAACAGAAATTTGAATACCCAGATAGAATTACTGATACCCAATGATTTAAAAATGCATGGTAAAATACCAACAACACCAAAAGCTTATCTGGAGCTCTGATTATCAACATGTACAAACATAAACTGATTTCAAACCACCAACATCATGATTGAATGAACACAACGTTTCGGAGTATATGCTTAATCCATCATCAGGTGAATGATGGATGAAAAAGTTTATACTCTAAAACATTGTGTTCCTCATAATAAAGAAGTTGACATCCATAAATTCTCTTCATCATGATCGAATAACTATCAATAATCAACCATTTCAAATAATCAGTTTTTAGAATCCATGAAATACCTATCAGTCTTTGTAATAATGTAAACATTTAGGTATGCTCCTTTCAAATCATGACATGTTATAATAATAGTAGTCAGTTTGACATCATGCACTGACTATATGGGTATAGAAATCAGCACTAGCCCAAGCCAGTTTCGCTAATGTTAAAGATAGTCCTAAGGGCTGGTAGAATTTTGAACATTTTGGGGATGTTCCTCTAAGTTATTACAATTAGGGCTTGTACTTCATACATTCATTTCTATCCCTGCTGACAGTGTAAATAAGATATCTAATCATAAATAAGAATGTTCAATGTTGTGGTGCAAATTGCATTTGCAAACAAGCAACCAGCTGGTGACATGTGACCCGTCATAAATAGGCATTTCATTTACATGCTTATTATTTTATTAGTTTCCTTTTTGATACTATTTGAAATTTATCTGACAAAGTCTGGTTATTCTTAGACGTATCACTTACGATTTACAAATGTTGACTCAAAATATGTCACTTCAAGACTCTGGTGTGTGACATTCTAAGCTGCTCATTGAACAGATAAACATAACAGCAGACACCCAACCAAGCACAGTACAGATTACATAATCAATCAAATGCCTAAGAAACCATGGCAACTGGATCTGAACTTTCAGCATGTCACTGGCCTGACACACAGCAATCCATCAATTTGATCTGACGATGTATACTTATAATGCTAATATAAATATATACAAAGCAGACATTATTCAGACTTAGAAGCATCAGCATGATCAGAAGCAATCTACGGATGATCAATGAACATCATTATGTCAGGCTGTTAGTGTTGAGAATTTTTATGAAAGTAAAAAGTTGAAAATGTCTCTTATGCTACTCATCAGTTGGATTAATAGAGCCCAATGTCCAATTAAACGATTTATCATCATGATCATTGTGAACAAAACAAACTTATTATGTACATGATGTACCATGGATCGATTTCTTTACAAAGACTTCAGAAATTTGGCTGATATTTCAGGCTCTTATTCATGATGATTATACAATTTCAAGTTGGGTACAAGATATTTCTGAAGAGTGAGTGAGTGAGTATGGTTTAACGCCGCTTTTAGCAATATTCCAGTAATAGCACGGCAGGGGACACCAGAAATGGGCTTCACACATTGTATCCATGTCTGGAATCGAACCCGGGTCTTCAGCGTGACGAGCTAACGATTTAACCACTAGGCTACCTGACTGCCCCTTTTTCTGCAGAACATTTTTAACAAGAAAGTTGGAAATGTAAACAATGAAATCAAACAACTGAACAAGTTCATAATCATAGGCTTAGTATTAACTAATATGTATATTATGTATTGTGTTCTTTGGTCTTCTTTACATTGTCTGGTCCGGACTAGATTATTTACAGACCGCTGTCATATAGCTAGAATATTGCTAAGCGCGGCATTAAACAAAAGGACAATGAAGAAAATTACATGCAGAACCACAATTAGTAGTGCAATCATGATAAATGAAAAACATTTTTACTTGCACTGGAAAAGAAAGAGTTACCATGCCCATTGACCTGGTGGCTCAGGCTTCATGCAAGAACAGAGATATATTTCCCTTATGCAAAATGAGGTAAACTACCAAGTTGTCATGGTCTGTCATATTTGAAATCTGTAATCACTGATCTTAATTTGTTAGTACTGTTCATTATATAATGGATGTTTTATTAGCTTAGATTATGTGCAGACAGGTCAATAATGATGTAACACTAACAGAAAATGTACCTCCCAAAACAAAGTCAATTCTTGCTTTGGCCTTGAAGTTGGAATCAATTTTATTTACGCTCTGACTAATTGCTACTTCATAATTCCTACTTTATAATTCCAAAAAATGATACTGTAGTGCAACTGAACAATAAGAATCTTATCTTTACCATGTTTACAATAACAATGGTCTCTTTTCTGTGTTCTGTGGTCAATGGTTTAAACCACAGTGGATGCAGAAATAGTATGTCATACAGACCCTGAAAGAAATATACCCAAAACAGCCCTTGCAAGTCTTAAATAGTCATCAAGTCTAGATTACTGAAACTGCTGAAGTGTCTGAAGGAAGAGAGTCCAGATAATTTATCAACTGTCTTCTGAAAGATATGTTCATTTCAGAGACTACCATAGGTATATGTCAGTCTAATAAAGAACAAAAACATGTTAACAGAAGTTAGATCATGACTTGTCTTCACAAATATCATGAAGGTTATAAGGTGGACAAGATGACTAATATTGCTCAGCTAGCAAAAGCTATGAAACTTGGTGGACAAACCATGCAAACCGATGACTTCAAATTCAGATGCTTATGAAATGTCTCCATGGTCAGTATTGTGAAAAATATAAGAATGTTGAGGAAACAAATGCTTCTTATCTCTTTTCATACCCAATCATAGTCTATGCCAAAAGGAGTCCACAAGCCCGAACTTCAATTTCAGTAGACTTTAATGTTATCATACAGCTATTTTGAACAAACCGAATCTTACTAGACTAAGGCTTCAAACTAGGTGGCTAAAGTAGCAGAATGCGTTCATAATCACCCATTGATTGAACATAAATCATACATTGCATATAAAAAAACATTTCTTGATTGATTCCCAACAAAAGAAAAGGCATTACATGTCATAGAATTATCACTTGTCAATTTTACTAGAATTAGGCATGACAACTAGTTGGCGAGTAGGGAAAAGTTGTGACTTAATCTCCTAAACACTAGTCATATTACATTGAGTACACAGCTAATTTGAAATTGCTTTTGAGTGTATATCCTTATCCTTCAAACTGACCAGTTGGATTTAGCTGATGGAGTCAATGGTATCCACCTCTGCTTTTGCTTCAGCATCTCCACTCAAATGACCCAAAGAACATAGGGAAAACAACTGTGTTTCACACACTTTGACACATGAGCGAACGGGATGACTAGTTTCATTGTTTACACAACAATAACCAACATGACGATATGCAGCCATCAGCTGATCGCGGGCTAAAGCATAAGCAAACTGGACGGAAACTAATTCAGCTTGGAAAAGTCTCCATATTTTAACATACGTTCAGCGTTTGCAGGATAAGCACTTATTTTGGCTTGGAAAACCCTTGACGAACTTTGAGCCTTGTCAGCAAATCATGACTAATTGATCTTTCTTCAACCAGCTGTGGATGTTAGCATACAACAGACATTTTAAGTTCAGGTCTACTGCAAGTAGGAAAGCGAAATTCATAAAGTGTGATACACAAAAATGTGTAAGAAAAGTGCAGTAACAATATCGTGTAGGAAAAATGGACTAACACTCAAATTTGATCAAAACTGAAAACACCACTAGGCCAGAGGCCCGAACACTTCCTTACCAGCAGCGAAATGAAGAGGTGTAGATTTCCTCCCTGCGGTATCCTTGGAGTTAACGTTGTGAGAATTGACTAATTTCTTAACTTTGCTTAAATCACCATTCCTACATGCTTCAAATAATTCTCTTCCAACGTCATTTGAAGAAGGAGAAGAGGGCTCATTTGGGAGAATAGGACGACGGCCAGTCGCCATTTTGGACTAAGTTGCTAACATCTCGTTCGCTCAACGAGATTGCGCGAGACTAATTTTGAATTTTCTGCGAAATTACAAAATAAAGTGATCGTTTGTGACAAGCTTATTTTTTGGATAATTATTATTCTGGGATAATTATATACATCCCATATAGTACATTAGTTGTCAAAAGGTATTAATTAGGGGATATAAATTTGTTAAATAATTTTCACAAATCATTGAAAGGTACATCGTCATCACGAAGCTCACATGGCGGGAAATTTGGCGTGAAGTTGTTTACATTATCCAAAGTCGGCACTGTTTATACTTCATATTAATATTACTCAAACATGTCGGAACTAGATGCGCTGTCTCTGGAGGAAGATGAAGAGGTTGAAACAATGACAGCAGCTGAAGTACTTCAGAAATTAGAAGAGGTATCAAACTTGAATACATTTGATATTTGTCCTGATTCCGATCAGCAGTAAGAGTTGACGTGTGTCAGGAAATCCTCCTACCCGTTTGTTAGTGTTGTTCCCTAACATCTCCCATACCTGTGAAGATCCGGGGTAGAATAGGTATTCAGCAATCCCTGCTTGTCGTAAGAGGCAACTCACGGGATCGGGTGGTCAGGCTCGCTGACTTGGTTAATGCACGTCATCATCTCCAAATTGCGTTGATCGATGCTCATGATGTCAATCACTGGATTTTCTGGTCCAGACTCGATTATTTACTGACCGCCGTCATATAGTTTGAATATTGCCGACTGCTGTGTTAAACATCAAATAAACAGAGAAAACCAACATAGTTTTGCATAATTATGTAGACATGCTGCTACAACTAATTAGCCCACATGTCACCACAGAACCACTGCGCTATCACAAATAACCATACCCAGGAAGATCCAGGTTAGAATACCGTATTTTCTTGAGTATAGTGCCGCCCATGTATAATGCGCACCCCCCTCTAGCGGGTTCAATATTTTGGAAAAAAAGAAATTTGAATATTATGCGCAGAAAAAATTTACACCGTACCCTTTCAGCGAAGTCCGGCAAACGAACGGGTGCTGAGAAACTTCCGTCAGTACAAATTCGAAATTTGAGTTAAAAAAATCACCAGACATGGTTATTTACCGTTTAAATAGTATTGATTGTTCTGCTAGGCATTGTTTTATATCTAGGGATTAAGATTACCTTGTGTATTTTCTCGTAAACTAAGCCGGAAACAGCAATCAGCTGTACACACGTTTTCTTGGAATCGACCGGTGATTCGGTCAAGACACACCCAATGATATAACTTTATAGGATTTTTAATGCAAGGATCGGCAACAATTGTATCTGAAACTATTTTATTTATCAGGAATAATATATTCCATTATTTTCTTAATTAAATGCAGCCTTAACTAAACATATTTAAAATAATAATAACCCTAAGCGAAGCAGCTGATCGCTATTCCCGGGTATTTTTTTTTACATGGAACATGTCTGACCAGTCACCGTCAAGGCTCACGCGCACGGGATCACGTGAGCGCGAGAATTTCATTTTGACATAGAATCGTCAATCAAAAACAAATATGACTTTTAACGAGTCAAAGTATGTCATTTATGATATATGTATCCATTCTCTGTCAACTAAAGTTCGTTTCAAGGCGTCAATAGCGGTATTCTGACCGTGGTTGCTGTTGATAACGGTGAGTTGTGCGATCTTCCGATCGCTTCACACACGATTTCACCGAAATTAATAAAAACAATATAATAAGGAATTTTGAATAAAATTGAAAAAGTAAGTTACAAACATAAGTCCAGAAATACAAAGAACACTTTTTATAGACAGACAGTGTAATTACATAATTATTTTGCGTACTTCAGTATGGATTTGTTGACACGGTATTTCCGGTGTTTCGTGCTCACGGTAATGTCTTTCCATGGGGGAAAAAAACATCCAAACTCATAATTCGTGTATAATGCGCACCCCCTTCTACACAGCTGTGTTTTTTGGAAAAAAAGTGCGCACTATACTCAAGAAAATACGGTAGGTATTCAGCAACCCATGATTGTCATAAGAGGCAACTAACCGGATCGAGTCAGCATCCAATGCTTGCCGCAAAAAGGCGTCTATGCTTGTCGTAAGAGGTGACTAAAGGGATCGGGTGTTCAGTAGCTGACTTAGTTGATCTCCCAATTGCATGGATCAATGCTCATGATATCAATGACTGGATTCTCTGATACAGACTTGATTATTTACAGACTGCCTTCATCTAGCTGGAATATTGCTGAGTACGGCGTTAAACAAAAACCTAACACAAATAAAATAAACTACATGTATAATTATGGAGATTTACTCTTGCGAAGTGTGTTTGTCATCGTAATCTTTTCAATACTGAAATTCCACTCTCCAGTCGTGTTTTATAGACAGAATACAGCCACTTCAAAAGCTATAGCCTAATCACAGGTTTACTATTCAGAACTCTAAATAAGCTGCGTATTTGCATAAATACATTAACTGAAATATGTAGACAAATCAAAACCTAGTGTATCAAATACGCAACAAAAACCCTACAAAAAGTACCCTATTGAAATAAAATTAATGTGTATTTTATTACAATTAAATAAACGATTGCGTATATTACAACTGTTAGATAAAATGATTGTGTATCAGCCGATCGCCAAATTCACTTAACAACAGTTACATTCGGAAAAGCTTCTATGACAAACCTACTGATAGATGCCAATTGAAAAGTATGTTGTAGAAAGTGTCATTCTTTCTTGCTAGGTTTTGCAAACAAAAAGGGCTTCCCAGAAAGGGGGCTGCAAGCAGACGCAGACAAGTATACTACTAGTCACATATTTTTGAATGATTTACAGGGATTGTTACAAATCAGGTTTTAAGTTAAAATACCCAAATGTTAAGAAACAGGGGGTAAAATGTTTTTGAATACCTTCTAAAAATGATGGATACCCAATCAAAATCAAACCCCTGGGTAAATACCCAAATAACCAAAAGCTTAACTAGAGCTCTGCTATTGTTACTAAGAGCGTAAATTGAGGACAATGTATCAGTACTTAATCCAGTTAATCACTTGCCTTAAATTGTTTATTGTCACTTTAGATAGCCGAGCATGGCCACAGATGTTTTGATAGGCTGATTGTGAACACCAGAACAGCTCAGAGATTAACAGTTTGTAATAAACATAAACATTGTACACGCAGGATCACAAAGTGAGTTTTCTGCCATTAGTGCCCGTTTATGAAGTGATCAGCACAAGGGTTTGGACTAGTCCAAATTTACTACCCTGGTACCCATCCCCTAAGACCCGACCCTACCCGGGTTTCCCCTGTAGGTCTCAAGAGAAAGGTACAAAATGTCCGATTGGGAATAGTTTGGCCGTAGCCCTGGACAAAATGTATTTAGATACACGAATAAAACGATCTGGTCATGCATAAACGGAAGATGACTGAAGTTTTATCGTTATTCAAACATATAAAAGTCAGAAGGAATGGGTGAATAGTCAAAAAGAATTGCGAACATTAGTTACTTGTAGTGTAACCAAATAGTTCTAAATCATTTTTGTCATTAAACAATATATCATATGACTAACCACGGGTCGGGGTAGTCCTGTGGGTATCGGGGTCCTTCACAGTACCCATCCGGCCCGAGTACCCGAATTACCTGTCCCAGCCCTAATCAGCACCTGATTGGTCAATACCTTTATGTGCATGCACAGTAGCCATTTGTTTGAAGTTGAATCAAATTAATTTGTTTAAAGACATATTCCATACCCTACTGGACAAAAAACCCAAAGGGTCTTAAAGGGATGCCTAACCCTGATTATGGTAAACAGGTGCTTGATTGGCAAGAGGTGCCCCACCCTAATTATCGTAAAGGGCATAAGTTGAAAGGGGATCCAAGGGCTAAGTGAGTGAGTGAGTTAATGCTTTACGTCACATCGGCAATATTTCAGCCATATCGTGACGATCCAAGGGCTAAGAGTAAAGTTACTTACTTTAAACAAAATTAACCTTAAAGTGCAAGTTGCTTGGAAAACCGAGACAGAATTAATAAAAAAAATTATAATTTCATCAATTATTGGAACATGATATCTATTCATGAGTTCCTCAAAGATGTGACATATATATTTTCTGGTATGCGTTGGGTCTTGACTCTTGTCATGGTATGCTGTATATTCAGGTAGTGCCCTAAACTCTGACATGGTATGCTGTATATTCAGGTCGTGCTCTAAACTCTGACGTGGTATGCTGTATATTCAGGTAGTGCTCTAAACTCTGACATGGTATGCTGTATATTCAGGTTGTGCTCTAAACTCTGACATGGTATGCTGTATATTCAGGTCGTGCTCTAAACTCTGACATGGTATGCTGTATATTCAGGTTGTGCTCTAAACTCTGACATGGTATGCTGTATATTCAGGTTGTGCTCTAAACTCTGACATGGTATGCTGTATATTCAGGTAGTGCTCTAAACTCTGACATGGTATGCTGTATATTCAGGTAGTGCTCTAAACTCTGACATGGTATGCTGTATATTCAGGTAGTGCTCTAAACTCTGACATGGTATGCTGTATATATTTTCAGGCATGGTTCTGAACAGTGGTATGTGGCGGTCGGGTTGCCTAGTGTTAAAGCGTTCGCTCGCCATGCCTAAGACCCGGGTTTGAATCCTGACATGGGTACAATGATATTGGTGGAATATTGCTAAAAGCTGTCTAAAAACAATACTCACTCACTCACTCACTCACTCACTCACTGAACAGTGGCATAATATATTTCAGGTGTGGTTGGCTCTCAACTCTGATATAATATATTTTCAGGCATGGTTAGATGAGAAATTCTCCCCTGACCTCTTGGAGGCAAAGACCGACCTTGTGGATTGTATGCTGGAGCAGATCACAGCCATGGAGGAGAACATCCGATCAGCCAAGAGGGGAGATTTTAAAGTCAGCATTCATAGAATGGAGGTGAGAAGTCACATGTCGATGTACAGCCTTAGAAAATCGTCTTGTCCAGATGACAGATGTTAACCTTATCTAACTGGTCCTCTAAAGTTTGTAGCTCGTTCTGCTTGAATGAGACAAAGATGTTTAAATTGTCTGTCTGTTTAGTTCAGCATTAAGAACTAGTCAGCAACTGAAAGTAGTGAAGGAAGAGAAAAGAAGCTTGTACAGTTAATCTGGTTTCCTCAAAGATATCAAACTGTCAAATGAACATTTCCACAAATACAATCATTCCTAAAACACAACAAACATCTCAATCAAACTAACATCCCATACCTACAACTGTCAACCTCACTGATACGATTTATGTGCTGTCATAACAACTTCCTGAATGACAGTTGTCTCCCTTACATCAGTAGCATCTGTCTGTCAGCAGTTACTGTTTAGTTCTTTTATTTGTTTGTTTGTTGCTTAACGCCGCACTCAGCAATATTACAGCTATATGACGTCAATCTGTAAATAATCAAGTCCAGACCAGACAATCCGGTGATTGACATCATGAGCATCGATCTACGCAATTGGGCTACAATGGCATGCATCAACCAAGTCAGCGAGCTTGACCACCCGATCCCGTTAGTCGCCTCTTACAACAAGCATAGTAGCCTTTTACTTCAAGCATGTGTTGCTGAAGACCTATTCCCTACCTGGATCTTCATGGGTGTTCTAAAATCGATTATACACATCCCTCTAGTTTTTTTCTCTAATATTCCAGCACAGTGATGTTTTGGGTACTGATATACTTATGGAGTGTGTGCATCACACAGACATGTCATCTTCCCGAGGCAAGGGAGTTAACTGACTCTAAAATTCCAGTTTCCACCCTTGACGAACTAGGCTGGAATTCCTGGGCTTAAGCGTAGGGCCACCAGTGGCTATTACGAGTTATGTACCTTCTTTGCCTCTCCAATGGACCAATCAAAATCCACCTCTCGTATCACTTGCATTTGCTTCAAACAAAATGGCAGCACCCAGTCAAGACGATCTGATCGATAATCAAGGTCTATATTGTGATAAAACGGGTCTTACATCTCGAAGTGCATCAAATCACGTGAGCACCTTGATTAAAAACATGAACAGATTTGGAAAATATCTGTTGACGAGTTGGTGGTGCACATGCTTTGCAAATCCTGCAATCGACCTTAAATCTGCATGACAGTTCACAAACCGGATTTCGATTTCGTTGGATTTCGATTGGACTATGCATAGACTCGTTAGTCCAGCCAAAATCTAACTCCATAATACCAGCCTAGTTCGGCAAGGGTGGAAACTGGACTTTTAAAGTCAGTTAACTCTCTTGCCTCGGGAAGATGCAGACGTGTATGATAATCTTGATGCTTCCATGTAAAGGATGCCTTGTTTTTGACTGTTAAATGAAAAATATTGCGTGACTATTACCATGAACTCATTTTGCCTCCATGTCAGAGGGCATGGGTGACCCAGTCAACAAAGGCATCACATTTCACTGAGTTGCATCCCTAGGGCACGCCAGAATCCTATGATTGTAGTCCCATTTCACCCTGATTATGTTTCTAGGTTTGTCTGCGCCATATCCGTACTTGTGGGTTTCACGATAGTGGTAAACGGTTAAGTCCTGCATCACCTCGGGAATTCCTCCTTTATCAAGCTGATGTGCCGTAATATAACTGGAATACTGATGAAAGTGACGATAAACGTCACTCACCCAACCAAACCCACTCACTGATCCTGTTAGTTGCCTCTCGCCCTGATTATGTTTCTAGGTTTGTCAGCACCATACCCGTGCTCATGGGTTTCACCGAAGAGGTAAATGTCTGATACTTGCATCACTTTGGGCTTTCCTCCCACATTAAGCTGACAAGTGGTGATATAACTGTAATACTGTTAAAAACGGCGTTAAACCCAACTCACTCACTCACTAGTTGCCTCTTTCGGCAAGCAAACCGGATCTTCATGGTGATCATTGCACATAAGGTGGGTGGGATAGCCTAGTGGTTAAAGTGTTAACTCGTCACACCGAAGGTTGGTTTTGATTCCCAAAATGGGTACAATGTGTGAAGCCTATTTCTGGTGTGCCCAAACCATGATAGTGCTGGAATATTGCTAAAGACAGCAGAAAACCAGCTTACTCACATGCTCATTGTACATTAAACATTGGTCAGTACTTGTTAAGAATTTTCTTCATGTTTTCATCGTCCATTTTTTTTCCATCTTTCAGATTGACAGAATCCGCTATGTACTCAGCAGCTACTTGAGATTAAGATTAGAAAAGGTAACTATTTTAAGGGTTAGGGGAGTGAGGAGACAGGACTATAGTTCACATCCTTACCATCCCACAGCAGTCGTATTGAAAAAAGCTATTTATGGCCACTTTCTCAGCCATTTTATTTTCAAATTGTAATGAAATTTGGTACATGTGTAGTGAGTATTGGCTTGGTATTTATATTAAATTTTGACCTTGACCTTTGCATTTTGACCATACGCCATTACTCAGCCATTTTTGTTCAAAATGTTGTGAAATTTGGTACATGTGAACACATGTGTTCCGTTTTTTATGATTGTTTTTGTTTGTTTTTTGTTGCTATATTTAATCTTTGGCCATTCTTATATTTTCTCTCAAACTGCATTACCTTACACATCATCTCCTCGGAAACCAATGCACCTGGAAATCTCACTTTCCCACCAATGATGACACCCCAATTTGTTCAGGAGTTTGAATCCAATTTTGCCATAGCAGCCATATTGAAATATATATTTAGGAAATTTGGTATATGTGTTTGACCCGTGAAGATCCGGGTTAGAATGATCTTCAGCAACCCATGCTTGCCATTAAAGACGACTATGCTTGTCGTAAGAGGCGACTAACGGGATCGGGTGGTCAGGCTCGCTGACTTAGTTGATGCATGTCATCGATCCCAATTGCGTGGATCGATGCTCATGATATTATTAGCTGGTCCAGGATTGTCTGGTCCAGACGCGATTATTTACAGACCACTTGCCGTCATATAGCTCGAATATTGCTGAGTGCAGCGTTAAACAACAAACCAACCGATGGTATTTGTGTAAAATATTCTGTTTCTTTTGAAAATCCACCAGCCACTTGTCATGTTGTGTTCAGTGTTGTTGCTGATGTTGCAGATTGAGAAATACTCCGCCTACGTCCTGCAAGCTGAAGCCCAGAGGAAGGATGATGACATGGCCTTGATGTCGCCTGGCGAATACACTTTTGCAAAAGAGTAGGTAAAATTTTGGTTCTTACAAAGTGTTGAGTAGCATGTTTTCATAATAAACTGTGTCAACTACACCTGTTTCCTGCATCAAGGTACTTACACCCTATCTACTCCTCATGCAATCTCATTAAAATCAGGGGGCATGGGTGGCCCAGTCGTCTTTTGTGCATAGTTGCATCCTTTCGGCACGCCAGAAACCTATGATTGTGGGTTCGAATCCCGGTTCGCCCCAATTAAGTTTCTGGGTTTGTCAGCACCGTACCCGTGCTCGTGGGTTTCACTGAAGTGGTAGACGTCTGAGACCTGCATCATTACGGGCTTTCCTCCCACATTAAGCTGACACGCCGTGATATAACTGGAATACAGTTAAAAGCGGCGTTAAACCCAACTCACTTACTCACTCACTCATTAAAATCAGATCTGAGTTCTTGCTATAAAAATCTGTGGACATCCCATTACAGGTCACGTCAGAACGACCTTTCATTGGACTAATCAAAACGTGGCTTACCAGATCATGAAAGTGACAGTCGGAATGTGTTTTCTAATCATGCACCCTCAAAAATATTAACACGGGGTATTCCGAACGACAATTGAAAATTATCGTCTATCTCTCACTTCCGTGGGATAAACATTTGAACAGAGGAGATGTTGCACAGCACTGCCATACAATCACAACCATATATTAGACATTCCGGAATGTTTGTTTGTTCAGTTTTCAAAATAATAATCACGAGCGGTATCAACATATTTTTCAAGCGTAGTCTGAAATGGAAGTCGCCAGGTTGAAACGAGTGCCGTAAAGCTCGAGAAAGCTGCTTTCTAATTGGCTGATGTTAGTCGTTTCAGTGGTCGGTCAAAATTCGCGAAAGGTCGTTCTGACCTGACCTGCAATGGTATGTCCTGAGATCTTTGTTTAGCGGCAGTGACAACTTAGATCTGATTTTAATGAGATTGTTTCTCATACAATACTGATGAGACAGTGGTACACTTCAAGAGTTCATTCTCATCAAACAGTTGCCATTATATTTCAGGTTTCAGCAAGGAATGGAGACACATTTCAAGACTTTATCCCTGAGACACATGCCGGCCAACCTACAAACACTAACTCCTGCGCAATCAAGTAAGTAGTCAGGTGGTCCCCATGTGGATTCTGGGTAAGAAGAGATCCCAACCAGGTGGCCCAGTCGTTTCATGCACCCCAGTTGCAGAGTTGTCTCTCTTAGACGTGCCAGGAACTTGTCATAATTGGTTAGGACTTAGAATCACCCCGATTACGTTTCTAGGGTTGTCAGCATTATACCCTTACTTGTGGGTTTTATACGCCATGATATGACTAAAGTACTGTTCAAATCTTGTTTGTACAAGTTCCTTATCAAGCGTTATACATCTCAGTTAGGTAATTATGGTAACGGTTCTCGGACATCCCTGCATTGATCTTTATACAGAAAATCCAAAATAGCATGCCAGCTTCTGTTAATATGGATCTGTAGGTCCATGGATAATATATGAAAAAAATATGGATATATGGTCCAGAAATGAACACTACAACCTGTCTGGTTTTAAAGTTACGCTCTGGTATTGAAAGCTGTATTTAGGTTAAGTCTAACTTGTAGCCCAGAAAACCGGTTTTAGCATGTGTTTGATAAATATGCAAAGTTTCATAATAACATCCGAAATGGTTTCCAGGTTATGCTCTGGAAATTAATGCTACACATATTTGAGTCTAAGTCCAGTTTGTTGCCATGGAAACACCATAAAAATATATTTCGAAAGACCAAAAAGCACATATGTCAAGTTTCGTAATAAGATATTAAACAGTTCCCGAGTAATGCTCTGGAAACGAAACATGATGGACGACAGACGGAAGGATGGACAGACAGCACCCATTCCTCCCGCTTTGTGTGGGGATAACTATACTATAAACAAACAAATCAAGTGCCTAGTTAGTGTAAGGGGAACTAAGCTTACACCACAAACATATTGTATTCCCTTATAACATCTTAAATCTGGTCACATTTGAACTGCTGTCCAATGGACTGACAGGAAAAGGCTGAAAATCAGGAAAGAGCTTTTCAGTGGAAGAGATAAGGCGGGGGGATTACCTGTTTTTTACATTCTTTCTGCGATTTTCATAGAAGTAATTGGTCATTTGTGCTCCAATCTTTATGAGAAGGGAGGTAACTCATGTATACAGTCAATTGAATTACCTCCCTTTTACCGTTACAAATGTATGGGGGTTTAAAGTCTTGTCCAAGATTATTGCACTTGTATTGCAATGTTGGTATACGTGCATGGCTGCTTTACTAGTGTCCGTGTTTTTCTCAGTATAACTTGATGTTACTTACAGTTTATATCAGAAGCAAGATGATGGCAGCAAATCAACACGCAGCATTATAATTGGAGTATTGATGTACAGTCTATGGCCACACACACTGTTCATACTTTTATTGTAAACATTAGGACTTTACATTTATAATGCGCTCAGCATTAAGGGGATAAAACAAGGACTGGTCAGCTCGGAGTCAGTATACTGTGTCTGAGTGGGGTATTCACGTTAAGCTACAGCATGGTATCTCAGTGGACTAGCGACCCGTGATGATCCGGGGTAGAATAGGTCTTCAGCAACCCATGCTTGCCATAAAAGGTGCCTATGCTTGTCGTAAGGGGGCGAATTACAGGATCTGTTGGTCAGCTCGATGACTTGGTTGATGCATGTCATCGATCCCAATTGCGTGGATTGATGCTCATGATATTAATCACTGGATTGTCTGGTCCAGACTTGATTATTTACAGATTGCTGTCATAATAGCTGGAATATTGCTGAGTGCGGCGTTAAACAACAAACCAACCAACCAGTGGGCTGCATTAGTTCAGAAAAGTACAAGCAGACGCACACACACTGACACATACACACTGACACACACACATGCATGCACATCGGTATACAAGTGCAGTAATGTTTGACGCAACGTTAAACCCCATTTCATCTCACCTATTGTCATACAGGAAGTTGCCTTGATTAAAGTTAGTGTCAAGAAGTACAAGGGTGTTTTAGGACTTTGAGGAACTGTCGGTGAAGGGGATGGTTCTGTTTTGGTAAGTATTTTAGGTGTACCTGCGAGCTTTGTGGTTTTAATTATGACCGTTCTGTGTGATGTTTTCCAGTTATACAGCCGAACCTTGACAGCTACGTGTTCCTGCGCGTGAATGAGAATACTGATGGTGTGCTAGTGGAGGAGGAAACACTGGACACGGGGTGAGTTGACTGCTCCCACATACTCAGTGCCTGCCCCCAGGACCCTTTGACTGTCTCCCGGTGCCGATTCCAGACAGGATAAACACAGCCCCATTCGGGCAGAACAGGCCCCCAGAACCTCATGCTTGTCTCCCCATGTGGATTCGGGCAGAACAGGTCTCCAGTACCTCATGCTTGTCTCCCCATGTGGATTCCAGCAGAACAAGTCCCCAGTACACCATGCTTGTCTCCCCATGTGGATTCCGGCAGAACAGGTCCCCAGTACCCCATGCTTGTCTCCCCATGTGGATTCGGGCAGAACAGGTCCCCAGTACCTCATGCTTGTCTCCCCATGTGGATTCGGGCAGAACAGGTCCCCAGTACCCCATGCTTGTCTGCCCATGTGGATTCGGGCAGAACAGGTCCCCAGTACCCCATGCTTGTCTCCCCATGTGGATTCGGGCAGAACAGGTCCCCAGTACCTCATGCTTGTCTCCCCATGTGGATTCGGGCAGAACAGGTCCCCAGTACCCCATGCTTATCTCCCCATGTGGATTCCGGCAGAACAGGTCCCCAGTACACCATGCTTGTCTCCCCATGTGGATTCGGGCAGAACAGGTCCCCAGTACCTCATGCTTGTCTCCCCATGTGGATTCGGGCAGAACAGGTCCCCAGTACCCCATGCTTGTCTGCCCATGTGGATTCGGGCAGAACAGGTCCCCAGTACCCCATGCTTGTCTCCCCATGTGGATTCGGGCAGAACAGGTCCCCAGTACCTCATGCTTGTCTCCCCATGTGGATTCGGGCAGAACAGGTCCCCAGTACCCCATGCTTATCTCCCCATGTGGATTCCAGCAGAACAGGTCCCCAGTACCCCATGCTTGTCTCCCCATGTGGATTCGGGCAGAACAGGTCCCCAGTACCCCATGCTTGTCTCCCCATGTGGATTCGGGCAGAACAGGTCCCCAGTACCCCATGCTTATCTCCCCATGTGGATTCCGGCAGAACAGGTCCCCAGTACACCATGCTTGTCTCCCCATGTGGATTCCAGCAGAACAGGTCCCCAGTACCTCATGCTTGTCTCCCCATGTGGATTCGGGCAGAACAGGTCCCCAGTACCCCATGCTTGTCTCCCCATGTGGATTCGGGCAGAACAGGTCCCCAGTACCCCATGCTTGTCTCCCCATGTGGATTCCGGCAGAACAAGTCCCCAGTACCCCATGCTTGTCTCCCCATGTGGATTCGGCAGAACAGGTCCCCAGTACCCCATGCTTGTCTCCCCATGTGGATTCGGCAGAACAGGTCCCCAGTACCCCATGCTTGTCTCCCCATGTGGATTCGGGCAGAACAGGTCCCCTGTACCCCATGCTTGTTTGCCCATGTGGATTCCAGCAGAACAGGTCCCCAGTACCTCATGCTTGTTTGCCCATGTGGATTCCAGCATAACAGGTCCCCTGTACCCCATGCTTGTCTGCCCATGTGGATTCCAGCATAACAGGTCCCCAGTACCCCATGCTTGTCTCCCCATGTGGATTCCGGCAGAACAGGTCCCCAGTACCCCATGCTTGTCTCCCATGTGGATTCGGGCAGAACAAGTCCCCAGTACCCCATGCTTATCTCCCCATGTGGATTCCGGCAGAACAGGTCCCCAGTTCCCCATGCTTGTCTCCCCATGTGGATTCCGGCAGAACAAGTCCCCAGTACCCCATGCTTGTCTCCCCATGTGGATTCCGGCAGAACAAATCCCCAGTACCCCATGCTTGTCTCCCTGTTTCATTTCATTTGTATGCAAAAGTTATGCCTCCATAAAGTCTTGTAATCTCATCATCAAAGCAGTCAGGGTAAGGCCTAAAACATCACATTGTCGCCAAAAACACCACGTTGTATGCCATCTATTAATTTCACGAGAGCCATTGACTCAGTGTGTATGAGATACCTGGCTGGTATCAGAGACCCAGCGTGTAATAGAGGAAATATAGACATGTATTTCAGTTCACATAGGGGGCTGATCGATCAGCAGCCATTTTTTTGTGAAAAGGTTTAATATATTTGAAAGAGTTTCCGTAGCAAAAAGGAAACCTCTTTTTAACCAATCATTTATCAATGCATGGTAGAATACGTGCCACACAAGGGAGGAGTACAAGGTTATAACTTGAACATCTGTGAAGAGATAACATTAAGCACAGATGAACAGTGAGTTCAGGGATGTCAGTTCTTTAAAGCAGATGGTTTGCCTGCACAAGGTATTTCGGGTTTTCCCAGTTGTCTCCCTTGGACCTTAAGACCTGCAGTGCCATAGATGTCTGAACGTCACAAATTGTAACTTCTTGATCTCCTGGCTTCTCTGTGAAATGAAAACTACTATGTCAACATTGTGTGGAAGACAGGTTGTGTTTATTACCTTCTCTTTATTACATTGTGTTAACTCTTTCAACACCACTCAACCAGAAGCGTTTACTGTTGTGACACCGTGTTCCAGAGTCTGTGTGATAGATGAAGCCAACATCTATCAAAGAAAATATCTGCTTGTAAAACATCTTTGCTACTACATGTTATACACCATTTGAAAGGTCTGATCCTATGGTTTATAAATATGAAGGGCCTAGTGGTTAAAGCGTTCACTCGTCACGCCGAAGACCCGGGTTCGAGTCCTGACATGGGTACAAGGTGTGACGCCCATTTGTGGTGTCTCCTGTTGTGATATTGCTGAATATTGCTGAAAGCGGCATAAAACCTCACTCATTCATTATAAATATGAAAGTTATGTTTATCACATTATTTAAATAATGCATTTACAACTTAATAAAGTTTGTTGTAAATAAACAAATAGAAGCTCACACATTCATAACGTCCAGATTAAGGACCAAGGAAGCGAAAAATTAACGTTTTTCGGCAAATATAAGATTTCATAAATTCCACTTACCTCTTTCTTCTTTATTTTCATCGTTTAATACTTTTATGTTAAAAAGCATAGTAAAAAGTATCTGTCATCACCCAATTCCTGATAACAGCTGCTGTCCATTCAGTAACATGATGAAAAATACTCCTTTTTCGAAGTTTTGTATGAATAACACGTTTGTCGAAGACTGACATATGACACATTGGTAGAAAGCTTGTGTTTTCATCAACACGCTTGTAACATCGCCTAGAGTCTTTTCGTAGCTGTATCATGCAATTTTGTAGGATAAACATTGGTTTCTAATGACGCTTACTTTCCAAAATCTGTTACAAGGTTCGTGATTGGCAAATTTGAGCACGTGACCTAAGCCAGCCAATCAAACTACAGCTATGGTACTGTCCTCGTGTATGATGAATTTCAGATTTTGACGAAAGTTTTTTGTTAAATTGTGTTATTCTGAACGTTTTAAGCAGGAAATTGCAATCTATATTAAAAATATGGAGCTTTGTGGATGTATCATACTAGGTTATGAGCTGTGACAAAGATTTTCATGCATATATTTTTGCATTAAACATCATGTCTGAGCCGAGAAATCGAGGCGACGAAAGCCAAGATGTCATTTGACTTACATTACACACTATCGCACGAAAAGATAGAAATAATAACTTAGCTGTAAGTTTGACAACTTTAAGATAAATTTTGTTGATTTTATTTATTACTTTGTATACTATATTTAAAGATTTCCTTGAAACGGCTTTATTTTGCTCTTTGACATGTTTGATGTGGACCCGTTTTCGAAGTGTGTGTCCTAGAACTTTATTTTCAGTAACATTGCGGGAAATAGTGAATAATTTTTTAATCTATCTATAAAAATTGATAAATTGAAATGGAATGGAATACGTATTTCAGACATTGTGAAATGTGATAGATTTAATAAATGAGTGATATGACAGGTAGGTTCATAAAATTATATACCATTTGATGTGACTAGGGCTTGGTTGGTCTACCGGCCTACAGTGTCTGTGGACTCAAGGCTTCTTTACCGGCCTACGGTGTTGAAAGAGTTAGACAGGTTGTGTTATTACATCGTGTTAAAAGAGGCTGCGTTTATTACATTGAGTTAAAACAGGTTGTTCTTATTACTTTGTGTTATCATTGGTTGTGTTTGTTACATCATGTTAAAATAGGTTGTTTATTACATGTTGTGTTTAATACATTGGTTTGAAACAGGATGTGTTTATTACATTGTGTCATAACAGGTTGTGTTTACAGCAGTAGAAACTAACATTTTAGTTCTCTAGTCTTTATAAAGATAACAAAAAGAAAAGCCCCCAAAATGGCCAATTTCTACCAGCCCATAACTATTGGGCAGTTTGGCAAGGACAGGACTCTAGTGCCAATTTCTAACGTTTGTTCATTACATTACGGGTGGCCCAGTCGTCTAAGGCGCCTCGATTCATTGTGCAGAGTTGCGGCCCTTGGGCACGCCAGAAACCTATGATTGTGGGTTCGAATCCGGGTTCGCCCCGATTATGTTTCTGGGTTTGTCAACACCATACCCATGCTCGTGGGTTTCACCAAAGTGGTAAACGTCTGAGACCTGCATCACTTCGGGCTCTCCTCCCACATTAAGCTGACACGCCGTGATATAACTGGAATACTGTTAAAAGCGGCGTTAAACCCAACTCACTCACTCACTCATTACATTGTGGGGGCGGTCGGGTAGCCTAGTGGTTAAAGCGTTCGCCCGTCACACCAAAGACACGGGTTCGATTCCCGACATGGGTACAATGTGTGAAGCCCATTTCTGTGGTCCCCCGCCGTGATATTGCTGGAATATTGCTAAAAGCAGCGTAAAACCATACTCACTCACTAACTCATTACATTGTGTTAATACAGGTTGTGATATAGAGGGGACAGGCTTATGTTGTTGAACCTTGAAAGTAGGATCATGAGAGGACCGTCACTATACCCATACTTATCAGGGTCTGGTTATATTTTAGGCTTAAAAAACTGAAAGAATGGGTTCTCAGGTGGTTGTTCAAATTAGTATGTAACCAAATAAACAATTGTTAACAATCAAGCAGGCAAAGGGCCCCTCTTCATGAATATATTCCTTGATGAGTAGAATACCGGAAAACTGTAATTGCCTACTGTTGGACCTGGAATATTTAAGGATTTGGGGGTTTTTTTTAAATGGAAATAAAACGAAACTTGCGGTGGACTTTATGATGATGCGGGCGGTGCCTGAGAACAAAGACTATTATTGTTTTTAGCCTTACAGGGGCTGGGGGAAGAGTGGTCTTAGGACTGTATATCTTAACCACCCCCTTACCACCCACCCCACGACATTTTATATGTAACAGGGGCGGTCGGGTAGCCTAGTGGTTAAAGCGTTAGCTCATCACGCCGAACACCCGGGTTCGATTCCCAACATGGGTACAATGTGTGAAGCCCATTTCTGGTGTCCCCTGTCGTGATATTGCTGGAATATTGCTAAAAGCGGCGTAAAACCATTCTCACTCAATTATATGTAACATTTCTTCGTCTCTTAATGTTCAAATTTATTTTGAAAAAATAGAACTGTCATATTTATTTATGGCGCATTGTGATAGATTTTTGTGCTCTACCCTCTGTGGTGTTAGGTTTTCATGCAACATTTGTCTGAAGTGTTGTAAGTATCTTTCGAAGTGCTGGTGTCGGCAACATCTACTGCATCTGTACTGAGCACCCGATTAGCCAGCGGAGCCCTGCTCCACATGGGTAATTCTATATCTCTGTACTCTGGCTTTGTAAGTTGTAAACACAAAGTGGGCCAAAAACTTTTGTATAACCTTGGGCGAAGGATCTGTTGTGTGTTTATCTAACACTTCCATGGAATGGCATGTGGCGGAATTCCCACCGATTTTAATTTACCTGCGTGTTGCTGCAGCGAAATGACAATATCTGATATCAGTTTTCTGCTGAGGAAGAATACCAGTTTATCATCAAATACTACCTCTCACATGAGATACTGCTTTCCTGATCTGTTGCATGCTCGGCTCACAGCCAGCCCAGCAAACAATTTCACAGTGTCACAACATTGTCACAACGTTGTGATATTATGTCCATGCAACGTTATTCTGTGGTCCTATTTTACTTGTCACAACGTTGTGATATTAAGTCCTTCCAACGTTATTCTGTGGTCCTATTTTACTTGTCACAACGTTGTGATATTACGTCCTTACAACTTTATTCTGTGGTTTCCTATTTACCTTGTCACAACGTTGTGACATTATGTCCTTACAACGTTATTCTGTGGTCTCCTACCCCAAACTTCCCCTTGATTGGCAATGTTGTGATCTCATAACATCCATGCGACATAATTGTGTTAACTCCCATTGATGTTGTGACAACGTATTATAACAGTGCATCTTAGTTACGTCTCTACGAACATATGATAAGAGCTTTAGCTCGAGGAGTGGAGGTCGGAGGTTCGATTCCTGGTACCTGGAACTAATGGTACTTGTTGTTAGTTAGCCTGGCGCTCGGCTCGGAGTCTGTATACTGTGTCTCAGTTGGATATCTATCAGTGGGCAAGCATTTTAAAACCATTAGTCAATGTGGCCAGGGTGACGTATGTGTTGCCAGGATGAAGTATGTGGTGCCAGGATGACGTATGTGTTGCCAGGAAGATGTAAGTGTTGCCAGGATGACATATGTGTTGCCAGTATGACATGTGTGTTGCCAGGATGACATATGTGTTACTAGGATGACATGTGTGTTGCCAGGATGACGTATGTTTTGCCAGGATGACGTAAGTGTTGCCAAGATGACATGTGTGTTGCCAGGATGATGTATGTGTTGCCAGGATGACGTATGTTTTGCCAGGATGATGTAAGTGATACTAGGATGACGTATGTGTTGCCAGGATGACATATGTGTTGCCAGGATGACATATGTTTTGCCAGGATGACATATGTTTTGCCAGGATGATGTATGTGTTGCCAGGATGACGGATGTGATGCCAGGATGACGTATGTGTTACTAGGATGATGTAAGTTTTGCAAGGAGGAGGTATGTCATGCCAGGATGACGTATGTGTTGCCAGGATGACATATGTGTTGCCAGGATGACGTATGTGTTACCAGGATGATGTATGTGATGCCAGGATGACGTATGTGTTTGCAAGATTATGTAAGTGTTACTAAGATGACGTATATGTTGCCAGGATGACGTAACTGTTGCCAGGATGATTTATGTGATGCCAGGATGACGTAAGTGTTGGCAAGATGATGTAAGTGTTCCTAAGATGACGTAAGTGTTGCCAGGATGATGTAAGTGTTGCCAGGATGATGTAAGTGTTGCCAGGATGATGTGAGTTTTTCCAAGATGATGTTAGTGCAGTCAGGATCACTGAAGTGTTGATGATGTCAGATTTCCCGGGCTGATGTAAGTATTGGCAGGATGATGTAAGTGTTGGCAACATGACAAGATGATGAAAGTGCAGCCAGGAGGTACAGCCTGATGATGTAAGATTTGTCTGGCTTATGTTTCTTGGTTTGGCAACAC
This sequence comes from Haliotis cracherodii, assembly GCF_022045235.1. Lineage (NCBI taxonomy): Eukaryota > Metazoa > Mollusca > Gastropoda > Lepetellida > Haliotidae > Haliotis > Haliotis cracherodii. The sequence continues at coordinate 37,999,886 of NW_027266343.1, forward strand.
CATATGTTTCATCAAAGTGGCCATTGTCTACGATCTGCATCACTTCAGGCTTTCCTCCCAAATAAAGTTGACTTGCAGTGATATAACTGAAACAGAGCTCAAAGTGGAATTAAATATTCAGCCAATATAATGTTGTGTTTTGTGAATTTTCTGAAAACTATTTTACAGAATAGTGAAATAGGGATGAAATGAAAATGTTGAGAAATTATACCATTTGCAAATGTGAGGTCATGCTGTTAGTATCAAAATTGAGGCCTCATGTCTCGCACAAGGTTGTGTCACAGTTTTCACAATGCAGTTCTCCTGTTCAGCAAATTTTTGTTCCAACTGTACATTGTAGTTTGTACAATATCCAAGCTATGCTTAGGGATTTAATGGATGCAAGTTGCAGCAGGCCAGACACAGACTTCCTGCCTACTGAAGCTGTGTTAAGGAAAGTTGTGAATGGTCATGGGATGTACATGAAGGTGACTCTTTAGAAGACAAAGCAAGGTGAAGGTCGACAGGAAGCAGCCATGTGCAAGCAATGTGAAGGTCGCACTACTGCACGTTTCATATGGAAGAAATGTGTTTCCAGAAATACACATATACGAAACCACTGAGAGATATATAAAGTAAGACGAGGGAAGTCGCGTGTATTTGTTGAGGGTGTGCCTTGTACTGCCAACTCCTGGTTTTATATAATGTGAAGGGGTGTGCCGACCGACGGTTTAAATCAAGGAAAAGAAGTGACCGTTTATACTGAACATAATTGTTTACATTTTGTTTTAGCAAAAAAAACAAAAACTATTTAGTGCAGATACAATGGATTACAGTGCATGCTATGTTTTTTAACATATGTCCTTGGCTTATGAGGAATGGTAGAAATAGCCACAAATATTACCTTGGTTTTGTAAATTGTAAATATATCATTCACCTGATGAAGGAGTAAGTATACACTCTGAAATGTTGTGTTTCCTCATAATCAAAAGTTGACATCCATAAATTCTCTTCCTTATGTGTATCACTTCTAAATGCCATTCAAAGATGATATAGATATGATATGATTGTGTGATATGAGATGATTTAGATGCTTGAAAAGAATTTCAAACGAAACATTTAATGATACATTTGCATCGTCTTCTGTTTCTATATTCTAGTCAATTTATTTATCCACAGGAATGTTTTTGAAAAAAATAATATGCATTCCGAAATTGTGTATCACTATAAAGCGCTTTGCTGCGTCAATGACTTGGTTTATACCGTATCATTACTTGAGTCTCAATTTGTGTTTCTCTGCACCATCAGAAAATTGATGCTTGTATGTGACGCTCACATGCTACCAAAGACTACTAATTATGCTGAGGACAAGTAAAGATCCAATGACAGTAGTCTTCAGACTAGTAGCATTTGAAGGATATTATTATCCCTCGCCACGAAGTGGAAGGGGGATAAAGGAATGGGTGCCGTCCGTCCGTCCGTCTGTCACATTTCGTTTCCGGAGCAGATCTTGAAAACCGTACTATATTTCTTCACCAAACTTGGCACATAGATAGATCTAGTGGTGAACTGGTGCCTTTTGATAGTTTAGGATTTTTTTTTAAAGTTATTTTTCGAGTTTCCATGGCAACGACTTTGATTTAGACTGAAAATGGCGGTAGTCCTCGTTTCCGGAGCAGATCTTGAAAAACGTACTATATTTCTTTACGAAAAGGCCCAGTGAACATAGTTCACAGGAGCTAATGCATTGCACACACCCGACATGTCATATTGGCGGGGGATGTGAGTATTTCATGCTTGTTCTTAACCAGATAAAGCTTTGCTCCACATTGGAACTGAATAAAAGTTTGTTTGTTTGTTGTTTACCAAAAGACGTTAAAAGATGGTACTTGTTGTTACCCTGTCTGGGGCTCGGCATTAAAGGGCTAAAACAAGGACTGGTCGGCTCGGAGTCAGTTTACTGTGTCTGAGTGGGGTATTCATGTTAAACTGTGGCATGTTATCTCAGTGTGCTAGCACTATAAATCGGCATCAGTCCGGACTAGTACAAGCAGCCACACACACATACACGTGCATGCACGTCGCTATATAAGCGCAATAACCTTGGACGCGACGTTAAGCCCAATATCACCTCACCTCACCTCACCTTGTTGTTTACCGCCTCACTCAGCAATATTCCAGCTGTATGACGGTGGTCTGTAAATAATAGAGTCTGGACCAGACAATCCAGTGACTAGTCTTAAAAATAAAAAAAAATTAGATTAAATTCTAAGGCTGTAAGGGGGATCTGTTATGTAAAACCCCAAAGTGAATAAGGAAAAATAGATCTTATTAGTTTCTTCTGCTTTGTACAGAGTTCAGTGAAATTGTATGTATTTGCTATTTAATTGGATCTTTCTGTATGAAGAAATCGTAATGGAGGTCTGAAATTTGGGCATGAAGGATGACGGAAGAGGAAATAAATACCCGAAACCGAAATAGAGATGGATTTCCTTTGTATTCAGTGGTATGTGTTGTATCATTAAGAACCCATTGTTTGTGCAGCCTGTTAAAAAGTGGGAACAGGACCATAAAGCCTCACTTTTGAGGGTCTTCTCATCCCTACATATAGATGGAGCTGGGTAGGCCTGGTATGTCACCCAGGAGGGATAACCTTTCCTAAATGTAGGACACTAACAACCTGACCACATGCTTGTCAACTGGGTCTTGAGACCACTATTAATATAAGCCTCAGCCAACAATGAGTTGGCATTTGGCCAATTTGATTCAGACACCAATTTTTAGGAAGTATATAAAAATATAAATTAGTGATGTCCCTACATTGCACATTTTCTCCCAAATGTCTCGGTCCCGTGGAAGAACACTGTTTTGCTGAAATAAAACTTATAATGAAGGTTGTCCTTGGTGTTCAGTGTAAATAAAGCTTACACTGTCATTCAACAAAGGTCTGGATAAAGGGCACTTCTTCACCCGACAGGCCTGACATTGACCTTGCCTTGTATGGACATGGCTGACTTTGACCTTGGCAATGTGTCTGAGTTGTCAGCTGTTACCGGGAGTATTTCTCTTGTGATATCTGTGATGGAACTGGATTAATGGTTTTATGCTTTACAGAATGTAAATTGTCTGAAACATCAGATAAGTTCCATTACAGGAAATTATGTGTAGATCAGAGTGCTGGATCATAGGCCAAGGGTCGGTAGCCTCTGACAACAAAGGCCAAGTAACAGTCCTATCAGTGTTTGTATAATAGGTCACCTGTCATGGTATGGAAATCTTTTTATATCGTCTCGGTGTATGCTCAGGTGATGTGATGTGTCATCATATGTTAATTTTCAGACTGCATCAGACTGTTGTGTCAAGTTATTGTAAATTTTCTTCAGAATGTTTTGTTCGATAAATATATAAACTTATAAAGACCCTTTCTCATTTTGAGATAAGCATCGTACCATATCAGGTGGTCACACAATTATTGCCCTTTTACGCTTACAATGGGGATACCAGGTTAGAATTACTGTTCGTAATAAGCAACGAAATGGATCATGGTGTCATTCTTCTTGACTTGGTTGATTGCGTGTTCTCGTACTCCAACGGTGTTGATGGTTCTTCACAATATCTATGCTTCTCTTTGGAGACGACCAACAGGATCGGGTGGTCAGGCTAGCTGACTTGGTTGAAGCATGTCATCTGTCCCAAATGCGTGGATCGATGCTCATGATATTAATCGCTGGATTGTCAGTTCCAGTTTCGATTATTTGCAAACCGCCGTCATACAGCTGGAATATTGTTGAGTGCGGCGTAAAACAACAAACCAACCAACCAACCCGTTCATAGCATAAGTTGTCAACTGATCTCGAGGGGTATATGGTGTGATGTACCCTGTGTGTGAGCCTATGTACCAGATCCATCAGGCAAGGGGAACATCGCGCCATATGCCCCGAGAGATCTGTTGACAACATTTGGATAAACATCGGTTCATTTCAACTCAACGATACTTATGGGAGATAAGCAAGTTACCCAAGGTGTGTTACGATTAATTTCTCAGCGGGGTACAAGAGCAGGCTACATGAGAAGAAATGCCTGCTTCTTAGCCAATCAGAAGCTAGTATTTTAATGTAAGGTGAGATAATAAAAAATAATTTTACTACCAGTCAGGGAACCCATGAAGATCCAGGTTTGAATCCGCCTTCAGCAACCTATGCTTGCCTTAAACGGCAACAATGCTTGTTGTAAGAGGCGACTAATGGGATCGGATGGTCAGGCTCACTGACTTTGTTGATGCATGTCATCTTATCCCAATTGTGTGGATCGATGCTCATGATATCAGTCACTGGATTGTCTGTTCCAGTTTACAGCTGGAATATTGCTGAGTGCTGCGTAAAACAACAAACCAACCAACCAACACATTCATAGCATAAGTTGTCAACTGATCTCGAGGGGTATATGGTGTGATGTACCCTGTGTGTGAGCCTATGTACCGGATCCATCAGGCAAGGGGAACATCGCACCATATGCCCCGAAGGATCGGTTGACAACAAATTTATCCCCCCGACGTTCATACATACAGACCCAGAATATGTTTCTAAAGTTTCACTGAGTAAAATGCCCTGATCCAGCCGTTTTGAGTTACTTCCCTTTAAGTAATGCATTGGGATAAACATCCGTTCATGCGAGATAAGCAAGTTACCCAAGGTGTGTTACGATTAATTTCAACAGTGGGGTACAAGAGCAGGCTACATGAAAAGAAATGCCCACTCCTTAGCCAATCAGAAGCTAGTATTTTAATGTAAGGGGAGATAAGATAAGACTCACTCACTGACTTTGTTGATGCATGTCATCTTATCCCAATTTCGTGGATCGAAGCTCATGATATCAATCACAGGATTGTCTGGTCCAGATTCGATTATTTACAGACCACTGTCATAAAGCTGGAATATTGCTGTGCGGCATTAAATACCAACAAACAAAACTGGCATTGGTCCAAGCTAGTACAAGTGCACGCACCCACAGAACTGTCACTATGTATGTGCAGTAATCTGTATATGGGTAGTTAGCAGTGGAGCTCATTCTGTGTTTTCACCGTTCCTGTCCCTCCTGTTTTGAATCACTGGGGGGGGATATAGCTGTCCACATGTCCATCCATCTGTCTGTCCTCAGTCCATTTTCCATTTCCTAGAGCAGAACTCATAAACCATTGAATATTTCTAGATGAAACTGGCTATACAAATCAGTCGACGGGTGGACTGGTGCCTTTTGATGATTTAGGATAGTGAAAATTACTGAACAGAATTGAAATTTGTTTCTTCACTGTACTGAAATTATCCAATTGCAATGTACCAAAAGTAGGGTGTAAGTAGCCATTTCAGAATTGCACCATTTCGGGGAATATTTCATCTCATGATGACTCTTGTTTAAACTTTAACCTTGATGGCATGTGGATGGCTTTTGTACTGCCGGTGTCACGCCAAAGGTCAGGATGTAAAACCCAACTCACTCACTCACAATGTGATGGAGCATGTTGTTTACATAGACACACAGCGACCATGCTTGTCTTAAAAGGTGACTATGCTTGTCGTAAGAGGTGACTAGCTGGATCGGGTGGTCAGGCTCGCTGAATTGGTTGATGCATGTCATCGTATCCCAATTGCGTGGATCGATTCTCATGATATAAATCACTGGATTGTCTGGTCGAGATTCGATTATTTACAGACAGCTGTCATATAGCTGGAATATTGCTGAATGCGTCATTTAACAACAAACCAACCAACCAACCAAGCATAGACACAGCAAGCATCTTTCAAGCCTCCTTCAGAAGATATCTTGCTTCCCAAGGTGACATGAAAGGTCAGACAGTTTGTCAAGAGACACTCAATTATAAATCACCTTTAGTGGTGGAGCACTCAGTCCCTGCCTTGACAGGCATTCTCACGTCCCAAGAATTTACACTGGGTCTTCTAGGTGGGCTCAAAAAACTATAAAACACAGATGAGTCAGATGTGACTGTCATGCCCTGAGACGCTTGCTGTGAATACCAACAAGGTCATATAGGCTTTAAGAGGCCATATATAATTTGAAAAAAGGACTTCAATTTTGCAACTATTAATGACTGTGGGGTTGATTATTTTTTTACTCTAATAATGCATGAGGATCATGTTGCAAATGTTCCAATCTCATTAAAATCAGATCTGAGTTCTCGCTGCCGCTGAACAAAGATCTGAGGACATCCCATTACGGGTCACGTGAGAACGACCTTTTGCAACCACTGAAATGACTAACAAGAAGTCGACATCAGCCAATTAGAAAGCAGCTTTCTCGAGCTTTACGGCACTCGTTTTAACCTGGCGACTTCCATTTCAGACTACGCTTGAAAAATATGTTGACAGAGTTTCTGATCAAAATTTTGAAAACTGAACAAATGAAGATTGTCTAATATATGGTTGAGATTGTATGGCAGTGCTTCCTGCCTCCACCGTTCAAATGTTTATCCCACGGAAGCAAGAGATAGATGATAGTTTTGACGGAATCAGTCGTACGGGTCGTAACTGTCGTTCGGAATACCGCGTGTTAATGTTTTAGGTTGCATGATTAGACAAGCGACGCTTTGATTGGTCAGATGAAAGGTCGTTCTGACGTGACCCTAATGGGATGTCCTCAGATCTTTGTTTAGTGATAGGGAGAACTCTGATTTTAATGAGATTGCAAATGTTCAAAGAGTGAGGTGAAATGGGGTTTAACGTCGTGTCCAAGATTATTGCACTTATATAGCGACGTGCATGCACGCGTGTGTGTGGCTGCTTGTACTAGTCCGGACTGATGCCGATTTATAGTGCTAGCACACTGAGATACCATGCCACAGTTTAACATGAATACCCCACTCAGACACAGTATACTGACTCCAAACCGACCAGTGCTTGTTTTAGCCCCTTAATGCAGAGCGCCAGACAGGGTAACAACAAGTACCATCTTTGAATGTCTTTTGGTATGGCGCGTCCGGCGATCAAACCCCATACCTTCCGTTCTCCGGGCGGACGCTCTACCACTAGACCACTGAGGCAGTTGTTCAAAGAGTCCTGAACTTTATTGACAAATGATATGAGACCCGTGAAGATCCAGGTTAGAATAGGTCTTCAGAACCCCATGCTTGCCGTAAAAGACAACTATGCTTGTACATTCATTTTCATATTTTAGCTATCATAGTCGGAATTGGGTGATCAGGCTCACTGACTTGGTGGATGCATGTCATTGTACGTCTTCCCGAGGCCAGAGAGTTAACTGACTATAAAAGTCCAGTTTTCACCCTTGTGAACAAGGCTGGTATTATAGAGTTACAATTTTGGCTGGGCTGACGAGTCTATGCATAGTCCTATCAAAATCGCGAAATCAAAATCCGGTTCATTAACTGTCGTGCTGATTTCGGTTGATTGCAGGATTTGCAAAGCATGTGCACCGGTAACTCTTTGTCAACAGATATTTTCAAAATCTTTTCATGATTTTAATCAAGGTGCTCACGTGATTTGATGCACTTTGCGATCCAAGTTTTATCACAATATAGATCTTGATTATCGATCAGATCGTCTTGGCAGGGTGCCGCCATTTTGTTTGAATCAAATGCAAGTGATACGAGAGGTGGAATCTGATTGGTCCATAGGAGAGGGACATTACTCTTAATAACCACTGGTGGCGCTACGATCGAGCCCAGGAATCCCGGCCTAGTTTGGCAAGGGTGAGTTCGGCAAGTCCAGTAACTTTTAAAGTCAGTTAACTCTCTTGCCTGGGGAAGATGGTCATCGTATTCCAATTGCACAGATTGAGGCTCAGGATGTCAAACACAGGATTTTCTGGTTCAGACTCGAATATTTACAGACCGCCTTCTTATAGCTTGAATATTGCTGAGTTTCGTTAAACAAGAAACAAACCAAAACTAAAAAAGTGTGTAAATCCTAAGCAAACCTTGTAGTTTATACTTGTATCACCTCGTTGACATATGTCTTCTTTTTCTGTACCTCAACCCCCTCCTCTCCCTAACAGGGGCGGTGGGGTAGCCTTGTGGTTAAAGCGTCGGGTCAGCATGTTGATGGTTTCGATTCCCCACATGGGTACAATGTGTGAAGCCCATTTTGCAGTGCCCCCACTGTGAATATTGCTAAAAGTGGCGTAAAACCACTCACTCACTCACTCACTCACTCACTCACTCACTCACTCACTCACTCCACCTGGGGATAGAAGTGGCCCAGTCATCCCTGGTGCCACATTTTGCTGTGCAGAGTTGCATCCCTTGGGCCCACAAGAAACCCGTTATCATGGGTTCAAATCCCTGTTCTCCCTGATTATGTTTCTAGGTTTGTCAGCACCATACCCATGCTCATGCGTTTCATCAAAGTGGTAAACATCTGACCAGAATCACTTCAGGCTTTCCTCCCACATCACATTTCACAAGATTCCAAAACCTAAAACTATATAAATTAGTCTTTTGTTTTTGTCCTACAATTTCAGTCCAAAATTTTGAGTGAAGAATGTCTGGATTAATGAGGTTGAAGTTGTAAGTTTCTGGGCGGTAAATTTGGTTCAGTATTGGAAGAGATCCAGATTTGTCAGTCAAGTTTAGTGAGATTCAAGGGTATGTCTGCATCCACACCCTTTGTTTGTTTGAACATTCATTTTCCTATTATAGATATGATGGTTTACGCAAGTCACAGATCAAGCAAGCCAATCCTTGTATTTTGTGCACTTTATTATGTTTAGCAACTTGGTCATTGGGAATTATGTTGTCCTTGATGTTTACCTTGCAAGCTGAAGTACTTCAGTCGGAGATATGAACGAGATGACATTGTAGCAGGTCTGTAGGTAGCCAGTGAAAATCCATGTATGTAAGCTTTGTACCTCTATGGACATGAAAATCACAGGTTGTCAGAACCAACACAACCAAGATATCTGTCTCTCTCTCTCTTCTCTCTCTCTCCCTCTCACTCACTCACTCTCTCACTCTCTCTCTCCCTCTCTCTCTCTCACTCACTCACTCTCTCTCTCTCCCTTCCTCACTCACTCTCTCCCTCACTCTCTCCTTCCCTCCCTCCCTCTCTCTCTCTCTTCTCTCTCTTCTCTCTCTCTCCCTCTCACCCACTCCCTCTCTCACACTCTCTCTCTCACTCACTCACTCTCTCTCTCTCTCTCTCTCTCTCTCTCTCTCTCTCTCTCTCTCATTTAATTAAACTTTTTCTTTTTGTAATTAGGTGCTTTCAAACAATCATGTTTTTCCAACAAGTGGAAATGGTAGTTAATTATTCTTGAGCTTATTAACCGTGACCTGTGGACCAGCTGTCCTTGCCCCTCCCCAGAGCCAGGGATGAAAGGCAACGAACAAGTGACCCTGAGTTTTCTTTCTCAAGAGCTCCCTGTTTAAGCTATGGTAAATGTTACAGGTACCTGAGAACATTTCCTACCACATACGTGATCTTTGTTGGCGACAGACTGTTACGATGCTGAGAAGTCAAATATTTAACAGGCAACTGAAAAAGAAAAATATTTGTGGTTAAGTAAAAAGTTGAATGCTTTTTAAATCATTGAGAAATTGGCGTGTGGAATGTCTGTGTGGGTTTATAAGAGTTCTCTTTTTAAACTGTATGATTCTCTATCAAGTGCATATGACAGGACACTTGTTTCACACAGTAGGGGTCTCTAGGGGCAGTTCTCTTTTATCTCAAGAGGTTGCAGCAGTAGAAACTAACATTTTGTGTCCACTAGTCCTTATTATCATAACATATAGTAATATAGTAAAAGCCTTATATGGCAAATTTCTACAAGACCATATTATGCCTAAACTATTGGACAGTTTGGCAAGGACTACAGTTTAAGTGCTTTTATCTCCAGGGGTGGGTATCTTTTGTTTCTAGGGGTGGGTATCTTTTGTCTCCAGGGGTGGGTATCTTTTGTTTCTAAGGGTGGGTATCTTTTGTCTCCAGGGGTGGGTATCTTTTTGTCTCCAAGAGTGGGTATCTTTTGTTTCTAGTGGTGGGTATCTTTTTGTCTCCAAGAGTGGGTATCTTTTGTTTCTAGGGTTGGGTATCTTTTGTCTCCAGGGGTGGGTACCTTTTGTTTCTAGGGGTGGGTATCTTTTGTCTCCGGTGGTTGGTATCTTTTGGTTCTAGTGGTGGGTATCTTTTGTCTCCAGAGGTGGGTATCTTTTGTTTCTAGGGGTGGGTATCTTTTGTCTCCAGAGGTGGGTATCTTTTGTTTCTAGGGGTGGGTATCTTTTGTTTCTAGGGGTGGGTATCTTTTGTTTCTAGGGGTGGGTATCTTTTGTCTCCAGAGGTGGGTATCTTTTTTTTCTAGGGGTGGATATCTTTTGTTTCTAGGGGTGGGTATCTTTTGTCTCCAGGAGTGGGTATCTTTTGTTTCTAGGGGTGGGTATCTTTTGTCTCCAGGGGTGGGTATCTTTTGCTGCCAGGAATGGGCATCATTTGTCTCCAGGGGTTGGGTATCCAATGTCCCCAGTGGTTGGTCCCTTTGACATCTAGGCGTGGGTCCCTTTGACCACTAGGTGGGGATCTTTTGTCTCTAGGGGTGGGTAACTTTTGGTTCTAGGGGTGAGTATCTTGGGTCTAGGATGGGTATCTTTTCTCTCTATGGATGGGTATCTTGGCTCTAGGGGTGGGTATCTTGGCTCTAGGGATGGGTATGTTTTGCCTCTACCAGTGGGGTATCTTGCGGAAATATGTATTCGGAAATATGTATTTGGAGAGGGTCATAACGAATCCTGGGAATGTGTCTGCAAGAAACATTTTTTTAAATCTAGTGCTACAGAAATCATTACCATAATGAAATAGAAATTGATTGGTTTTGTTTTTTGTTGTTATTTTTTTCTTTTTCTCATAAAATCTGTCATGCAATTGCGAGGTGTCAATATTTGATTTGTTAGGAAATCAGGAAATGTAGGCTTGTGGCTAAAAGCTTCACAGTTCCTGCCTAGGGGAAGTGTTCAAATTTGTCCAGGCCTTACAACTGTTAACTTTGAGCTTGAACAAGATTGAAGAAGTACGTGGGAAATGCAAGTTGAGAGACGAGGCTGTTCAAGCTTCTTTGAGATAAATCCTAACATTGAAAATTAGATATAGCTAAAATATTATTCCTGCATATTTAGTGACATTTTTGTGATCCCCGCCATCACATGTTGTATTTTAATTACTCATGTAACAACTTAAATTGCCATTTTAGTTTATTTTTTATGATTAATATTATATTATTTAATTGGGAATTATTAATCTGTTGTAAAGAATTTTTTGTGAACTGTAATTGAAATTACAAGGTTGATCAATTTTTTTATATTTTTGTCATACCTACATTTGGAAACATTTAGTAATAAAACAACATTATTATTGATTTTTGTGTAGCTATTTTTGAAATATTAAAATTGTTTGTTTTTGCTGTATGATGTCTATTCAAGAAATTTATTCAAGAAATGTGAGGAGCCATTGGCCCAGTACACATGTGGGTTGAAAACTCGCATATTGCAGAGAGAGGGTAATACATGTTATGTTTATTCAGTTTATGTTGTCTCTAAAACATTGCATGATGTCCGTAAACTGCAACATGCCTTATTTTAGGTGTCTGTTGTTTGTTTCAGAGAGGAGATTGTGGACCTTCAGAAAAACGACCAGCACATCATGAGATACAAACCCATTGCTTCCCTTGTGGCCGTTGGAGCCGTCTCACTCATATGAGATACTTAGACATCTCATTCAGGAGACACTGTGAGACATTTCATTCAGGAGACACTGTGAGGGGTCTCACTCAGGAGACACTGTGAGACATCTTATTCAGGAGACACTGTGAGACATTTCATTCAGGAGACACTGTGAGGGGTCTCATTCAGCTGTGATGCTGTGAGAAATCTTATTCAGATGAGACACTGTGAGACGTTTCATTCAGGACACACTGAGACGTCTCATTCAGATGAGACACTGTGAGACATCTCTTTCAGAGAAGACATTATGAGACGTATCATTCATATGAGACATTGTGACATATTATTCAGATGAGACAATATTTAACATTTTTCATTCTGATGAGATTTTTCAGAAATGTCTCACTCATGAGACACTGAGAGTTATTTCATTCAGATGGGATGAGACATTTCAATCAGATGGGACAGAGCAAGGTGTCTTGCACGTATGAGACACACAGAGAGAGATGTTTCATTGTGGGATAGTGTAGTAGCAGAACTAGGTTTCAATTACCCACATGGGCAAAAACATCCTCTATTACCTAGGGTATAATACCTCCTTTCTGCAGCATTAAATACCCTGGACACATTGAGCACCAGAACTTTGTTTCTTATGTGAAGTCAACCACCTCAGTGCTTTAGTGGTAGAGCGTCCGCCCCGAGAGCGAAAGACCCGGAGTTCGATCACGGGCCATATAATACACAAAGACATTAAAAGATGTTACTTTTTGTTACCCTGTCTGGTCAGCACAGAGTCAGTGTACTGTGTCTGAGAGGGGTATTCATGTTAAACTGCGGCATGGTATCTCAACAAGATTGCGCCATAAAATCGTCATTAGTCTGGACTAGTACAAGCAGCGCACGCCGCTATGTAAGTGCAGTACTCTTGCACCTGACGTTAACCTCACCTCACCTCACCTCACCTCTTACATGACGTGACGCCACTACCTGCACCTGTTTTATCAGTAACTGAACACATAACCTCTCGCTGTTGGCTATTTTTAGCATCATGCCATTTTAATTGAGCTCAGAAAGATGCTATAGTAACAGATGGGTCCAGGGTATTTCTTCTCAAAGGATGGAGATATACTACACTGGACATACAGGGTTTGCTGCAAGGCATAAGAAGCTCGTTCTCTCAGTCCTGATCAATCTTCATCTTGTCACAATACTGGAACAACACACCACTGTCGCATACTGAAATAGATAGTGCCATATTTTGTTAATTAAACAATATTCACCTCATTTAGTGTTGGGAGTTGGTTAGTGTTGGGAGTTGGTTAGTGTTGGTAAAATTATGAATGATGATTGGAACATGATCGGGGAAAAATGATTTTTCAAAAAAGGCACTGACCTTACCCTTTCTCACCAAGTGGCAAGTAGTGAATAATCCTAAATAAAAGGAAAGAATGGATCCACAAGTTGACTAAATGGATCCACAAGTTGACAAAATGGATCCACAAATTGACCAAATGGATCTACAAGTTGACTAAATGGATCTACAAGTTGACCAAATGGATCCACAAATTGACTGAATGGATCCACAAGTTGACTGAATGGATCCACAAGTTGACAAAATGGATCCACAAGTTGACCAAATGGATCCACAAATTGATTGAATGGAATCAATGTTGACTGAATGGATCCACAAATTGACCGAATGAATCCACAAGTTGACTAAATGGATCCACAAGTTGACTGAATGGATCCACAAGTTGACCAAATGGATCTACAAGTTGACTAAATGGATCTACAAGTTGACTAAATGGATCCACAAGTTGACTAAATGGGTCTATCAGTTGACTGAATGGATCTACAAGTTGACTAAATAGATCCACAAGTTGACAAAATGGATCCACAAGTTGACGACATGGGTCTACCAATTGACTAAATGGGTCCAAAAGTTGACCAAATGGATCTACAAGTTGACCAAATGGATCCACAAGTTGACTGAATGGATCCACAAGTTGACTAAATTGACCTACAAGGTTTTAAAAATATCAAATGGTCGTCCCTTACTATACACTGGCTGACCGAGATACAAACCTTGGTCCCATTTAGTGCTGTCCTTGAAGTGAATATCCTTTGTCATATAAATAAAATCAGATGAAAGCATGGAGGATTCGAAGCACAACGATCAGATTTTGGCACAATTATATCGCTTTACAATTATAGACAAGAACAATCACGTATTTCGATTTGCGTGTGTTGGGTATTGATGACAGAGATGTTCACGTGGAGTGATCCGACTCCGTTGTCCAAATCCAAACAAGAAGCACGAATTTCGAAACATTGGTGCTTTGTCTCCTAAATGACAACTCAGTTATATGATTTACAGTGACATGCGGCCTTGCACCACAGCCCGTCCACCAGGGGGCGACGGTACAGACAGTAGAGTCGAAACTTGTCATTCAAGTTGGATTCTGCTTATTCATTCGATCACAATGGATGAAGATCTCGCGAGACGATCGCTGTTAAGTCAAAACCGCTGAATAAAATATCGGGGGCACGGATGGCCGAGTCGTCTAAGGCGCCGCAATTCCCTGTGCAGAGTTGCGTTCCTTGGGCACGCCAGAAACCTATGATTGTGGGTTCGAATCCCGGTTCGCCCGGATTATGTTTCTAGGGTTGTCAGCACCATACCCGTGCTCGTGCGTTTCACCGATGTGATAAACGCCTGATACCTGCATCACTTCGGGCTTCCCTCCGACATTAAGCTGACACGCCGAGATATAACTGGAATACTGTTAAAAGCGGTGTCAAACCCAACTCATTCACTCACTCACTCACTGAATAAAATATCACATAAATGATGTCCACAGCACTCATCTGTATTCTTAACTTAGTTTATCTTTTAATTATGTCAAACGACATGAATATGTTATGATGTTGGTTGGTTGTTTAACGCCGCACTCAGCAATATTCAAGCTATATGGCGGCGGTCTGTAAATAATCGAGTCTGGACCAGACAATCCAGTGATTAATATCATGAACATCGATCCACGCAATTGGGATCGATGACATGTATCAACCAAGTCAGCGAGCCTGACCACCCGATCCTGTTAGTCGCCTTTTACGACAAGCAAGCATAGTCGCCTTTTACGGCAAGTATGGGTTGCTGAAGACCTATTCTACCCCGGAATCTTCACGGGTCTGTTAGGATGTAAGTATATGACTTTAATTGACCTGGAAATAACGTGTGAATGAAATAATTGTTTTTGTCAATGTCGGTAATACTTTGTTGTATAGTGTACAGTGTAAGGGGAACGACAGTGTTAGGGGCGATCGGGTAGCCTAGTGGTTAAAGCGTTCGCTCGTCACGCTAAAGACCCGGGTTCGATTCCCGACATGGGTACAATGTGTGAAGCCCATTTCTGGTGTCCCCCGCCGTGATATTGCTGGAATATTGCTAAAAGCGGCGTAAAACCATACTCACTCACTCACTCATCATCGAAGCAGTCAGGGTTGCGGAAAGACAACATGTGTTTGTAGAAATATGCCTTCCATAGTGGTCTAGTGGATGAAGCGTCTGCCCAGAGTGGAAGGTCGGTGGTTCGATCCCTGGACACATCATACCAAAGGCGTTAAAGATAGTGCTTGAAAATGGTCAGCACGGAGTCAGTATACTGTGTCTGAGTGGGAATCTATGTTAAAAGGCGGCTTGGTATATCAGTGGGCTAGTACAATAAAGACAACATACGCACGCACACGCACATGCACATGCACGTCGCTATTACGCATGCAACAGTCCCGAACCACGTTAAACCCGATTCCACCTGCAGAGGTAATAAGGACCCGTGAAGATCCGGGCTAGAATAGGTCTTCAGCAACCATAAAAGGCGACTATGCTTGTCAGGCTTGCTGACTTGGTTGATACATGTCATCGTATACCAATTGCGTAGATCGATGCTCATGATGTCAATCATCGGATTGTCTGGTCCAGACTCGATTATTAGCTCACCCGGGTCCGAAGGACCAAGGTGAGCTTATGCCATACCGTGGCGTCCGTCCTCCCGTCCGTCGTCCTTACGTCAACAATTTATTCAAATGACTTCTTCTGAACCACTAATTGGAAATTAACGAAATTTGACTGGAAGCATCCCTAGGTGGTGGGGATTCAAAATTGTACAAATGGAGGGGCTGACCCCCGAAGGGGCTGAGGGGCGTGGCCAAATAGGTGTAATTTGGCTATATTGCTTTGAACGACTTCTTCTCTGGAACTAAGAGATAGATATCAACCATATTTGGTTGGAAGCATCCCTATGTGGACACAGTTATGATCCCCACGTATAACCATATGTACAATTGCTGAGTATAATGAGAGGTATGCACATACGCTACCAGGACTGGCCCTTCTGTTCATCTGTCTGGCACTCCCAAAGGAGTTAGAACCTTGACCATAACATGAAAACAGATATTATCCTCACCCTATAATAAACAGATACATCGTATACGTTTGTTTGTTAAGAAGAGAATAATACATTTATGCCAATAGAATTCGCCCTTCGACCCAGCCTTGCCTCTGGAAACTTAGATCCTGTATCATAACATGGAAGCGGTTCAGATCTTTATGCTACATTTGTATCTAGAGAAATACACGTTCATGCTGTCAGATTTGCCATCCGCCTATTTTAAATGCTGACTGTCAAAATAACGAAATATTTGCAGTATTATATACACGTACAATGCAAATTGATATTTTGTCATGATTGTGTGCATATCCAGGTACTTGTGGTAGAGCGTCCGCCCGGAGAGCGGAAGGTCCGGGGTTCGATCCCCGGCCGCGTCATACCAAGACGTTAAAAGATGGTACTTGTTGTTACCCTTTCTGGCGCTCGGCATTAAGGGGCTAAAACAAGGACTGGTCGGCTCGGAGTCAGTATACTGTGTCTGAGTGGGATATTCATGTTAAACTGCGGCATGGTATCTCAGTGTGCAAGCACTATAAATCGGCATCAGTCCGGACTAGTACAAGCAGCCACACACACGTGCATGCACGTCGCTATACAAGTGCAATATTCTTGGACGCGACGTTAAACTCATTTCACCTTACCGTACTCCTCTCGCGACCTTCACATTGCACGACGTACTGAAGTCTAGCTGCATGTATGCTATTTGCTGTCTGATTATGCTGCCTTGTCCTGGAATCTGGGTCCTACTCTCTTAGTATGTCATGGACACGTATAGCTATTTTCTGTTACACGCCACACAACAAACGCCACATGCAACATCAAGTTAAGGAAGGTCATGGACATTTTATTCTCGTGTGTTCCTGAACCATTTACCTTTTTTTAAGTACACCAAATTCGATTGACAACATATATCAAAAGTTATGAACCAGTAAGTACGAAGGGGTCGAGTTTTCTGTCTCGGCGGCTGTGTCTAAAAGTAGAAACAGCGGCCGAGGGAGTAAACTAGTAAACCTTGGTGTTTTTTAGACTTAAAACTCAAGGCATTTCGATTTGAGACGGTATCGTTTGTTTAGTAATCTTGATAAGATAAGGTTGCTATTTTAAAAGAGTGGAACTTGAAAAAGGGTATTTGAGCGATAATTGGTTAGATTGTACCAGGCTATCTATCTATCTATCTATCTATATATCTATCTATCTATCTATCTATATATCTATCTTGGAGTAGTATTTTCTAAAACTTTGACCACCTCCGTAGACTAATGGTAGAGCGTCCACCCGGAGAGCGGAAGCTCAGGGGTTCGATCCCCGGCCGCGTCATACCAAAAGACGTTAAAAGATGGTACTTGTTGTTACCCTGTCTGGGGCTCGGCATTACGGGGCTAAAACAAGGACTAGTCGGCTCGAAGTCAGTATACTGTGTTTGAGTGGGGTATCCATGTTAAACTGCGGCATGGTATCTCAGTTGGCTATAGAACTATACAATCGGCATCAGTCCGGACAAGTACAAGCATTCCTATATAAGTGCAATAATCTTGGACGCGACGTTAAACTCATTTCACCTAACCTCCAAAACGTTATCTTGGAATAAATACATACACAATGCTACATGACAAACTAACGAGGTTTTATACGGAGTATTTAAATCGTTGAAAGCCAATACCTTGTGATATTTTCGATAAAATAGTTGAATCGAAGATAAGTCCAATACTGTTGTTTATGGATCTGACATTTGGGATTTTGATATTAATGCAACTGAATCTATGCATCTGGAAGCGCGTGACCGTTTTCTACATGTCAGACCATCCTCAGCAAATCATGTTATTTATGGTAAATGTGATCGTTATCTAGTAGTCATCTATTAGAATTGTAAAGTTTTAGGCAACAATAATATCCTAACAAGAGCCAAGATATGTAAAAGAGTCTTACGATATGCTTCTAAAACTGCCACAGTCTGGGAAAGTGAAATGGGTATCACAGGTTAAACATTCAATTTGTTCTACTGAATTTGATAATGTGTGGGAATACGTCTATTGATAATGTCCCAGCGTTTCTTGCTGAGTTTGTGTCTAGATTAAGATATTGCTATCAAAAAGAATGGTATTCGTTTATATTTTTCGAAAACACTAATTCACTATTTAAACCTTCATTTGGACAACTATATGGCGGCGGTCTGTATATTAGGGACTTTGACTCTGACAAACCGGTGATGGATATTACGAACAACGGTCCACGCCTTCGGGGTTCGATGACGCTGAGCCTGACCAGCCTATCCATTTAGTCGCCTCTGACAACAAACATAGGCTACTGGGGGCCAATTCTGAAAAACAAATTCAGATTTTTTAAAAGAAATGGGTTTTTCATATCAAATGTTTTATCACTCAGCATATCAATGGGGGTCATTAACAATGTGTTGTCTTGTGTCAAAGTCACGCCACGGTCGCGTCCACTGCACAAACACTTTTATTGGCGTCAAAACATCTGCACTGACCTATGTCCATGCAGCTGCACTCCCTGAATGATAGGAGGAATGCACCTACCTGCGTCTCTATGCACAGCGTTACACGAACAACGAGAGCGGGAGTTTCCTGGGGGACCGACGCTCTCACTGACTTTCCCGCTATAAGGTACAGCGGCATGTACATTTTGTTTGTTTGTGGTTTAACGCCGCACTCAGCAATATTCAAGCCATATGACGGTGGTCTGTAAATAATCGAGTCTGAACCAGAAAATCCAGTGATTGACATCACGAACATCGATCTACGCGACTAGGATAGGACGACATGCTATCAACCAAGTCATCGAGCAGTAATCGAGTCTGTCTCTGGCCAAACAGTGGCTGAGAGTGTGAGAGCTCACGACGATCCGTGTTGTCCGTGTATCTTGAGAATAAACCAGGTCACATATTAACCCCTATCCTCATGTATTGGTTCACACAGCAAGACTAGGATACTGGGAACCAATTCTGCCGGGAATGGGGGCACGGGTGGCCCAGTCGTCTAAGGCGCTGCGATTCGCTGTGCAGAGCTGCGTCCCTTGGGCACGCCAAAAACCTATGATTGTGGGATCGAATCCCGGTTCTCCCGGATTATGTTTCTAGGTTTGTCAGCACCATACCCGTGCTCGTGGGTTTCACCGAAGTGGTAAACGTCTGAGACCTGCATCACTTCGGGCCTTTCTCCCACATTAAGCTGACACACCGGGATATATCTGGAATACTGTTAATAGCGGCGTTAAACCCAACTCACTCACTCACTCTGCCGGGAATGTCCATGCTTTGGAAGGAAAGCGTTCTATGGGCTTAAAAATGCTTTATTTCCCATCCCGACGGATAGGAAGTCTTATGACAAGTGCCTGGTGTCAATCAATACTTTATTCAGTATGAAGGCCACAGGCCCATACACAAATAAAAATATGATAGTTGCAGTATACATAATTTTGAAACAGTAAAGACAAGGTACGTTATGGATGTAACTTCTTTATTCTATTCTAGTTGTCATCCTTAAAATAACTCGTCTTTACTGATATTTTCCAACTTCTAAAAAAGACAATCAAACAGTTCATAATATTAAAAATTGTTTAACAAATATGTTCTTTCACAAGAATAAATAAACAAGCATAATGATTTTTTTTGCTCAGCACCATTTGTGGCAATTATATTTCCAAATGTATTCCAATTTACATCCATGATACAGGTCTTTGGTAAATATATTTTCAATAGCATCAAAATTAGCTCACACAAGTAACAATTTACATTCATCCCCTAGCCTTCATCGCATAAAGGGCAGCCTTAACCGTATGATGGACTTGGGTCCATTATAATGACCACTGCTGTATAATCCCAATCCGACGGCGTTAGACGTTGCTCATACTATCAATCACTGGTTTTGTTTGGTTACAAGTCGCCATATGCCGTAAACTACGGTTATAACGAACTCAAGGGACCACTAAGTTTAGATATAACCGAAGTTCGTTATGAGCATATATACAGTAAATGGACGAGACCAAAAAAGAAAAAAAGTTCGTCTTATCCATTAGTTTGTTATAAGCGTGTTCGTTATAAACGTAGTTTACTGTAGATGGAATTACGCGGACGGAGGCGTTAAACAACACATTATACCATCAGAACCCAGGATTATGCGAATTGAATAAATGTTTTATCTCCACAAAGTTGTCTGGATTTCACATATGAACAAACACTCTTCGCCAAATACCCATGGTAGACCTACGTGGATTGTAGCGTGGTGTTAGAAGAGTAGGTGAAGGTAGCAGATACTCATGGCAGGTATTGCATGGTCGACTCTTAGTTAACTTGTTTGGAAAGTGCCCCAACAGAAGATCGGCCTCGCTGTACTTTCTCGCGTTTATCAACCAACTAGGGATTAGATAAAAAATAGCATTAACGGTTTGTTTTGGGGTATGTATCAAATATAAAACAAGGTATAAAAGAAGAAAATGTGTGTGAATCAGTGCTTATTTCTCAGATCATTTAATGCAACACTGTTATTGTGTGCTCTGTCCATCCCAGTAAGAATGTCGTTTCGTAGTTGAAAGTCCTGCAAGGCAGGTTTTGATCATGCATTCCCTGGACTGCCGAGGATGTTTCTGCTTATTGCTCTTGACCATGTATTATGGTGTACCAAGATTCTACATTCACGATGAGAGGGAATGCACCTGAGATCTAACTTTGCGTTTGCCATGTTGCAGGTGACACATATTTGTACTTATATCGTCTGTGATTGATGCTAATGTGTTTGTTTGTTTGTGAGTTACACTTAATACGTTTGACAGAACTGCACTCATATGTGATATAAATACACTATAGATATATCACCGGGGATGATCACGCCAGCAACACACACCGCCTCACGCCAACAACAGACAGGTAACGACACCCATGCAGGTAGTCGACCTTGACCTTGTAGTACGCTGGGGGTGAGGGAGACATGTCATCAGAAAACATAACATTTGTTGTAGGTGTGAAACAATGCCGCTTCTGCGCTTCAACAACAGCACGGTGTTCGACGGTGACGACATCGGAGACGGTTTTTAATACCATTGGATAGACGTGGCATGAATAATTATTAACACAACGACGGAAAATGATATTTTAATAGGGAGTGGGGGTGAGGATAGGGGTTGGGGCGGTGGAGCATGGATCGGAGTGTTTGTTGTTTAACGCCGCGCTAAACAATATTCCAGCTACATGACGGCGGTCTGTAAATAATCGAGTCCGGACCAGACAACCCAGTGATTGACATCATTAGCATCGATCCACGCAATTGGGATGCGATTACATGCATCAACCAAGTCAGCGAGCCTGACCACCCGATCCCGTTAGTCGCCTCTTACGACAAGCATAGTGCCTTTTACGGCAAGCATGGGTTGCTGAAGACCTATTCTACCCCCGATCGTCACGGGTCAGGACGGGAGTGGTGGGTGAGGGTACATTGGGGCGGTGAAGCGTGGATGGGGGTAGTGGCTGAGTGTAAAGGGCCTGTCACACCGAGCCGATTTTGGTCGCCGGAGCTTTTCCTGAGCACAAATTTGGGGAGTTTCGGGGATCGGTACTGGTACGGCAGCGCAACGGTATCACATCGCTGAGAACGGTAGTACATCGTCAGGACATCGTCAGAACATCGGCGAAAAATTTAGCAGCGGCAGGCGACGGTAAAAAATTTTTAACATGCTAAAAAAATTCCGCCGTTTGTCTGCCGGAGGGACGGGACTACAACGGCAGTACAACGGCAGTACAACGGCGGTACAGCGGCAGTACTCCGGTATGGCTTCGTTAACATCGGTAGCGCCCAGTAATGGATCGGCGGCTCCCCGGTGGCCTCAATGTGTACCGTACTGGTACCGATGTGGTACTGTAGTACTACCGAATACCACCGAAGTAGTACCCATTTGCGCCGATAGTATCGGTAGTGCATCGGCAGCGCAACGGTATTACTCCGCTATAGCTCCGGTTAACGATGTACATCGGTATAACATCGGCGGCGCATCGGTAACACTAAGGTTACAGAAAAGTGGTATTCGGTAGCACATCGGCTCTTACATCGGCAGGACAACGGTATCACAACCGTATCACAACGGGAACGCCGATACTACATCGGTATTGCTTCGGTCAATTTTGATGGGAGTGGTGGTTGAGGGTAGGGTGTGGTGGTTGAGGGTAGGGTGTGGCGGTGGGGCAAGGATAGGAGTGGTGGATGAGGGTAGGGTGTGGCGGTGGGGCAAGGATGGGAGTGGTGGGTGAGGGTAGGGTGGGGCGGTGGGGCAAGGATGGGAGTGGTGGTTGAGGGTAGGGTGTGGCGGTGGGGCAAGGATGGGAGTGGTGGTTGAGGGTAGGGTGTGGCGGTGGGGCAAGGATGGGAGTGGTGGGTGAGGGTAGGGTGGGGCGGTGGAGCAAGGATGGGAATGGTGGTTGAGGGTAGGGTGTGGCGGCGGGGCAAGGATGGGAGTGGTGGTTGAGGGCAGGGTGGGGCGAAGGCTTGGTTTTTCCTTTGACATAAGTGGTATGAACTTATTATTTTGAGATAGACAAGTGTAATAATTCATTTTGACTTGTGTGTAAGGGATGTTGGGTATGGTGCTGTCAATCATAGAAACATAATCGGGGCGAACCGGAATTCGAACCCACAATCATAGGATTCTGGCGTGTCCAAGGGACGCAACTCTGCACAGCGAATCGCGGAGCCTTAGACGACTGGGTCACCCGTGGCCCCTTTAGTTATAGTGATACACTGTCACTTTATAAGGTTATTATAGTGTCCGACACACACATTCAGTTGATCGGGTATGTTATGGCCGCCTTAATACTCAGTAAGTTGCCAGGATCAGCTTATCGTTGATCGTGGGTTCGAATCCCAGATTCAACCCGATTATGAACCTTGGTCTGTTGGTCTTGGCATCAAACCTTTGCTGGTAGGTTTCACCAATGTGCAGATTGTACGGTCTGAAACCACTTCGAGTTTTCCTCCTTCATATTAAGCGGGCGCACCTTGTAATAATTCCTGGTCAAAAAGCGAGGTTAAATACGACTCACTCACTTATTTACATGACATCCTTTAATACCTTCCTCACTTGTATGAGTGAAAAAAAAAGATAAAATACTTTATCATGAATGAAAATCCCAGCCAAGATAAAACGTGGGACGCTCATTGTTAAGGTGACTTTGGAAAAAGCGCAAAGGTTACAGCAATGCAGATTATCGCATACCGTATATCCCTAAGTAAATACCTATCTTGAATATACACGTGCCTTGAGTGCACGCCTGCCTTGAATAACCACGTTCCTTGAGTAAATGTCTGCCTTGAATAAAGGCATGCCTTGAACAAACACACGTCTTGAATACACACATGCCTTGAGTAAATACGTGTCTTGAATAAACACCTGTTTTTAATAAACGCCTTATTTTACTAAACACCTGCCTTGAATAAAAGCATGCTTTGAATAAACGTATGCCTCGATTTCAACACGTACCTTGAATAATCGACTGCATTGAACAAACTCCCTCCTTGAAAAAAACACCCGCCTTGAATAAACGCATGCCTTGAATAAATGCCTGGTCAGAAGTTAGGCACAAGGCACAATGATTGAATCAAAATTACAAAAAACATTCTGACGTTTATTGAAGGATGTACGGCCTTGTTACAGAAGATAAGTGGCACTCGAAAGTTTTTTGCTGTTTCTAAAAAGCCAACATTCAAACTACACGTACTGCATGAGACCATCTTGCACACGACCTCGCGTGTCAACTCGTGTTAACTACCCTCAAACAGAACCATGTATTGTGTTCCATTTGTGTAATTTGATTGGACGGCTTATTAAGTGTCTTATCGAATCGGGCTCAAAACGAACTTATGGGAGCAAGGGTCCAGGGTCCAGGGTCCAGGGTCCAGTGTATTATTCATTATATTCCTAGAAATGTATATGTAATCATTTGGATGGTCGAGGATGACGGAAACTGCTTTCATTAGGTTTTAAAGAATGTTCAACTATATTTCCTTGTTGGACAGAAGTTATATGTTGGAGTGATACTTTAAAATTAAGCCTTTTCACACAAAAACCGTGCGCGTGAATACATCAAAAATGGTTAAAGAGCTCGGTTCCAAACTGAAAATATGAGGTATCAATTCACAGTGAGACAACCTCAAAATTTAAAACACAGTAGGTTTATCTCCTGATTACTACTCAGAGCAACAAACGCTTGTAGAACATTCATTCAAGACGTTGCGTCATCTCATAACTTTTACACTGGATCGGTAGGGACACCAGAAATGCAGAAGTAATATGTTGGAGTGAAAACAAATAAACTGCACGTCCTCTGTGACGATATAGGTCCCACTAACAGATGTAGTGTCCAAGCTAGTCGTGACGTTTTAATCAATTTTATCACATACCAATCGTGCATTTATATACACTGCTTAAAAGTTAAGAATCACCGGATAAGTTCATATTACTACAGTTAATCTGTCGGATGATTCATAACTCTTTCATTAGTAGTATATGCTTGTGGGTGCCATTTATAATATTCCATCCATATTACTGTAGAACACCAGAAGGTGGTTAACTGACTACACTCATGAAGGGAATCGACCCGTGTTTTTTACGTGACGATCACGTCGCAGTCATTATTATTTCATGGCCGAATGTAAATAATCTATTTCTTCCCAGACAAATTAGTGGTTGATATCATGAGCAACGTCCGGAGTGTCGGGGTACGATGACCCACAACCAACCAAGTCACTGAGCCTGACCAGTCGATGCTCTTTCGAAATGATTTATAATCTGCCACAGATTTGGGCTATTGAAAACAGCCAAACACGTACATACCCCAAATAATCGTGAAAGCTCACCTCACCTTTTATTTTTCTATTTGGTCTAAATACGTGAATGGGCAATGTAGGTATGCCGCGTCTGCCTTATATTAACATTGTGATCAATTTACGCGATGAAATATTCGTGGATGGCTCAATTGAGGTACATCCGGGTACCCTCTGATGTCATCCTTGACCGACGACCCAGGCTGCCGGAGTGTCTTGAAGTAAAACCCCCTGTTGCAAGATTGAATAAATGCCGTTTCAGACGGGGCTACGTTTTAAGATGATACGTGATCATGATCACGATGCAATACAATCAATCTCATTGAAATCTGATCTTAGTTATTGATACCGCTAAACAAAGATCTGAGGATATCCCATTGCAGGTCATGTCAGAACGACCTTTCGCAAACTTTGACCGTCCAATGAAATGACAAGCAAGAAGTGTACATTAGCCAATGAGAAAGCAGCTCTCTCGAGCTTGAGAGCTTTAATGGGATGTCCCCAGATCTTTGTCTAGCGGTAGTGAGAACTAAGATGAGATTGTAACACAATGCATTGGTTACCAGGAGCTGGCACGATTAATAGATACGTCCATGTTAAAAACTTAATCGTTTTATATATTTATTACTTTTTTGTTTCACATTTTTTGGCGTTATTGTGTAGCTATGGCGTGTACCGTTTATGATGCAATCAACACCTGGTTTTTCCCTGTCCATACTCGATAACTTATATACCACAGTACTGTTTTGTTTGTTTGTTGTTTAACGCCGCACTCAGCAATATTCCAGCTATATGACGGCGGTCTGTAATAATCAAGTCTGAACAAGACAATCCAGTGACTGATAGCCTGAGCATGTGAACTATAGCTGACTATGGCGTCAAACAACACCAACACACAGGAAGGAGGATTTTTTTTAAAAATAGTGAGTGTGTTGAGTTTAACGCCGCTATGAACAGTATTCCAGTTATATCAGTCGTCTAAGGCGCCGCAATTCGCTATGCAGCGTAGCGTCCCTTGGTCATGTCAGAACTCTATGACTCCGGGTTCGTATCCCGGTTCGACTTGATTATGTTTCTAGGTTTGTCAGTACAATACCCATGCTCGTGGGCTTCACAAAAGAGGTTAACGGCGAAGACCTGCATCACTCAATTCAGGCTTTTCTCCCACATTAAGCTAACACGTGATATAACTGGAATGCTGTTAAAAGAGACGTAAAACCCAACTCACCCATTCACTCCTCTGGCTGAGACCTACTTGAACGGTTAAATGGGTGAGTTATCGCCGCTTGAACATAATTTCAGTTATACCACTTCTTGTAAGGAAAGCGCGTAGTTTGTTTTGTTTCTTTGTTGTTTAACGCCGCACCCAGCAACATTCAAGGAATATGACGGCGGTCTGTAAATAATCGAATCTGGTCCAGACAATCCAGTGATTGACATCATTAGCATCGATCCACGAAATTGGGATGCAATGACATGCATCAACCAAGTCAGCGAGCCTGACCACCCGATCCGGTTAGTCGCCTCTTGCGAAAAGCATAGTCGCATTTTACGGCAAGAATGGGTTTCTGAAGACCTCCCGGATCTTCACGGGTCGGAAAGCCCATAAATGCACAGATCGTAGCCGTTTACCTCTTTGATGAAACCCAAGAGCACCGGTATGGTTCTGAACTTCTGACTGACCAAAGACCCTAACCAGAGCGCTCTGAGATTCGAACCCATGCACAGGCGATCCACCAGTTTCCTTCCAAGGTAATAAGCTACATTTAGGAAACGTCTTTTCCAAGGTATTGATACGTTTTGAGTTGGCAGTTCTAAATAATTCTTGCTGATATTTGAAAAAAAACCATGACATTCAATAAATAAACAATACATGAGCTATATGAGGGATAGCCAGCCGTAGACAAACACACAATATACAGCGTAGTCATAATATTTGTGAACCCTGGTGTCAGTTTGGAAATCTGCACGGCGAGGTCACGTGAAAGTCGCGTGGGGCTCGGCGTGAAAGAATGCGGCCGGAGTACAGCACTGTGTTGTCACGTGATGCTGTTGACCATTTTTAAAGACTTTCCACGTGCATGTTCATGTTTGCTGACATTGCTCAGCTGCGCGTCGCGTGCCAATACAATGCATTACTAACCATGACATTACCGGCACGATAAGACCGTAATAAAAACTTAATTCAGTCATTGGTTCGTAAAGATATAGTCTAATCATTCGTGTTATTTTTTACCCTTTGTTGTTTTACATTTCTCTGTAGTAAACACACATACTAACTTGAACGACATTGTGTATTATTGCGTAGCTATACCAGAGCCCTTACTTTCTGCAGTGCAAATCACTTTAACCTTCTTGGTGCAACGGGGCCATATATGGTCCCTCACTTTTCACACCCGAAGGGTGCCAATTAGGGACCACATATGGTCCCGAGACAATTCCCTTTGTAAACTGTGAATTTTGATATCAAACACCGTGCACCCATGTCACATACACGTAAATATTTTCAGACAAAATCCTTGTTCATAAGAAATAATATGACCAGAGTGGTCAGAATACATGTTTCTCACAACTGTATACTTATTCACGTAAATAAATTTCTGTTCACTCCTTTACGAACAAGTTTATTCACACGTTTTGTTTATTTTTATCGACTATCGGTAATGGCGGAATGGTCGGTACACATTAGAAAACGAAGTATTGCATATGTTTATCAACTGTGCGTCATGGCGATTTAGCACGGCTCTTAAGACGAAACGACAGTGCAGATTGTGTTTTTGTTTATGATGCTGATTTACAGAAAATATTCAAATCAAAGATATGGAAAGCTAGCTATGATCGTTAATATTAAGGTGGTATAGTGTATGTTTATGGGTAGGAAGTTCATGATCAAAACCTGAACATTGAACAGCCAATCCCGAAGTGATCGACAGGGCACGTTCGCATCCATTCGTCACCACTCGCCCCTTTCCGTAACCCGCTATTCGGCTTGTCCCGGAATAACACGAAATTGTCACGAATGGTTCGCGTCTTAACTGTCCCGCGATTTCTTGTCTTCCGGTTGTCCTACATGTTCGCCTGTTTAGACAAATAACAGCTACCTTTTTCAAATGAAATAGCTAAGAGTCATGTGGATTGCTCAAACTACCTGCCCGTGTGAGTGACTTGCCCTAACTGTTTTTCATTTTGTCGCAAAAGGAGATTTCAAAAGTGTGGCCACGACATCTTACGTGAGTGGACGCCATATTATAAACAAATATTGTGTCAAGGTCGGTTCCACATGCGGAAGCGCAGCCCCCGTTTCTGTCGATGGTACACGCGATACAAACATAATACAACTACTGAAAACATCAACATAACTTCTACAATGATGACATCAATACCTTTTTGTATTTGGGTTAACCGCTTATGGATACGATGTGCTGTAAAGTTCGATTGCCATTTGTTTTTCCTTTCATTGAAACTGTGATAATGGCTCTGTGATTGGTTTGCTGAAATAGTATTTTCCGTGAGTCTAATGTACATGGTACATGCTGTGATTGTACAAGATAATTGATAACCAATCGTGTATGCATATATCATCAAAACCACATTACTAATCTCTTCAGAAATTGGAATATATTATCACAACACGACAGTGTTTCCAACATTCTGCCATGGATATTCGATCTAATATTAATATTAGATTTACACATTATTGATGTACAATGTACTCTCGATTAACGTATGATAATCTATCGCAAGTCTTTAACTCTTATTTGATATGTTATCTGAAATGTCAGCAATGAGTAAAGTTTATTTTATTTCGTTACAATCTCCAATTTTATTCGAATAGGCTAATAGACGGTCTGTGATTTCCCGCCGCTGTGAATTTGTCGTCTAAATTTGGGTTGTAATGCGATCGGGCGTGACGTATTAGTCATGGGTTCGATTCCCAATATGATTACAACGTTAGAAGTTCGATAAGATGTCATTGAAGGGGCAAGTCTAGCGTTTTCCGCTTAATTTCAGGATTGGGTTCAAATCCCACTTACATACGCATGGTCCAAGGGGTGGAAGAGGCTCCCTGTCTACAGCTTGTCAACAGTCTAACAGTTGATAGGGATCAGTTGGGTACAATGTGTTACTGAGCTAATCTGTGTTGTCGCACCCCGACGGTGCTAATCATTTTCGTCAGTGGTTTGTCTGGCCCGGACCGCCCGACTGTGATGGCCAAGCGCTGGTCTGTGCTGATCAATCGATATTCACTCACTCATCTATAATTCCAAAACATTAGCTCTGGATAGCCTATTAAAAAGCGTCATCCGTCACGTCGATGACCCAGATTCGTTGCCATCGTAGGTAAAATGTTTGTAGCGTACGATACCGCCTTGATATTGCTTGAGTGTTAAAATTAGCCATCAAAAGTCAATGGGTGAGTGAGTGAGTATGGTTTTACGCCGCTTTTAGCAATATTCCAGCAATATCACGACGGGGGACTCCAGAAATGGGCTTCACACATTGTACCCATGTCGGGAATCGAACCCGGCTCTTCGGCGTGACGAGCGAACACTTTAACCACGAGGCTACCCGACCGCCCCCCAAAGTCAAAGAGTAAACAAAAGGACAAATAGATTTTCAAAAGTGACAACAGGTATTCTTATCATTTCCAACCTTGACACACAATGATAAATAATAATGCGTGCACTTATATTTTGCAAGTTCAAAGCGCTGACAATATTACCCGGTCAATGGATCAGCGTGCACCCGATTTCAATTCTCAGCTCCCCCGGGAGTATATTATTATTTGCTGCTTCGACACGTAGGTAATCGAGGATGTGTCCGCTAGTTGCCATTAGTTATCCACATGAATGACGTATGCTAGTAACCAGTTATATATATGCTGCAGAGATCAATATCACCCAGCTGTTTGTCAGGTCGGGTGATATTGGAATATATCGCCCACTTTTGTTGACTCACTGTCTGGGGTTTGTCTAGAAACACATGACAATCAGATATGTAGTCCCTGTTCTATATATTAGAGTCTATTCAACATGGACTCTAGTTATCGCGAAGGTAACGGGGAAGAATAGATCTCTAGAACCCCATGTTTCATTGTCTCTCGATGGTGTTTACGGGGAGAACGCCCCAAGTATACACTGATTGTTCCGGTGGGCATTCTGGGGCAGAATACGCCCCAAGTATACACTGATCGTGTCGGTTGTGATTCTGGGGCAGAATACGCCCCAAGTATATACTGATTGTGTCGGTGGTGATTCCGGGGCAGAATACGCCCCAAGTATACACTGATTGTGTCGGTGGTGATTCTGGGGCAGAATACGCCCTAAGTATACACTGATTGTGGCGGTGGTGATTCTGGGGCAGAATACACCCCAAGTATATACTGATTGTGTCGGTGGTGATTCTGGGGCAGAATACGCCCGAAGTATACACTGATTGTGTCGGTGGTGATTCTGGGACAGAATACGCCCCAAGTATACACTGATTGTATCCATGGTGATTCCGGAGCAGAGTACGCCCCAAGTTTACACTGATTGTGTCGGTGGTGATTCTGAGGCTGAATACGCCCCAAGTATACACTGATTGTGTCAGTGGTGATTCTGGGGCAGAATACGCCCCAGGTAAACACTGATTGTGTCGGTGGTGATTCCGGAGCAGAATACGCCCCAAGTATATACTGATTGTGTCGGTGGTGATTCTGGGGCAGAATACGCCCCAAGTATACACTGATTGTGGCGGTGGTGATTCTGGGGCAGAATACGCCCCAAGTATACACTGATTCTGTCGGTTGTGATTCTGGGGCAGAAAACGCCCCAAGTATATACTGATTGTGTCGGTGGTGATTCTGGGGCAGAATACGCCCCAAGTATACACTGATTGTATCGGTGGTGATTCTAGGGCAGAATACGCCCCAAGTATATACTGATTGTGTCGGTGGTGATTCCGGGGCAGAATACGCCCCAAGTATACACTGATTGCGTCGGTGGTGATTCTGGGGCAGAATACGCCCCAAGTATATACTGATTGTGTCGGTGGTGATTCTGGGGCAGAATACGCCCAAAGTATACACTGATTGTGGCGGTGGTGATTCTGGGGCAAAATACGCTCCAAGTATACACTGATTGTGTCGGTGGGGAGCCCGGGGCAGAATACGCCCCACGTATACACTGATTGTTCCGGTGGGGATTCCGGGGCAGAATACGCCCCACGTATACACGGATTGTCCTGGTTGGGGATTCCGGAGCAGAATACACCCCAAGTATACACTGATTGCTCTGGGTGGGGAGCCCAGGGCAGAATACGCCCCAAGTATACACTGATTGTTCCGGTGGGGATTCCGGGGCAGAATACGCCCCACGTATACACGGATTGTCCTGGTTGGGATTCCGGGGCAGAATACGCCCCAAGTATACACTGATTGTTCCGGTGGGGATTCTGAGGCAGAATACGCCCCAAGTATACACTGATTGTCCTGGTTGGGATTCCGGGGCAGAATACGCCCCTAGTAACCCATGCTGGTCTCCGAGTCACCTTTATTTAGGACCAGGGGTCACGGGACATAACCTGGTGATACCGCTAGGGCGTGTACCGTACGTAACTAAGTTTTACATTTACCTCTTTTGTATAACCCACGAGCACGGGTATGGTGCTGACTGACCAAAAACCCTAATCAGGGCGGTCTGAGATTCGAACCCATGGACAGGCGATCCACCAGTTTCCTTCCACGTCTTCAAGGTAAAAACCTACATTTAATAAACGTCTTTTTCAATGTATTGATATTTTTGCTGAATTGCAGTTATTACAAATTCTTAGAGATATCAGAGAAACATGACTTTAAATAAAAATACATTAAAACTACATGGCCATTGTGAGGAACAGCTAACAGTAAATGAAAACAAAATATAGAGCGAAGACAATAACACTCCTGATCCCAAGGCGTTGTTTGGAGTTTGGAAACATGCGCACACTCGTGATGGCCTCAGCATGTGCAAGCTCGAGGTCCCTGCACGGTGTGATCACGTGGAGGTCGCATGGATCTCCGGAGTTGTGAATGAACACGGCAAGAGTGCGTCCAGAGATGTCACGTGGTTATGTTGATTATTTTTAAAGACTTTCCGTGTTCTGTTTTTGTTTTTACAGGATATTGGTCGTGGCCATGTACGAAAGCTGATTATGCCTTTGTGACCTACTTTGTTGCTGTTGACCTAGTTGTGTTTTGTTGAACCTGATTAGTTTATTGATGTTACACTTATTGTTCTTGTACTTGTTTCTACTTTGTTGACGAGAATGATTACGCAAGTGTTCATTGTTGTCATGGTTACTGTTCGGACGCTATTAAAAAAACGGAAATTGTTTCCGAAATTATCTGCGTTCATCGAGCATTGTTCTTGTCAAAGAATAATGTACTCCCAATGCATTAGTGTACTGCGATACTGCGAAGTTATTCAAAATACAACATTTATCAATCACACTTAGTTGATGATAGTGTCATGAATGTTCAGTCTGTTTATATTGTGACCTATTTTTACGCCCCTCAACCCACTACTCACTGGAAGGGCGGTCGGGTAGCCTAGTGGTTAAAGGCTTCGCTCGTCACGCCGTAGACCCGGGTTCGATTCCCGACATGGGTACAATGTGTGAAGCCCATTTCTGGTGTCCCCCGCCGTGATATTGCTGGAATATTGCCAAAAGCGGCGTAAAACCAAACTCACTCACTCCACTACGCATTGGCCATTTTACAGATTTGCCTGCATGTATTTTCCATTAACATTGCGATTCTTTTTATTTTTGGTACGAAGATAATAATTGAATTCTGTTCAGAAATAGCATCGAACTTGTTATAAAGTATTGGCTGTGGCGTGTATAGAAGTGTTTACAAATAGTGTGCTGCATGTAACAAGCGATAGGTGCATGTTTAAACGTATGAAAAAAATTCTTCCAACTACATACTTAAGCTGGTCGCAAATTTACAGCATTATGTTTACGCCGTCTTGCTATGCGATCGCGACAGGGTCAATAAACTACTCGCTGACAGCAAACTCTGGGATGCAATGCGTCGTACGATGCATCGTACCTGTGATGCTTTTGACTTGAAAGCTCTGCAGGACCCAGGTGAACTCGCGTTGACCAAGGTATAACTTTGGTTGACCAGTGTCAGCCTCATGTTATTTAGGTCATACTTCAGTTGACCTAATTTGCTTGTTTTTGCAAGGGCGACAACGCGACAATGGATTCCACACTTTCCCTATCAGTCGAAGCATGGGTGTGCGTGAATATAGTTTTACACAGTTTTAAAACAATATTCCATCAATATCAAGACATCAGGAATGGGATGACTTAATTTCCCAATACATATTGAACCCCTGGGGTGCGATGCCCTGGTTTTGAGTTCGTATGTTATCTATGAGAGTTACGGGGCCTGCAAATGGTAATATGTTTAATCCTTAATTATTCACGCTGTCTAAAAATGCTAATATCTCGTTACACGGAAACTAGGTCAACGTTTCCAACATAGCGATTGGCTATAGGCCTGTCACCAACCTCCTTAGAACAATGAAGCTAATACTTTGAAAAGATTAATTATGAAAACATATTAATAACTTTACCACTGTCGATATATCAATGTCAACAGTATCATGTCTACCGCTATGATTGTGTCAATGTACCCCTTGTTCCAAATCCTTCAGCAAGTCATTATGAAAACGTATCACCAGTTTTGTTTTCACAACATGTTTGTTTTCTACTTTTGTATTACATAAATATTTAAACTGAAAGTACCATATTCTCATTCCTAAATTCTGAAGGTACCTAAGGGACATTACGATTTGTTTTACCTCCCGGATAACACATGTGCGCTATTTTGCTGCAAAATGTCTTTACTCCGTGTAGATCCTCAGGGCCAAAGTTATCTTGTCTACTAGAATATTAAACTATTTTTTGCATCTGCGTGAATAGATGATGACGTTCGTCAGATAGCTAGGTTGCAAAATGTCTTTACTCCGTGTAGATCTTCTGGACCAAAGTTATCTTGTCTAGAATATTAAACTATTTTTTTGCATCAGCGTGAATAGATGATGACGTTCGTCAGATAGCTATGCTGCAAAATGTCTTTACTCCGTGTAGATCTTCTGGACCAAAGTTATCTTGTCTAGAATATTGAACTATTTTTAGCATCAGCGTGAATAGATGATGACGTTCGTCAGATAGCTATGCTGCAAAATGTCTTTACTCCGTGTAGATGTTCTGGACCAAAGTTATCTTGTCTAGAATATTGAACTATTTTTTTGCATCAGTGTGAATAGATGATGACGTTCGTCTTTCAATGAACACCCAGAACCACTGGGTGACATTCACTAAAATTGGGTTTAATAGTACAGTAATCTATTTTGTCAAAACGTTTGTTTGTCTGTGACTGGATATCATTACAATTGTCAAAGGTAATAGGCAAGAGATCAGTTGTGCACCAGACATTATCATTGTGATTACAGAAAGACAGACGGACGGACAGAAATAGTTTATTTAAGTGTCCCATGTCAGTAACAATATATCATACACTATGTAAGTTGCATTAAGACTTCTTTAGAAACTGGCATCCAGCCATATATGGTCATATGAAACACTCAAAACGGACAGCAGCATAAATTATAATATATTAATCAAATATTCATCTACGTCTATACGTATATTAAATATATTTGATAAAACACATACTAAAAGTTTGACAAAATTTGAATGATCAAAACTCATTAAATTTATGAATAAAATGTGTTTGTCGTTTATACAATTTGTGTGGTGTTTACGCGGTGTGCATTATGGGAGATCTGCATTATGGGATGTCTGCGTTTTGGGAGGACGCCGACATAAAAGTTATCTAAACAAGCAATGTCTGATGTTGCAATCTCATAGATACCAACAATTATCCTGTAGTAACCTGTCAGTCATATCGCACAACTGGCCAATCAGAGAATTAATAAGGGTCAGATAAACAATCGCATTATTGTCAATGAAGGTACATCTTGACATGACAGACACCGTTGTCGCGACATGTTGACTCTAATGGTATATCAGTGTCACGTTTCCTAGATCTTTGACCAAAGCATTTTGCTGATGTTTCTCCAGGCGGCAATATTTCGATTAAGTTAGAATAAAATAAATTTAAAAATACGTCCACAATTAGTAAATCATTCCAGTGTGGTTTGATTTTATTCTGATGGTTGGAAACTATTTTATATACAGTAAAGTACGGTTATAACGAACCCAAAGGGACTACTAATTTTAGTTCGATATAACCGTAGTTCGTTATAAACATATATACAGCATAACTACAGCAAATAGTCGGGACCAAAAATGTAAGTTCGTTATATCTGTCAGTTCGTTATAAGCGTGTTCGTTATAACCGTAGTTTACTGTATATATATATATATTTTTTAAGTTTTTATTCAATGTCAGTCTATTATGGCACATTAAGGAAACTGCCGCTGGTGAAATCCTCTGTGTAATTAATCCTCTGAAATTACCTGTGTAAGGTGTCAGCTTATATACGGCGTGAGGCCATCGGAACCACAGTCGCGTCTCTCGACCCCCATACCTCGGGCTGGTCTTAAACACACAGATCCAGCTTTGTGTGTTAGTCACCAAGAGCTGTTAGCCATGCACTTATACACTTATCCTCGGCCACAGACGTTGACAGATGGATATGTTGCCTTAAATCAGAAACAAACTTGATTCTGGAACAACCCTCTTTGTGACGCAGCGCCTTGTGAACATGCATATGGAGCATGACGTGTTAGGTCATATTTAATTTATTCACGTCCAATACATAAACACCATGTATACACTTCCTCCGTCGCAACCAAATTTAGGATAACAAACCTCCGAGTTATGAGAGACTTATATCATAAAAGGTGAGGTGAAATGGGGTTTAACGTCGCGTCCAAGATTATTGCACTTATATAGCGACGTGCATGCACGTGTATGTGTGTGTGTGGCTGCTTGTACTAGTCCGGACTGATGCCGATTTATAGTGCTAGCACACTGAGATACCATGCCGCAGTTTAACATGAATACCCCACTCACACACAGTATACTGACTCCGAGCCGACCAGTCCTTGTTTTAGCCCCTTAATGCCGAGCGCCAGACAGGGTAACAACAAGTACCATCTTTTAACGTCTTTCGGTATGACGCTCTCCGGGCGGACGCTCTACCACTAGACCATGGAGGCGGTCTTATATTATAAAAGGGATGCTATGTACTTTAATTATAAAAAAGGAACTAAACTGAACTGGAAACTATAATCCGCGTTTCATAAAAGTAAGATTTAGTTTAAATGTTTATTCTATAAAACATGTATTTTAACCATTTTTGTCGTGCCTCATAACCCAGTAATGGCTGGAAAGTGTTTTTTTATATTGTATTTTATATATTGGTTTATTTTTAATATACACTTTGTGACACGTGAATTAACTACACATTATCTTATCTATAGTACCCCCAAACACGGCTTTACTCAAAATTATTAAACGTTTAGACCTAGTCGCCTTCTAAACATTAAGGTGACACTGTGACATGTACTACTCAAAACAAGTTAAGGAACCCCCACAAAGGCTGTGTTGTAATAACCACCAGCCATGGCAGATTAACTATCATGACTATAGTCACAGGACCATGTAACTAATTAAGACCAAAAAAAATAAAAAAATCGCAAAAAAAATCATCGACGAGGCCAAAGGTCTATGATTTTTTGGCGACTTTTTATATATATTTTCATTGTTATAATTAGTCACCTGGTCCTGTGCTGTAGTCTTATGAAAAATCTGCGTTCCTTAACTTCTTTTGAGTAATATATATATGTGTGTGTGTGTGTGTGTGTGTGTGTGTGTGTGTGTGTGTGTGTGTGTGTGTGTGTGTGTGTGTGTGTGTGTGTGTGTGTATGTGTGTGTGTGTGTGTGTGTGTGTGTGTGTATATAACTTGTATATCAACTGTATGCCGAATTCTGGAATATATATCAGGCTCTTTCTGATAACGAAAAATCCGAAACATTTAACACGTCTGATAGTTATTAAATTTAAGCGTTCCAGTCTATTCTGGTTGGGAGAGATGGCCATATCTCTTGATCCTCACCCACCACCATCCCACCCCCACCCCCATCTTCGTGCAAGCAAGTACGGAGCTTTTATTACGCATGAGTATTTTATTCCGGCCTTGAAGCGGTAAGCTGGATGGTATTTTCCCGATGGTATATATAGGGCCTTCATGTAGACACTGTCAAGGTCGTTCGATATCACGTTGCACTACGTGGGTATTTGCTGTCTTGAATGGGGTTCATTGACTGGGTTTGGGGCTGTTATTTATATGGGGGTGTGCTAAATTTGAATGTCAAACGTCAAACAGTTCAAACAGTTCTCGTGTGGTATAAGTTTGAAATGAGTAATTTTGTATAAATCGGTGAAAAATATCTGAATTTAATGCACATAGGATTCTATTTATAATCGTGCAGTGGGGTGTATCATAAATTTACATACTTACCTTATCTATTAACGTTCGCTGAACTGAAGATTTGGTTAGGGCGGTGGGGTAGCCTTGTGGTTAAAGTGTTCGCTCATTACGCCTAATGACAGGGTTTGATTTCCTACATGTGAACAACGCGTGGAGCCCATTTCTGGAGTCCCCCGCTGCACCCTTACCCGTGAAGATCCGGGGAAGAATAGGTCTTCAGCAACCCATGCTTGCCGTAAAAAGCCACTATTGTCGTAAGAGGAGAATAACGGGATCGGGTGGTCAGGCTCGCTGACTTGGTTAATGCATGTCATCGTATCTCATTTGAGTGGACCAATGCTCATGATGTCAATCACTGGATTGTCTGATCCAAACCCGATTATTTACAGACCGCCGTCATATAGCTGAAATATTGCTGAGTGTGTCGTTAAACAACAAACAAACAAACGGCGAAAACCCTACGACCTGTAAATAATTAGTCTCGACCGGACAAACCAATGATTGATACGAGCGACATACCATGCAAATACAAAATGCTCAATACAAGCAAAATTAG
This sequence comes from Haliotis cracherodii, assembly GCF_022045235.1. Lineage (NCBI taxonomy): Eukaryota > Metazoa > Mollusca > Gastropoda > Lepetellida > Haliotidae > Haliotis > Haliotis cracherodii. The sequence goes on from NW_027266343.1 coordinate 38,037,874, forward strand.
GGCATTCTGCCACTACAATGAACCGTTGATGTGAACACTGCGAACTGTTCTCAATACCAGAGCAATGAGGGCACCTTGCCACTACAATGAACCGTTGATGTGAACACTGTGAACCGCTCACAATATCAGCAAAATGAGGTGGCCTAGAGGAGAACACCCTCACCATATCACAGTACGACTTTCCTACAACTGGTATTTAATGTTCTAAGACCATAGAACGCCAGAATAATAGAACACTAATTGTCGAGGATTTCTGTATAAGATATATTTCAAGTTGACCCAAATATAGATAAAGATTCATACGTTCACTTGATGTTCTAGATATACACTGCCTGTTGAAAGAAAATGTTTTATTATTATGTTTTGCGTTGTTAAGTCAACAGCTTGTTTTCAGATCCCACTGTGTACTGTCAGTGACCTTGAGGGTGTCCTATCGAAGCGCCTATCCTTTACCCAGATAGAGTTACCCGTGCTCCTCATCTATTGTGTCAGCCGTCAGTGGCTGTATATTTATGTCTTATTTTTTTCAAGCAGTTTCATTGTGTTTTACTTGCTCTTAGACCATGACGGGAAGAACCCGGATGTACGTCAGCAAAATGAAGAATACACATATACCCGATTCAGGAAGGCTGGCGCGCGTAGAATAGATGTCTGGCACTTCTACAGTGCTTGTATTCTGCCATCCCCTTGCACGGGATTACACACCTTGAAATAAAATACCAGCGAAACCGCCTCACTTGTTTCATATTTAGATCTATGCATAACTATAATGACAAAAAAAAACCAATCCATTAGGTTGTAGAACGGACTCGGCTATTATTATGCTTATGGAAAGGTTTTTGTTGCTTTTAACAAATAGACTAATCATACATAATACTCTGCGTGGTCTAGTTGGTAGAGTCCGACCGGAGAGCGGAAGGTCGGTGGTTCGATCCCTGGCCGCGTCATACCAAAAGACGTTAAAAGATGGTACTTATTGTTATACTGCCTGGCGCTCGGCATTAAGGGGCTAAAACAAGAACTGGTCGGTTCGGAGCTAGTATATGACAGCGGCCTGTAAAATAATCGTATCTGGACCAGATAAGCATAATGAGCATCGATCTGCGCAATAGGGATACGACATTCATCAACCAACTCAGCGAGCCTCACCACCCGATCCCGTTGGTCACCTACTAGAAGCATGGGTTGCTGGAGATCAATTGTAACCCGGATCTTCACCAGTGTTTACAAAGTGAAATAAATTTATTGAAAGCTGATTTCCTTATGACAAGTCGTGTAGCTGTCCCTTGGACTACCTCTTGATGATTCCTATGCTTTTTTGACCGTGTGATTACACACTGGTCTTGTTATTGTTTGTTTGTTATTTAACGCCGCACTCAGCAATATTCAAGCTATATAGTAGCGGTCTGTAAATAATCGAGTCTGGAAAAGACAATCCAGTGATTGACATCATGCGCATCGATCCACGCAATTGGGACACGATGACATGCATCAACCAAGTCAGCGAGCCTGACCATCCGATCCCGTTAGTCGCCTTTTTAGGGCAAGCATGGGTTGCTGAAGACCAATTCTACCCCGGATCTTTACGGGGAGACAAGCATGGGTTGCTGAAGACCTATTCTACCCCGGATCTTCACGGGGAGACAAGCATGGGTTGCTGAAGACCTATTCTACCCCGGATCTTTACGGGGAGACAAGCATGGGTTGCTGTAGACCTATTCTACCCCGGATCTTCACGGGGAGACAAGCATGGGTTGCTGAAGACCTATTCTACCCCGGATCTTTACGGGGAGACAAGCATGGGTTGCTGAAGACCTATTCTAACCCGGATCTTTACGGGGAGACAAGCATTGGCTGCTGAAGACCTATTCTACCCCGGATCTTTACGGGGAGACAAGCATTGGCTGCTGAAGACCTATTCTACCCCGGATCTTCACGGGGAGACAAGCATGGGTTGCTGAAGACCTATTCCAACCCGGATCTTTACTGGGAGACAAGCATTGGCTGCTGAAGACCTATTCTAACCCGGATCTTCACGGGGAGACAAGCATGGGTTGCTGAAGACCTATTCTACCCCGGATCTTTACGGGGAGACAAGCATTGGCTGCTGAAGACCTATTCTACCCCGGATCTTTACGGGGAGACAAGCATTGGCTGCTGAAGACCTATTCTACCCCGGATCTTCACGGGGAGACAAGCATGGGTTGCTGAAGACCTATTCTACCCCGAATCTTCACGGGGAGACAAGCATGGGTTGCTGAAGACCTATTCTACCCCGGATCTTTACGGGGAGACAAGCATTGGCTGCTGAAGACCTATTCTAACCCGGATCTTTACGGGGAGACAAGCATTGGCTGCTGAAGACCTATTCTACCCCGGATCTTCACGGGGAGACAAGCATTGGCTGCTGAAGACCTATTCTACCCCGGATCTTCACGGGTCTGTGTTCTTGTTATACTATACGCACCAACAAAAGAAACGCGAATACCATAAATGTTAATGTAAAAGGAATTATTCAAGAGATATCAGATTGGTTCGATGCACAAACGAACATACTGGTACGTTGTGTGAACCAACGCTCATGAACGCATCACATTTGATCTATTGGATCTATACCGAAACGTCGTCTATGTTCATTATTCAGGCTTGCTTGACAACGGTATAAGGACCTATACCGAAACGTCGCCTATGTTCATTAATCAGCCTTGCTTGACAACGGTATAAGGACCTATACCGAAACGTCGCCTATGTTCATTATTCAGCCTTGCTTGACAACGGTATAAGGATCTATACCGAAACGTCGCCTATGTTCATTAATCAGCCTTGCTTGACAAAGGTATAAGGACCTATACCGAAACGTCGCCTATGTTCATCTTTCAGGCTTGCTTGACAACGGTATAAGGCCCTATACCGAAAGATGTCGTCCATAAATTGTGTCTACTTTGTCAGCATTTTTATATGGAATAATGCCAACTCCATACGTCCTTCAAACCGCAAGGATTCGCCTATCCAAATGTTATCAGGAGCTAAATGTAACTGCGTATATAAGCCTCAGTGTCATTCAGGTCCATACAGTATCAAGTACACAAGGTCAAGGAGGGCGGGTTAGAAGAAAAGTTAGACAGGCTGGAATGGTTTACCTGGTGGGTGAGATCTGGGTGCGTCTGCACACCTGAGCGTTATGGGAAACAATGGACCAGTGTTTCTGTCTCATGTCAGTGTCTAACCCAGGGGATCGGAAATTCGCTGTGATATATGGCATGGAGTTCACCTTGAACCTGTCAAATCAATGTGTGACGTCAGTCGGATTCAGTAGCCTGAATGGCTCAATCTCTCACAGAAACTACCTGTTACCTTAACCCTCCGTTGAATGTGAACACTATTGATGGAGATTATTGTAAAGTTTGTTAGGGCAGAGTTAATTAAGATATATGGTTGTTATTGATTCCTGTGAGGTTATAAGGCTTCCAAATTCAATTACTAATGTCATGCAGGATTTAAGGAAAAGCTCGAAACAAATTGATAAAGCGTTGGTGGTTGTGATTTTGGAGTGATGGGTTGGGGGTGGTGGTTGTGGTGTTGGAGTGGTGGGTAGGGGGGTGGTGGTTGTGATTTTGGAGTTATGGGTAGGGGGGGGGGGGGGGAGGTGGTAGTGGTGTTGGAGTGATGGGTAGGGGTGTACTGTTTGTGGTGTTGGAGTGGTGGGTAGGGGGGGTGGTTGTGATTTTGGAGTGATGGGTAGGGGAAGGTGGTTGTGGTGTTGAGGTGATGGGTAGGGGGGTGGGGGTGGTAGTGGTGTTGGAGTGATGGGTAGGGGTGTAGTGTTTGTGGTGTTGGAGTTGTGGGTAGGGGGTGGTGGTTGTGGTGTTGGGAGTGATGGGTAGGGGGGTGGGGGTGGTAGTGGTGTTGGAGTGATGGGTAGGGGTGTAGTGTTTGTGGTGTTGGAGTGGTGGGTTGGTGGGGGTGGTTGTGGTGGGTAGTGGTTGTAGTGGTAATGGACTGGTGGGTAGGGGTGTAGTGTTTGTGGTGTTGGAGTGGTGGGTTGATGGGGGTGGTTGTGGTGTTGGAGAGATGGGTAGGGGTGTGGTGGTTGTGATGTTGGAGTGGTGGGTGGGTTGGTGGGGGTGGTTGTGGTGTTCGAGTGGTGGATGGGTTGGTGGGGTTGGTTGTGGTGTTGGAGAGATGGGTAGGGGTGTGGTGGTTGTGGTGTTGGAGTGGTGGGTGGGGGTGTGGTGTTGGAGTTGCGGGTGGGTTGGTGGGGGTGGTTGTGGTGATGGAGTGGTGGGTAGTGGTTGTGGTGGTGTTGGAGTGGTGGGTGGGTTGGTGGGGGTGGTTGTGGTGTTGGAGTGGTACGATGGTTGTTGTTGTGGGGGAAGTATGGGCTTACTCTGTAAACATAACGGTCGTATCATGCGACGTCACGCCTTTCTACCTACACAGGACACCGAGGAACGATGTCCTTTCAATGTCCTCTAGTCTCAAAGGCTCAAATACCTCACAAAGCGGCCATGTCTGGGCACACGGCCAGGGTTAACCACATGTCCCACTTTGATAGTAAAGGTCCCACAGATGTGTTATAAGTTTGCCGTACATTCAACCCCGAATATGGCGATATGGAGGTGAAGTTAAATAAGTTTTATGTCCAATTCAATATTATCTTTCTTTTTTCGACGTGCATGCACGAGTGTGGCTGCTTGTACTAGTTCACTTCAGTTTTATAACGCTTGCCACAGAGATACCATACCTCTGTTCAACATTAAAACCCCACTTAGACAGTTTTCTGACTCCGAGTCAACCAGTCTTTGTTTCATCCTGTTTACGTCCAGCTCCAGGCAGGGCAACAACAAGTACCATCTTTTAACGTCTTTACCTTTAGTTAATTATGTAACGCCCAGTAGAAGTAAATATATAATGACACATTCGTAAGGGCCATTTTTAGGAGCAGAGCATTCATTTGAATTTATAGTTTGCCCAGTAAGGGCATTGGGTGTGGGTGGGGTGGTGTGTGTGGGCGTGGCTTATTGGCTTATCGCCTGCGCGAGTGTGTGAGTATGGTTTTAAGCGGCCTTTAGCAATGTTCCAGCAATATCACAGCGGGGGACACCAGCAATAGGCTTCACACATTGTACCAATGTTGGGAATCGAACCCGGGGCTTCGGCGTGACGAGCGAACGCTTTAACCACCTGGCTACCCCACCGCCCCGCAACCAGATGGTGAAGAACAAACTGGACACGTGTATATACTCTCTCTTGTTTGTTTGTTTGTTTGTTTGTTGTTCCAGTCATTGCTACTTGAAGGTAGTCAGGCATACATGTTGTTTGTTTGTTGAAAGCCGCATTCAGCAATATTCCAGCTATATGACGGTCAGTTAATATTCGAGTCTGGACCAGACAATCCAGTGATTGATATAATAAGCATCAATCCATGCAGCTGGTATACGATGACATGCATCAACCAAGTCAGCGAGCCTGACCACCCGATCCCGCTAGTCGCCTCTTACGACATACTCTATCTCCGCAGCTAACGAAGATTAAAGTGATTTGGGTAGAAATAAAGAATCTAAAATGTTGATACATGTAGATACGAAAAACATACAGCCCACTGGGTATTACAACGAGGAGTAATGTCTTTATGCTACCAGACATCCCAGGTGCTTTTGACACGGTAGTCAACAAGGCGATTAAAAGGCACTTAGCATAGTTTACGAAGGACCCGTGGTTGGAGAGTCACGTCGCCGATAGCATAAATATCAACGCTCTGGTGGCGATCGCATGAACGACATTTGCAGACAGCAAACTAGGTCGTAACACCACCTCACAAAATGCTGACAACGTGCATTGAAACACGTATACAACTGTATCCATTCATAAACACCACGTCCGCCTTGAGTGTCAACATAGGTGAGGGTTTAAACAGTGAATCCTCGTTGGTCCGGAATCCCTACAATCCGGACACGGCTTGCCAAGCCAGATGGTACTGAAATGCCATTCAAGTTGCGGTAAACTCTAACGAAGTCTTGGAATATATTATCGCGAAACTGTAATGTTAATTTGGAAGTACGAAAAGAAGAAGGGTGGGAGAGTGAGTGAGTGAGTGAATGACAACAAGAATGGACTTCCCACATTGTATCCTTGTAGAGAATCGAACCCAGATTGTCGGTGTGACGAGCGAGCGCTTCACCACTAGGCTACCGCCCGGTGATACTGAAGTGAGCGAGTATGGTTTACGCTGCTTATCGCACCATTCCAGCTGTATAACGGAGGGGGAAAATAAGATTGGCCCTCCCACATTATAAACCATGTCGGAAATCGAACCCAGGTATTCGTTGCGACGAGCTAACGCTACCCCATCGCCACTCCGTCCAAATAGTGAGTGAGAGAGTTTGGTTTTACGCCGCTTTAAGCAATATTCCAGCAATATCACGGCGGGTCCGTTTTTATATATCCGCAGATATCTGCGGACACTATGACACCATCAACATATCTTCCCTACCAACATTTTAATATTCCCAGGTACTTTTCAGAAACTTGTTTTTGGCAGCCATGTCAACTTTTATCATGACGTCTTTATTGGTATAATGAAACGCAGACTACAGTGGTTTTGTAGACATTTCGTCTAGTTGTCATGCGTATATCTCATAAATTTCTTTGCGACTATTTCGCCTGAGGCATCGACTCTGGCACAATGCCCTACTCTCACCAAGGTCATCCATGGTTCTCCTGGCTCCCAGATTGATGAGGATGACTTCAGTAGCCAGAGTGATTTTTTATCATTCCGAAATATTGATTAAACCATCACAAAATGTAAGACCTTATAAATACCGACATTGCTTCAGTAACATGTCTCGTCACGTGCCCATAATTAACTCTGCGTGTCATAACACATGTTGGTTGGTTGGTTGTTTTTTTAACGCCGCACTCAGCAATATTCCAGCTATATCACGGCGGTCTGTAAATAATCGAGTCTGGACCAGACAATCCAGTGATTAATATCATGAGCATCGATCCACGCAATTGGGATCGATGACATGCATCAACCAAGTCAGCGAGCCTGACCACCCGATCCCGTTAGTCGCCTTTTACGGCAAGCATGGGTTGCTGAAGACCTATTCTACCCCGGAATCTTCACGGGTCCATTACACATGTAAAACAATTACAACAAGGACGTTAGTCCATCACCACCCCTCCCTTCATTACCTATCCCCGGGACCGTTCATGTTCCAACGGACTAAACATGTCCTTACATACATGAATGCCCAACCACCAAACACAATGTTTGATTTGTTTATTTGTTGTTTAACGCCGCAGTCAACAACAGTCCGGCCTGTAAATAATCGAGTATGGATCCGACAATCAAGTGAATGACATCATGAGCATCAATGTACATAATTGGGATACAATACCATTGCTACCCGTGATGATCCCGGGGTAGAATAGGTGTTCAGCAACCCATGATATCCGTAAAAGGCGTCCATGCTTGTCGTTTGAGGCGACTAACGGGATCGGGTAGTCAGGCTCGCTTATTCCAGCAATATCACGGCGGAGGACACCAGAAATGGGCTTCACACATAGTACCCATGTGGGTATCGAACCCGAGTCTTCGGCGTGACGAGCCGACGCTTCAACCACTAGGCTACCCCACCGCCCCAGGCGTGTATCAATGTCATCTGAGACTGCCCCCGCTTGGGAGGAGACACAGGTCTCTGTTTAAACCCCTTACCAAATACGTAACTGTGTCCCCCACAATATGACACAGTAACACCAAGGCTGCCTGTGGCGATGGTTAAGTCCCGGACAGTGTTACAAGTATATTTTTACGTAATTGTCCGGATGGTTGATCGGGTAGTTGGACGGGTCGTTGGTCGGGTAGTTGGACGGGTTGTTACAAGTATATAAGTAAGCAATTGGACTATTAGTTATAACAGCCGTTGGACATGACGTGACGACAAGCAGCCATTAATCTGATAACGCTGCGAGATGAAGCACCATGCCAGGATGTAACACATACAAGTACTTACCTTCATGTCAGCCTGAAGGGAGGATTGACCCTAGGGTCAACATATGCTGGGAAAACTGACCAATTGACCCACAGATGGACAATCACGTGTTGTAAGGGTGACCACCATGTTCTGACCTTGTGGTCTTCGACATGCATGTTGTAGACAAGGATGTTTCGGTTGGATCTTGAACCACGACTTCAATAGTTACAAAACCGCCACCACCGTCAGTCTACGTGACACCCCAGCCTACGTGACCCCCCATTGGGTTAGAAGTGAGTGAGTATGGTGGGGCTTATGGTGTTGCAGTGGTGGGTAGGGTGGTGGTGGTTGTGGTGTCGGAGTGATGGGTAGGGGACGAGTCCAAATTTACTACCCGGATACCACCCCCCACCCCCTATTACCCGACCCTACCCGTGTACCCACTGTACCCACAGATGTCTCAAAATGTCCGATTGGGACCATGTTTAGCATAGCCCTGGCAAAACGTATTTATATACGTATTCAAACAATCTGGTCATTCATACACTGAAGTTGAATTAAGTTATATCTTTATTCAACCATATGAAAAATCAGAAGGAATGGGTGCATAGTCAGAAAAAAATGTGAACATTAGTGACTTGTAGTGTAACCATAGAGTTCTAGATAATTTTGTCATTAAACAATATATCACGTGACTAACCACGGGTCCGGGTAGTCCTGTGGGTACCCGGGTCCTAGTCAATACCCACCCGACCCGGGTACCCGAGTTACCCGTCCCAGCCTTAATAGTTTACAAGCATTTTCTAAAAAATAGATAAAATCCCAACCACCACACCCTAAAATATCACATGGTCTGTCCACTTATGATCGTTTGTGTATTTACTGGTTATGATACGGTCCACACGTCAACACATTTACGGTGTCCCCTGCATAGCATATCCTGAACGTAACATGTTTTACAAGCTCCATGAAAAGCCACCGGCATTGCAGGACTTGCAGGGCTACCTCTCTCGCCAACAGCCGGGGCCACCAGTGATCCTTTCACATATTTCCATCACTATTTTAACTTTCACGCCCAATGGCATCTGTGTCGGACAGATAAGCGAGACCGATTATAATCAAAAAGAGTGAGTGAGTGAGTTGGGTTTAACACCGCTTTTAAAATTTTTCCAGTTATATCACGGCGTGTCAGCTTAATGTGGGAGGAAAGCCCGAAGTGATGCAGGTCTAAGACGTTTACCACTTCGGTGAAACCCATGAGCACGGGTATGGTGCTGACAAACCTAGAAACATAATTGGGGCGAACCGGGATTCGAAGCCACAATCATAGGTTTCTGGCGTTCCCAAGGGACGCAACTCTGTACAGCAAATCGCGGCGCCTTAGACGACTGGGCCAACCGTGCCCCTAATCAAAAAGAGGAAATGCAAGATTAAAAAGTACGACTTGCTAATGTCCTGGAATCAGCTGTGTGTTGTTTATTTTAATCCCGTTGAAATAAATGAAAATGTCATGATATTGAAATAAAATCGTGTACAGTACAAAGAAATGCCACAACCTAACCAACCTGAAAAGCATAATGTATTTTATATTTTGTTCATAACAAAAAACACTCGACACCATTCTCAAGTTCTTGCTGAAAATGGTCAGTCACCTTGGCTCATCAACATGGAATGCATGTGGTTATACAAATAGCCTATAACTGTCCACTGGGATGGACTGCACGTACGTCTTGACCGTTAGATGTTCCTCCTTTGTTCCTACGTTAAGAGGCCTGAGTTAATGATGTACTGTTATCTACATGTAAATATCCCAGACCATGTCGGTCAACGCCAGGTCATCGGTGTGGTACTTGCATTAGTGTGTTCCATTAAGGATGCTGCGCATAGGGCACGTGTTGTTTTCATGACCTGAATATGCGGCATATTGTGGTCTCGGATAATGAACTGGTATCGACCATGTTGAAAAAAGACACCAGCTTGATGGCGATGGTGATTGTGATTGATATCTCAACCGTGGCTTGAAATAAATAATGGAAGCATCTCTTCACACATTGATGTCAACAGCATTTGTCGTTAACGCTAATACATCACTTGTGTATACGCCATTTCCGTTCTGAGTAATTGTACCAGAGATATATTAGTTTAAACTGAGCGAGTGAATTTGTTTATGCACAGTCAAAATATGTATAGCACTGCTTCCGTCCGCGAGATCTAACTATAACAGACACAAACAGGTTATGTTAATGTATGAAAGCATAAGGACCCCCGTGGTCTAGTGGGTGGAGCGTCTGACAGAAAGCAGAAGGTCAGTGACCTTGTCGTTACCCTACCTGGCGCTCGGTAGTTGGGGAGGGAAAAACCTGGTCGGCTCGGAATCAGTACACATGTACTGTGTCTGAGGAGGGTATTCATGATACACTGCGATAAAGTACATCGGTGGACTAGCACTATCAAACCGGCGTTAACCGGAGTACAAGCAGCCACACACACATGCACACACGTGCATACAGTGCAATAATCTTGAACTCGATGTTTGACCACACTTGATATCACCTATGATAGCATAATGCCTTTTGAGTAGCTTATATAATAGCCGTCTCATTGGCCGTCTGTGTTTCTCACAAAGACCTTGTTCTTGAGGACACACACACACACACACACACACACACACACACAAAAGACCGCCTCCGTGGTCTAGTGGTAGAGCGTCTGCCCGAGAGAGCTGAAGGTCGGTTGTTCGATCCCCGGCCGCGTCATACCAGAATAATTTAAAAGATGGTAATTGTTGTTACTCTGTCTGGCTCTCGGAATTAAGGGGCTAAAACAATGACTGGTCGGCTCGAGTTCAGTATACGGTGTCTGAGTGAGGTATTCATGTTAAACTGCGACATGGCATCTTCATGGACTCCAGTCCGGACTTGTATAATGTTTGAGGCGTCCCGTCTCTCTAAAGAACCCAGTGAACAAAATATGCATTCACCATGTGTTGGTTTGTGAATGGTTACTAAGTAAGTATTCATGCAAATACTTGAAGCCACAACAGCTGATTGTTAGGGTTTTTTATCCATGTGCTATATATTATATATATCCATTGAGATCGTATATTTAAACTGAATATACGAAATGGATTATTGATTGACTGTATTTTTTGGAAAGTTTGGACATAAATAATTTCATATTATTTGTTTTAGGAACTGATCTCGATGATATGGAATGAATCTGAACAACCTTTGAATGTTTGGTCTTTAAATACAAGAAATGAAAAAAAAACGCTAAAAAGAGGATATTCTTGCTCTCTCACAATGTTCCAGTAGTTTAGACTAAGTGAAATATATAATTCGTGAACCTGAGGCTATGATAAAACTGCTACATAGTTGCACATGTAGATGTTTATCATATGCAAATAATGAAATATATGAACAACCTACCCCTAAGACCTAGGTGCTCAAATGACGTCCTATTTTGAGTTCACATAGTTCTAAAATTGAACATTTTTTCATTGGTTCGTTTCAGAGAGCTTTCAAAGGTAAACATGGTAAACATACCATGTTTATGAGATGATATTACCTGGGGCAATCGTATCACACTAGCCATCAACACTGTATACCGAAGCATTGGAGAAATCAGCGTTCGTGTCCCCAAGACAGGCAAAGGCAAAATAACGACGTCTCTTGAAATGCTCGCGACCAGTTTGTGTTTCTAGGGTGTTTATTAACGAGTAGGATCACGTTCGTGAAGGTAATCAGACATCACTACCCACTAGGCCTTCTATGAGAAACTGGTATACCGTAAATCATAAAATTAACACGAGGGTGAAATTAATGCAAAAAATGCGAGTGCTCTCTACAATTCATCTAGGGTTTTGAGGGAATTCGCAATAACATTGAGTCGCATTTTTGGCCACGGGCCAGCAGTCGCATTGATTTGGAGACGCATTAATCAAGTTTTACGGTACTCTAACGCTGACTTATTACAAGTTGGGAGATGGAATATGCGGTGTTCCTGGCTGTAATATTGCTAAGAGCGGCAGGAAACCATATTCACTCACCCACTCACTTCTAGGTAATCAGTCCAGTGCAAAAGAATCAAGCGAACAAATACGAGTCGTATCGTATGTAACGAATATTGAAACGATGATCAGGAGAAATCATCTATGCTTAAATATAATACTTAACTCACGTTAACTCACCACATCGACCTACACCGTAACGTACAATACCCCACCACATTGACCTACAACGTAACGTGCAATACCACCCACCACATCGACCTACAACGTAACGTACAATACCACACCACATCGCTCTACAACGTAACGTACAATACCACACCACATCGCTCTACAACGTAACGTACAATACCACACCACATCGCTCTACAACGTACTTCACACTGAGGAGTAGCGCACGTCAGCTCGGTGTTACGTCATGTCCCGACATCGTGGTCAGTATTACCATCCTGTCAGTATGCAGATTCATACACCTGACCCGCTATCGTTTGTCATTCAACGCCGAGTTGGCAAAATCTTGATCCTTCTACACCCACCCATAAGGGTCAGGCAGCGGTGAAGACCTGGTTTTAATTCTGACAATTGTCAGTTTGTATACCGTTTGACGAGCCACTGACGTAAGATGTAACATTGCTTCATTGTTGAGAAAATTATAATACGTCATCCATTGTTTATGACGTCACAAATTGATTTAATTTAAACTGCGTCATCTGAACGTCTCAATGAAGGGTTAGCATTTCATACGTTGTTTTCCTCGTTTGGTCTTAACATGTCAGGGAGTAATACATAGAATAACCTACTCGAAACTCGGAACTACGGATATATATATATATGTCCCTCCTGAATGAGTGTGCGCAATATCATTTGTTTGTTTGTTTGTTTGTTGTTTAACGCCGCAGTCAGCAATATTCCAGCTATATGACCGCGGTCTGTAAACAATTGAGTCTGGACCAGACAATCCAGTGATTGATATCACGAGCATCAATCCTTGCAATTGGGATCGATGACTTGCATCAACCAAGTCAGCTAGCCTGACCACCCGATTCCCGCCTTTTACGACAAGCACAGTCGCCTTTTACGGCAAGCATGGTTTGCTGAAGACCTATTCTATCCCGGTTCTTCACGGTTCGCTCAATATCAAAGTTATAACCATCATCACCCCAATCATTTAAGCTTTAATGTCGTGTAACTCATATGTTTACTTTGTAACACAGTGGCTTTTGCTTGGTAATATTATCTCCATTAAATGTCTTCAAGATAAGTCATCCCCAGCCCTCTCGAGCTCTGCATAAGGACCAGCACTGAGCCTGTTAATGGAATGTCATTTTGTAACTTGAAACTCCACAATCTCTGCTCAGATCCGAGCACATTCTGACCACTGGAGGACATAGTATTTTAAAAAGTACTACGGATTGCGAAATATGGTGAGATTAGTAAAGAAGTTACCTCGATTCTCGACCTTCTGCCATGTTTGAACTTCAAGCTAAAGACTGCGAGCCTGATTCTTGACTCAAAGGTGAAATGGGGTTTAACGTCGCGTTCACGATTGTTGCACTTATATAGCGACGTGCATGCACGTTTGTGTGGCAGCTTGTACCAGTCGGCACTAATGCTCATTTTATAGTGCTAACCCATATACTGAGATAACATTTCGCAGTTTAACATGAATACTGACTCCGAGCCGACGCGTTCTTGATGTAGCCCTTTAATGCCGAGCGCCAGGCAGGGTAACGAAAAGTACCATGTTTTGACGTCTTTCAGTATGACGGGGCCGGGGGTCGAACCCCGGACCTTCCGCTCTCCGGGCAAACGCTCTACGGCAGACCACGGAGGCGATCCTGATTCCAAGGATAGTTAGTTGCAGTACAGTACATGTATTGAATTGTTCAGTCCTTACTCAGGCATATACCAAGTTAATCTGGACATTATCACCCATGCAGTTCGTCCACGTTGTCATGGTAACTGATTGACGTCGACGCGGTTGTAGAATTCTAATCGGTATAGTTACAGCTTTCAGCAGACAGAGGGTAAGGATTAATTCCTCAGTCAGGCGTTATCATCAGTCGTATGACTTGGTAGAGTACAGATACACTGTTGATACATGACGCGCTTCACTGCTATATCACACAGACGTCGGTTCCCATTAAAGTTATTAGCCACATATCAATATAAAGACACAGTTAATCTTTGCAGTGGTGATTTTATAATCATGAACATTATTACATATATGTGAATATTACCCATAAGAATAGAATGTGTATAACTTTCCGATATTTGCACATGTGCATTTTAACGATTCTCAATTCTGATAAAAAAAATTATATCAATATTTTATATCACTATTTTATACCTTGAGGCAAGTAACGCCTGATCTATACGCGTGACGTTATGTTTACACTGACAGCTGCATCAAGGAATAAAATAGTTCCCCAAAAAGAGAGGCGACATGGGCCTATGTATTCTCAAGTTGCTTTACGGTAACATCTGTTGTTTGTTTACAAGAGATGTATTCAAATAATATCATCATTGAGTGAGACAGGTTCGTTAAGAACTACCTTAGTGAGTCATTCACAATGACGGCGCGTCGTGATACATTTATATCAAGTACAAGACGTCAAAATCGCCGACACGATATACATGACGGGAGAGGTTTCCGAAGTTGTTAATGAATCTGTGACACATGTGCTAGTCATCATTGATCAGTTGGCCAATCATTGAAAGGTGTGTAATATATATATATATATATAATAAAATAATAAAGTCCACGTCATCTTCTTTATATCAGTTTCATACATAGTACTTTCGCTGTCTCATTATATATTACCATTATATAGTACCGAAATATATATATATATATACCGAGGTAAATTCATAGACTGTAAATGTCAGTCTAGACGCGGATCGAATCGAGACTATATTTAAGATTAGACTTTCACTGGCCAATCACTGAAAGGGGATTATAAAGATGTGTATTATAGTAATGTAAAAATAAGTAAATGTCAGTCTAGACGCGGATCGAGTCGAGACTATATTTAAGAATTGACTTTCACTTTGTGTGAGTTCATTGGAGTATGAACCTTCAGAGAGTGAGGGCCAAACTGTATGAACGTCGGAGCTTGCGAAGATTTTGAAAATGCGACGTCATCACAGTGTGGCACTGAGCGGTATTTGCAAAGCCACCTGACGGCCAGGCCCCTTGAGGGTTGCACTGTTAATTCACTCGGTACAGATGACCCGTAATTCCTCGTAGGTCGTTGGTTATATTCTAATTACCTACAGTACAGTACAATTGTTTGAAGAAGGAGCAAGGCAATACTAGTATACATATCAACGTTATGCTAAGTTCACGAAAAAGAGGGGAGGTCGGGTAGCCTAGTAGTTAAAGCGTTCGCTCGTCACGCCCAAGACCCGGGTTCGATTCCCGACATGTGTACAATGTGTGAAGCCCATTTCTGGTGTCCCCCGCCGTGATATTGCTGGAATATTGCTAAAAGCGGCGTAAAATCATACTCACTCACTCACGAAAAAGAAATTGTTTTAAATGTACAGGTTATAACATATTTTCAAACAGCAAATATCCAGTTGTTTCATCACGGACTCATAAGGCATGGTACCTCTTACAACTGTATTGTATAAATGCCAGACTGGTCGTATACATAGCGTACATCGTTTCCCGATCTTCTTTGTGTGCACGTGGTGTTGACTTGATCTATATAACACCTGCTTACTGTACTCATCGCCACAAAACAATGTGTTACAGACACGCTGACACGAATTAAAATCTGTACGGTCAGCACTGGTTTTTGGTTTGTCGTTTTATGCCGCACTCAGCAATATTCCAGCTATATGACGGCGGACCAGACAGTCCAGAGATTGATATGATGAGCATCGATCCCCGCAATTGGGATTGATGACCTGCATCAACCAAGTCAGCGAGCCTGACCACCCGATTACGTTTGTCGCCTTTTACGACAAGCGTAGTCGCCTTTTATGGCAAGCATGGGTTGATGAAGACCTATTCTACCCCGGATCTTCACGGGTCCGGTCAGCATTGGAAATATGCCCATGGTGCTGACACACGACTGTATTATTCAAGAGAGACGTGTGCACTACCAAAGAACATATCTATGATTTTCCAGCAATATTGGGGACACCAATGATTAGTTTCACTCGTTGTATTTATGTTGGAATCGAACCCTGATCATCGGCGTGACGAACGAACGTTCCACCTACTGGGTTTCCTCACCGCCCTTTATGAAGAAGCAGTAGATTAATCAGCCACCTGATTCGATGCATTATCCCATGAGTGAGTTTGGTGCAACACGTCTTCGAACACTACTTCATTTATAGCACATTGCTTTATTTGTTTGTTTGTTGTTTAACGCCCAATTCAGCAATATTCCAGTTATATGACAGTGGTCTGTAAATAATCGAGTCTGAACCAGACAATCCAGTGATTGACATCATGAGCATCGATCTACGCAGTTAGGATACAATGACATGCATTATCAGATCAGCGAGCCTGATCACCCAATCCAGTTAGTCGCCTCTTACGACAAGCATAGTCGCCTCTTACGACAAGCATGGGTTGCTGAAGACCTATTCTTACATGGATCTTCACGGGTCTCTGCTTAATCTAAGAAATGAAATTGTAATGAACGTTATCAGCTCTGTATTCTCTACCCGGATCCTCACGGGTCAGCAGCCTTGAGTGAAGCAGGCCTAAGTCGATTACCACTTTGATGAAACGCACAAGCGAGGGTATGGAACAGGCACATCAGGGTCCCGTTCCACAAAGCGATCGTAGCGCTAAGGTGGTCCTAACTCCAGTACTTAAAAACAGACTTGCGACAGTCGTAGCACTACGATCGCTTTATTCGAACAGGGCCCTGCAACATATTCGGTGAGAATCAGGGACACGAAGCCCCGGTTTCTGTCACGGCCAGGGGACGCAACTCTGCACAGCTAACTAGGCCACCATCACATGATGAAAGGGCATGCTGTAAACACCGACTTACAGAAACTTGGCATAAACACATTGGACGGCATCCACGTTTTCTGAATAGCAGACCAGAAAATGAGTTCCTGAATGTGGATGCAAACATGGCTTCACGCCAACATGAATGAACTTTATGTCCTCGTGGTAATATGATTTGGATGCAGTTATATACCGAGAAAATATCAACCCTACCCTAAGGGTTGTCATATTTTTGGATGACCCTCCCCATGTCCGTGTTTACCAATAGACGTTAAAAGAGGGGAGACCTGTTGCTACCCTGTCTGGCGCTCGACATTCAGGGGCTAACAAGGACTGGTCGGCTCGGAGTCAGTATACTGTGTGTATGGTATCTCAGTGGCATCAGTCCAGACTAGTACAAGCACACACACACACACACACACACACACACACACACACACACACACACACACACACACACACACACACACACACAAACACACACACACACGTCGCTATATAAGTGCAATAATCTTGGACGCGGCGTTAAACACCATTTCACCTCACCTCGCCCATGTCCATATTCATTTTTCATGACCCTCTCTGAAAAGACAAAATCCAATTTTTTTTAAAGTTTTATTGTAAAATTTCAAAAACATTCTGACCCTCCCCCAATTAACGTGTTATATTTTTTATGACCCTCCCCAGTGCCTATCATATTTTGGGGTGACCCTCCCCTCATTCCCTCTGACAAACCACCCGTATAATAAATGACCGGTCTTTTCATCTCATGTCTTGATGGAAGATAGTTCCCTCATCACGTCATCCGTCTAAACCGTTTTTCACCTACACGCTAACCGCAACACGTTCACAGGTATTTATATACAAGGACGTATCTACAAGTACACTACCTTCACCTCTCGAGTTTTATCACAAGAAAATATTACCAAGCGTCGGTCTTGAGGCTGCAAAGCTGACATGCACGTGGCAAGATAATTAGCACTCATCTTTCAGGAGAAACGATAACTAACTTCAATAAACATGTTCAGGGCCTGTATATATACATATAGCTGCCCTGATCGTGAATATTATAAGATTCCGGGCAGACGATAGAGAGAAATCAACATCCGGTGAGTATTTTTGGAGCGAATGATTGCTCGCTGACGTCACCGACAGGTTTGGAGCAGATGAAAGTGGTTATCATGGCGGCAGGGCTCTGTGATTCATGAAAACCAGACAAACCATACGACATGAGAGGTATTTGTTGTTGTTTAACGCCACACTTAGCAATATTGAACATATATGACGGCGGCCTGTACATAATAGAGTCTGGACCAGTGGCCTTGGTATCGGGCCCGATTACGTTCAAAATATGTAACCTTTTCAGCTAAAATAGTAAAAACGATAAAATACTCCTTTTCTACCTGAGTCAGTTTTGATGATCTTTTTGACATGCCTTATACAATGTTAAGAACTTTTGCCCGCATCCACAGTCCGTTTGACTCCAAATGAGAACGATGAATTGCAAAATAATTCGAAATCCAGAAAGTGTATGAAACATCAATACGGTACTTGACCATGAATACCCTGTACCCAACAAAATCTGAATTTTGTTTATTTTAAGACCCATGACGGATGAAGTTCTTTAAGAAACTATCATGTAATTTTGTATAGAAATGTGTACATGACACGAAGGGGGACAAACCGTGGAAGGAACAGCGCAAGCACGGTCTGCACGTGCTACACAGTGACCGTGTTCATGCAATGACAAGATGCGCTACTCACCAGATGTTAAACAGTTGATGTTGAATGTGTATGATTTCTTTAGAAGTGAAGCAGAAAGAGCAAAGCCTTTTTATGCAAATAATAAATTCTTGAAACGAGCTTCAAAAGCTCTTGGTATGTCCCCTCAGAAACTTAAAAATGTTGTTAGTCGACGAGATACAAATAGTCAGGCCAAGGAGGTAGGGAACATGTCAAAACCACGCAAGGTTGATATATTAGACAGTTTTCAGAGGGATCAAGTCAGACGTGCAATTGTTAAACTGCACTCGGAAAATAAGTACCTGTCCCTAAGAATTTTGAAGAAACACCTTGAAACTGACCATGATTTACGTGTTACAAAGTACAAACTATGGCAGCTGTTGCTTACATTGGGTTACAAATACAAAAAGATAACTGGAGAAAATAGGGCTGTGTTGTGTGAACGGTCTGACATTATTCGTCTCCGAAAGCATTACCTTCGTACCATCAAGCAGAAACGTGAAGGGGATATGAGCCCGTCTTCTTAGATGAGACATGGGTAAATGCGTCACACACAGCCAGCAGTCAGTGGGTACCCAGTGGTGACTGTAAGGAGTCTGGTAGAAACGTACCAATGGGAGAGGGTGAAAGACTCATAGTTCTCCATGCTGGTTCTGCTAGTCAGGGTTTTCTCCCAGACTGTGACCTCGTCTTTAGAGCCAAGGCCAAAGACAACAGGGACTACCACACAGAAATGAACGGCAATGTATTTCTGGAGTGGGTGAAAGATAAACTAGTCCCTGCTTTGCCTACCAAGTCTCTCATTGCCATAGACAATGCACCGTATCATAATGTGCAGGATCCAGAAAGCAAGACTCCAACCTCTAATAACCGTAAAGGAGACATGGTTACTTGGCTGCAACGGAGGAACATTACCTTTCCTTCTCGAGCGACGAAACCACAGCTCCATGAAATCATCAAAACTATGAAACCTGACCCCGTGTATAAAGTTGACAGTTACATCAAGGGTCAGGGTCACGCTGTCTTACGACTGCCACCTTATCACTGCGACCTGAATCCAATCGAGTTGGTATGGGGCATCGTCAAGGGTGACGTTGGACGATCGAACACAACGTTCAAATTACGAGACGTTGAACAACTCGTAAAGGAATCCCTTGGTCGGGTAACAGTAGAAACATCGAGGCGTTGTGTGGCCACAGTCGTTGACGAGATAGAGCCACGTTATTGGTCACGAGATGGACTAAGGCCAGCAACAGTCCAACCTATAATAGTGGCAGTCGGTTCAGGCACCAGCAGTTCCGACGACGAGATCTATGGCATGAGCAAGTCAGATTGCGACTGAAATTATCATGAGACGGCCCCTCTAACGCTCCGTCATTTCCCCTACCACAGAACGTGCAGTGCATGCGTGCTTCCGCTGTGCCTTCCACGGTTTGTCCCCCCTACGTGTCATGTACACAATTCTATACACAATTACAAGATAGTTTCTTAAAGAACGTCATCCGTCATGGGTCTTAAAATAAACAAAATTCAGATTTTGTTGGGTACAGGGTATTCATGGTCAAGTACCGTATTGATGTTTCATACACTTTTCTGGATTTCGAATTATTTTGCAATTCATCGGTCTCATTTGGAGTCAAACGGACTGTAGTCAATCAATAAACTTTTAGAAAACATAGAAATCATGTTATAACTAGACGCACGAACACATTTAGACCAATAACATCTCAGAAAGAAGAGATCTTCTATATCCCCTGTACAAATAACCCATTAGCCTGTCAGTTTTACATGGCATGCATAGATCTAGGTTTCAATTTTGTATTAAATCACTTGAAAAGCGGCAATATAAATGATATATATCATGTGATATTTTAATAGCATGTTCAAGAAATTGGACATTTAGAATAACAATCCACGGTGCTCTGGAGATCGATGTCGCGATCGGGTTCTGTAGAGATCAATACCATGACCCGGTCCCTTGAGTCAAGATAACCTCATCGCTTTTGACACTGCTTGAGTCTTCAATAAAAATACAACCATACACAATCACAGTGAGTGAGTGAGTTGGGTTTAACGCCGCTTTTAACAATATTCCAGTAATATCGCGGCGTATCAGCTTAATGCGGAAGGAAAGCCCGAAGTGATGCAGGCTGCAGACGTTTACCACTTCGGTGAAACCCACGAGCACGGGTGTGGTGCTGACAAACCTAGAAACATTCGATACGAACCGGGATTCGAACCCACAATCATAGGTTTCTGGCGTGCCCAAGGGACGCAACTCTGCACAGCGAATCGCAGGAGACTGGGCCAACTAAGAGTAATAATACCTTTGCTATTCTTCATCTTCCGACAGGGGGCAATGGTGTAGCTTAGTGGTTGAAGTGTTCGTTCCTCACACGAATGCCAGTGCGAATCCCAGCGTGGGAACAATGTGTGAAGCTCATTTCTGGACGGTCCCCCGTGGTTGCATTGCTGGACTGGTGCTAACAGCGGCATAAAATCATACTCACTAATTCTTTCGACCGCATTGAGACGTCAGCGTCTAAAGTTAGTTAAGTAGGATTTGTCGCCGCTTCGCACCTCGTGTCGTTTATATCACCTCAGCTTAATGTGTTAGGAATGGGTGAGTGAGTGAGTTTGGTTAAACGCCGCTTTTAACTGTATTCCAGTCTGTGAGTGAGTGAGTTGGGTTTGACGCCGCTTTTAACAGTATTGCAGTGTCAGCTTAATGTTGGAGGAAAGACCGAAATGATGGAAGTCTCAGACGTTTACCACTTCGGTGAAACCCACGAGCACGGGTATGGTGCTGACAAACCTAGAAACACAATAAGGGCGAACCGGGATTCGAACCCACGATAATTTGTTGATGGCTTGCCCAAGGGACGCAAGTCTGAACAGCGAATTGCGGCGCCTTAGCCGACTGGGCCACCCGTACCCAATAATGGGTCAAATAATCGCAGTTCGTTGACGTTATCCACGGCTGAAATTGATATACACGTATATGGTAATGACGGTCCAAGCATCGTTAACAGGGCGGACATAACCCTTTGGCCAGTGGGTTATGGTGTCTCCTAGAACCTGTAAACACCTGCTAACGTATACGTGTCGATTGATCTGGGTCTAGTATTCCGTAACCATGCCAACATGCACCGTGCACAGTGAGTGAGGTGGAATAAAAAATCTCATTAAAATCTCATTAAAATTCTCGCTACCGCCTTACAAAGATCTGACCGCTTCCGTGGTCTAGTGGAAGAGCGTCCGCCCGGAGAGCGGAAGGTCCGGGGTTCGATCCCCGACCGCGTCATACCAAAAGACATTAAAAGATGGTACTTGTTGTTACCCTGTCTGGCGCTCGGCATTAAGGGGCTAAAACAAGGACTGGTCGGCTCGGAGTCAGTACACTGTGTCTGAGTGCGGTATTCATGTTAAACTGTGGCATGGTATCTCAGTGAGCTAGCACTATAAATCGGCATCGGTCCGGACTAGTACAAGCAGCCACATGCACGACGCGACGTTAAACCCCATTTCACCTCACCTCACCTTAACAAAGATCTGAGGGCATCCCATTACCGGTCACGTCAGAACGACCTTTCATCTGAACAATCACAGTGAGTGAGTGAGTTGGGTTTAACGCCGCTTTTAACGGTATTCCGGTTATATCGCAGCGTGTCAGCTTAATGAGGGAGAAAAGTCCGAAGTGATGCAGGTCTCAGACGATAACCACTTCGGTGAAACCCACGAGCACTGACAAACCTAGAAACATAATCGGGGCGAACCGGAATTCGAACCCACAACCATGGGTTTCTGGCGTGCCCAAGGGACGCAGCGAATTGCGGCGCCTTAGACAATCAAAGCATCGCGTAGCAAGCGTCGTTGATTTTATATGACGTACATTGCTCTAAGTTTCAATTTTCAATTAAATCACTTGAAGAACGGAAATATACATGTAATAAATCATGTGGCAAAAAATTGAAACTAAAAAAGTGTCCTAAACATGGAATAAGGCCTGTCAAAATAATTTTTTTGAAATTGATATATGAACTGACTGTGCTAAAATAATAACCCATAGTGCTGTAGAGATCGATATCACGATCGGGTTGAAGATTTAAAGAAATAATACATATGTGCCAGGATCGGTCAGTCTTGCTGTCTTTGTATAGTTAGTATTGACAGCTGACAATGGATTTTCGGTGATTGGAGCGGGTGTGCGGATCCGATTCTTATGATGATTTGTGTTTATTATAAATTATAAATCATCAATAAAACTTATTAAAAAAACCATTTAATAAATGACAAACACGACTTAAGTTAAGATTTTAAATTAATGTAATTATTATTCCAATACGTTTTTTTCACATTATACATCGTGATGCTCACATACAAAAAGCCATTGTTCTTTGAGGTAAAAAAAAAATATTGCAAAAAAATAGTTTGCAAAGAACAAACACTGAGGTGTGAATGGCAACAGGCTGACTGTTGTACCTGTCTATCAACACGCCGGTGACTTAGATCATTGTATCACCTGTGTTTGTATTAACGAAACCTTGACACGATCAGGTGAAAACGTGTTGATACAACAGGTAGGACTTTGATGAATGACAGAAGGTTCCCGAGTGGACAGGTAGATTGTTTGTACCTTCCCGAAATAGACTTAGCGACAATTTGCGTCTTTGTACAGTCAATAGGGAATTAGTCGGCCACCCTCGAGACCTTTGGGGTTTGGCAATAGTTTGTCGGATGCGGCAACAGTTTTCATTCAAAAGAAAACAACAACAACAACGTTTGTTCACAGGAGGTCGATAATAAGATTGGAGCCCTTGTGGTTTTGTTGGTTGATTGGCTTAGGAAGATCCAGTTGAGGTCAACCTGTCCTATTGCGCTACTTTTCATCTGTCTGTGTCTGTGTCTGTGTCTGTGTGTGTGAGTGTGGGTGTGTGTGTGTGTGTGTGTGTGTGTGGGTGTGTGTGTCCTCAAGAACAAGGTCTTTGTGAGAAACACAGACGGCCAATGAGACGGCTATTATATAAGCTACCCAAAAGGCATTATGCTATCATAGGTGATATCAAGTGTGGTCTAACATCGAGTTCAAGATTATTGCACTGTACGTGTGTGCATGTATGTTTGGCTGCTTGTACTCCGGTTAACGCCTGTTTGATAGTGCTAGTCCACGATGTACTTTATCGCAGTGTATCATGAATACCCTACTCAGACACAGTACATGTATACTGATTCCGAGCCGGGGGGGGGGGGGGGGGGGAATACTAGACGGACCCCCTCCCCCACTCCCATCCTATTTTAAGTGCTCATCAGTTGTAGATTCATATTGGCCTCGTCATAGGTCCAACGTCAGACATATTGGCCCAAGGCAGGCTGTGTTGATCCTAGGCAACGCATTTTATGTCATATCCAGAAATGACTGCTTTGATATGTGTCGAGTGTGTGGACTCCAGCAACTTAGAGATACAATTAGTCTGGACTGCAACTATATCTTATCAGGGGTGAGGTGTGATGAAATAGGCTTTAACGCTTTCAAGATTATTGCACTGTGCGTGTGTGTGGGCGTGTGCGTGTGCATGCGTGTGTGCGTGTACTAGACGAGCCTAACACTGGTTTTCAAGTTCTCGCCCAGAGATACCATCCTGTAATGGATACCCCACTCAGACACTGTATACTGACTCCAAACCGACCAGTCCTTGTTTTATCCCTTTAATGTCAAGCGCCAGGCAGGGTGACAACAAGTACTAACTTTAAGGGGGCACGGGTGGCCCAGTCGTCAAAGGCGCCGCGATTCGCTGTGCGGAGTTGCGTCCCTTGGGCACGCCAGAAACCTATGATTGTGGGTTCGTATCCCGGTTCGCCCCGATTATGTTTCTAGGTTTGTCAGCACAATACCCGTGCTCGTGGGTTTCACCAAAGTGGTAAACGTCTGAGACCTGCATCGCTTCGGGCTTTCCTCCCACATTAAGCTGACACGCCGCGGTATAACTGGAATATTGTTAAAAGCGGCGTAAAACCCAACTCACTCACTCACTAACTTTAAATGTCCTTAAGTATGACGTGGACGGGGATCGAACCACCGACCTTCCGCTCCCGGGTAGACACTCTATCCATTAGACCACGGAGTATCAGAGTATTAGTTTATATCTGATTGAATACAGATATCGAAGAATTTCCCTCTAAAAACTTACCAAGAGAAAGTAGTGGAATACACGTATTTTTTTAGCTTTTTGAGGATTTAAATCCCAAATGGCGTTACAAATCTTTTGATTTTTAAGTTTGAACATAACAAGAGAAATAGGCTCATTCGCTCATGCATATTTGCAGATCAAATATCATTGGCACTTTGAAGAATTCGCGCCAATGTATATGTTTTACCTGTGGTGTGTTTGTTTGTTTGTTTTGTATATTTGTCATTTAACGCTGCACACAGCAATATTCCAGCTTTTTGACGGCGGTCTGTAAATAACCCAGTCTGGACCAGACAATCCAGTGATAGACATCATGAGCATCGATCCACGCAATTGGGATACCATGACATGCATCAACCAAGTCAGCGAGCCTGACCACCCGATCCCGCTAGTCGCCTTCTACGACATGCATAGTCGCCATTTACGGCAAGCATGGGTTGCTGAAGACCTATTCTACCCCGGATCTTCACGGGTCACCTGTGGTTTGAGTCAAACATCAGATCTACATGTTTTGACCAAAGGCTCGCGATAAAGACAAATCTTTATGTAGTCTATGTCTACCATGACTATGAAGAAACCAAGACTTTGCTAGTGCTCATTACAACGTTATACACATGAACATCCAGGTTTGAATACGTCTTCAGCTGCTCATGCTTGTCCCAAGAGCCGACTAACGGGATCTGTTGATGTTATAAATAAATCCTCATCTACACCGAACAGACTGCTTGACTCGCGCCAATGCGTCTGAACCAGCGATGCAACAACACCCGACATTATCCTACTACAACCGATGCTATCCTACCTGTGCCACACTATTCTACATCCGATGCTATCCTACCTGTCCGACACTATCCTACTACATCCGATGTTATCCTACCTGTCCGACATTATCCTACTACATCCGATGCTATCCTACCTGTCAGACACTATCCTACTACATCCGATTCTATCCTACCTGTCAGACACTATCCTACTACATCCGATGCTACCCTACCTGTCCGACACTATCCTACTACATCCGATGCTATCCTACCTGTCCGACACTATTCTTCTACATCCGATACTATCCTACCTGTCAGACATTATCCTACTACATCCGGTGCTACCCTACCTGTCCGACACTTTCCTACTACATCCGATGCTATCCTACCTGTCAGACACTATCCTACTACATCCGATGCTATCCTACCTGTCCGACACTATCATACTACATCCGATGCTATCCTACCTGTCCGACACTATCTTACTACATCCGATGCTATCCTACCTGTCCGACGTTATCCTACTACATCCGGTGCTATGCTTTTTCTAATGTGAAGAGATGTCATGTTTTGTTCATTAACTTCTAGTCACTGTGAATATCGATACAAATCAACCGACTAGCACGTTCAACTCTCTGTTGATGTTATAAATAAATCCCCATCTACACCGAACAGACTGCGCGACTCGCGTCACTGCGTCTGAACCAGCGATGCAACAACATACTCGTGTATAGGTGTCTACTGCTGTCAATATCCGTCCGTACAATGACTTAAATTGTTGTCTGTGTCTGTCGGTACAAGTTTGACGTACAATGGCAGCCTAACCACACCATAAGTACTTACCCAATAAGCCTTAGGCATATCTCTTCATCACAACATATGATTAAGTAACATCAGTGCTTCAATACACCAAAAAACATTCGTTATATATCCGAAACGTTGCAAACTTTGTCAGCCACACCAGCCCGCCCTACCCGTCACTATCCAGTCCCACCCGACATTAACCAGCCCCATCCGACACAATCCAGGCCCGTTCGACACTCCCATAGCCCAGACAAAGAACGCCACATCAGGTACCCCTTACATGGCGCCATACATCAAGGTATTTACATACATCAAGGTACCCGGTACATGACTTCATACATCAAGGTACCCAATACATGGCTCAATCATCCAGGTACCCAATACATGACTCCGCACAACAAGGTACCCGGTATATGGCTCCATACAACAAGATACCCGGTACATGGCTCCATACAACAAGGTACCCGGTACATGGCTCCATACAACAAGGTACCCGGTACATGGCTCCGTACAACAAGGTACCCGGTACATGGCTCCATACAACAAGGTACCCAATACATGGCTCCATACAACAAGGTACCCGGTACATGGCTCCGTACAACAAGGTACCCGGTACACGGCTCCATACAACAAGATACCCGGTACATGGCTCCATACAACAAGGTACCCAATACATGGCTCCATACAACAAGGTACCCGGTACATGGCTCCGTACAACAAGGTACCCGGTACATGGCTCCATACAACAAGGTACCCAATACATGGCTCCATACAACAAGGTACCCGGTACATGGCTCCGTACAACAAGGTACCCGGTACATGGCTCCATACAACAAGGTACCCGGTACATGGCTCCATACAACAAGGTACCCAATACATGGCTCCATACAACAAGGTACCCGGTACATGGCTCCGTACAACAAGGTACCCGGTACATGGCTCCATACAACAAGATACCCGGTACATGGCTCCATACAACAAGATACCCGGTACATGGCTCCATACAACAAGGTACCCGGTGCATGGCTCCATACAACAAGGTACCCGGTACATGGCTCCGTACAACAAGATACCCGGTACATGGCTCCATACAACAAGGTACCCGGTACATGGCTCCATACAACAAGGTACCCGGTACATGGCTCCGTACGACAAGATACCCGGTACATGGCTCCATACAACAAGGTACCCAATACATGGCTCCATACAACAAGGTACCCGGTGTATGACTCCATACATTAAGGTACCCGGTACATGGCTCCATACAACAAGGTACCCAATACATGGTTCCATACAAGGTACCCGGCACATGACTCCATACAACAAGGTACCCGACATATGGCTCCGTACAACATGGTACCACATACATGACTCCATATATTAAGGTAGCCGGTGCATGACTCCATACATCGAGCTACCCCGCACATGACTACTACATCAAGGTAGCCGGTGCATGGCTCCATACATTAAGGTACCCAATACATGGCTCCATACAACAAGGTACCCGGCACATGGCTCCATACATCAAGGTAGCCGGTGCATGACTCCATACAACAAGGTACCCAATACATGGCTCCATACATCAAGGTACCCAATACATGGCACCATACATCAAGGTACCCATGATATGGCTCCATACATCAAGGTACCCGGCACATGACTCCATACATCAGAGTACATGACTCCATACATCAGGGTACATGATTCTATACATCAAGGTACATGACTCCATACATCAGGTTACATGACTCCATACATCAGGGTTCATGACTCCATACATCAGGGTTCATGACTCCATACATCAAGGTTCATGATTCTATACATCAAGGTACCCAATACATGACTCCATACATCAGGGTACATGATTCTATACATCAAGGTACATGACTCCATACATCAGGTTACATGACTCCATACATCAGGGTTCATGACTCCATACATCAGGGTTCATGACTCCATACATCAAGGTTCATGATTCTATACATCAAGGTACCCAATACATGACTCCATACATCAGGGTACATGATTCTATACATCAAGGTACCCAATACATCAAAGTACCCTGCACATGACTCCATACATCAGAGTACATGACTCCATACATCAGGGTACATGATTCTATACATCAGGGTACATGACTCCATACATCAAGGTACATGATTCTATACATCAAGGTACATGACTCCATACATCAGGTTACATGATTCAATACATCAGGGTACATGACTCCATACATCAGGTTACATGACTCCACACATCAAGGTACATGACTCCATACATCAAGGTTCGTGACTCCATACATCAAGGTACATGACTCCATACATCAGGGTACATGACTCCATACATCAGGGTACATGACTCCATACATCAAGGTACATGACTTCATACATCAGGGTACATGACTCCACACATCAGGGTACATGACTTCATACATCAAGGTACATGACTCCATACATCAGGGTACATGACTCCATACATCAAGGTACATGATTCTATACATCAAGGTACATGACTCCATACATCAGGTTACATGACTCAATACATCAGGGTACATGACTCCATACATCAGGTTACATGACTCCATACATCAAAGTACATGACTCCATACATCAGGTTACATGACTCCATACATCAGGGTACATGACTCCATACATCAAGGTACATGACTCCATACATCAAGGTTCGTGACTCCATACATCAGGGTACATGTCAAGTTATCGGGTACATGACTCCACATGTCAAGGTATCGGGTACCTGACTCCATATGTCAAGGTATCGGGTACATGACTCCATACATCAGGATACATGACTCCACATGTCAAGGTATCGGGTACATGACTCCACATGTCAAGGTATCGGGTACATGACTCCATACATCAGGGTACATGACTCCACATGTCAATGTATCGGGTACATGACTCCATACATCAGGGTACATGACTCCACATGTCAAGGTATCGGGTACATGACTCCACATGTCAAGGTATCGGGTACATGTCTCCATACATCAGGGTACATGACTCCATACATCAGGGTACATGACTCCACATATCAAGGTATCGGGTACATGACTCCACATGTCAAGGTATCGGGTACATGACTCCATACATCAGGGTACATGACTCCACATGTCAAGGTATCGGGTACATGACTCCATACATCAGGGTACATGACCCCACATGTCAACAACCGTACACATATATACTACACACATCCTTCTGTTCAAATACGTCCTGTTTGAGGCGACTGTGAACGCGCTATACTGAACCGTCACGAAACTAATTAACAGGAAATAAATGACCGCAAATGCCATTATTAGCATATATGATCGATCACAATTCTAAAGACGGAAAATGTCAAGTTGAAAAGACATACATTACCCAGCCATTTTATTGATGGGTCACAGCGTTTGCACACGCACACGCACTCCCAAAGCTGCAGGCACACATACAAAGGCGCGCGCGCGTGCACACACACACACACACACACACACACACACACACAAACAATCTACAATTCCACATATACGTAAACCATGGTTTAACACCGAATGTAAACAAGCTAGAAAAGCGAGGAAAAGGGCAGAGAAATATTTTCGCCGCCACCCAACTGTCCATAATTTAAATAAATTTAAAATGTTAAATGCAAAAGCTCGCCGTGCATTTAAACAAAATAAACGCCAATCATGGCAAAACTATGTCTCTAAAATAAATACCCGTACACCAGTATCTAAGGTTTGGAATATGGTGCAATGAATAAAGGAAAAGGATCCAAATCTAGAGATCACCATCTTAAGGAGGGTGATACACTCTTAACCAATAAATGTGATATAGCAAAAATAAAATCAGAAACAAAAGCAGTGTACGGCTTATAAGCAATTTTCTCAATTAATCTCTTCAAGGACGGTTACCGCCTGTCATAGCATGTTGACGTGTATTTGCTGATCACAGAAATAGGACTACGCGAGCCTAGGCAGTTCTGTCACGGATTTATGCACACCAGTTATTATGGCGATAGTAAAATACTGCCTACGTGCAGTTTCGACCGTACTCATCAGACAGCTAGCGCGGCCTCTGGCTGAGCGTACGTATAAACACAGCCACACATGGGGTATTTATTCATGCTTAAGGTAAGGAATTTCTGCTTTAAATTTAAATGCAGGTCGCAAAACCGGCCCAGATGATACAAATAGTCTTGTCGGACTGGCTATGTAGCATCGGAAAGATTTGGTTTAATCTGGTCATTTAATGTGTGATAAGAACATTCATAGACAAAATCAAGGTACCAGGTACTTGGCTCCATACATCAAGGAACCCGGCACATGACTCTATATATCAAGGTATCCGGTACCCGGTACATGACTCTATACATCAAGGTACATGACTCCATACATCAAGGTTCGTGACTCCATACATCAGGGTACATGACTCCATACATCAAGGTACATGACTCCATACATCAGGGTACATGACTCTATACATGAAGGTACATGACTCCATACATCAAGGTTCGTGACTCCATACATCAGGGTACATGACTCCATACATCAAGGTACATGACTCCATACATCAAGGTACATGACTCCATACATCAGGGTACATGACTCCATACATCAAGGTACCAGGTTTATGACATACATCAAGGTACCCGGTACATGTCTCAATACATCAAGGTACCCGGCACATTTATAAGACCATTCATAGGCAAACAAAATCTACGCAGTTTTTTGTAATTTTACAGACTATGAAATTTGGGTTTTCATTAATTGAGAAAATCATTTCGACGTTACTGTGGGATAATATTTCGATGTTGACAGCCTTCATGACTTGTAAGGTAAGACCACATAAAAATATCATTGTTGCTTATCTCCTTTCATCCCCCAAAATATATTATTAATCATTAACTGACACACTTCTTTATGAAATGTTCTCAAGATTACGTACATTTGACTGATATTTTCTCCAGGTTATGAATATATTTATTTGTATTTATTTTTACCTGGCATGGGTTCGTATGGCAACACGAAGGTCGTGACCTTGGATTAGGTAAACACAAACACTATGTCGCCCTATTTCTTGGGCAAGTTCACATGCACTATGCCGAAGGTGAACAGGAAAAATACTTAAACATGTTTGTGGGTAGGGATCGTTTTTCCTTGCTAAACACTCCCTGAGTACTATTATCATAGTACACCCAGCACTTCACGCCAACATATTGTTTTTAACGACGACCTGTGCTATTCGTCAGACAGTTGTACTTTAATGAAGAAAAATCAGCAGTGTGTTTCGACCATTCGCATTTGATTGCAATTGGTATGACTCATATGTCCTTGCAATCCAGGGGTCGATATGATCGAAAAATCGACCCACGAGCGACGGAAACTCGATTTTTTTCGAAAAATATAATTCAGCTCGGGACAGACTCAAGGGTTTCTTTGCTAGACGATGAGAAACATAAAATAAATGATTAAAGTGGGTGCCAGACATGTTTGACTCCGGGTGGGTAATAAGTTGCTCGTGTCGAACAGTAATCCGAAATAGCTTCGCTTAAAGAAAACACGGTATGACTGTTAATGGTATCATTGTTTAACGCTGCAGTCAGCAATATTCCAGTTATATGACAGCGGTCTGTATAAAGTCGAGTCTGGACCAGACTGTCCAGTTTTTATTTGTTTGTTTGTTGCTTTAACGCCGCACTCAGCAATATTCCAACTATATGCTTTTCGTAAGAGGCGACTAACGGGATCGGGTGGTCAGGCTCGCTTACTTTGTTGATGCGTGTCATGGTATTCCAATTGCGTGGATCGATGCTCATGATGTCAATCACTGGATTATCTGGTCCAGACTCGAATATTTACAGACCGCTGTCATATAGCTGGAATATTGCTGAGTGTGGCGTTAAACAACAAACAAATAACCAACGTGAAGATCCGGGTTAGAATTGGTCTTTAGCAACCACGCTTGTCACACGCAAGTATATATACACACCGACCCAGAGTTAAACTAATAGAATGCAGACATTAAATAGAGGTGGGTTTTTGTGGCTTTTAAACCGGGGTAAGGAGATAGGTTAGTGGTGTGCAAGGGAGTGTCCTATCTCATTAAAATCAGATGATAGAGCTCTTCTCACTACCGCTAAGCAAAGTAGCGAAAACTTGGATCGGAAATTGTGTTTGCGTGCGTGCGTGCGTGCGTGTGTGTCGAGGGGGGGGGGGGGGGGGCGGTGCGTGAACCAAAAAAGAACTGAATAACACACTCACTGACGGACGCACGGACATGAACATCTAAGCCTCTCTGTTGTATTACTTGTATAAACGCAAGCTCGCGATTGTCTTAAGCGCAGTGTAGCGACTTAACTTAGCACACAAATACTCCATCTGACGAACACATCATAAGGCTTGTAGTAGCCAGGCCCTGGACGGACATGGAATATGTAAGCAGTGGGAATTGGGCCTGCATTCAATGACTGTAAACTGCGTTGTTTGCACCATGGCTAGGATCACGTGGTATAAGGACAGCATCACAAGCTCCACTGTCACTAAACAGAAACATAATTTGTGTTTGTAACGCCGTGGAGGTTATTGGGTGGGAGCATTGTTTAATCCGTGGTTCGTCTGGTCCACACGCGATTAGTTACAAGAAGTGATACAGCTGGGATATTGCTGACTGGCGTTAAACACCACTCACGCACTCACTCATTTGAAGCGAGGGACGGAACACATACGACTGGAGGTAAAAACATCATGTCACACACACGCACATACTCATTCATGCATTCATAAGATACTAATACATGTTAGTGGAACGATAATCACATACTAATACACCGCATACTAATACATCATATACTAATACACCGCATACTAATACATCACATACTAATACACTGCATACTAATATATCACATACTACTACACCGCATACTAATATATCACATACTAATACACAGCATACTAATATATCATATACTAATACGCCGCATACTAATATATCATATACTAATACACCGCATACTAATATATCACATACTAATACGCCGCATATTAATATATCATATACTAATACACCGCATACTAATATATCACATACTAATACACCGCATACTAATATATCACATACTAATACACCGCATACTAATATATCACATACTAATACACCGCATACTAATATATCACATACTAATACACCGCATACTAATATATCACATACTAATACACCGCATACTAATATATCACATATTAATACACCGCATACTAATGATATTATATCATATACCAATACACCGCATACTAATATATCACATACTAATACACCGCATACTAATATATCACATACTAATAAACTGCATACTAATAATATTATATCACATACTAATACACCGCAGACTAATATATCACATACTAATATACCGCATACTAATATATCACATACTAATACACCGCATACTAATAATATTATATCACATACTAATATACCGTATACTAATATATCATATACTAATACACCACATACTAATATATCATATACTTATACACCGCATACTAATATATCATATACTTATACACTGCATACTAATATATCACATACTAATGCACCGCATACTAATATATCACATACTAATACACCGCATGCTAATATATCACATACTAATACACCGCATACTATTATATCACATACTAATACACCGCATACTAATATATCACATACTAATACACCGCATACTAATAATATTATATCATATACTAATACACCGCATACTAATATATCACATACTAATACACCGCATACTAATATATCACATACTAATACACCGCATACTAATAATATTATATCACCTACTAATACACCGCATACTAATATATCACATACTAATATACCACATACTAATATATCACATACTAATACACCGCATACTAATAATATTATATCACATACTAATATACCGTATACTAATATCATATACTAATACACCACATACTAATATATCACATACTAATACACCACATACTAATATATCATATACTTATACACCGCATACTAATATATTACATACTAATACACCGCATACTAATATATCATATACTAATACACCGCATACTAATATATCATATACTAATACACCGCATACTAATATATCATATACTAATACACCGCATACTAATATATCACATACTAATACACTGCATACTAATAATATTATATCACATACTGATACACCGCAAACTAAAACATCACATACTAAAAAATCGCATACTAATATATCACATTCTAATACACCGCATACTAATAATATTATATCACATACTAATACACCGCACACTAAAACATCACATACTAATAAATCGCATACCAATACATGACATACTAAGACATCACATACTAAATAACTTCAAATCAATATTACAAATGCATATATTTTCGGTCACAATGACGTGACTACCGTAATGGTACACGCTTACATGACGCTTCTGAACGACTTCGTGTATAGAAGGAAGTTATTCCATAACAATGAATATGTGGTAATTAGAACAATTTCTCCGGGAAACTGTATCGTCCGTATTCACGAGGTTTTACTATATTCCTTGTAGATAAAAATGGCAGTGGGGTAGCCTAGTGGTTAAAGCGTTCGCTCGTTACGCCGAATGCCCGGTTCGATTCCCCAGATGGGTACAATGTGTAAAGCCCATTTCTGGTGTCACCTGCAGTGATATTACTGGAATATTCCTAAAGTGGCATAAAACCATACTCACTCATCCTTAACAGAAAACAGCACGTTTATGTAGTGTAGAAAACAGGACATGCGTGAATACTTGCACGTACAACCTATTGACAATCAGTCGACCGTGAACATGTTAATGTGTTTACGAAACACAATCCTATCGAGGGGTATATATAGTACTCCGTACACTGAGTTATACAGCAGTGTACGGAGATTATATATATTATACTCCATACACTTCAATTACAGTCTCAGTGAGCGGAAGGAGAATATGCCTGCATTGGTTCTCTTCGCGTGGCGAAATAAACGGATATAACTGGTTGAATACCAATACTGGAGCGGCAAATCGTACCCTTGGATGTTTTCTAGGTCGTAGCGGACTTTTCCTAGGTCATACTACCACTGAGTTCACGCTTCTTCGGATGTAAGGCCGAACGAGGATATCTATTGACCTGTGTGTTGACGCTCCTACACGATGGAGGAAGGTAGGCCCAGTGTTTGTGTGCATGTCAGGTCGATTACCTTGTTGATATCTTTTTATATTGCTTGTCATCTTCTGCCGTTTGAAGAGAGTGCATATGAACTTTTTGGTATGTGGCCCTGGTCAGATTGGTCGAAGAGTGTTAGATTATGTCCAAGAGTATCTGGTGGCCAGTATTTATTTTTCAAGTTTTTCATTTCGTAGACAGAGAAATATCTCAGGTATTATTTGATAGACAGAAATGTGTCCACCACATTATGTGGTAGACAGCAATGTGTCTACCATATTATTTGATAGACAGAAATGTGTCCACCATATTATGTGGTAGACAGAGGAATGTGTCCACAATATTATTTGGTAGACAGAGGAATATTTCCACGATATTATTTGGTCGACACAGAAATGTGTCCACCATATTATGTGGTAGACAGAGGAATGTGTCTACCATATTATTTGATAGACAGAGGAATATGTCCACGATATTATGTGGTAGACAGAGGAATGTGTCTACCATATTATTTGATAGAGAGAAATGTGTCCACGATTTTATTTTTTAGACATAGAAATGTGTCCACGATATTATTTGGTTGACAGAGAAATGTGTCCACGATATTATTTGGTAGACAGGGGCATGTGTCCACCATATTATTTGGTTGACATAGGAATATGTCTAAGGTATTATTTGAAAGACAGAAGTGTGTCCACGATATTATTCTTTAGACAAGGAAATGAGTCCATGATATTATTTGGTTGAAAAACAAATGTGTCCATAATATTATTTGGTAGACAGAGGAATATCTCCACGATATTATTTCGTAGACAGAGGAATGTGTCCATAATATTATGTGGTAGACAGAGGAATGTGTCTACGATATTATTTGATAGACAGAAATGTGTCCACGATTTTATTTTTTAGACAGAGAAATGTGTCCACGATATTATTTGGTTGACAGAGAAATGTGTCCATGATATTATTTGGTAGACAGGGGCATGTGTCCAAGATATTATTTGGTAGACAGAGAAATGTGTCCACGATATTATTTGGTAGACAGAGAAATGTGTCCATGATATTATTTGGTAGACATAGTGATGTGTCCCAGATATTATTTGGTAGACAGAGAAATGTGTCCACGATATTATTTGGTAGACAGGGGAATATCTCCACGATATTATTTGGTAGACAGAGGAATATGTCCAAGGTATTATTTGAAAGACAGAAATATGTCCACGATATTATTCTTTAGACAGAGAAATGTGTCCATAATATTATTTGGTTGAAAAAGAAATGTGTCCACGATATTATTTGGTAGACAGAGGAATGTGTCCACGGTATTATTTGGTAGACAGAGGAATGTGTTCATGATATTATTTGGTTGACAGAGGAATGTGTCCACGATATTATTTGGTAGACAGAGGAATATGTCCAAGGTATTATTTCGTAGACAGAGGAATGTGTCCACGATATTATTTGGTAGACAGAGGAATGTGTCCATGATATTATTTGGTAGACATAGTGATGTGTCCCAGATATTATTTGATAGACAGAGAAATGTGTCCACGATATTATTTGGTAGACCGGGGAATATCTCCACGATATTATTTGGTAGACAGAGGAATATGTCCAAGGTATTATTTGAAAGACAGAAATATGTCCACGATATTATTCTTTAGACAGAGAAATGTGTCCATAATATTATTTGGTTGAAAAAGAAATGTGTCCACGATATTATTTGGTAGACAGAGGAATGTGTCCACGGTATTATTTGGTAGACAGAGGAATGTGTTCATGATACTATTTGGTTGACAGAGGAATGTGTCCACGATATTATTTGGTAGACAGAGGAATATGTCCAAGGTATTATTTCGTAGACAGAGGAATGTGTCCACGATATTATTTGGTAGACAGAGGAATGTGTCCACGATATTATTTGGTAGACAGAGGAATGTGTCCACGATATTATTTGGTTGACAGAGAAATGTGTCCATGATATTATTTGGTAGACAGAAGAATATGTCCACCATATTATTTGGTAGACAGAAGAATATGCCCACGATATTATTTGGTAGAAAGATAAATGTGTCCACGATATTATTTCGTGGACTGCGATATGGGGGGATCATAAGTATACCATCACTTATCTCTATAACTGAATAACATATTTG
This sequence comes from Haliotis cracherodii, assembly GCF_022045235.1. Lineage (NCBI taxonomy): Eukaryota > Metazoa > Mollusca > Gastropoda > Lepetellida > Haliotidae > Haliotis > Haliotis cracherodii. Next base: position 38,075,698 of record NW_027266343.1, read on the forward strand.
TTTCTTTAAGCACATGTGTTACATAAAATGATGCTGTTTATTGCATGATATTATAATATACACGTTTACATAGCGATATAACGCCAGGAACCTATGATTGTGGGTTCAAATCCCGGTTCGTTCCGATTATGTTTCTAGGTTTGTCAGCACTATACCCGTGCTCGTGGGTTTCACCGAAGTGGTAAACGTCTAAGACCTGCATCACTTCGGGCTTTCCTCCCACATTAAGGCGACACGCAGCGATATATCTGTAACACAGTTAAAGCATCGTTAAACCCAACTCACTCACACTCTCTCTCCAACCACGGACTGTCACACTGTGTTGCGCCGCATACAAGTCAATGCAATTATGCTGTTATGGTATGAGTACAGTCGCTATACACGTCAGGAATGAAGCCCTCGAATTATTATAAGCATATATGCACAACGGTACGTAAACATCAACATTCCGATGGGTCTCAACTGACGTTTCTCCCCTAGTGCACTATACGGTCGGGTTAGAGTGAATGGTCTTGGTGTATGTTGTATAGAATGTATTGAAGTGTTGCAGAATACCCGTGTAAAGCCGTTTACCTGTAAGTAGTACATGAGGTTTCATATGTAATAGATTCATTCGGTCATTGTGATGAGGCATTGTGTCAACAGTCATGACCAGGAAGTAGCGCTGTTTTTTTCATTCTGGGCAACGACTCAGTGACGAAGCTTCTAGTGTGTCTGGGTACCTTTCCTTCGTGTGTATACCTGTACACGGTGATAGCAACTCGCTATCAGCTACACTCACTCCACCCCTCTCGACCCCTATACAGCTACTACCCTTACTCCAAACTCACCCTACCCCCACCCCGCCCACACACACCCCTCCCTTACCACTAACTCAACCGCCCCTCTTCTCCAAACTCAACCCCGTGTCTACTCCAAAACCAATCTCCCCTCTACTCCCAACTTAACCCCGATCTACTCTAACCTCATCCCCGTTCTACTCTAAACTCATTCCCGTGTCTGTCTACTCTAAACTCATCCCCGATCTACTCTAACCTCATCCCCGTGTCCACTCTAAACTCATCCCCGTGTCTACTCTAAACTCATCCCCGATCTACTCTAAACTCATCCCCCGTATCTACTCTAACCTCAGCCCGTATCTACTCTAAACTCATCCCCGTATCTACTCTAACCTCAACCCCGTGTCTACTCTAAACTCATCCCCGTGTCTACTCTAAACTCATCACGTGTCTACTCTAAAATCATCCCCGTGTCTACTCTAAACTCATTCCCGGAATCTACTCTAAACTCATCCCCGTATCTACTCTGAACTCATCCCCATGTCTACTCTAAACTCATCCCCGTGTCTACTCTAAACTCATCCCCGTGTCTGCTCTAAACTCATTCCCGGAATCTACTCTAATCTCATCCCCGTGTTTGCTCTAAACTCATCTCCGTGTCTACTCTAAACTCATCCCCGTGTCTACTCTAAACTCATTCCCGGAATCTACTCTAAACTCATCCCCGTGTCTACAGTTAACTCATCCCCGTGTCTGTCTACTCTAAACTCTTCCCCGTATCAACTCTGAACCCATTCCCATATCTACTCTAAACTCAACCCCGTATCTACTCTAAACTCATCCCCGTATCTACTCTAAACTCATCCCCATATCTACTCTAAACTCATCCCCGTATCTACTCTAAACTCATCCCCGTATCTACTCTAAACTCATCCCCATATCTTCTCTAAACTCATCCCCGTATCTACTCTAAACTCATCCCCGTGTCTACACACCCAAACCCTGGTGCGTTTTGGGGCTAGCTGGGAACTGACCCTTCCATCCGCCCTCTTCACATCTAATCTCCAACCGATCCACCCATTTTCTCCACTGATCCTGCCGATTCCCCACAAGGGTACAACGCGTGAAGCCCCTTTATGGTGCCCCAGCGTCATCGTTAATGAGAAACGGCTGTCAGCAAACAGAGTGCCCAGATCGCCGTATAACGATGACAAATGGCTATAAAGGTGGCATAAAATTATGAGTCGATTAAGTCAGAGTGACCCATGGGAGTGCGATATTGGAAATTGGATGCTCGATGTTTAAGAGAACCCATTGCTCATACACAAGTAAAGGTTACCTCTCGACATACCAATGGCGTGTTAAAGAGACACTGAGGGTTACGAGAGTGGATTTGAAAGTCCGGTTATTTTCCATTTTGTTTTAATCAGGAATCCAGAAACCCCGTTATGGTTGCACAATGGGAGTATTTAACTTTTAGCATCACTCAAGTCTGTAACATGCAAACAGTAAGCTCAGCCTACCCAAATAACGAGTCTCTCTGATGTTTTGTTTGTTTTGTTTGTTTGTTGTTTTACGCCGCACTCAGCAATATTCAAGCTATATGACGGCGGTCTGTAAATAATCGAGTCTGGACCAGATAATCCAGTGCTTGATGTCATGAGCATCGATCCACGCAATTGGGATTCGAAGACATGCATCAACCAAGTCAGCGAGCCTGACCACCGATCCCGTTAGTCTCCTCTTATAGTTTATTACGCCAAGCTTAGTCGCTTTTTACGGCAAGCATGGGTTGCTGAAGACCTATTCTACCCTGGATCTTCACGGGTCCTCTCTGATGTAAATAACAATCGATTTGTTGAGTAAAAAAATCCTAAAGTAATTAATTCTGAACACGCAGGTTCAATCATTTCGCTTTCTTCTTCGGCGCTGGTCATAGGATTAATGCAACATGCTATTTATGTAGAGAATTACGTAGGTAGCACTAATTATCTGCCTGGCATGAACGTAATGACATGGGCGTTCCCCGCATGTGTTCGGACGGTGGAAACTCGGCTACCTCTGGTTACCTACGTGCTTCTGCCATAGGCTGGCATGATAATAGTGTTTTAAAGGGAAGCACGCGTGGAATGAGTTACCACGGGTTTGTTTTGGTATAATCAGCAACGTGATTCTGACAACATGGAATTGATGAAACGTTGATGTGACGTTTGTGGCGAGTCTCTGCATTGTTTCAGTGGCGAGTATCTGAACCCATTCGTCACCACTCGCCCCTTTCCGTAACCTTCAAGAAGACTCGCCCCACTATCGACGTAACTTATGTGCGAAAATACGACAAACCAATCAGAATGCGTGCATGACATCAAGTACTTCGATCAAAGAATCACTCGGGAATAATCGGAAAATATAAACCCTAGGTACAGTTAAATGTGCTCAGTCATACTGTATATACCGTAAGTCCTGAGGTGTTTTAAATAGCATATGGAATACATATGACATGGGGGAAATATACGTGAATCACTACGCAACGAGTTGACAATTCTTTTACTTATGCCCTTTTGCGCTTAGACGGAACCTAATGGCCACGAGAGGGGCACGAGTAGCTATTCGGCTTGTCCCGGAATAACACGAGTTCGTCACGAATGTATCTGAATCGTGGCTCTTCCGAGTCTTTGCATTGTATATGTGGCGAGTCTCTGAATAGTATAATCTGTGGCGAGTCTCTCAAATGGTGTTTGTTGCGAGTCCCTGCTGGATGATAGTGGGGAATCTGCAGGGTGTGTGTGGCGAGTTTTGGCATGGTATCTATGCCGCCCATCTTCGTGGTGTCTATGAATTTATTTCCCAATCACTGTCCGGTACGTAAGGGTTTTCGCTTCAACAAAGTAATACTGTGTCGCTCTAGAGGTTACTCCCTCCCTTGTGCTGGGCCCGCGCCAAACACATGTTTGTGTGCCAAGAGTGATGTCATATGTTCCCGTGAAGTAAGAACACGGCCCAAACAACCATACCAACTTTACAAAGCCACATTGAATCGGTTTACATTGCAACATCACGTTATAGTTATGGATGGTAGTTTTACGACTCTGGACATCATCAATTTCTATTAAAGAGTTGGGGCGGTGGGGTAGCCTTGTGGTTAAAGCGTTCGCTCGTCACGCCGAAGGCCCGGTTTCGATTCCTCGCATGTGTACAATGTATGAAGCCCATTTCGCCATGATATTGCTGTAATGTTGCTAAACGCGGCGTAAATCCATACTTACTCACTCACTCTTCAAGAGTTAGTGAGTGAGTTTGGTTCTACGCCACTTGAAAGGTGATGGAGGCCTTTGACGTTCACTATTTTGGTGAAACCCGAGAGAATATGGTGCTGGCAAACCTTGAAACCCTATTAGACGTATCTCGGATGCGAACCCACGATCATAGGATTCTGGATCGTCTAAGGGGCGTAACTCTGTACAAACCGTGACTATAAATAGTAATTACGGGAGACTTCGTTGTGCCAGACTCTGCTGAAATCACAATAAAATTATCATTCTTTACGTGATATAAAATATTATAAAAAATGTTTTAATCATTTCTCGAATCTGGCAAATACTAGATTTCCATGTGAACTTTACGTTGTAGTAAACAATATACAACGAACTGCAGTGTGTAGGTACAGATCTAGGCCGACATGACGTCAGCATTGCACAGGGCAATATCCGCACCCAGGACCGCAGCTGGGGAAAATTAGAATGTAAGCACGCATGTTACAGTGCCTTTTATCTTATACGTTTATAACGCTTATCGAACACAGATCGAACACAAGCATGTCAGTACGACAATGTGTACAGAACATATTGTAAGTGTAGAACAGTTTGATCATTTTGATCAAACCCAGATTATGATCAAAGCAACAAGCAATCCAACAACATCAAACCAACTCATAGCCGGGTCACCTGCAAGCTAACCAAATATCATAACATCTGAAGACTATAAAGACGACTGAAGGAACAGACTATAGTGCATTTTGATTAATATATTTTTGTATTTTTATTTTTGGAACTATTTCAAAGTGTAAGCGGGGCGTGGGGAAGCCCATCTTCCCGAGGCAAGGAAGTCAACTGACTCTAAACGTCTAGTTTTTCCAGCCCTGCCGAACTAGGCTGGATGTATGGATGTCTTGAGTTCCATTCCAAATCGCGTAACAAAATCGACATCCGGTACAGGAATTGCCGTGCAGATTTCGGTTGATTGCAGGATTTGCAAATCATGTGTACCGACAACCCAGCGTCAACAGATATTATCCAAATCATATTATTCTTCCCACATCAAGTTGACACGGCGTGTTACAAGACCTAACCCTGGATACGATGACATGCATCAACCAAGTCAGCGAGCCTGACCACCGATCCCGTTATTCTCCTCTTACCACAAGCATAGTTGCTTTTTACGGCAAGCATGGGTTGCTGAAATCCATTTATGAAGACAATATAAATATTATCATTGACCCCAATGACACGAAAAATGTTTACGCAAAATACTGTTTTGTTATGTCAAGTAAACACCGCCTGACATTATCAAGGCAACGATTCAAAATACGACAACACCCACCCCCTCACATTAACACTTCAAACTTTGGATTTCTGGCAAATTTAAAAAGTGACCAACCAAAATGTGGACTTTCCTGAGTGGTCATTCAACCCCCCAATTAACCGCGCTCGGTCACCTAATCTATGTTCCTTAAAATCCAACGCCATGTAAACAAACCTGGCCAATACCAACATTTACGTATGTTTATCGCGCCCGGAGGTGACGCCGGTGTAACATTCATACCAAGTTCAAAGAGAACGGCTTAATCGTTCAGTGATTTCTAGACGTTATATTGATCAGATATCGATTAATCCACTCAATCATCGAAGATCTGATCCGATCATGTGCTTATGCTTAAGTTCAGAAGGATTTTGGTAATAAGTACAACACTGCTTTTGGCAGGTATTTGTAATTCCTCTTAGATGGTTATCAGCGCTGTTGTTTCTGACCGCGGAATGCGAGTTTTTCGTTGCCGTCAATATTTTGTATGTTATGGTACTATATGCCCATCGGGTATCGCATATGAAATCGGATTTGAACATGTCAGCATTGTGTGTGCGTGCGATCGTGCGTGCGCGCGCGCGCGCACTTTGGCACTGTAACAGTTAAAGGGTGATTTTTATATACTGTGAAACCTCGTTAATCCGAACGGTCTGCATTAACAAAACTCCACATCAACGAACGAATCATGTATATCTACCGGAGGGGTGTGTGGTATGAGAGGCGATTAAAGGTTCGCATTTCGGTACAGCAAATTGCTAGATGGTTTTGAAAAATAATTTCTTCCAGAAAATACAACAACAATTGTTTTTTCCTGCATTTTGTTTTCTTCTTCACACAACACATGCTTTTTTTAACCTTAATTTCTTTTATACAAGCTTGACTTTTGTTTACCCCCGTTCCACGATAAACGGTTTTTTTCAGCCAAAGAGATTGTCTGCTTGATATATATATATATATATAACTGTACACGTATACAGACCCATGCGGCCCTAACGTGTTCATAGACTTATGCACGGCCACTGTCCTCGTCACCTTAACCTGACCCGGCTCTATATAGATCAATACTGTAACAGTACAGGCCAGCTCGGTTTGTTGGTAAACACGGGATTCCTACAGCCATTGGCTGACCCCCCAGGTCAGAACTTGCCAATTGTGTTTTTAGTCGTTTTCATAACCACTGTATAAGATGTTCCGCGACCAGAATGGTCAGGTAGGCGCCTTCGATTTTGTATTTTTAAAAGCGCATTTAATTATATGTCTTCTAAGGTTGGATATAGGAGTTCTGCGTTAACTGTCGAGTCATAGTGACTAAGGTTTATACGTGTGTAGCCGATTGAAATTGAAATTATATTTTTTCTAAGATCGGATATAATAGGCATTCTGTGTTAACTGCCAAGTCACGGTGACTAAGGTTTATACTTGTATAGCCGAGTGGAATCTAGCAAACATGCAAGCCTCTGAATTTTAAACTTTTATCGACTCGTGTATAAATTGGATATTACAAGACGCTCAGGAGGATTCTATATTTATTCTTTTCCGAGAGTCGTTAAATACAGAACATAGGTAGAGGTGTGTATATCAATCTCATTGTCAGTCTCTCCATCTCTATTCTAAATTTACGAGACCCGAGAAGACCCGGGTTAGAATTCGTCTTCAGCAACTTATGCTTGTCGTAAAAGGCGGCTAACGGGATCGGGTGGTCGGGCTCGCAGATTTGGTTGATTCATGTCATCGTATCCCAATTGCGTAAATCTATGCTTATGATGCCAATCACTGGATTGTCTGGTCCAGAGTCGAGTTATTTATTGACCGCCATCATATAGCTGGAATATTGCCGAGTGCGGCGTAAACAACAAACAATCCTTTACGCACCGGCTAAATGCGTCTTACTCCCCTGACCATGAACCTCCATTCTACATAGTGTGTTCCACACTTGATCGCGGCTACAATACAAAACATAGGTTTATGCAACAGTTAGACTTAAATAAAAATAGCCACGAACACTAAAAGTAAAATATTCTACACACCGTTAACTCGACGATGTAACCCTGGGGAGATTAGATACGTTTTCACCTACAGCTAAAAAAAAAGAAGATTTAAAAAAAAAAAAAATCTATGAGCCTGAATTTTTTTTAAAGAAATACACCTTGCTACAATGTCATTTTTGTTGCAGGCAATTTCTTTCTTTTTTTCTACAGCCTGAAGCATAGTTATCTTTTTCAAGAAATTTCGGGGATAATTTATTTGTTTCGATAAAATCCCAGCCCTGATCATCTTCCCGAGGCAAAGGAGTTAACCGACTTATAAAAGTCCAGTTTCCACCCTTGCCCAACTAGGCTGGTATTATGGAGTTACATTTTGGCTGGATTAATGAGTCTATGCATAGTCCAATCAAAATCGTGTTCCGTAATCGAAATCCGGTTAGTAAACTGTCGTGCAGAATTCGGTGGATTGTAGGATTTGGAAAGCATGTGCACCGCTAACCCGTTGTCAACAGATATTTGCCAAGTCTTTTTATGTTTTTCCTCAAGGTGCTCACGTAATTTGATGCACTTCGCGATATTAGACCCGTTTTATCACAATATAGATCTTGATTATCGATCAGATCGTCTTGACTGGGCGCCGTGATATCATGTTTCTTGCTATATTTTTCATCAATAATTATTGATGAACATTCACACAATGCAGACGTCCTAAATAAAGATTTAATTTGAAAGAAAAAGCAAGCATAAATCAGCCTGAGAAATGCGTTATTCGCATAACATGCCCTTCCAGGCATAATTAACTACTTTCCCGCCATCTCTATAGCTCAATCTGTCACATTTGATAGACTCACTTGACGGTTGATTGACGTGTTAAGTACACCCATGTTGTCAGCTGTCGCGTGCTGACCATTACAGTGCAAGTGCCCGGGGCAGATCTTCGTATTGTAATTGATTGCAGGTGATGTCGACATAACGGTACAAAGTGAAAGCCAAGTTCATTACCTTACATTATCATTATATTACAGAAATTCCATCATTAATTGGGCATTAAAAGGTGAATGACCGCTTGTCACGAGATGAGAGAAAAACATGAATTTCACGAAAATATTCTGTTAATTATATACTTTTTGTGTTGGTGTCTACAGGAAATTTTTTTTTTTTCATTACAAATGTAAAACCTTTAAACGTAAATTCTCCCTACCTACACACAGGGACGGTTCACCACCCCTTGTATTTGTGACTTAAAAAGTAGTTTCGCGTTTGCAAAATCTTAAACAATATTAACAAAATATCCAAAAATATTTGGGGTCACGTAAACTCTTTATCATACATTTAGGTTTGATTATATACAAAATCAACTTTCACAAAAAACAGTCTTGAAAACTAGGAAACCGCTGTTGGAAGCGAAAGAATGCACGCTGGTCAAGAAACAAAATGGCGCTTTGCGAAACGAACAGTCTTGATTAACGAGTTTAAATGAGAAATTTACAGTTTATAACGAAACATTTTCGAGAGAATAACAAACGGCAAGAAGTGATATTAACTCCATAAATGACCATCATTATTTTACCTTGTCTATGTGGAACTTGCGTTAAAAGGATGTCAACTGTGTGTATACTTTCGATAAAGGGAGACAATTTTAGGGAAGGTCACTCTTGTATGACAATAGTTCCGTCAAAGTGTGAAGTTCACTGTAGTGAAATATCAAGTGTTATGCTCACTGCTGTGAAATATCAAGTGTTATGTTTACTGCAATGAAAATACCACTTTCCTCAACTTCAGAAAACTCAGTCTTTCACTCTGAACTATATAATATATTGAAATAGTTGTGATCACAATCATCGGCCTATTCAACCTGCGGGTAAAGAGGGTGTAAAGTGTCAATGAAATATAAAACTAATTTCCAGATGTTTTTTTATTTTTTGTTTTTCCAATTTATGTAATCTTTGTTACTTTTTATATCAGGGATTGATTACTTTTTATTCCATTAATCAAATGTATCCTGCCAAGCCAACCCGATATGATGATACAATGACCCTGGTAAGAATTGGTCCCTAGCAACCTTGCTATGCCGTTTGTAAGAGACGACTTAATGGATCGGGTGCCAAGGCTCGCTAACTTGGTTGTCAACGTACCACGATGGCGTGGATCGTTACTAACAATATCAGTCACGAGATTGTGTGGTCCAGACTCGATTATCTACAGCCCGCAGTCATATAGTAAGAGAGTACGGTTTTACGCCGCTTTGAGCAATATTCCAGCAATACTACGGCGGGGGACACCAGAAATGGGCTTAACACATTGTACCCATGTCGGGAATCGAATCCGGGTCTTCGGCGTGACGAGCGAACGCTTTAACCACTAGGCTACCCGACCGCCCCCCGCAGTCATATAGCTGGACTACTGCTCAGTGTTGCGTTAAACAGCAAAGCTAATTACACGCCGCCGTGATACAGCTGGTTTTGTGCCGTCGAAAAAATGACAATTCACTCACAGACAACAAACGAATTTAGGCATATACTATAAAAGTGGTCATATGAATTTTAAGCATTTACTGCCCCGTCCGTCATCATACGCCCGCCATAATTATATACCTGTTGTAGAGGGCTCCGTGTGATTTACACTGGAGATCTGTATCGGAATCTCAATAAGCAGCCTCTCCCTGGGGCAGTTGTTTAACATCACAATAAACGCGTAGTTCATCTGTCGAGTGATCATGCGTGCACTACATAAGTCGTCTTGGTTTGATTGGACGAGCGCAGGTGAACAGTATACACTGTGTACTATATACACAATGCAGAAACCCAAGGACCATAATTATTTCAGAACCGCCTATAATATACATACGGCATGATTATACTCGAAATATTTTACCGCAGAGAAAGATAATTGGACAACGATCTGTATCTTGTGATTATTCTTATGAACTAGAGGGGGTTGGGGTAGCCTAGTGGTTAAAGCGTGTGGAGTCCGTTTCTGGTGTTACCGCCGTGGTATTACTAGATTACTAGAATATTACTAAATGCGGCGTAAAAAAAATCTCTCACTCACTGATGAAAATAATATTTTATTTTATTACAGATCGGCAATATATTTTGTTTTATTTGTTTTTTATTTCATTTATTGATTTTATATTTATTTATTGATTTATTTATGTTATTAATTTATTTATTTTTGGGGGGATGCTACATGTATTTTGGGGGCCTGGAATTTTTATTTTTTGTGTGTGTGTGTGTTGGGGGGGGGGGGGGGGAGGTGGGGGGTTGTCAGCAAAATATGATGCAGTCTTAAATATTTAAATGTACAATTTTCGGAAGCATATATGAGGTCCTCTCTTGGGGTGAAATTAAGTTAAAGTCATTTAATGTGACATTGAGTAAACAGTGTGACCTCCTCTGGCACGACATTCTTCCGGATATTGTTGACGTCTCTGTCTACGCCGGCTTAGGGAAGCCCGGAAGTATCGGTGTTGTTATGTAACTTACAAGAACGCTCAAGTCGTCAACTCATTCTCTGTTTATCTGCATGACCTTCTTGCCATACATCTATCTAATTGTGAGCGAGTATGCTTTTACGCCGCGATATATATTTTTGCAATATTCCAGCAATATCACGGCGGGGGACACCAGAAATGGGCTTCTCACATTGTACCCATGTAGGGACATGAACCGGGATTTTCGGCATGATAAGCGAACGCTTTAACCACTAGGCTACCTCACCCTCCGTATCTGACTGTGACTATCTACATGTATAGGCATTGCTGTTTGTTTGTGACATACCAATGGCGTGTTAAAGAGACATTGAGAGTTACGAGAGTGGATTTGAAAGTCGGGTTATTTTCCATTTTATGTTAATCAGGAATCCAGAAACCCCGTTATGGTTGCACAATGGGAGTATTTAACTTTTAGCATCACTCAAGTCTGTAACATGCAAACAGTCAGCTCAGCCTACCCAAATAACGAGTCTCTCTGATGTTTTGTTTGTTTGTTGTTTTACGCCGCACTCAGCAATGTTCCAGCTATATGACGGCGGTCTGTAAATAATCGAGTCTGGACCAGACAATCCAGTGGTTGACAGCATGAGCATCGATCCACGCAATTGGGATCGATGACATGTATCAACCAAGTCAGCGAGCCTGACCACCCGATCCCGTTAGTCGCCTTTTACTACAAGCATAGTCACCTTTTACGGCAAGTAGGGGTTCCTGAAGACCTATTCTACCCCAGATCTTCACGGAATCAAATATAGGCGCTTGATTAGACTGGCATTATTGATCTCAGAAAAATGGAGCCCAGAACAAACCTTAATGTCAAGCTGAGCTGAGACAATCTAGACTTGCCAAATCATTCTTGAGTTAAACTCCTTTTTAATTTCTTTCTCTCGGGCCTGGGAGACAAACCAGTGATTGATGAATGCAAATCTTAGTTACTATAGATTGAGTTCAATAGCTCTTATGCATAATATTTTGACTTCAGTAGCTCTCACATACCATATATAAAATTCAATAGCTCTTATATAAATAACATTTAGTGAATTCAGTAGCTTTTATATGCCATATATTGAGTTTAATAGCTCTTTTATTGTACCGTAAATTATGTTTAATAGCTCTTTTATACCAAATGTTGAATAAGCGAGCTCTTCTCTATTTAAATTCGACAACTAAACTGTCGGGTAAAAGAAAGTATACACTTGAAAATTGGATTTGATCAGAAAACTACAAACGTCATCAAAAGGTTACTAAGCAGGCTTTTGCGCTAACGTCGCCCAAACACTGCAAACTTAAAGGGGCACATATCTCTGGCTTCTTGCAGGCTGTCAATTACTGTCCGCTTGGGCTCACTTGCTCTCTAGCGCGACTGACCGTGAAAAGAGACTTTTAGGCAAAACATTTCTGAACAATGTTACCCGGGATCTATGAAGATTTCGATCTTACAAAGGGTGCATGTTAATTAATTTCTTTAACCTAAACAAACAGAAAAAACGGCGAATGTCGTTATTTGGAAATACCCCTGATGGTTATACATGTAGTTTAATGAATAATAAAATATCCCCGCAGTGAAAGAATTTTCAGATTTCGGATTGCGTGAATTATACGATTGCTTCCCCCTTCTTGGCCATATATCCTGGTATAACCCTACACCTGTGTATTTGTCGTCATTAATGAATTTATTACAGGTATAATTACCTGACAAAGGTTCGCATTTGGCATTTCATAATTATTCAATCACAACCCAGATAAAGACAACAGCCAGTCCCGGGGAATTGCTATAGATCTGTGTCTCTTTAAGGTCTGGACCGCCTCCGTGGTCTAGTGGTAGAGCGTCCGCCCGGAGAGCGGGAAGTCAGGGGTTCGATCCCCGGTCGCGTCATACCAAAAGACGTTAAAATATGGTACTTGTTGTTACCCTGTCTGGCGCTCGGCATTAAGGGGCTAAAACAAGGACTGGTCGGCTCGGAGTCAGTATACTGTGTCTGAGTGGGGTATTCATGTTCAACTGCGGCATGGTATCTCAGTGAGCTAGCACTATAAATCGGCATCAGTCCGGACTAGTACAAGCAGCCACACACACACACACACGTACATGCACGTCGCTATATAAGTGCAATAATCTTGGACGCGACGTTAAACCCAATTTCACCTCACCACGTCACCTTTAAGGTCCAAAACATATCAACGATACCTGTATCAAATATATCACCATCGAATAGCCATGTCTTGTCTGTTTCATGTTAAGCCACCATCAAACATGGGCGTATACCTTCTTTTGCCCGGTATTGACTAGGCCATGTGCCACAGAAAACATGTAGGCGACGATGTCTAGAGACAGGATTATTTTTTAAACGGGAAGTTCGTTCTTTTATGTTCAACAACCCACCTAACTGAGTCTTACCCACTATGTTCAAATGATCTACATCTCCTAACACCTGAAGACAGTCGTTATCAAAGCGCCCTTCGGGTTATATAATGCACTTGACCAGTCATAACCCGTGCCATAAGCCACAAGTTACGTGCTCGCTCAAGAAGATCGCTTCAGCTAATCTCACCTTTGTTACGTGATTCTCATCAAATAAGCATCGCAATGAGGCGTCGCAATCTGATGTGCTCCATATGAAGGGCGATATACAGTGTTTCAGTTTAAAGGGGTGCTTAGGGACCAGCCGAGACCAACATCTAGTCTCTGAAATGAACATATCGTACAGTTGTTAAATTATTTTTAAAAAATAAATAAAAGGAGTCCAGAGACTCTTCTCTTCATTTCCTGATACTGCAGAAATCTAGACTTGCCAAACATTATAGACTTGCATGGGCTGTATTTGTACAGACTAGGACCAGCCATTTGATATTCAGGGGAGTATCACTGGAAATACTTGAAAAAATATGCCTCAGTCCAGTTGAAAAAAAATGTCTGGCACAAAAACACATTATAGCAAGATGCTTTTTTCAGAATATTGAGGCTCATAGTTTAAATTAATCCCCTCATTCCCCCATATGTGCTGCCTAAAACGACTATTAAAAATCTCAGGCCATTGTGATACTGACGTAAAACCCCGATGTAGGTGACCAGAACAGACACGATGCGAGTGAGTGAGTCAGTTTGGTATAACGCCGCTTTTTACAGTATTCCAGTTATTTCATGGCGTGTCAGCTTAATGTTGGAGGAAAGCCACAAGTGATGCAAATCGTTTACCACTTCGGTGAAACCCACGAGCACGGGTATGTTGCAGACAAACCTAGAAACATAATCGGGGCGATACATGATGTGAGCTGGGTGGGGTACTTTATAACCGATGATGTCATGCACGTGTCTGATGCGGAACTATAACCTGAAGCAGCTTCAGCAGCAACAGCTAACCCGCATCACTTATCCCTTTCCGACAGATTCACTTAGTCTTCCGTAACTGATTCCTGAAGTCTCGACCACTTTGGTCATGAAAACAACGCCAGTGTCAACGGTACTGCATACGTTTTTACACGCACGTAATTGGCCTTCATCGACAATGGCCCAGAAGTTACGAAATCGGGAAAATGATGATTAACGATGACACAACGTGATATATTATGTCGGTCATAATATCGCGTTATCACCTGGGATGAGGACAAAGAAAACTTACTGGTATATCATATGATACATCCGCAAACAAGTCGGTTCCGTTTCTAAATCTCATGAGTATGATATGAGATAAACAAAAACATGTCGAGAAAGGTATCCTCTCAGCTTCATTATGAAGGGGTCACGCAGATAACAAGAGATAATGGGCTTCAGACAGTGTATTCGTTCTCGAATTAAATCGTTCTAAAATCTGAGACTGGAATCTTCCCAGACGAATGTTTAGTGAAATATCAAGACATTTGGGTTAAAATATAAAAGGAAAGGTGCCCAGAGAATCTCTTCAATTACGAACAAAATGTTGTTGACTTGACAAGGACTTTTCGAATTTTCGAATTTCTTTTTACTGGAGGGTAATTACTATTACTCTATCAAGTTGCCCTGGTGGTGTGATATAGCCAGTAACAGAAATACGTTGTCACAACTACACCCAGATGGAATGATCCTCTCTCTCTCTCTCTCTCTCTCTCTCTCTCTCTCTCTCTCTCTCTCTCTCTCTCTCTCTCTCTCTCTCTCTCTCTGTTATACGCCGCACTCAACAATATTCCATCTATATGACAGTGGCCTGAACATAATCGAGTCCGGATCAGACAATCCAGTGATTGGCATTTTTAGCAACGATCCCCGCCATCAACCACCCGACTCAATGTGTCGTCTCAAGCAAAGGCTGCTGGGGACCAATTCTTACCCAGAACCCCACGGGGTGCAATTACAGGCCTTACATAATAGCTTTGGCCCAGCCGCGGAATGATATAAGCCTTGCACGACCGGCCGTGTAACGAAGCTTTCAGTGGATTTAATTTCAAGCGTTCTTGATCAGTCAGAACATAATATAATGATCCTGTATATCTCTGATAAAAACACAAAAGAGGACTCTGGCATACCCAACGGTTTACATATTCCAAGGTCAATATGCTTATAGGTGGCGCGGGATAAATACGTCAAGTAATTAATTCCGCGTAGCTACAGTTATCTTTGCCACCACATTTGAGATAACTGGTCTATTTTAATCTTTCTAACGTTTGGAAAAGTAACGACAATCAGTTTAGGATAACAAGGGTTCTCCTTTAAAGCGTTGACATGCTGTTCTTAACATGTAATCATATAATACTGATAAATGCACAAACAGTTGAGCGACTTATCTAAAATTAGCTGTCACCTGTCCCTGACTTCATTGATTTTGAACATCTGCCAACTTGCCGGCACTCACAGAATTAATGGCTGCGCAGATGGATGCGCTGGTGTATAATTATCGGAAGACCACTGACCTTGGTTCGCGTTTCATAACGAACAAAATACAAGATTTACAATTGATGATTTGCGTTGATGAGATACAATTTTCTAACACTGACATGGTTTAGTCCTCTCTGAACAGACAGCTGATACTTAAAATGGTATATAAGTAGGGATGTGCGGTTTTATCGGTATACCGGTATATTGCAATACAAATTCATCACGATACGTATCCCGATAGGTTTTTGGCGTATCGGTTTTTCCCTGATTATTCAAATTGTGACTGACATGTATATTCCATGATGTATAGTCTTACCTTATTAAATCAAAACAAAGACAAAACAAATGCTTCATACTCTTTATTTGATTGTAGATAAAAATAATAGTACAATTTATTAAAATTGGTTCATAATTTTGACCAAATTGTTAACATTGCAGCTTTCATATCAATATTTGTCAAAGGGATATGACAAAAAGCCTTTCTCTTGGTAGAAATTATTTCCCAATATATTGCAATAATATTGCAATATGTTTTTGAATTATCGCAATATATCGCAATACACTTTTTGGTCCAATTCCGAAACCTATATATAAGTGTCTTGAACTGTATTTCCTGGATAATATTTCAGTGTATATAGTGTGCGTCTCGATCTGGTATCCATTTCAGACAGACAGACAGACAGACAGATTTATTCGGTAATGTGGGCCACATGGCCTATATTACAATGTCAGTACTATATAAATTTAGTCACGTTTTTCTAGATTTAAATATCTGATACAGGTATACAGAAGTCAGTTTTATTACATCGACATTATTGCAGTTAAGAATATTTGGAAGTGACAGGTAACCGTCATACATATCCTGTAGTTGGGTAATATAATGTTTCCGTAAAGTCTGGTAATAATCACAAGTGAAAAAGACATGGTCTTCATTTTCAATACAACCCTTGTTACAATATCTACATACACTATTTTCATTATCTGAGGGTTTTTTACGCAGTAACTGAACATTAAAATTATGTAAGCTAATCCTAAATTTACAGAAGGTTCTTCTGAGAGATTTATCCTGCAAAGAATCAATATATTTTTCTACATTCAACAAAGATTTAACATTTGAATAATGAGATAAATATTTGGAAGCAGACAATTTTGCAAACCAATTTTGAAATGCAACATCTTGTAGTCTTTCCTGAAATTGATACAAAAAAATATTTACATCACCAACATTTTGGTAGTCCCAGACATATGAAAAAACATTAACATATAACAATTTTTAAGATCTGTTACCCAACTGTGCTTACCTTTCTCATCTAGCTTTTTAAGGAAGTAATAACATTGTACAAGATATCTATTTGATCCCATGTGCAATAATTTTAGCCAATATTTTATTTCAAGGAGTTGCATTAGCGTCCAATCGTTAAAGGGTCTAGGAATGTACCTCCAGGTACTGAGACATTAAGTCATTTCAAGCTGAGGGACCTAGCCTTTGGAACAAACTCCCACTTTATGTAAGATCAGCTGCAGAACTATGTACTTTTAAATCCAGATCTATTCAATGGTTGGTTGGTTTGTTGTTTAACGCCGCACTCAGCAATATTCCAGCTATATGACGGCGGTCTGTAAATAATCGAGTCTGGACCAGACAATCCAGTGATTAATATCATGAGCATCGATCTACGCAATTGGGATCGATGACATGCATCAACCATGTCAACGAGCCTGACCACCCGATCCCGTTTGTCGCCTTTTACGGCAAGCATGGGTTGCTGAAGACCTATTCTACCCCGGAATCTTCACGGGAATAGGAATTCAATGAAGCCTTCAACATGTCCACATGTCTTTCGGATATGTTCACACTTGAAAGCGCCTTTGGGCAGTTATATTTAACTAGATCCTAGCGCTATATAAATCCATACACGTATGTATGTATTTTCAGCCAATGTACAGACGTTGTAATTAATGCTAAGTGATTGCGTGGGTATAGTTTTACGTCGTTTGTAGCAATATTCCAGCAATATTACAGCGGGAGACACCAGGGCTCCCTTGCACAGACCGATATTAGCGCTAAGATGATCGTAACTCCCACACTTTAGCATAGGCTTACAATAGTCTAAGCGCTAAGATCGTTTTGTTCAAGTGCGGCCTGGGCTTCACAAATGCTAAGTGTGAAATTGACTCATTTTCTCTGTTGTGTTTGTTTGTTTGTTGTTTTTTATAGCAATATTCCAGGTGTATGACGGCGGTCTGTAAATATTCGAGTCTGGACCAGACAATCCAGTTATTGACATCAGGAGCATCAAACCACGCATTTTGGATACGATGACATGCATCAACCAAGTCAGCGAGCCTGACCACCCGATCCCGTTAGTCGCCTCTTACGACAAGCATAGTCGTATTTTACGGCAAACATGTATGGGTTGCTGTTATCTCTGTAATAATGGTAATTATCAAGGGCTTGTGTTACATACTAACATCATAAACCTTGGAGCAGTAGACTGAGAAAGTATTTTTTCTCTCGGACTGACAGTTAGTCCGCGACCCCTTTTGTTGACAAAACCCTTTATAAAACAAACAAATGATTCATTTAAGGAAATCTGTATTGAAAGTATAGATAATCTAAATGTCAGTGCGAACCGGACTTACGTCCTTGAATTTTGACCAAATTGTCCTTCCCTGTCGATGGTTCATGTTTCGCCTCTTCAGGAAGACGTTTTTTTATGTTTACACTTTATATTCTTCCCTTGAACGTGCGCTGCTCGGCGTTCCCGGACACGAGTTAACAGGGTGTATATCGAGGTGACCTACCCCAGCCCCTAGTGTTTGGGACATCGCGATCACATGCTTGTTGGGGGCGGGGACTTAGCTCGAGTGGGCGATTCCTCTGGGTCGGTGCTTATACTGTCACATATTGGTTTGCTTGTACCAGGTCAGACTTTAATATGGCTTGTTGGTTTTAGATTGGAATCGTCCTTGAAAGGATTATAACATCGGATAAAATATCTAGAAATTGCCTTGAATATGACATTTCGGTTAAAAATTTGAATTTGACTTGAAAATGCATTAAAATCCGATAAAATGCTTTGGGTTTCGCAGCCCGGTCTTAGATTTGAGACCGCATCCGTAGTCTAGTGGTAGAGCGTTCGCCCGGAGAGCGGAAGGTCCAGGGTTCGATCCCCGGCCGCGTCATACCGAAAGACGTTAAAAGATGGTACTTGTTGTTACCCTGTCTGGCGCTCAGCAGCAAGGACCCGTCGGCTCGGAGTCAGTATAGTGTGTCTGGGTGGGGTATTCATGTTAAACTGCGGCATGGTATCTAAGTGAGCTAGCACTATAAATCGGCATTAGTCGACGTCCGGACTTGTACAAGCAGCCACACACACACACACGTCGCTATATGGGTGCAATAATTTTGGACGCGACGTTTAACCCAATTTCACCTCACCTCACTTAAATTTGAAACGGACTGAATTAAACACCGATAAAATGCATCGGATAGGCTTTCAATTTGTCTACCACTGTTAACTCTAATGTGAAATTAGTGTGTTACACATATCTTGATTTTGGAAGAAAGGCCGAAATGAATGCCCCTTTAGACGTTAACCACTTTGGTGAAACCCACGAGCAGGGGTATCCTGCTGAAAAAGCTAGAAACATAATTATTACTAATATGGTACTACGCATAATACGTATACGTTTCTGGTAAGCCCAAGGAATACAAATCAGCTCACACAGGCCATTGAGCTGATGGGAGCAGTATACTGGTGAACTAGCTGGTTAATGATTCAGAAAAACGCGGGTTCTCCCTGACAGGTAGAATATACAGTATTAATCAAACCCTCATTGTGAACTATACGATACTTTATTGACAGTCGGAATAATTCACAACAAAATGGGGGTGGGGTGATTAAAAACATTAATTAAATATAAATATTGAAAAAGAAATAAAGATAATAAAAATATACAAATGGTGCACCCCGCGGTGATCCCCCGACATATAGGCAGAATGTCCCCAATAGGACCTACCCCATGCTTGTGGTAGGCACTGACTAAATGAGTATCTAGTGGCCACAATGGGACCTGTCTGATTGACTTCGTATCCCCTGTCAGCGTGGATGGATGCACATGTAACGATATGACTTGCCTGCTCCAAGCTGAAATAGTTACAGTTTACGCTGGAACAGTGTATAGTGCGGCATAAAGCAGCATTCACTCGCTCATATAATAGTGCCCACATTTGTTAGGAAACAAGTTTTAATGACCATCCCCCGCAAAAATTCAAATTCGTAACCCTCAGTTTCAAGAGAATCACACTCTCCTAAAGTATTCAGACATCTTATATCGTTTCGTCTTTCTAAAATGTATTGACATGTCGTGTTATTCAATTAAACGAACTGGTTTTATGTATCCCCGCCTTGCGCAACCAATAAATAGCATTCGAGACGTTTACATGGCATGTCTCTCCTCAAAACACAGCTAGCTCTTTTCTCCAAGACATATTCCCGCATGTGTGCCTGTCAACCGTATTCGTGCATCGTGCAACTGCACTGCATAGGCTGGGTGCAGAGCAGGTCGGTGCAAGCAGCAAATATTGATCACAGCATATTTAAACTAATGCAACATTTGTTTAGACTGCAGACTTGCATATCAGTCAACAGCTCACGTTTGCCCGCGAACGGTGTTTTACGATTCGTCACGTGACACAAGCAAGATTATCAGCTAAGGGGAATTGAAAAATAACACTTTAAAAATACAAAGTTTTTATTTGAACGAGAACATGTAATTAAGAGAGGAAGGTGAAAGAGTTTGCATTGAAAATACATTCACTCACTGAATATAAAGTACACCTGATTCCTGAGTTTTTAAATGAAAGAGTTGGGTTGAGTCCCGTCCGGGATTCGAACCCACAAAGGTACTAGAATCTGTACTTTACTCAGAAAGTGTTATCCCAATTATAACATTTGTTCCATTTGACCACTTTCTAAATGGTATTGTGTGTTCACACAAATGAATAGTTTGTTGGAAGTGGTGAACAAGGGTTTTTTTGTGTGGAAAACGTCAATTTTTGTGTGTGTTAATCGTGAAAATGAATAGATTGTATGGTGCTCAGTACAGTTCTATCCGACGTAAGGGGCGGTCGGGTAGCCTAGTGGTTAAGACGTTAGCTCATCACGCTGAATACCCGGGTTCGATTCCCGACATGGGTACTATGTGTGAAGCCCATTTCTTGTGTCCCCCGCCATGATATTGCTGGAATATTGCTATAAGCGGCGTAAAACCATACTCACTCACTCACTCACTATCCGACATAATCAAAGGAGGGGTTACTTAGAGGCTCCTATTACAAAAAGTCCCCACAGTTGGGTACAGTGTATGTCACTGTGGTCAACAAAAGTATGACGTAAATCATTTAATATCTGCTGACATTGGTCAACTAAACATGAATTTGGTAATACCATGTCAGCGTGGTTCACTGGGGACTTCCAGAGTTGAACGCAAACTCGGTTTGGAATGCCTCTAGGTGCATATGTACGTACATATATTCAAGGGGACGTAACTCATACACCTACGACTGTTGATCCGGGGGTTTTCAACTGGAAATGGTAGGCAGTCTGGGGTTTCCTTGCATGGATAGCTCAGCGACAGAACAAGCATTATGACATCGCTCTATCTCCTAATCATGAATAATGCATCATTGTAACTATGTATCTTATTTCCTTCTCATTTGGCCAATATATAAACTGCCACTGTCATAACAGCTGCAGTACCTGTTTTGTAGCATCCAAAGCGTGAATCGGACGCAGTTAATATAGAGCATTATCCATTACGTAACAACATGCCGGCCCCGCAACACCAGAACGTGTATAGTTTATCTGTTCGGTCGAGCAATGTGGCGTGCTTCAGATAAAACTGTTCGTGTAACAAGCGTGTTTCTGTCTGTTCCATGATTTCAGCCAGGTGATGTGCTCCAATAAAAGGATGACATTTTTAATCTGGAGTTTCTGAATGAGCGAAGAAACGGTATATTCAGATGTCAATCAACTTATTAACTCGTGGACATTCTGGAATGATGGTGCGTAGATTTTAAAATAATTAGAAAAATGTGAAAAGAACTTTTTCTTACATCATTTGTCGATTGTTTACAATATGAATAGTTCATAAAATAATTCATCAAATAGCCTGCCGGGCAAATGAAGATATGCATTTGTGATGGAGGCTAAAAATGAAACAGACAAGAAATGGTTTTTCGATGTAGATGCATTTGATGTAGATGGTATCGTAGGCGATATTACATGCATCATATCAATATGTAAAACAGATGACCTGCACATGACCCCTCCAAAAATATCGCGGGTGGGAAGGGGTGGTACAAAATGCCCGAAAATATATTTTGTTTACGCGCGTTTTAAAAATGTGCACCGTGCATGCATGTAAACACACACTCACAGACACACGCACACGCACACATACACACACACACACACACACATGCGTGGAGTAATCAAATGTTTTGACTCCTCGCTTCGAGCAGTGCATATTATCAATCAATGCCTCGAATCATATCAATGCAATTTGACAACAAGCTCTCGTTTAACATGTTTATGTAAACACGACTTCGTAAAACTACATCGTGATCCTCGACATATGCATATAACTCCCTCAATTAAACGTAGTTTCTTCAGTTAATATTGAGTCACACTTCTTTCTAATGTTAAAGCGCTGTAATTTTACCATTATAATCGACAGACCTGAAATGTATAATATTGACACTGATGATATGTTGTATATCTCTTATAGTGCAGATTTCATGTTACATAACTTGCGGAGTCAGCTAAGTTTGTCAAAGGCTCTATAGTATATACATAGGTCTATACATACGTTGTGTTCGTCTCATTATGTATGCGATGGTCAGTATTATGGCCCATTATGATGAAACATTATGTATCACCTGCCGTTCGTTGAACGCGTGGGGATATAGGTGCGACAATATGTCCCATACCCCCTAAGCGTGATCTCGCACTGAATAGTCAGGAAGCGCAGCTCAGCCTTCCCCAACGAGCGATTATTTACCTCATGTCGTCATGTGGTGGGCAGACCTGTGAGCGTCTCTCTGATTGGGCTACGAATATAAGAGCTGCGTTTTCATTGGATGACCTTAACCCGTGCACGTGAACATGTAGAAATGACATCAGACGGCCTTGACAGTGAATGGTTGGGGTACCGGGTTTCATACATGTTGAATCGTTCGAGCTGTCATTGGGGAGGTAGCGAGCCACTGGCACACACGTAATTTTACATCGGAGGCAAAACAGGTAAGGAAGGTTAACTGATTGTGGTTATTCAAACAATTCTCGATGATGTCGTGGGAGATATGACTCTTATCGCCCGATCGTGGAATCAATACCTCATATATGTTCCGGTTGTTTGTGAAATGTTGCAAATACCAATGCAATCAGCTTCTCATGGTTTAAGATGTATTTGATATATTGGTACATCAGACCTCATTCAAATGTGATTCTGTTGTTTCTTCATTGATGTACTATTCCCTGATGTCCCGTCATATGGATACATGTTCATCGTAATTGTTATATATATATATGATAATGAGATGTGGCGGCGGGCGCGGCCTCTTGTTGGCTCCTCTGACAGCCACAGCTCACCCATGCGTGTATCAGCTGCAGCTCTCATGGTCGGGGGATGTTATTAGCACTTATGGGGGGGGGGGGGGGGGGGGGGGGGGAGAATAGGTATGGGGATATTTACGTAGGCAGATCCAGAGGGGGGAGTTGGGGAGTTCAGAACCCCACCCCCACCCCCCCACCCCCCATTTTTTAAACGTGGGATGTTGTAGGCAGTAAAATTGATTGAGAGAGGATTTTGTGATATTTTGGACCCCTTCCTATCATATATGCTGGATCAACCCTTGATTTAGGTTTCGAGGGGATAATAGTTATTTCACCTTGTCTCGCATAACATATTTTCTTCCTGTTAGTGACACTGTCGACTGTATTACTGTCCAATAAAATCGCTGTATGGCCCAAATAAGGGACTGTGAAATAGATTTGATTGTCTCTGGTCAAATATAGCTCATGTGACGTTACATTCTTACTCACAATGCTTGTTTAAAATGCACTACTGTAGACAGCCATTTTTACACTGGCTCTTTCCTTAACAGACAAACCACAGACCTGAGTTTATGTATTGGATGAGTCTTATCATTTTGAAACTGTCTGCACGGTATGCATATTGGGCGATAACGGTTTCAAACCACATGGAAGCGTATGAATAATACTGATGTATGGAATATATGTTATGAGTAAGAACATGAAGAGAAAACTGCCACATTGAATTATTCTTGGGGAAATTGGTTG
Organism: Haliotis cracherodii; assembly: GCF_022045235.1. Lineage (NCBI taxonomy): Eukaryota > Metazoa > Mollusca > Gastropoda > Lepetellida > Haliotidae > Haliotis > Haliotis cracherodii. The sequence goes on from NW_027266343.1 coordinate 38,099,751, forward strand.
ACGTCACTGACTGTCAAATTAAGGAAGTCTCAATTCCGCTATCATTGTAAACATCGACACGTTTCCGATATGTTGCCACTCTCCACCTCTACAGTTCATGCAGATCAATAATACACAGAGTTAAATTATTTAGGGATCATTGGGATATTTTTTTTATGTGAAAGTGTGAGATCAGTCCCTACTACAAAAAAATACCCTTATAAATATTCACGATCCCCCACTTCGTGTATTAAGTATGTAAAGCTTGTATTCCATAGAATTTATGTTATATAATGATTTTCAGGTAAACTCATCTCTGTGTGAGAAGTGTTTGATAGATCAAAGTGGAACCAGACTGTCTCAAAGGTTACAGGTCTCAACCAACCCATGCTTGTCGTAAGAGGCTACTACAGGGATGGAGTGGTCAGGCTCGCTGACGTGGTTATGCATGTCATCGCATCCAAATTGCGTAGATCGATGCTCATGGTGTCAGTCACTGGTGTCTTGTCCAGCCTCGATTTTTTACAGACCGCTGTCCATATAGCTGGGATATTTCTGAGTGCAACGTTAGACAACAAACAAAGGTCACAGCCCGTCCCTCTAGGGACCTGCATTGTAACTGCCCTATCAAGTTCCCGATAAGACATTTAATGTATCTAGAATTACGACAGCCCATAACAGACCATAATTGATTACCACGGATGAGCTAAACCCACCTGTCTTATGTAACTGGTAGTATGAGACGTCGAGGATTTAATTATAAAACCCCTTGAATATTAAATATATGCGCTCGTGTCAGTAAGAGAGACAAATCGCCTGTTAACGTTTCCCGAAACAAATATTTTAGCATTAAAAAGGGTGAATTAATTTATTATTTCAGACAACTGCATGCAGCTTTCAGCAGGTTTACGCTGTGATAAGACCATATGTTGCATGTTAAAATAAAGATAACAATGGTACACTGAAATAGTGTATCAGCTGATGGCATTATAACCCGGCTCCATGATCGCATGATTGCAGCGTGGCCGTACGGCCTCGCCATCTGGAGCGTGTAGTTTGGCCTCTCTAAGTGGATACTTATGAAGGACGCCGTGTCCTATATAAGGATGGCATATAGAACATACAACGAGCACCTGTCATGCTAGTTTCATGGCTCAAGTTACATCATGAGTGTGATTTGTTTGGTCTACTAGGCAAACTCCCTCTGCCCCTGGCAGTTGGAAGGCCTAGTCGTGTTGGGGTCAACTAGCGGTCAGCGGGTTCTATGACCTGGTCTCGCATTTCCGTCTGTATTGAACGGACATTTCATAGTGGTGTGAATAAGCGTCAATGACTTGCTGCGATATCCCTCGTAATTCCGTGATATAGTTTGTATGGTTATCTATAAACATGTTTATTGTCTGATGTTTAAAACTACCTCTATAATGACCATGCACTTTTGCTTCATATATTAACATTGGATCTATGTATTGTTTTATTACAATTCTCCGTTGCATATATTTTTATACGGTATTTTTTCATTAGTGCTTATATTTCAAGTGCGGAGTTTATACTCGTTTTGTTTGTTTAAAGCCGCACTCAGCAATATTCCAGCTATGTGACGGCGGTCTGTAAATAATCGAGTCTGGACCAGACAATCCAGAGATTGACATCATGAGCATCGATCTACGCAATTGGGATCGATGACATGCATCAACTAACTCAGCGAGCCTGACTGCCCGATCTTGTTAGTTTTCCCCGATCCCGCTAGTCGCCTCTTACAACTATGCTTGTCGTAAAAGGCGACTAACGGGATTGAGTGGTCAGGCTCGTTGACTTGGTTGATGCATGTCATCGTATCCCAATTGTGTGGATCTATTCTTGATTGTCTGGTCAAGACTCGATTATTTACAGACCACCGTCCTATAGCTGGAAATTGCGGCGTTAAAACAACAAAGAAGAAAACATCTTACTCGTACAATTGTTTCTTTTATGTTTTCATGCGTATTTGTACGCAAGAATCTTAAAATGAAAATGTAATGTAATGAAAATTTCTTATGCGTATTTTACGCCAATACGCCGCTTACCCTGAGTCCTGTTATTAACCTAACCATGTATTTGGACAGTAACCAACCAAGGCGTCACTTGTACCAAAGAAAATCGAATTCGTTTTAAATAATTTTTTTAAATATCCTAAACTGACGATTCTCGTACCCGGATGACAAGAGCGGGAATTGACATTAAAATGAGACTACTTGAAAGCGGAAATATTGACTTGGGATACAACACATAATATTACATATGCAATAACACTTAATAACATGTAATATAACTTAATACCATACAATAACTCCCTGGTCTCCAACTTAAACATTTCCGTTGGTCTGTTTGTACGTGACAGATTCTTCGTTTCCAGAAATTAAATATGTGAAGCTAATGATTGCTGCCCCCTTCCAGGATATTGCTGGAATATTGCTAAAACCGGCGTAATCCTTACCCTCACTCACTCAGTCAGGAAGTTCGAACTCTTCAGTGGTCGTATTAGTTTCAAAATTCACAACAGACACTGACATTCAGTGAAATACAGACCATTCATTCACCGTGTGTCTTGTTTGTTTCAGAAGTGCAGATGTTGGAAATAACGAGCCCTCGTGGCACAGGACACAGGATGCCTGTTGACTTCACTACCTACCTGTTGTCATCCAGCCCCCCAGCTTCCAGCCTGGAGCTGTTGACATACGCCTTCCACCCAGACGACCGGCACTACGGCCACCCACACGACAAACGCATCGGCCACTCAGACGGGGAACTCTATCACCAGTCACGATTACCAAGTTTGAGTCAAAGACGGAACAACGCTCCTCTTAAACCCATTATTATCAAACCGGAAACAAACAGCGATACCTCAGCGTCGACTTCCGGTAGTTCGACTCCGACGAGTCCACGGTCTGCTAGTCCACATTCGCCTGGAAGGTTAAAGAAGAAAGTGTCATTCGCAGATCACCAAGGAAAGGCTCTCGCTACAGTGCGAGTTATGACAGAGGCGTCTGATATGCCTCCAAGGATTCGTCCGGAGGTTCTCGCCTCAGTGACGCAAGGGGCGTCAGCTGCTGTAACGGAACAACCTCCGTTAAAACTTTGTTTTAACCAGCCAGCGTCGGACTATTTGGCGTTCAGAGACAGATTGGAAAAAGAGTTTGTGTCTCTGGAAAATGTGATATTAAGGGACTACCGTGTTGGAGGAACAGTGAAGGTTAAAAATGTTACTTTTCATAAAAACGTTTTTGTTAGAGTTACGTTCGACTCATGGGAGACTTTCGAGGACACCAAAGCTTCGTTCGTCCCGAGCCCAGCAGATCATAGTGTCTATGACACGTTTTCGTTTGAGTTCAATGTCCCTACGAACTTTGACATGGGTAAAGTGATAGAATTCGCCGTGTGTTACGAAGCAGATGAATCACAGTTCTGGGACAGCAACAGTGGAAATAATTATCATATTGTGTCAGCAGATTACAAAAAAGTCCAGCAACCCAAGTTTGTATCTCACAGTATCTGGCCTGAACACAATTCGAACTGGTCCGAGTACGCTTGTTGGAATCATGTCGATACAACAACCCCGTACTGGTGAAAAGTTAACTGTATATACCAGAACTTTCATTTGTGGCGCCGCAGCTGTGATGCTAGAGCATTGAGCCCAGGAGAGTCCATTATTCAAGAACTGCTAGTGAGAAGCTACGACGAACAGCTGCCATAAACACAGCTGTGATCTCATTGTGTAACGTCTCTCGGCTAAGTTTGAAATGGACTTCTCGCATGTCTACTTAAAGTACTAATGTGCTTTGGAATATTTGCGTAACCAAAGAAAGGATTTTACACACAGCTCATTCGCGAGGCAGCTCTGCGAAGAAGGGACATGTGGATCCTTGTTGAAGCATCGTTCTATGTGTATCTAGAATAGAAACATTTCCATGTGTACATTTCCATTGCTGTAGACAGCTCTAACTCATCTGTGATATTACCTTTTGAATGGCACGAACAGAGAGGTTTAGTACTTTTGATACATCGGGAGATATTGGAATAATCATTATGGATTCCAGATGGTGTAATACTTAGTCTTGATACATGACCCAATAAGACACGTCTGCATGTTACGACCCCACATTCACATGAATCGGATATATTTTTCACCATTTGTTATTTTTAGATATTTGGGTGTCTGTTAACGTAAACCAGTGATCTAGCTCAAGAATCCTGTTCCAAATATCTGTGATTGTCGTTCCATTCGGGAATCTTTGTTACAATGAGAACAAATATGTTGTATTTCAAGATGGCGGCTACCCACACGTTTTAACGTAACCATCAGACGTTTCGGTGGTAAGTTAGTTGGGTGTATTAATACTTATGAATGATTGTATGGTGACTGGATGTTAACCTCATATTCGTGTTTTAACAGTTGAAAGAATATCCATGTTCAGGGACAGTTTTGTCTGGGTACAAGAGCGTAGAGATGCGAAGATTACGTCAAAAAACTGCAGAAGTTGCGTTTCATTCCTGACTTTCAGCTAACATACTGAACAAAACAGTTAGGGATCATGAATATGTATGGGGATATTATAATGAAGTGTGCTCAGTCTTCACTTCAAAAAAATATCCCCAAAAATAATTATGTTCCCTAATATATATTGTTCAGTATATTTACGAATTAAACGCGATGTCCTATTGATGGCATGGAGCGAATAACGGATTCATTGAGCTTTATGAACATGGGCAACGAATGTCCATCTCTCTGATCAGAGATTGTGATTGTGGTATGTTTCTGTTAGTATGCGGTTTGAATCCATGTCTCACTATATCTACGGGTAAAACACATGCATGTGCTTGGCATTTAAAGAACGTTGTGTAGTCGCCATTTTGTTATACGGGTTGTCTTTCTAACGGAAGATTACAGTATTGAAACTGTATGTATGTATGTATGTCAATAGTATTTTATACAAAATGTTCAATTCTGTTGTATTTAACTGTACATAGAATTTACCAATTGTTGGACTGAGATCTCGCGTGCACATGGTTGCTTGTGCCGCTAGTGATGATCTAGGTACACCCTGTTTCGATGGTGCTTGAGTGCAAGAGGAAGTGACGTCACAAGGGCCGATGACGTTGTGAAGCGTTAGTCTGGTGCGTGAATGATGTATAATCGTATGTACACTGCGTAACGACATTAAACGTGTGGAAGTGTTTGTTTTCTCTTGATTATTTTTTCGACGATTCTTCAGTTTTAATAGGTACTTTCCTACTTTGTGCTTGTCTGCTGAGGCCAGGGTGGCCAACTGACCAAAGGCGCGTTTTCTCTGTACAGAGTTGCGTCCCTTAGGCCTTACAACCTTTGATCCTGGGTTCGAATCCAGGATCGCTGGCTTCGTTTCCTTGTTTCTCACCCACATACCTGTTGTCATGGGTTTCACCAAGTGGTAATCATCAAACACCTGAACCACGTGGGGTTCATCCCTCAATCAGTTGACAAGCTATGATAAAACTGAAATACTGTTCAAATCGGTTGTTAAACCCAACTCACTCACTCACTCCTTCCATTTAGGGATGAAGCAGCTAAATAAGGATGGTCATATTTTGCGCAGTGATATTGATGATAATCTACACCGAAAAAAAGTTGAAGTTTATGTGCTGAATTAAATTTGGATAAAATTATATAAGCCCATGCCCAAGCCCCCAGGGGCGGTCGGGTAGCCTAGTGGTTAAAGCGTTCGCTCGTCACGCCGAAGACCCGGGTTTGATTCCCGACATGGGTACAATGTGTGAAGCCCATTACTGGTATCCCCCGCGATGATATTGCAGGTGATAGTGCTGATGACATTGTGCGTTGTCATAACGTTTGCTTGCGACGCCCATACCACAGGAACTCGTTATTGGTCAGAAAATACAAATATATACCCCCTATATGTTAGTAGAGAAAAGTTCTCTACTTCCATATAGGTGGTATATATTTATATTTACTGTCCAATAACGAGTTCCCGTGGCTCATACACAAGGGTAAGAAACGTGAAGCCCATCCTTGATGTTGCGGAAAACAGTGAGTGAGTGAGTGAGTTGGGTTTAACGCCGCTTTTAACAGTATTCCAGTTATATCACGGCGTGTCAGCATAATGTGGGAGGAAAGCCCGAAGTGATGCAGGTCTCCGACGTTTACCACTTTGGTGAAACCCACGAGCACGGGTATTGTGCTGACAAACCTAGAAACATAATCGGGGCGAACCGGGATTCGAACCCACAATCATAAGTTTCTGGCTTGTCCAAGGGACGCAACTCTGCACAGCGAATCACGGCGCCTTAGACGACTGGGCCACCCGTGCCCCCGTTGCGGAAAACAATGCTCACGCAACGCATAATGGCCTGGACACACTGCAAGCTGCCGTGCTTTTATACACCTGTGATACAGCTGATGAGGGGCGGTCGGGTAGCCTAGTGGTTAAAGCGTTCGCTCGTCACGCCGAAGACCCGGGTTCGATTCCCGACATGGGTACAATGTGTAAAGCCCATTTCTGGTGCTGGAATATTGCTAAAAGCGGCGTAAAACAATACTCACTCACTCACTACAGCTGATGAAACGCTAAAAGATGTTACTTGTTGCCAACCTGCCTGGCGCGCGACATTAAGAGGCAAAAACAAGGACAGGTAAGCTCGGTTATCTATGTTAAACTACGGCATAGTGCTCTTACACTATAAAACCAGCATTTGTACGAACTAGTACAATACACATGCGCACGCAAACACACACACACACACACACACACGTCGTTATATATGTGCAATAATCTTTAACGCGACGTTAAACCCCATTTCATCTCGCCTCCCCTCATGCTTGTCTTGTGCTAAAAAGGTTGCGATCGGGTTGTCGCAATGTATGACTTAATTTACTATTTGGCAACGTACCCCGACAACACTGACATTATCAATAAGCACTGGGGAAGTCTTTAATATTCATTCTTTGCGATTCTGGGTAAGAATATAGATCCCCAGCAACATCGACTTGTCGTAAGAGGCGACGTATAAATCGGTGCGTCTTCACGAGGCAAGGGAGCTAACTGAGTCCAGTTTCCACCCTTGCCGAACTTGGCTGGAATTTCATGAGCTCGATTGTTATGCCACCAATGGCTATTACGAGTTATGTCCCCCCTGTGCCCCACCGACCAATAATGTTCCACCGCCTCCGTGGTCTGGTGGTAGAGCGTCCGCCCGGAGAGCGGAAGGTACGGGATTCGATCCCCGGCCGCGTCATACCGAAAGACGTTAAAAGATGGTACTTGATGTTACCCTGTCTGGCGCTCGGCATTAGGGGGCTAAAACAAGGACTGGTCGGCTCGGAGTCCGTATACTGTGTCTGAGTGGGGTATTCATGTTAAACTGGGGCATGGTATCTCAGTGGGCTAGCACTATAAATCGGCACTAGTCCGGACTAGTACAAGCAGCCACACACACACATACACGTGCATGCACGTCGCTATATAAGTGCAATAATCTTGGACGCGACGTTAAACCCCATTTCACCTCACCTCACCTGTTTAGCGGTAGCGAAAACTAAGGTCTGATTTTAATAAGATTGCGACACTAGTAACTTAATCACAAATACATAACCGAAAAACAGATGCTCTCTATATGTATTAAGGGATATCATATCGGTCTTTTGGACAAAACATGCACCTTCCCGGACAGTTCGTGATTAATGCATGTCCTGACCGACGGCATTGGTCTCTGATCACAATTTCAAACACTGTATCTTCAAGGTCATATACCTCGTAATACCAGCTGCCACGTGGATTAATGTATGTCCCGACCGACGGCATTGGTCTCTGATCACATCTTTTATACTCAGTTGGCCAGGAGTGAAAAACAAGATTTTCGTTCCGACATTTTCCTGTACATCTTAAACCTTTTCTATTGCATAAAGGAGGTATCTGTTCACAAATTTCATTGGGTAGTAAGTTTGTAAGTGTGTGCGTGAATTTTTATTAAGTCATTAAACTATCCAAATTATGTCTTTTATTACAGGTTATGTGTTCATTGTTGCAATTATCCCACTCATCCACTACATGAACATAATCTACAACCATATCTCAATAAGCAATTTTCGTCAACATTGGTTTTTTGGGGGGTGGGGTAACATTGTATACAATATCTCAGCCCCTATGTAATATATTTTCATTTTGTTTTCTGTATATGATAGTCCAATGGTTCAGGCAGATTTTAATACCCAGAGATAGTGGTTTTATTGTCACAATTCATTGGAATTAGTGTTTTACCTACTCACAAAACATTATTTTTATCAATGTTTCCACTGAGAATTAGAATAACAGTTATATGAAACAAAATGTTTGCCAAATTCAGATAACTGAACACATTACCTGTAATCAAAGACATAATTTGGATACTTTAATGACTTAATAAAAATGTTACAGCCAATTTTGTCAAATCATGCATTTTTCCTTCAATTCATGCAATTTCGACCCCCTGAAAATTCACGCACACACTTGCAAGCTTACTACCCAATGAAAATTGTGTACAGATACCTCCTTTATGCAATGGAAAAGGTTTAAGGTATACAGGAAAATGGGGGAAAGAAAATCGAAACTAAGCCTCTTTTCCGCTGGTGGTCAACTGACTATTAGACCGTCGTTGCTAATCTGAGCATTTGCCGACAACTGCATAAAATGTTATTCCCAGTTGTAGAAAACAACTAAGGGGTCATCTATTTCTTATTCCAAAGGAGGATATTGAACTAAACAATTGCCTGGGGTCTGTCCACTGTTGACCTGGAAATATGCGTTGTGGGCCCGAAAGCACAGTGTTTGGTGAGTGAGTTGGGTTTAACGCCACTTTTAACAGTATTCCAGTTATATCACGGCGTGTCAGCTTAATGTCGAAGGAAAGCCCGTAGCGATGCAGGTCTCAGACGTTTACCACTTTGGTGAATCCCACGAGCACGGGTATGGTACTGACAAACCTAGAAACATTATGGGGGCGAACCGGGATTCGAACACACAATCATAGGTTTCTGGCTTGCCCAAGGGACTCAACTCTGCACAGCGAATCCCGGTGCCTTAGACGAGTGGGCCACCCGTGCCCCCGCAAAGTGTATGGCACCGATAAGGGGAAAGAATATGTCTTTAAGCAGTGACATTCAAGATACACACCCTCTCCCTCCTTCTCTACGGAAACGTATCATTATTCACCAATATATCAGACATGCACAAGAAAGAAGAGGCGCCATTGGTTTGATAGTCAGTCATACAGACCCTTAACGTTATATCCAATACAGCCCATGCAAGTATGGTATAATAGTTATCAAGTCTAGATTACTGTGCTTTCGGGAAAATGAAGAGTGTCTCTGGGCTCCTTTTAATTATATTGTGTGCGGATAATTTAACGTTTGTTTTCTGTAATATAGTTTCATTTCTAGAGACTAGATATTAGTATAGTGGTTTGATATGGTGACAATCCAATCTCATGAAAATCATATCTTAGTTCCTGCTACCTTTAATAAACTTTGCTTCGTGATAGCAAAAACTTACATCTGATTTTATTTGCGATTGAGTGACAATCCAAGCACTAGTAGTGAATTTTACATTGCATATGGTGAAATTCATTGACGTAGCTTTAATATTGATATAGCACGCACTAATACAATACAAGTTGCAAATCCTTGAACCACTTGCTCTTTTCGTTGATTGCCACAAATAAGCTTCAGAACAGTCCTTTTTCTATGAACTACAAAGGTCAAGGTTAGTTTGTTTACGCCGGGCAGCTGAGTATACTAGCACTGCATTGCTATGCACATTGACATATCACTACAGATAAAACCGCACCAGCATTTGGCCACACAGAGAGAAGCATTAACAGCAACATCTTAAAGTTACTCCTACTGCATCGCAGTCCTCTTCAAGTATAATGTGAAATTAAACTGGTTCCAAACTCAATGAATTGCATTGTCATACAACTCTAAATATCGAGCTGTTGATTAGTATTAAACTTTAATGAGGGCTTTTGATTAAATTGCCGGTTGTTGAGAAAGTCTCATACAGTAAAGTACGGTTATAACGAACTCAAAGGGACTACTGATTTTAGTTCGTTATAACCGTAGTTCGTTATAAGCATATATACAGCATAACTACAGCAAATAGTCGGAACCAAAAAAAAAGTAAGTTCGTTATATCCGTAAGTTCGTTATAAGCGTGTTCGTTATAACCGTAGTTTACTGTATTTAGAGTGAGAGTGTTAACGCCAGTCAACAATAATGCAGTGAGGATTCAAAGCAGAGACACAAACTCGGGAAGATGCTCACTCACGGGACAAGGCAATACCTACTAGGCAATATCATATATGGGGTTTAACTTTTGTCCGCGGTGTTTGGGGTATTTCTGAGTGAGTGAGTATGATTTTACGTCGCTTTTAGCAATATACCACCAATCCACGTGAGGCACCAGAACCGGGCTTCAGACAATACATCCATGTGGGGAAGTGCGCCTCGCTGTAAGTCCAACTATATCAATGATGGCTGCTTGTACTAGTTCGGACTATTGCCGGTTTTATGCAGCTAGACCACTGCGATACCATGCAGCAGTTTGACATGTATACCCCACTCAAACATAGTATACTGAGTGAGTGAGTATGGTTTTACGCCGCTTTTAGCAATATTCCAGCAATATCACGGCGGGAGACACCACAAATGGGCTTCACACATTGTACCCATGTGGGGAATTGAACCCGGGTCTTCGGCGTGACGAGCGAACGCTTTAACCACAAGTCTACCCCACCGCTCCTCATAGTATATACTGACTTCGAGCCCACCAGTCCCTTAATGCCGAGCGCCAGGCAGGATAACATCAAATACTATGGTATAGTATGACGCGGCCAGGGGACAGAATCACCGACCATCCGCCCGCTGGGACAGGAACCCAGTGGTTGATAACATGAGCAACGACCCATGCGAAGCACGATGACAAACGGTTAGGTTACATCCAATCCTCATTAATCGTCTTTTTCGAGTGAGTGAGTGAGTGAGTATGGTTTTACACCGCTTTTAGCAATATTCCAGCAATATCATGGCGGGGGACTCCAGAAATCGGCTTCCCACATTGTACCCATGTCGGGAATCGAACCCGGGCCTTCGGCGTGACGAGCCAACGCTTTAACCATTTGCCTTCCCCACCGCCCCCGTTTCTTTCGACAAGTTAGTGAGTGAGTACAGTTTTACGCCGTGTTTAGCAATATTCCAGCAATGTCATCAGACATCAGAAATGGGCTTCAAACATTTATCGAGACGAGCGTACGCTTTAACCACTTGGCTACCCAACCTTCCATATCTCTCCCAGCAAGCATAGCGGACTAACAGGAAAGAAATGGAAAGGTAAAAGCACAGGAAAAAATACACTTGAAAAAGGGATTTGACCAAAGGGATTACAAGCGTTATCAAAACGTTACTTGGCTGAAAACAGTTACTGAAACAAGGCAAACTTAAGGCCCCAAAACCCCCTATGATACCCGTTTCAATTACATCACCATCGATATATCATGTCTTCTTTGTTAATTTGAAGCCCCAAATAAAAAAACATGGGTGTTTGTACGCTTTCTTCCTCCGGCAGTGTATATGGACTTGTTTTGCCCAGGAATCTCTGTAAATGAAAAAACCCATGATATTCTGTCTGCATGACAAACAGCTAGAGACCTTGAAGCCGTCTTTTTTTAAAATGACACTTATCACAGTGACCTGGCTTTGTCCCTGGCCACATTATATACTGTCAGCACAATGTTGTCCTTCACAATGGGTTTTATGTTACGCAGTGGCATGATTTATCATTCTTACATCCCATTGGCTTTCAGCTCAGATTCAAATCATATGAATCATCATATCCCAAAACGCTAGTTATTTATGCTGCATACTATTTTACGTTAATAATACAGCTCATTGATTGATAATATAGCGTTTTATTAATTGCCTTTTTTCACTTTTCAATATCGATGTTAAATTGATCGTAAACCCCGATTGTGACAAATAATACTGAATATTCATTGAAAGCCATCACACTTATAGACGAATATAGACGAAAGCCTAAACAGGATTATCTAAAACGGAAACTGTGCTAAAACTGGATTTGGAATATCGATGTAAAATTGATCGTAAACACCGGCTGTGCCAATATATTACTGAACATTCAATGAAAGCTATTAAGCTCGGTGGAAGACCTTTTATGAAACAGCGAGCGAATTATAATCTGAAGATTCAGGCGGATTATTTAAGAGTGTTGGTTTCCAGTTTTAGTGCTCGGCCCTGAACGTAATGATATTCAGGGTCAACAACTGTTTATTACAACATATTCGCGTTGATGTATATGTCAAGGTGAAGGACGTCCCGTGTCAAGGTTTGCGGTGAGCTTGTGCATTATTGTATGGCAATTATTACACAGGATATAGACTTGCTTAACGGTTGAAGTTCCCCTTGACTGCGCGTGAACGGGATAGCTGCAGCCAGTCTACACAAACGTGCAATACCAAATAATAGCGATTAAGACGAAGGGCGGATCCAGCATTTTTAAAAGGGAGAGGTCCAAAGTATCAAAATCCTCTCTCTGTCAATTTTACGGTCACAACATGCATTTGGTTTTCAAAAAAAGGGTGGGGGTGAGGTTGTGATTCCCCCCCCCCCCACCCCCCCCCCCCCCCCCCCCCCCCCACCCCCCCTGCCCGCACCGCCCCCTTGGATCCGCCCATGAAGAGAACGTACGGTCTTGCTATATAACATGTCATGAGAAAAAAACAGTCCTATAAAATAGTTTTTTTGATATATTAAAATGAGGTTTTATTGCATATAATAAAACAGGGGCGGTCGCGTAGCCTAATGGTTAAAGCGTTCGCTCGTCACGCCGAAGACACGGGTTCGATTCCCGACATAGGTACAATGAAGCCAATTTCTGGTGTCCCCCTCCTTTATTGCTGGAATATTGCTAAAAGCAGCGTAAAACCATACTCACTCACTCACTGTAATAAAACATATTAAAAGTGTGTACATAGTATACTAGTATGTGATTTAAATGTACTCTCCAATAACTCCGTGTTTAGTGGTCATTTTTAATTGGGATGAGATATAAACAATCTGTATGTCTGCCCTTGCAGTTGAAACAGCTTATATCAACTTTGTTTCGAACCTCCTTTAACCACGATATAAGGAAATATATCTTATCTTACTTACCGTACTGTTACATATACCCGTCTCATTGTAAATTCATCTGTTAACAATGGTACCCAAAGTTTCTTTTCTGAGTTCTTAAAAAAAATCACTGTAAGTTTGTTGAGTCATGTAGATATTGGGCCGCACTTTGAACATGGTAACCACACATTGAACATGGCTCTACGATACATACGACAACCTGCTATCCCCGACCCCCCCCCCCCTTTAAAAAACGAAACAAAACCAACAAGTTAGCAATAATGACAGCATTTAAAGTGGCGAGTAGATGTCCGCGAAAACTTTCAATTATTTTAGCATTAGTATCAACCGACAATTGTATAGCTGTTATGTCCTTAGCATCCCAAGCTCGGCGTTAGAGGATGTCATAGCGGGATCGGGTAGTCAGACGCGCTGACTTGGTTGATAATGTCATCGTATCCCGATTGCGTAGATCGATGCTCCTGATGTGAATCACTGGGTTATCTGGGAGTATTGGTTACAAAAAATGTGAACACAGCTTAATAAGAGACTCAGTGTTTGTTTGGTAGTTTGCTGTTTAACCCGACACGCCAGTAGGTCAGAATGTAGGGGAGGGGGAGGTGGTGAAGGAAATGACATTAAATATTACAACCCCTAAAAACAAAACACAACTATGAATACGATGTCCGACAAATTTCATTTGTATCATCAAGGAGAATTATCAAGGATGATCGCTGATGATACGAACGAAGTGATGGATAACGCTTCAGTGTTGTATGTTGTATATTAATTTCAATAAATATATTGGACTATACACACGAATTGCAAGTACTCATGTTTATGTCATATACGTGTATGAGTGCATGCGTGCGTGTGTGCGTATACGATTATTTACACAAATAAACGAACTTGCCATTCGAACGTACTGTCCAAGTGAGTGAGTGAGTGAGTGAGTGTGGTGGCTTAAGCTGTCTTAGGCTCTTTTTCTCTTTTCGCACGGCGTTCCAATTTCATGTGAGTGTAATTCCCACAGTGACGAAGTTCGCATGCATTCACGTCAGGTGAACGCAGAATCAGCGGATCCTGGTGCGGTTGAGGGACGCAACGAACTTCGGTGAATTAGACCACTGAACCATTAATGCTTCGAGTTGCGGCCGAATGATGTCCTCGGTGAAAGACAGTACGTTCACATACGTTTGATAGCGGTTTTATGGCGTTACCTGTTGGAACGAGTTAGTGAGTATGGTTTTACGCGTTTTAATACTATTCCAACAATGTCACGGCGGGGGACATCGGAAAGGGGCTTCACACAGTGTACTCATGTGCGGAATCGACGACCCAGGTCTTCCGCGTTTCGAGAGAACGCTATAACCACAAGGCTAACCCACCACCCATATATCAACACACAACATCTACACACATGCTATGACTGTTCCTAGAAGGCTGAATTCGATAGAGCACGTTCTTTCTCCTGCTCCATCACGTACACACCTGATGCGAGCCAAGGTACGTGGGTGAAGGTGAAGGTCGAATTGTCAGATACAGTGGCGCCGACTGCTGGATGAAAGGTCAGCTTTTATCTCGATAGCCTCCAAGTTCAAATACCTCTGCTGCATTGACGTGTCATTAGTTAGTCAGGATCTGTGTGATTGGAAATGCATGCAACATTGCGTGTTTAGTTGGTAAATAAAGCTATCCATGAACACTGATTGATGTCGATACTGCAAATCAATGGATGAGAAATCATAACATTTATTTGTCTGTTTGTTTGTTTAACGCCACACTCGGCAATATTCCAGCTAAATGACGGCGGTCTGTAAATGATCGAGTCTGGACCACACAATCCAGTGATTGACATCATGATCTACGCAATTGGTATACAATGACATGCATCAACCAAATCAACGAGCCTGACCACCCGATCTCGTTAGTCGCCTCTTACGACAAGCATAGTTGCTTTTTGCGGCAAGCATGGGTTGCTGAAGACCTATTCTACCCCAGATCTTCATGGGTCCAGTTTAAAATCGTTTGTGCATAAGTATTTTGTGCTATAATAACGTGATTTTATATATTTTTTCATGGGAGTAAACGTTTCGCGTTTGTATTAGATTGAAATCTGATTCTTGTGAACCAAAATCAAGAATGTGTATTATACAGAACACCTCATAGCAGAGGGTACAAACTAGCTACATTTTGGAGTAAATTTAATAATAGACAAAGGTAGATATACAAATAATTTACATAATGCAAGAGATATTACATATTACTTCCATTCACGATACGTACAGATTAATATATAGATCAGGTGACTGGCAGCGTACACTTAGTGCAGATACTGTATTGGCAAGACACAATAGTTGCAGTACAGATTTAATGTCATATCTAAATGTTGTCTACAAGATGGGTTCTTTTTATAACCATGTCAGAGATAACAGATGTTGCTAAGTTCAAGATACCTTCAAATTTTTGTTATCTTTTCGACAGTTTAATAAATCTAGTGTTTGACGAAGCAGCTGTTTTCCGTAACTATAATTCGGAGAGTACAAAAGAAAGTTGTTGTTTTTCTTCTACCTTGTTTAAGTTACATGTTTTTTTAGGCGTGTTGGTTTTGTCTGCCTCTTTCAGTCATTAGATTATGGCAGCTGAGACTTAGAGTTGAGTCTGGGTGTACTTAGACACGCACAACGTTAGAATCTCTTGGTTAGCCCACGTTATCTCTTGTGGTTATGGGGGGCGGGTCACGTGGTGTAGGCTGTTGCCTGATGTAACCACAGGTCATCAATGTGCACGGCGTCAACCTCGCTGTAAACTGATACCGTTTGTCTGCGTGATATACAACAGCTAGGCGCCTTGTGGTCGATCCCAGCAACAGACGAGTACGTGGATTGGGTGGTCAGGTTTGGTGACTTCGTTACGTGTCATCGTACCCCGACGGCGTGGATAGTTATTCACAGTTATACAACTACATTGTATTATCAAGCACTAGATTGTCTGGTCCGGACTCTATTATTAACAGGCCGCCGTCACTGAGCTGTAATATTGTCAAGTGTGGCGTCAAACAACAAACAAACGTACAAAATAAATATAGTTCCGCTTCGGAAATGATGATGTCCCATTCCACATAGCGATCCTAGTTTCGTCTGTCCTGACTTCCATTCTTTAACATATAACCGACGGTCATCGAAACACTGAGATCGCTTTGTGGACCGGGTCCCTTGTCTGATTCAGCTCCTACTCTGAGTCTTTGGCGTGATTATCGAGGTTTTTACAGACTTCATTTCCCTCGTCGATAAAGTTACCGGAACCACCACAATGTAAGTGAGTGAGCGAGTTTGGTTTTACGCCGCTTTTAGCAATATTCCAGCAATATCACGGCGAGGGACACCAGAAATGGGCTTCACACATTGTACCCATGTTGGGATTCGAACCCAGGTCTTCGGCGTGACGAGCGAACGCTTTAACCTTTAGGCTACCCGACCGCCCCCCATCGCTATGTAATGTTATGTATCTGTGAATTTGTCGGAGGTGTGGTAGCCAAGTGGTTAAAGCGTTCGCTCCTCACGCCGAAGGCCCGGGTTCGATTCCCCACATGGGTACAATGTGTAAAACTCATTTTTGGTGTCCCCTGCCGGGATATTGCTGGAATATTGCACTAAGCGTACGACTAGTAAAATATGATTTCCACTAGTCCTCTGGGCTCGTCTTAAAAATGAATGTATACCGCTTACTGTACATTCGCATCCTCTACTTTTCTACAGCATGCTTGCCGTAAAAGGTGACTATGCTTGTCGTAAGAGGCGGCTAACGGGATCGGGCGGTCAGGCTCGCTGAATTGCGTGGATCAATGCTCATGTAAATCAATCACTGGATTGTCTTGTCCAGAATCGAGTATTTACTGACCGCCGTCATATAGCTGGAATATTGCTGAGTGTGAAGTTAAACAACAAGAAAACAAACAAATCAATATTGTAAAGGGTATTTTTTCAGCTTATGTACGAAATTGCTGAATTCAAGAGGGAGGCTCATCCCATCGTATTCATTGATGAAGACTCAAAATTAAGATGGCAATAGTAGTTTAGATTTATCATTAAGTACTTTAAGGGGAGGAACGAACCATGAACATTCTTTGGAAGCCAATTTTGTTTCATTTGCCCGGTGACAAATTGCAAGACTCGGTGTTAGAAAAACAATGAATTACGCATTAGGTGTACAAAACAATGCTTGGGCCTAGAGGTGTCTTCATGGACAGTGCAGCGTTCTAACTCAACAAAAAGGGGGTTTTGTTTGTTTTTTGTTTATTTAATATTATGTTGCTTGCAGTGTATGGATCTTTCACAAGCATATGCATGGGAGCCTCGATTTTAAAAACTATATGGCAATTACATGAAGGTGTCTAAGTCCACGTGGTGCTAGGGCTTGTGTTTATTTCAGATCTGTGCTGTGGTAATTTGAGGAAATGTGTCTCGGGCTAAAAATATCATTGTAGGTGTGTATGTGCATTGCGGATAAATGCCACCTTGACCCAAATTCTGAAACCTAGACCGCCTTCGCGCATGGTCTTGTGGGAAGAGAGCACCTGTCCGAGAGCGGAAGGTCGGTGGTTCGATCCTCGACCACGTCATACTGAAAGACGTTAAAAGATGGTACTCGTTGTTTCTGTACCTGGCCATTTAGAGGGGATGAAACAAGAACTGGGCGTCTGGGAGTCAGTATAATGTGTGTGCGTTGGTATCCATGTTAAACTGCGGCATTGTTTTCAGTGGGCTAGCACTATAAAACCGGCATTAATCCGGACTAGCACAAGCACACACATACACATACACACACACACGCACACGCACGCATGCGCGCAGGGGGGTGGTCACTATAAGTTACTGAAAAATATTCAAGATGCTCGCAAGTGTCGATAACAGATCATCACACCATAGCGCACCGTCTCGGTGCAAGGGTACGACACTCTAACTGTCAGCAGCGATAACGCCACAATAAATTGATTATTTGTTTACACGAACTGCCACGACCGTTTGCTCCCACTCCCAACATACTTAATGGGTCACTATATATTTATTGCTGCAATACTGGATCAGTTTAACAACCTGTGAGTGACTGATTGCTTAGTCTACCTCAGTAGTCAGCAAGTGTCATTATCTGACCCTACACCTGAATGTCGGCTGAGACCCATTCTGTCATTTTCAATGTACCCCGCTACAGTGTAAGGCACATCCCGCTCGACATTGCCTAACTGTTGTAAATTTGCAACACACCAACCGCAAATTTGTATCTCGAATTGGTGATCTAAATCGCCATTCTCCGGATATTCACGACATTTTCCGAATGAAATAGATCTAGGGGGAATAACTCTGTTTTCTGTCCTGTCCGTGACCAACTCGTCCCAAACATAGGTTGTGGAAAGATGCGAGTGGTGACGACTGTTTTCTGTCGTCTGTTAGATACATGCCTAACTGTGGTATTCTTACCTAATCGACCGAAAGCATCAGATATACCTGAAATACAATTAAGTGTGCGGTCAGATAGATTCGTTGGACCACTTCTAATGTCCTCTGTAAGCTGTGCATCAGGAACGGTAACGTAACCGGCGTACGATGATGCAAACATCACAACAAGCGATCCCTGTTTTTGTCAGCTTTTCCAACATACAATTGGTACTGGGGACCTTATATTTCGGATGGGGTACGAGTGGCCCAGTCGTCTAAGACGCCGCCATCCCAGAAACCTATGATTGTGGGTTCGAATCCCGGTTCGCCCCGATTATGTTTCTAGGTTTGTCAGCACCATACCCGTGCTCGTGAGTTTCACCGAGGTGGTAAACGTCTGAGACCTGCATCACTACGGGCTTTCCTCCCCCATTAAGCTGACATCCCGCGAAATAACTGCAATAAGAGCTATCCGGTATTGTTTTATGCCGCATTTTAGTAATATTTAAGCACAAACGTACGCCATCACAAACTGGCTTCTCACATTGTAACCATGTGGGGAATCGAACCGGGCCTTCCCTGCGATGAGCCATTAGGCTAACATAGACACACACACGCACGCACATAATCACTGGATTGTCTGGTCCAGACTAGGGTTGCGACGGGTACTCGAGTACCCGATGACGGGTCGGGTAGCTTAGGACTCGAGTACCCGTTCAGGGGAGATAACTCTAATCGCCTTTCGTAACTCGTAAGTCACTTCAAAATGGACGACAAAGCGGACAAACGTTCAAATGTTTTAGGTAAGCCATGCAGGCATTTAATAAAAAAACATAATACCTTAGAAAAGATCAATAGATGTTTGTTGACATTTTATTCGCAAAAGCATTACAAACAAGTGGGACAACATTGAACTACGGGTACTGGAGTCCGGTTCGGGTATTGTCTGCCGGGTACTCGAGTTCAGTTTTCGTACCCAGTCGCAACCCTAGTCCAGACTCGATTATTAACAGACCGTCGTCATATAGCTGAATTATTGCCGAGTGTGGTGTTAAACAATAAACAAAGAAACAAATAAAATAATGTCATGATTGAAAAAAATTAGCAAATAAGAAATGAAATATTTCAGATTTGCATTTTAGGACCATTGTCCTCAATAAAAGCCAATGTGAACGAAGTAGCTCCGTCACCTGTAATCATTGATTGCCAACTGTTGCTTCCGTGAGTCATGATCACAAAGAGACGTGATGGCGACAATAGACACGTGATTTTGAGTCACGAAAGTGGAGGATATTAATCCATATCCTTAGAATAGCATGAATATGTCATTGATACAGTGCGTGCACCATGTACGAGAAGAGAAGGTTTAGACAATAATTGCTGCATTTTTGTACTGTAACATTATCCTGAAAGTAATTAGAGAATAGTCAGTACCCACAAGCAGACAATTGAAGAAACAACTCACTATCCAGGACCTCTCTCACTGTCCAAGTCTGGGTTCGAATCCCAAATCAGACGCTGAGGTTTTTTTCAATAAACAATAGTTCATAATGGTGGTGGATGGCGGAAGGTGCATTTTTTATATTTGCCTACTGTGTATCACGACTGAACACAATGCTAGGCTTTCACACTATTAAACCACTAACGTACTGACGGAATGTGCATGGCATGCTAATGGTATAAATTAACAGTAGTCCAACCACATTCCTACGTAACAAGTACCACTTCTTTACGTTTTATCCGCTGGTTCACTGACTTTATATCCATCTTATTTTCCAACAAGAATTGTGTTACTTCCTAGTCACTGCTGTCACACTTTTACATTGAATGTAATATTGCCAAATTGACGTTAAAAAAAACTATTATATTATAACCAAGGCTCTCTTTTTCATTTCAACAATTTAGCCATTCACTACACTGAAAACCTCCAAGTCCGGATCCCGTTTAACCGTAACCCCCTTTAACCAGACATATATTGGGTGGGTCGTCAAACTTAAGTTAAGGTTTAACAAAGATTCCTTAAACCGGACAATGTTTAATCCGGACGACTCACGATAAAGGGTGATATCCCGATTTACTAGTTGTGTCTATGTGATGTACCTTCAGTTACTGTAAGCGGTGGTCGGGTAGCCTAGTGGTTTAAGCGTTCGCTCGTCACGCCGAAGACCCGGGTTCGATTCCCGACATGGGTACAATGTGTGAAGCCCATTTCTGGTGTCCCCCCGCCGTGATATTGCTGGAATATTGCTAAAAGCGGCGTAAAACCATACTCACTCACTCACTCACTCAGTTACTGTAGTGATGCATGTATCTAGCTGTACAATTTCTATAGACCGATGGGTCCAGCTAGAGCAAAACTGTTGCATCGATTTAGCCGATTATGTGTGTGTGTATTTATTTTAAAACGTCTAAATGAACAAAAAACACGACAGTGTAACTAATGGGATATGTGTCGTTAACTGCCGCCGTGATATATAAGTCGACCATCACTTTGCAACATGCTCAAGTCTGATTGGTAATTTAGAGGTATCACGATAACATTCCTTTGATTCAGACGGCTGATTTGACTGACACACCACAGAAGCTTATAACATGTATATGCCAGTTCTCAGTCACAGCGGTAGACGTTTATAAGATACAGCTGTTAGCATATATAGGTTATTAATCCCGAGTTGTTGTTCCTAGAAGTATGCGTGTTCAAATATTTTGGACAAACAACTCGATGAGTAACGACTGAATTAACGAGTGCATGACATATTACAGGAATACACCCTAGCTTGCAACGTGGCGCTTTTCTGTGTCCTATTATACCTAGTCAAAGTAGAAATAAGATACTAAAGGTTGCAAAAAATTCAAATTCAAATTTATTCAAAAACAAATTGATTAAATCATGTTTATTTTACTTTGGGCTCTTCTCTCTTTTCGATCTTTTTTTAAAAAAAAAGAAATGACTACCAACGATATTTTTTCTCAACACATGTGCATACAGTAAAAGTATATGTCGTGTCATTTATCGCTTTCTATGTCGGTAAAAAGCCTGTTAATTCATAAAATCTGCCTCTAGGCCTCAGTAGAAATCGATTTACAGTTCCTCGCAGGTAATGACCACAATAACAGGTGTCCCGATTTCTCAGGTTACACTG
Source organism: Haliotis cracherodii (assembly GCF_022045235.1). NCBI lineage: Eukaryota > Metazoa > Mollusca > Gastropoda > Lepetellida > Haliotidae > Haliotis > Haliotis cracherodii. The sequence continues at coordinate 38,121,500 of NW_027266343.1, forward strand.
TACAAAACACTCCATCCTCAGAGAGTTTGTGTAAAGCTATTTTCTAACAACATTTAAGTAACACTTACTTAAATTTGCGTCGGACAAGATACTGGCTAACGCTACTTCTCTGAAAATATATAATTTTGAATGAAACAACTTGAACATTCAGCGCCGGGGGAAATCAAAACTTGCTTTATTTAGAACTATAGCATTACGCAGTAAGGGCTGACAGGATGGGAAAACAATATGGTCCATGAACTGTGAGACAGACTAGACAAGATCTCACTTGTCTGTTTTCGGAGCATTAACTTTCCACTTTTATGTCAATTGCGGACATTCTCGTATTGCTTCCGACTGCTAAATCGTTGACATGCGGTTGCTGATGCAGGGGAGGTAACTCTATACCATTGTCGCAACTCTTTATGGATCTGTCCAGCCCAGCTTGCGGTCGGCAACCAATCCGGTTTTCTGAAGTCGTTTACTCAGTGGTCTTGTTTCCATTCCATTATTATAAACACATAAGTGGTATACATTGGTGTGCCACACGCTGGATAATGCCATTATCCTTGTTGCCGCTATTTAGTCTAAAAAACGCGAATATTCATTATATCTACGTACGGAATATATATATATTAGTCATACATTGTCATTCACCCTCTGTCATACAAACCCTGAAATAAATATAGCCAGTACAGCCCATGCAAGTCTATAATTGTCAGCATGTCTTGTTTACTGCAGTCTGAAAATGAAGAGAGTCTCAGGGTTCATTTTTATTATATTTCATTATAATAATCTAAAAAAAAAACATTTTCTGTAAAATATTTTCAATTCAGAGACTAGATGTTAGTCCAAGTCACCAATATATCATATAACACCTTTTGACACTTACACAATTACGACATATTGCTAACAACTTGGAGACAGAGAGAAGAAGACGCATCAACATTCCTAGAGAACAGCGAATATGTGAACTCAAGCACTCAGAAGACGCTGACGCTGACACTCATTCCCTCCTTCTCTCTATACATCAAGTAGGTCTCAATTTCCTAAATATTTAAAAAAAAAGTAATTTAGAGGGCGCTACAACCATAGCCTTAACACATATTGACAAAATGTCAAATCTACATAGGTTCCAGGTTAAAGTGTCTTATTTTTATTATCAGTGTGATAATGAACATGTGCTGTCTTATAGACCACCTCGGTGGTCTAGTGGCAGAGAGCGTCCCTCGGAGAGCAGTGGGTCGGAGGTTCGATCCTCGGCCGCGTCCCCCCCCCCCCCCCCCCCCCCCCCAAATGATTTTTTTTTTTAATTAAAGATGGTACTTGTTGTTACACTGCCAGGCGTTCGGCATAAGGGGGCTAAAACAAGGACTGATCAGCTCGAAGTCAGAACACTGTGTCTGAGTGGCTATCCATGTTAAACTGTGGTATGGTTTTTAAGTGGGCTAGCACTATAAAATCGGCTTTAGTCCAGACTGGTACAAGAGTACAAGCAGTCGCACGCACGCACGCGCACACACACGCACAGGTGTACCCTACATTATGTAAGTTTAACATTTTGAAGGCTTAAACTGATATTCAGTAAACTACGTTTATAACGAACACGTTTATCACGAACTGAACGATATAACGAACTTATTTTTTTAGTTCCGACCATTTGTTGTATAAATTCTGTATAGATATGCTTATAACGAACTACGGTTATTACAAACTAAAATTATACGTCCCTTCCAGTTCGCTATAACCGTAGTTATACTGTACTGTACTGTACTGTATACAGTGTTCAAAACTAAGGTACCTTTACTTTCAAAGCAGTGCGGTTGTGACTTGGGTAAATTACACATATATTGTACACTGTACATGAAACATAAGTGCTACACCTGTGGAATATATGTATTTTAGGAAAACGAAACCAAATCATATAAAAGCAAGTCTAGCCAGCTCAATTTCACATATGAAGTCAGCATCAGGAAAATAATTTGTTTCGATTTTAGAAGAGAGAAATGTATACTCACCACCAAAAGAAATGCGAACCATATAAACATATAGAGAAGTATGTACGTTAAGAAGAGATGTTTTAAATGTGTACCACTTATGAGTGAATGACAAAACTAACAATCAGTCGAGTGTTACCACAAAGTGTCTTTATTCCTATCACGATATGCTGCTTGTGATTTCTATACTTTACACGCTAATCCTGCACGAGGGAAGGCGCATCTCGAGTCATGGATCTATGACGTCACATGTGATGCGTTCATGAGCGCACAACATACCGTGTGTTCGTTTGTACACCGAACCAATCAAATATCTCCAGATTATGAGTAATGTTACATATATTAGGGTATGGCATTCGCGTTTCGTTTGTCGGTGAGTATATTTCGCAATAAAAGATTTCAAGGACTATATGCTAGTCTAATTAAACATCTCCCACCCTGTATATACGCTGTAGTATAGAATATAAGTTTCAAACAGTCTACCGCATATATCCACGCTGTCAAACAAAGTGGCAAATCTTGTCTGAACAATATGGCATGTCAGACACGGAACACGACCTCTACCGTTTAATCCCAAAGCAACAATACCTGTTAGAACCGAGACATGCCTCATATATCAGTGCCTACTCAACGCGAGCCGACCCCCTGCCGAAAAAAAACCCCTTTCACCTTTACGTGACCTCACGAGCCGACCTTGGATCAAGAGAAGTCACTGGCCGCAACGGGCGATGGCTTCAGGCATGAACCAAGAAGAATAAGGGTATATTTTGTATACAGTGACGGTACCAATAATTAAAGTGATATTTGGGAATAATGACAATTTTCATATGGCGTTTTTGTGTTGATCCTGATAGATCTTTAGTTGTATATCAGTCAGGGGTTTCTATTGCCATTTTTACTGCTCTTTACCAACACCGGGTTTATCAATAATCGCCTTCGCTATCAGACATATTCAAAGCAACTGTGCGTGTCGAACTAATTACGCGGCACTGTCGGTAGATCTCTTCGTGTACACAGACATATATGAAAGATATACTTTATATGTATGTTGTCCTGTATTGTCTGTATACTACGGAAGGGGCCATTGTTTTATGTTTTGTTGAAATTTTAAGATACAAAGTTAAAATTTCAAGATACGTACTAAGTTGAAATTTCAAGATGCTATGTACTAATTTAAAGATGTTAATTTGAATTTTCAAGATTCTACGTTGAAAATTCAAGATACATAAGTTAAAATTTCAAGAGAATAACAATAATTTGAAATTTCAAGATATTAACTTGAAATTAGAAGATACTAACTCATTCCGGGGTTGCTCATTATCTTGAAATTCCAAGTTAGTATCTTGAAACTTCAAGAAATAAATAAAAACAACAAATGGCTCGTGTATGCTTCCTCAGTATACTGATGTTTTATTTATTGTATTAGTCTCACAAACTCATGTTACATTCCCTCTCTTTATACATGTCCGTTCATATTTTACGTCGCTGCTGGACCCGTGAAGATCCGGGGTAGAATAGGTCTTCAGCAACCCATACTTGGCGTAAAAGGTGACTATGCTTGTCGTAAGAGGCGACTAACGGGATCGGGTGGTCAGACTCGCTGACTTTGTAGATGCATGTCATCGATTCCAATTGCGTGGATGGATGCTCATGATATCAATCACTGAATTGTCTTGTCTACTCGATTATTTACAGACCGCCGTCATATAGCTGGAATATTGCTGAGTGCGGCGTTGACCACCCGATGCCGTTAGTCGTCTCTTAAAACAAGCATAGTCGCCTTTCACAAGCAAGCATGGGTTGCTGAAGACCTATTCTGCAGACTTAAGGTCTGAAACACAACTATGATACCCACATAAAATACATCACCATCGAATAACCATTTCTTATTTGTTTCACGTTCAGCCTTCTTCAAACATGGGTGTATACGTTCTTTAGCCCGGTAGTCTAGTTCACGGTGACCTCCTCGCAATCGAGTCTGGGCTGAGTCACTGACAGAAAGAGCCTGACCACCCGATCCAATTTGTCCCTCGCACGACAAACAATAAAGAACCAGGGAGATATTCTAACCAGGAACACCAAGAGCTAAAAACGAATATGTAGGTTTAAAGTTCAGAGTTTAAACAGCATCTCCATTTACAACAGAATTTCAGTGAAAATTATTTACCCTGACATAGCGTAGATGAATTAGTGGATACGGCGTTCGCTGTACTTCTTTTTGCCCATCTATTTCACCAAATCCCATTCGTCACCACTCGCCCCTTTCCGTAACCTGCTAGAAGACTCGTCTCCCTATCGATGAATGTTATGTGCGAAAATACGACAAACCAATCAAAATGCGCGTATGATTTTAAGTTCTTCGTCAAAGATTCCCTCAGAAATAATTTTTGATTTTACATATGTCCTGCATCTTAAAATATACCCAAGACACAGTTAAATGTGTTCAATCATACTGTATAATTCCGCACGTCCCAATGTGCTTGAAATTGCATCTGAAATATATAATACATGGGGAAATTATATGTGAACCATTACGCAACGAGTTGACAATTGTTTTAGGTATGCCCGTTTGCGCTAAGACGGAACCCGGTCGCAAAAATGGCCATGAGAAGGGCACGAGTCGCTATTCGGCTTGTCCCGGAATAACACGAGTTGGTCACGAATGACCAAATCCGCCTCGGATTAACTGCTCATCATGACTGTTCCCGTACCGGGCAGATGGGTAGCACAGTAGGCAAAGCAGTGACACTGGTCAAGAGCCAAGTCAAAGTCAAAGATAGTTATTGCATGTGAAGCCTCCGGCCCATATACAAAATAATTACAAATAAGTAGTTTTACATATTTGGATATATAATCATGTTTAACAATTTGTTTCTGAGGAACACTGCATTTTTAACATATATAGCCAGTTTTAATATGACAGCATCTTTTGAAGAAAGCAGAGAAATAAAAGCAGGAACAGGATAATTTGACAGATAGCGTTCTGGTATAAACTCACTATTGGTATAATACTCTGGTATTTCTTAGATCACAATAATAAGGACATACAAAAGTAAAATGAATTTCATTTTCTATCGCTGAATGACATAATGGGCACAACCTCTTCGACATTCATCATGATATCTAACAATCCGAGCCTGAATTGAATATATGGACGTCGAAGGGTTCTTGATGTTAATGTAGAGAGTAAAGAGTCCTGTTTCAAAGTTTTCAATATGGACAGTTTATGCTTTTAGCATTCACTGAGTGTATGGAATTTGGCGTCATAGAAATTTACTTTTATATCATCATCATCATCACCATCATCATCATCATCAACATCATTATTATTATTTTTTATTACTGACCTGAATCACATAATGCTTTCCTCCACATTAAACGAGAACACGGGTGGCCCACTCGTCTAAGTTAATACAATACTGTTCAAAGCCGGGTTAAACCAACTCATACATTCAATTTCAAAAGCCCATATATGTGTCCCTCGGGGTGTGTTTGGCAAATTTTATTTACTTTAAAACTATATGTGTCACAGCGCTCTCTGATAACGGACTAACCTGTTATTTTGTTGTGGACGTGTGAGGGGGCATTTCAATACGAACACATTCATGTCTAAGTAAAGGTTAGAATCATTTGTTTGAGTTGACTTTTTGAATATTTATCTCCGACTGGAGAAAAGAGAGAAACATTTTGACTCATCAGCTAAAAGGACACTGATATTTAAAAGCGTTTTATAATGTTCGTAAAAATAAACATTTAAAAGTAATTGCAATTGAGGCGTCCATAAAATATGTCATTTGAAAGATCTTTTGCAGTTTAATGGTAAGTAAAGTAATAGCTTATACGTAAAAAAAAGTATATTATTTTAATAATTGACTCAAACATGAAATACGATGATAGTCTTTATTGTTTCCATGTGTCGTGACTCAGCGCGATGGATACATGATATATTATGTATTTTCGAGGCTGAATAAATGCCGGTAGTTAGAATTGCGGCTATGACGGCAAGAGTTATGTCCCTTGGTCAAAGAGGCAAATTTTCGCCGACAGCAGTGGTTTCACGTCTGATGAAACAATGCTATTTATATCCAATACATATCTCAGTCGCACTAATATTTCATTCGGCGATAAGCATGGTTGGAAAGTACAGAATGGTCAGAGTGTTATATCAGGGTTGTATTGAAGGCATTAGAGAGAGTATGGTTTTACGCCGCTTTAGGCACTATTCCCGCAATATCAGATGGAGGACATCAGGCCTGGCCTTCACACGTTGTACCCATGTAGGGAATCGAACCCTGGCCTACGGCGTCACGTTCGAACGCTATAACCACGAGGCTAAACGCTTATGGAGTGCATAAAAAGTAGTGTATCCTGTAGAGTTTAATAACTACATCCGTTAAATCGGTTGTTAATTGTTACTCATGATCTCATTCATGGGATAGAAGTGGTGTATACCGAACGAGGAATTGGATTCAAATCAATTTGATGTCGCTGATTTTGAAGTGTGACATTGTCAATTCACAAACGTTTAGCATCAATATGTTTAAAAAAATGTTCTGTTCAGTTGAATTACCCTACAATATAGCGCGAAATAAAGAATAAAAAAACATTCGCTATACAAATGGCATCCTATAAACTGGAGCCCCGTGAAGATCCGGGGTAGAATAGGTCTTCAGCATACAATGCTTGCCGTAAAAGGCGACCATGCTTGTCGTATGAGGCGGCTAACGGGATCGGGTGATCAGGCTCGCTGACTTGGTTTGATGCATGTCATCAATCCCAATTGCGTGGATCGATGCTCATGATGTCATTCACTGGAGTGTCTGGTCCAGACTCGATTATTTACAGACCGCCGTCATAGAGCTGGAATATTGCTGAGTGCAGCGTAAAACAACAAACCATGCAACCAACCTAGAAACTGGAGGGTGGGGATGGGTTACAATCACGTGACATGGAATCCTCGCATCGCATTCACTGCGGGCATGACGTCTAGTCAAACAATGTCCTTGACCTCTATCTGTAAATATAAACACTCTGTTGTCAGCTCGAGTTGCACGTTCGTAGATCCGCCACCACCGAATAACAGGACGCGGAGCTGCCCGAACTAAACATCTGTTTAACTACGACCGCCGTACACACCGTGTTTGTAGCAGCCAATGTTTTACAGATTATGGAATATTCCTGACTACGTTGCATTTGCAATTGAGATTGTGGGCCACACCTGCCGGGCTCTGAGAAATACGTTTGCTTTGCAAAGCTGGTCTTAGACTAAGCGGGCTGACACAGTAATCTACAGAAGCCACCGGTGTTAGGGTGAATTGAGTAAACGGCAAGTAGTCCCAGTATCATACAGTTTATGGGGTCACAACAAAACGAGTACAACTGGAATATACATATTTTAAAGATGCCAAGAGTCACGAATGGAAAGGATTCGTCATGCATGCACGGGAAATTGTGATTGACAGACACCTTTGCACACGGGACACTAGACTAACATTTAGTCTCTGAAATCTTATATTATACAATATCCTTCTTGACTCTAATAAAAAAAATTCCCTATGCTGATTTCAGAATAGAGCTAGCTTGAGCTGGCTAGACTTGCTTTTGTATGCGTTTCTAGATTTATTTATTTTTCATAAAATAAATATATTCCACGGTCATGGTGCAGGACTAACGGGACACGATCAATCCACGTGCACAACACGTACACGATACCATTACAGGCGACAGCCCCGCTCTTTAAACCAGGAACAGTTTTGTCCCAGTCTGAAATGGCATTGCTTTCAAATTCAGACTACTGGTAGATATATTTTAAATTGAATTATATTTAACGATAACACACCACCACCACAGCACACACGCAAACACAGACCACACACCCATACCCAAACACACATCCACACAACACCAAACCACACACGATCATAAATAGACACTCCCTGCAACGACTAGGAACGTGTCGCCCATTTGTATTCATTGGCGTCACAAAGTGATGTCTTCTGTGTCTGTCAGTCGCCAGTTTGATTTATCTGAACCGCCAATCGACTATATATAGCTTTAAGCCTTAAATAACATGGGTTGTGCCCCTGCAATATAAATGAGGTGTTATACTGTTTTGAGATATCTTTATTCGTCATCACAAATGATGGAGATTTGGAACACGGGACAGAATACAGAGCTACATCCTACACATCATTGTATAATGTAAATGTACATAATCCTCTACAATATATCTATGTCGATGTTGGAAAGCCAAACTGAGAGTGAGTGAGTGAGTGAGTAAGGATTTACGCTACTTTTAGCAATATTCCAGCAATATCACGGCGGGGGACACCAGAAATGAGCTTTACACATTGTACTCAATTGGGGAATCGAACCCGGGTCGTCGGCGTGACGAGCAAACGCTTTGACCATTAGGCTACCCGACCGCCCCCCATCACAATGTAATGTTATGTATCTGTGAATTTGTCGGCGGTGGGGTAGCCAAGTGGTTAAAGCGTTCGCTCCTCACGCCGACGACCCAGGTTCGATTCACCAATTGGGTACAATGTGTAAAACTCATTTTTGGTGTCCCCTGCCGTGATATTGCTGGAATATTGCACTAAGCGTACGACCAGTAAAATATGATTTCCACTAGTCCTCTGGGCTAGTCTTAAAAATGAAGGTCTAAGGCTTACTGTACATTCGCATCCTGTACTTTTCTACAGCTTTACTTGAAAAGTTGGGAAATAATACCGCTGTGGCACCCTTGTAATTACGACAAAGGTAACTCATTATCAATGGATAATAATGTATAAGACGAGTGATGTGATGTTCTTTGTAGGTCCATGGCATCATAGAGTCCAATGCTAAATGACGTTGGCAGATATGGAATTGGTCTTCAGGAAGAAGAAGGTGAAAACAGTCACGGCGAACAGTGATTCCAACACACGATCATATGTTTTTGGCGTGCCCAAGGGACGCAACTCTGCACAGCGAATTGCAGCGCCTCAGACGATCGATCCCCGGAGGAAAGCACAAAGTGGTGCAGGTCTCGGGCTTTTACAGCTGTGATGAAACCAATGAGCATGGCGATGGTGTTCCCATAAACCTAGCTAGAACTTGCTTCCCGATTCTGTTTCTAGTTTGTCAGCACCACACCCGTGCTCGTGGGTTTCACTGAAGTTGTAAACCCCCAAGGCCTGCACCTCTTCGTGCCTCCTTGCACATTAAGCTGACACGCCGTGGTAGAACTAGAATACTGTTAAACTCCTCTCACTCACTCACTCAAACTTGCTTCTATTAAAAACAACCACATCAAAGACAAGACAAAACAACGATCATTACAAGGTGTACACGTATCGCGATGAACAACGCATGTTAGCAGACAACAACTTTTGTAACTCAATAAGCAATACTAACATATCCAAAAGGCAAAACGCTCACTATCTAATCTTGTTCCCAGTCGTAAGTCTTAACTAGATTGGTACAAACTTTTCAGGCTGCCTGGGTTGTATTGAGGAATAAAACAGGCGTTAATCTGCATGGACATTGCAACATCGACTTGCAATGGCTGTAGTGTCGCCATATGTATGCGACACATACGTTGTCGCGACGTTTTGGTTAAACGATGTAGCAACGTAAATATTGGACGTTGTGACAACGTCTTGATTTGGTTGTATTTTGGTTTACCCACAACGTTGTAGCAACCAATCTGGGAGTCTTCAGATTTACGTTGTGACAACGTAACATCACAACGTTTTAGCAACGAAAAGTCAACGTTGTCACAACGTTGTCACAAGTAAAGCCTCCATTGACTGCGGGGGTGAGATCCGGGTAGGTGAGTGAGTGAGTATGGTTTTACGCCGCTTTCAGCAATATTCCAGCAATATCACGGCGGGGAACACCAGAAATGGGCTTCACACACTGTACCCATGTCGGGAATCGAACCCGGGTCTTCGGCGTGACGAGCGAACGCTTTAACCACTACCCGACCGCCCCTGAAATCCGGGTAAGAATTGATCTTCAGCAACCCATGCATGCTTGTCGTAAGAGGCAACTAACGGGATCGGGTGGGCAGGCGTTAAATAACTAAGAAACAAACAAACAAAAGTAAAACATTTATTCTCTTTTTCACCAGGTGAAGATCTCCATGGGACGAAGAAGTTCATATAAGGTTCTCATACAGCGTCATTGGCACTAGCACCGCAGTCCTTGCCAAACTGCCCAATAGTTAAGGTATCATAAGGACTAGTAAGAATTTGCCGTTTTTACGGGTTTTGCTATGTGTTATCATTATAAGGATTAGTGGACTAAAACTTTTAGTTTCTATCTCTGTCATAAATGCCCGTTGGTGAGAGGGTGTTTTAAGGACGCTCTGTTTAAAGTGACTTCAGACAGACAAACGTAAGTTTCTTATGTGGGGAAACGTTACGTTTTTAAAAAAATGGGGTAATAATTAACATGGCAAAGTCTTTGATCCAAAGTGATTTTCTTCATCCATTTTCTCCAAATGATTGCAAATCGGCTCTTACTATATTTAGCCACGCTATACTTCATGTCGTTTTATGTCGAAAGCTGTTTTCGTGATAACGTCGTATTGGCAATTCGACAGGGCCAAATATACTGTTTGTAAAGATGCTCAAATTCCTCTTCTTCTTCGTAGTGCATATTTAATGCCCAAACATGACGCAACAAATATTGTTTTAAATTTGACAATGTGACAGTCTAGCGGTTAAAGCGTTCGTCACGCAGAAAGACCGAAATCGATTCCACATGAGTACATTGTGTGAAGCCCATTTCTGGTAACCCGGGGTGCTACTGCTTGTATACTGCTAAAAGCGGCGTAAAACCATACTCACTCGGTGGCATATTACATTTATTATATTTGAACGTGTACTGAACTGAAATCGTGTTCAGCGTTAATCATTATCATTGACAACATATTTTATTTAATCGTGACTGCTGTATTCCTGTACCGCCATATGGCGACACGGCTGACGTGTGCAGAGAATACGCTTTATGCATGCGTGACATTGAAACGGTTTATCTCCATTTTCCTACTTCCGTGTAAGAAGTCGCTGTCGCTTTGTCCACGTGTATTCCTGACTGGGTGTGTGTCCATTTCAATAACATTTCTCTCATCGGCATACATTGTGTGTGTGTGTGTGCCTCATAACATCAGCAATACGTGTGTGTGTGTGTGTGTGTGTGTGCGTGTGTGCCTCATAACATCGGCAATACGTTTGTGTTTGTGTGTGCGCCTCATAACATCAGCAATACGTGTGTGTGTGTGTGTGTGTGTGTGCGTGTGTGTGTGTGTGTGCATCGTGACATTAACATCCGCTTTTCTTCAGTTTTATGACAGCGGTCTGTCTGTTGATACTCTACTCAGGATCAGACCATCCGTTGATTGACATGAAGAGCAACACGCTACGTTAACACGCCATCAACATTATCACCGAGACTGACCACCCGATCCATTGAGTCACCTCCTAGGACCAGCATAGGATGCTGGGGACCTAGTGTAAGCCGGCATCCCCACAGCAGGGTTAATAATAAGAGGTGTGTGTGAAACTCAGACATTGGTTGCCTGTAATTAGGGGAGCCATTAACAGTTTAACAGGTTGAAAATTTGAACTTACAGGCAAACAAACTTGCTAGTACTGCAAATTTGTCCGAGCATAGTATCCCCTTAACAGTTTCCGTAGTCATAGTGATAGACACAAGGCTGCTGAAATAAACATAATTCTCGGGCACATTTTTTCTATCCCACCAAGCGCACCATCAGGCACAACTGGGCACACCATTACCGCGGCCCTTTGATACAATGCCAGTTGTCAAGCATGGATAACAAAGTCTGTTTCAGATGACACAGGAAATTTGAAAAACGTTTCTCTTTGTTGGCTGGAAAAAGACACGCGAATTGATTCGATGTTACGCGCCGATGCCGAGAACTATCCTTCAACCAAATGTATAGATTGTCATATTATCAACTGCACTGATGAAATAATACCATCCAATTTGCTGTGATAAACGTTCAATATACAACCCCTATCAAGTTGCCCTGGTGGTGTGATATGGATAGCCATGCAAGTAACAGGAATACGTGGTCACAACCACACCCAGATCGAATGATTATATACAGGGATGTACAATATAGTCTCACTATAATCATGCTTACGGATGAGCAGATCTCTCTCTCTCTCTCTCTCTCTCCCTTCTCTCTCTCTCTCTTTCTCTCCCTCCCCCCCCCCTTCTCTCTCTCTCTCTCTCTCTCTTTCTCTTATGCTGCCACCTCAGCCACCCCAACCCCATCCCTCTCTCATTTTCTCATCACTGACTGAAATAGTCTGGTCATTGTTTGCAATAAACCACATGCCTGTATGCCTGGGGTTATCTTCTCCGTATATACAAGCTCTAGTTGTTGATATTAAATTCATCTGCCATAATTAATAAAAGGATAGCACATTATTAACGTCATTTCTAAAACACGTCCCTTCTATTCTCGCATTAGAAAACAATCTGTATTTTGTCTCTGTACTTTTTTTTTATTGTATATAGACCGTTTCATTGGGCTCATTCTTAAAATAAATCATCATATATTGTTGATTTGGTGGTGAGTTGTTATTGAAGTTTACATTTTAAGAATATATACACACTATATTTTAGAGAACGGTGTTTTCTGCAAACTGATGTCCACGTGAAATGTACCATAGTGTCAAACCTGCCACGTTCACATGTGATGTTTGTGTAATGAAATCACAATAATCAGTTCAAACGTGTAACTGTTTGTATACAATATTTTCGAAGGTAAACGATGTCAGATGCTGGCTGTGTATTGTGACGTGTTGACATTATAAATGAATAAATAACCGAGTATGTGAAGCGCAGCGTCATTAATGAATAATTAACCAGTTGACGCGACAGGCTGCTCTAATTGCCATCACGTGACCACGAATAGCGTCATTTGTCGGAATCCATCTGTCACCTGATTGTAACTCCCGGAGAGACACTGTTTACTGTATATGTTTTGTTTAATAACAGTCTTGTTTTTGTGTCACTGTATGAATTTGAAACAGAAAATAGAGCCAATTACGAAACTGGTGTACATATTTGCGCGTTTATGATTTATTATGTAACTATTTGTTTTTTATTTTTCAAAATGTGGTTGAATTAAGCTGTATGCGCGAAATATACTGCATTTGTTGTCATATATCTATAAACTGGACACATAACTCTTAACAATGTGTGTGGGGGGGGGGGTAGGGGGGGGGGGGGGGGGGGGGGGGGCACGGGGGGCCCAGTCGTCTAAGGCGCCGGTATTCGCTGTGCAAAGTTGCGTCCCTTGGGCACGCCAGAAACCTATGATTGTGGGTTCGAATCTCGGTTTGCCCCAATTATGTTCCTAGGTTTGTCAATACCATACCCGTGCTCGTTGGTTTCACCGAAGTCGTAAACGTCTGAGACCTGCATCACTTCGGGCTTTCCTCCCACATTTAGCTGACACGCCGCGATATAACTGGAGTACTGTTAAAAGCGGCGTTAAACCCAACTCACTCACTCTTAACAATGGTACATAGATGGGTATAAATGGTTGAATATTGGTATATAGTGCTACTTTCATTATTTGACTGCTTATATGATTTGGCGGCCACTTTTGAAAACAAAATATATATATCTACATTTTACATATTTGCCATGTAAGCATTTATGCCAACTGGACATCAGACTTTACGATGATAATTGAATGTGTATTATGGGCATAATAATGGCATATAATGCTACTTTTAACATATAAGTATGTATGTCTGCTTCATTTGGCGGGCATATTTGAAATCGGATCCGAAATATGATGTTTATAGACCCTGTTGTATATGATTATATGTTTTTATGTATACAAGCTAATAATATATCTGTATGAAATACTCACAACACATGCATTGCACTGCACTTCGACATGTATAGGCGTTAATATATGCTGTGCCATGCAAGTATAGAGAGGTGAATCTGTTGAGCGTGAAAAGTCATGCATGCATTTTGGCTATATATCAGGGTTTCAGATCGGTTCATATTATAGGTCAGTGACTGAGTGTATTAAAAAATAACCAAAGTATTATATACAAATTAAAAACTTTGGTCATGACCCAGCTAAAAAATCACGTTGTGACAACGTTGTGGTAACGTTATGATACTACGTCCATACAAGGTTATTCTGAGGACTCCCATTTATGTTGTCACAACGTTGTGACAACGTAGTGTGTTAGCTGGGGGTATCTCCTCTTAAAAGCTTATAAAATCATGCTGAGGTCCCAAAGTCATTTGTCTCGAGCAAGATCACTGTATGAACAACCAAAACATCGCAACAAATAGGCCATACAACATATTTTGGGGGATCAATCATTTTATTTCATTTCAGACAAATTATTTTTTCAGTCAGAGCTTCAAGGCATAGATCTACTACAATCTCTAGTGAGTGAGTGAGTAAGTATGGTTTTACGCCGCTTTTAGCAATATTCCAGCAATATCACGGCGGGGGACACCAGAAATGGGCTTCACACATTGTACCCATGTCGGGAATCGAACCCGGGTCTTCGGCGTGGCGAGCGAACGCTTTAACCACCAGGCTACCCGACCGCCCCATTACAATCTTTAAAATTAGAAGCAAAACATTATTTTTCGGACCAAAACATATATTTTTCAGAGCATCAAGCATATATATCCGGAAAACAATTTAGTTTTGGGGGGTAAAACCTGATTATCATGTATGTTGACGACATGGGCATTTGTTTTGGGACCCATGGAAGTAGGGAACCTGTAGAAGACTGACTTCCAGCTTCAAGACAGAATGTTTCTTAGCATCTATATAGAAATCTATAGAGAAATCGAGTGACCCCTAATAATAATAATAATAATAATAAGTGCAATTATAATGCGCCAGATTCCATTCACCATAGCGCTAGACTATTATTACCCCGGTCAATGGATCAGTGAGCACTCGATTTTCATTCTCAGCTCCCTGGGGAGTATACAACTCAAGCTGCCTGTGAGGTGCTATATCTCATCCTACCGGGTACCCACTCACTGCTGGATGAACAGAGGCACATTTCGAACAAAGTCACTTCCCTAAGAAGTCACCACATGTGGTACATGTGCTTCAGCGTGGCGCAGGACCGAAGCCCTAGAAACTCTCAGGAGTCAGCTGCCGAACGTGGTCACCCATCCAACTACTTTCAGAGACCAACGTTGCTTAACTTCACCTGATTTGGGATATGTGCGCTGTGCACAGGACCACGTGCCACCATAAATAAATAATAAAGAGTGACGTATAACGAAAACTAATTAATTTCATAAAAAGGCAATCATACAACAATATTTACATATTGCATGACATATTTTCCATATCGATCTAGAGTGTGTGAGAAATAGAACGTACGTGTGTGTTGCATTTATATTTGCCGTACTGAATAAAATATAATAGAAATATATAATTCGGGAAACAATATTGGTTTGTCAGCAAAATATCACTCATTTTACTTGGCTGAAAATGTCACCAGGTCATTTAGTTATAATTCATACCTGGGGGTACCCGTGCACACTCCTAGCTTTGCAGATCAAGGAGTCTCCATATTACAACTGGTAGAATCTACAAGTTATAACTTCAAAAGATCTAAAGAAATCTATATCATATTTGTCATTGACTAGAGAATAAGTGGATCTAATATCGATGTGAGTTAATTTAACACAAAGTGGGGTAACTAGTAATATTTTGAACAACCATTTATGATAACAGTAGTGCCGCCTCCCATTTCAAATCAAACCCAGACGACCGATATTTCGCGCCTGCGAAATGTAAATTTGTTCGCTCTCGAAAATAGTTCTCGTTGCCATATCACCAGAGAGGTGCCAGGTACTTGATTATTGCGCGGCCCTTGTGAAATAGAAGTAATTGTTGTAGTCCCTGAACCGCTAGTCGTTAGCATTATATGTTATGTTCGAAATCATTCGCGCAATTAAACGGTTGGAAAATGACAAATTTTCACTGTTAAGGAACAAAGTATGCGAACCTATTTCTTGTCTCGGCGAAATATCCGGAAATTCCCTCACCTTCATTCCAAAGGTCAGCTGAGTTTGTCTCAGCTTCGTACTTAGGTCAATTTCGTGTGATTTTCATCGATTGTTTTCGACCTGATGAATTTTGAGAGCTGTAGGAACCGAAGATGAAGTATTTGCTTTGCTAGATTTAGATCTTTTAATGGACGCATCATGGGAGAAACGGCTTTAATGCCGTTAAACTAGCACCCTAGCCATGGCTTTGATTTTGACAGTTGCAGAAGAGAAATTCTGTCAGACGACACAATCGTCGAAGATTCAGTTCGAGGTAAGTACATATTACAACGTGTTCTTAGCATCTGTCATACCCGTTAAATACGTGTATGTATAACTGAGCCAATTATTTTGTCATGATCATTATTTCCTTCGAAAAGTTCAGTTGCGCGTGTGAGGCCCCAAACTCATGACATGATCGCCACCCCTTCGGTTGGGAATATTTAGCAAATCGCATAGACTGTTTATAAGTATAAACGGTAGATTATCGAAATTTTGTGTCATGTATGCGTGTTATCGTTCGATTCATAAAATTAATAGCATCTAGGAAGTAAGAAATTAGTATCAGCGCAGCATAGCTTGCATCAGTGACCTTCACCTCTCCTTTACGGAAGCTTCAGACAGTCGTCATACCTCGGCTTAGAGCCAGGAACTTGTGGTATGTCATGAATCCGACAAAAAGAATTTTGTGGAAAAGATCAGCTACTAAATCCAATGAATATTCGCTGTGGTTAACTTACGAAATCTTAGTGCTTCTATTGCTATATATGTGGCCAGGCATTGTAAAAACAGTTGTAACATAGTGGCCTAAAACTCATCACTGCTCTTGACTGAACTGCCTTGTCATTATTTGCAATAAATCACATGATCATGGATGAGAAACGTATTTTGGTGTTTTATATTCAAACAATGTTCTCCACAAGGACCAGTTCAAGTAAATGCTATTGAATAGTATCAGAAGAATGTAAAAACCTGTGTTCTCTTTGTGTAAATGAAGAAATGGGTGTGGCAAATGTTGCTAAGATGACAGATCAACAAACAAGATCACGCCCCAACACTACTTTTTCATTTTAAATGCTAATGTGACTTATTGTGAACACTTCACACTCACAATGAACATATGCAATACCAATTTGAGCACTGAATACGCTAGTGAATCGTAACAGCCCTGGTTGTTACAACCTAAATCTAGATAAATTGAATAAACCACTAGGCCAAATTTAGCTCCGAACAAGTATTGTATGTCTATTCCTGATAGATATGGGGTCACTGTAGAAATCGTCATAGTTTATTCGGTAGCATTTTCCCCCCAAGTGTTTTCTGCCTCAAACATAGCTAATTTGTAGTGTACTTAAATGTACTAACTCATCTAATAATGACAAAACATCATGATGTTTGTATTTTTCGCTCAGATATACTTGGAACAGTATTGTTACCAACAGTAAACATTATAAGTCACTATTGTCAGAGCTATCTCCCTTATGTTTCCCTAACATTTTCCCAAGCAATTTACTGAAAGTATGAAATTACAGGCACATTACATTTTTATATAAAATCTATAAAATTTCTATACAATTTCAAGTATTGATAGTCATTTGCATGCTACAGCAAATTGATTCATTGTCACGATCTGCAACTTTGGCAACTAGTCTTAGAGGGACAGTCACAGAATGTCAATCGTTCTGAAGCTTTGTTTGTAAACAATAGCCGATAACACCCAATTTTACTCGGGTCTGCTACTTTTATTCCATTTCTGCTCCAGTGACCACACTGTGGGCGTAGGCTTATCACATGACCAGACTTTTCTCTTGTTTGTAAACAGACCTAATTATACTGAAATAAAAACAGACAGGCCTAATGCAAGACTATCAGTGAGCTTTTCATATTGTTGTACTATTATGATATTTTCTCAATGGATGTTAAATATTTCATGAATCATGACATATATTTATCTATATGTGAAGAATTGTCCACAAATAAACAGATGAAAACACCTGAATGAACTGTGAAAGATGTGACGATGTGACCGGGGTACTTGGATGGCAGCAAGGAAATCTGGGTATAACTAACATGTACTAAGCTGTACAAAAAACACACAAGCTCTCTCTTCAATTTGGCTCTATTAAAAAAAACAGATTGAAGGCAGTTTTCTCTGAACAACACTTGCATTGTCGGCCTCACTGTGCATAGCTCTATTGTTTTGGCGTTTGAATTGAATTGGGCATGTGACATTCAGTGATAACCTAAGATTTTTATAATGTGGCCCACAGACCTTGAAAATTATGGGCCTTTTCATAAATATTGTGGGCCATGTTGTGAATGTGAAGCGTTAGAAATTGGCACTAGTCCTGTAGTCCTTGCCAAACTGCCCAATAACTAAAGTATCTTAAGGACTAGTAGAAATTTGCCATTATTAAGGGTTTTGCTATATGTTATCATTATAAGGCCTAGTTGACTAAAGATGTTAGTTTCTATCGCTGAATATGACAGCTGTAAACATAAAAAACGCATGAAGCATACAAGACTACATAAAAATGCTGTAAAATACATTTGTTCAAAAAGCATGTTAAGAAATTAAACATGTTAAAGCTTCCTCTGTGCATCCATCAGTGTGGGTTACTGCAGTAAAAATCAAAGTTAAATCAGTACTTTTACAAAATCGGCCAAAGCTACCTTGTACCCCAGTCCCGGCTAACCGCCGGGTCTGAAGGCAATAATAAGAGGCAACTATGCCTGTTGTAAGAGGCAACTAACGGGATGGGGTGATGAGGCTCGCTGACTTGGTTGATGCATGTCATTGATCCCAATTGTGTTGAAGGATGTTCATGATATCAATCGCTGGATTGTCTGGTCCAGGCTCGATTCTTTAGAGACCGCCGTCATATAGCTGTAATATTGCTGAGTGCGGCATCAAACAACAAACCAACCATCCCCCAGACAAGAGGACAACTGTCACAAGCATGCAATGTCCGACCCTTTTTGCCATGTTGAATCAAATTGAAAAAAACCCAACATTGTAAACATTATAAGACATGAATACAACATGTGCAGCGTTCCTGCTGTCTTTTACACTTGTATGTCCCTCCAGTCGGACTGGCAACTCTAAATATTACCAGTCCCCCCAACTTAGAACAAAGAAAAGAAACTATGCAAATTACCTAGGTTTAATTCTTTCAACATCATGTTAAGTGCAGGCAAAGTAGACAGTTGGAACCCTGATGATAACAGACGAGCTTACTTCATTCGAAAAATAAACTGTATTGATTATCGTGGATGTTTTCATCAAGAAAAAATATTTATAAGGTACTCATTTGCTGATCCACTGGGACTAAAAGTCCCTTGAATAAATTATCCAAGCCTAATTTTACCAGTTATTACCGGTAAACAGGTACATTGATATTACGTCATCGTGTCATGAACAATAATAACAGCATGATGCTGAGAACACTGATTGAAAACTGGGCATTGACATTTGTTCCTGAACATTCTCAGAATGAAACGAAACATAATGAGAGCATTTCATTGGTCCATAGAAAGACTATTAATCAACCAGAAAAAAAAGATTACAAACCAAACATATTTGCAACCTGTTAGTTATCTTAAAACTTGAAATAAGTTTTAAATGGAAAGTGATTGTGTAAAACGAGTTAGACATCACACATACATAATGCACCTTTGGGCCCACGATATGCAGTTTTGATGTGATAATTATTACAATAATCATGATAATGCGTCAGTGCCACAGAAATGCATCCAAAATCGAATCCTCGATGTCACACTGAGAACTTATTTCATGCATGATTTAAAAACACAGAATCTTTGACATACTGTCCCTTTTAGCCTGAAATCTGTTGAAAATGATATCAAAAGAGAATTTCAGGCCACTAGACTGAAAAGTGTTGGGCACAAATTATGGTCACCTCTTGTGTTGGTGTATTTGCCTACTATTTGGCATGTGAAAGAATTAAAATTTTTCATAGATACAAATCCCTGTAAATCTGGTTTTACTGCATTTTTAACATTTTCCTAAGGCCTATGATATGATGATCATAAAATTTTGCACACAATCCTCTTATAGTAAAACCATCTGTGCCCATGTCTGCTCACCCAAACTTGTCTCTTGACAACAGTTGAGGTATATCTTAGTGAAACTAAGGAACTTTTTTTCAGTAAGCCCACTAGAATCAAGATCAAAAGAAACGTGACTAGATCCAGGCTTCAGAGTAATTGCTTATAAGTGGGGATGGAAATGAGCCAAAAGCGTCTACTAGCTTGAAAAGTGATAATGTATAGCAACCCCATGATGTTTAAAATTAAACTATCCAGGTAGATACCTTTAAAAAAAACATGTCTGGGCTATCAGGGTAGTCTTGATATCCATTCCTGCAAACAATTGTAAAGTCACAATTAAATTAGAAAATAGTGTCTCTATAATTGTTTCCAAAAGTCAAATTTGAAAGTTTAGTAAATTAAGAAAGTTTATCTAAAAAAGATTGCTATTACTTCATGATATTGGGGTTCATATCCTCATGTCATTCAGACAAGTAAGCTGATTTAGGAGTGTTCAAAATAAGGGGGTCTTCAACTCTTTGGGTCCTTGAGGTTTGCTCCTATAGTATCTGAATCGAACTAGATGCCTAAATCTTTAATTGTTAGCATAAGGGCAATGACAAAGACCCCATTGACTCTCATGCCTAATATTAAGAACTGAATAACCTAATGCCTATGTGTAAATGACTGTTATTCAGGTACAGTATATACATGGTACGTTTATAAAGGCAGAGTAGTAATTCACTGACTGCAAGTCTAGAAAAATGACCATTTACAGCCCAACTTGAGACAAGTGCTTTGTGTGAAATAGCTAGATAGGTAGTTTTCTTCCGTTTTATCATGTTTAACATTTGCATTTGCATATTTTCTTATGTTTCTCCTTTTTTCTAGTCTTTCAGCTTCAGCTGCTCTGGAGTAGCTTCCAAGAGTGATGAACAACAACTGAAGATGGATTGGCTTCTGGCACAACAGTATTAGAAACCTTTCTCCAAATGTTGACCCAGCAAGCTGGTACCTTTAACTTGGTCTTGATGAAACTTGGCATGGCATACTTGATGATAAGGGAAGGGGAGCCTAGTTGTTAGACAGGCTTCATGAAGTACCCTGAACACAGAATGTCCTTGGAGGCAGCGATGCCTTTATCGGACTCTGTATTGACCTGGTTAGGTCACCAGTTGGAACTCCGCAAAATTGATTCTGTCATTTACACCCGTTATGTCATCAGTCTGCTGCAGCAGGACATGGCAGACATTGATAGCACTGACCGAGATGAATTTTGGGATATAAAGAAAGATTCCAAGAAGGCTAAAGAAAGGAGGGATGTTAAGAAGAAGCCTGTCAGTGAGGAGGAAAGACGGAAGAATGCCGCTGTAGAATGTCTCTTGTCAGTGTCTGATGAGGTGAGTAGGGTATGATTATGATAATCGATGCTTTTGCTTTTAAAAAGCTGGTCTGTTTTCTTACATGTTTCTTGTATTCTAAAGAAAATAATCACCATTACCCAATTAATTTGGAGTTGCTTGCATACGAATACACATGAGAAAATTAAAATTTCCAAATTGAAACAATACGTTTACCCAGAAATCTGTATGCAAAAGGAGTGTGACAGTGTGAAATTGACACACAACAAAGATATGTTTTACAATTCACAAATGTATTATAAAATTAACTAGGTTTACAAATCAATACAAATTACCGGTACTGTAAAAGTAATGGCAGTACAAAATTCAGTGGCGGTACAGTCCTTATGATGATAACATATAGCAAAACCCTTAAAAATGGCAAATTTCTACTAGTCTGTATACCTTAGCTATCAGGCAATTTGGCAAGGAGTACAGGACCAGTGTCAATTTATAACACTGCAGTATAAGGTATAATGGCAATGGCGATAGCAAAAAGTCAGTGATGATAATGTTCATAAAGCAGCAGCAGTGGTCAGGCTTCCAAAATAGGCCTAGGGTGGATATTCAGGATGAAAACTAAGGTCTTAACACATCCACTGGTTTAATGTAATGTGAGATGAGAGAGGCACACTCATGCCCATTACATCATCTAAATCCCTTCTCAAAGGTTCTATACACTGTGTGGGTTAGTCTAGCTGTTCTAGAAGATTCCAGATTACACTTGACCCCAAAAGCATCTAATTTAATATAGTAACTTCCACAGCACTGCTTACATTAGACAGTAATACATTCCTGAAAACCAGCCATGGTCAAGACACAATGCTATGAACTTCTTCTGAATCTTGTTAATAGACAAATGTGACCCATGAAGATCAAGGTTAGAATAGGTCTTCAAAAAGCCATGCTAGTCATAAAACGCGACTATGCTTGTCGTAGGAGGCAAATAACAGGATCTGTAGGTCAGGGTCGCTTACTTTGTTATTGATGCATGTCACCGTATCTCAATTGTGTGGATCGATGCTCATGATGTCTCACCAGATTGTCTGGTCCAGACTCAATTATATACAGACCACTGTCATATAGCTGGAATATTGCTGAGTGTGGCGTTTAACAAGAAACAGACAATGTTATACAATTGTTTAACAATAAATTACTCTGCCATATGACATGATTTACAGGCATCACATCACATCACACATGTAAATGAATGCATCTGCAGTGAATGTTGCACAAAAAAGTTGCCATGCCTTGCTTATTGTTAGTTAGATATGTATATTGCTGTTGTAAGTATGCAACATGTTATACACTTGGCGCAGCGCAGGAAAAGATACACTTGTCAAATAAGAAGTCAACTGAAACAACATTAATTTAAAAATACCCAAATAGACCAGGGGGAGTATAAACATATTGAAACTCAAAGAAAACTAGCAATACCCAATGTAAATGATAATTTGTGAGTAAATTCTCAATTGCTCAAAAATATTATCCTGAGCCCTGTGACGCCATGTTCACCATGTTCAGTGAATTATTTGTTGATATTTTTACTTAACCTTTGCTGAACCATATTTTTGTGTTTTCTTATTTTCCCATCACTGATTAGTGTGTTTTAAAGAAGTCAATTCTTCACATTGTACATATCCTTGGAGTAGTAGGAAATTAATTGCTTCAGATCAGAATGCAACATTAACAATAATTTAATGTTCATTATGATGATTAAGATATGCAAAAAGTATTTGCTTCAGAGTTGCCATCTACCAGTAACCTGTTGGTAAAAGTCTACAAGGAATTGTCACCATGGTCACTCGTCCTTCCCGAATTTTATTTGTATCAGATCTTTTGTTAATTTTACACGTGTCTTGAACATGTTGAAAAACAATGTAATGAATATATCAAATTGTAGTGTATGAAAATGTGCTGCATTTACCTCTTACTCTTAACAGAAATCCGATTGCCTTATCATATAATAGTGTTTGTCATATGGAAATCATATTCTTTGTATTGATTATGAATGTGATGAATTGAGCATGGACACGATGGTCCAACAGATTATCTTACTTTAGGATATATTCTTGGTCTAATTTTAGTGTGGTTGGTGGACACAATATATTATTATTAACACTGTTATTTTGTGAGCCAGTTCTTGTTTTGGACATGTTTAAAGAAATATTTTAGATTTTGCATTAACTCTTTCTTCAGGTCAATTCTGTTTTGTTTCAAAGTGAACAATGGTGAAAATTTTGATGCATTGTTCAAAACTTATTTCCAGGATAATGATATCGAAAGTTTGGTTGAAGAACTGTTCATCAGACTAAAGGAGACCAAGAGCAGTCAGGGTGAGTGTGAACTTTTGAGTCTTCTAGCCCTAATCTTGACTCTCAGCATCCTCTTCAGTCAATTTTATTGTTTAAGTCCTAAATATATGAACCTTGGTAAATCCCTGTCCTTTTTCAGGGGTAGACGCCATTGATGTAACAGTTACAAAACTAGACTATGGGAGAAAACATCTAGTTCCTCTACATTTTCACTAGTCTCGGACAAACAGACAAGTGTCTGTGTCGTATTCTGTACATAATAACTTAATGTTTTTCAAAAAGTAACATGGCATGTCTGATATAGCATTATCATGATTATTCTAGTTTTTGTAATATTCAGTTTTCAAAACTAATTGTGAAATCAAGGTTTTCTTGTCATGTCAGTAATGTTAGATTTAGTCTTAGGCAGAGGTGGGACGATAAATCGATCCCCGGATACATCAATCTTTTTTAATTTCCGATTCTTGAATCGATTCAAAATCCTTACATAACGATTCGGTAAAACGGTTCATGCTCATCTAGTTTAATTTCTATGTTCATGATATTAGTATTTTACTAATACCAAATACAGTGCACCGCCATCTTTATTAAAGTTTCGTGCAATCTCGCGAAAATCCTGCCCTTTCCCACATGGCTGCCAAGCAAACAAACATGCGGCCACCCGGCAACCTGAAAAGTCCCATTTAGGCTTATTTCACCAGATCAGTAGACAAAAAGGAAGTGAAATGCACCGTATGCGAAGTGAAGTCACCGTATCACGGTAACACGACAAGCTTAATCAATCAAATGAAACGAAGACACAAAATAGTTAATTTTGAAATCATGTCACAAAATGACATTAAAATGTCAGGAGAATCAAATGTAAAGAAACCCAAATGCTGTATGAGTGATGTCAAGGCACTACCTGCAATGTTCAGTAATCAAACAAGAGGGAAGAGGGATTACGTGACCGGGAAATAACTAGTGCACTTGCTGTTTATGTGGCCAAAGACCTGCAGCCTTTTTCCGTTTTTTTCCCGACAAAAGATGCACCATACTTTTAATTTTAATTTATAAATCCTCCAATGTTTGAAAAAAACTTATTATAATACAAGTGATACCAACTGAAGTTGTCAAATCATGAATCGATCGACTCGAATTGAATCGGACATGTGAAATCAATAATCGAATTGAATCGTATCGAATGTGAATCAGCCGACCTCTTGTCTGAGGTAGTGGTTGGGATGGGCATTTGAGTGTCCCTGTATTCAAATACTTTTTATAAGACCTTTATAGATCCATAGGCTCCCCATGGTGATTATTTTATCCTGATTGGTTGATTTCATTTCATTATCGTTTGTTTGTCTTTACAGGTTATTTTACTCCCCTTGCTATAAATACTAAAGACGAGTCAAAGTTTCAAGTCAAAGAGTTCCAAGACCCTGCTGAAAGGTAATTATTATATATTTAATTTATCCTACACTAGTCCTTAATGCTTTGACTGCTTATCTTTTGACAGAAATGAAGCTGTGCAAGGTCTGGGCTGAAGAAAAAGTTGCTCTAACCAATTGTGACGTGATCAAACAGAAGTGATGACATCATGGAATCTTCATATTACTGCTTGTCACAGGACAGACATTGTGTGTTTATTATTCAGGGTTCGAAATTAAATTTATTTCAAGTGTGCCAATGGGCACAGTTGTCATGTTTATGCCAAATTAAGTGTGCCATCGCGTTTTCAGGTGTGCCAGGAAATACATTGGCTTTGTTTTAATAATTAATCATAATTCAAATACAAGTCAAGTGACTGTCATAGTGTTTACTCAAGTTAAATTATACTTAGAATGAATTATCAATCAGAAAATTCAAACACACATCACTCTCGTTACTCATTTCTGGCTACTCATTGCCTTTGAATCTTAGTTAGATACTGCAATACCAATTATAATAGTCCCAAGATTTAAGAGCTACTGTTCACAACTGGTAGTAGCTGTGCACTGATCAGTTACAGCTGTAGCTGTTCTGGGTCCATAGGGTGTGGTCCATCTCCTGGGCCCAATTGCACACAACAATCTTAGTTACAATTGATCTTAGGCGGCTACAATCAATTTTACAAATCACTTTCATTGATAAATTAAGTGAGCCATAGGTGCACACAGGTAAGGAATTCACTGTGCTATTACAGTTTCAGGTGTGCCCTCGGCACGATGGCACTAATAATTTCGAACCCTGTTATTGGATTACTTTAGGCTTTAATTCTGTGGTTGCGCTTTTCTTCAACCTAAATTTCTTCTGTGACAGGTGGAGTATATGTTTATATATTTATTATGCTTCTATTTGTGTAATAATATATATCAATTGTACCTGAAGTTGTTCTTCACGTGTTAGTTGTCCTAATCCGCAATCTTGAATTTGATAACAGTCTCGTTTTTCTCGAGGCAGTCTTTTGTTTTTCAGTTGCTGGCTTAGTACTTAATTATAAAATAATTACCTTTAGCCTCTAGTTGGCTTAGCAAGTGTTTTACTCTTGTTATTTGTAATAATAAAGCCTGTTTTTTCCGATTTAATCTTTTGTTTCTAAGTCACTTTTCAGTACAACATCAAGCTTTTCTTGTATGATATATGCTTGCACGTTGTACTATTTGCCTGCTAAGGACTCTCGTCCACAGTGTCTGGATTGTATGCATGTTTGTACACCAGAGTTGAAATATAACTTTTTCTCCCCTCTCTCCCCGTCAAGTTTTTATAGACACAGGCAGGTATCACATACCATATTCGACGTAATAAGCGCCCACGGCGATATTTGCAAATAGATTGACTCGTGAACAATCCCAAATGGCACCCTTTCAATGTACACAATACTTATTTATTCGCGTATAATTCGCACTCATGTTTTAAATGCCACCTTAATTATGGGCAATTAAATTCTGGAAAAATATCTCTCTCGTATATAAACATTTCAGGCTGTCAGCATAAACCACGAAATTTATCTTTCAACTCTGTTTCTTTCGACAAAATTATATTCTAATAAGAGCCCCCATAGTTCTAATTTTAAGAGCGCCCTGGGCGCTTATTACGTCGAATACGGTATGCGCATTGTTCAGCAGTCCCTACTGCACGCTAGGACGATGTCAGATTTGCAGGGTTCCTCCCTCCAAAAGTCCCCAGTCATCACCACTCAGCCCTCTACTTCGGGTTGGGCGTTATTCAGCGTCTCGAGATCGGTCAAGATTCAGCAGTAGAAATTGGCGCTAGTCCTGTAGTCCTTGCCAAATTGCCCAATAGTTAAGGATCATAAGGACTAGTAGAATTATGCTATTTTTAAGGGATTTGCAATGTGTTATCATTATAAGTACTAGTGAACTAAAAATCTTAGTTTCTATTGCTGACATCCCTTTTCTGCCTCCCAGCGCTGTTGTCCTCTCCTCTGGTGGTTTAAGCTATGCCTTCCCATGCGTCTTACGGTGCTTCTATCAGACAGGCGCACAAGTGGGCATCTACCAGGCGCTTCTGTGATGGCTGCATCCTAGAGGTAACCATCTACAGCTGCGCTGACCGCTCCACGTGGCCATTTGGCAACTGTCCCTCTTGGTTTTCCACCAGCGCCCTCCTATGTACATGCAGCCTACAGCGCCTTACATAGGTCCTGCGTAGATGCACAACTTCATGCAGGTCATGTGGCTAAAGTCGATGAGACACCTGTATCCAGCACCTGCGTCTGTGTACCAGCCTACTGCACCAGCACCTCTGGCAACTTACATACTGCCAGCTCCTGCGAGTTATTCAGTACCTGTGTTCCCGCCAGCATCTGCTGTTCAGCAGACACCTCAGGTACTCTCCACACCTTCACCATCAGCAGCTACGCCTTTAGTAGATTCGCTCCAGAAGCCGCCCACCTGTTCATGATGCACAGCACTACTGCTCAGATTCATTGGAAGGTTCCATGGTCGAGGGATTTGACTTTTTTGCTGAATGGGACACGCATGTCAGTCTGGCCCAGATTTTACTGAGGTAGCACCATCACCCGACGCCGGATACTATTTGGTCTCACCCTACATCTATACCTCCTGTTCTATGTTTTTGGAGGTCTGACACTGTCTTTGCTGCCATTATCTGAGAGACGTGGCACTAGAAGATGTCGAAGGCGTTTGCAGTTTTGGCTCTCTGGTTGTAGCCCAGCAGGTTACCAATCCCGAACACCCCTAAAAATTCCTCCCATCCAGAGCCAGTTTTACCCAACCCCAACACACTCATTAGGGGGATTTTCAGGATATAAGCCTTGTCTGGTAGTTCAGTTTCTAGACTTTAGCACACGCTAATTTCTTTTACTGTTTTGTACCTGGATGTCCTCAAAATCTTGTTTTTCTTTCCATGGATAGGATTGAGCAAGTAGTACTGATCTCCGTAGATGACACGCTATACGGTTTCTTAAACCTTGTGTTGTGAGGGTTTATCTAACTTGACTACATCGGAAGGTCTGCCCACCGCCATACTATCTGATACAGATGTATTAAGGAGTAATGCAGGACAAGTTATAATTTTAGTAAAATCTAAATATTTTTACATTTGTTGACTTATCCTGCATTACTACGTCTAAGGGCCCAACCATCCTGGATCTTCCTCCTCACAGTATCCTCAGATGAAATTATGTGTGACAAGCTGTAATATGAAGATCCATGATGTCATCACTTCCGTTTGATCAAGTGGCAGCTATGTAGAGTTGGCTTAACAACTGGTTTGAACAACTTTTTCTTCAGCCTAGACCTTGCACCACTGTGTTTCTGTCAACAGGTAGGTAGTAAATGCATTAAGAGTAATGCAGGATAAGTGTACAAATTATGTAAAACTAAACTTATGTATGCATGTATTTGTACACTATGCTTTTGTGCAGTAATAAACATTTGACAGTTTGGTGTCTTTTCATAAGCCCTGCATTAAAACATGTCTGATTGCCTGTTATCAGTTAGTTGGTGAATGTTAGACTTAACCATGTTAACAGCTTAGAACTAAGTTATGAAGTTCATCACTGATATTCATGTATTAATCATACTACTGCAGATTTCTTTGTAGCTGAATTATTCTATTGATATAAAAAATAGTCAGACATTTTAAAAAAAATCTGACAAACTGTCTACTTGAAGTAATATATTTTGTTAACATTGACTTGAGGTTGAACAAGATTTATGTTTGTAGATCAGGAGGGCCTACAATTTTTATGTTGAAGATATCCCAAGTTGTAAAATGACAGCTGACAAATCTTTGAAAACAATACTCTGGCCACTGACCCGTAATCGTGTAGAATGATTAACAGATGAAGCATAATGGCTGCATACCTTGGATGCCCAAGAGAAACTGTCAATAGCTTTACATTTAACCTGTGTTTCATGATGAAACTGAATGAACTGTGAAATGGGTTGAGTTGCATGCCTTGATACACGTATCAGCCACCTGTCGTCCATGATGGTTTTCAAATTTCACATTCCCCAAGTTCACGATCCTTGGTCTGTCAGCATCATATTCATGCTTTTGAGTCTACAACTGGTCATTTGAAGCTTCTCACATTAAGTAGGCATGTAGTGATATTATTAATTTATCCCCATTGATGAAGTGGGAGGAGATATAGCAATGGCTCTTGTCTAGTAATGGGTTGTGACTTTCTTATTGCAATTTATTTCAATAATGATTCGTATATTGCAATACATACCACAATATATTGCATTCTTCCATCTGTATTTTGTTATGAACCGAAATAAAAATGGACACATACCGGTACATCAGACTTCCCCTGCACATATAATATACAGGAAACAGGTCAAGAATAGTAAGGTTTTTTTGAATACAGGAATCAGTTGCTAATTTCTGAATTTCTGAATTTTAATTTGGCTTGTCACTTATGTAAACTTTGCCAATAAGATAAAAATATGCAGTTTTTTTAAAAACACAATTTACCAGTATTTTCCAAACAAATTGTGATAAGTATTCATTATTATTTCAAATTGTGGTATGCCAATAATACAACGCATCTCTACTGCTGTCCATTCGTCATGTTTTGTTTGTTTCTGGAACTTAACTCAAAGACCGTTTAATATTTCTGGACCAGACTTTGACCAAAGAAATAATTATTAATTGTACTCTTATTGAACAAACACATCGTTTGTTTTGTAGGTACTATGCAGCATTTCCAGCTCTTCCTGGTGATGGCACCCCACCACAACTATCCCCGTCATCTGATGACAACATTTGGCGGAAAAACAGGAAAAGTGGATCACTTGCTGGGGAAACATCTGAGAGTAAAGAAGGATCTCCCCTAAATGTTTCTCCTGAACATGCAGTTGATAAGACTTTCATACAAGAGGTCAAAACTGTAGAGAAATCTCCGGTGGATTCGAAGTCATACTCAAATTCACCAGCAGCACCTGAAAAACGGAAGCGTTCAGGAAGAGGAGATTCCAATCCCAAAATTTCTCCTAGTGCAGGAGGAAGGAAGAAAAACATGAAGGGGAAGAGGGAGATTGAGGCACAGAGCAAGGCAGTTCGTTTTCTAAGCTGGCCCCCACCAGGGCATGTGAAGAAAGAACATGGAAAAGCTGATACTGACAAACAAGCCAATCCTGAGGAAACAGAAGAGGAGAAATACTGCAGTATAGTGGAGCAAATGTTGAAAGAAATGCTATTATCAGGCAAGAAACATGTTCAGACTTCCACAGACCTGCCAATGTGGGCCTACTTTCCAGCACAAGGGTTCACTGAAGGATGCTTCACAGAATGGTTTAGAGAAGACAGTCAGAGTCCGGAGTTCACAGAAAATGATGATTGGTACACACAGCCCCTGGAGCATATTTTCTACACACCAGTGTCCCAGACAAAACGGCTATACAAGAGACACAGCTATCCACCAATGCTGAATTTTGGTGATCAGTTGGAATGGAGCAGTATTGTCACTGAACAGTTTCTATCTTTGAAGAAAACTGCAACAGATTATATTTTATTGGAGGATGTTTTTGATCCAAATAAGGCAAGTCAGGAGGTTCTGAATGAAGAAGGTTTGGAGATTTTGTTGAATCACCCACAAGAGGCATTGCCTGTAGCGGCTGAGCAGCAATATGAAGATTTGGAGTTGAATGAAGAGAAGGATAAGGCTGTCAATAGTGATGAAGTAGAGGATATGTCTGAAGAAAAAAGTGAAGTTGGAAAAGAAGCATGTAAGGATCAAGAAGAAGAAACTGTTGAAGAATCTGACGAAATCGTAAAGGAAGCCGATGAAACCCCAGCTTGGTATAATGATGACCCTTCCCTTACTTCCCCAAATGTCTTATTTCCTTTTGACCAGCCTGAATTTGCAGATTTATCCTCCAATGTAGATGGGAAGTCCAAGGTTGACTTTAACACCAGTGCCTTGCCACTTACATTACCATGTCTTTTCCCCGGTTCAGATCCTGACTGCCTTGTTCCAGCCAGTGATACCAGTAGCACTGTCTCCAGTGTGGAAAAAGGTTATTTCAGTGATGTTACAGAGACGTCCTTTGTGTTTGACATGAGCCGACACAGCAGTCCCTTCCCTGACATGCTGCTTCTGATGAACTATGGAGAAGATGATGACACGGGTCAGATGACCACAAGTACTGCTAGTAGTTTGAAAGGGAGTAGGTTGGAGAGTCTGTTTGAATCTTCCAGACAGGATCTTCAAGAGAACATGGGGAAAAGCGAGGTTCAACAACTTGACTATTCAGAAGCAAAACCAGAATTTGATTTTTGTGCTGATGATCTGTTTCTTTATGGAGCCGAAGAGGAAGATTGTATATTGTATGGCACCAGAAATATGTTCCCAAATGGCGCCACATCCAATGGAAATCCTCAAGGATCACCATCAAACACGGAGGAGAAACAAGATTCTGAAACAGAAACAGAAGAAAAATCGACATCAGTGTCTTCAAGTCAACTTGAGCCTCAGTCAAAATTTACTGATTCTACCTCTGAAGACGAGAGAGATGAAAGTGCCTGTTTTCCTTCTGATCTCTTTAACTCTTTCAGTTCTGTTGGAGAAAGTTCAGGTGGATCCGTTCTGTTGGCAGAACCAGGCTTGGTTGAACACAATTATGTACTGGATCTGCTTGATTCTGGAGAAGTTAGTCTGCAAAATGAGTGTTCCTCTTCGTATCTTGTTCATCTCTCTCCTCTATCTGGATCTGGTGGGTCATGCTGGCAAAGCAAGATATTACTACATGACTATGGAGATCCGTTTACATTTGGGAGCTTAGAACAGTCATCTGAACTTGCTTGGGACTCAGTTTTAAGTCAAAAGAAGCATATTTGGTCATCAGCAATGAGTCGGAGTCCTGTAAATTTGTCAGTAACATCTCCAACTTTGAAAGGCGAATTGTGGCAACTTTGGGATGTCAATAGTCAGAGGAAAATGCCAGATATGTGTCCCAGAAACACTGACACAAGTACTTGTATCTGGAACAGTATTCTTAGTCTTTCTGTCTATGCTCCTGACAAGATTGAAGAGGAAGAAGAATGGAATAACGATGATGAAGTCTTCCTGTCAGAAATCATCAATGAAGAAGATGCAGTGTTGGGTCTTCAGTTTCTTGAAGAGATCAATGGAATAGGAAAAGGTCCACGGTATGAAAGGAGCGTTTCAGAGAGTGACTTACGAAGCATGGCTGACGCTTCTTTCCTAGACTTGACAAAACCAAATCTGGACATAAGTTATGAATTGATTCCATCTGAAAATTCCGCTTTCCAGGGTGTTGTCCCAAAGCAATTGCATCATGTCCGAAGTGCTCCAAATCTCCGCTATAAGTCATTAGTGTCAATGGTTCGGGAAGATGATCTGCATCCCCCTGGTCTAGCTAGCATTGAATCTCCTGTTGAACATCTGTATTTCTCTGCTAAAACTCACTTTCGTCCTATCCAAACCCCTGTTGCAACTCCAGATGAAGATGTGGAGTTCCAGCCCAAGGATCTCTTTGGTGGAATGTCAGACAACAGTGGAACTCCCTATCAACAGTTTCTTAGTCCAGGAGAAGAAGAAGAAAGCAAATTTCGGCCCAAATTTAAAATACAAAAAGATTTGGACAAATATATTCAAACTGGGGGAAGTCTAGATGAGTCAGATATTGACTATGAGAGATTTAGACAGCAACAGCTTGAACAAGCAAAAGACAGTCAAACTGAATTCATTGAAGAAATTGTTGTCGGTTCTATCTTAGAAGAAGAAAAAGTGGAACCAGACATCCCAGATCAAAGCTCCCTAGTTGTTGCTGAGCCTGAGATTGCTGAAACAGACAATGTCAAGAATACTTCACTTTCCAAAAGTGAAGGTCCAGCTGTGGAGGACGAATCTGTACTGCAGTTATGTACAAGTCTAAGAGACATGTGCAGTGAAAAGAAAGCAGATAACAGCAGGAAAATAACAGAACAAAGTCAAGGAGTAGACTCAAAAGGGTCAGATGATTCTAAATGGGATGGTCAGAAGATCAAGGAAATGCATTTGTCAGATGTGCAACACTATCATGACATCTGGAGCGCTGGTTATGAAATGGACCTGCATCCTTTCAGTGTTGATAATGAGACTTTGTACTTGCCATGTGCTGTTGATGAGACACTCTGCAGTTCAGAGGTCACAACAAATGAAGAAAACAAGTCAAAAGAGGAGTCTGACAAAACCGATGAACTCTACTTATATTACTTGGACAATTATCCGGAATATGATTCCTACATATTAAGTACATCTGAAGATTGTTCTGGAGGACAGGTAAGTGCGGGTATACTTTTTCCTTAGGAAAATTCATAACACTGACATGCTAGATGTTATATGCTTATGAGTAAATAACTATCTGCGACTTAGCCCCTATTGTGTGAAACCAGAGTCTAGTAAAATTATTTTGGTCCATTAAGATCAGCTGATACTGGTACTAGTCCATATGCTAAGAGTAAAATGTACTAAAAAAAATGCCTGGGCATAAGTTTGGCCCAGTGGACTTAAAAGGTTTGGTCACAGACTTGAATAGTATTAAGTGATTAAAGTTGACAGACAACATGTGACCCAAATCCACAACAATCAGCATTAAGACTTTTCATTATCAGCATCAGGTAAACATGGGAAAATTTAGAATGATTTTTTTTTTTCTGATAGCAAGCGTCCTGTTTGTAATTACAGAATTATGAAGTGTCTGGTCTGATGCCAATCCCACACCAGGCTGTGTACTCGTCAGATCTTGAGAAACAGTGGCTTGAGAAAAAAGCCCTCAGTGGAAGGAATGCCAAAAGGAAATCACAGAAACTAAAGCTGAGGAGAGGTATGTTTAGATAAAGAGGGAGTGAGTGAGTGAATGAGTGAGTATGGTTTTTCACTGCTTTTAGCAAAAAGCCAGCAATATCAAGACAGGGAACACCAGAAATGGGCTTCACATATTGTACCCATGTGGGGAATCAAACTTGGGCCTTCGGTATGATGAGCTAACGCTTTAACCACTAACCCACCACCTCCTCAGAGAAAGAAGTGCATGCGACCGACTAATGTGGTATTGGAAAGGAAAAATAAGAAGAATGCTGACAAAAAAATTGATATTTTCATGTAGAAAATGCTTTGTCGTGCAAAATCATTCAATTTATCATTTTTTCTGATGTGACTGAAATGTGATCTTAACTTGTCTCTTTGAT
The DNA here is from genome assembly GCF_022045235.1 of Haliotis cracherodii. NCBI lineage: Eukaryota > Metazoa > Mollusca > Gastropoda > Lepetellida > Haliotidae > Haliotis > Haliotis cracherodii. The sequence continues at coordinate 38,155,970 of NW_027266343.1, forward strand.
CAAAGAAAGAAAAGGTTTTATTTGCACTGGATATATATCAAAGTAAATAGAAATCTGGCCATTAACCATTTCAAGCCTAGATTCCCAAGATTTCCATCATATAGTTTCCATTTAACTTTTCTTTACTAGAAACATGACTTGACTCATATGTGATACATAGCACTTGTAATATTGTAATATTCATGAACGTAATCTATGTCCAACTTTTTATTTTAGATTCAATCAAGCGTAAACCCTGCAGTTTTTTTCTGGAGGGTAATTGTCGACGATCTGACTGCAGGTTTTCCCATGACTTATCCAGCATCACTTGCAGATTTTGGGAAGAAGGCCTTTGTTTTAAAGGTTCACTCTGTCCATTTTACCATGGTTATCCAAGGTATGGTTCATGTGTTCTGATAAATGAATATAGCCCAGCCCTATAAACTTTATAAATGCTATACTTAGTTTAGTAAGCTTCTGTCGGTTATGAGTAATATTTTCTTGAAAACTAAGTTAATCAGGTGTAGACACCATTGGTTTGTTAGTTGTTTAACGCTGCACTCAGCAATATTCCAGCTATATTATGGCAATTTGAGACCATTGTTCATATCCATCTAGTTCACAGCTGATTCATATTAGTTCTTTATGTAAAAAAAAATGATTTGGGGAGAAAACAAGTATTCCCTCCAGATTATTTTGTTCAAGTAATAAAGAATTCAGGCTTTACTCAAGTGTCACAGGGTCTTGAAACTAATTGTTGATGGAATTCAGAGGTATACATCAGGTATAAAAGCAACATCAGCATTCTCAGTTGAGTATTCATTTGGGACTACTGTTTTTCATGATATATCCATAGATTTTGAAAAGAGAAATGGTTACTGTGAATACAGTTATTCTGACTGAAAAATAAGCAGGCTAGTGACAGTGTCTTACCTTGAGTTACCCCCCTTTCGTTTCTTTCATTATTTTTATGGAAAAACAGAAAATGATTGCAGTGGGAATTCGGCTGTGTTTCTTATGAACATACCTACACATCAAACTTTATTTAGTGTAGCTTTGAAAATTTGTAATAATTTCTGCTGTGAAAATAACCTTGGAGCATATAAGAATTATATCCAGTAGATAGTGTGGTGTACTCTTAGTTTTGAATGATGTGTATATATTTGCTGAGGGCAAGAAACATGGGACAACGAGAACCAACCTTTTGCCCAAACACTATTGTTCAAGCAACTAGGAACATGTCATGAATATCCAACCTCAGTGGTTATGTCCTCATATTTATTACATATATTTCTTCCTTTCTCTTCAAATTATTCAGAAAATCATCATAACCATGGTTATACATTAGGCCATAACATTGCCACGTGGTCAGGGGTCTCAATAATAACAATAAACTTTGCTTCAAAATAATCACCATTGTTAATTTTGTTGCAACTTAGGAATTGACAATGACATTTTAAGCCCAATCATGTATGAACATTATCATTGTGGTCATTGTCCTATATTTTGTAAAGTATTATTGGAGAGAATATACAAAAACGATTTGATCCTTTGCCTGTTTTGCAGTATGGGAAAGGTCTCCAAAATGATGCTAAAAATAAGTTTATTTTGTTCTTAACAGTGATACTGAGATGGGCATGACCCATGATGGGAAGAGTGGAGATAGATATGAATTCAAGAAGGATGAGTTTCCAGAACTTGACAACTTTGGTAGAAGTGTGGTAAGGAATTAAATATTTTGTTGTCCCATGCATTGATAACATTTCTGTCTTTTTAAAAATATTTTCCACATCTACTCTACCCTTTTGAGTGTCATTATTAAGAAACCATATAGGGAAAGTAGCAGACATGAATGTCAGTGGTTCCCAGTATTGCCTTAAACATGTTAAACCATTAAGACACAGGGTCACTGTACCAGCGACCAATTGGATGAGTTTCTTTTTGCACTTTTCAATCTAGCCATGAGGTTGTTTCATTGCCAGCCCAAACTAACTTGACTTGTTTCTTATTACCATAGAGACAGCCTCCGTGGTCTAGTGGTAGAGCGTCCGCCCGGAGAGCGGAAGGTCCAGGGTTCGATCCCCGGCCGCGTCATACCAAAAGACGTTAAAAGATGGTACTTGATGTTACCCTGTCTGGCGCTCGGCATTAAGGGGCTAAAGCAAGGACTGGTCGGCTCGGAGTCAGTATACTGTGTCTGAGTGGGGGATTCATGTTAAACTGCGGCATGGTATCTCAGTGGGCTAGCACTATAAATTGGCATCAGTCCGGTCTATTACAAGCAGCCACACACACACACACGTATATGCATGTCGTTATATAAGTGCAATAATCTTGGACACAACGTTAAACGCAATTTCACCTCACCTCACCTCATTACCTTAGAAATAACACTGAAATTATCTGCATGTGTTATGGAAATAGAAGTAATAGACCTCTGGGGATTTCTAAATGTCCACAGACTAGTAATTAATTGTCCAACCTATGAATATTTCTGTGCTCTGATCTTGATCAGTGGTACAAACAATAGCAGAATTCTCTCTTAATTACCTACAGAAACCTGGTTGTGAGGTCATACTTATGATGCCTGTTTTAATCCTCAACACAAGACTGTTTAGTAAGCATTAATCATATGTATTTCAGCATAAAGAATTACACAGCCAAAAGATAAACCGGAAACGACAAGCACACAAAGAATTCCTGAAGAAAACTCTATCCAGTCGGAAAAAAAACAGACCTTCAAGGAAGTTGCAGACCAGAACAGTTCAAGCTAGCAGTTGTTGAAAACACACGAAAGCTTTTCTTTTCCAATGTTTAATTTTGATGATGTTACACAGATAATTGAGGTGCCTTGACAAGAAAACCTTTCCAAAATCATATTGAATTTATATTCATTGTTTAATTATTGCAACATAGCCTTTACCTACCCTTTTAATCCATTGTTCATCTCTCTCAGGATCTCTCCACCTTTCAAGTAAGTTATTATAACAGCTGTAGAACAGCTGATTTTGAGGTCAGTGTTTTCAGCTCGGTGTTTTCTTTTTTAGAAGCTTGATGGTTTTTCTTCAGAGCAATGATCATGAAGCAGTTATTCTTACATACAACATCTTTAACTTATTAACTGAAACCGTAGCTATTTCATGCTGAAATTACCGTTTTCACCTTAATTTTGTCCAAAATGGAGCCAAATTGTGTTTTCGCAACAAAGAATCTACGTTCTACCAAATCTGCTGTGATCTTTGGACATGTTAGATGTTGGTTGTTCATACATATCTGATATATGTTTCTAAGGTGACCTTATGATTTGCAGTGCAACATTATTTATGTGCACAGATATACCACATTATACTATGGTTGTAGTGAAGAGTTTTGACCCTATTCGAGCAGTACTTTCAATTGACACAACAAGCATGTGGGGTACACACATTGATAAACCTTGTGTGCCTTCAGTTGTACAAAATATCATTTGCCACGCCAGTCCAAACTTTCATGTTTTCTCATTGCTCTGAAGAATACAATCTACAAGGCAGTTACTATTCAGATCTGTAAAATCTAGTCAATATACGAATCATTAGTCAAGAAAGCGTCAGAAGAACCTAATATATTGACATCAGGCCTTGACACAGAATGCTGTGCATTACATTTCCTATCTGTTCTACAGGATTTTGATTTTGAAACTAATCAAAGAATCATTTCAGATGTAAAATATTGTTCTAATAACAACTTGTTTGAGACAATTAATCTGTTGTGGTTTGTTGCAGTCAATCAAGTTATTGTTCATTCATGGTATTTCCAGGTACGACATGTTAACAACGAAATTGTAGACATAGGGTAGGTTCAATCAATCTCTATTGTTATAAACAATAACATTGATATGCTGAAATTAATATTTTATATGATTTAGTACTGTTCGAAGTGTAGATTGATGAAGTATTTTCTTTGTGGTACAGTTGTTTCAAAGAGCTGATGACTTACTTTGGAATTTATAAGTATATGGGTCAAATGAGATTCTGTTAGATGATCTCACGCTTAAAATGTTAAACTCACACACAAGTAGGTCTGAGTATATATTTGCAGTGCTTCATGTAGCGGTTTATGTTAAAAACATGAAATATACATGTTTTGTTCATTGTTATGTTGTTCACCATTCTTTTAAACTGTTGGATTCAGTCATATTCTGTATTCTGTCACATTTCGTCTGTGTTAACCAGTATTTTATTTGTCAGCTAATTTTTGTTTTTGCTCCCAAATATTCACAACTTACAAATTTGCTTCTGTGTCAGTAGTTAGTCAATTACAGGCTGTAATCAAAGTAAAACATGTAATTAAGTTAAATATATCGTACAAGGATTTCAAATAAGATTTACTGGAACTGGAACAATGGTTTAGTTTAACAAAATCCTCTGACTAACATTTGATATTTGTTAATCTATTTTTAATAGCTGTAGCCTTGCACCACTTAATCTTTTTTAATTTATTTTCTGTTATTTATTTGTTGAATTTTCAAAACTTTATGCTTGTTTATTTTGTTAGTAGGTTGCAATTTTAATTCCCAAGGGGATGATTAGACATCTAGTTTAGAAGAAAGGATTATTATTTCTCCCTAAGCATCAACGTTGTTACTGATAAGGAGGTATGAGGACAAGTAAAGAATATTATGTTATGTTGTTAAGTGTAACTCGAACTGAAGTTTGATCAATCTTGCAGTTGTTTTGCAGTATGCTAAGTTCAGCAAATGTTTTGGCAAATGTACAGAAAAGAAAATGTAACTGTCCTATGATCTTGACAGATTGTTTTCAAACATACATCATCTGATATAAAACAAAATCTGTAAAACTTCTTACAATATTTCGGTCCTCATGACAAAGAAAGGATTATATCTTGTCAGTATGTTTCACCATTTTCAATAAAGAGCACAGAAACTAAACATTGCTTTAGCAATAGGTTTCTGTCAGTTGCAAAGATCTGCATGCAGGTTGCTGCAAGAGATCGCAACTAAGTCTGGAATATTTGACTGACTGATGGTAACCTGGAGTACACAAGTAAGGAGCACATGCTAACATTTCTTTTGATTTCTTTTTTTTGCAAGTTTCATTATCTTTCACTTATTTAGGCAGCTTATAGATATTTCCTCAAATATTAAAACCCACCGTCATGCAATTGTTTGTCAATGTCAAATTTCATTACACATTATTGCTTAATCCTATTTATTTTGTGTAGAAAATATAAAATGGGATGTTTCACACATGCACAGTTTATAGGGTAACTCTTCCTGCTTAAAATGTGGCTGAAAATAATGACATAACAATTTGATGTTGCCTGTGGAAAACTAATGCTGATTTGAAAGCATTTCTATAAGTTATTGGTACATACAAGTCTTGATGAGACATATCTATCACTATCAGTGTCTATAACCAGGAAGCTTGAATGCATGTTTTAACATTCGTTAGAGATTAAACTTTACTTGATAAGTCTAATGAAAATTGAAATAGTTCAACATGGCTTTCACTTATTTGTCACTGATTCATGTAATAACCAATTCTCAGAATGCTTCCTAGGTTATTAATGATTTAGTTAAGCATTTGTGTAATACCCACTGAAGGGTATATTGTGTGGAATATTGTGTGCTATTACGTCCTTCACCGCACCATATGAAACCATTATGCGTCATCCAACGCCAGTACAGTGAGTATCATGCTTGTCACTTGTGTATATAAAATACAGATGTATATTTGAAGTGGTCATAATAAGGTGAATGAAAAACTTGTCCTGATGATAGTGTGATTGATGCTAGTTACCATGGTTACATATGATTAGAATGTGTCTTGTATGAATGTTAATTTATTCCTCTTAAACTTAATATCTCTCATTTCAAGTTTTAATAATTCATGATCATTACACCATATTTCATATATTGCTAAGATTCCTAATTCTAAATCACCAACAGCATGATGTATATGTTGAGTCGTGTTTGTTTATGATATTCGTCAACTATTCTCACTATGTTATGGTAGTGTTGACCTGGTGTTGAAGTCAAAACCTATTCAGGCAGTACATTTAATTTTGACATGAATCATATCTTCATTCTTGTGCGTCATTAAACTTATTCATTCCAGGAACATAAATTCCTTGTGTGAGAAGTAGATAGAGCACACTTTTTTATTACCTGTTCACAAATTCATGTTTCTGTTACTTTACAGGTCAGTTATTCATCTCCATTACTATTTCAATTTCAATTCTAAGAAACTTTGTATGCAAGTTCAGTCGTCAATTCATATCACCATCCTTTGTTCTGTAATGGAAGATGACTACGATGACGTCCTCTTCCACTTGTGTGTAACAGACTTGTTGAATTGTTAAAATTGTTAAACCAAATATTGATGAATATTCTGCTGATACTTGTTAATGTTACCATGGTTACAGAAGTTGTTTAAGGTGTACTTATTCAGAGTGTACAAATTGTTTTTGTACAAGGTATCACATAATGTTTGTCTTATTTGAGATAGAGTACCCAGGTATTACCAGAAATAATATTCAGTGTTCCTTACTTGGGTTATGCTCTTTGATGATGGATGTGTTTACAAAATGGAGGTCTTACATGATGTAGTACTGTCTACCTTTGGTATTCAAACATCAAACTGGATAAGCATTATTCTATGACAGGGGTTGGGCATAGTCGTTAAAATGTTTGCTCGCCATCCCAAAGACCCAGATTCGATTCTCCACACCAGTACAATGTGTGTCACCTACTGTGAAATTGCTGGAATATGGTTAAAAGTGTCTCAAAACAATACTTACTCTCTCACTCACTCACTATATGGGGGAAAGTTTTCCCAGTGGCCGAAGGTGATGCAGAGTTATATCCCTTAGTGATGCCAGGATTCCCAGAATTGTCCTGATAATGAACCTCGGTTTGTCCTTTTCAAAGTGGCAATCATCCATGACTTGGGTGGTCATGACCAACTGTCCTGACATACTATGATATAAATGAATTAATGTTCAGTATGTTCAAATCAAGTTAAGCCCATATCACTAGTTTACTCAATCCAGTCCAGATGAGTATTATTACCATAACATAGTTGGGTGTTTCATACTGTGAATAACAAGGTCAGAAACAGGATAATACCTTTGATGAACATCATATACCATACGTTTATTTTTTTGTTAATGGAGGCTGGCGATGTGAGTTTTCTGGTCTTTCTTGCTCACACAAAACAGTGTGTCGTGAGACACATATATCTGCATTCTAATTCACCCAGACATTCTTGTCACTGGTAAAAATGTAGGTTTACTTTCGTCGATTGAAGTGGCCAGTATCTTCTTGGCTTACAGCCTACGCGCCTTTTGAAACTGTCACTAGGCACAAGCTAGTTGGCTAGCATTAAACTTAAGGCTGTTTAGTATAATTAAGGATAATCAGGACATGGCCATTATACATTCCCAACTGTGGGTGGTGAACAGGGGCACACATCCAAACTTGGATGTACAAGTACACCAACATAGTTTTCAACAAATATTGCATTCAAATGGTATCAAGTGTACAAATACAGATTTTGAAGAATGATTAACCAGCAGTGTTGCTGGATGTGAATGTTGGTGTGTGTAGATGCACTGTCAGATCAGTTTGACAGATATGACATTCTGAATACCATAGTCATTAATTATGATAATTGGTATCATTTTACATCTTACGATATGAAGTCAATTGTTACATGACCCATGTCATGCTGTTAAATATGCACAAAGTGAATAAAATGCAGGTGTTTGCTTAACTTACCACTGTCAGTATAAGTAAATTGTAACCACCTAATAGATACATGACTACTTAGTATGCTTCTAAAACTAGCATTACTTCCACATTAAGCTGACACGCCGTGATACCGTTGTAATACTGTTTAAGTCGGCAATAAAGCCAGCTTAGTCACTCATTCTATAACTGCAGCATGTGCTTTTGTGAAAGGCAAAGGGCTAGTTACACATGTATCAGTGTTACATTAAATGAACAATGATTACATGAAGCCATGCAGTTTTGAAAACTTTTCATAAAAGTTATGGATTGTGATTCTTGAATTAATAGGTAAAAGCAAGGACCTAGATTACATTACATAATTTAGGTCTGTGCTATTTGTTTCTCCCCAACTGATTCAGGGTGAACTACATGCATAGCAAAGGAATTTCCTTCCCCATCTTGCTTACTGTCAAGGTATTTCGTTGCGTGTAGAAACTACAGAGACCAAGAGAACATACTATGGCAAATCTTGAACGTTTTGTGAAAGGTTTGTTTAATGGGACTGGATCAGTAAAGGTTTAATACAAACTGACGCACTACTTAATTGCAAGTAGTGTATTAAACAGATGATCCTAGCTACTGTATTTGTTTTGTGGCCTAGTTTGCAGATAATACAATGTTTCTGCTTAACATTTATTGCACTGTTCTAAATGTCAATTGATTGTCAAGGATTTAGTTCTTGTAGAGAATGAAGAGATTGTGATATGTATGAAAATTGTATTTAAGCAAGAATGTCTGTTGTGTTGTATTTGCCCATGTGAAAGGTCTGGTTAAAGTGTTTGCTCTGATGCATATGTTAAGAAATGTGAGAAAACAATATGCGGTATTTCAATTTGAACAACTGCACCTTACATCTGTACCGCTTCTACGTATATTTATTTGAAAAAGTTCATGTCTTCATGTTGTGACACCTATTGTTTATGTTACTATAACATTCATTTTGTGAATTTGTTTTAGATTCAAATCAAGTAATTTTGTAACTGAAGTAATCTATGCACAGTGAAATCCTTTGAAGTTCAAATGTTTGTCTCACAAAAATATGACTTACCTCTAACTATGAGTACAGTTTGAGAGCTATGTTATTGCCTTTGACAGCACTGTTATTTGTCAAACTGGGGTGTGATGCCAAATTTCATGATCATCAGGGTAAAATCACCAATAGTCCCAAGTCAGTTAGAGAAGGTTAGCCATGGTTGCTAAATTTACCTTTTCTTTTAAGGAGCTCTTTAACAGAATTTGCACTTCATTGCTACCACAGAAATCTGCAGGGCAAAGGCTTCAATTATCAGCAAGCATGTCCTAGCAAGATTCAAAATTATGGTACAAATGACGATCAGGAAGTGAATAATTTGAAGTCAAAGAGTTCCCTTATGTCAGTTGTAAGTCATTATTTGGTCATGTTTTATCCCTATTGTTCATATGACAACTTGTGTCTGTATATCACTTCTTTAGGGTGTGCAGTGGCAATTTTCAGTGTTCGCAAATTTCTGCGCCTTTTGCCTGCAGATTGGCAAGTTGAAATTTTAAATGTTTTCCTTTCTGGGTTGAACATTTTAAAATTAAACTTGTTTCAAGAAGCAAATGATAATTAATGTTGCAATGGTGTGAATGTTGTTTTATGAGTTTTGACATTACTGTTGCTTTTCAATTGTTTTGGATTATTGTTTTTATTTATTTGAATAAAATTGCCAAAAAACATTAACAGTGACATCATGAAGCAGTCATGTTTAGCCATCTGGGAATATTTCTGAAGTATAAAAATCATTAAAACTACAAGTAAGAAATTCCAGATAGTAGACATCTGGGCAATGTTCAGTAGATCAAATTCTTTATTCAAATCTTACTTTGCACATTTCCTTTTTAGAATATATGACTGGTTCATATTAACAATGGCCTTATGGGCATGATTCCACACTGTTAAAAAATCTGATATTAAACAGGTACTTTCTTCAAAGCTGATTCAGAACCAAGAACGTTCATGTATGGCTGGTTCATAAAACAACATAAACATGATACCTTGTGTATTTTGTCACATTACTATATTCACACTTGTCAAGTATTATGTTGACCTGTTGCATTACTTCAGGTCTCATGTCCATCTTAACACCAGCAGCATGGACAAATCAAGTCACAGTTGTAGTAAACTTTGGACTTGAAACTTGGTCCTCATGGACCCAGCGGATGTGTGAGGAGTTTAAAGGACACCTCCCTGTACATCATTGTATAAAGAATATTCATGCTCATTATACAAGTGTTGCATGGAGTTGATGAGCATGTATTGGAAGCAGTTCGAGTTTACCATCACAAGTTGGCACATTGGCTTTCCGGGTGGTTTGTGTGGTGTGTCCTCATACTAATGTTTAGTTTCTATGCATTGTATTGAGGTGTAAATCAAACCACGGGCAGGGGATAGCTGCTTCCTGCAGGCATACGTAATGTACATCCCCTGCATCTACCTGCAAAAATAAAGTTGGTAGAAATGAAGTTCTTTCTTTGTTGTCTGTGTTTCAAGTCCTCATGTCAAGAGAGTGGGGCCAATTGACATGCCTGGCAGGTTTGTTTCAAGTGTTTTAAAACCCACTCAGTTTGTTTGCTTACTGTTATGATACGTATCTAACAGTTACTGGTTACTCTAATTACAGGGACAAGGTTTCCTGTTTTGCACAATGCATCACAACCTTTAGACCAATGACTGGTATCCCAGTAGTCTTATGTGCAGAGTTGCGTCCCTTGGGATGCCATGATTTGAGGTTCGAATTTAAAATACGCCATGATGTTTATTGGTTTGTCAGCACCATGTCAGTGCTCCACCCTGGGCTTTGTTGAAGTGGTGAACATCTGACACATCAGTGATTTACGTGGGTCTATAACTTTTCATGGTTTATTCCATGCATGGGTACTCTCAGTAACTTCCGCGTCCAAGGCAAGAGGTCCCACGGTTGAACTATATTGATGTCACTGTATATTCAGAATCAAGCCCTTTATAGATGGGAATTAAGATGATTGAAGAAAACAAAGCCCCGAACTTAAATCGAATAGATATGTAACATACAATCAACAAACCTGAATCATTCAAACAGCCGTCTTTGCGTTCTACAGGACGCGCGGTGTAAATTATGTGCACCCATTCTCAATTGGTATGCTACATTTTGAAGAAACCATGATGCATGAACTCTTGCTTTGGTCAAACAATAAGCTGAGACCCCATGATATGACTGGAATACTGTTCAAAGCGGCGTTGTCGGTGATTTGGCTGGTTGCATGTCATTGTACCGCGACAGCGAGGTGTGTTCACAATATTAACCACTTGTTTAACATAACATGGCTGGAATATTCCTGACTGCTGCATTAAACACTATTTGATGCTGTCCACTACTGCTGAGGACATTTGCCTACTCACTAGAAGAAAAACAATAACGTAGATCATTTATGGTTTGCCCGATTTATTTCAATGCAACTACCAACAGAATCTTGACTAGCTATGCAGCCATTTCAAGTTCATACGATGGTCACATGGAACCTTGTGCTCTTGTCAGCGCCTGAAAAGAATACAAAAACATTCAATGTTGTTAGTGTTCCCATTTGTATAGGAAAAAACTTACGTGTACAGTCGCGAAGACCTGTTAATATAGATATCCCCACGTTCTGACTCCTCAATGTGATATGGCTGGAACCTTACAACGACCGGCGTTCAACGAAGGGTACTCTGGAGCATGTCCTGCCCGACAAGTAATGCCCCTCATTGGTATGTGTTACGACAAAAGAATTCTGCGACCATACCAGCCCACGTGGCACTCACCTGTTCGGCTTCTTGGACGATCTTAGAATATGGGAAATCCAAAGCGGCGGAATGGAAGACCAAAGATCGGGTACCGGAAATGTATGCCAAAACGAGCACCAAAGAGAGGAAACCTGCCAAGGAAGGGATTGCCAAGAAGGCCAATATGACCAAAAGTTGCTGTTGTCATAGCAACGACGGCAATAAGCACGAGCAGTACGAGCAGTGCCTTCATCGTGAGGGGTACCTGTCGGCCAAAACATAATAATTAAGTCTTCACAGTATTGATAATACACTATGACAGGGTAATGTATGTATATTTTATTGAGTGTTACGTAGTAACATTTACCACTTTGGTGAGGCCCACGAGCATGGGTTTCATGCTGACAGACTAGGCAGAAAAAGAGGGGAGAATCAGGGATTCAAAACCCGTTCTGTAAATCTCGTGAGCTAAGGGAGGCAACTCCCTTTTAGGCACTGATCCATGATGCCACCATGGTATCGGCCTGTTTTAAATGCGGAGGAAAACACGATGCTTGGAGCAGTTTGACTGCACCGCTTAAAATTAGAATATAATATTAGGACAAGAAGTTAACATACACTATTTAGATGTCTGGGGACGGGGGCAGTTTATGATAATTTCAGTTGTATCCGCTATGTCAGTTTAATGTGGGAGGAAAGTTAAAATTGAAGTTCGTCAAACATTTACGGATAAAGCACAGTTATCGGGGCAAGCCTGGTATTCGAACCAACCAACAGGGGATATGGGCTAATAGTGCTCTGTGGCGATAGAAACTACTAAACCACCCGAACCCTCTTTAGATGCGTAATGCACGAGTTCTCATGAGCACAGCATGGCTCGGCATAAGGTTACATTAATAAACATGATTTGTATCATGCATTATTGCTTATTCTACTCGTGCTTCTTAAAATAATTCTTAAATTTTGCCAAAAAGTAACCAAATGAAAGCTAAAAGATTTAAAAAGAGACCCACTCACCTCAGAGACAAGTTGAAGTCAAAAGACTGGGCGAACAAAATGATCAGGTTGGCACCATTTATACTGTTTTTTCTTGACCTACAAATCACGTTTATTTGAAGTCGCCGCTGACATTCCCCCTCAGCCCCTCCGAACAGGACATCTCCCCCTACCGCCCTTGCTAATCCCACCCCTCTCATGTCGTATTTCTTCCCAAGGGCTCGGAGGGACGCGCCAGTCACATTTCAGTCTTGTGTCATCCATCATTTTTTGGTAATCAGGAAGGTGTTTTATAACATTTAAAAAATATATCGATATATTTTTGAATACGAAAAAATACGTTTGTCAAGTGCTGGGGAGTGTAGTGTTAACCGCACAATGCGTTGTTCGTCATGCACGAGATGCGTCTGTGATTCCGACTATGCAGTTAGGTGATTGGCGTTTCTTTTTCACTAAGTCACTGTTATTCAATCAAATTTTTTGCAAAAGTAACATTTCATCAGCCAGCTGTAGTTTGTGTACATACTGAGTGACATGATTGGTGGTCGTTTTTGTACTTTAATTCAGTCACATCCCTGCCTTTCGTCATGACGGCGGCACGGGTGGCCAAGTCGTCTATGGCGCCGCGATTCGCTGTGCAGAGTTGCGTCCCTTGGGCCAGAAACCTATGATTGTGGGTTCGAATCCCGGTTCGCCCCAATTATGTTTCTAGGTTTGTTAGCACCATATCCGTGCTCATGGGTTTCACCGAAGTGGTAAACGTCTGAGACCTGCATCACTTCGGGCTTTCCTCCCACATTAAGCTGACACGCCGTGATATAACTGGAATACTGTTAAAAGCGGCGTTAAACCCAACTCACTTACTCACTTTTGTCATGAAGATAAAGGAAAGCCCAGAGTTTCGAATGTCGCATCCTTGATAATCAAGTGTATAATATCGCAATTCTATCAAGATAAATACCCATCACGTATTCACCTTCATAGCGACTTTTTGTTTACAGCGATTGCAGTGTCACAACGCTAAAGAATGTAGTACCCATGCCAGAACCCTAAAGATCCGGGGTAGAATAGGTCTTCAGCAACCCATGCTTGTCATAAAAGGCGACTATGCTTGTCGTAAGAGGCGACTACTGACTGACTGACTGAGTATGGTTTTACGCCGCTTTTAGCAATATTCCAGCAATATCACGGCGGGGGACACCAGAAATGGGCTTCACACATTGTACCCATGTCGGGAATCGAACCCGGGTCTTCGGCGTGACTAGCGAACGCTTTAACCATTGGGCTACCCGACCGCCCCTGTAAGAGGCGACTAACGGGGTCGGCTGGTCAGACTCGCTGACAGGGTTGATGCATGTCATCGTATCCCGATTGCGTGGATCGATGTTCACGATATCAATCACTGGATCGTCTGGTCCAGACTCGATTATGTACACCCCCCTGTCATATAGATGGAATATTGCAAACAAACAAACAACAACCTATCCATTCCAATTTACGCCCATGCAGGACCGAAGCTAGAACAGAGGCGATAAGACAAGGTCACCAGTGTTACCCACTTGAGGTTAATGTGAACGACCAGAGGGCAGAGAAAACGGCGGCAGACTCTCTGTCTGCCCACGATGTCACTACCTCCTGCCCAAAGGTGACATATAAGAGTCGTTACGAAATGAAATTTCTGCCTTGTGGGAAAATACCATTCGTGACCATTCTCCGCCTCTTCCCGTAAATTGACACGAGTGGTCACGCCCGAACCTTGTAACAGTGGCGCATAACTAAAGTTTACTCGGCGCTTAGCGATCAGAACTTATATTTGACGAGGCTGTGATTGAGTGAATAAAGGACGCATTCTGCAGCAATGTGATGATGGTGACGTGAAATGGGGTTTAACGTCGCGTCCAAGATTATTGCACTTATATAGCGACGTGCATGTACGTGTGTGTGTTTGTGTGGCTGCTTGTATTAGTCCGGACTGATGCCGATTTAAAGTGCTAGCTCACTGAGATACCATGCCGCAGTTTAACATGAACACCCCACTCGGACACGGTATACTGACTCCGAGCCGACCAGTCCTTGTTTTAGCACCTTAATGCCGAGCGCCAGACAGGGTAACAATCAGCACCATCTTTTAACGTCTTTTGGTATGACGCGGTCGGGGATCGAACCCCGGACCTTCCGCTCTCCGAGCGGACGCTCTACTACTAGACCACGGAGGCGGTCTAGCAATGTGATGGCAAACTTGCAAGTAATTAGAACTAAGGGACTCCTCATTTATCTATTTATTTTTTTCTATTTATTACCCCCCGCCACGAAGTGGAAGGGGGGTATATAGGAATGGGTGCCGTCCGTCCGGCACGTTTCGTTTCGTTTCCGGAGCAAAACTAAAAAACCACGACAGATATCTTAACCAAACTTGGCACATAGATTGGTCTCGTGGTGAACTGGTGCCTTTTGATAGTTTGGGATTTTGCAAAAAATATTTTTCGAGTTTCCCTGGCAACGACTTTTACTTAGACTAAAAATGGCGGAAGTGCTCGTTTCCGGAGCAGATGTTGAAAACCGTACAATATTTCTTCACCAAACTTGGCACATTATATGGGTCTAGTGAAAAACTGGAGTTCCCCTGGCAACGACTTTGACTTAGACTGAAAATCAATGTGAGTGTAAACTTTAATTGGAATATACATGTGTTATATTCATTACAGTAGCATTCGTGAAGATCCGGATTAGAATAGTTCTTCAGCAACACATGCTTGTCGTAAAAGGCGACAATGATTGTCGTAAGAGGCGATGAACGGGATCGGGTGGTCAGGCTCGTTAAATCGGTTGAGGATCGATGCTCATGACGTCAATCACTGGATTGCCTGGTCCAGACTCATAAAAAATATCGAAATGCCGAGGGGTGTAGTCATATGTGTTTTTTTGTCATGTTCCAGATTTTGTCTACTTTTATAGTGATGTGTTTGCACGTGTGTGTGCATATTTTAGTCCGGATCGATTAACATAGATACCCCACACATACTGACTCATACTGACTCCGAACTGAACAGTCCATGTTTTATCTCCTTAATGCTGAGCGCTGACAACAAGCACCTTCTTTTAACGTCTTTAGGTATGACCCGGAAAGGCGATCGAACTACCGACCTTCCTCTCCGGTAACACCGGGGGCCCAGGTTCAATTGCCCACATGGTGCCATGTATGAAACCCATTTCTGATGCCGCCGCTTTGATATTGCAGGAATGTTGGTAAATGCATCGTAACTCCTGACTTACTTACTGTTAATGAGAGATGCGGTCGGGTAGCCTAGTGGTTAAAGCTTTCGCTCGTCACGCCAAAGACCCGGGTTCGATTCCCGACATGGGTACAATGTGTGAAGCCCATTTCTGGTGTCCCCCGCCGTGATATTGCTGGAATATTGCTAAAAGCGGCGTAAAACCATGCTCAATCACTCACTCACTGAGAACGCTACCGCAGGCACATTATGGCGCTACTGATATATGTTCGCAGTGGTTCTATGATCATTCCTGAAGTGGTTGTTTGGGGAGTTAAGTTAATAATAATAGTGGTGGTGCCAAGGTCGTTTTGTGCAACAGACCCTGTACTCCATCTGTCTCAATGGCAAGACAGTATCAAGACATAGTAAACGTAAGCAGTACTACAGGTGTTCGCGAGTGTTAACCAAAGCTGGTAAAGGAAGCCATCGATCGATACCAAAAGGCTTGAAGACCTTAAATAAAACGTGATCTAAATACGTCACAATGGGAGTATACCTTTCAGCTCACGACAAGGGCGGTGGGGTAGTCTAGTGGTTAAAGCGTTTGCTCGTCACGCCAAAGGCGTATAAAGCACATTTCTGGTGTTCCCCGCAGTTATATTGCTGGGATATGCTAAAAACGGCGAAAACCCAAACTCACTCACCTCACAACACAATCAATGTCAGAGAATAATCAGTCTCGATCATTTGCAGAAACAGATTCATTTAGGTGTGAAAGGTAAAACTGTGATGAAAATACAAACAACAAATAACACTTTAATGTAAGTCTCCCTGTGGGAAAAGCAGCGCATGAGATGAACGATCAATGGCTACCTTTTATCGTGTCTTTTTCGCATACAGGCAATGTAGATAATGACAACACAAGCACAATTCTACGTGTCCCATTTATTTTGATATAACTTTCATATGACCGGCTCTAATATATGGGAAGATCACAGGAATTCATATCTTGACTGCTGCCATCAACTGGAAATAAAACCAAATATCATGATGTCTTAATCATGTTGTGTATGTTGGTTATGCATTTGTGTGTCAGGTTGAATTATTTTCAGTTAAAAGAAATACCAATATTTTTATCATAAAATATTGTTTACAGAGCTTTTCTCAACAGCCGTGATAGTCGAATCATGTTATCACAAAGAGTGAGTATGGTTTTACACCGCTTTTAGCAATATTCCATCAATAGCACGGCGGGGGGACAACAGAAATGGGCTTCACACATTGTACCCATGTCGGGAATCGAACCCGGGTCTTCCGCGTGACGAGCGAAAGCTTTAACCACTAGGCTACCCGAGCGCCCTTATCACAAAGAACAACTAATGTTTCCTTGGTAAAATTGAAATTTGATAGAATTTGTGAAATATGCAGTTCAAAAATATAATGTGGAATAATTGCAGGTAAATATACATTTATCACTCGGCAACTTGGGACGTCGATGACAATATTTAAACTGGAATAATTACGACCGTTGTCAAAACCTTACTTCAACATGGAATTATTACGATAGTCGTTAATGCTTTACTTTAACATGGAATACTAACGACAGTCGTTAATTTTGTACTTAACCATGGAATAATAACGACAGTCATTAATTCTGTACTTAAACATGGAATAATAACAACGACAGTCATTAATTCTGTACTTAACCATGGAATAATAACGACAGTCATTAATTCTGTACTTTAACATAGAATAATAACGACAGTCATTAATTCTGTACTTTAACATAGAATAATAACGACAGTCATTAATTCTGTACTTAACCATGGAATAATAACGACAGTCATTAATTCTGTACTTAAACATGGAATAATAACAACGACAGTCGTTAATTCTGTACTTAACCATGGAATAATAACGACAGTCATTAATTCTGTACTTAAACATGGAATAATAACAACGACAGTCGTTAATTCTGTACTTAACCATGGAATAATAACGACAGTCATTAATTCTGTACTTAAACATGGAATAATAACAACGACAGTCGTTAATTCTGTACTTAAACATGGAATAATAACGACAGTCGTTAATTTTGTACTTAAACATGGACTAATAACGACAGTCGTTAATGCCTCACTTTAACATGGAATAATTACGATAGTTGTTAATGCCTCACTTTAATATGGAATAATTACGATAGTCGTTAATGCCTCACTTTAATATGGAATAATTACGATAGTCGTTAATGTCGTACTATAATATGGAATAATAACGACAGTCGTTAACGCCTCACTTCAACATGGAATAATTACGATAGTTGTTAATGCCTCACTTTAATATGGAATAATTACGATAGTCGTTAATGCCTCACTTTAATATGGAATAATTACGATAGTCGTTAATGTCGTACTTCAACATGGAATAATTACGATAGTTGTTAATGCCTCACTTTAACATGGAATAATTACGATAGTCGTTAATTTCGTACTTCAACATGAAATAATTACGATAGTCGATAATGCCTTACTTTAACATGGAATAATTATGATAGTCGTTAATGTCGTACTTCTACATGGAATAATTACGATAGTTGTTAATGCCTCACTTTAACATGGAATAATTACGATAGTCGTTAATTTCGTACTTCAACATGAAATAATTACGATAGTCGATAATGCCTTACTTTAACATGGAATAATTATGATAGTCGTTAATGTCGTACTTCTACATGGAATAATTATGATAGTCGTTAATGCCTTACTTTTACATGGAATAATTATGATAGTCGTTAATGTCGTACTTCTACATGGAATAATTATGATAGTCGTTAATGCCTTACTTTTACATGGAATAATAATGATAGTCGTTAATGTCGTACTTCAACATGGACTAACTACGAGAGTGTACATGGAGTAATTATGACGGTGTTAGTACCTTACTTTAACACAGAATAATTACGACACTCGTCATTGACATATTTTAACACAGGGTTACGCCAGTCGTTATTGACATATTATATGTCTCTTATTCTATACACATTCTTACAGATCAAATAGGACATAACGTTTCATTTTCTCACCTCACTTCCGAACGCTGCAGGTTTAAAACCCCGTGAAGTTGGCGGGGATTTGGAACCCTAGGCCGGGTATAGCAGGGTAGAAACCACCCGGACCACCATAGTAAGGAGGTACCCCGTATAGGCCGCCGTTTACGTAGGGGGATCGTCCGTAAAGACCACCACCAAGGAAGGGAGATTGACCATGTAGACCGCCGTTGAATAAATGAGATTGTCCGTATAGGCCGCCGTTGAATAAGTGAGATTGTCCATAGAGGCCGCCGCCGAATAAATGAGATTGTCCATATAAACCGCCTCCATATATTGGAGAATAACCATATGGACCTCCGCCTAAAAAGGGAGATTGACCATATAGGCCGCCATGGAGGGGCACCGTGTTGCCTATAGCAACCAGAGCAACAAGGAGAGCGAGGACGAGCTGTGTCTTCATGGTGACGGACCTGGTTGTAAAATAAAAATACATTACGATGAATTGACATATTTTTGTTTTCGTTGGAATTTGGTTACGAAGGCAGTGATTGTTTAGATGGTGATACTCAGTTGTATTAGTTATCACATAATGTGTATTGCGTGTGACTTAAGGTACCGCAATTCGCTCTTCAGAGTTGCGTCCCTTTGTCGTGACAGGAACTGCTGATCGTGGGTTCGATTCCAAATCGTGCTGACTATCATAAAACTCAACAGCGCCATTGTTACACATGAAGCATAGAGGCAAAACAAAAAGTGTTTTATCAAATTTTGCTATTTCATTCTGATGTTATGTTTTGTTATATGATTAGTTATTTAAAACTCCAATGGGCATAACGTTGTACCCCGAACAAATTAAAGTGGAACCTTTGTTATTCAACATTCATTAACTTACTTTTTTCTTCCACGAATAACAATCTTTCCACAATACAAATAGCTACGGCACAAACTTGTGTTAAACAAGAAACAAACAAACAAATATGATAAATAAATGACAATTTGAAATATTCACCAAAGTTCTTTCTCTTCTTAATTCTCTTTCCCAATGTACGATAATATTCTCAATGCAAGACTATTATGTTGCGTCAATTTGTTGCGTTAATTTCCTTCCAATTCACACGTCCAGCATTTTTATACAACCATATACAGTAGAAAACGGATATAGCGAACAAACGGATACAACGAACTGTTAGAAAATCCCCGATTTATCTCTTATATAATATCGTATAAAATTTACGTATGTCTAAAGACGTATTTGCTAAGGAAACGAGACTCCCACTCAACTCATTTGATGTTAGAGTCTGATAAACTTTACATGATTAATATTCGCATACTGCAGTGTGACAGAGTTGAACAAAATTCATTCTTTATGTTAAGATCAAATCAAATCTCGCACATTTGTCATGTTAAATGTAGCTAAAGTCATGTGAGTAAGCGATTGTTATTTCACACAATATTCAAATTACATGTATATCGGCTTGACATGTTTACAATGAACTTTTCGCGAACACCTGGCGTCATCACTATTTAATAATGATTCATAAACATATGGCTAGGATATGATCGGAATCGTACAATGGAAATGGTTTTGTAGTTTTTATTGACCTAAATATGATTTCTCTGGAACATCATAGGCTATCAGCAAAGGCGTTTCCGTAAATTAAAACAAAGCGTAATCATTAAAACAACAACAACAACAACAACAACAACGAAACGCTTCTCGGGATCTTTCAGGAGAGGAAAGACACAAAACCAAGCGCTCCTGTGATGAGTCTTATAGCTCCAATACAGTCTGCTTTGGGTACAACTTCTCTTTTGCCTTAAGCCGACGTATACAAAAAATACTTGAGAAAATAAAATAAAATAGAACGAAGTGGTGCTGATCTCCATGTATGGTTATGGCCACTATAGCATTGTCACTGAACGGTTGGATTAAAACACCAATTTTCTCCAAATACTCATCATTATTAATTCCATGTAAAAATATTACTTTACAGCCTATTTGCGTAACCAAAATTGCGAAAATAATATTTTCGACAAATTATTGAACTTTGTTACAGTCCAGTGATGTGTTAAACCACACTCGGCACAAGAAGAACATATCTTCCAAGAGTTGACACTTCTATTCCAAAAATGAATTCATAACTTTACAAAATGTAGAAGATCAATATTCATAAACTCACATGCACCGACAAGATGAATCCTGGAAATGGTCAGTGCAGCTACCAATTTCGGCCATTTATACCAGATGCTTGACCTTAATTATTATGCCCTCACTTCCCTTATTCGGCTACACATTATTCACAATTACCTGGAAGGTTTTTTAATCCCTACCCGGATCTTTCATGTAGCATCAATCAAAAAACCACAAGCACTGTCCAATTCCGGCCATCTGGATGATAATTAGACCAGGTCATGAAATCAGCCCGTGAGAGGAACGTACCGCATGACTCTAACAAGAAAATGACCCATAAGTGAAGTGCATAATTCTAATATTAACCATCATGTTATGCCATATATTGGTGGTTGAAGTCAAAGTGGTAGGATATATATATATATTATGATATATGTTAAGAAATGACAATATCAACTGTTTTTGAGGACTGGACGATTTTGTTATCTTACCATACAGTTGGAGCAGAAATTTGTTACATGGTCGGAATCGTACAATCGACTCTGCTTTAAGCAGAAATTTGTTAAATGGTCGGAATCGTACAATTGACTCTGCTTTTAGCAGATATTTGTTACATGGTCGGAATCGTACAATCGACTCTGCTTTTGGCAGAAATTTGTTACATGGTCGGAATCGTACAATCGACTCTGCTTTTTGTAGAATTTTGTTACATGGTCGGAATTGTACAATCGATTCTGCTTTAAGCAGAAATTTGTTACATGGTCGGAATCGTACAATCGACTCTGCTTTTAGCAGATATTTGTTGCAGGGTCTGAATCGTACAATCGACTCTGCTTTTAGAAGAAATGTGTTACACGGTCGGAATCGTACAATCGACTCTGCTTTTTGTAGAATTTTTTGACAAAGTCGGTATTGCACAATCGACCCTGGGATTTGTTATGAATATGGAAAGGGTTTTGTCCCTTTTTTATTAATATATCATTGAATGTTTGAATATCAGTTACGTCATTGAGTTTAGATAGAATCGATATTCTTTGTGCGGAGCCTTTATGCCAGTCACAATGGTTTGCCTAGATAATTCCGAGACTAAACATTATAACGTTGATATGATCAGACACTCCCAAGATTCTTGAAGTTACAAGAATCTCCTTTACGACCAAAATCACAAACATAAGGTTCACTGTTTGTCACAAAGAGGTAAATTGACATAAATATAACTGAATAAAACCCTTCCGATAATCATAAGAAATATTTGCAAAAAGCAGGGTCCATTGTACGATTCCGACTTCATCAAAAACATGTGTTTATGGGTCGCCATGAAACATTTATGATACCAGGTGTTCGCGAGAAATTAGCATTAATATAGTTTATTATTTTTAATATGTACAATATGCTTGAAAAATGAATTCCATTTTTGTGCGTAAACCTAATTTAAATTAATATCCCAATTTAGACGTGATGGGATTTGGAGACATAATATGAATATTCATGACATTAATTCATTAGTAACTGAGACATATTTCAGAGGGCGAGCCCGATTATATTGTTAATGTCGAGACAGATTTGTCATTACGTCATTGCCTAATGTCAATAGGCTATTTTGTTTTTGTTAATGAGGTTTATTCATAAATATCACAAGGTTTTCTCTGATGTTCCCCTGCACGAAGAGTGAGTGAGTATGGGTTTACGCCGTTTTTAGCAATATTCCAGCAACATCACGGCGGGAGACACCAGAAATGGGCTTCACATGTTGTAACCTTTCGGGATTAGAACCCGAGTCTTCGGCGTGACGAGCGAACGCTTTAACCACTAGGCTACCCAACCGCCCCTTTACACGAAGAAGGCGTCAATATAAAACGTCTATATATATGTGACAGATAGGGAAAGACCCGCGTCATCGGGGTATAACAGCCGGACATTTTGCTGTCTGTACTAAACTACCGGGCAAACGAACGTATACACTTGAACGTAGGATTTCACATAAAAATTACAAACGTTATTAAAACGCAACTTGGATGAAATCAGTCGTCGAACCACCTGTATCAAACACATCACTATCGAATAACCGACCGCCTCCGTGGTCTAGTGGTGGAGCGTCCGACCGGAGAGCGGAAGGTCCGGGGTTCGATCCCCGACCGCGTCATACCAAAAGACGTTAAAAGATTATACTTGTTGTTACCCTGTCTGGCGCTCGGCATTAAGGGGCTAAAACAAGGCCTGGTTGGCTCGGAGTCAGTATACTGTGTCTGAGTGGTATTCATGTCAAACTGCGGCATGGTATCTCAGTGAGCTAGCACTATAAATCGGCATCAGTCCGGACTAGTACAAGCAGCCACACAAACACACACGTACATGCACGTCGCTATATAAGTGCAATAATCTTGAACGCGACGTTAAACCCCATTTCACCTCACCTCACCCATCGAATAACCATTACCAGTCTATCAGGTCTTCAGGTAATTCATATTTTATAGTAACTTAGTGGGGGCACGGGTGGCCCAGTCGTCTAAGGCGCCGCGATTCGCTGTGCAGAGTTGTGTCCCTTGGGCACGCCAGAAACCTATGATTGTGGGTTCGAATCCAGGTTCGCCCCGATTATGTTTCTAGGTTTGTCAGCACCATACCCGTGCTCGTGGGTTTCACCGAAGTGGTAAACGTCCGAGACCTGCATCACTTCGGGCTTTTCTCCCACATTAAGCTGACACGCCGTGATATAACTGGAATACTGTTAAAAGCGGCGTTAAACCCAACTCACTCACTCACTAGTAACTTAGTTGTTCTACTAAAGTTCCTGGTTGAATTACTTTCATGTCAATTCCACTGCCTCCATTTAAAACAAAATTCTTTTTTTCTTTCTCTTTTACATATGTCAAAGAAAAACTTAATACATCATTGAATATCCCAAAACGTTTCTAAATTCAAAATTATAGACATTTCTATTGCATTAACGAACCAATTGCTACAAATAAGTTTGATTTGAGGACATCATTTAGATCCAGTTGTTGGCAATCATCCCTTGGGATGTACTGGATCGACTGAGGTCATACAATACTTGCCCTCGGTTCAACTGTGTAGGGCGAGAGTCAATGAGTTTATTTCCTCTTTAGTTTCAGTAAGGTCATTACCGATGATACAGTGGTATCCATTTCCACGTCTTATGACCCACCTTGCTATGAAGGTCATGTCATTTCCGGGGCGTGTATCGCACGCAAGGTGACCCTTGAGGTTGATCATTAACACTCCACGAAGCGACAAAACCTACCTCGAGATGCAGTGAACTTTACAATAAATCAAAACGTTTAAGTCAGTAAGCCAAATCGCATTCAAATACGATGTTCTAGTATATGTGATAAGGCAATTAAATGCCATGCAAGTCAGCGTTAGAAATTCGCACTGGTCCTATAGTAACTGGCAAATAGTTGAGGCATCCTAAGGACTAGCAGAAAATTGACCTTTTTAAGGGTTTTTCTTTATGTTAACATTACAAGGACTCGTGGTCTAAAACTGTTAGTTTCTACCTCTGCAAGTAAGTCTAAATGCTACTGACGTTGTCTTTTACTTCTGTACGAAGACATGTAAGCTTCACCATTGATGCAATTGATATTCAAATGTTTTATAAGAAATTAAGGGTCTTCGTCACACCCTGGATAACTAGGTAAACGCCCCAAAATGAGGGCGGTCCGCCGTAAAAATACTAGTTTTATGTTTTGCTAAAGAAATCTAACATCGAATAATTATCGAGGTTACAACAATCTGCTTTACAACCTAATTCATCTCAGAAACATAAGGTTGATTGTTTGTCTTAAAGGGGCATACTGACCTAAATATAAGCGACAGTACCCTTTCGATAATCACAAGAAATCCATTGTACGATCAGGACTATAACATGAATGTATGTATTAATCTCTAATACATATTGTTCTTCATCTGAACATGGAAGAAGATCATTAATAACATCTGATACTTTGTTGCTAAGAACTTGTTTGCTGTAAGTGCGTATTATTTATTCATCCCCACATTCTAATGAAATAACTTGTTTAGCCAAGAACGTACACAGTTCTGTCTTGTTCGCGACAATTCTCAGAAATACCTACCATGTGTGAAGAGTTCTGTTGTTTGGTTGAACACAGCGTCTGACTCCTTTTCCTCGCCTCGTTTGTTTCTTGCTGTGATGTGAGACTGTACTCTTCCCAAACAATGGCATCTCTGGACTCACTCTCAAACTGGTTTTTTTGCAAGAGGAATGAAAATGTCGATTCAATAATCTCCAAAAGTCACTCCAGTCCTACAAGGTCTTTGCATGATTACTATTCACTGTGGACTACACTACCACACGCTTGTAAGTCATGCCATGAGCTCCTGAGATGTAGCTGTGAGTATGAGAGGGATGCAGAGCAAGGTGTGACTCTGGTGTGGCACATTTAATTAGTTCACCACTTTGCAAATATGGTGGCAACTGCGATCACATTTGATTGTCCCTAACCAACCACAACCACATTTACAGCATATCTTAATAAATATAAATTTTGTTCTTTAAATATTCTGTTATTCACCATATGAGTGTATAGTATTGATATAGTTATTTGGCCTTAATGAAGTATGTCTTAAAGAATACCGAAAAAGAAACAAATGCATATTTTTCTCACACTTCACATTACCTAAATAAACATAAATAGTCTATTATGATAAAATGACTTTAAAGATATATTGTTGGGTAAATTCATTCCAAAATGTTCATTTTTTCATTCTATATTTAGGTTGTGAGTCATGTTGACATGAGATATACTAGAATTTGATTCCTCCATGGCGGCCATATTGGATTTTTGGGGGTGGCCCCATATCTGAAAATATTTGGAATGTTATTACCTACAACTGTGCTAACTTTCATGCTTTTAACATAAAGTTCACAACTGACCCTATATTTGTCACGAAACGGCTTCACTAAAGGACACAGACATCTAAAGCGCCCAAGTCCAATGACACGTCACATTGATAGCGTATGACCACCCCCTGCTACAAGACACGCAAAACCTCTACAGCACACAGAAAAAGTAATTCGTCTGATGATGTCACGTGATATATATCGCTATTCCTCTTGGGGTACGGTGGGGGTGGTGTAGGATCTGTTTTTGTCGGTCGGTTGGCTGGAGGATGTGGTCGTTGTCGAACACGACGATCCATGACATCACAGAGGTGTTCTATGGATGACATGTTGGGGGGCGTGCAGGCCACGGCAAAACGTTGACGTTGTTGGCTGCAAGGAAGTTCCGTGCGATTAGGGCTGTTTAGGGTCTAGCGTTGGCATGCTGATACATCACACCACGTGGCAGCTGTTGTAGAAATGGTAGGACAATCGGACGAAAAATGTCATCCATGTAGGGTGAGCTGTGGTGTTCTCACCTGCCCACAAATCCCTCCCTACACCATAACACCTTGCTGCTCGACCTCCTGAACGCAACATGCCGCCGTTCGTTCGTTAAACACGCTGTCTTCCATCTCTGAAAAGGACATCCATTCCGGGCTTCATCTTCATCAATCTCTGACGACGATGTTGCGCTGTCAATAACTGTCCACTGTAAGGTCTGTAAGCGATAATTCCGTGAGCCCTGTGTTGTCTTGCCACTGTCTGTCGCCTAACCACAAGGCATTGTCCGGGAAGACGTCATTGTCAGGAATCGATTCCGTAGATGCGAAGTACGCAAGTACCGGGTTTCATTGGGCGAAGTTACCCTGGATCTACCTGTTCTTGGCCTGCCTGGTGTCTGCTCGGTCTGTCCGTAACGTTATACCAGGTTAGTTAAGCAACACGGAGCAACCAAACATTTTAGCAATGTAGACATGGGCACAGGCCCTTGTGATATTGCTTAAATATTTCTAGATCAATTAATATCACGAGTGTCAGACATCCAATAGGATAGTACATTTCTGATACTGGTCATATTAACTGACCAAGAAATATTTAAGCAACGACACAAGGGCCTGTGGGCATGGATGACTCCCATCTGTATCATACCCAGGACCCGCTCGCGTTGTTCCGGTATCAATCGTGGCATTTCTGTGGTGGTTTTCTGTAAGTGTGAGCGTCTGACATGTCGTCCGTATCATCTATATACCCTTTTGCATTTTCTACAAAACACGTTTCGTGTAGGTGTGTCACTTTCTGCATAGATATTTTTGGTGTTTAGACGATGTATTTTGTATTGATTTAGATTGAACTTGTGTTTGTAAATTTTTGCAATTTCATTTTTAAAGTGGTAAAGTTTCTTTTTTTTCTATATGATGTGATCATTGTATTCACAATTGCTTTCATGTAAAAAGAAATATTGTTTAAATTTGTCGCTTAACTGCCCCAAACTGCCACTTTATTATTCTTTCCAAACAATTTTCAATTACCGAAACATACTCCTTTTAAGTTTCTAACATTTCAAATAATCATTCATAATTTATGATAAACTTAAATATACACTCCTTGTGCAACATCTATCGATAAGTTTGTATGTTGTGCGCAATTCTATTCGCTACAACTCGATATCAAGTGGATCGAAACTATGTTTCTGTAGTACTATAGATGGGTGTTATGTATACATATAATACACTTGAGTTCAGATGTATAAATATATATATATATCATGTTTACGCGCTGGTAGGTGTAGTCATCATTTCGTGTAGATAGTGAGTATAGACTGTTCACGTCACGGGTACGTTTAGAATACTTTATAGTATGTATAAGCATTTCCTGTGTCTAAGCGGACACCAACTGCTTCTAAGATCACATATTTGAAACATCGGTAGGACGAAATGTTGTTATTTGTAACAGGTAACACGTGCGTTACCCCGAGCTGTGTGTGCAGGTGTTCCGTCGCTGCGGGCCATTGGGTCAATAGTCTGACCTATTTTTTAATCCCAGATACATACTTATAAACAGTCAGTGAGTATGGTTTTACGCCGCTTTTAGCACGGCGAATATCACGGCGGGGGACACCAGAAATGGGCTTCACACATTGTACCCATGTCGGGAATCGAACCCGGGTCTTCGGCGTGACGAGCGAACGTTTTAACCACTAGCCTACCCGACCGCCCCTAATTATGAATTAGAGATCACAATAATTATGAGTTGTAGCAAATAAATAAAAGGGGAAAAACCCTTTTCATATCCATGCGAAATATCTCCTAAAAGATGTAGAGTCCACCGTGTGATTCAGACAAAAACGTTATCCCCTGTTATTTCAGAAAACAGACAAAGTGCATTTACTTGACATTCAATTTTTGGATTCGAACCCAGGAATATGTGTCAGGATTCTGTTGTCCTAGCCATCGTATTTCACCGCACCCTGATTTGACATAATAAGGAAGCAATATTTAGAGATTCGAATTCGTGATAAATTGAAATAGGCTAATGGAACCACATGTTTTAATTCCAGGTCGCGGCAAGGTTGTTTATGGTGTGTCATGTGACAGTCACGTGGACGGAACTAGTTCCAATGTATTAACCCTCCTAGTGCTGGACGAGGTGCCCAAGCGGTCTTGAATAAGGGAGACAACTCATGCGACAAGGGGAGATAACTCTCCCTTGTGTCGGTTAGCTTCTGGGGGAATAACTTCCTTCGAACCGGATTACAGTGCACGCATGTATGAGGTGTGACAGTTAACTCTATAAATGATAACGTTAAGTTACATCTTTTGCGGCAATAGTACAGCATCTTCAAACCCTCAGCCAACAGTCGCCTGGGTCGAGATTTTACTTTACCATTTACGGCTGTTGAATCTTCTTTGGGTTCGAATCCCGGTTCGCCCTGATTAGGTTTCTAGGTTTGTCAGTGATATACCCATGCTCGTGGGTTTCATCAAAATGGTAAACATCTGTGACCTGCCTCACTTCTGGCTTCCACCCTCCACCAAGACCCCCCTCTCCACCCCCACCCCCACACCCTCCACCCCCACCCCTCAAGCTTTTAGGCTGTGACGTAACTGGAATACATTTCAAAGCGGCGATAAACTCAACTCACTCACTCATTCACTGTAGAATCTTCGGGTTTCATTTAGTATGTAAAGATTATTTTGGTCAAATGCATTTGCATAATGTTAGAAGTCGTTGTGAAAATTGTCTGATACGATCTTTTAAACACAAGCATATTTTAGACTTTTATAAAAAACAACCAAAACTCTTTCCATGGGCTCATTTAAATCTCAACAATATAGAATATGGGTCACGTGGCACTTGCGAGGTGTCTGCGAGCATGGATTGGCCCAAGTTGTTTGTTTACTGGGAGACAATGCGAATAAGAACTACAAAACATATACCATGATACCAGGTGTTCGCACCAGTGAAGATCCGGGGTAGAATAGGTCTTCAGCAACCCATGCTTGCCGTAAAAGGCGACTATGATTGTTGTAAGAGGCGACTAACGCGATCGGGTGGTCAGGCTGGCTGACCTTCCATAATCAAAATAAATCTCTAAAAGCAGAGTTGATTGTACGGGTCCGACTATATCGTGAGCACGTTTTTATGAATCACTATCAAGTAGTGATCATACCAGATGCTCGCGAAGAGTGGAGCCTAGGCTGCCCAACCGTGGCATCCGCCACATACACATGCAAAGGCAAGTCAATTGTTCACTGAAAAACGTATTGTACACAACAGGGAATTGCATAAGTCACTGGTGTGTCAAATTTGAAAATGTCCTCAACGTGTCTACACAATACTCGCTCAACAAACTTTGTGTTTTTGAATATCAAATGAATGTGGTGCACTTAATTACCGTATGTTCAGAGGCACGAAAGCCTAATGGTGCAACTATGGTAGCAAATGTATTTTGTTTAAATCGAAATCCCTTGTTATTCAATTATTTGTTTATTTTTTCGAAGTTTCGTGTTCTTTCTGGTTACTTTGGTTAAATTTTGACGTTATTTCAATATTATCTAATTTGTTTTATGGAATTTACGAGAAAATAATCGAATATACGATAAAAAGCTCGAAGTTTCGAGAATTTGTTTGAAATAATTTAAATAACGAGAAAAATACTCGATTAAAAATAAGAAAATAATGCAAAAAGGTGACAACATTAAACTTTCCTACATAAACATATCTTTTAATCGCGTTTTTATTCATCAGAACGGCTTTTACAAAATCTGATATATAAAAAATTAAACTATCAAACTAAGTTTCAAGGTGAAGATAAAGAACTGATATCTTAAATCAATTACATTTCACCGTTGATATCCCATTAGTTGATGTGAAGTTTACGTCTTCCGTGAGTAAATGTGAAACTGCGTTATTCATAAAAACAATTTACTTCATAATTATAAGATGTCATCCTTCGTTTTTTTAGTTTGGAAAATGGAAAATATCGAAACCAGAAAATTAATACAGTAACCATTACCGCCGTTACTTATCAGGTCAAATTAATGGTGGTGAGGTGAGGTGAGGTGAGTTGAGGTGAGGTGAAATGGGGTTTAACGTCGCGTTCAAGATTATTGCACTTATATAGTGACGGGCATGTACGTGTGTGTGTGTGTGGCTGCTTGTATTAGTCCGGACTGGTGCCGATTTATAGTGCTAGCTCACTGAGATACCATGCCGCAGTTTAAAATGAATATCCCACTCAGAAACAGTATAATGACTCCGAGGCGACCAGTCCTTGTTTTAGCACCTTAATGTCGAGCGCCAGACAGGGTAACAACAAGTACCATCTTTTAACGTCTTTTGGTATGACGCGGTCGGGAATCGAACCCCGGACCTTCCGCTCAACGGGCGGACGCTCTACCACTAGACCACGGAGGCGTTTGTCAGATTAATGAACCACTGTGGTACTCCGACAGTTCATGAATGACCTAACACAGGTTTCCAGATTAAGAAATGAACTTTGTTCTCAAGCGTTAATGCCTATATCATTTACAAACGAAAGAAGCAATTTGGTAAGTATTAATGCGATATCTCTTTTATTCACAGAGGAGTCTAAGATCTGCTTGGACGTTTTGGATTTAGTGTGCGTGTCATATCTTCTCTCACTCCTTCCCTCACTCAATTACACATCCACACACCCACACACCCAGAAACATAACTTCAATGGAGTTGATCCAGTTTCAATTTTCTGGGTAGAGTTGCTTCCCTTATCTGCAAGGATCTCCATGGTCGTCGTTTGAATCCCATGTTCCTCCCAATTCTCATCCTAGGTCTATCAGCACCTGGTGCACCATGGTCGCACTTCATTCCAGGCAGCCATCAAATGTCGATGTCACACACGGCCAGGTGTCGTCCTTGTGTAAGAAAAACACAGAGTGCTACAAAGGGCTCCCAAGCTTTTCAGATTACCCACAATCCATTGCCGGTGGCCATACTGGAAAACTGAAATTATTGTTTACTTTGTGCGACCTTTGTGTGAAATTTCAACTTAATATCTTGAAATTTCAAGAAAAACTGAACCAAATTAAAAACTTCACAATCCTAAAATTTTAACATTTTGACCAGTTATCATTGTGTGCCCTTAGTGTGTATTTAAACAGTAATGGCCACGTATTGTCTTCAGATAACACCCGTTTTTGTGCAGGTGAATCGGTCAAAATCATGTGCACAGCACTATAGTGGCAAAAGTGGTATTTCACGTGCAACTGGTCATGTGGCCATAATACCGCACGTGTTTTCAGCCATACTTGTTACCAGTCTTTAACAAAAAAAGAAAAACACAAGAAAACAAAAGTCCTTACGGCCATTTGTCATGCCACGCCTTTCAAATGTGCAACGTGAACGTGCCATCGGCATGTTGCAGACGGGAACGTCCGTAGCTGAAGTCGCAAGGACGATGGGTTGTAGTCGACGGACTGTTTATGATTTACAGACGCGTCTACAGCAAACGGGTACCACCGCTGATCGCCCTCGGCCAGGTCGACCACGTGTGACGTCACATGCAGAGGATCGTCAGATTGTCTTACGTCACCTCCGTAATCGATTTTTGACGGCTACATCAACCAGAAATGAACTGTTTGGGGGTAGACTGAGTGCGCAAACTGTTCGAAACTGTCTGAGAACTGCTCACCTTCAAGCACGACGGCCATACTGCGGGCCGATTCTGACTCAATTACACAGATGTCAACGTCAATGGTGGGCACAGCGACACTTACGATGGACCGTCATGAACGTTACGCCCATCGTTGTGTACAGGAAGTTGACAGAAATCGAGGCGGAAGTGTCATGGTTTGGGGTGCTCTCTGTGGCAATGCACGTTCCAGGCTTCTTGTCATCCGTGGCAACCTCAACGCTGCTGCTTACCGCGACCAGGTACTGGCACCAGAACTTCTGCCTTTTATGGCAGCACATGGACCCGGTTTGATCTTCCAACACGACAATGCCAGACCCAACACAGCAATTTTGACAAGGAATTTCCTTCAGAATGCGGGAGTCAACGTCATGGACTGGCTGTCAAGGTCTCCCGACCTCAATCCCATCGAACACGTCTGGGATGCTCTTGGCAGAAGTCTGCGCACTCTCCAGGACCAACCACAGAATTTGCAAGATCTTGGCACCATTTTGCAGCAACAATGGCGTCGTCTTCCCAAGCATGTGTTCACAAGCATCACAAGGTCCATGCGTAGGCGTTGTGTGGCAGTTGTCAACGCACATGGTGGCCATACACGCTACTGAACTTGTGTGCCATCAGATTCTCGTGCTTGGGACTTATGATTTAAACTGTTGATGTTATTACCGAATTCAGAAGGTGCTTGGAACAAATTATGGTTACCACAGTTAATCAAAATCCTTCTTTGGACATTAATGATTAAAAATTACCTTCTCTGATACATTTGTCTCTTGTATATCATATATGGGATTACTTATAAAAATATGAAGTTTTTAATTTGACTCAGTATAGTATCGGAAATAATAAAAAGAAAAACAAATGGCCCTAAAAGGCTTCCGTACCTTTGACCCTTAAGTTGTGATTGTGGGAAATGTTGCTATTTTTTGGACGGAGCCAGAGCGTTGTATATTTTGGAATTCTCCATTTTAAAAATGCGGGATCCGCGCTTAGGAGCTCTATAATGTTAACTCAAACACATGGTTTATGATTACGTTTACCAGTCTTTCTCAATGACTATTAAGCTGCAACGCCAGGTAACATGTTAGTATTGATCAAATCCTATTCAGTAATGCACACTGCATTTGACAACATCTGGCAAAATGACTGCAATTAAGAATAAACATCACTGCAGTGTGAACCTCCATAGAGTGAGGAACGAACTGGATGTATGGACGTCCGAACGCATCATCTTTTATATCCCCATTTTATACCTCGAAGGATGTAGAAACATTTTTAACAAGCGTGACTGCATGTTTACAAGGACAGCCATACAAGACGTTGTTTTGTGAAAAAACAGCTACTCCAAACGAGAGAAAGTACGTAGTAAAGTCTTTTGTAGGTTGGTTACAGCAAATGTATTCAAACAATCATCATTAGATAAGAATGTCTGTTAAGAACTACATTGTCAGTCACATTGATGATTTTCTCTAAATACAGGACCTCAAGATGGCCACCACGATCATCGTGACGGCAGATTTCCGAACTTGCCAATGAACCTGTGGCGATTATTTGTGGATCCTGGCCGGTGACTATAAAGAGGTGTTGGTTAGATACGAACCGAGTCGATAGTTTGGGCTTGCGATTTTTCGTTCTGTTCGCTATGATGAGTCGTAGCGACGATATTCGGTCACGTGCATGCTGTCAAACCTTTTTCAATGAATGCAAGATCAACGTGGTTAAATTATCTGAAACAAGGCTTCTGTATTTATTCCTATTAAGGATCCCCAGGGTTTTCCTCAGGAATGTGGAAGTGTTATAAGGTAAAAATGCATCCTCAAAACCTTAGAAAATTATAACAAAGTCAACCTTTAAATTGATGGTTATACTTAAAAAACCTGATGAAAGTCGAAGTGTTGGCGCAAACAATCAGGAAATCAATATGGCGACGACAGTGACAGGATACTTCGGGATAACTTCGGTGGTGTTGTCGCCAATTAATCAATAGACATCTTTAATCGGTTGGTAGGTTCCGGTAATTTGCTGATCACAACACAAACACGAGTTCATAATCTGATATTGTTCTTAACCAATTAAAATGATCTATGAAGACAGGTGACAAAGACAGGCCAGGCCTGAACACTTTAAAATGATACCGTCAACATTAGGAGAGGAGAGTGCGGTTTGCAGTCGATCGAGTCGAACCATGATCTTTCTAAGTCCTCCCAACTTAGTGACGAGCCTGGCCGGTCTAATCCGGTTGTGTATTGATAGATGGACTGAGAGTATAAGTAAAACTAATGTGAGTAAAACTGGTTTTGCGTTTCTTTATTATGCGAGTATAAATGCTGATGAGACAATTCGGAGTAAGCGTCGATAGACCAATCACTACTTGACCGAGATGACCCGATGCTGTCCAGACGAGCTGTAAAGTCATGGCTTAACAGACCATGGCCCACCTGCACAACGCGATCTTAGCGCTAAGATGATCGTAACTCCCATACTTTAACATAGGCTTACAACAGTCGTAGCGCTAAGATCGCTTTGTGCAAGTGGGCCATGACAATAAGGAAAGGCAATGCGTTTAGGTAACTGTAGTAGATCCCACTATGACGCCCGAACGTCAAAATGTGTCGTTCATATACATGTATACGCTGTTTGCGGATTACCAAGAGACCGTAATACATAGTACTTGTTGTAACCCATCCCAGAGGGCTAGCACTATAAAACCAGCATTAGTCCGGACCCAGTACAAACAGCCACACACACACACACACACACACACACACACACACACACACACACAAACACACACACACACACAAACACACAGTTTAACATGAATGTCCCAGTCAGACACTGTATACTGACTCCGAACCGACCAGTCCTTGTTTTAACCCCTTAATGCCGAGCGCCAGACAGGGTAACAACAAGTACAAAGTTGAAATGTCTATTGGTATGACGCGGCCGGGGATCGAACACCCGGTCCTTCCGCTCTCCGCGGCCCGTGCATGCCAGTCGCTTTATAAATAAAATGGTCTTGAAAAACCAGTTTCACCTCACAACACGGGTGAAATAGAGGGTAGCGATGTTGAAAAGTGCAGTATGATGTTGATGTTAAACCCATCTGTGTAGATGCAAGGTGTATTTGTATTCATTACATGTTGTAATTTAGTGAGGTGAGGTGAGGTGAAATGCGGTTTAACGTCGCGTCCAAGATTATTGCACTTATATAGCGACGTGCATGTACGTGTGTGTGTTTGTGTGGCTGCTTGTACTAGTCCGGACTGATGCCGATTTATAGTGCTAGCACACTGAGATAGCATGCCGCAGTTTAACATGAATACCCCGGCGGTCTGTAATTTAGTCATTAAATAACAAATAAACCTGTTTGTCCTAATGGCTTGTTGCTTAATCGCAGCTTTGAAAGAGAATGGGACACAAATGATTAAAAGACAGTGTTTATTCTACTGGTACACAGGAATATTGGATCTGACGAGTTTTCCATTTCGGCAGGTTCGGCCTTGGCCATGACCTTGAACTGAAATGAAGTCATGGAATGACGTTGAATACAAGGATCATAACCTGTATTTCTCGAATACTTTGTCAGGACAACACAAACGATTTGGAAGCTGATGATTAAAACTTAAGCCTATTTCCAACATAATGCATGTTAGAACAAAAGTAATGTTGATATACTCACCTCCAAAACAAATGCACACATTAAAATATGAAATATCCGAAAACGAAAAGATGAATGCATATCACCTCTTTAGGGTGTGCGTTTGTTTTGGAGGTGAATATATGAACATTCCTATTGATCGTTTGGAAGTGAGTATATATAATAAGTCTAATAATAATAATATTTAAGAAATTACAACAGAGTAAAAACGGCAATCTCAATCATCCAGGGTATTATATCTATATTCTAGTGAGTGAGTGAGTGAGTGAGTGAGTGAGTGAGTGAGTGAGTTGGGTTTAACGCCGCTTTTAACAATATTCCAGTTATATCGCGGCGTGTCAGCTTAATGTGGGAGGAGAGCCCGAAGTGATGCAGGACTCAGACGTTTACCACTTCGGTAAAACCCACGAGCACGGGTATAGTGCTGACAAACCTAGAAACATAATCGGGGCGAGCCGGCATTCGAACCCACAATCATAGGTTTCTGGCGTGCCCAAGGGACGCAACTCTGCACAGCGAATCGCGGCGCCTTAGACGACTCGGCCACTCGTGACCCCTATATAATATCATGGAGGTATAATACCCTTGATATTCGAAAGTGATTTTGCTGTTAAAATTACTCATTCAAGGCTTTGGAAAATGAAGCGGAAGCCATTACCTACCTGAACTGGATTCCATGGAATCTAATGGATCAGGCTGTGTCCGTGTAAATAAGGACTGGTCTGGGGATACACGCTAGTTTGACCCCCTGCGTAGGGATATGAGCCAACTGACCCGGCGTAGGGATATGAGCTAACTGACCCGGCGTAGGGATATGAGCCAACTGAACCGGCGTAGGGATATGAGCCAACTGACCCGGCGTAGGAATATGAACCAACTGATCCGGCGTGGGGATATGAGCCAACTGATCCGGCGTAGGGATATGCGCCAACTGACCCGGCGTAGGGATATGAGCCAACTGACCCGGCGTAGGGATATGAGCCAACTGACCCGGCGTAGGGATACGAGCTACTGGTGGAACTAGCGTAGGGATAGGATCCACCGAGACCAGAGTAGGGGTAAGATCCACTATGACCAGCATGGCCTGGGGCGTCTAGGTGTACGTAGGGATAGGAACCGGATGAGCTAGCGTAGGGATAGGATCCACCGAGACCAGAGTAGGGGTAGGATCCACTATGACCAGCATGGCCAAGGCCGTCTAGGTGTACGGGATAGGAGATACTGCCACCATAGTAAGGATACGACCCTCCGTGTCCGAGGTATGACGACCCCCCGTGACCCATATAAGGGTAGCTTCCACCCATGTATGACCCCTGGCCAAGGCCGTAGATACCCAAGCCGTGCATACGGGCCCCGAGGAGCAGGGGACTATGCATGTATGGCAATGGGTACAAGGCACGGGCCACTGCGGCCATGGCCATGACCACGAGGAGGAGCTGGACTGTCTTCATGTCTGGTGCTGAAAGTAAAATGAGGAGTTTGGTTTAACGCCAGAGTTTATGTTATATGATTGTGGTGAAAACTCAATCTGCAAGTGTTCGGTTTAACGTTTATGTTATATGATTGTGGTATGCAAGGGTTCGGTGTAACGCCAGAGTTTATGTTATATGATTGCGGTGAAAACTCAATCTGCAAGGGCTCGGTTTAACGCCAGAGTTTATGTTATATGATTGCGATGAAAACTCAGTCTGCAAGGGCTCGGTTTAACGCCAGAGTTTATGTTATATGATTGCGATGAAAACTCAGTCTGCAAGGGCTCGGTTTAACGCCAGAGTTTATGTTATATGATTGCGATGAAAACTCAGTCTGCAAGGGCTCGGTGTAACGCCAGAGTTTATGTTATATGATTGCGATGAAAACTCAGTCTGCAAGGGCTCGGTGTAACGCCAGAGTTTATGTTATATGATTGTGGTGAAAACTCAGTCTGCAAGGGCTCGGTGTAACGCCAGAGTTTATGTTATATGATTGTGGTGAAACGCAATCTGCAAGGGCTCGGTTTAACGCCAGAGTTTATGTTATATGATTGTGGTGAAAACTCAATCTGCAAGGGCTCGGTGTAACGCCAGAGTTTATGGTATATGATTGTGGTGAAACTCAATCTGCAAGGGCTCGGTGTAACGCAAGAGTTTATGGCATATGATTGTGGTGAAAACTCAGTCTGCAAGGGCTCGGTTTAACGCCAGAGTTTATGTCATATGATTGTGGTGAAAACTCAATCTGGCGCAGGTTGATTCGTTTTCCACTGTGGTGAAACTCACGATCACAGGTATGGTGTCGATGCGCCAAAGATCGTAATCGGGTCGGATCTGGGATTCGAACACATAGAGGGCATTGAGGCGGATACCTCCAGAGAGTGAGTGAATGAGTATGGTTTTACGCCGCTTTTAGCAATATTCCAGCAATATCACGGCGGAGGACACCAGAAATGGGCTTCACACATTGTACCCATGTCGGGAATCGAACACGGGTCTTCGGCGTGACGAGCGAACGCTTTAACCACATGGCTACCCGACCGCCCCACCTTCAGAGAGGATACTCCCACCACAAGAAAAGCACTGTGCTCAACCCACCTAGATATTTTAGTCGTTACAAAAACATGAATATATAGTACAAAAATAAAGATAGATGCAAAACCTCAGTTCCACATTTGCCGTATTTTGAAACAGACAGTATGAATTGTTTTGTCAAATGAACTTGAGAAATGAAATTGAAATGTTCTTCGCCAACTTGAAACTACAAACTTAATCCTTAAAAAGACCCGTGAAGACCTGGGATAGAACAAGTCATCAGCAACCCACGCCCATAGCGGTGAAAATTATATGAATGGATGCGAATCGGTGATGTCTACGAAATCCTAATGGTGCCACTTTGGTGCCATAATCATATTTTATTTAAAAACGAAGTTTCTCATTATTTCAATCATTAATTCGAAATTTCGATTACTTCGACCATTTTCTCGTTACTTCGATTATTTTCTCGTTATTTCAATTATCTTTTCGAAATTTCGAGTTTTTGAAATAAACTTGAAATTCAAAGAAAATAATTGTAATAAGGAGCAAATAATCGAAGTAACGAGAAGAAAATCGAAATTTATAGTAATTGAAACAAACTTGAAATAACGAATTTTTTTTGAAATTTCCATTGTTTGAAATAAACTTGAAATAACAAGAAGATAATCGAAGTAACGAGAAAATAATTGAAACACTGAGAAATTTCGATTGGAAAAAAAATAATTATTGTATCAAAGTGGCATCATTAGGCTTTCGTAGATGACATCACGTGCGTGTTCGCGAAAACTCACCTTCAGTTTATTTGAACTCCAGGGTGCCGTTTTACAAAGCGATGTTAGCGCCAAGATGACCATTACTCCCACACCTTGCCATATACTTACGACAATGTTAGAGCTAAGGATGGTTTGTACAAAGACACTTCAAATCTTTAAGACTGAACCAAACCTATGCAAACCCTTATAAAGACAACAACAGCACTTTGATCGCTTTGAGGACAGCGACCTCGATTCTGTTTACGTACGCACATTTCCTAAACACACCTCACTGTCAGCGATTAAAAAACGGAAGAAAAATATAATAAATTTAAAAACAAAACAAAAAACTTTTTACTCACAGAATCCTGACAATCTTGAACTTCAGATAAGAATCTGCTACAAGATCTGGAAGGTCTTCCTCCTCCAGGGTGGTTTATATGGTCATTTTGACAGGCGGTGGAAAATGGGTGATCTATCGCAACATCCCTGTTGCCGTAGCCGCAGGTATATGATATGTTTTTTTCGATCTATCAACGCTAGACATATTTTAAGAGAATAATGTTATTCTCTATATTTATTATGAGTTTTTAAATCTTTGAAATAATTACTCTGAAGGTTTAATTAAGATTAAATCTGTAATATATCAAATAATATATAAATATATATATGTCTATTTTATATGTATAAAATAGACAGCACGCGTTACATTTATCCAAACGAACATTATCTCAGACCATTTAGATAAAACAAACAAACATTTATCATACCTCCATGTCAGAATGATCTGATTGGTCTACGTGATCTTGATAAAATACTCTGTATTCCGTCTTGGACAGAAATACATTTCTCAGCGGGGAATAAATCTCTTATACCCCGCCACGGGCTAGTCAGGCTGGACGTGGATTTCTGAGAGGCAGAAAAAATCCCTTATACCCCGCTTCCAAATAAAAAGGCGCACACTTTTTCGGAGTCAATGGAAGTCACGTGACATAGCGCAAGCTCCCCTCCCCTCAATCGAACAGCTGTTTTCTATCAATTTTGAAATTGTTTTAATCCTTTTAAAACATGTCGGTAAGATAAATTCGTTGTAGCAGGATCACTCGGGTACATGGGGTTTTATGCCTAGGTTTTGTACCTAACGCGGGACGAATAAAACCCCATCCCTCGTGATCCTGCTACAACTTAAAATAACGTCAACGCCACACAATAATCGTTCTCGATTATCTTTCGTTAGTGGTCTAGTGGTAGAGCGTCCGCCGTGTAATGTACTGAATACTGCTACTGTAATGAATATAACACATATATATTCCAATTAAAGTAGACACTCACATTGATTTTCAGTCTAAGTCAAAGTCGTTGCCAGGGAAACTCCAGTTTTTCACTAGACCCAAATAATGTGCCAAGTTTGGTGAAGAAATATTGTACGGTTTTCAACATCTGCTCCGGAAACGAGCACTTCCGCCATTTTTAGTCAAAGTAAAAGTCGTTACCAGGGAAACTCGAAAAATATTTTTTGCAAAAATCCCAAACTATCAAAAGGCACCAGTTCAAAAGACCAATCTATGTGCCAAGTTTGGTTAAGATATCTCTCGTGGTTTTTGAGTTCTGCTCCGGAAACGAAACGGAACGTGCCGGACGGACGGACGGACGGACGGACGGAAGAACGGACGGACGGACGGCACCCATTCCACTTCGTGGCGGGGGGTAATAAATAGAAAAAAATATATAGATAATTGAGGAGTCCCTTAGTTCTAATTACTTGCAAGTTTGCCATCACATTGCTAGACCGCCTCCGTGGTCTGGCAGTAGAGTAGTACTTGTAGTAGATGGTACTTGTTGTTACCCTGTCTAGCGCTCGGCATTAAGGGGTTAAAGCAAGGACTGGTCGGCTCGGAGACAGCATACTGTGTCTGAGCGGGGTATTCATGTTAAACTGCGGCATGGTATCTTAGTGGGCTAGCACTATAAATCGGCATCAGTCCGGTCTAGTACAAGCAGCCACACACACACACACACGCACACACGCGCGCGTACATGCACGTCGCTATATAAGTGCAATAATCTTGGACGCGACGTTAAACCCAATTTCACCTCACCTCACCTCATTTATGCCGAACTTTATGAGTACCTGAACATGATATTAGAATAGTGGGTGCATAAATGCATTTTCCTCAGACATCCCTTAGATACAGATTTCACAACAGCCCTATTCCCACCTAATGCTTTCGCTCTTCAATGCCCGAAGCATCAGCTATTTTATCTTTGAAGGTAGAAACATGTCTTGCCATCAATCATATCACATTTAATGAGTTTTAAAGATGACGACATTATAATATGACTTGGAGACGTTTTTCAAATCTCGGCAATATGGAATAGGGTCACGTGGCACTATGTGAGCGTGTCTACGAGCAAGGATTGGCCCACGTTGTTTGTTTACTGGGAGACCATGCGAAAAAGATCTACAATACAAATAATAAGATATACGATGTACGTTAAGTAATAAGCACACGCTTATGAAGGATACTAGGTGTTCGCACCAGTGAAAATCCAGGGTAGAATAGGTCTTCAGCAACCCATGCTTGCAGTGAAAGGCGACGGTGATTGTCGTAAGAGGCGACTAACGGGATCGGGTGGTTGGTGCATGTCATCGTATCCCAATTGCGTGGAAAGCACGGAAACATATGGTACAAGTCAAAATAGGGAATTGCATCAGAAATCATTTTGGCCATAAGACTCTTGCTCAGACGTTGCTTGATCAAGGTTACAACATTCAAGGCCACAGTAAAGATTTCCAAAACAATTACGGTAGACATGGGGAGGACATTTCCAAATTTGACTCATCAGTGACAAAAATGATGTCCGATGCAGTACCCTATTTTGATTTGTACCATATGTTCCGGTGCTTTTTCAGGTGAACAATTAACTTGCCGGTGCATGTGTTTGTGACGGGTGCCACCGTAGAGCAACTCATATTGACGCCACGGAATCCGTATTTTGAACGGTAGATCTCGGGGTGACTCTGTAGGTGCTTTTACATGTTTTGTAAACAGAGGCGCTAGTAGTGTTGACTACATGTTGTGTTCAACTGATTTATTTAGGTCTATTTTAAATTTCAGTGTTGAACAGAACAGAACGGTTTATTCTCTCCAAACCGTCGGCGGCGGTACGAAAGAGTACACAAGAATAAGCATGTTCACATTAAGTATTACTATGTGACCAGATGGCAGCATGCCATGCAGGGATATATTACCTCTTTTCTGTTTTGTGTTTTCGTACTGCTTTAAAAAAATTCATCGATAAATCTTGAAAGGTTCTGAAGATCTCTGGCGTTTTGACTGGACAACAATGTATACAAATTAGACCATTTATTTTGGTAGGAAATTCGTAAGTATACAAGTCTATGTTTAACAGAGCTTGGCATCTAAACAAATAATGACATCCGTGTACAACTGAAGCATTCGTGACCAACTCGTGTTATTCCGGGACAAGCCATTCGTGACCAACTCGTGTTATTCCGGGACAAGCCGAATAGCGACTCGTGCCCCTCTGATGGCCATTTTTGCGACCGGGTTCCGTCTTGGCGCAAACGGGCATACCTAAAACAATTGTCAACTCTTTGCGTAATGGTTCACATATATTTCCCTATATAGTGTATATATTTCAGATGCAAGTTAAAGCACATCGGGACATGCGGTATTATACAGTATGGTTGAACACATTTAACTGTGTCTTGGGTATATTTTAAGATGCAAGACATACATAAGATCAAAAAATATTTCCGAGGGATTCTTTGACGAAGAACTTGAAATCATACGCGCACTCTGATTGGTTTGTCGTATTTTCGCACATAAAAATAATCGATAGGGGGATGAGTCTTCTTGCAGGTTACGGAAAGGGGCGAGTGGTGACGAATGCAACTGAAGGAGAGTTGTACAGTTCACATACACGATCTTCCTCCTTTACATTATTCCAACGGCCGGTTTCAATTGGTGAATTAGTTACATGTTCTGAATTTTAAGATTGGGACATACATAGTTTTGACATTAAAATGTATCGAAAGATACAATCTAGTAATTTTAATAATTTAGGCTTTTCTGTCAGATACAGATTAAAGTGAAATTACTTCCTTTAATTATGTTGAAGCCAGGGCAGAATCGGATCATTTCCCGATAACATGTCAACTGAAACGCTATGAGAAAGATATAGTCTTATGGCATCAGGGGGCACGGGTGGCCCAGTCGTCTAAGGCGCCGCGATTCGCTGTGCAGAGTTG
The DNA here is from genome assembly GCF_022045235.1 of Haliotis cracherodii. Lineage (NCBI taxonomy): Eukaryota > Metazoa > Mollusca > Gastropoda > Lepetellida > Haliotidae > Haliotis > Haliotis cracherodii. The sequence goes on from NW_027266343.1 coordinate 38,199,118, forward strand.
CGTCCCTTGGGCACGCCAGAAACCTATGATTGTGGGTTCGCCCCGATTATGTTTCAAGGTTTGTCAGCACCATACTCGTGCTCGTGGGTTTCACCGAAGTGGTTAACGTCTGAGACCTGCTTCACTTCGGGCTTTCCTCCCACATTAAGCTGACACGCCGTGATATAACTGGAATACTGTTAAAAGCGGCGTTAAACCCAACTCACTCACTCACCGAAGTGGTAAACGTCTGAGACCTGCATCACTTCGAGCTTTCCTCCCACATTAAGCTGAGACGCCGTGATATAACTGGAGTACTGTTAAAAGCGGCGTTAAACACAACTCACTCACTCAATTATGACATCTCTGCTGTTTAGAAACGGTTGTGGCATCCAGCAAAAGCAGAGACATTGAAAAAGGCTTCAGAAAGTGAGTAAGATATGCTTTCTCTGGAGGAGTTTGATAACATTTCATCGAATAATACATCGCTTGCTTCCCATACTCTTATTGACAGTATAGAATCGTCCGCTTTGAGCTGTGGTGTGACACCGAGTGTAAATAACAATAAGTTCTCCAAGAGTGCTGCATGGTTTGATAAAGACTGCAGGAAGTTGAAAGTTGTCAAATATAAATTACTGGACAGTTTTAGACTCACAGGTGAATTTGGATATTTGAGAGTTTCGTAAGGTCCGAAATAAATTCAGACAGATGTGTCGTCATCGTAAAGAACTGTTTTATTCTAAAGCAACAAATGATATTTTTGGATTCATGTGGAGGCTTTTAATAACACCTTCATATAGACCGTGCCTTCAATTGGTCGTGCTTCAAGGGCTGAACACTGTTTTAAACATCCAAGATGCTGTCATCGTTGATGGGGGCGGTCGGGTAGCCTAGTGGTTAGAGCGTTCGCTCGTCACGCCGATGACCCGTGTTTGATTCCCGACATGGGTACAATGTGTAAAGCCCATTTCTGGTGTCTCCTGCCGTTGGAATATTGCTAAAAGCGGCGTAAAACCATACTCACTCACTCATCGATGATGACTTACTTTCGATGACGATGAGTTTTCACGATGAGATATCAGACAGCTGGGCTGTTCGTCATCATGATGCCTGTCTTGTTTAACAGAGGCATCAGTATGGAGAGATTGAAAAATCTAAAAGTTACGGTGGCCCATAAGGGACATGGAGTCTGTTTTTCAATATTTTGATATTTCACTTACTTTTATCGTAACCTTTTGCAAATTAACACGATTTGTCTTACAAATATGTGATAAATCATGTGTAAAGAAGATATTGAATCGTTGAAAAGTGAAACGAAAATGTCACTTTTTCGTTTCACTTTTCAACGATTCAATATCTTCTTTACACATGATTTATCACATATTTGTAAGACAAATCGTGTTAATTTGCAAAAGGTTACGATAACCTGACCTTTTCGTTTTGATCTTTGACATTTCCATTTTAGTTTTTGACATTTTCGCTTCACATTTCAGCGACTCAATAGCTACTTGAAAGTACATTTTCCATGTTTTCGGTTGTTTTTATACATGATTTATCACATATTTGTACGACAAATTGTGTTTATTTGCAAAAGGTTATGATAAAAGTAAGTGAAACATCAAAATATTGAAAAACAGACTCCATGTCTCTCATGGGCCACCGTAAAATAAAGCTAACAAAGCACTGTCCTCTGTAAAAATCATTGTTAAGAGTTTACAAGATATATCCCCTGCAGCTCTATTCAAAATCTTTTATGTCCAGATAAACCAATCAGTTCGTATGCATCTGAGATATGGGAATTCCAAAAATGGACTGTCTTAAACAATTTCATGTAAGATTTTGCAAATATGTCTTAGGTGTTAGTTATAATTGTACTAATGTTGCTATCCTAGCTGAATGTGGGAGACATTAAATTTTGTTGATTCTTTATTGGTTAAATACTGGCTCAGACTTCATGAACTGCCAGAAATCAGATATCCAAAACAGAGCTCTCACACTTTGCCGAGGTGGTTGCCGAGGTGGTTGCCGAGCTCTCCCGAGCCTAACTCGGTTAGGACTCGGGAAGAGACTACATATATACGAGTATCATACGGGTACGCTACGAGTTCTGTACGAGCACCACGAGGTCGCCACGAGGTACTACGAGTAGGACGAGTGTGTTACGAGTTTGTTACGAGTTTACTAGGAGTTTGCTGGCGGCCCGACTGTTTTGAGCAGTTCCAAAACTCTCGTAGATGAGTACGAGGTATCCCGAGTTACCCCGACCTCGCTACGAGCTCCATGCGAGTACCCCCGAGTCAGCTCGGGTCAATACTCGGGACGCAACTCGGCAAAGTGTGAGAGCCCCTTTACAAGCTAGACAAGTTAGGACAAAAATGTGGGTGTATCATATTAAAACGATATGGTTTCGATATGGATATAGTTTTGTATGGGATGCATAGGGTGTTGGCAAGAAAGAAACCTTTTCGTTTAAATTTGAAACAAGGATAAACAATTGCCACGTGCAATCTGTATTTTCGTATATTTCCAACTGTTCATCATTGGATTTTATTCTGAAATTAAACAATCGTTCTGTATAGAAACCTACATGTTGAACATAAAATCAAAAGACGCAAGGAGTAAAATTATTTTATCAATTACGTGGGTGACCACGTTCAGCATCTTGACTCCTGCGAGTTTCTAGGGCTTCGGTCCTGCCCCACACTGAAGCACATGTACCACATGTAGTGTCTCCTTAGGCATGTGACTTTGATCGAAATGTGTCTCTGTTCACCCAGCAGTGAGTGGGTACCCGGCAGGATGAGATGGTAATGTGGCTGTTAACCATTTAGCGCCTCACAGGCAGCTTGGGTTGTATACTCCCCATGAAAATCGAATGCTCACTGATCCATTGACTGGTGTAATAATGTAGGCGCCATGAGCACACGAGCTGGTATGGAGTAAAAATGGAATCATTATTATTAGTAGTAGTAGTAGTTAATAGTATTATTATTATTATTATTATTATTATTATCATCATCATCATCATCATCATCATCATCATCAACATCATCATCATCATCATTACTAAGGGTTGCAGAACTACCCATTTACAAACATATTGGTAGACGTGATGGTCGTTTTGGTTAAACATCGCTTTCTCTAAAAAAAAGTCCAGTATATCATCATCTTCGTCAAAAACGTTTAAGAAATTTACCTTCGCACATCAAGAATAACTTCCTAATTCATTTCTTATAATGCAGTAATCTCGTTTATTTTCGTACTCATATTATATCAGTGATACTTTGTTTTTATACAGTTCCTTTCTATAGTAACGTTATTATTTTGCTGCAACTCCTGTTTTTGTTTCTTCAAAATTGACGTTTTAGGTACGTGAGGCTAAGGTATGTCTTCTGAATGAAAGTATTGTACGTCCGTTTCTCTGCATGTTTTCGTATCTCTGCCTGGACAGTTTCTCTGCTCAGTTTGCTTAAATACTTGTACATTTATCAGCATTTTATGTGTATGTCTTCTTTTGGTTCTTTTTCTGTGTGAAAAAATAATTTGTTCCAGAAAATCGTTGAAATTTGGCTTTACGTTCTGCGACAACATGCATTATTCACTTGTAATCTGGGTGTCTGGAAATATAGGTGTTAATGTTTGATTCTTCCCTTGAGATGTTTCAGAAAATGTTTGTCTTGAAGCCGAAGCAGAAAAAAGTATTATGGCCCTAACGAAAACCTCTGGATTTTGTCATGGCAATACTTGTTTCGTTTCTACCCGTGTAGATCCGTGGTAGAATAGGTGTTCTGTAACTCACGCTTGTCATTAAAGGCGACTATGCTTGTCGTAAGAGGCGACTAACGGGATCGGGGGGTCAGGCTCGCAGACTTGGTTGATGCATGTCATCGTATCCCAACTGCGTGGATTGATGCTCATGATATCAATCACTAGCTTGTTTGTTCCAGACTCGATTATTTACCGACGTCATATCGCTGGAATATTGCTGAGTGCAGCGATAAACAACACAGAAGAAACAAAACTTGTTTCGTTTGTTACAACTTATATACTGAACAAAAAACGTGGTTGGCGAAGACTGAGGACACAATTGCATATACATATCTACCAAAATATTCATGATTCCTAACTTGTTCAGTATATGAGCAAATATAATATGTTACCAATCGCTTCATTTGTGTCTTTAAAATGGCTTTTACTAATTTCTTCCTTCATGTGTTCATCACTCTCCTTGCCGCTGTCGACAAAATGACCAAGTCCCCAGGTGTCGTGTTTGTGCGATGTGTTTTGGCGCTATGTTCAGACTGATTTGAAAAAAGCCATCAAAACAGCGCTGAACACTTACAGCATGTTTTTGTCTCTAAACTTCCGGGAGTGTGTTGTACTCCTCTACATCAAAGATGTCTACTTCTGGTTCACTCGGAAGTAGAAATAAGGTACAGTCGAAGGTACCAGGATCACAGAGGGCATCTTACCCGAACGCAACAATACGTTTAACCAATAAGTACGTAAGTGAGTGACTTGGGTTTCAGTTATAGCAACACGTTGTAGACTGGTGAAACCCATCAGCATTGTATGGTGCTGTAAAACAGATTCATACACCGGGGGAATCTTGAATTCAAACCCGCGATAATAGGATCCACGAACACCTAAGGGAAACAACTCTGTTCAGATATTTAACGCCTGGACCGTCCGTGATCCACTTTATCCAAAAAAAGAATTAATTTTAAACCATGAACATCGCAAACACCAACGTCAACAGCAATATGACGTCAACTGGAAGGCAGAAAATGATTTGAACCTTTTCGAATGAGTGAGTGAGTGAATACTGTTTTATGTCACCAATAGTTCAGCTATTTCTTGACCTGCCAAACCAGAGGTTGATATTATGACCGCCGTCGAGGTAAAATGACCGATTGACCGAGTCTGGCCACCCGATACACTTTAGACGTCGGCTTAAGACAAACATACGTGGGGTCAGGAGTCCCCCAGGGGGATTGTTTCATCACAGGTCTCAGAATGAAAAAAATGACAGAACTTCATCAGTGCTCAAGAGCTTTATTTTCTTATTTTCTTTCTCCGACCCTACAGCTGAGGCAACCAGACAAGCGACGGAGCAACGTAAAGGACTTCCGGGAGTGTGATACCTTCAACAGAAATAATAACAACCTTACCACCACAATGGCTGCCATTTATCAACACAACAAAATTATTAGAATGAAAGGTATATTTAAATCAGATTACGGACATAATATATAAAGTTCAATGCATCCCATTCTACAGATAAATCCATGGTACTTTTAGAAATATAACGCAACAAAATTATTAGAAACAAAGGTATATTTAAATCTGATTACGGACACAGTATATAAAGTTCAATGCATCCCATTCTACAGATAAATCCATGGTACTTTTAGAAATATAACAACAAAATTATTAGAATGAAAGGTATATTTAAATGTGATTACGGACATAGTATATAAAGTTCAATGCATCCAATTCTACAGATAAATCCATAGTACTTTTAGAAATATAACACAACAAAATTATTAGAATGAAAGGTATATTTAAATGTGATTACGGACATAGTATATAAAGTTCAATGCATCCAATTCTACAGATAAATCCATAGTACTTTTAGAAATATAACACAACAAAATTATTAGAATGAAAGGTATATTTAAATCTGATTACGGACATAATATTTAAAGTTCAATGTATCCCATTCTACAGATAAATCCATGGTACTTTTAGAAATGTTGCAGGATTATGAAAAGATTTATTTCTGTGTATGTGTGAAATCGAGACCTTGACCATGCTATTTTATTGCCAAAAATCTTAATGATAAGATGTTAAGGGGAAAAATACCTGTTTTCAAACCCGTTCTACCCATTGATGCCGTCACCAATTCCAGTTCCTGTTCCTGTGCCCGTCCCAGTTCCTGTCCCTGTTGTGGTTGGTAAAGTTAAACCATTGCTATTAAATCCGGTGAATCCATTTAATCCAGTGAAACCGCTGAACCCGTTGGTGAATCCGTTCAATCCGGTGTTGAATCCGTTGTTGAATCCGTTCAATCCGGTGTTGAATCCGTTCAATCCGGTGTTGAATCCGTTCAATCCGTTCAATCCGGTGTTGAATCCGTTCAATCCGGTGTTGAATCCGTTCAATCCGTTCAATCCGGTGTTGAATCCGTTGTTGAAACCGAATTGGTTTAAACCATTTATGTTTGCCCCAGTAAAACCGGAGAAACCCGGAAATCCCTGGAAACCGTTCAGGCCCGGCTGGAAGGTATTGAATCCGTTTAGACCGTTTAAGTTGGTTTGTCCGGTTCCTGTTGTGGGAAAGCCGAAGCCAAAGCCGACAGTGGTTCTCGGAACGGCCAGGAAGCCAAAACTACCACCGACGTTGCCGAGTCCGCTTAAGCCTCCTAAGCCTCTTAAGCCTCCAAAGCCTCCTCCGAGTCTGCCAATGCGTCCAAAGCTACCAAACCGATTATACGGGTTAAATAGTCCTATTTGCGCGTTTGTTGCCAAGACGACAGCCAGTAAAACGAGGAGGGTGGGAACAGACTTCATTGTTAGGGGTAACTGTCAAAATAAAATAAACACGTCAACACCAGAGAATAACCAGTCTCGATTATCCGACGAAACAGATTCCATTGGGCGTAAAAGTCGAAATAACAGTGAAAGGGAGCACTGAAAATCACTGATGACACCAGGTGTTTGCGAAAAGGATAAACTGCCCGACCTACTGTATGTGTCTAATACAGAACATATACTGATGGACAAATATAAAATGGACGCGAGGCAATATTAATGCTTAAAAAGGTGTCCGATGATGTGTGATCAGCGTTAGTATCTGCCCCGTCAGCACATTTAGAAAACATCTACATGCTATACAACAAAGTCTCCCCGTTCGCATATTTGATTCTATCGGTATATGAGTTCTGTAATTCTCAATGTCTGAGAACACCCGTTAAGATTCCCGGTCAGAATTGAAGGCGACTAACGGGATCGGGTGGTCAGGCTGGCTGACTTGGTTGATGGATGTCATCATATCCCAAATGCGTAGATAATTGCTCATGATGCCAATCGCTGGATTGACTGGTCCAGATTCGATTATTTATTATAGGCTTAAACAAGGACTGGTCGGCTCGGAGTTAGTGTACTGTGTCTGAGTGGGGTATTCACGTTAAACTGCGGCATGGTATCTCAGTGAGCAAGCACAATACATCGGCATCAGTCCGGACTAGTACAAGCAGCCACACACACACACACACACACACACACACACACACACACACACACAGATTCGCACGTGCAGTAATCTTGAACGCGACGTTAAACCCAATTTCACCTCACCTCAGTGTTGTAGAGTAGTAACAAAGACAAAAAATGTATTCTTGTAAGCTAATTCACCAAACACAACACAGAACCCTGAATATAAAAGACTCACCTTGAACAGACGGTCGGGCCGAGCTTCTGGTTCCGATCGAAAAGCGTTTTACGGTTTTATATATTATCCCATGGGCATGCAATGCAATCAGCGCCGTGATTATCCGAGGGGGCATAACCCATGTAATCTGTCAGTCAAATCACTCAAATTGACAGCAGAGTCTTTGAAGCATCAGGGAAATGACTAACATTTTGTTGTTCATAATAAGTCTATACATCTTTCGGCAAACTGATTTTTTTGTCAATCATGATACTCATTTGTGCGATCTGCGAGTACGTATGATATGAAGAGATTTGTCCGGAGGTTATGAATCGTAATAGAATCGATATCCGGTCGATTTACAACTAAAATACACTGTGTAACCAACAGACAACCGCAGATTTACAATGTATAACCGATATATATTTGTTATATGGCAGTTGAGATTGTTGTTGGTTTGTTTCTGGTGATTGTTGATGCCAGAGTGTTTGTTTCTGGTGATTGTCGATACCAGCGTGTTTGTTTCTGGTGATTGTCGATGCCAGCGTGTTTGTTTCTGGCGACAAAGCGTGACTGGCGCCCGAAGGATGCCGAGTACTGTAGCTGTCAATCTGTTCTGGGAGTATGCTCTTTAGTGTTACTTCCCTTGTGTTATAGGGCCTGTTACGTATTGCTGGCGACACTTATTTGATCCATTGTATTGCCTTTTTTTTATCGTAAACCAAAATCTGTGTGCTTCAAAATATTTTGTTAACTGTTCGTGTGGTCATTTACCGATTTCGTTCCGTATAAGTGATTTATCCTGCATCGCAGAAATCCACGTGCAGCCTGACTTGTTCGTGGCGGGGTATAAGGGATTTATTCTCCTGCTGAAAGAATATTTGGCTCAAAGGCGGGATACATAATATTTTACCAAGGTCACGTGGACCAATCAGATCTCATCATTGAGGTATGATGAACAAATTCATGCACCAGTGGTTTTCTCTATAAATATAGGGAAATATAGTGGTACAGTCCTGCTCGAGTAGGTGTACAGATGCCTTCTGTAATGGTATTAAATTAAAACGGTTAAGGATATTGATATTTTTTATTCCTGTGACTTTTTCAGAGAGAACGAGTCCATCTTGACTACAGGGGGCACGGGTGGCCCAATTGTCTGAGGCGCCGCAATTCGCTGTGCAGAGTTGCGTCCCTTGGGCACGCCAGAAACCTATGATTGTGGGTTCGAATCCCGGTTCGCCCCGATTATGTTTCTAGGTTTGTCAGCACCATACCCGTGCTCGTGGGTTTCACCGAAGTGGTAAACGTCTTAGACTTGCATAACTTCGGGCTTTCCTTCCACATTAAGCTGACACGCCGTGATATAACTGGAATAATGTTAAAAGCGGCGTTAAACCCAACTCACTCACTCACTCTTGACTACATGTCCGGCAGCAGTCAGATGCTCAAGACAAGTCTCCTTCCTGCTCGGTGCTGATCTTTAAGTCTTGGCAACCTCTGGTCAATCTCACTGTAAGTCCTCGTGTGGGGTGGTGGGCGGTCGCCATGGGTCATCTGGGTCAACGTTTTTCTCTCGGTCTTCTCAAAGCTCTGCAGCACCTTGACAAGAGCAACTGTGATAGGATGGGCGTCTGCACCACCTTCTTGAGATGAGAGTGCCATTCCTCGAGCTGGATGTTTCTCCAAGGACCGAGGTGGTGATGGTGGTTTCCGGGTCCCAAGACGGCTGGTCATCGACCCAGGTGTTGTCCATGGACCTACTGTCCCATCTTCCGTCTCTGCTTGTTCCATTCTTCAGTGAACGGTAGGAAGGACCCCGTGAAGGTCTAGTTGCCTCATATCCTAGTCAAGGACCTGCTGATTCTGATCATCGGAGTTGTCTTGGACTGACCTCGCTGACGCAGAGAACTACTCCCTTCAGTGCTACCTGGTCCTCTCGGAAATGGTTGTGTGGAGACTAGCTCCGGAAAACTTGCCCACTGTGGTACACTTCCCAGGCAGCAACCCTGAACACATTTCCAGTCTACACACGTTAATGTCAGGTTATTGAGTCTGTACCTGTAGCAATCAAAGATTTGTGAAGTACAGTAAAGTACCGTTATAACGAACTCAAAGGGAATACTAATTTTAGTTCGTTATAACCGTAGTTCGTTATAAGCATATATACAGCATAACTACAGCAAATAGTCGGACCAAAAAAGTAAGTTCGTTATATCCGTACGTTCGTTATAAGCGTGTTTGTTATAACCGTAGTGTACTGTATTTCTTAGAATTCATGACAGGGATTTTCTATAACTATATATTTCCCTCTCCACTTTGAGTAAACTAAATAAATAAGTAAAACAAAATTTCTTACAACATTTTCCTATTTACACCAAGCCATGAACTATCAGGAATAAACACGAGATACCACAGGAGAAGCATATACAGGGTATTCAGTTAGTCTGTTGCAACAGTGTAGGCAATAGTGAACTCCAACGTTGTGGAACAGCCCACCTGTGTGCACGGACGCGTTACACAGTCACTGAGCTGAAGCAACACACTCTATAGGATTTGTTGTCGCACCTATAGGATTTGCTGTCTTTATTTCCTCCAGTACTGAAGATTACACTTTCACATACTCTGTAGCTATTATTCCTTGTAGGCAGACCTAACCTTAACAGCCAAGATACAACCGATAGACATGGCATTACCGAGATCAGTGTTTATGCAGTTCCACGTGTTTGTTAACAATGACTGGTTGAGAATCATCAACTGGTTTTAACAAACGGAAACAGCAATATCTTTCTTGTACTGAATTATGTTTGTTTTTTGTCAGGTTCAAAACGAAGGTTAATTAAGAAACAATTCGTCTTGGTAGACGAATACGGGGTACTGAGGAGCTGGCCTGCCCGAAACCCCTCGGAAAAGACGAATACGAGGTACTGGGGTTCTGTCCTGCCGGAAACCCTTCGTGGTAGACGAGTACGACGTACTGGGGAACTGTCCAGCCGGAAACCCTTCGTGGTAGACGAGTACGGGGTACAGGGGAACTGTCTAGCCGGAAACCCCACATGGTAGACGAGTACGGGGTACTGGGGACCTGTGCTGCCGGAAACCCCTCGTGTTAGACGCGTACGGGGTAATGGGGAACTGTCTAGCCGGAAACCCTTCGTGGTAGACGAGTGTCAGGTACTGGGGACCTGTCTAGCCGGACATCCATCGGAATAAGGGTGTGGTTTTTAGGCAGCTGTCCAGCCGGAAACCCCTCGTAGTAGACGAGTACGGGGTACCGGGGAACTGTCCTGTCGGAAACTGCTCGTGGTAGACGAGTGTCAGGTACTTGGGAACTGTCCAGCCGGAAACACCTGAAAGGTAAGATGCAAGTCTGGGACCACCATTCACGCCTTCTTTCTATCATATAATTGAAATATTGAATAAACATAACATTTAATTTTTCAACTTTGTCATTTGGACGTAAAAGGCAACATAGTGGGCCTATATGAATGAATCACTGAAAATCTGTAATGACGACAGGTGTTCGCGGAAATATCATATCATGTTTGACCATTCGCACCAACCACTCAATGTTTGAATGCAGAGACTGCTGCGTACAAGTAATGAGAACCACGTAATTATGACACGTGTTTTTTGGTGCAACACAGTTCGGAGAAATGACAAACACAGTAAATTTGAAAAGGTTTGATTTATTTCTTGAGTCTACACCAAAGACAGCCTGACTAGCGACGGTACCATTTCAAGGACATCCAAGGCAGAGTTTGAAACCTTCAACAAAAATAATAATATTATTATAATACGAACCAAAATGGACAAATGAAGATATAATTACGCAACAAAATTGTTAATAAGATTACATGTATAAAGGGCAATTTTGTTAGAAAATTATTTAACAAAATTATTGTGTCAAGTATATCTTCAAAATGAAATTAAATTCTAATTCCTTGACTTTAGAAGCGTTTATTCGTGAGTAAGTGAATGTCGGCGAGTATGGTTTTACGCCACTTTTGCAATATTCCTGCAACATCACGATAATTGACCTTCTACATTTGTGTCCATATTGGAATATAACCTTGTGTGTCTTCGTGAGTAAGTGAATGGCGGCGAGTATGGTTTTACGCCACTTTGCAATATTCCAGCAACATCACAACGCAGGACACCAGATATTGTACACGTGTTGAACAGAACCCGGGTTTTCGGCGTGATGAGGAAAGACTGTAACCACTTGGCCACCCCACACCCCCGCTGCGTCTTAGTGATAGGACTACTGGGCTGACTCGTTTTTATCTTATGTCAGTTATAATTATGATTATAAATAAAACGTACCTTTTCAATAGCAGTCTATCCTGCGATGCCTGGACCAACCCCAGTTCCGGTTCCGGTTCCTGTCCCTGTGCCAGTGCCAGTTCCGGTTCCGGTTCCGGTGAATCCACTGAGGCCATTTCCGAATCCAGCGAAGCCATTTCCGAATCCAGCGAAGCCATTTCCGAATCCAGCAAAGCCATTTACATTGTTGAATCCGTTGTTTAATCCGTTGTTGAATCCGAATACGTTGTTGCCGCCGGTGTTGAATCCGAATACGTTGTTGCCGCCGGTGTTGAGTCCTCCCGTGAAACCGGAGAATGTAGGGAAACCTTGGAAACCATTCAGACCCGGCTGGAAATTAGTTAATCCGTTGACCCCATTGAATCCGTTGACCCCGTTGAATTCGTTGAACCCGGTGAAGGTGTTCGTGGTAGTTGTTGGAAACCCGACGATTCCGTTTCCCCCGTTAAGTCCCGCTGCGAAACCCGTTAATGAACCAAGGTTGTTGAAGTTATTGAAGTTATTAAAGTTGTTGAAGCCCCTCAAACCTCCAAAGCCTCGAGAGCGCCCCCTTCTAAAGCTGCCAAAGCGATTAAATGGGTTATATAGTCCAAACTGTGCGCGTGTTGCCACGGTAACGACCAATAACACGAGGACGGTTGGAACAGCCTTCATTATTCGGTGACTGCGAACATAAATGAAAAGGCATTACACCATGAGAATGTATATACATAAACATTGATGCTGATGGACAAAACACAGAAGCAAATATGACATAAGAGTGAGTGAGTGAGTTTGGTTTAACCGCCGCTTTATCAGTATTTCAGTTTTATGACAGTGTTATGTGGGAAGAATTGGGTGTGAGTGAGTTGGGTTTAACGCCGCTTTTAACAGTATTCCAGTTATATCGCGGCGTGTCAGCTTAATGTGGGAGGAAAGCCCAAAGTGATGCAGGTCTCAGACGTTAACCACTCTGGTGAAACCCACGAGGACGGGTATGGTGCTGACCAACATAGAAACATAATCGGGGCGAACCGGGATTCGAACCCACAATCATAGGTTTCTGGCGTGCCCAAGGGCGCAACTCTGCACAGCGAATCGCGGCCCCTCAGACGACTGGGCCACCCGTGCCCCTTATGTGGGAAGAAAGCCCGAAGTGATGCAGAACTCAGACGTTTACTACTCTGGTGAAACCAACGAGCAGGGGTATGGTGTTGACAATCCTATAAACATAATAGGGCCAAACCGGGAGTCAAGATCATATGTTTCTGCTGTAACCAAGGGACGTAACTCTGCACAGCGAATTGCGGCGCCTTAGACGACTGGGCCACGCGTGCACCACGACTTCCCCAGAAACAACCCGTACGTATTGAGAAAAAATGATGCAGATGCGTTCAATGTTTCTTGTCCACTAAAGAGTCGTGTGTGAGTGAATGTTGTTTAACGCCGCAGTCACAACTTATAATCAGTTTTATTACAGGGAGACATGGATGACGTTCTGGGGACGTATCCTGTCCCCGGAATCCATACAGTGAGACATGGATGACGTTCTGGGGACGTATTCGGTCCCCGGAATTCTTACAGTGAGACATGGATGAAGTTCTGGGGGACGTATTCTATCCCCGGAATCCATACAGGGAGACATGGATGAAGTTCTGGGGACGTATTCTGTCCCCGGAATCCATACAGTGAGACATGGATGACGTTCTGGGGACGTATTCTGTCCCCGGAATTCTTACAGTGAGACATGGATGAAGTCCTGGGGACGTATGTTATCCCCGGAATCCATAAAGTGAGACATGGATGACGTTCTGGGGACGTATTCTGTCCCCGGAATCCATACAGGGAGACATGGATCAAGTTCTGGGGACGTATTCGGTCCCCGGAATTCTTACAGGGAGACACGGATGACGTACTGGGGACGTATTCTGTCACCGGAATCCATACAGTGAGACATGGATGAAGTTCTGGGGACGTATTCTGACACCGGAATCCATACAGTGAGACATGGATGACGTTCTGGGGGACGTATTCTGTCACCGGAATCCATACAGTGAGACATGGATGACGTTCTGGGGACGTATTCTGTCCCCGGAATCCATACAGTGAGACATGGATGACATTCTGGGGACGTATTATGTCCCCGGAATCCATACAGTGAGACATGGATGACGTTCTGGGGACGTATTATGTCCCCGGAATCCATACAGTGAGACATGGATGACGTTCTGGGGACGTATTCTGTCCCCGGAATCCATACAGTGAGACATGGATGACGTTCTGGGGACGTATTCTATCCCCGGAATTCTGGGGGACGTAGATGACGTTCTGGGTGACGTATTCTATGGCTGGAATTCACACAGGGAAACATGGATGAAGTACTGGGGGACATATTATATCCCCAAAATACCCTGAGAGAGACATGGATGGAGTACTTGGGGACGTATTATATCCCCGAAATACCCTGACAGAGACATGGATGAAGTACCGGGGGACGTATTCTATCCCAGGATTACCCTGACAGAGACAAAGATGAAGTACTGGGGGACATATTATATCCCCGAAATACCCTGAGAGAGACATGGATGAAGTACCGGGGGACGTATTCTATCCCAGGATTACCCTGACAGAGACAAAGATGAAGTACCGGGGGACGTATTCTATCCCAGGATTACCCTGACAGAGACAAAGATGAAGTACTGGGGGACATATTCTATCCCAGGAATACCCTGACAGAGACATGGATGAAGTACCGGGGGACGTATTCTATCCCAGGATTACCCTGACATAGACAAAGATGAAGTACTGTGGGACATATTATATCCCCGGAATACCCTGACAGAGACAAAGATGAAGTACCGGGGGACGTATTCTATCCCAGGATTACCCTGACAGAGACAAAGATGAAGTACTGGGGGACATATTATATCCCCGGAATACCCTGACAGAGACATGGATGAAGTACCGGGGGACGTATTCTATCCCCGGAATACCCTGAGAGAGACATGGATGGAGTACTGGGGGACGTATTATATCCCCGGAATACCCTGACAGAGACATTGATGAAGTACCGGGAGAATTATTCTATCCCAGGAATACCCTGACAGAGACATGGGTGAAGTACTGGGGGACATATTATATCCCCGGAATACCCTGACAGAGACATGGATGAAGTACCGGGGGACGTATTCTATCCCCGGAATACCCTGACAGACATGGATGAAGTTGCGGGGGACGTATTCTATCCCAGGATTACCCTGACAGAGACAAAGATGAAGTACCGGGGGACGTATTCTATCCAAGGATTACCCTGACACAGACATGGGTTGAGGACGTGGGGCCTATTCCGTCCCCGGAATTCATGGCAGTCATGGAACACTGGCTGTTCTGCCAAAAGTCACATTTTCAATTTAGCTCTGTATATCTACCTAAACCTATGTACAAATTAATTCAGCGAAGAACCTTTTGAACCTTTTCTTCCTTCATCAGAGTCCTCTGGTACTGTTAGATTTGTTTGTGTTTTTTTAACCATTACAATAGACAAAGACCACACCATGTCTTGTTCCATTAGAGCAGGATACGTATTAAAAGGGTTCCACTCTATACAGTTCGGTTTTCCTGTACGCGATCACCAGGCCGTGTCAGGTGTCATGCAAGGATAGTGTTAGTGATGGGATTCTTTTTTTAGGAACGGACATGGAACGCCGAGAAGTCGTGTGCTGCTTTTTTGAGAATTCTATGTATGTACAGACAATCTGAGAATGCAGAGATTTTTCTTCTCTTTATCCCAACAACCACACAGTAAGACGAAGAATAGAGGTGGCATATGTCTTTTTAAACGATGTGAGTTTGTTTGCAGCATTAATCCTCCTCTGCGACGGCATTTATATAATTTGTGAGGTGAGGTGAGGTGAGGTGAAATGGGTTAGATTACAGTGTGTGTGCGTGCGTGTGCGTGCGCGCGTGTGTGTCTGTGGCTGCTTGTACGAGCAGATTTTATGATGCTAGCCCACTGAGATACCATGCCGCAGTTGTGAGATGAACACCCCAGACACAGTTTTCTGTCTCCGAGCCGACCAGTCCTTGTTTTAGCCCCTTAATGCCGTGCGCCAGACAGGGAAACAACAAGTACCATCCTTTAACATCTTTAGGTATGGGGATCGAACCCGGACCTTCCGCTCTCCACTAGACCACTGAGGCGGTCATATAATTTGTAAGTGAGTGAGTTGGGCTTAACGCCGCTTAGGACAGTGTGTCAGTTCTATCACGGCGTGTCAGCTTGATGTTGGGGGTAAGGCGAGGTTAGATGAAATTGAGTCCTGAGTCCGAACCAATGCTTGTTTGATAGTGCTAGCCATCTTCCCGAGGCAAGAGAGTTAACTGACTATAAAGGTCCAGTTTCCACCCTTGCCGAAACGTGATTTGATGCACGTCGCGATGTAAGACCCGTTTTATCACAATATAGATCTTGATTATTGATCAGATCGTCTTTACAGGACACCGCCATTTTGTTTGAAACAAATGCAAGTGATGGAATCGGATTGGTCCATAGGAGAGGCTTAGAAGGGACATAACTCATAATAACCAATGGTGGCGCTACGATCGAGCCCAGGAATCCCAGCCTAGTTCGGCAAGGGTGGAAACCTGGACTTAACTCTTGCCTCGGGAAGATGAGTTAGTGAGTGAGTATGGTTTTACGCCGCTTTTAGCAATATTCCAGCAATATCACGGCGGGGGACACCAGAAATGGGCTTCACACATTGTACCCATGTCGGGAATCGAACCCGGGTCTTCGGCGTGACGAGCGAACGCTATAACCACTAGGCTACCCGACCGCCCCCCTCGGGAAGATGAGTGCTAGCCTACTGAGACCCCATGCCGACCGCAGTTTAACATGGATGCCGACACTGTGTACTGGCTCAGAGCTGACCAGTCCTGCCGGGCGTAAACATGGTAACAACAAAAAGTAACATCTTGTAACGTAATTTGATACAAACAACCTTCCGCTTTCTGATGTTAGAGAAAATCTGGTCTTAGTGATGCAGGTCTCAGACGTTTACCGGGTATGGTGCTCACAAACCTAGAAACATATTCAGAGCGAACCTAAGATTTGAACCCTCGATCACAGGTTTCGGACACCCGAAAGGGACGTAACTCTGCATAGATAATTGTGGCGTCTTAGAAGACCACCGGTGCGCCCTATAATTGGAACAGATTGCATTGAAGTTTATAAACTGGGACACATTACTATAGAAATCGATTCCATCGATTGGGTGCGTCAAAAATGATCATCAGATACAAACTAACTTAACTGTCACATTTCCACAGAAATATACTAGTGTTTGATGTCAACATAAAAAATATTTATTCGGCATCTAAGGCCATATGGCCAAGAGTAAAACAAATAAGACAAAGCTTTTGCACATGGTCAAGTGGGACAAATGTCATGCTTTATCAATAAAAATATATAATATAATGTAACTTTATACAGACAGAATTCTTTTCACATTTATATATATATACCATTTTTTTATGAGTTTTACATTCTTTGTTGCTAATAGTGGATACATGTAATATTAACTAGGGATTACAGTCTTTCTATTTTCCGTACAAAATTGACATACTAAAAGTAAATGATATTCATTTTCAATTGTATAGTGGGAACACTATTCCAGTTATATCACTGGTATCAGCTCAATGTGGGAGCAAAGCCCGAAGTCATGCAGATCTCGACGTTTACAACTTTGGTGAAACCCACGAGCACGGGTAGGGTAAGTCAACATAAACATAATAAGGGCGACCCGGATTCGAACCTACAATCATAGGTTTCTGGCGTACCCAAGGGACGTAATTCTGCACAACGAATGGCGGCGCCTCAGGTGACTGGGCCACCCGTGCCCCCTCATTGTAACGAAGCTGTTAAATACTCCGTTTACACATATACAATACATCAACGACATCACATGTTCACACGATCACTCGGGCATGCATCCTGGAATCTGATAGTTGTGGCACAATCAGATTAAAGCGCGCTGCAACAGTTGTAGTAAGAGAAAGGCGTGTCAAGGTGAGAGGCTTGTCCTGCATGTCACTTGGAGAAATATTGTGTCGTCCCATAACATCTGAAACAATAATACAAGCCTATTAAACGTCGATACACCTGTATTTTTGGACGTGTGGTGACTGACGTCATTCAGCCTCCGCAACGGTGGAAGTATTCACTGTTAAGGGAGTGCGTGAAGATGGTTTTAGGCCCTTTTTTTGTATTATACAGACGGCGGGCACCATGAATGGCTTCACACATTGAATAAATGTTGGGAGCGAGTGGGTTTGGCTTAACGTCGCTTTTAACAGTATCCCAGTTATTCAAATAAATACATTCAAATAAATACATAAATATGCATAGCCGCAAGCTTTGGGCCTCCCAGCTTTCATCGGGCATTCTCTGTTGGTTTCATACTGCCTTATTCGAGATCCTATTTTCTATTTTACTATTGCTGTATTCATTATATTTCACTACATTTCAACAGTTGAGTGAGTGAGTGAGTTGGGTTTAACGCCGCTTTTAACAGTATTCCAGTTATATCACGGCGTGACAGCTAAATGTGGAAGGAAATCCCGAAGTGATGCAGGTCTCAGATTTTGGTTAAAGCCACAAGTTCGGGTATGGTGCTGACAAACCTAGAAACATTATCGGGGAAAACAAGGATTCAAACCCATGATCATATGTTTCTGGCGTGCCCAAGGGACGCACACTGCTCAGCGAATTGCACCTTCTTTGACGACTTGGCCAACATCAACGTTTGGAATAGACCCGGTTTTCTTACTTAATGGGCACTTTAACCACTTAACCATCCCATCATTTGTTGATAGACTTAATAGATATTTGCAATTGTAGCCAATTGTATTTAAGTTCTGTTAGGAATGAACAATATAATAAAGAATTAAAGAAAATTAAAGCCTTGCGTTCTTGCCTAATCATCATTATTCCTGGGACCCGAAAAGCCAAACATCGGATTGGGATATGGTCCCATTGGGCCAAGCTGCCCCATTGGTCCAAACTGCCCCATCGCTCCCATTGGTCCAAACTGCCCCGTCGCTCCCATTGGTCCAAACTGTCCCATCGATCCCATTGGTCCAAACTGCCCCGTCGCTCCCATTGGTCCAAATTGTCCCATCGCTCCCATTGGTCCAAACTGCCCCATTGGTCGAAATCCCGGGTACATTGAAGTGTACATGTTATTGTAGTAGTTGTAGAAGTTATTGTAGTTGTAGAATAGGTTGCCGGGGTAGGCCCCCCAAGCTCCTGGCCCTAAGTAGGAGAACATCCCTGGGAGTTGGGCCTGGGTTGACGCCAGGAGGAAGAGCATTACGATCAGTCGGTTCATCGCCTACAACAAGAATCGATAGTGAGTACGTTACAGTCAGCATATTACCTCCGTCAGGTCTCGGTGGCATGGAATGAATGTTTGGACCCAGAGTCGTCAAACCGCCTCTGTATTCATCCCATTGAAGCGAGAGTGAGTGACTTTGGTCTAACGCCGCTTTTAGCAATATTCCAGCAATATCACGGCGGGGGGCACCAGAAATGGGCTTCACACATCGTACCCATGTTGGGAATCGAACCCGGGTCATCGGCGTGACGAGCGAATTCTTTCGGCCTAACCACAAGGCTTCCCGACCGACCCATTGAAGAGAGAGAAATACGATGGCTAGTTGTACCACAAATGTCGTTGGGAATACCCCGTGATAAACTTTTCTCGACTACATCATTAGAAAACACATTCCGAATGTAATTTGTCGCTCTGATTGGTCGTTTGAAAGTTCGTTCTGACATGACCCATCATGGGTGCCCTGAGATCTTGGCTCAGCGGTAGTAGTGAGTGAAAGCGGTTCTAGCAACAGGACGGCGGGAAACCAAAGGTTGGTTTGTTGGGTGGTTGGTTTGTTGTTTTACGCCGCACTCAGCAATAATATTTTACAGACCGCCGTCACATAGCTAGAATATTGCTGAGTGCGCCATTAAACAACCAACCAACCAACCAACCAACCAACCTTCAGATAACCAGCAGATTTAATACGGCAAATTGATGAGGGATTAGTTACAGTCGATATATGAGCCTTAGAAATAGGGCCCTGTTCCACAAAGCGACAGTAGCGCTAAGACGATCGTAACGCCAATACTTTAACAAAGGCCTACGACAGTCGTAGTGCTACGATCGCTTTCCAGAATCGTTGCCCGGTTTCCTTTGAACTGAAAATGAGCCTTGAGCAAACACACCATTGATGGCAGATAGATCTTAATACAGTTTCAAAAGTTTCCTTCTTCTTTGTAATGAATGAAGAAAGATAAATTACATGTCTTATTATTTAGATTAGAGTTATATATTTAGACAATCACCTATTTTCACAAAATGGTGTCTGTAAAATGACAGTTAATATGTACACAACATTCATTTCTCGATTTTGAACTTCAATGTGTTTGAACAACAGTAAATGTAACAATAATATTGGATAAAAGAACCATCGAATATTATAACATGCGTGTACAAACGTTAGTCTGTTTTCATTACCAGGTCCATATGAAAGACAAAACTGACCTGGGCCCACTTGCACAAAGCGATCTTAGCGCTAAGATGATCGTAACTCCCATACTTTATCATAGGTTTACAATAGTCTTAGCGTTAGCTTTGTGCAAATGGGCCCTGGTTCCGAACTTAGGTAACAAAAACAAAAACAAGGTACATAGACCGCCTCCGTGCTCTAGTGGCAGAGGGTCCGCCCGGAGAGCAGAAGGTACCCGGCCGCGTCATACCAAAAGACGTTAAAACCTGGTACTTGATGTTACCCTGTCTGGCGCTCGGTATTAAGGGCCTAAATGAAGGAAAGAAGGACTTGTCGGCTCGGAGACAGTAAACTGTGTCTGAGTGGGGTATTCATGGTATCTAAGTCTAGCACTATAAACCGGCATCAGTCCGCACTAGTACAAGCAGCCACACACACACACACACACACACACACACACACACACACACACACACACACTGACACAAACACACGCACGCACGCACACAAGTGCGTGCACGTCGCTATATAAGTGCAATAATCTTTGACGCGACGTTAAACCCCATTTCACCACACCTTCTTTGTAAAATGTAATAATCAAAAGAACTTAAAGAATTGGGTCGATCGGGTGTTCTTTAACTTCTTTTGAGTAGTATATGCTGCTTTAATTGCTTAAATCAATATTATCAGACGGTTTTTTTTATCAAATAGACTGGCCTCCCTATAGATATACCCTTGCATCGTGAAGCTCATTCCTATAAATACCTATAAATATATATAAATAAGTATAAACACAAACCACGGAAGCCAGTACTTACCAAAGTATCACCAGTGAAGTCGAAAAACGAAGAGATATCCTAATCTTTAACGAAACAGTGAAGTCCAAATCCTGAATGACCAGTGGTCAGTTAGCTTATATATATACCTCTTACATGACCCTCGTGGCCTGGGTCACCCTTCCGCATTTAGGCCAGGGCTGTGTCAGAAGCGTGGGTATCTGACTTTACCGCTCAAAGGACATGTTGTTGAAATGTCTTATCCACGCTTACGTACATAGTCTGACTTTGTCAACCCAACCCGTCATACAAGAGTGAGTGAGTGAGTGAGTGAGTGAGTGAGTGAGGCTGGTCAGGCTGGTCAGGCTCGCTGACTTGGTTCAGTTTATGTGATCGTATCCTGACGACGTATATAGTTGCTCATAATATCAATCACTGGTGTGTCTGGTCCAGATTCGATTTGTTATAAAGCCGCAGCCATATAGTTTGAGTAATGCTGAGATCGGCGATAGTTAGTGAGTGAGTGAGTGAGTGAGTGGATGGATGGGTGGGTGGGTGGATATTGGGTGGGTGAGTGAGTGAGTGAGTGAGTGAGTGAGTGAGTGAGTGAGGCTGGTCAGGCTGGTCAGGCTTGCTAACTTGGTTCATTGTATGTGATCGTATCCTGACGACGTATATAGTTGCTCATAATATCAGTCACTGGTGTGTCTGGTCCAGATTCGATTTGTTATAAAGCCGCAGCCATATAGTTTGAAAGAGAGTTGTGTGTGCGTGATGTCGGCTGGCGGGGGGGGGGGGGGGAAGCAATAATACTTTCACTATGGAAACATTCCATTATTTCTATTGAATTAACAATGTGCATTTCTTATGACTGGTTTCGCATTATCTTTTACTAGCCCATATGAGAATTTCAAATTACATTACACAGAGAGAGAGAGAGAGAGAGAGAGAAGAGAGAGAGAGAGAGAGAGAGAGAGAGAGAGAGAGAGAGAGAGAGAGAGAGAGAGAGAGAGAGAGAGAGAGAGAGAGAGAGAGAGCAGCCGTGTCTGGGCAATGCAAACCTGTGGTTAATAGCACGAGTTACAACCAAGGCATCGTGTGACGATAACACACTACAAGCCAAGTTCTTTCGACAAAAGACTTCTTAAGGCTACATGATCTAACAATAATGTTATGCAGTCGTGCAGATGTAAGATGTGGAGTAAGTTCTGGCGTTATAGTTTGTCCACGTGGCCGGATCCTATCTGCGATTCCCAACAAAGTCATTATGTGAAGCCCATCTGTATATTGGGTTCTCGTCATCTTTTAATTCGAACATGGGTCAATTAATGGAAAAGACCAGTGAAGATCACGGTGAGAACTGAACTTCAGCAACCGAAATTGTCGTAAGATGAGATTAACGGGATCGGATGGTCAGGCTCGCTGACCTAGTTGATGCATGTCATCGTATCCCAATTGAGTAGATCAATGCTCATGATGACAGTTACTGGATTGTCTGATCTAGATCCGATTATTTACAGACCGCCGCCATATAGTTTGATTTAGTGCGGCCTTAAACAACAACAACAACAACAACAACATTAATGGAACTTCTTTAGGCACTTTTGACTCTCTCTCTTTTTTTTTGGCGACAAAGCAACTTGTTTTGTCAATAAAAGCGCAGTTTCAGAGGACAAAATGTTATTACGAAATACACCTTTATAAAAAGAAGTTTCCAGCTCAGGAAACTAAATCATGAATCAAAGTAACGTATTGAACTCATCAGGGTACATGGAACTGCGTTTCATTAACAAAAATGATTCATTTGCTTTAAGGCTAGAATTAACCTCTTCTATTTCGTGAAACCCGTGCAGGTCGTGGCCTATCAATCAATACCGTGATTGATTACCAACGCTTTCTTATCGATGAGACTTCCGAAAATTGTGACGCACTACCACCTACAGCAGCCTTGCCCTTGGCTTTTCTGACATAGATACCAGTCGCACTAGCATTAGTTTATCAGCTTCAGGGAAAACAACTACGGGGTTTAATTAGGATCTTAGAGTGTGTATGCTTAAATGAACTCTTTTACAATCTGGAAATTGTATGTAAAGACTTCAATATGTTTAAAGCATATGTGCAATTTCAATTTGTAGTAGCATTGTCTTGTAGTCTTAAAGATGGGGCATCCTCAACAGACCCTGGCGTTGTCCGTGGTTGTTATTAGCATGAGGTGTCTCACGGGGATATTTTCACTGTGTATTTTGGGTAATCATCAACTGACAATTCACCCGAGGCTTTAATTCCTATTAAAGAAGAAGGGCTTGGTTTGTTCCATTGACTGATCCATCAACTTACATTCAAGTCGTTCAAATTAAGACCATTTTGCTTGTTTGCTGTGTCAAATGTTATTATATCTAGCTAAACATATATATTGTTTACCACGTGGCACGAAATACAACGTTTAGACTGAGGCTGGAAATAAGCGTTTTGTGTACTGAGTTTATTTTGCATGCGTAACTTTTTCTGATTTTTTAATTGCCATTTGAAAATTGTATGAAAAGAAATAAAATGTACGTGTTACACATAATTCCGGGTTTTTTTGGCAAGTTTTGACTTCATGTGGTCATTTTGGTAAACTGGGCCCCGTCCCTTCCCTATCGCATAGAAAGCCGGGAACCACCTTATCATTTTGGCTGCAATAGAAATATAAAAAAATAAGTGTGGTATCCATAAGTGCGACATAACTTAGAGTTACTTCCCTTAGAAGACAGCGAAAATGGCGGACGAAGCATCTCACGCTTTGTGTGTTTACAAATACCAATTTTCCTAACCTTACGACAGGACCAAATCTGTTGTATAATTGTCTATGATGAGCGCTGCGACGGAGCCTGATGCATCGGAAACACCATCTCCGGTCGTGCAGGAAATTGTCAGCAACATCAAGTCGCAGGGCTTGTTTGATGAATTCAGAAAGCAATGTTTAGCAGACGTTGATACCAAAGTATGTTTTGTCACTCTATGTGTGTTATAATTGTTGCGTATTTTACCGAAGGACAACATTGCAGTTTACCGGGCGCGGCTTATAGCAGTAATTAGATAGGCTGCCGGCCGTGTGTCTCACTTCAATCAAGGATGCCCCTTACTTAGATCCTTCGTGCATGTCGGGGGCGGTCGGGTAGCCCAGTGGTTAAAGCGTTCGCTCGTCACGCCGAAGACCCGGGTTCGAATACTGACCTGGGTACAATGTGTGACGCCCATTTCTGGTGTTCCCGCCATGATTTTGCTGGAATATTGCTAAAAGCAGTGTAATACCAAACTCACTCACTCGTGCATGTCGTGATAGGTCTAGTTGTGTTGGGGTTAGGGTAGGTTACACAGCCCTTGGATCTCCTCTTTAATCAACCAACCTTTTAGGATTTTTAGGGTTAGGTACCACTTTCCATTGAAACATGGGTGCACGGGTGGCCCAGTCATCTTACATGTTGTCTAAGACGCCGTGATGCGCTGTGCACAGTTGCGTCCCTTGGGCACGCCAGACACCTATGATAGTGGGTTCAAATCCCGGTTCGCCCTGGTTATGTTTCTAGGTTTGTCAGCAACATACCCATGCTCGTGGGTTTCACCAGAGTGGTTAATGTCTGAGACCTGCATCACTTCGGGCTTTCCTCACACATTAAGCTGACACGCCGCGACATAACTGGAATATTGTTAAAAGCAGTGTTAAACCCAACTTACTCACTCACTCCAATAAAACACTATGGTCGTTCTAATTATTTGTGAAAGCGCCTTTGGTAAAAATGGTAAAGATTTGGCCATTTAGATTAACTCTTTAGTGTAGCTTTGCTTCGAGCTGACAATGTGAGTTTGATCCTGCACATGGTGCTAATTGAAATCTGAAAAAGTGTGTGCGGTAGAGTGCATTATACCCCATCTATGCTATATCCAGTTATAAGACAAATATTTAGACAATATTCTTATATATATTCTATAAGTATAACCATGATAACTGCCATGTAGAATAACAGGAATATTACCATAATGATCAGAGATGGAATGTAGGCTTTTGAAATGGGAAAACATATTTACCCAGATGGTTAACTTGTATTATTGTATTGCCATGGGGAAGATGTTAAGTTTCATCATGTCCATTTCGAAACTCATTGGGCTACATTATAATTATAAAGTAAGGTGCCATTGCACATTTTTTCTGTAGTAACATGGACTCTGAGCCCAAACTTTTGTGCCTGCCAGCACAAATGTATCTTTTTATTACCGGTACATATCTGTTGATTTTTATGGTGTTAATATTATATGGACTTGGCTGTTCTTACCATGCTAACAAGAAATTTAGCTAGACTGGGGTTTTATACTAGTGGCTGAACATTACTGAAGCCACAGACTGAGCATAGCTAACATAAAGCTGCTCAGACCATGACAGACCATGAAAAAGTGTGTGCGGTAGAGTGCATTATACCCCATCTATGCTATATCCAGTTTTAAGATAAATATTTAGACAATATTCTTATATATATTCTAAAAGTATAACCATCATAACTGCCATGTGGAATAACAGGAATATTACCATAATGATCAGAGATGGAATGTAGACTTTTGAAATGGGAAAACATATTTACCCAAATGGTTAACTTGTATTATTGTATCGCCATGGGGAAGATGTTAAGTTTCATCATGTCCATTTCAAAACTCATTGGGCTACATTATAATTATAAAGTAAGGTGCCATTGCACATTTTTTCTGTAGTAACATGGACTCTGAGCCCAAACCTTTGTGCCTGCCAGCACAAATGTATCATTTTATTACCGGTACATATCTGTTGATTTTTATGGTGTTAATATTATATGGACTTGGCTGTTCTTACCATGCTAACAAGAAATTTAGCTAGACTGGGGTTTTATACTAGTGGCTGAACATTACTGAAGCCACACACTGAGCATAGCTAACATAAAGCTGCTCAGACCATGACAGACTGAGAGCAAATGTTCAGCATTAAGCATAAGCACTAACATGGCGAATGTGTGTATTTTGGTCTGATTGTTAAATCTTATATGCTGTCTGATCATGTGATGGTGTGGACTTAAATAACATGTACTTATGATATCAAAAAGCGCTCTTTGAATATTTTTTTTTTTTTCCCTTGGCACCAGTGGTCACATTTAAAACAGAATATTCTGATGCACTTTGGCTCCAGTGTTGTGTATGGTAGTGTTTTAATATGCTGGTGATACATATTGTATAGTGACAGGTCTTTTCATCCTCTACTTAACACCTGAATAATTATGTTCTCTATTTATTCACTATGATAATGGACTACTGACCCTTCACCATGTTACCATGGTTACCATTGAGCTTGCGTGAAGTTGACATATACAATTAAATCTCGTCCCAACTGTGTCCTTTTTAATATTTTGAAACAAGATAACGTGATTAGTGTAAGTAGAAAAGAATGCATAAATAGAACATTATCTTGGGCCACTTGTACTGGAAAGGAAACATTCTGGTGGTGAATGTCAGCCCATAGTAACCGATCATCTGATAAAAACATTCAAGAGACAACTCACTGTCCTCACTGACCATGCTGACGATGGTGACAATGGCGCTAATCCTGCTTACCATGCCTACCCTGCTTACCATGCCTACCCTGCTTACCTTGCTTACCATGCCTACCATGCCTACTATCCCTACAATGCTTACCATGCCTACCATGCTTACCCTGCTTGCCATGCTTACCCTGCTTGCCATGCCTACCATGTTTACCATGCTTACCATGCCTACCCTGCTTACCATGCTTACCATGCTTACCACGCCTACCATGCTTACAGCATCAGGAAACAAACAGAAACTTACTTTTTAATGCAAATTGTCTGGGTGGCGGGGGCTTCCGGTGATGCAGGACATGCTTATCCTTTTCGCGAACACCAATTGTCATCACTGATTTTCAGTAATCCATTCATATCATTTTGACTGCTATTTTGCATTGTACGCCAAATTGGATCCATTGTGGCCGTTAATTGAGACTGATTAATTGTCTGGAGGTGTTGATGTTTAATATTTACAGTGAAAACAAGTCCTTCCAAGGGTTGTCTCTGCTCACCTTGCTAAATGGTGAACTTGAACAAGAAGTAAGAAATAATAGTTTGGCTATCCCTGGAATTTGACGCTTGACATGTTTAGTGAGCATGGTGAGAGTTAGTTGTATTGTATCGCAGATTTACTATCAAGGTAAATATTGTATTTCCACAAGGTGTATCATCATGACCCGTGCATTGTTTGTGAACTGAAGAATTATTTGTTTTCACTTTCCAGCCAGCCTATACTAATCTCAAACAGAGAGTGGAGGCCTACGTTGGGAGGTTTCTGTCTACCACAAAATGGAGTCCGAGTCTCAGCAAGAAGCAGCTGAGAGAGAGTCTCAGGAAACAGATAGATCAGTGAGTATCGGGAAGATTGTTTTTTGTAATATAACACCAAGATGAATTGAAATCATTGAAATAGACTGGTTTCATTTGGAGTGTCGACACTTGTCATGTCAAACTGAAGCAGCTAAGAGAGAGTCTCAGGAAACAGATAGATCAGTGAGTATCGGAATGATTGTTTTTTGTAATAAAACACCAAGATGAATTGAAATAGACTGGTTTCATTTGGAGTGTCGACACTTGGTGTGTCCTTCCTCTGTATGACAAAGTATAGCAAGGTTATCTTTGTACAAGTTTGATCAAAGGCAAACTTTGCCTTGATCATTTGATTTTTTTACAATCATGTATAGTAATGATTATGTTGAGTGTGTAATATGATTTTACGCGGCTTTTAGCAATATTACAGCATTATCATGGCAGAGGACATCAGAAATGAGCTTTACACATTGTACCCATGTGGGGAATTGAACCCGGGCTTTCAGCATGACTAGCGAATGCTTTAACCACTAGGCTACCCCACTGCCCTCATTATGTTCATATGGACTCTATCAGGTATAGGGGGCACAGGTGGCCCAGTCGTCTAAGGCGCCGCGATTCGCTGTGCAGAGTTGCGTCCCTTGGGCACGCCAGAAACCTATGATTGTGGGTTCGAATCCCGGTTCGCCCCAATTATGTTTCTAGGTTTGTCAGCACCATACCCGTGCTCGTGGGTTTCACCGAAGTGGTAAACGTCTTAGACCTGCATCACTTCGGGCTTTCCTCCCACATTAAGCTGACACGCCGTGATATAACTGGAATAATGTTAAAAGCGGCGTTAAACCCAACTCAATCACTCACTCACTCACTATCAGGTATATGGCTTTGGAGATGGTTCACTTCCTTCTCTGTATTTCACTTCAATACAGCACACAACCTGCCCACTGAGGTCAGCCCAGGGTTACCATGGTTACTTGAAGCCATTTTATTGGATGTTTTGGTCAAAAAGGAAAGTCACACTTCCAATTCTTTCTAATTTAATTACCATGATTACTGTATGTCTTAAAAAGTCTTTGGGATGGAAAATGAGAAAACCCCAAACTTATGTTATAATTTGTGTAACCATGGTCTAGAACACAGAAATAGTGAGGCCGAATTTGAATTGACAAGATTTAAGGTGTGTAATTTGCTGGAGTTATCTGCCTTAGGTATATGTATTCAAGAGTTGCCTCCCCTCAATCATGGCAAGGAGCTATCAGAGGCAGTTTTTGTGTGGCATTTTGACTTGGACCTTGGAGATGCAAGAAAAGTGGAGAGTGGGTGAAAGTGCCATCTTGATCTGCCCAGTGTTCCTTTCTCACTGAATGGGAGTGAAGTCATTTCTTTTTGTCTTCTACTGTGACTTGGAGACCCGTGAAGATTCCGGGGTAGAATAGGTCTTCAGCAACCAAGACTCGATTATTTACAGACCGCCGTCATATAGATGGAATATTGCTGAGTGCGGCGTTAAACAACAAACAAACCAACCAACCAACTACTGTGACTTGGCTGCAATTCTGCTGAAATGCTGAAAGCAGCATCATAACCTACTCACTCACAAATTAACATACTCCTCACTCACTGTATTCTACAAACTATCCTGCAGGTCTGGAATGCTGAACAATGGCGTGGAGCGAATCATCGAACAGGTTGTGAACCCGAAAATATTCCAGGTGATCAAACCTAAGATTGATGAGGCAGTGTGTAAGCACCTTGGCATTGATCCAAAGGAATACCAGGAGAGACAGCAGCGACGAAAACTGCAACAGCAGCTTCAACATCAAGCAGCACAGCAACAGGCTCAACAGCAACAGCAACAGGTTGGATCATCGCCTGCTACACCAGGTAATAGTGGACGCTGTGGGGATTCCATGGTAGACTAGGGGGTGGACTACTAAATACCCCATGTATTTTATATTATAAACAACGTTGTTGTTGTTGTCTTTGATTCCAGGTAGACATTGGGGGTGGAATACCAAATACTCCATGTATTTTATATTATAAACGATGTTGTTGTTGTTGCAGTTGATTCAGAGCCATTCATGCACTGGCCATTCTGATCTTGCATGTGGAACAGAAGTCTGATAATGATTAATAAAATGTCAGAGCGTTGATTATCTTCAAATAACATGAATAATGCTCACCTGCATTGTAACTCCAGTTACCTCCCTTTAGTCAGTTTTGCTTCATTCTTTGTATTTTTGGTCTCATCTCTTCTTCTTTTTCTCCAGGATTCTCTTCTCCTGAGTATAATGTCATGATGGGAGGATTCACTCCGACTTACCCCCCAGATGGTGGGTGGACTGGACAGACCCCATTCTCCCCACCCAATGTCAACAACCCTCCCCCCGTCCCATTCTCTTCCCCTCCCTTCAATTTTGGGATGATGCCCCAGCCCTTCCCATTTATGCCAGGGTGGCCCCCTGGAGTGAACATGTTCAACCACCTACCCCCATTAAATGTCCCACCCCCACCCCTCCCTGGTGCCACTGCCCCCCCAGGAGCCGCTAAAGCCGCACCTTTCATTCCCCCTCCCACAAACATCCCCCCTCCCACAAACATTCCCCCACCTACAACTACCCTGCCACCCACAAACATCCCTCCACCCAGCCTCCCCTTACCTGACGTCTCTGTGCCCCCTCCCAACATGCTTCCCAACCCAGGCAGCAAGACACCCCCACCCCCAGGCACTGTAGACATGGCTCCTATTACCCCAGGGTATGCAACTCCAAGCACCCCAGCTCCTCCAGGAACTCCTGGTCCCCCTGTTATTGCCACGCCCCCTACCCCAGCCCCTGTCCCCACAGTCTCACCCTCAGTTGGGGCATTGAATCTCCTGGCTAATGTTAGCAGTTATGCTTCAAAAGAATCAAAACCTGAGGTGAAACCAGCAGAGCCGATTAAAAAGGAACCGTTTACACCTCCACCGCCACCCACAGAACCAAAGATTAAAATAGAGGTGAAGAAAGAAACGGTTGAGAAAGAATCCATCAACGTGGAACCAAGTTTGGAAGAAATCCCACTACCAGCTGTTCCAGCCCCAAGAGACTTGAAACCACCAGAGACTGAGAAGAAGGAGCCGGAGACGACAGAGACGAAACGACCATACAAGTTTGCCTGGACTGTGAAGGATGAGGACGAGATGTCGGATGTGACGGTCAGCTCTATCCACACCAGTGATCTGTCATCGTTCGAGGATGAGATGCTAGAATTGTTTTCTGAGAGTGATGATGAGATGGAGGTAACGGAAGAACTGGAAACTGAAAAGGAAACTGAAGGTGAGGTGGATTGAGCTGAAGTATGTTTCAGATTCTTGTTTCAATAAAAAAACAAAAACGTTTTCATTGCTTTGATGAAAAAACCCAGTTGTGACTAAATTTTTGTTGAACATGTTGAAAGGCTAGATTTCTTTTGGAGGGCCTTTCATTTTCTACCTGTTGAAGTTATTATCCCCCAACACAAAGTGGAAGGGGGTATAGGAATGGGTCCGTCACTTTTTATTTCTGTAGCAGAACTCAAAAACCACGAGAAATGTCTAAACCAAACTTGGCACATAGATAGGTCTAGTGGTGAACTGGTGCCTTTTGATAGTTTGGGATTTAAAAAAAATAAATTTTTAGTTTCCATGGCAACAACTTTGACTTTGATCTTGAAAACCATACAATATTTCTTCACCAAACTTGGCACATAGATAGGTCTAGTAGTAAACTGGTGCCTTTTGATAGTTTGGGTTTTTTAAACAAAATATTTTTTGAGTTTCCATACTGAAAATGGTAGTAGTGCTCGTTTCCAGAGCAGATCTTGAAAACTGTACAATATTTCTTGCCTTGCACACAACCGGACATGTCATATTGGCAGGGGATATGAGTATTTCATGCTTCTTTAAATTGTGCTTTCGTTTACGTGGCCAAATCAAAATTGTCTAAAAGATATAATTTGTTCAGTGGAAAGTATGGTCAGATGAGAAAATTGAAAATTATGTCATGACAGAAACATTCTGCTCCTGGTGCCATCTTTCTCTGAATAATCTGTAAATGAAATAAGCAGAAGATGAAGATGATGAAAAACCTCCTGGCTTAACAGTGGTTGACATTCTATTTATTTATAGCTGAGAGTGACAAGGGAAGTCCAGAGAAGAAACCCAGTCTGCCGAAGCCCCAGGCAGTTCCTGAAGTCGTGACCAGTAGTGCTGACTCGACATCAACACCAGTCAGACCCCGCAAACTTCTGGCCTTGACCTACAACCTCAGCGATAGTGAGGATGATGAGACCAGGGAAGAGAGGAAGGCTAGAATTGTAAGTTGGCTTTTCGTAATTTGGTCAAGAGGTGAGACTATTATCAGATTATGGGTCTTTAGAAACCCATGATTACCGTAAAAGGCAACTATGCTTGTCATAAGCGACGACTAATGGGATCGGATGGTCAGGCTCGCTGACTTGGTTGATGCATGTCATCATATGCCAATTGCATGCATCGATGCTCATGATGTCAATCACTGGATTGTCTGGTCCAGACATGATTATTTACAGACCGCCGTCATATAGCTGGAATATTGCTCAGTGGCGTTTAACAACAAACAAACCAAACAAAACATTATCAGATTAGATATAACATCTTCTAGGTATTTACCCCACCTGTTAATTCAGATGTTACTATTCCAACTTGACCTTGAACTCTGTAAGTGACTTCATTCGACCTTGAACTTTGCTTTCACCTCATTCGACCTTGACCTTCTCTTCTAGGCCAAGGAGAAGGAGGAGCGTTATCTGAAGAGACTGCAACGCCGTGCTGAGCTAGAGGCGAAACGGAAGGATCGAGAGGAAGAGAAAGCAAGATTGAGAGAAGAAAGGAGGAAAGCTAAAGAAGCCAAGGCTGAGTCATCTATTGAGGAAAAGACAGAAGAATCAGGTATGTCCGTCACCTGACTATTACGGTTCTTTGTTTGCCAGCACTATACCCATGCTCATAGGTGTACCAATGTGGTTAACATGTACGACCTGTGCTACCTTGGACTTTCATCCCTGATGACTAACCCCTGTTGGGATTCTGGGTTAGAACAGATCCCCAGCAACCTATGCAGTAGTAAGAGGCAGCCAAATCAATCAGGTGGTTCACTCAGTGACTTGGTTGATTGGTGTGTCTTCTTACTCCAACGTCTTGGGTCATTGCTGACAATATTGATCACTTGATTGTCTTGTCGATTATTACAGATTATTTACAGGCCACCTGAGATAAATGAGTTCACATTACTACACTATATTTATACCCCCGTTTACGAAGTAAATCAGGGGTATATAGCGATCCGTCCGTCCATCCTTCTGTCCGAGCTTTTTTACGGCCCATAACTTTTTAACCATGCACCCTAGCTTCACCAAACTTGCTACACACATTAACCACAATGAGTACTTGTGCCTTTTGCTAGTTTGAAGATTCTGAACTTTTTAATTTTTGCTGTTTCCATGGAAACATTAAGAAACTTAAACTTTTAGGGTGGTTGTTTTGTATGCCCTAGATTTTTTTAACTATGCACCCTAGCCTCACCAAACTTTCTACACAAATTAACCACAATGAGTACTTTTGCTAGTTTGAAGATTCTGATTTTTTTTTATTTTTGCCGTTTCCATGGAAACATTAGAAACTTAATTAGAAATTTAGTAATTTTGATGACTGGTTTTGTAAAGCTCATGGGGTTACAAAGGAAAGGGCAGTTCCTCTGACTTAAAGCAACAGGTATATTTCATCAATTAACAAACTATTTACTTTTTGTTGTTGACCAGCGGGGATAACGGGGGTATGTGAGCTTTGCTTACTTCTTTCTTGTTTTATATAATTTGTTTTAAAATGCTCCATTTTCAGTGAGTAAAACCGAAGAAGAACTGAACACATCCGTGACGTCCATCACCTCAACGACGTCCCAAGATGAAGAAGAAACAAAAACGGAGAAGAAGACCCTTCCCCGGAGAAGAACCAAGAAGCAGTTGAAGGAACAGCTGATGCAACAGAAGGTGATGGAGAAGAAACTAGCTCTCCGACGCCAACGCAAACGCAACACACGCTACACCTCGGAGGAGTTCGAGAGCATTTTCACAGAAAAGAAACAGCCATTCAGTAGTCAAAGCTACACCGAAGAAATCGTTACTGATGTTGTTGAGGAGACCATTGAGATTGATACGTCCGAGTACGTTATTCCTGAGGAGGTGGAAGTCCAGCCAAACTCACCAGCAACTCCTACACAAGACGAACAGTTCAATCTGGACAGTGTTAGCAATATTCCCCTGCCGGAACAGCCTATCCCCATTGTAGAAATGGCCCCGCTTGCCAGCACCACTTTGACGGTGGGTCAGTCAGTGCACATCACAAGGTCGCGCAGCAGGTTGAGTGACGACAGTAAAAGTAATGACACTAGTGGCAAGGACAGACCTGCTTCTCCGTACAGTGATATATCGGATACGTCGTCACGGACAGACTCGGAGAAGGCGGCTCCAAGGAGAAAGAGGAACATTTCTGGGGAGAGCAGCCAGTCAGGACAGACCCCAATGCGGCGGTCGCAGAGGACAGTGAGTCCTAACGAAGAAGTGCCAGCGCGGCGAGGGAGAAAAGACTCAGGGAGGTTAGTTGAAGCAGAATTTCATGAACCTGTGGAGATTCTGGTCCCAAGCAACCTGACCCGTGAAGATTCCGGGGTAGAATAGGTCTTCAGCAACCCATGCTTGCCGTAAAAGGTGACTATGCTTGTCGTAAAAGGCAACTAACGGGATCGGGTGGTCAGACTCGCTGACTTGGTTGATGCATGTCATCGATCCCAATTGCGTGGATCGATGCTCGTGATATTAATCACTGTATTGTCTGGTCCAGACTCGATTATTTACAGACCGCCGTCATATAGCTGGAATATTGCTGAGTGCAGCGTAAAACAACAAACAAACCAACCAACCCAAGCAACCTATACTGGTTTTAAGAACGGACCAAATGGATCAGGTGGTCAGGTGGACTCGGTGACTTTGTACATAGTGTGTCCTTGTACCCCCATGGGTTGTTGTTCACGATGCCGATTACTGGATTGTCTTGTCCACACTATTATTTACAGCCGCAGTCATATTGCTGAGCGTGGCATTAAACAACAAGCAATACAAAACTGAAACTGAAATTAGCGGAATTTGATATCCTGAACATGTTGAAAGTATTGTTGTGCTCAAAATGAGAGCAGAATTTTATTAAATCTGAAGTTGACGTTCATCCGCTTCATCATGTTCATAAGCTAGTCACTGATCATGCTGATAGTGATTTTGTTTTATCCAAAAGTTAATGTCTTAAATAAAACATGTCAACTGTAAACCTTTTATGAAACTTCACTCAACATTCATTTTGATCCTGACTCAGAGATTTTGACACAAAAATCTGTAAATAGGTCAATGACTTGGACCCAAGAAATGTAATAATTCAATGGCTAGAGTCAATTGGCCAAAGTCTGAAAGTTACAAACAGATGAATCTTTGTAACAAATCAATGCAATACTGTTCGTGATTGGATGAATATATACGATCTGGCCAATGAACATCGCGGTTAGAAAGGCGCTTGACCAAGTCACTATAGCTCCTGACAGCATTTCCCTATGATACAGAAATTATGATGCAAAGACACGCGCTATTCAGAATTTTAATTATGATTTTTGATGGCTGTGCATTTTATTAAATCTGTACTGTAATCCTCACTATTTTCTTTTATTTTATGAAATTATGACACATGTGATGCTTTGCTTAGCTTTTCTGTTGGTCAGAAGTCTGACTACTTAAAGGAACCATCTGTCAAATTGAAATTTTATCGGTCTATGACCGGTGACCGACGGAGATCTGAAACTCTGTGACTGCATTCTTTCCTCAGAGGCAAATCCCCGGATGCGGATGGCAGGAACAAGTCTAGTCAGAGATACAGCACGGACGACCTCTACAAGCCTAGAATCAGTCATCGCAGACCTTTGACCCCACCTGCCGCCAAGGAGTCACCAGATACGCCAGTCAGAGGTCTACGTAGTGGGTAGGTCGACATTGCTTGGGGGCGCAATATTGAATATATTTACCGTATTCGACGTAATAAGCGCCCAGGGCGCTCTCATAATTAGAACTAGGGGGCTCTTATTTGAATATTATTTTGGTGAAAAAAAATAGAGTTGAAAGAGAAATTTCGTGGTTTATGCTGACAGCCTGAAATGTTTATGTATGACAGATATATTTTTCCAGAATTAAATGACCATAATTAAGTGTGCATATAACACATGAGTGCGTATTATACGCGAATAAATAAGTCTTGTGTACATTGATCAATCGGAAGGGGTGCTAATTGGGATTGTTAACTAGCCAATATCTCAGCAAATGTCGCTATGATCGCTTCTTAGAGCGGGGCACTTATTTCGTCGAATACGGTAGTATATTCTTGCCTTCTTGATTTTCCTGCATCTGTGACACTATATGAAAATGCTTCTGTTATAAATGCATTTAGTTTCTGCTTTTCCGCTATCATGGCTTGATTCAATTAGTTCTTGTTTTGAGGCCTTTCAATTTGTGAAATTAGGGGAGCCAGTATTGGACAATAAAACAAAGTAACTTTCTGTAACAATTTTTTCTGACTGTAACCATGATAACCATTCTATTACAAAGCTATTACAGTGGTGCAATATATTACAATTAGTATGGGGAATTCCTTATAATCATGATTGATGATTTGATCGTCACAATCGATCAGTGAAATTAATCGGTTGTCATTTTGCTTTCTCTCAGTATTCAGTAAAACTAGATCACACTTAAAAAACAGTAATCCTTACTTCAGCACTTTATTTTGCAAAAAGGACACTGACATCACTCTTTCTCACCTTTTTTTCCTAAGTTGTAATGTAAGTAGTGAATAAGCCCCCTCAAGAAACAAGACTGTCACGTGTTTTTGTTAGAAATTAAAACTAAAAAGGTACAAAAACTTTTGGCTCTTTGTTCATATAACTTGAAGATGGGACAAAACTGTTTGTGTACAATTATGGAAATGTGCGTTTGATTGTGATTGGTCGTGTGGACCTTTCAATCAATCTTTGATTATCAGAACACCAATTATTACAATGCTATTGTAAATCACCCCCCCCCCCCCCCCCCCCAATAAGCACCTCTGTTGAGATTTTGTATGGATACCACATGATTAAGAACATTATTGTCATTTCAGTCGACAAAGGAGTTCACCTGTGGTTGCAGAAGCAGTAAAAAAGATAGACACTCCTGCATCCAAGTCAACAGCAGATGAAGCAGAGAAAGGCACACGAGACACTGAGTCCCCAGCTGTTGAAATAGTCAAAGTTGAGATGCCCCAGGAACCCAAAGGAAGTTCAAGGTCAAGTAAACCTGACCGGCGGCGGCGTCGTCGTCGTCGTCGGAGGAGTGAGTCAGATTCAGATTCAGATTCGGACCGATCAAGACGGAGGAAGAGGCACAGCTCTGATTCATCCAGCAGATCAGGAAGTTCGGACAGCAGACACCATCGCAGACACAGACATACCAGCTCCAAGACCAGCCAGTCAGCTAGTTCAAGTGAAGAGGAGGAGACTGATGAATTTGGGAGAATTATCAGACGAGGCGGTCGGAAGAAGTCTCGCACTAGGAGCAGAAGTAGAAGTAGAAGCAGCTCCAGCACTTCTCGTAGGTCACGGTCAAGGTCGTTGTCAAAATCAAGATCAAGGTCAAGGTCAGTTTCAAGGTCAAGGTCAAGGTCTGTTTCCCCCAAAGACAGAAAGAGACGTAGAAGCCAGTCCAAAGAGAGAGGAGGACCTCTTCAGTCATGCTCAGATATCAGCTCCGGATCTGATTTTGGGGACATTGTGGAGGAAGAGGATAAACGTCCCTGTGCAAAGACTCCGATTGACAGAGTTGACTTCGGTGAAGCAGAGAAGAGGTTGCGAAGGGCAAGACTTGCTGATGTGGACTTTGGTGAAGCAGAGAGAAGGACTAGACAAATGGACATGAGGCCTATGGACATAAGACCTATGGACATAAGACCTATGGACATGCGGCCTATAGACATGAGACCAATGGACATGAGACCCATGGACAACAGGTTGAGGAAAGGACACATGTTCTTTGGAGAAGCAGAGAGACGTTCAAGACAGTTGTAAGAATTTTTATAGTTTTCTGTTTCTGATCTGTTTACATTTGGATAACTCGTCTCTCTCTTCCAAAACATTTGGAAGTTTAAGTTCCTCATCTCTTTCAGTAGACTTTACTCTCAATCTCATTAAAATCAGATCTTAGTTCTCTCTACCGCTAAACAAAACGTTAACCATGTTTACACAGGGTATTCCAAACAGCAGTTACAGGTTGTATGAATGTTTCTGTCAAAGTCACCGACTATCTCTCTTTTCAATGGGATAATCATCTAAAATGGACGAGACCTTCCATAAGAATTACTGCCATTCAATCTTGCCCATCTAATACACATTCCAAATTTTCTTTCGTTCAGTTTTCAGATTTTGAGTCGAGAAAATTGTCAAAATAGTTTTCAAAGTGTAGTCTGGAATGGCCAGTTTGAAACTACATGTAGTGTAGAGTTCAAGAAACCTGCTTTCTTATTCGCTAATGTCGACTTCTTGTTCGTCATTTCATTGGTTGGTCAAAGTTTGCGAAGATCATTCTGACTCTACCCATAATGCGATGTCCTCAGACCTTTGTGTAGCATTAGTGAGCACTGATATCTGATACTGATGAGATTGATTTCTATTTGTATGTGTTGTCTCAGGTTGTTATGTCAAGCTTTGTAGACCCAAACCCCCTGGATGGATTCCGGGCTAGTGGAGGTCCCCAGCAACCTAAGCTGGTTGTCAGTGGCAACCACAGGGTCAGGGTCTGTGACTTGCAGGTCATTCTATCCTGACTGTGTGGATAGTTTCTCACAATATCAGTGACTGGATTGTCTGGCCCTGGCATTAGTATTTACAGGCTGCCGTCATATAGCTGGAATATTCCTAAGTGTGGAGTTAAACGACAATAATGAGACCCAAAAGATTTATTACCAGACTCTGGGTTTGGACTTGTTGGTGTTTAATTAGGCTGGCCCTGACTTGACTATTTACAGGCTGCCGTCATATAGCTGGAATATTCGCAAGTGTGGAGTTAAACGACAATAATGAGACCCAAAAGATTTATTACCAGACTCTTGGTTTGGACTTGTTGGTGTTTAATTAGCCTGGCCCTGACTTGACTATTTACATGCTGCCGTCACATAGCTGGAATATTCCTAAGTGTGGAGTTAAACGACAATAATGAGACCCAAATGATTTATTACCAGACTCTGGGTTTGGACTTGTTGGTCTTAAATGAGCCAACTGGTTAATGTAGGTTCGATATGTAGCCATTCAGTTCAAACATCAGGTGAAGAGACTTGTGTTTGTCCTTTGGAAATCTGAAGCATATATCTTGTAATTTCCTCATGAATTGAATGGTTGTATCACATCTTTATGCATGTTAAAGATTTCTTCATATATCAGTGACTAATAAATGCCAGGTGCGGTTGGGTAGCCTAGTGGTTAAAGCATTCGCTCGTCACGCCAAAGACCTGGGTTTGATTCCTGACATGGGTACAATCTGTCAAACCCATTTCTGGTGTCCCATGCCGTAATATTGCTGGAATATTGCTAAAAGCGGCGTTAAACCATACTCACACTGATAAATGTCAACGATCTGTGTCATTGTTTAAGCTGGAATGACAATCTTTAAAGTCTTCATTTAATTAGGTTGATGTTGTTAACATCTAAATCTGATGCATTCTCAATGTGTGTTTCTTTTCCAGGTCCATAGCCAAGAACTCCCCTCAGTATTTCCGGGAGTGGCAGGCCCACCGATCTCCTCGCGGCTCCATGGAAAGCAGATCTCCTCCCCGGTCCCGCTCCCCACTCGGATCCTACAGCAGTGGGTCGGAGGGCTTCAGCAGACCTGGAGCATCTCCAGGACGTGGGTGGGATGATATAGGACGTCCAGCGCAATTCAGGGAAGGATCTTCATCTCCTCTGAAGCGGCCTGTGTCTCCAGATATGAGAATGAGAGGCTCCCCTATGCGTCATCTTCCATCACCGCCTTCACCCGACATGAGACATGCATCACCAATGATGATGAGGAGAGGCTCCAGTCCTGAAATGAGGCGACCTCCGTCTCCTCTCGAACCTCGTATGACACGTGGTAGAAGACCCATATCTCCTGACGATCTCATGGACCAGCCACCATCACCGCCAGATATCTATAGATCACCTTCACCAGACTCACCACCTGGTATTCGAAGACAGTCTCGACGCCCAGCATCCCCACCTGATCATCGACGTCCCCCATCACCACCTATGCAGCCCAGACGCCGTCCTCCATCACCTCCTGATATTAGACACTCACCTGGCAGACGCCCCCAATCCCCTCCCATGCCAGGTAGACAGTCATCCCCAGAGCTACGACGCCAACAATCGTCACCTGGCCGCCGACCAGTATCTCCTCCAATGAGTGGCCGCCGGCCAGTATCTCCTCCAATGAGTGGTCGCCGGCCAGTATCTCCTCCAATGCCCGGCAGAAGACCAAATTCTCCTCCACTACCTGGCAGAAGACCACCCTCTCCACCAATGCCTGCTAGGCGACCTGTGTCACCTTCAGATCTCAGACGTCCTCCATCATCACCACCAAGGAGGCCGCCATCCCCCGAAACACCTCCTGATCTGTGTCACCAACCTCCATCACCTGGGAGACGTCCACCATCACCCCTGGAGGAATCGCCATCACCTCCAGATCTTCATGGTCCTCCATCCCCACCAGAGATGAGACAAACTCGACTATCCAGCTCAGAGTATACTGGACCACGAACAAGAAGACATGCTCCTTCGCCCACAGAAATGATCACCCGTGGACGCCATACCAGAAGCCCTCTTCAACCTCCTGAACCGATTGGCCGAGGACGAAGGGGAGCAAGTCCTTCTGTTCCTGGTGCAACAGTAGGAAGACCTCGGAGAGTAAGAAGCCCTTCACCCCCTGAGGTCACAGGTCGTGGTCGTCGGGCTAAGAGATCGCCAAGTCCCCCTCCTC
This sequence comes from Haliotis cracherodii, assembly GCF_022045235.1. Taxonomy (NCBI): domain Eukaryota; kingdom Metazoa; phylum Mollusca; class Gastropoda; order Lepetellida; family Haliotidae; genus Haliotis; species Haliotis cracherodii. Next base: position 38,239,688 of record NW_027266343.1, read on the forward strand.
TTATGGAAGGAATTGGGCGTGGCAGACGAGGCAGAAGTCCTACAGCCATGTCTCCACGGCCACCTTCCCCTCCACTCACGAGGATGGAAAGAAGGGGTCAGAGACCTCCATCGCCACCCTCGCCAATTGTGAGGGAAACGCGACGACAGAGAAATGCATCTCCTCCTCCACAACCAACAGTAACTCAGCGAGAGACACGATCCATGGCTGCACCGCCCGTGAGAGAAACGAGAAGTCGACGAGAGAAGAGTCCACCAACCAAGAGAGCCAGAAGATGAAACTAAACAAACAGTTGTGTAGAAATTGTTGACGGTTCGACTGTATGAAAAATTCTTCATGATAAATCAGGGCGGTGGGGTAGCCTAGTGGTTAAAGCATTCGCAGGTCATGCTGGAGACACAGGTTCGATTCACCACATGGGTACAATGTGTGAAGCCCATTTCTGGCGTCCTCCACCGTGATATTGCTAAAGGTGGCGTAAAGACATATTCACTCACTCATGATAACTCCATCAGTAGGAGCCAGGAAATGAAGAAAGACATGTTGCTGTGCTATGGGTGCAGCCTAGTGGTTATTATGTCGGCTTGTCACACCCATCAAGCTGTAGTTACAATGGCATGCTAATCAGGTAAAGGTGGGATAAAACATCCTTCAGTTGGTGGAAATGGTGTAGATTAATAATGGTAAGCTTGTCGCATCATAATCCCAGCTACAGTGCCCACACTGAACAACAATGTTTTGCAATACTTTTAAATGTGCCGTTAGTCTTCAAAATTCATGCTAGCCCGAGACTACAAAATTTCGGCTGAGGACCAGAAACAATTACTCCTTACAGACTTGAAGCATTTGAGAGCTATAATTCTGAACAAAGTCTCAACAGTCAGGATGGACTCTTTTGGATGTGGATTTTCAATTCCTACTGCAGGACCCGTTTTTTTCGCGTGCGTGGGCAAAGTCACTGAAGTGCATGTAAAAGGACTTTGAATAACCTGTGTATTGGTGTCACTTCGCCATGCTCAATGCTTCAAGTTTTCTTCAATATGGAACTGAATAAAACTGATGGAAAATGTAAAGCTAGCAAATAATTTTGTCTGGTTCAAGCAGGACTGGCTACTCACTCGGAGGACTAGTGAAACAAGGTTTCCACTAGTCTACTGGACTAGTCTTTGAATGAATGAATTTCTAAGGCTATGTTATCAACCACTGTTGTTATTTTATTGCTGCTAGTATTTTTGGGAAAAAAAAGGAAAAAGGCCATCTTGCCCTCAGGAAAAGCAGCATACACCTATGAAACAAGAAGTGCATTTATTTTGTGCATTTTACATTACAACCTTTGGTCACCAAGTTTGTTGCCATGCAACAGAGAGAATAGTGAGTGAGTATGGTTTTTTTGCCACTTTTAGCAGTATTCCAGTAATATCCCCGTGGGGGAACCAGCTTCATACATTGTACCCACGTGAGGGATCGAACCTGGGTCATGGCGTGATGAGTGACCGCTTTAGCCACTGGGCTACCCCACCGCCCTCATGAGAGAATAAGCCTGTATAAAAAATGGACACTAAACTGTCAAATCAATGTCACCCCTACAATACAGTCATAACTTAAGTGCTGTTTCCAGGTTGAAATCACTGAAGTAGTCTTGAGGATAACATCAGGGTGGGGAGTAACCGATTTCACAATATCAGGAGAGCATATTATCACTGTCTCTACACAAGACACATGTCAATCTGGAATTTACAGTGAACATAGTCTTTAGGGTTAAGGCTTTTTAATAAAATTAAAGGGGCGGTCGGGTAGCCTGGTGGTTAAAGCGTTCGCTCGTCACGCCGAAGACCCAGGTTCGATTCCCGACATTGGTATAATGTGTGAAGCCCATTTCTGGTGTCCCCTGCCGTGATATTGCTGGAATATTGCTAAAAGCGGCGTAAAACCATACTCACTCACTCGTTCACTGGATAATTACAAGTGTCTGGATAATCATTGTCATAAAAAAGTTCCTCACTCAGTAATGAATGCAGTTTTTGCCTCATGTTTCCTTTATAAGATAACACATATATTTCTTTCCCCACTACTAAAGCTTTCTTATAAGTGCCCATCCTATGAAAATTGTATGAACCCATGGCTCCTAATTATTCAAATGGGTCAGTGGGGTAGCTCAGTGGTTAAAGCTTTAGCTTGTCATGCAGAAGGGCTGGGTTCGATTCCCCATATGGGTACAATATGTGAAGCAATTGCAGTGATATTGCTGGAATATTGCTAAATACAGTGTAAAACTCTCTTCTTACTCACTGCACATCTCCACCCACTGATCCCAGTAGATAATGTTTGTTCGAGATAGCCCTGTGTTCAAATGACATTATCACGAATCAATACCAATTATAATCAAGTTTGTAAAATACTGTAAAATATTCCCATTTTGTATTCTGAGGGCTGTATGTAACGATGCTCTACACAATTCTTGGTTACACAATTCCGAGTGTCATCGTGATGTTATAGCAATATATTAACATACATGTCATGTTAAGGAAATAAAGTTTAAAATTCCATGTTCTGATGTTTACAAGAGTTCTCAAGCCATCGTTAGTTTCACTCAAGCTTATTATATATGTCTCAGTTTGGTCTCTAGCCATTCCCATTATGTGACGAGCGTTGAGTTTTCATGCATCTTATCACGTTTAGTATCATAGCCTTACTTATGTACCATATCTCCCATTGCAACAATGTGTGTATCATTACACCCATGAAGATCCTGGGGCCCGTTTCACAAAGAGATCGTAGCGCTAAGACGGTTGTAAGTCTATGTTAAAGTATAGGAGTTACGGTAGTCGAAGCGCTACGATCGCTTTGTGAAACGGGCCCCTGGTCTGCTGAAAACCATGCTTGTTGTAAGAGGCGACTAACGTTATCGGTTGGTCAGGTTCATTCACTTGGTTGATGCATATTATGTCCTATTTACGTAGATCGATGTTCATTATATCAATCATTTGATTGTCTTGTCCAGACTTGATTATTTATGGATTGACGTCATATAGATGGAATATTGCTGAGTGTGGCGTTAAATGTAGTTTGACATTCTATTGTAGTGCTATTTAGATTGTACATTCGATTTCACACACATTTGATGAAATGTCAAAAAAAAAGATCATGTTTATTAATAGTATTGCATGACTTGTCTTTGACATGTTATTGTAAATAATGGTGTAAATATTCAGAGCATATTATAATGTCAGAAACAATATGCATTTTGTTATTTGTTTGGAGTAGAATTTGTTCCTATCTTTGAGACTGCCTCTATGGTCTAGTGGATAGTGTCTGCCCGGAAAGCAGAAATTCAGTGGTTTGATTTCCGCCCTTGTACCGAACGTTATGGTACTTGTTGTTACCTTGTCTGGAATAAAACAAGGGATGGTCAGCTCGGGAGTCTGAATGGGTGTCTGTGTTATGTTGTGGCATGGCATCTAAGTGGGTAGCACTCTGAAATATTGAAAGAGATTATAAAACTCCCATTTTTCTTCACCTCGTATCCTACAAACTTAGATCAATGTGTGGGAGTTTGATGGCAGAATGAGCCCAAAGGAACCCAGGCTTGTCATAACAGCAGGACCGCCTCTGTGGTCTTGTGGATTGTCTGGTCCAGACTCGATTATTTACAGATCACCGTCATGTAGCTGGCATATTGCTGAGTGCATTGTTAAGCAACAAACAAAACAAACACAATCTTAAGAGCAGACTAATTAGGTAAGGCACCACTACCGTGGTGTAGTGGATAGAGTGGAAGGTCGGTAATTCAATCCTCTGGCCACGTCATACATTCAGACATGGTACTTTTTGTTACCCTGCCTGGTGCTCCGCATTAAGGGGGAAAAAAAACCAATGGTTGGATGGAGTCAAGGAAGGTGTACACAGTGATCGAAATAAGCGCCCGCCCAGAGTCCCATGGCATGTAGATCTGGTGTTGGGCCTGTACTTTGCATGGGTAAGTTGTACGGGTTCTTATGGATTCAGTAAATTAATGTGTTTATTTATTTGTCACAGTCTGCTGCACTTTTCAAATGAGGACCTGAAGAGTTTACTCAGGGCCTGCAGCTTCTAAAGTTGGTCGGGTAGCCTAGTGGTTAAAGCGTTCGCTCGTCATGCCAAAGACCCGGGTTCAAACCCCACATTGGTACAATGTGTGAATCCCATTTCTGGTGTCCCCCGCCATGATATTGCTGGAATATTGCTAAAAGCGGCTTAAAACCATACTCACTCACTCATTCTAAAGTCTGGGGTCATGATGGCAGTGTGGCATTTCTTTATTTCAAACACTGCGTGTACATCATCCCCAATATCATAGGATGCAGATCTCGGGTGTACACAGTGTGCAAAATAGCTGCTTGCCCAATAGCCTGTGGCTAGCAAAGTTTTGTTGGCCAAATGATTCTGAAATGTCCCGAGAACCACTGGCTGCTGAAATTGTAACTGATTTTCTTAGGCCCACCTCTTTGTTGATAAAAAAAGAAGAAGTTCCATTTCTGTGCATCTGTATGACCATCAAAAATAATTCATATCCATAACTAGCTAGCCCCCTGGCCAGTAATATTAAGACTTTTTCACACACTGGTACATTTGGGGGTCGAAGTTTAAGCTCCAAGTATGGTATATATTTGTAAGACATTTTCTTATACTATCCCCATATCATAATCGCCCTAATAAGAGCCCTTCTTAACACTATACACAAGTTAAATTTGTTTTCAGATATCGAGGGGTAGAGAACAAAGTCACATTTCAGTGGTATTCCCCTTTTGAAATGTTATAAGTTTTTATCTCATATGGGGCGCTTACAGAGATTACAGATAGGTCTTATACTGGGGCACTTATAAGGATTTCTTAAAGGCTGAGGGGGCACAGGTGTCCCAGTCGTCTAAGGCGCCTGATTTGCTGTGGAGAGTTGCATCCCTTGGGCACGCCAGAAACCTATGATCGTGGGTTCGAATCCTGGTTCGCCCCAATTATGTTTCTAGGTTTGTCAGCACCATACCCGTGTTCGTGGGTTTCACCGAAGTGGTAAACATCCATAAACGGGCTTTCCTCCCACATTAAGCTGACACGCCGTAATATAACTGGAATACTGTTAAATGCAGCGTTAAACCCAACTCACTCACTCACTCTTAAAGGCTGATGTAGATGTTGGAGCAGGGTGGTTGTAGGAGCAGGGCACATACTACAGCGAATGACTGAACCATACCCATTTGTTGGTCAACAGCAGTCACTTGGATCCTTGGCTGACAAGATTACAAGTTGTAGTAAAGCTCACATCTTGCCGTCTTGATACTAAATTATACCTCACTCACATTAAAAATTACCCTTCAAGTAACAAGGCTGCAAAAGCACAACAAACATCAAAGAAATACTTCAAGGACATTTATTCTGACATACTTGTATACATACACACACATTCATTTCTGTGAGTATATAATGTCATATTTGCCCAAGAATCCACCCCATCAGACATCCCACTCACAAGCCCCCTACACTACAACCCCCTTCCCCAGAAGTCCCAATAACCCACCCTTGATTCATACAATTCTCTCTCCTCAATCCCATTTCCCTCCCACAGCCACCCCTTAATCCCCACCCCCCAGTCCCATCAATTTCTATCTCGCTTCAGCCTTACCCCACATAACCACAATATGGACGACAAAGCATGAACTAAACACTGTAGACCGCCATAAGCTGTTACAATGTACAAGTTTGGCTCTAATGAGATAGTAAATAATACAGTTTATTCAACCCTTGGATTGTTGGATTATATTCACTATGGTTGAAAGCTTACTATGGATACTATAGGCTACAATGTGTAGGTTGTCATGTTTTTGATGTTTTGTAATGAAAGTGTTAACAATACTGATGGTCTGTATGGACATGAGGACTTAGGCCAGACACTTTCTAAAACTTAGTTTACGAATCCACAAAACAATTGAAAAATGACATGTTAAAAATAAAATAAAATGAAAAGCAGAGTTTTTTATTTTGCCTACCAGAAATAAGGAAAATGTTTAAAAAATTAGCAAAAAATTACATTTGAAATTGGAATTGTTTAATGCATTTTTTCGACCTACCGACCTGAGGTTTGGGGCCGAAAACCTGTAAACCAAAAACAAAAATAAGTCTGGGCTTAATGAACTAAATATTATGCCACAAAATAATCTAAGAGTCAACAATAATACAAGACATGTTAAACGAGTTTGCAATAAGGTCTTATATTTTTTTTAGTTGGTTTACGAGACAGACCAACCCAAAAAAATAAAACGCAATAAAAGAAAGAAAAATGACATTGGACCAAAGTGTTTTGGCCTGATATTATATGTGAAATGAAACAAACCCACAAGAGACACCCACAGTTGTTCATGAGAAATGGTACCGGTAAATAATACATATAAAAATCTATATTCTACCCCCATAAACTTTGGTATCTTGCCATGTTGCTTTTCATTCATTAGTAGAATTATTATGATCTTTTTTCGACCACCTACATCAAATTTTGGACCAATATTTTTAAAACAACTAGTAAACATAAAAATGCCAACTTCAATTTAATGAAACTAAACATTCGGCTTCAACATGGAGAAAAACTCATAAGTCTCGAAGGACAATAAGCCACTTTGGAACGGCATCCTTCGTTAACTTTTCCTCATCCTCATCAGCTATAAAAAATATCTCAGGCACCGCCCGCTTCCTCACAAAATCCGCCGCATGTTTCGTATTTATTTCCATTTTTAAAAAAAAATAAAAATCCTTAAATATTCCAAGTCCAACAGTAGTCAAATACTGTATTCCAGTATTTTACTAGGGAGGCCCTTTCCCAGGTTGATTGTACAAAACTTTTTATTTGGTTACACATCTGTTTATTTGGTTACATACTAGTTTGAACAACCAAAAATAAGACACCGCCAGCCCGCACTATATTTTAAAAAAACATTGCCTGAGAACCAATTCTTTTATTTAATTAAGCCTAACAAATAAAAGCATTGCACAGACAGCTAAAAATCAGATCGCTCCTGAGGATGATACCTTGTTTTACCTTCTATATCATATATTTTTCAACAATTCTCTTAAATGTTTCCCCAACATGTTCTATCTTTGAAACCTTTACGTTTTAGAAATATATGTCATATTGGGGAATTTGTATTCAATGTATGAAAAAGGACTCATAAAACATAAAAACAATGCAAATAAGAAATAGATTACTCTGCAAGATCCATGGTAACACATTGACTTATGCTTCAACCAAAAACAACAATCACTCAAATGAAGGCCAGGACAATGTAGGAAATATCCCTGTTCATTCAAAAACATCAACAAGTTTTTGATAACATCATGACTTGAACAACACAAAGATACATTAATCTCTGTAAATGCCTTATTTCAAATTGAATGAAAGATCTGAGTTCAAAACTGCTTAAGAAACAAGTAGTATTTTTAATAATAAACCAATGAGAAATATGATTGTTTATAAAACAATCTGACTGTGGATAAAACAAAGGTGCATTAGGCCGAAAAAGAAAAGAATTATGTTTCTGGTCCTTTGCTTTGATAATGCAGCATTTTTTTATTTTGCTTGTTTTTCCCCCCTCTATTTATGAAGATCTGCTGACATGCATGACTTAAGGGCAACAATACTCAATTATAGTCCATAATGAGCAAATTTTGAATCCGCAAAGAAAAAACCATCCATATTTCAATACTTTCAAAGTTGGAGGGTGGTTGCCCTTTAACATTTGGAAGAGAAACTGTTGTCTCTGCTAATAAAATGCCCTTTTTTCGGCAATTCATTAACGTTCAGTAGCGTGATGTTTAAACTGCACTTGACAAGCCCAAAAGGATGCAAAATCTTCCCCACACACAACCTGCACAGACTGGAGCAGAATTGGGTATTTAGCGAGTTTGTGCTTTCGTTTTGGGGGAAGCAGATAAGAGTTACCTGCCCTTTATTAAAAAATCTGGAAAACAAACAACCATTCGTAGGGGTTGAAAAATACCAGAAACATAATACATTAAGGGGCAGCCTTTGTTATCTGTGTATTCCCCACAACTATTTTTCAGATCTTCACTTAACCTGTACAGGGTGATGGTGATATGAGGTGTTTAACTTGGCAGTAAATGAATCAAACTTACAAGAATACAAAATAAATTCAATCATAACAGCAAGCAACATTAAGTAGAGCATAACAGACATACCTACACAGACCTGAACAAATGTGCATTTAATAAGCAATTAAATAACTTGTAATGAAACAATGACACAGATTGCTTTGATCCTTTGACCAATGATAGAACAGAGACGTGACTCTCATCCAATCAAAATCTTGTAATATATACTACTCAAAGAGGTTGATACAGGACACAAGATTTGTTCATATTACTATAGTTAATCTGTCACATCAGATAACCATAGTAGTATGAACGAATTGGGTGTTCCTGAACTTCTTTTGAGTAGCATATTCGATCAGTCTCAAGTTACCTTCTCACAAACATTTGATTGTTCATTTCCCTGTGGGCTTGAGTGAGTGAGTTGGGTTTAACACCAGTTTAAACAATATTTCAATATATCATGCCTCATGGCTTTTGTACAAACTGTGACAGGACAGCCAGCAGTAACCCAGATCTTAGTCGTTTAATACTTCGTGATGCCAACAAACAAAAGACAATAATCAAGGTGAATCTATGATGTGAACCAACAATCGGTTGATCCTGGTATGACCAAGGGATGCAACTCTGCTTAGTAAACTGCATCTACCTGGCCCTTAAAATACGTCTACACCAGGCAAACCAGCCTCAGACTCATCATCAGATGTTGTTAGGAAAATCTTATCTGTATCAGTTCCTCTGAACTCTTGATCAAGCCAAGCTCCTTACAGCAAAATCTGGTTTGTGCAGCTCTCAGTACTATCGCTCCCACCAGTGACCACTGTGCCAGGATGCCACAACCATGCATAGAGTTTAACTCTCAACGGACTGGCTGTTATGTTTACAAACAAATGACGTGATGCCAAACACTCTTATCCCAGTTAAATTAGTTTGTTATTTGTCAATTTTAATTTCCACTTAAGGAAGAAGTTGGATGCTTTCCGTTCATCTGCAATCTCAAACCAATCTGATTAAATTCATCTGGGCAAGAGTAAATTAGTCGTAAACCTTTCCTCAAATGACAAAAATGACAATCCCACAGACATACCTCAAATATGAATGTCACTACATTTCATAATTTGGGGTTAGAAGGAAATATTTCACTATTCTTGTAACGGTCGCTTCCACATTGATGGCAGCGATGATCCTTGCAGGGTAATGAAAGTGTCACGCACTGTGAAGGAGTTTGCAAAGGGAGGTAATATATCTGGTATTCCTGCTCATCTTGCCACCACATCCCCATATGTAAACAAATGATGTAAAATATTACAAAGTAGCACTGAATCAACAAATACACATAAAAAGATAAAGAATTCATCACACTGACTTGTCCACTTGGTGACGATGTTTTACCTCTCATTTAGCAAGTTACCGATGGACAATATGCCACGATTATATGTCGTTGTATACTCCTCAAAAGAAGCTGAAGACCACCTGATTCTCTCATATTGCTACAGTTAATCTGTCATGGCATAACAGAATTACAATAGTAATATGAAAGAATAGGGTGGCCTTTAATTTGTTTTGAGTAGTATATCTGATAACACGCATAGGCATTATCCCTTGTGGAAATGAATGTACAATATACATACTGTGTTGCACATGGGATAAAATTCTAATGAATTACTACCATACAAATGATGATAAATATATATATCTACCTGTCCTAAGTGACATGGTGTTACAGTCTGTATGCACTATAACACATAACTTAACAATATGAGGAAACAAAATCATAACAATTGTTATAGATGACTTGTAAGATGGGATATAATCTGTGAAAAATAAGACTTATTTGAAAATGCAATGGACAGAAATCTGTTTTCTGTGTATTTCCCACTGGACTCGTATATCAAGTCTTTGCTCCAACAAGCACACTGTCATTTACAGTGTAACAGTATCCCCAAATTACAACACACAGCTTCTTTCCAAGTGCAAAGCGTTGAAGGTGTTGCATCTGCCAATCATCACTTTGTCCCTTCCGTAAGTGACAAGCTTTCAGTCACTAAAATATTTCCAATAGCACACAGTAAATGAGATAACGAGCATAAGAGTTATCTCCCTTCCAATGTCTATACTGGACATCAAGCGATGTCAAAGAGTTATCTGCTCTTGAAATATCTTGTCAAGAGTTGTCTCCCCTGAAGATGACCAAGTTTAGAGTGATCTCCCTTGTGATGTCTTCATCACATTAGTTGCTTCAAGGCCTTTTAAGGCTGTCAGAGCCCTTCGTCATGAACCTTTGGTAGACACATGGCTTATTGGCCATGATATGAATGCCACAGTAGAATAATTGTCACCATCACTGAATCATGTGAAGGGCTAAATCTCATCAGGCAGGATTGTGATACAGAGTTTTTTCTCAGGCCAACTGAACGTCTTTGGGCACATCATCTGGAATATGAGATAATGTGTCTTTAAAATAATGTTATGAATATATTGCATATTCCTTAACATGAAAAACCCTTTTGATACAAAAAAATATTATTTAATGGTGCAGACATTCACTGCGGCCTTAAAATATGTCTACACCAGTCAAACCAGTGGTTGAAAACATGACCACATCAGCATGCTCAGACTATCACCACATTAATTGCCTCCCATGATTGTCTGATCCTGGCATGACCAAGGGATGCAACTCTGATGAATAAATTGCAATGCCTTGGGTCCTCCCTCTGGTCTTGAGTGTTTTGCAAACCAAAATCTCCTAGCTGGAAACAACAGTAGTGTTATATGTACAGTTTCTGTCTTAGATATTCTGTACAATCTGCACGTCCCAGTAGAAGTCTCAGACTTATCAACAGATGTTGTTAGGAAAATAGCATCTGTATGGAGTGACATGGGAGTGGGGACCAATACAGCATGGAAGCCTACATGGAACCTGTCCGAGGAGTCTTGTGCAACCAAACTTGGGAGATGAGGTGAACTGGGGTTAAATGTCGCATTCAAGATTATTGTACTTATACAGTGACGTGCATGCACGTGTGTGTGTGCGTGGCTGCACAGACTAGTCCGGACTAATGCTGATTTTATAGTGCTAGCCCACTGAGATACCATGCCGCATTTAAACATAAATACCCTACTCAGACACAGTATACTGAGTCTTAGCCAATCAGTGCTTGTTTTAGTCAAGCGCCAAGCAGGGTAACAACAAGTACCATCTATTAACGTCTTTTGGTATGACGTGGCCGGGGATCAAACCAGGGATATGCGTAACTTGACATATTCTCTCACCTCATCAGGGCAGGCTAATTCTTCTATGTCATGGCACATGTCGCTAATGAAGTCGTCAGAAATCAAAACCTGAAAAAAAAGCTCAAATAAAGTATTCAAACATGTATACAACCTATCTCTAGCATTTTAAAAATAAAATAATGCAGCAGCTAATAGAATAATCAACAATTCTTCTGATATTACTGAGTGCTGCCTTAAACAATAAACAAACAACAAACTGTTCAAAGCACGAGTACGAATGACTCTACGACATGAGGATTACAATGATTGCAATGTTGACACAAGCGCCCCCTACCTGTAGCCATGTGCCGTGTGCAGCATAGGGATGTTCTTCATCAGCGATGGAGCCAACAACACTGGGGGAGACTAGGGTGATGGCAACGTCGTTGAGGACGCTCTTGAAGGTGAAGTGGCGGCCATGTTTTAACCTGCCCCTAGAATCAGCGAGACGTTAAGACAATCAGAACATGAAAAGATACTGTTTGTGTCAATCAGTTACTGGTGTTCCTAATAACCATCTCCCTTGAAGCAACCCATGCTTGTCTGGGACCGGGTGGTCAGGCTTCGTGACTTGGTTGATACATGTCATCGTATCCCAGTTGTGTAGATCGATGCTCATGATGTCAATCAATGGATTGTCTGGTCCAGGCTCAATTACTTACAGACCGCCATCACATAGCTGGAATATCGCCGAGTGTGGCATCAAACAAACAATCAAACAGAACTAACAATCATCAGATCAAGTACTGAGGTATATAGAACTGTGAATCAATCAATCACATATACAGAATCAAAGGATGATATCCAATTCATGGACAATCAAGGTCTTAACAGCAGTGATTTTGACTTCTAGCCCACAGGATCTCTGTTGTATCAGACAACTATTGTAGAAGGAGCCATGGTGCTATTTACCAGACAACTATTGTAGAAGGAGTCATGATGCGATTTACCAGACAACTATTGAAGGAGCCATGGTGCTATTTACCCGACAATTATTGAAGGAGCCATGGTGCTATTTACCCGACAACTATTGAAGAAGGAGTCATGATGCTTTTTACCCGACACCTATTGTAGAAGGAGCCATGGTGCTATTTACCAGGCAACTAGTGTAAGAGGGAGTCATGGTGCTATTTACAAGGCAACTATTGTAGAAATAGCCATGGTGCTATTTACCAGGCAACTAGTGTAAGAGGGAGTCATGGTGCTATTTACCAGGCAACTATTGTAGAAATAGCCATGGTGCTATTTACCAGGCAACTAGTATAAGAGGGAGTCATGGTGCTATTTACAAGGCAACTATTGTAGAAATAGCCATGGTGCTATTTACCGGGCAACTAGTGTAAGAGGGAGTCATGGTGCTATTTACCAGGCAACTATTGTAGAAATAGCCATGGTGCTATTTACCAGGCAACTAGTGTAAGAGGTAGTCATGGTGCTATTTACCAGGCAACTATTGTAGAAATAGCCATGGTGCTATTTACCAGGCAACTAGTGTAAGAGGGAGTCATTATGCTATTTACCTGAGAGCAAGTGGTAGGAGGGAGCCAGCTTCCAGGTTAAACTTGAGATGGACAGCATCAAGAGTCCGTGTCCGGATCAGTTCTGTTGGACCTTCAGAACTCACTGTGCTATCAAAGGACTCTTTCCGGGATGAGTTCTGATTCCTGCTGAGAAACAAAATCATTTCAGAAAATTGAAACAACATTATTTCCTTTCATCTCCCAGTACATAATTTATTATAACTGATATTCAACCGCAACATTCAAGAGTGAGTGAGTATGGTTTTACGCCGCTTTCAGCAATTTTCCAGCAATATCACGGCGGGGGACACCAGAAATGGGCTTCACACATTGTACCCATGTCGGGAATTGAACCTGGGTCTTCGGCGTGACGAGTGAACGCTTTAACCACTAGGCTACCCGACCGCCCTGCAACATTCAAGAAGTGAGTCTACTTGTCGTAAGAGGTGTCTAACAGGATCGGTCAGGCCTGCTGACTTGGTTGATGTGTGTCATCGTATCCCAATTGCACAGATTGAGGCTCTGGATTGCTTGGTCCAAACTCATTTATTACAGACCTGACCGCCGTCATATATCGGGAGTATTGCCGAGTGCGGTAAAGAAAACAACAAACAAAATCGTTACATATCGCTTGAGTGTATTGGAATCAAAAGATCTTTACTGGACATTGAGCACTGTTTTTCAATGAATCATTCAACAGCCAATACTCACTGATTATACTCATCGTCTTTGCCGCCATGTGATGGGACGTTGGACCGCGAGTTACTCAGGCCCTTCTTCAAAGTCGCTTTTATTTGTTCAGATTCTGAAAAAAAGGTAACATTTTTCATTTCATTTGAATCAGACCGTCACATGACCAAATGTAAATGAGGAGCCAAGGTGTTAGCAATACACCATGTACGGGCTTTATACATTGTATCCATTTGGTAAATTGAACATGGGCCTTCGGATTCTGAAAAAAAAAGTAACATTTTTCATCTCATTTGAATCAGACTGTCACATGACCAAATGTAAATGAGGAGCCAAGGTGTTAGCAATACACCATGAACAGACTTTATACATTGTATCCATTTTATAAATAAACCGGGCCTTTATGGGCAATTAAATTTTGGAAAAATATATCTGTCGTGTATAATACACACAGACTTACCATTTGTATCATTTCAGCCTGTCAGCATAAACCACAAAATTTACGATCTTTCAACTGTTTTTTTTCAACAAAATTTTATTGAATTAAGAGCCCCCTATTTCAAATTTTGAGAGTGCCCTGGGCGCTTATTATGTCAAATACAGTATATATAATATTTAAGAAATGAGCAAAACCCATGGTGATTCAAGACTGTACAAACGTATGGTGAAAGTTCATTGACTCAAATCGTAAATTTCGTGGTTTATGCTTACAGGCTGAAATGATACAAAAGGTAAGTCTGTGTGTCTGTTTCTGTTTTCCTAATCATTGACAACCCTTATGTTAACTACAGCAACTACTGACCATAGTCGGTGATGATCCTCCTGTCCACGTCCCCACTGCCACGGCGATCGATCTCCACCAATCGGTTCTCCTTATCGTCATCGTTATAGTTACTGTGAGCATCGGGGTCGCCTGGCTCCTCCCACGAACAACGACTGCTGACACCACTCAAGTTAGACCCCTCGGTCTCGATCCCATGATCAACTGTTTCCTGGAGCAGACGTACACTATGTACATGGCAGCCATTACATCTCATTTTCTAATAAATTGACATCTTATGTGATAATGAATGTGTTTCAACATCTTATGTGATAATGAATGTGTTTCAATGACATATTTAGTCAAATTTCAGCAAGCATTCAACAATTTACCACAAAACACACTGTACCTGCAGCGATGGTTCGATCTCAAAAATGGTCTCGCCTCGCCTCATGTCAGTCACTAGCCAAGCACCACCAGCACTGTCCAAAATAAATGAATACATTCAAATCAAATCGCTCAAACCTCTCAAAACAAGTACACAAACACTATCAACACCTGACTTCTTTTACATATAATCCAGCAGTATCTAGATGGGGGCACACCAGGAATGTAGGCATTTAGGGATTCAAACCCAGACCTTTAGTGTGACGAACAAATGCTTTGACATCTAGGCTATCCAACTCTTTGGAATTAAAGGTCAAATGCTTGAACCACAAGACTACTTTTCCACCACCTCGGGCATAAGGTGGTGAGGTGAAATTGGGTTTAACGTTGCATCCAAGATTATCGCACTTATATAGCGATGTGCATGCATGTGTGTGTTTGTGTGTGTGGCTGCTTGTACTAGTCCAGACTGATGCCGATTGATAGTGCCATCCCACTGAGATACCATGCCGCAGTTTAACATGAATATCCCATTCAGACACAGTATACTGACTCTGATTCGACCAGTCCTTGTTTTAGCCCCTTAGTGCCGAGCGCCAGACAGGGTAACAACAAGTACCATCTTTTAACGTCTTTTGGTATGACGCACCTCGGGCATGAAGCATCAGCAGGTAAATGAATTCATTCTGGTGACATCACATGTACTATAGTCAGCAGGGTTGACGGGATCGTTGAGATACAGATATGTAACCCAGGGACCAATTGCACAAAGCCCACAGGGCCCACTCCCATACTTCAACATAGGCTTACGATAATCCTAGTGCTAAGATGGCTTTGTGCAAGTGGGCCCAGGTGTTTTTTTTGGCATACAGAAATGCTCTCAAACCCAAATCAGAATACAGAAGCTTAATGTTGCATTCAAGATTATTATGATTATTATGCTAACCTAGCAGCGTGCATGCGTGCGTGCGTGTGTGTGTGAGCTTGTATTAGGCTGGACTATTGCCACCTTTAGTGGTTTTAGCCCGATGAAGTACCTTGCAGCAGTTTTAACAAACATACCCCACTCAGACACTTTATATACTCAATCCGAGCCAATATGTCCTTGTTTTAGCCCCTTAATGCTGAGCACCAGGGAAACAACCAGTACCATCTCTTAACATCTTTTGGTATGATACAGCCGGGGATCGAACCACCGACCTTCCACTTCTATCCACAAGACCATGGAGGTGGTGCATATGCCAGATATACTTACACAGCTTTAGATCGCAGCAGCTCGATAACTCCTGGTCCGTTCCAGTGTTGTGCCGCCTTCAACTCCTCCCCACACACACCAACAATCTACAACAGGAGGTATCCACATACAGGCCTGGGATATCATCAGAAAACTTACATTCGGACTAAAGCTTTAAAAAAATAGTCTTGATTCTCAGACACCGCCCCATCATCACAAAGTCTGCCGCACATTTCGTTTATATTTCCATTTAAACAAAAAATAATCCTTAAACATTATATACACGATTTCGCCGAAACTAATGTAAACAAAATTGAATTAAATCTTGGGGAAAAATAATGTAATGGATTACAAACGTCCAGATACACTATGAACACTTTAATACCCAGACAGTGTAATAACAGGACTAACTTGTCGAGATGCTTCTTCTGGTGTTGTGTGCTCATGATAACATTTTCGCATAATAAAAAAAAATCAAAGCTCATTGTATGCGTGTATTATGCACACACTGGTAGTACAACAGTAGTCCAATACTGTATTCCAGTATTTTACTCATTAAGGAATACATTTATGTAGGGAGGCCCTTTCCCAGGTTGATTGGACACGACTGTTTATTTAGTAACATACAAGTCTGAACAACCGAAAAAATATAGGAAAAAAAGGGAAAAGGCCACCCACCCTTACCTGAGAACCAACTCTTTTAAGTCTAAATCTAACCACCTTTGGCCAGAACATTACTATATTATTCAATGTTAGCAGCTACTGTTGACTGTGTCATGAACATAACACATCAATCATGTTAAGTGAGTGAGTGAGTTGGGTTCAACGCTGCTTTTAACAGTATTCCAGTATTCCAGTTATGTCAGCTTAATGTGGGAGGAAAGCCCGAAGTGATGCAGGTCTCAGACTTTTATCACTTTGGTGAAACCCACAAGCAAACCTAGAAACATAATCGAGGTGAACCGGGATTCGAACCGGGATTCGAACCCACAATCATAGGTTTCTGGTGTGCCCAAGGGACGCAACTCTGCACAGCGAATTGCGGCGCCTTAGACGACTGGGCCACTCGTGCCCCCTCAAACATGTTAAAGAATTTCATGAACAAAACATTGTAATTATTCAAGCGGACAAGTATTTGAACATTATACTACTCAAAAGAAGTCAAGGACCACCTGGTTCTATGCCATGACAGATTAACTATAGTAATATGAAAGAATCAAGTGTTCCCTAACTTCTTTTTAGTAGTACATTTATCAGTCGAGTTAAGCTATGATATTTTCATCACAAAATTGTATAGATATAATTGTGACATTCATTTAACAGCAGGGTTGATCACAGTTGCCAAATTCACCAAATCTTAAGTCATTTCAAGTCTATGTGCACCCTTGCTTGCATGACACAATTTTATGGATAACAACTTCTTTATTTTATACTGTATGAAGCAACGTTTCGGTATAGTCCGAAACGTTGCTTCATACAGTATTAAAGAAGTTGTTATCCATAAAATTGTGTCTACCATATCATCTGTCAACTTCTAAGTAATGCCTATCAAACAATTTATGTGCACCCAGTAAAAAGTTTACCAACAGGTACAAGTATGTTGCTGACACACCAACAAACACATTTGGGGCATCAAGGCCACGATCATACACATGTATCACTTTGAGTCATAATCTGGGCAAATTTTTAAATCCTTACTTGCTAAGGGACACAACTCTGCACAGCCAACTGCTGCACTGATTACTATCTTCCATGACCCTTAACCTTAATAAACAAAAGTCATCAGAAGAGGACAAATCCCCCCGACCTCCACAAATTTGAAAGAACAAATCATGTGACTGATACTTTAAGTCCAACTTATTGAGAGATTTCTATCTAATATGTCTGTCTTTATACAAGTGTAGTTATTGAGCTATTAAAACAATACCATGGAATTGGGATTTCGGAACTTTGTATTTCTAGGTCAAGTACACACTGCCATGAACAAAGTGATGAACCTGGAAACCAGGTCAAAGTCAAAGTCAAACTTGTTGCCATGGAAACTCAAAATATATAGATTCTAAACACCCCTAAGTAGCAAAAGGCACCATTTGACAACCTGGTCATTGTGTATGCAAAGTGTTATCAAAGAATACTTATTAGTTTTAGAGATATGGTCAGCACAAACACACCACTATGAACAGTGTCTAAGTCAAACTTGTTGCCATGCCATTGAAACAGGAAACAAGTAATTTAGTAAAATTCCCAAATAGCAAAAGGCACCGCTTCAGCACTTGGTTAATACATGTACTAGGTTTGGTTGAAAAGTTTTTCACAGTTTTCAAGTTCATGAAATGATTACTGACAGACGGACAGATAATATTCTCCCCTATTATAAGCCGGGGTAATAATAATTATATCAGTAGTAAATTAATTGGTCAATTGTCTTTGTTCCAAAACTCTCAAACTGCCTTAGCTGTTATATCAAATTTCATGTGAAACTAAAACTTCCAAATATTCATGAATAACTGTATATCAACTGCATGTTCCCGGGTTAGAATTTAACACTAGTCCGCTGGCATGGGGCTGGTACTAATTCCTGCAGGGTAGTACTCATTCCTGCAGGCTGGTACTAATTCCGGCAGGCTAGTACTAATTCCTGCAGGGTAGTACTCATTCCTGCAGGGTACTACTAAAATTCCTGCAGGCTAGTACAAATTCCTGCAGGCTAGTACTAATTCCTGCAGGCTTGTACTAATTCCTGCAGGCTAGTACTCATTCCTGCAGGCTAGTAATAAATCCTGCAGGCTAGTACTAATTCCTGCAGGCTGGTACTCATTCCTGCAGGCTGGTACTCATTCCTGCAGGCTAGTACTAATTCCTTCAGGCTAGTACTAATTCCTGCAGGCTAGTACAAATTCCTCATTGTTTTAACACCACAAGGGCATTTTATCTTTATCAAGGCTTGTAAAGCTTTTGAGTTTAGTTCTAACCTTGCAGCTGTCCTGATATTTCTGCAGTGATCATGTGTACGTCAGAAGAGATGAAATAGTGAATTCTCATTTACGTGACTAATTGGCATCTTTCACACCTTCTGAACTGAACTGTCAAGATCTCCATGGCAACAGGAAGTACTGAAGTCCCAGGTGACACTAAAACTTCCTCAGTAACGTGATTGGTTGTCACAGGAGTTCATATCTGTGAATATCTTTTGCTTCCCGCACTTACATCCCAAAGGACACATTAACACATTCTTGCCACTTCCTTGTCACACTCTTGATAAGTAAGAGATTTCTACCCCCGTATTCTCTGACGTGACTTGTAAACCGGCGTGGCAATTCAACAGAATTTTAAATACTGCCATGTATTCTTTGCCTTTTACTAACTATTATGTGTACAGAAATCTTAATAAAACTACTAGCCCTGCTGTTACTGACTGGTTATATTCAAAGTGAGACAAATGCAGGGTTTTACATGGACTCCAAAACTAGGGGTCCAGGGGACCCCCAATAATTAATTTCACGGGTCCTACAAGAAATATGAGGGTCCTGTAATATAATGGAATGGGTGTACTGAACTGTACAGTAAGATTTGATAATTACATTAATTGCAGGCAGGACCTTTATGTCTCGTCAAGATTTTGTTACAATACTCGGGCTCGTGATATAGAACTTAACGAGGGGCTCATAAAAACCCATGTGCCCCGGGTGATCCTGCTACAACAAATTTATCTAACCGACATGTCTTAATATGACATTGTAAAAGAATTAAAACAAATTCAAAATTGACAGAAAACAGTAGAGGTTAGCTTGTGCTATGTCACGTGACTTTCATTGACTTGGAAAAAGTGTGCGGCTTTTAGAGTGGAAGCGGATTTATTCTGCCTCTCAGAAATCCACAAGCAGCCCGACTTGCTCGTGGCGGGGTATAAGATATATTCCCCCATTGAGAAATTTATAACCCTCCAAGGCGGGTTACACAGTATTTTATCAAGATCATGTGAACCAATCAGATGTCATCATTGTGACATGGAGGTATGATAATGAATATTACTGTATTTTCTTCTGCATCCATTCTAGAAAGGTAAGAGTTATAGTGTGATATGGCCTGATGTGGGCACAGAGAAATATCTTAGTGTAGCGTATCACTGCATTTGGTAAAGTGCTTTCTGAGATGTAAGATATTCTAATTTCACTTATACCACGGAGAGTCAGCTTGATGTGAGAGGAAAGCACAAGAACTGCTGGTCTTTGATGTTTACCACTTTGGAAGAACTGAGATATTATTGTCCAGCTCATCTTTATACAGTCTTAGGAAGCATGGTGGCCATGTTGGCTAGGGTGCTGCAAATTGATACCCAGAGTTGTCTCCCTTGGACATGCCAGAAACCTATGATCATGTGTTTGAATCCCAATTCGCACTGATCATGTTCCCAGGTTTGTCACCATAGCTCTGCATGTGAGCTTCACCAAAGCTTTTCTCCCACACTAAGCTGACACACTGTGATATACAACGAATCCTGTTCAATGCCGCTTAATACCAAATTCACTCACTTATACAGTTTCAGATATCTGGGTTTCATGGTTTCTGAAAAACCAATATCCTTTATATTTTCAAAGATCGAAAAATATGTCACCACCCAGTATTCACCCAATAGATTACTCTTTGACTAATATCATGATATTACCTGGACAAAGTTGACCACCCCAAAGGGAGTTGTGATTGGTTGCAGCTGAGCATCCTCCGTCATTAGCATGTGCTGAATCCTGGACTCGCTGCCATCAAGGGGTGTGTGCCACGACACATGGTCACCACTACATAATACATTTTCTGAAAGATAAAACATAAATAGTAGTCAAGAAAGTAGTATGGGCTCAAAGCCAATTTACATTACATTATGAAGTCACTTTCTTGTCTATAATTTTATCAATAAGTACATGATATATATATTCAATAATCAACCATTATCATTCAGGGAATGAAATTAAGTTGTTTTAATAGTTTAACATCAATCCCTAATCATCATCATCATAATCATCATCATTTTTACAAAATGTCTTTATCCTACAACCACAACAAAATATGCAGCGGTCAGGGTTTCCATAGGACTAGTTCACATTACTTAGTTTCTTCGATTGTAAACACTCGTATAGCATCATAAAAATTAGTAACGTAAATTAGATCATCATCATCATCATCATCATCATCATCATCATCATCATCATACCTGACTGAAAGACGTATCTAGCGAGGGATTGCATCAGGGCAGCAGGCCAGGTAGGGGGGTTGGTTTCTTCTGGTTCTCGTCTCAGTCGGAACGTCAGCTCAAAGCCATACCCACTCGGACCCTCGTTGTTAGTTGTCCTGAAAGCAGTTTAACAATGTCACAAACACAAAACTTTCTACACCTATATAACACTTCTGAAAGAACTGAAATTAAAAAGATACATATTTTACCATTGAATTTGGAAACAAATTTTTCACTCCTGAATGAGTTAAACGACAGTGCTCGATTAAACATGCACCTGTGCAACCTATTATTGAAAAATGCAAACTCATATTTATGTCTACATGCACCAAGTGCATGTCTAAAAAATTCAACTTTGTGTCTGACGAGCCCTTACTTGTCCACACAACATCAATCTTTAAACAAACTCAATATCTTTAAGTTTTATTTACCATACTTCATCACTAATACCTGTGTTGCGTTGGTTTCATGACATCAGAGATCTGTCATTTTGCTTACTTAGATTAGATTATGCATCTGTGTTTTAACATTGATAAATCTATGGGACCAGGGTGCAACCTGCTTCAGTCTGGTGTAACGAGCTTTTCACATCAAGGTGCACCTGGTGCAGGTTAAATCAAGTTCCTTAAATCCAGACCTGACAGTCTCACAGAAGAAGAAAAAAACCATTACAAAATTCATAAATTCTGAGTTGGCAAATCCATAAACCAAGTGATCAAACAAAGTTATCAAACAGGAGCAATTACTTGCTTACAATATAAACCTGTCACCTTTCAACCATTTTATTAACATTTTAATTTGTTTGTTTTTTGTTTGTTGTTCAATGCAGCACACAGCAATATTCCAGCTATATGACGGCAGCAAATAAATATCAAATCTGGACCAGACAATCCAGTGAATACAAAGCTCTTTAATGCATCTCTCTGTTCTCTAATGTATGACAAATATGACAATAGTCAAAATGCAGTAATAAATTTAGTCATTTATTTTATTATTCTTAAAAAGTGATTATTTCCTTCCTTTCTGTTATCATGCATTTTGGGTACAAAATCAGTAAAAAAAAATAATCAGTTCGATCTGGCCCCATTTGCATAACAGTCTCATATTTCAGACCACGGATCCGACGCAAGCATGATATATAGGTTCTGTCAATGATTTCCTCTTTATCTTCACGCCAAAACCTATATGTCTTAAAGGCTCAACATCTATTCAGTCGTCCTGTCTCAGGTAGAAGCTATTAATTTATTTTCCCACTAATGACATCAACAAGAAGTTGGTTCATTACAACAGATCACCCAAACTGACAAGCTCCGATATCAGTATTAACACACCTGAAACAAAGACCCGATCTCAGTGTTCTATACACAGGGACACAGTTATTGTTTCTATCTGTCCAGCTGTACTGTGACATAGAGCGAAGTGGTGCCCTATATACCATTAGCCTTGTGATGAATGGGAAATAATCTGCAGAGTCACATCCACAGATAATAGTGACAGAGCGTTAATGGTGACAGTATAGTTCCCCTTGTCTGTCTCACAGACCCTACAGAACTAAAAAAAAGAATAGATCCAACTCAAGTCTAAATTGATTTGGCAAGTCTAGATTTCCTCAGCTCTAGGCCTGAAAAAAGCTTTGTCCTGGCTCCATTTGGATCTTATTTTGTATTTTGTGGATATATATTTTCAAAAAAGATAACTTTATGTAAGTCTATGATTCCCCTAACGACCCCTGATATAATATGTTTATCATACCTCCATGTCAGAATGTGAGTGAGTGAGTGAGTGAGTGAGTGAGTGAGTGAGTGAGTGAGTGAGTGGGGTTTAACGCCACATTTAACAGTATTCCAGTTATATCGCGGGGTGTCAGCTTAATGTGGGAGGAAAGGCCGAAGTGGTGCAGGTCTTAGACGTTGAAACCCGGTGAAACACCGTATGGTGATGACAAACCTAGAAACATAATCAGAGCGAACCGGGATTCGAACCCACAATCATAGGTTTCTGGCATGTCCAATGGACAACTTATATGTTTTCTTGTTTTAGCCCATCCCAAAATAATGAAGGTAGGTAGGGCAGGCTTTTGTAACTTGTAGTATGTCATTAACATGGTCATGATTAAAAGCCTGCTTACAAATGAAGATGACGGCTGGTTTCTGGAAGGTGAAGCAGAAATCAGAAGTACAAATATAATCCGATATTTGATCCATGAGTGTATTGCGATAACATATAACCTTTACCTAAGAATCAATAGAAAAGTTGGGTTGTTTTGTTATTTCTGCTGCTACAAAATCATCTTTCAAATGCTGTTTCCTCAAAACAAGTTTTCATGGCATTTATGTCCTAGCCAGTTTAAAACATGACACCAAGACAAGCCTATTCACAATGACATGACTCCAAAAATGATAATAGTATGAGTGACATGTTTCCTTTGTAGACATTTTCGTAAATATCATGCAAAACCTCGAAATACTGTAGAAAAATAAACACATTCTTATTAAAAAAATATATAATAAATTAAATATTTATTCAAAACTGACTGGGAAGATAGGAAGGATTTTAATCATTATTTCTTTTAACTTAACCTATAGTAGATTACAAACCTATAATAGTAAACTTAATACTAATGTGCAATTTGATAATATTTGTCCACTGACACTGTGGATAGATACGCTTGTGAACTTGACACAAAAACATTTGCTGTTTGCTCAGGTCAGAAAACGTGCCGAAATGAAATTTGAGTTAAAAAAGACATTTCTTAAAAGGGCTTAAAACTAGCAAAAATAAGACACATCATGAGAAACAAAAAATGAATTTGACCAAGACTAATGCCTTAACTGAACATGAGTAACACTATTCGACAAATTTTCTATTTCCTTGTGATAACACCGACATGTGCCATATGATAATTTGTTAAACTAACATATCATCTATGAAATCTTTTGTTACACAATACATGAAAGGACGCAACTAGAACACATTTTGATAACTTTCGATAAAACACTAATTACAATACTTAAATACATAATTATCTCACAAATAACAGCATCCAAACAAGGTTCCAATAAAGAAGAAAAAACATGAACTCTTTATAACTTTTAACCTTTAACATTTATTAATTGGAAATAAACTCAAACTTAAAGACAAATTCTGAGTCCTTGACCTGCAGGAATTTTCTGTAATTAACACAACAAACATGTCCACCTGCTCCTAAATCTTGACAAAAAAGAACTAAAATATCAATGCATCATGACATAAGGATAGTCTTATCATACTTAAGTTGCTCACTATAATGATAGTTTGCGACCTAAGCGACTGAGCCAAATCCCATGTCTAGTAACTTCTGTTTGTTCTAATAAGTTCACCTACAATTAGTCCATGTACTAAGAGTGAGGGAGTGAGTTGAGTTTAACGCCGCTTTTAACAGTATTCCAGTCATATCGCGACGTGTCAGCTTAATGTGGGAAGAAAGCCCAAAGTGATGCAGGTCTCAGACGTTTACCACTTCGGTGAAACCCACGACCACGGGTATGGTGCTGATAAACCTAGAAACATAATCAGGGCGAACCGGGATTCGAACCCACAATCATAGGTTTCTGGCGTGCCCAAGGGACGCAACTCTGCACAGCGAATCGCTGCGCCTTAGACGACTGGGCCACCCACCCATGTACTTACACTAAATCTGTTGCAAATTCTGCAAATTTCAGGCTGCTGGACTCCAAAGTTTTGAACACAGACAGCAATGATACGATTGTTTCCACAATCCAAATGACAAAATACTATACTATATACTATAAAAGTACTATGATTGGATGGCATTGTTACCATGGTTACATTTATACAAGTATAACTAGGGTGAGATAATATCACAAATTTCCAAGCAAACAATTTACATATTGATGCCATCTGTCCATCAAACTATAAAACAATCATTGTTAGACAATCTATATAGAATGTAAGATATTTAATTTTATTATGTCTCCGGCTTGTAATATAGACGACCATCTTATATAATTACAAATGTTATATATAAATTCCATGCCTACATCACTACCAGTGATTCAAGAGGCCACCTGCAGTTTTAACTCCACAGCAGACTAACTTTCATATAAATAAATAAATAATTGATATTTATGTTTATTTTTATTTTTATTTTGACCAATCTTTTGTATAAGGCCACACTTTCTTCATTAAATGATCACGGATTTATTCCAACTTTTTCACAAATATATTACAAGCAGGAGACATAATAAAAATACATATTTTTATGCTTACCGTATTCGACATAATAAGCGCCCTGCTCTAATAAGCGCCCTCGGCGATATTTGCTAATATATTGGCCAGTGAACAATCCCAATTAGCACCCCTTCTGATTGATCAATGTAGACTAGACTTATTTATTCGCGTACAATACACACTCGTGTGTTATATGCACCCTTAATTATGGGCAATTAAATTCTGGAAAAATATATCTGCCGTACATAAACATTTCAGGCTGTCAGCATAAACCACGAAATTTATTTTTTTCACCAAAATAATATTCTAATAAGAGTCCCCTATTTCTAATTTTGATAGCGCCCTGGGCGCTTATTACATCGAATACGGTAATTTATTTCTTAGACTGGCTGATTTTCAGTAGGGGAGGCGGGCTTGTGAAACGAAAAATGAAGAATGTGCGGCCTAAATGTGAACCTTGAACTTCCACTGTACATTTTACACTTGCATCATGGGCCTATGGCCTGCAATACACATGCATAAAAAACTATAAATAGGTATATAAATGAAGCTAGCTGCATCCAGTCATGTAATATTTTGACATCATCTCTTTAGCATGTTATAAGGAATATCTTCATATCATTACATTTTCAACAATGAATGAAAATTTTACCTAGACCCTATATGTCACACTGATTAAAAAACAAAAAAAAACAAAAAAACACAAAAATAAAACTACACCTGATCTTAAATAAATATAAAGCATAAATGTAAAATAAACTATAAACTCACAGCGCAACACATTTTTCCAACATATACAATTTACAAAAACAACATAAATTTGCAAAAACATCAATAAGGCATGAATCATAAAAATGAACAAAATACAACTTTTTTTTCCTTTACCATTAAAATATAGCTGCAAATTTCACTTACTCGTGTACTCTGCCGTCGCCATGGAGATCGGAAAGCCCGAAACTGATATAATGCCAGTGGGGAGGAATATGCCTGCCGAGGTCGCCAGGGTTGGCGTACATGCTAATATAATCCAGGGGGTCTGGCCCACCCAGCCTGAAACAGAAACATGGAAATAAGTTTCCCCCGTCATGTTCATGTCTACCCCCAGGCGGGGGCTTGGAGGAGTGCTCTTGCATCACAAGTACAGGAGAGGATGGCAAATGGATTCTGCTGGAAAAAGGCATTTTTTAAATCTTGTCTAAAAATAATTTTCTAGTAGTTTTGAGGATGAGTTTGCTTAAAAAATCTGGAAATTACATTCAAACATTCTTTCATACCTGAACATTTATTTATTTAGGACAATTTTCTAACAATCATTTCTACCTTATAATATAATATATGAAGGAGATTAATATAATTTAAACCATATTCAGAAAATTGTATATTTGGAAAGTATATTATCTATCTTACATATTAATTTCTTATCAGAAATGACCTTGTAAATTTCCAATAGTGACTTTCATTCACTTTGTCTTCAAGTCTTTAAAATGTATTATAATAAAGGTATTATAAATTTATAATATATATATATATATATATGTTGTCATTGGGATGAGTTCTGACGGACTATAATATTAATTTTGGCAGTTTACATACTGTAAATATTCTCTAACACAATTCATTTACAAAATGCAGCAGTAAAATAACATAGAAAATTTCAATATGAGAGGATTGCGAGAAATAATTGGATGTGGTTAATTGTAACCATTTTGTCTTAATTTCAACACCCATTGATATTGTTAATCATGTTCAATATTTCAAACATTTCTTCTGCAAACATTTGCATTTATGGCAAACAACTTATCTCACTGTCTTGGTTGGTTGAATGTTTTTATTTAAATATTTCCTGGGTCTTCGAGGAGCCAAAACAACAACTTGTTGCAGGTAAACACAACTTATGTTTTAATAAACAATGCCACTCTTTTTTTTACAGGTTAGGGATCTTAAACTAAAAAATAAGCACGGGTCGTAAGAAATGACGCTAAAAATACATTTTATGGTACTAAATAAATTGGATTACCATTGTGCCCGTTGTGTGTGGATTTGGAAAGATAGCCATGAATGATAAATGCTCATCTTTCATGTTCAATATAAATTATCAATACCGAATACTAATGGGTTTTGGCCTGATTTTCGTTTCGCAATTTATTCATATATTTCATGCGCTTTTTCGTCCGTAATTTGTTATTAAGCCAAATAAATGGACCCATACCATAGACTCCCAACCAACTCCCCAATACCTTTGTTGTCATCCATTTTGTTGAATATTACTATGGTCACAATATATGCATATTACTCACATCATATAGAGGAAGCTGGCAGCAAATAATTTCGCATTTTTTAGCACAGGAATCAGTTGCTAATTTCTGATTTACTGAATTTCAATTCAACTTGTCACTTATGTAAACTTTGCCAAGGAGAGGAAAATATGCATGATTTAGAAAAACGCAATATACCAGTACTTTCCAACGTATTGTGCTACGTATTCATTAGTGTTTCAAATCGTGGTATACCAGTATACCGGTAATACTGTGCACATCTAATACAGAAACAAGTTTTAATTTCAAAGATTTTATGTTGGTACTTCATCATATTGACCATATCAGTCTGACTTCACTAGGAGCTGGATCACTTGATCATGTTGATATGAGAAATTTTCAACACTACGTTTGTTTTACTTTGTAGTTTTATTTCTAAATATTCTAATTGAAAAAAAATAGAGTGAGCTGGCAAATATTTCTCCCCATTTTTATGATTGTAGGTGGCTCTTAGCCATCGTCGCTCAATTCATGAACTGAAAAATAAAAGGGTTTCAAATATCCAATAACTGACACATTCTCATGGTATAAACATTCTTATTTAACTCCCATAAAAATGGTTAATGATTGTGTATGCTTATAATATATACACAGAAAATACAACTTAATCTGGAAATGATGGTTGGTTATGAGATGATAAAATATGATCTACAGTATCTTTACTGTTGCCGTAATTACACCTTCTTCTTTGTCTGCTTCCATTGCAGACAAGAATTTTAACAATCCTGCAGTAATGCCAACATAAATATATCTCTTCATTTCTTATAAGCGAAGGCCACAAACACTCCATGATGTATAAAACATGTTCTATGAATTTGAACAGTAACTTGTGTCCTGTTTCCCTTCTTTCCCTGATTTCCATGTTAACAACTAAACTGAATATAAGTCTACAGGACGCTATCACTTTAGGATATCTGTTTTAACAACTATACTGAATATAAGTCTACAGGACGCTATCACTGTAGGATTTCTGTTTTAATAACTATACCAAATATAAGTCTACAGGACGCTACCACTGTAGGATTTCTGTTTTAATAACTATACCAAATATAAGTCTACAGGACGCTACCACTGTAGGATTTCTGTTTTAATAACTATACCAAATATAAGTCTACAGGATGCTATGACTTTAGGATATCTGTTTTAACAACTATACTGAATATAAGTCTACAGGACGCTATGACTTTAGGATATCTGTTTTAACAACTATACCAAATATAAGTCTACAGGATGCTATGACTTTAGGATATCTGTTTTAACAACTATACTGAATATAAGTCTACAGGACGCTATCACTTTAGGATATCTGTTTTAACAACTATACTGAATATAAGTCTACAGGACGCTATCACTTTAGGATATCTGTTTTAACAACTATACTGAATATAAGTCTACAGGACGCTACCACTTTAGGATTTTTGTTTTATTAACTATACTGAATATAAGCCTAAAGGACGCTACCACTGTAGGATTTCTATTTTAACAACTATTCTGAATATAAGTCTACAGGACGTTACTACAATAGGATTTCTGTGTTAAAACTTTACCAAATATAAGTCTACAGGACGCTATCACTTTAGGATATCTGTTTTATTGACTATACTGAATATAAGTCTGCAGGACGCTACTACTGTAGGATTTCTATTTTAACAACTATTCTGAATAACAGTCTAAAGGAAATTAATACAATAGGTTTTCTGAGTTAAAACTATACCAAATATAAGTCTACAGGATGCTACTACTGTAGGGTTTCTGTTTTATTAACTATACTGAATATAAGTCTGCAGGACGCTACTACTGTAGGATTTCTGTGTTAAAACTATACCAAATATAAGTCTACAGGACGCTATTACTGTAGGATTTGTGTGTTAACAGCTATACCAAATATGAGTCCATAGGACTCCACTACTGTAGGATTTGTGTTAACAGCTACACCAAATATAAGTCTAATGGACGCTACCACCACAGGATAGAATGTCCTATAAGGGGACGACCACTTGATTTTCTAAGGTGGGGGGGCCAGGGCCTTGTTCCACAAAGCAATTGTAGCACTACAGCTGTCATAAACCTAGGTTAAAGCATGGGAGTTACGATCACCTTAGCGCTGTGATCACTTTGTGGAACAGGTTCCTGATATATATTCTATAAAAATTAATCTATTCCCAGAAAATGGAAAATGCTGCAAAATAAATATACTGTCCTCAGGTGTTACACACAAATTTAATTGTTAAATGGTTATGCTTGATGTTTAAAAAATAACATGTTCAGTCTCCCCAAAATCTGATGAGCTCCTCCCGTACAGGAGAAACCTGTGTTTTTTCAGTGCTGAATAAAAAATATCCTGTCTCAAACAAAAATCCCAGCCCCTCTCAAACCTTGAACATTAAATTGTCAGTCTTAAGAAGACAATACATGACACCTAATGTCAGTTAACGATAAAAATCTCCAGATAAGTTTCCAAACGCATTAAACCTTTGGATCCGTGAAGATCCGGAGTAGAATAGGTCTTCAGCAACCCATGCTTGCCGTAAAAGGCGACTATGCTTGTTGTAAGAGGCGACTAATGGGATCGGGTGGTCAGACTCGCTGACTTGGTTGATTCATGTAATCTTATCACAATTGCGTGGATCGATGCTCATGATGTCAATCACTGGATTGTCTGATCAGAACTCGATTATTTACAGACCGCCCTCATATAGCTGGAATATTGCTGAGTGTGGCTTTAAACAACAAACAAACAAAGCAGTAAACCGTTATCAAGATTAACGTGTATCGATTGTGGCATCAAATAATTACCATTAAGTTTTCCCACAAAAATATTTTCCCATTCCAATACAGTGAAAGAGTTAAGATTCCAAGCTGCTTCTAAAAAATCAGAATGTCATCTGATATTGGAGCAAAGCCCAAAGAGACACACAGGTCTTCGTTGTTTATCAGTTTGAACACACAAGCATGGGTACGACGGTGTGGAACATAATTTAAGGGTGGACCTAGGATTTGAACCCACTATCAGCAAATCCTCACACAGCTAAGGGACACAACTCTGCAGAGGTATCTGCAAGTGCCAGTATGCAATGGGCTATATAGGCTCTGGTGAAGTATTGAGAAGGATGTTGTTGTTTTTTATCGCCAGCAATGACATTATCTACATGATGTATCCTGAAGGTCATTCACTCTTGGTTTTTTATCGCAAACCAGTTTTATCAGATCAACATAAACAATCATAAATGTATCTGTTTTCTAAAAATCCAGATTAGAAAGATAGTAATTCTACTATCCTAATCTAAGTCTTCATCAAGATTGCTGACAAGTGGAATCGACGACACAAGCAGATAACAAACATTTGAAACATTTGACATCTGAACCAAATTCAAACTTTGCAAAAAATAAATAGTGGTCATACCTCATATTTACATATCTATTGTGTCGATTATCCAACAAATGGTATTAAATTAATAATTTTGGATCTCTGAACAAGTATCACAATATTTCCAACCATTTGTGAAATAATAACTTCATAATAGATCCATAGATGTCAAAAATGCAGCAACACTAGAAAAAAGTGGGTACATTAAAACCTAATGTTGTAACTTGATCAAAAATAAAAATATGCCCAACAACATATTATATGTTGCTACAAAAAAATATCATAAAGACAAATGACAATGATAAATGACAATGAAAAATGCCAAAATAATGGGCAAAAATAATATTTTCAATATGGCCGCTGTAATGGCCAAGTGTCGAGTCGGATCAGAATTCTGTGACTTCACAGCTGATATTCATACAAAGTTTCAGCTTCATTGGCCATGTAGTTTCAGAGATGTTCAGAAATATTAGTGTAGGTAAAGGTCAAAGGTCATGTCTTGATTAAAAATCAAAATATGCCACCATAGGTGGTATCATTCACGCAAAGTTCAAACTTGTAGGCCTTGAAGTTTCAAGGAGATGTAAAAAATGCAAAAGTTAAGGCCGTACAAACAACCGGACGACAAAGCGCCACAACATAAGCCTACTTCACTTTCAGTCAGGTGAGCTAAAAACTGAAGCGCTAACAATAATCAAAGGTTCCCTCTCCAAACTTCAAAGACTGAACCCTACAATATACCATCCCCAACTCAAAGACATTAATCTTAACACAGCGGTTTACATGTGGAAATCTAAATCAGTTAGCACCTGACATATCAAAAAATCATTTCAACCAACACAACAACACAACTAATTATCACTGGCCTCCCCAGACCCTAATCTGCCAAGCATGTCCATATCTCTAGCACCCCCACCATGGTATACGCTGTATATATCCCGGCTGGTGTATACGAGCCCGGCCTGCCTGGCCGTGTATACATGCTATAGTCCACATGGGGGCATCTGGATCAATATTCTCAACCACTAGGTGCCCCCCTGTGAAGTCCCACATACAGGGAGTCTTTGTGACGCTGTCACTACCCTTTTCTCCAACACTAAGTTATGGCATCTCCCTATGAGAAAAGGTGGGGGAATCCTCCAGTCTAATGTGCTGTGGGGGTAAACATGCTCCATGTGGGGTCTCCACGGGATAATCAACTATATCATCCCGACCCCGCCCTGACATCCCACATCATAATATTGCCATTGTATTTCTCCTGAAATAATCAATATTAATCATTTTGATTGTCTGATGGTGATAATTTGCTGGATCTGATAGGATAATAATGAAATAGCATATATATCATTCAGGGCATAATATTTATGATGATTGTAGAGAACTTATAGTATTAATATTATTTTTTGCAGCCATGTACATCATATACTGAATAAAAAGGGTTGGTGATCATGAATAGTTTTAAGAATGTATTTTAAGTGAAGATTGAGCACACAATTTCATAAAAAATATCCCCAAACATATTCAGGATCCCTAACTTATTTGGTTCAGTATACATACAAAACCTGCTTACAGTGAAAAACTCCTGGATGCCATGGCCAAACCAATCCCGTAAAATCATCCGCAGTGACAAATTTCTGGATTAACAAATCACTGGTTTGTAGTACAGGGATATATCTAGACCAGCTGAGAGACAAATATTCAGCTCAAAGTCTACAGCAACTGTCATCAAATATTGAAACTTTTTAAAATTTCCCAATTCATGTTAATATGTAAAATAACCAATCATGGGTTTGTAAAGGTAACCTGTATCATGTGTATTTCACTGATAACAGGACCAATAAATAGGACGAGATTTTAATTCTTAGTTATATATTATCGTATTGAATGCAATCTCAAAACACAATGTAAAAAAAATATCTCTGAATATAGGAAAATAAGAACTTAACCCCAACTTTGAAGAAAACTATTTTTAGCTGCTGTATACAACACATGGTGAAGTTATCCCTCCCCTGCTAAGTCCCGACATTCCTCTAGCCAGGCTCTTTCTTCTCGTCAAGACACAGGTAGTCAGGCATCCATAGTGAAATCCCCGCCCATGGATCAGGTGAGAATAACATACGTCTTAGCAAGATGGTAATTATCGCTGAATGAACTGACCTCCCACATGGGAGATTTCTAGTTACTGACCAGTAGGTGCAAGCAGGCATGAATTCAGAGAGACCACCACGAGGAATTACAACTCCATGCTTCTAACAGTGGTGCATATACACCACAGTCAGGAGTTATAATGTTAAATAGTTTCTTTACAAGACCAACCGACAAACAAAATCTAAAATTAGAAGAAACTGAACATTATTTTTATATATTTTTCAACCACCTACATTGAAGTGTTAGCCAATTTCATAAATCAAACTTATTAAAAATTAATGGCCTCCCTTTGAAAAGCCTGGCTGGTTTTAATTACCAACATGTTTAGTTCATTTTAGTTCTTGTTAGTTCTCTTGACAAAGAGAAGTTGATCTTAAGCCATCTTATGTAAACATATTGTATTTACTCTGTAGCGACTTGGCTGCCATTTTTAGTTGTAAAGTGACTGTTTATTCTTAAAATATTACCCAAAGAGGTATAGAACAGGGTTTTACATTTCTGCATATTTGACACAATAATTTTCTAAAATATTCGCAAAACCTTTTGATATGAGTCATAACTGACGCAATACATTCGCTTATGAAATCTAAATTCAGACTGACAATTTACAAGATTTAAAAAGAAATACTGACTCGAACTCTACTAGGCATTCAAAATTTAACAAATCTACAAACTTTCAGAATTAAATATATCTGAGGTGAGATGAAGTGAAAATGGGGTTTGACGTCACATGGAACATTATTGAACCTATATAGCGATGTGCATGTGCATGTGTGTGTGTGTGTGTGTGTGTGTGTGTGTGTGTGTGTGGCTGCTTGTACTAGTCCAAGACCAGTGCTTGTTTTAGCTCCTTAAAGCCGAGCGCCAGACTGGGTAACAACAAGTACTATCTTTTAACGTCTTTTGGTATGACATGGCCGGGGATAGAACCCCCAACCTTCCACTCTCCTGGCGGACGCTCTACCACTAAACCACGGAGGCGGTCAAATATATCTACGAACTCAACTGTAACGTAAAGTGAGTGAGTGAGTTGGGTTTTACGCCGCTTTTAGCAATATTCCAGCAATATCATGGCGGGGGACACCAGAAATGGGCTTCACACATTGTACCCATGTCGGGAATCGAACCTGGGTCTTCGGCGTAACGAGCGAACGCTTTAACCATTAGGCTACCCGACCGCCCCCCTGTAATGTAAAGAAATCATGACTCTAAAATTTTTAAAATGAGACCCCCACAAAAAATATATATGATAAGGGGACATCATGACTCATTTTCACAAGGTAATGTAAAACCCTGATTGAACGGCACTATTTTGTCACATTCTGTATATATACAACTGGAAAGCAACACATATTTACACATCTACATGAAAGGGTTGTTATCTACATGAAAGGCTCTTTTCCCCCTATTTTTATATTCTTATCAAACATTTGCTTTCATTTCATATCTCAACATACTTAAAATGTTCTCAACATGAAGTGAAAAAGTTTTTCAAATCTGAAGAAACTCAAACATTCAATAATTAATCACACAATGTGCCCTTTTACCACCCACTTATCACTCAAAAGCAATTCTTTCTTAATATCAATATGGGAGGATTTATGCTAACAAAAGTGTTTGGGTTTGTCAAAACATGTATAAATTAACTGTGTATCTGAATATTTACATTTAATTCTGAATGACAACATACGTAGGCCGCCTTAGCAAGTCAACTATAATATTAAATCTGTGCTGGATGTGAATATCTTGGATGCCGTAACCAGCATTCACTTCAGTCAGATAGTGCTGGATGGTAAATATATTTACCGATGCCGTAACAAGCATTCTCTTCAGTCAGATAGTGCTGGATGGTAAATATATTTACCGGTACAATAACAAGCATTCACTTCGGTCAGATAGTGCTGGATGGTAAATATATTTACCGGTACAGTAACAAGCATTTACTTCAGTCAGATAGTGCTGGATGGTAAATATATTTACCAATGCCGTAACAAGCATTCACTTCAGTCAGATAGTGCTGGATGGTAAATATATTTACAGTGAAAATAACATGAATACAGCACATAAATGCGGAAGCCATTTAGGGTCATTATTTTTAATTATTTTCTTGAAATTTCCAGATACTAACCTTGAAATTTCAAGATGATAAGTTGAAATTTCAAGTTAGTATCTTGATATTTCAATCTCACATTTATTGAAAAAAAATAAAAAATCAACTGGCCCTCAAAGGCTTCCGGACATAAAGAAGTGACCTGGAAACAAAATCCACCCTTGTTATCCGCTTATATAAGTGATAGAGTGAATAGGGTTTAACACCGCTTAGGAAGTATTCCAGTTATATCACGGTGTGTCAGCTTGATGTGGGAGGAAAGCCTGAAGTAATGCAGGTCTCGAACCCAATATCATAGGTTGTTGGCGTGCCCAAGGGACTCAACTCTGCACTGTGAATTGCGGCACCTTAGACGACAAGGTCACGTGAACCGCCATTTATACAAAATACAGGCAATCTATTTCAAAATTGAGCATCCTTATACCTCATAATAAACAAACTTCAGTGTATTGTTTTATCATAAATGCCATGATTAACTTTCTTATGCATGTCACTGAAGTGTGTTGGGAATCACCTGCACGCGCAGTGTATAATATCAATGACATAAAAGACACAACACACCGACAGCAGCGATAATGAGAAACATTTTTGTTCGCCTATGTCAAGCCTGATTTGCTCAAACCTTGCCAACAGATGTAGTACTTCGATCATGAACACCGGTCTAAAAAAGTTTAATGTTGCCCCCTAATATCTCCACATTCAACATATGGTAGACTGCAAGCATTAAATTCAAGACAAGGAAATTGATCAGCCATAATCAAAGCTAACTCTAACCAGTTAATGTCAACTGAGACTTGTTAGGGCCACATCAAATATCACCCCCTACATCTGCGAATTGGGGAAACGTGATCCTCACTATCCCAGTACTTCCACATAATAACATACTATCAGTAACACTAACACCGCAATTCACAATAACCCTGCACTTGGACAAAAGAAACTTTGTCTAGCAGATGAATAAGTCCCCTTGACAAAGTCCAAAATTTCTGGCTAGTTAGCAGAGAGTCGGCAATCATCCATCAGTTTCAATTCATTGATTCTCTGGCAAATCTCGTTCATACTTTTTGTAAATTTTATCCATCTGGATTTACCTGGGATTTTTTTTTTCTCATTGATTGGCATGGTGCGGATACTTTTTACAATTGGATCATTATCTTTACCACCTCCACGCTCTCGCCCAACTCCCCTTCAGTGTCAATCCCTTATTCTATCTTGCGTTAATCATTCATCTTTTTCAACTTCCCTTAGGGTATTGGTCCATGTTCCTAAGCCAGTAATATTGCATGGTAGTATTCTCCCAAGGGAGCTGAGAATTAAATATGAATTCACATTAGAAGCAACCTATCATACACTCAAACACCTTGATCACTCCCAAACCTATCACACACTCAAGCACCCTGGTCACTCCCCCAACCCATCACACACTCAAGCACCCTGGTCACTCCCCCAACCCATCACACACTCAAGCACCCTGGTCACTCCCCGACCCATTACACAATCAAGCACCCTGGTCACTCCCTGACCCATCACACACTCAAGCACCCTGATCACTCCCCGACCCATTACACACTCAAGCACCTTGATCACTCCCCAACCCATCATACACTCAAGCACCCTGATCACTCCCCGACCCATTACACACTCAAGCACCTTGATCACTCCCCAACCCATCATACACTCAAGCACCCTGATCACTCCCCCAACCCATCACACACTCAAGCACCCTGATCACTCCCCCAACCCATCACACACTCAAGCACCTTGGTCACTCCCCCAACCCATCACACACCCAAGCACCTTGGTCACTCCCCCAACCCATCACACACACAAGCACACTGGTCACTCCCCCAACCCATCACATACTCAAGCACCCTGGTCACTCCCCCAACCCATCACACACTCAAGCACCCTGGTCACTCCCCCAACCCATCCCACACCCAAGCACACTGGTCACTCCCCCACCTATCACACACTCAAGCACACTGGTCACTCCTCCAACCCATCACACACTCAAGCACCCTGGTCACTCCCCCAACCCATCACACACTCAAGCACCCTGGTCACTCCCTGACCCATCACACACTCAAGCACCTTGGTCACTCCCTGACCCATCACACACTCAAGCACCCTGGTCACTCCCTGACCCATCACACACTCAAGCACCTTGGTCACTCCCTGACCCATCACACACTCAAGCACCCTGGTCACTCCCCCAACCCATCACACACTCAAGCACCCTGGTCACTCCCTGACCCATCACACACTCAAGCACCCTGGTCACTCCCTGACCCATCACACACTCAAGCACCCTGGTCACTCCCTGACCCATTACACACTCAAGCACCTTGGTCACTCCCTGACCCATCACACACTCAAGCACCCTGGTCACTCCCCAACCCATCACACACTCAAGCACCCTGATCACTCCCCCATCCCATCACACACTCAAGCACCCTGATCACTCCACCAACCCATCACACACTCAAGCACCCTGGTCACTCCCCCAAACCATCACACACTCAAGCACCCTGATCACCCCCCAACCCACCACACACTCAAGCACCCTGGTCACTCCCCCAAACCATCACACACTCAAGCACCCTGGTCACTCCCCCAACCCATCACACACTCAAGCACCCTGGTCACTCCCCCAGTCCATCACACACTCAAGCACCCGATCACTCCCTGACCTATCACACACTCAAGCACCCTGGTCACTCCCTGACCCATCACACACTCAAGCACCTGTTCACTCCCCCAACTCATCACACACTCAAGCACCCTGATCACTCCCCCAACCCATCACACACTCAAGCACCCTGGTCACTCCCTGACCCATCACACACTCAAGCACCCGATCACTCCCTGACCTATCACACACTCAAGCACCCTGGTCACTCCCTGACCCATCACACACTCAAGCACCCGATCACTCCCTGACCTATCACACACTCAAGCACCCTGGTCACTCCCTGACCCATCACACACTCAAGCACCCGATCACTCCCTGACCCATCACACACTCAAGCACCCGATCACTCCCTCCCACCACAGTATCAAGCCATCACCCGACCCTATGGGCCCCCTGTTCAAACCTTATCTACGACCGAGGTTACCTCAACACACGACTGATCACAGAGTTCTGTCGACAAATTCGACACCTCCCACACACTGATGTCACAAGATATACCTTGTTGCACTGTAACAAAACCCATTGACTAACCACTTACCCCAGCACGGCAGTGCCGTGACGCGTTCATTCATTTCTTTTCACTTATTTATATTAAGACCAAAACATTTCATATTCTGATAATCTAACAAATCCTCATTTCACTAAATCTGCTTCCAAAAGGTTTTAAAAACTATCAGTTTTTATTCAGAATTCCTGACATAAAAAGATAGCTGTACCCCGGGCAGTGCAACCCATATACAACATTAGTTTGTCTCCCTGATAAGACCCAAAAGAATAACTTATATAATGAAGCCAACTCAAGTCTAGAATGATTTGGCAAGTCTTGATTACCTCAGCATCTAGCTCTGAAAATAAAAAGCATAATGTTCTGGGCTGTATTTGGATTTTACTTTTTATTTGTCGATGTATATGTTTAAGTAACTTCAACTTTATTTCTGGGACTAAATGTTAGTCTCTACAAATTAACTAAGAGATTTTGGATAATTTTTTCTCAATCCATTCGCAGAGTACTTTCATTCCTCCTGACTGAAACATGAGCTATGCATATATATGCTCCACGCCTAAAATAAAAAAGGTGACACAATTTAAGTGAGTGAGTGAGTGAGCGAGTATGGTTTTACGATGCTTTGAACAAAATTCCAGGAATATCACGGCAGGGGACACCAGAAATGGGCTTTACACATTGTACTCATGTCAGGAATCGAACCCGGGTCTTCGGCGTGACGGGCGAATGCTTTAACCACTAGGCTACCCGACTGCCCCGACACAATTTAAGGTTTTCAAGGGACACAATCAATCTTCTTCAAACAGTAAATAATATGATGCCCAATTTGTAAATAATTGTTTAGTTCATCTTTTTGAAAATACATTTGTATCTCAATGCCACATATCTATGCTTTTGCTAAATATGTTTCAAGTTGGATTTATTAAACTAAATTTACACTTGTAAAAGAAAAATTTAGCAAGCAACAAAACGTACAATAGGAGGAGTGATTTATTTTTTACTGAAAACAATGTCCAGCAGCCCATAATATTATTGTCCAGAGCAGGTGAGCTAAAAGAGCCTGGAACAAATGACAATCCAAACCCTCAACAAGCACATACCTTCCCCATCCTTCAAAACACTCTGAACCTTCTTCTGATGGGCCCATCTCATTCTTCCACCCCAACCACACACAGGCACACACACACACACAGGCACACCCTACACTTCTTCCCCACCCCCCAACCCCCATCCCCATCCCTCTTCCTCACCTGCCTACACACACCACATACACACAAACCCGCTCACACGCAAGCAAAGTCTTCAGGTACACTGGGGGTAACACAAACCTACCTACCCTAAATTAATACCCCCCTCTACCCCCCACCCACCCGACTCCCTCACCCTCCAGGGGGTACAGCTCCAGACTAAATTACGTCCCCCCACTGATCGACAAGGCCTATCAGCATTTGCCACCACCCACCCCGGATCTCCACATGTGGCGGAGGTAAACCTGACTGTCAGCAAGGGCTCTCCCGCTACCAAATGAACCACGACAAAGTCTTTTTCATACACTTCACATGCACCCAAGACCTGTAGAAACCCCTGGGGGCAGATAAATTCAACCTGTTTCGACCCTCTGAAATAATGTTCAAGAGCTGTCTTAGCAGTTTAAACAGTACCTCTAATCTCCTGCCATAAACTTTCCTTGCAGTATCAAGCCAATGTCAACACCGAATCTGATAAGTCTTCAAAAGTATTTCATTTTTTGCTGTTATCTTAAGCTCTGGATATTTCAAATGAATGTAAGAACTTACAAAATTGATTACATCTTTCCTCTTTGTATCTGTTTTATGAATTGGTAATGCTGAAGAAAATTAACCATAAATGGATATTTATCAACTGAATAAGTCATGACACACGTGCCAACCAAGCCCTCGTCAGTTGGCTCTGTTGATTAGCATGGGGTATTTACACCTCCAAGTGAGCTTTCTTCCACATGGTCACCATGGAGAGAGGACCTATTCTGCCCTGGAAACCCACGGGGAGAGAGGCATGGGGTACTGGGGACCTATTCTGCCCTGGAAACCCACGGGGAGACAAGCATGGGGTTCTTTCACAGAATCCCAATGGAGAGACAACCATGGGGCATTGGGGACATATTCTGCGAGTTTCCTAACATGGAATAACATAAAATAAGTCTGATATGAGAGACAAAATGTAACTAAGTTAAACATTTAACTAACATAAAAGAGTTTCAAAGATGCTTCAGGATCTGCACAACAAAATGGTTCCACGATCAAGGATAAACCCCAAAATAACAAGTATCCCTGAAGCACAAAAATAAAAATAAAACTGCTGGGAAGCGCCACAACATACTCAACATCATTCAACAGGTTTTGCCCACTGAGAGGAAACAGTATAAAACTTCTTGTTTTCTGTCAAAATGACAACTCTATTTAAAAAAAATGGCACATGTTACTATCTCATGAACTGGTGGAATACCAAGGACAAGAAATTACTGATGTTATTTTAAAGTATTTCATGTAATTGTTCCTTAGCTGAGAGACTA
Source organism: Haliotis cracherodii (assembly GCF_022045235.1). Lineage (NCBI taxonomy): Eukaryota > Metazoa > Mollusca > Gastropoda > Lepetellida > Haliotidae > Haliotis > Haliotis cracherodii. The sequence goes on from NW_027266343.1 coordinate 38,280,827, forward strand.
CACTGGAATTTAACCACTGTCATCCACAAGACCACATCCACCTTTTAGCTATGTTGGTATACAAGTGCCTAAAAATAAGAACCTGATCACAATCCAAACCCAATGGTAAATACTTGTCGTGAATAAATATGTGAAACTTGTTGCCATGGAAACTAAAAAAAATATTTATTTAAAAAATCCCGAACCATCAAAAGGCTACAGTTCACAGCTAGATCTATCTAAAGAAATATTTTAACATTTTCAACACATGCTCCAGAAACAAACACCACCCTCGTTTTCAGCCTAGGTTAAAGTTGTTGTCAAAATAAAATTTTCAAAAATCCCAAATCATCAAAAGGCACCAGTTCACCAAAAGACCAATCTGTGCCAAGTTTGGTGAAGAAACGCTGTATGCTATTCAAGATCTGTTCTGGAAACGACATGTTGCACTGATGCATGGACAGAGTCCATTTTAATAACCCCCTCTCAAAACGTATTGCAGGAGATAAAAAGACGATATAAAATAGACCCTCGGGCACTGTAGCTCACCTGGATATATAGTCAATAAGATGACAGGACAACCATGCCACAACATAAAGCTCATTTGACTCTCAGATCCAAAGTATCGAGTAAGCATGGTTTTACGCCGCTTTTAGCAATATTCCAGCAATATCACGGCAGGGGACACCAGAAATGGGCTTCACACATTGTACCCATGATGGGAATTGAACCCGTGTCTTCGGCGTGACAAGCGAACGCTTTAACCACTAGGCTACTCAACCGCCCTGCCCAAAAGCATCGAAAGTTAAAAAGTTGAGTTTTTTAGCTTTCATAGTGACCGAAACACTAATTACCTACAGGCCATATTTAGAAACAGTATAACCAGGTGTAATATTGTTGATCAAAACACTGAATATATTATGTGGGGGATAACATAACACTATACCAAATAGAAACCAAAATGGCTAAACTAATATTTAATCACCTTTTGCAAAAATTATCTATTAGTATAGAACAGAAAGAAGTACAGGGAATCTAGACTTGCCAAATATTGTACACTCAGGGGTCAGGTTTTGTGGTAGTGCTGTTACAGGTCAGTGTTAGAGGCTAAATACACACTACTTTTTTTTAAGCCTTATCAATAAGCTTTGTCTCAAGAATCCGATTGTGACAGCCATAATTTCAAATAATACCATCACATGGTCCATTTAACTAACACAAAAGCATACAAAATCTAGATATTTGTTACTAATACAGACAAATCCCCATCACCACATTTTGTCATCAATCAGGTATCAATATTCACTATCCATGTTTGGGGCTGCAAAACAAGCATAGAGCTCTGATCATGTATAATGTATCTAGTGCTTAGTAATGGTCTGTTGCTGCTGTAGCTGGGTGATGTGAAAAGGCCAGACCCCCCACACAGAAGCTCATGACCCCCCACAGAGATAAGGAAGGCCCAGGGGGCCTATCTCCTGAAGAATCAACTCTCATTATTAATTGACAAGCAGTTTCCCTGAAAACTAATTTGGCAAAGTTCATGGTTATTTGTTTTTAATGCATACATGCAAAGATTGTGGTTGATCATTAACATACATGGATTCCACAAGGGGAATTAGTTGTTGTCAAGCACAACTATCTCCATATCTTTGTCAAAAACTGAATAATTGTTTACTAAAATGTAATTGTGACTGAATAAAATTCAAGTATACATTTGCCAAAATGTCCTGGTGCTAAAATGTCCTGGTGCTAAAATAAGGTGATAAAATGGAGTAGGACATATAATTATCATTAAGTATTGAATACACTTAAATAAACAACAGAACCCTACTTAAATAAATATATATTGAACAAAAATGTTAGGGATCACTAATATATGGCATTGTTTTGAAATTGTGTGCTTCGTTTTCACTACAAAAAAATATCCCACCAAATATTAATGATCCTAACTTACAATTTGAATAGTGTTAATGTTAATGTATTGCAAGCTTTTGTTTGTGATACAATGTGGTACAGTGTTCATGATACGATACATACAGCGATACTTTCTTCATGAGTGTAAAAGTTTTGTTTTAGATGCTTTTAGTCATAGTCCAGTCATATATTCCCAGGGACACTAGTAGTGGTCTTCATACATTGTACCAATGTGGGGGAATCGAACCCGGGTCTTTGGCGTGACAACACCCATGAAGACCTGGGTTAGAATAGGTCTTCAGCAACCCATGTTTGATGTAAAAGCCAACTATGCTTGTCGTAAGAGGCGACTAATGCCTCGGATGGTCAGACTCACTGACTTGGTTGGTGCATGTCAACATTTCCCAATTGTGTGGATCGATGCTCATGATGTCAATCACTGGATTGTCTGGTCCAGACTCGATTATTTACAGACCACTGTCATATAGCTGGAAGTGGCGTTAAACAACAAACAAACACATTTCGGCGTGACAAGCCAAAGGCTACCCCAACACCCTCTTTAATCAGCAGAATCACTATGCATCACACTATTCTAAACCTGCATGAATGTACTCAAATTTTAATATTAATGTTGAAAACAAAAGCTGACATGGTTTCAAATGCTACAGTAGCATACAAGAGATATAATCCAACTGAACAGTGTACTGAATAATTTCACGGAACAACGGACAATGTATTGCGAAAATAACTATCAATTTCAACTTTTAAACATCTGATATGCAGATAATTAAAACAATTTGTGAAACACTACACCGGTTTTCTCTGAAGCGATTGTGATTCGCATCGATGAGCTTCATAAAATGGTGCATCAGTGAATTTCAACAACTATGCAGCTATTACACTGCTCCGAGCACAAATAACTTTGTAATTTATATGCATAGAACCATACCATAGTCTCCTGTGTTAAATGCACACACCCTATTTACCTGACCACCCTGAATCCTTCAAAACTTAAACAATTTCAGTTCATTCCCTTCAGTACGGATCCTTGACAAAATACTTAAGCGGACAGTTCACTCCTTGATATTAGGCTTCATTCGCAGCATGTGTGGCAATAGTTATTTTCATACACAAACATGCATAACATTCTTTCCTTCACCAAAATGAATAATGTTCTACTCCTTCATCAGAATGAGTATCTTTTTGCTAAAATGGAATAGTTTTATATAATTGCTGACATGTTACTTTTTTTTCTGATTGATTGATTGTTTGTTGTTTAACGCCGAACTCAGCAATATTCCATCTATATGACAGCGGTCTGTTAATAATCCAGTGATTGATATCATGAGCATCGATCCACGCAATTGAGATACGATGACAACTGCATCAACCAAGTCAGCAAGACTGACCGACTGTTAGTCACCACTTAAGACAAGCACAGTTGCCTTTTACGGCAAGCATGGGTTGATGAAGACCTATTCTACCCCGGATCTTCACGGGTCTTTTTTGTCCCCCCTTAATGAACATCAGCAGTAAGGATAGCAGTTTCATTTCAGTCCAACAATGATACTAAAACCTTTCTCCATGTTCTATTGTTAAGTAATTTTTGTAAATTAAAACATGGGCCAACAACATGCATAACAATGTTATAAATATGTCAAAAAGTAGAATTAAACTGAAGCATATATTTTTAAAATTCTGTCAGTACTTTCCAAGCTCAGTAAATACCCATTTTCTATTTCTTTTAATGAACAAGCTTATTTTTAGTATTACACTTTTTTCAGTTGTACAATGGCAACAACATGTAACACTGCTTTGAGCCAAAAAAAGAACATTCAAAATAAATCGGGCATCATCAAATTGAGTCTTCATTTTTCCTCGGATTTTTGTTCGGAAGTGACAGTAAATCTTAAATTGACAAACCCATGTGACTCCAAAATAAACAAGAGTTGTCTTGTTTGTTTGTTTCTTGTTTACGCTGCACTCATCAATATTCAGCCGTAAGACGGCCATCTGTAAATAATCTAGTCTAGACTTGACAATCAGGTGATTAACGATCCATACCGTCAGGGTGTCAGAAGACGCTATCAACAAAATCAGCAAGTCTGACCACCCGATCCTGTTTAGTCACCTCTTCCGACAAGCATGGGTTGCTGAAGACCAATGGTAACGCGGATCTTCCCGGGAGCAACAAGGGATGTAACAATATGCTGCCATTCATTACATCGCATTACTCTAAGACACAATACAAGTATCAAATTGTATCATGAGATCATTCATCAATAAAAAATACATTACAACTAAAGAGTATAAAGAGTCCATAAAAAATGGAATGAGCATTGACTGCAGTGCTATTTCTGTCAGTAGGTGTAAGAGTGAGTGAGTGAGTGAGCTTTTAGCAATATTCCAGCAATATCACGGCGGGGGACACCACAAATGGGCTTCACACATTGTACCCATGTTGGGAATCGAACCCGGGTCTTCGGCGTGACGAGCGAACGCTTTAACCACTAGGCTACCCGACCGCCCCAGTTGTAAGAGTGAGTGAGTGAGTGAGTGAGTGAGTGAGTGAGTATGGTTTTACGCTGCTTTTAGCAATATTCCAGCAATATCACTGCGGGGGACACCAGAAAGGAGCTTTACACATTATACCCATGTTGGGAATCGAACCCAGGTCTTCGGCGTGACGAGCGAACGCTTTAACCACTAGGCTACCCGACCGCCCCAGTTGTAAGAGTGAGTGAGTGAGTGAGTGAGTGAGTGAGTATGGTTTTACGCTGCTTTTAGCAATATTCCAGCAATATCACTGCGGGGGACACCAGAAAGGAGCTTTACACATTATACCCATGTTGGGAATCGAACCCAGGTCTTCGGCGTGACGAGCGAACGCTTTAACCACTAGGCTACCCGACCGCCCCATAGGCATACAGAAGTTACTCACAATATTTTGACTATTTATCATGTTTATTGACACATTTATCATAAATACTTCTCAAAGAAGTTAAGGAACACCCTATTTTTTTTTCTTAGGAAAACATAATTTATCACTGTTCGAAATTCAGCATGAATATCAAAGGGTCCTTGTTAATGTTAAAGTAAAAAGATTCAGGGGGCTCTTTGATTCAAATACCATTGAAGACCTCAGGAAAATTCCCTCATTTCAGTAACTGTTTGTACAAACTCTAACCTCCTCATTATACATCTCATAACATTAGACCCACAGTGAAACCCTATTAATCTGGATGATTCCAAGTAACATTGTCTGGATTAACAAATTTCCAGATTAACATGATTAACAAACAGAGGCCTCTGGTAGTGACCCTTTCATCATATACCGGTGAGTGAGTTCCTAACGGTACACATCAGGAAAGCAGGTTTCAGTACTTAAAAGGTCCAAACTAACATGATTTCACTTTAAGTGCAATATTATGTACACATATTATGCACCTCTTGATTTAATTAACTTGATTTAACTTGTACCAGGTGCATGTTGACATGAAAAGCTAGCTGCACCAAGCAAAACCAGTTAGCACCCTGGTCCCATAAATGTATCAAAGTTGAAACATAGATGTATAAATTAGTCAAGAGAAGTAAATCTTAGATCTGTGATGACTGTGTCATGAATTAAAGATAACACAGGGATTAGTGAAATAGTATGGTAAATAAAGCTTAGAGGTACTAGAATCTTCATGGGTCTCTTGCATGTACATCATGTGCATATAGCATGTATAACAGACATAAAAACAAGCAAACTGCCATAGTTACAACAGGCTATTAATGTTTACTGAAGTAGGTGGGAAACAACAATCAAGGCTTAATCAAACATGTTTATAATTGATTTTGGCTAATTTGTTCATAAATCACCAAAAATTGGGTAAGAAAACTACTAATGATGATTTTTCAACAATCTCTGACAAGTAGCTATTTTGAACCTTTCACAGATTACTAATATGGGAAAGACTTCTACCTGTATCGCCCCTCCAGAAGTTATATATCCTATGCATAGCTGCTCAATCCTTTTTATTATATAAATTTGAGGGGGAATATGGGCGGAAGTCTTCGAAATATGCAAAGATATGAGAATATGACATGATTCCTATCATGGATCTGATTTTACAAAATTATCTGTAGAACATCTAGTTAAAATATGAGTTGCAATTTTAGTATTCATGAATTTCATCAGAATATGGAAGATCAATAAGATTAATACACAATAAGCACATATCCTAATTAGGGCAGTTATCAGAACCACAGCAGATAGCTCGTCCACATGTACAGTCACATACAGTCAGAATGTATCTTAATAAGTTTAGCCTATGTTCACCACTTCCCTAACTTATTTCAAAATCAGTACTAGTTCCTACTTTGGAACAAGCATTATTTGATAATTAATAATAATTATACGGTAAGAATGTATATGCATACGACATATACAACATGCTTGTTAATCTTAGCTAATGGAAGGTAGAATACATCCTTCTGAAATTATTGTTACACTTCATCAGTCTAACACACATTTTAAGGTTACAATGGTTGTGTTTTGTATGACATCTATAACAAATGGAAATCTTCAACTAAGTTATTTATCACAAGTATAAACTAGGCTAGAGTAATGAATCATTTTTTTAAGTCAATGCTTGCAGCTACTTCTGTCAGAAGTACTGACATGAGAAGTTGACGTTTTTTCGTTTCCTCGATCAGTAACAAAGCGTTAGAATAATCTGTCCTATTTGGCAATATGCTGCTGCTTGAGGATCTCAAATCAGAGCAGAATGAATCATACGAGATGGCAAGATGTTGAAGCATTGTTTTGATGGAAGTCAAAAAAGGGCTTGTCAACATGAAATCTTGTTAAACTTACCAATATTTCACTAAAGCTGTGACCTGCAAAGGGTTCGGCTGAGTAGGGTAAAGTCTCCGACATGCTGAATAAATTGCTTCCAATCCCGGTGGAGTCAAAGCAACGCCGGGCGTGGACGAGTAACTACCCGTAGACGAGTAGAAGTTCTCTCTCTCCTCCATTTTAGCTTCACTGTGGCATCTGGCTCTTCCGTTGTCTCCCTTCGGTAATTAAAGTGATCGAAATATGGTTGATTCCACACTGCTGCAATCCTAAGTGACAGTTCGTTTACATATATTCGTAAACTGTCTGTTAGCAACAAAGTTGTCCTTTTATATGTGTCTTGCACCACTAGCAATACAGTGACCGGCAACAAATAGTCATTTCGGTCGGCGTACCTGATTGGTGGAACAGCCAAAACATCTTCCGCTGTTGGACCACCCATACAGTCGCGCAGTGACGTTACTTACAGGATTAGTTCATTATTGATTTTCCTAATATCTTTTCAGAGTTACAACGAAAGAAAATGTTCAACTAACTTCAAAATGTAATAATACTGATAAAAAGTAATTATTTATAGTAATTTGATTGAAAAAATACATACTCAGAACAACTAGTTGTTATTTCTTAAAATACTTCCTTCGGGAAAATGATAAGCGTGCTATCTTTCTGTCCGTATGTGCATCGGCAAAACTGTAATAGGGTTTATCAGACAGAATTTTAATACGTCATGTGAACGACACTGAAGCACAACGTAAGTAAAAATGTATGACAAATAACTTGTACAGATATTTTGTAGTTGTGACAGCGTGTTCCGCTTGATTAACAATAGACACACAGTAACAATTAGCACATGTCGTTAACAAATACCACAAGATGATTGTTTCCGTCACACTAATTGGAAGCATATTACTGTAGCCAATGAGCTCTGCTATGTTTGGTTTGTTAACGAGTTCAATCTCCTATTAAGTTTGCTTGTTTACGGCGTTACAACGGTAGAGTACACTGAATAGTAACCTTTGAGTGTTAATTGCAGAATGATATGTTATCCATAGACAGGTTTCATTTTCGATTTGTATTTTTGCAGTATGTTCGAAATAAACATCGGACCCAACCATACTGAGGTCATACAGAATTAAGCACTCATTTTCTCGATTTTATTACAAATTATAAATAAATTGATGACGAAATATGTTTGTTTTGTAAATAATTGCACCTGCTAGGTTTCTAGTTTCAGAATGAAAAACGCGATTATTTTTTTTAATTTGTGTTTACGTCCTTTGGAGACTTGTCATTGATATTTTTGCCCCTACAGTTCATTTTTTGTCCAGGGAGGTAAGGTAAATAAACTTGTACTTCTTTCTATACGTTCTCTCATCTCAGACAGATTTGATAATGAATTATTAGAAACAATGTGATTGCATGTATATAAAGTTTTTCTATGTTCAAATGGTGTTGTTTTAGAGAAATGTTTTCATTCGCCATTTGCTATTTTATATATCTCGCTGGTGAGTACGTTAGTTATCAAATTGTGTGTTTTATTTTAAACGGCATAAAGAAACCAAATGATATATATGCATCATTGAAAACGCAGATAGTCTGTTGTACAAATACAGTACAGTTATTAACACTCATAGTAATAACTAGTTTCCTATCCTTGAATGACCTATTAAGTAAGTATAACTGCAATCGTAAAAACAACTATCAAAAATGATTTTATTCAATAGAATGCTTAAAATTCGTCCCATTATAAAATGAGCTGTAACGAACATAGCACAATGACAAATGTACCCACAATGCAGTCTATCCGGAAGTTCTATGATCATTAGGAAAAGACTGGTTGGTTCGATAAAAGCGAACAAATCAGACAGAATAAACTGTCTTTATGGAGTCTTACGATGTAATTGCAAACCAGCCCGTTGTCATAGACAATGTAAGTTTGTGGAAATGCAATTAGTTTCATTCTCTGAGCTCTGGATCGCGCACAAACCTACCTAACGTCTGCTAGACCTGTCAGTCGTCCCAACTCGTCTCCGGGCACTTGTTGGCTTTGAAATGATATGTGAAAGATGTGGATGACTCATACATTCATATGTTTGTAAATACTGTGCAATTGCAATTACTGTGTATATTGTATCTTAACATTTGGTCTCCTTACACTATTTTGATGGGTCAAATGACATTAACTGTCACACTTTTCTCACATGGTGTCATTAATTCAACCTGTCAGATAACATTCTTTTGACATTTGGTCATGTATCGACATCAGGTGTATTTAATTTGTATTAAATCTCCGGGTATTATCATTAACTGTGCCTGCATGTTATTGAACACCCATAAATGTGTACAGGTGCACTGTTTGTATGTTGCATCTTTCTCTGCGCCTTGACCATACATATATATACTGCCTCTGTGTTTTTTGTGGTATTGTCCGCCCGGAGAGTGTAATAAAAGTGCAACAACATTGGTTGTGACTTGAAACCCCATATCACCTTTCCATGCTTATAAGGCACATATGTTATGAGGATAATATTAGGCATACTACTTGTATCATATATATTCTCAAGAAATTAAGGATGTAAATTTGTATTTGTTAGTAATTTTTTTATCTGTCACAAGATAATTCTTCAAAAGAATTTATCAATATTTACATTGGAAACAGTTCTATTTCTTGTTATGTTAGTTTATAAAATTACCTACAACAAAAACTGAAAAGACTGATACATGGCAAAAATCAAACTAAAAGACCTAGTTTTCTGGATTCATTTGTTGCCTCCTTCTTACAGCGTTCGAGTCCTAACATGTGCACAGTTATATTTGTGAACATGGTGAATGCCTCTCCTGATCAAGTGTAAACACAACTGGTCATATCTAACTGATCATCAGATAATTTCACAATAATAGCTTATGTAACATTACTAGATTTGGAGAGATAACATCTAGTCCCTCTAGATTTTCACTAGTCTCGAACTAACAGACTAGTGGCCATGTATATCCCTGTTGATTTACAACCACAAGGTGTATTTATGATGTACCTGCAAGTTTGCTATGGTTAGCATTAAACTGTACTCACACTTTGCAGTACAGTGGATAATGTTGATGCAAATACTGATGCTATATGATTTAGTAACCATGTTTATCATCATCATAATAACATGAACAAAAAGTAAGTATATATTTGTAACGAAAAGTTTTTAATTTCTGTTTTAGGGGTCTGGAGTGATCAAAGCTGGTTTTGCTGGAGATCAAGTTCCTAAATACATATTTCCAAACTAGTAAGTTGACTGATATTTTAGAACCGTGATCAGTGTGTTAGACAGTAGTTGTAGTGGGTACTAATGCAGGGTTAGAAGGCCCCTTCTGAATGACTCACAGGGATACATTATCAAGTTATGATTTGATTTTCCCTATGTTTGCAAAACATGTTCATTTTGAACATGTTGAAAGACAGTTAAACTTAGTACATCTAGAATAATGTAGGCATTGAAATTCGCGTTAGCCTGCTAGCTCGAGACACTTTACCAAAGATATATCACAATCGTCCCAGGGATTTAATATATTCGACCAACAGCAGTCCACTTTAAATATGTTTCAGCAACTGTTTTCCTTAATGTACAGGCTGTGTAAGGATTATTTATAGCCCATGTAAAATTTTCAGTTTGACCATCTGGCCTATTGACCAATATTGACAGTGGTCTACTAATCAATCATGTGATTGGTTTACTCATCCTTTATATGCCAAAATTTAGTATTATTGATCACATAATCATCATGTTGATAATAACATCAACTGATAAATAACAGTCATGTTATTCAAGAATTATAACAATATATATTTGTTTGAATTTAGTCCTGTTTAGGTTGTAGTGTGCCATTGAATTAGTGAATGATTTCTGAATTTCAGCTTTAGCCTTGCTAGTTACATGTCTTTAGTTTCATAGTTCTGTTTTTGTTTGATTGGCAGAGTCTATTTTTATACTGAACTATGAATCTGTAGTTAAACCTATCAAATTTTCATCAATACAAAGTTTCAGTTACTGGTAATGAACAAGTTATATATTTTGTATTGAAAAAATTAAGTAGGGAATATTAATATACACGTGATCAACACTATTGAATTTGAATTAGTTAAAATTTAGCGTCACATCTGTATATTTCCGCCATATTGAATTTAAAGGCCTCATGAACAATTTAACTGAATCATAACTGGACATTAACTGTCTACAACACTAATAAAAAAAATACAGGTAATATACGTAATGTTAATCAATACGATCTGATGTCGACAGTAGCACTATGTGCAGTGGGAGTATGAGCCAGGCCGCCAGTGTTCCAATGTCATCGGTAGTCTTTATGCAGCTGCTGCAATATGGTATTGATTTGTTATTCTCTGTTTCATTTCATATAGATTTTACTAACATGTACACAATACATCTGCTTGGCTGTACTGATCAGGTAGCGAGTGGGAATAAGCCGAGTGCGGAGCTGGCAGGGTTGATAATCACGATTCTAGCCCATTCAGTTTCTTGAAAATACATTCTCATACTTTGATTGTTTTATGATTTTGAAATAGGATCTGTTTTCTTTCGAAATGTGAGAAGATTATTATGTTCAATAAATGATCACTATATACACTACCACTATTTGTTTGAAATAATTTTTAAACCCAATCTCATTAAAATCAGATCTTAGTTCTCGCTACCGCTAAACAAAGATCTGAGGACATCCCATTAGGACCGACCTTTCATCCGACCAGATCATGAAAGTGACAGTCGGAATGTGATTTCTAATCATGCAACCTCGAAAACGTTAAAACAGGGTATTCAGAACGATGGTTACGTGCTTAGCGACTGAATCTATACAATCTAGACCATATATTAGCCATTCTAGAACGTTCTTTTGTTCAGGTTTCAAATTTTTAAGCGAGAATTTGTCAAAATATGTTTCGAAGCGTAGTCGCCAATTTGAAAACACGAGAAAGCTGCCTTCTGATTGGCTAATGTCGACTTCTTGTCAGTAATTCCATTGGTCAGTCAGAGTTTGCCAAAGGTCGGTCTGACGTGACTCATAATGGGATGTCCTCAGATCTTTGTTTAGCGGCAGCGAGAACTAAGATCTGATTTTAATGTGATTTGGTTTAAAAACCTAATGAGATAGTCGGGCCCATAAGTGTTGCCTGCCCATCTTCAAAGTTACCTGCCCACATTCAGACACTATATATATTGAAAAATTGCCCCCCAAAAAGTAACTGACAAATTTTCGTCTTGTTTTAGTTGTAATAATGCAAACAATTACTTGAGAGTCTACAAGGAGTTACAATAATACTGAATACATAAGTAGTCTTAAAATTATCTGCTGGACAGTTGGGCAGGTGGAGGATAATTTCATGCAGCCCGACAGAAAAGTTACCTGTCACGGGCAGTCCGGCAGGCAGTTATTTCCGACACTGTTAACTACTCAACATGTGATCAGGATACTGAGATATTTCATACTGTGACTGACCTAACGAGATGATAACAATGACCATTGTGAAATATGTATGTGTAACCAACTTGAAATGAAGATGCACATGCTTTTGTTCCATGGCAAATTTGAATACTATTCGTATGACAACATATCCAAGCAATCAGTCACATCCAGACCCCATCTGGTGACTCGCAGTCCCTGTCAAAAGGACCTGTCATGTAACTGTTTATGGGGCTCAAGATGGCAAATTATTTGTCTGAGATATGATTTGTTGTATTTTGGAGCCAAGTTGAACTGAGTTGAATTTTGGTGTGTGAGTCCATGTTGATGTTTGTTAGGCTGAAGGAATCGTCAATATGTAATTGTATATTGAGATGTAACTGCAGCCTTAGAATCTTTCGGGTCCAGAGGATTAGTGGAGATCTTAGTCCTCGGAGTTTATGGCTAGTCCTGCTTGAACAAGACAACAATGTTTACTATGTCAGTCTTGCCAAAAACCTTTGAGTATACAAGCCTAAACTCAGCTATGCATCATGTTTAGAACATTTTAGGGGGCGGTCGGGTAGCCTAGTGGTTAAAGCGTTGGCTCGCCACGCCAAAGACACAGGTTCGATTCCCAACATGGGCACAATGTGTGAAGCCCATTTCAGGTGTCCCCCGCTGTGATATTTCTGGAATATTGCTAAAAGCGAAGTAAAACCATACTCACTCACTCACTAGAAGATTTTAGTGTTATTACTTGTATATGGATATTATTAGCTGAAGCTGAACAGAATTTAGCTAGACTCGGGCTTCAGACTGTGATGTTTGCATTTTGTCAGGTTTGTTCATTCCAGTTTGTAGAAAACTTGAACCATTGAGAACTGGGTCAGAATTATAGCCCTCTATTGTCAATGAGGACTGCCATCATTGGACATTTACTTGTCCACAACACAATTTTGTAGTCTCGAGCTAGTGGGCCAGCGTGACTTTTGAAGGTTTAACTGACCAGTATTGATGACGCCACAGTATGGTTTGTGCTTTGTCACTATGAGTGCAGGTGTATATCTAGGATTTTAAACTATGTTTCCCTGGCAGGTGAATTGAGTATTATAACTTTTCTTTTCTCCAAAATTGGGTATTTAGGATGGCTTGCACAGGAATAGTCCACCAGTTATCTTTAGCCTTGAAGCCCTTTTGAAGAGTGAGTGAGTGAGTTTGGTTTTACTCCGCTTTTAGCAATATTCCAGGAATATCACGGCAGGGGACACCAGAAGTGGGCTTCACACATTGTACCAATGTCGGGAATCGAACCCGGGTCTTCCGTGAGACGAGCAAACGCTTTAACCACAAGGCTACCCGACTGCTCCTCCTTTTGAAGAAATACAAAACAAGAACTACCAGAATTTTTGTATATTATGGCCCTATATAATAGCCTGAATTGAGAATTTTGATACTCCAATTTTGGAACTTTACCATGTTTACTATTACTAATATTTGCCATACCCCTGGTGCCAGATAACAGCACCTGGGAATGTCTAGATAAGACGCTCCAGTGCTTCGTGATGCTGACAATAATAATGCTTGAATACAACTTTCCATCTTGCACACTTTGAGTGAGTGAGTGAGTGTGTTGCAACCCTCTTTTCGCAGTATTTCAGTTCAATTACGGGGTGTCAGCTTGATGTGGGAAGGAAGCACGCAGGTCTTAGACATTTACCTCTCTGGTGGAACCCATGATCATTGGTTGTCTGTCATTATTTGACCACGATCAGCTGTACTTAATTTTGTTTTATTATTTTCACAAATAACGTTTGTAGAGACATTTTTGTGCAACATGCAGAAATCCATGGTCCACTGACAGGCCGTCACGCATACGAGTGACCCCCTCTCAGGTGGTCACTTGTACGCGAGACGGGAGAGCCGTCTAGCGTACACGTTACGTCCTCTACAGATCAGTGGTTGTCTGTCATTATTTGATCATGTTAATATGTTTATCTTTACAATGAATAGAAATGTGTTCTGATTTGAAATATTTGTCTTTTAGGCATCCCTTGAAGGATTAAACTGTTTTTAACCATTGAGCGTTTGATTTGCATATAGTCTGCGCCAAGCATGCCATGTGTTGGTCTGTCTGACACAGCTTTATTGTAACTGCCAAGTATTCCTGTCTGGAAACACAACTACAAGTTGTCTGTGTTTTACTTGCAGCATCGGCCGCCCCAAGCATGTCCGGGTCATGGCAGGTGCCCTGGAGGGAGACCTCTTCCTGGGACCCGAGGCTGAGGTGAGAGGAGAATGGGAGGACTTAGGACCCATCTTGACAGGGTTTAACAGCTTGTCTTAATGCTTGTAATGTTTTGAGAATGGATGCTCGGCCCCAGGGACCAGAGCAATTAGATTGTATTACAGTATGTTTTCATAATACAGTCTGAAAGGTATCTTTGTGAGGTGATACAGGCATACTTACATACTTACAGCCTTAATCCTTTCTTGGTTTAAGGGATAAGACCATTTATAAACACACTGAGTCAGTGATTTGTTGATTAAGTATGTAGCGTGGAATGGGTTGATGATTGACCTAAAAAGTAACTTAAACTTGTAAGTTTCTTTATTCCTGCGGATTGAAATTTCCAGGGTGGTGAGTTTAGCAATCTCATTAAAATCAGATCCTTATTCTTGCTACTGCTAAACAAAGATCTGAGGACATCCCATTACAGGTCATGTCAGAACGACCTTTTATCCGACCAATCAGAGCGTTGTTTACCAGATCGGGAAAGTAACAGTCGGAATGTGGTTTCTAATCATGCAGCCTCGAAGAGGTTAACATGGGCTATTCCGAACGACAGCTACGAGCTCATTTAAGTAAATTAGATACAGAGTTTCAGATAGCCGTCGATCATCAGTCATAGACGGATAAAATGTCAATTTGACAGATGGTTTGTTTAAGTAGTCTGACTTTTGACCGATAGAAATGATAAGCAAGGCATCCCACATGTTATAATTTCAGCATAAAAAAAGTAAATATTAAGAAATAGTAATACTTACAGCATAGATTTAATAAAACAATGTACAACTATAATAAATCGTAATTAAAATTTTGAGCAGTATGTGTCTTTGCACCATACTTTCTGTATCACAGGGAAACACTGTCAGGAGCTGTAGTGACTTAGTCAAGGTTTTGGTGCAAAGGACACTATTCCTGTCCTACTGAGAAACAGGCTGTTGCCTGCCACACAGGACTCTTTCATAGGGGTTAAATTGAAGGCCAACAATTTCAAGAAGTAAATTTTTCTGGGGCACTAGACTGCTGGGAAAAACTGAAAAGACTCATGTTCAGTTTGAAATGAAGGTATATTGGCTATTGTGAATTGATTAAAGGCTGCCCAAACAGACTTTTGTATTTTGTTTATTTGACTTGACGTTTGCCATTGACTTATAACATTTTTGCATCCAATTTGTTGACCTATTTATGGCTTTAAGTGTCAAGATCAATTAGATAATAAACTCAAACTTTCAAATTGGATTGCTCCAAATCATGTTTGTTTATACATATCAGATCTATCATGTAAGACGAGTTCTATGGATGAACAACTTCTTTATTACAATTAGTGCGACGTTTCGGTGTAGATCCTAACACCTTTATCAAGCAATCAAACGTCGCACTTATTGTAATAAAGAAGTTGTTCATCCATAGAACTCGTCTTACTTCATCATTCCAACTTCTAAATGCCACTGAAAGAAGATCTATCATGGTTTATATTTTGGGGCGGTCGGGTAGCCTAGTGGTTAAAGCGTTCGCTCGTCACGCGACCTGGGTTCGATTACCGACATTGGTACAATGTGTGAAGTCCATTTCTGCTGTCCCCCGCCGTGATATTGCTGGAATATTGCTAAAAGCGGCGTAAAACCATACTCGCTCACTCACTCATGGTTTATATTTGAATGTTTCATTCTTTGTATAGGAGCACCGGGGTCTGTTGTCAATCCGCTACCCGATGGAGCATGGTATTGTGCGAGACTGGAACGACATGGAGCGGATTTGGCAGTACATTTACTCCAAAGACCAGCTACAGACTTTCTCTGAGGAGGTGGGTGCTAGATTGATGCAAAGCTTTATCTATGTACTACTCCCCTTTCACTATCTGACATTTACTGGTCACTGTTACATTGCTATGAATTGCTAGAAAAGTTCTTAGGAGCCTGTTGCTGATATTTACATCAGGCATCAAACATGCTTCATTTGCACATTGTAGAATATTGTGGAAAGTTTTTTACATACCTAGTTCAACCATTTACGAAAATTCACAAATGAACTTGATTGCAATTAATGTAAAATGTTTTTGTTTTGAATTATGAACGCGAAACACAGTCATGTCCAGTACTTTCTGAACGGTTGTGTAACTTATGTTCTAAAAATAGCAACAGTGACGAGGCAGGGAAATGTTATTGATTGAATATTGCTTTACGAGGCACGAAACCTCACTCACTCACTGAAGGATCTTGGGTGTGTCTCTAGTTGGATACATACTTCTACCATCTGGCTTTTTCAGCACCCCGTGTTACTGACAGAAGCACCTCTCAACCCCAGGAGGAACCGGGAGAAGGCTGCAGAAATATTTTTCGAGACATTCAATGTTCCAGCCCTCTTCATATCCATGCAAGCTGTTCTTAGTTTGTAAGTACTTCTGTCTTCATGATGTTGTAATGTGCCTAATTGTAAGATTTTTATGGATTTTAAGAATTTCATTTATCATATTTCGTTGCACTCTAGAGATATCTGGGAATGAGTTTTTGTTTGTTTGTTGTTTAACGCCACACTCAGCAGTATTCCAGCTACATCATGGCGGTTTGTACATAGTCACGTCTGGACCAGACAATCCAGTGATTGACATCATGAGCATCAATCTACGTATTTGGATGTGATGACATGCATCAAAACAAGTCAGTGAGCCTGACCATCCAATCCCGTTAGTCACCTCATACGACAAGCATAGTAGCCTTTTGCGGCAGGCATGGGTTCCTGAAGACCGATTCTAACCCGCATCTTCTGGGTTGAATGAATTTGTGAAGAACTGGTATGGTGACCCAAAGTACTTGGAGGGAAGCATTTCAAACTCCAACCACTAGTCCAATCTTCCAGATTCTTCTAGTCTTGTTGTGAGAAATTGGCTGTGCAGAGTTGTTTCCCTTGGGCATGCCAGAAACCTAAAGACTGTGGGTTCGATTCCTTGTTTACCCCAATCTCATTAAAATAAGATCTTAGTTCTCGGGTAACGTCACGGGTCACGTCACGTCAGACCGACCTTGCATGAACTTTGACCGACCAATGGAATGACCAATCAGAAGGCAGCTTTCTCGTGCTTTACGGCACAAATTTCAAATTGGCGACTACGCTTCGAAACTTATTTTGCAAAATTACAAATTTGAAGCCTGAACAAAAACATTCTGGAATGGCTAATACATGGTCTAGATTCTAAGGATTCAGTCGTCAAACCCGCAACTATCGTTCGGAATACCCCATGTTAAAGTTTTCGAGAGCATGATTAGAAATCACATTCTGAGTGTCTCTTTCATAATCTGGTGCCGCACTGATTGGTCGGATCAAAGGTCGTTCTGACATGACCCTGAATGGGATGTCTTCAGATCTTTGTTTAGCGGTAGCGAGAACTAAGGTCTGATTCTAATGAGATTGGGTTTGCTGTGATTATCTTGTTAGGTTTGTCAGCATCATGACCATGCTTTTGGGTTTCACCAAAGTGGTAATCTACATTAAGCCGACACTCTGTGATATAATTGGAACACTGTTAAAAGCAGTGTTAAACCCAACTCACTCACTCCTTGTCATGTGCAGCGTGTCCTCATGAAGTTCGGGGAATGCGTCTAGAATCGTACAACTGATCAAGCATCATACGTTGTTTCAGATATGCCACTGGTAGAACAACAGGAGTGGTGCTAGATGCGGGTGATGGTGTCACACATGCTGTACCCATCTACGAGGGCTTCGCCATGCCACACAGTATCATGCGTGTCGACATCGCCGGGCGGGATGTCACACGCTACCTCCAGCTTCTCCTCCGGAAGGAAGGCTTTGATTTCCACACCACTGCCGAATTCGAGGCTGTCCGAACTATCAAAGAAGTAAATATTTTTCCTTTTTTTCAGTTTTGAGGAAAGGAAGTTCAGACCTATGCATATCAATCTCTGAAAACAATTTGGAATGAAGCATCAATTAATTTTAGAAATTAAATTAAAAATGCATTAATTACTTCATTATTTTTAAAACACTTTTTCAATGGGTAGTTTTGAAGATGATAATGACTTGCTTATTCAGTATTTGTGAATGAACAGTAAGATATGTAGAGAATCTTGCCCTTATTCAGTATTTGTGAATGAACAGTAAGATATGTAGAGAATCTTGCCTAAATAACTCTTGATATCAATGATATCAACACAAATTGATAAAAGTTTAAAACTCGTGAGACTTTCCGAGGAGTTTTGGACTGTCATCGATGGGTGTTGATGTTGTGTCGGTATTGAGACTAAAATGATTTTCTATAATGTGTGCATCTTCTTGCAGAAAGCATGCTACTTGTCTATCAACCCCTTGAAGGAGGAGAGTATGGAGACAGAGAAAGTGCAGTACTCTCTGCCCGACGGTAACGTCATCGAGGTGCGTCCCAGAGTCTTTCCTTCAATTTAATATGGGTTGCGGTTAAAACATTCGCTCGTCACGCCGAAGATCTGGGTTTGATACTTCACATGGGTACAATGTGTAAAGCTCATTTCTGGGGTCCCCCAACTGTCATATAGCTGGAATGTTGCTAAAAGCTGCGTAAAGCATACGCACTTACTCACTAATATAACAGTCAAACTAATCTACAGTCTGCGACTTTAGACACTAGTCAGAAACTGAGGTCAAGGAAAATTCTGTCCTGTCCAGTAAGCTCAGATAATAATAGTCAATATAGTTGCACTAAAATCAAGGCTGCATCCATACTGAGGGCAGATAGGCATTGGCTATTGGAGGAGTCATGTGTTTGCACAAGTTCTGTTTGTAACCTGAAGAAAATCAGCTATTGGGTTATGTGTACATAGTTGAGGTGTGACAATTGACCACCTCGCAACACCTTATGTATCACGATTGATTTGTTGATTTAGGTTTGTTCTTATGGTATTGTTATCCAGTCAGAAATAGCCTTGTTTCAAAGTAGGCTGTCAGGTAAAGCTTACCCAAGTAGTAATGGTTTCATTGACAGTCTCAATTGCAAAACAAGATCAACGCAGAGCCATATTAAAAACTACATGGTTATGTCATGTTTATTGTGTATTGTATCCTATCTTCTAAAATAAAGACAAACACTTCACTCATTGGCATATTTTATAATAGGAACTGTGTTACAATTTAAGAAATGCTGGATTTTAAAATAATTGGTGCAGTAGATTGCAAATGCTGTGCTCTGTCGTGGTCCAAGTGGAGATAATTTCAAGGAACATCAGATTATCTCCCCTTACAGTCTTTGCCTTCACTACAAAAATCTTTGTTTGATTTCAATTTGGTAACTTTTTTAGGTGCCTGGTATTAAAAGTTAAAACTTCTGTTTGATGCCTAGATATTTTCATGTTCTTTTCCTTTAATGTGATGTTTGATATCATAGGTTGGGCCAGCTCGATTCCGAGCCCCAGAGTTGTTGTTCCGCCCTGACTTGATCGGTGAGGAATGTGAGGGGATTCACGAGGTGCTTGCATACTCCATACAGAAGTCAGACATGGATCTCAGGAGAACACTATTTTCTAATATTGTCTTGTCTGGTGGATCAACATTATTTAAAGGTACACTCAGATTTTGATGCTGCTTCATCTGAATTATTGTTCTCTAGTCATTAGTATTTTAAAGTATTTAAGACACTCTAATCCTATTTCCCTTGCTAAAACAGCCTTGAAGTACATATCATTCATGAACGGGGGTTTGGTTGAGCAGCCAAGTGGCCGAGAAAGCCTTAATTTAATAGCTGACATTGCCCACATTTTTCGTTTTTACGAATTGTAACTAAGATTTGAATATATGATTTCTTCCCTAGTTCATACGAATATGTCAATCTACAAGAGAGAAAACTCACAAGAACAAATTTTCAAAGACACCAGTAAAGAGAGAGTAATTATTTAGCATTACACAGTTTGTTGGATTGGTTTGAAGTCTACTTATAGTGTTGCAGGGGGCAATTAGGTGTGCAGAGTTGTGTCCCTTGGGAATGGGAGGAAACCTATGATTGTGGATTCGAATTCTGGTTTGACCCAATTATGTTTCCATGGTTGTCAGCACCATACCCATGCTCGTGATGACCTGCATCACTTCAGGCTTTCTTCCCACATTAAGCTGACACGCCGTGACATAACTGGAATACTGTTGACAACGGCGTTAAACTCACTCACTCACTCACTCAACTCACGTGTAGCAGCATCTGTCCAATCTAGACACTCCCCTCGTATTATCAGAAGTTCCTGCAGTCAAAACACAATTTAAGCAAATAAATCATCAACTACGTTTCGGAGTCACATGGCAGTATTGTACTGTAGATGATGCATATCACCCCAGTCTTTGGTTTCTCGACAAGATCATATAAAAATACTAATTGTAAGTTGTGAAAGTTGGCAGCTATGTAATTCCCTCTATTGGTACAATCCTAGTATTACAGAATTAAGTGGAAATCTCTATCAATCCACCCAGAATATGTTATTGTTTTTACTGCCTGTACATCTACAAGGTTTTCCTGTATGACTTGCTGGCTGAGCCTGATACATTTCCTTCTGTTTCAGGTTTTGGAGATCGACTACTTAGTGAAGTGAAGAAATTAGCACCTAAGGATATCAAGATTAGGGTCAGTATTCTTATATATTGCCTTATGTTAATATATAATGTTAAGATATTTAAAAAAAAAATACTCCTGCATTCTTCCATGGAAACTCAGAAGACAAAGTTGAAAAGGAGACATGGATAGTACAAAACAATTTGATATAGCCTTCTTAATGAAAACAACAGTTTCATTGTCATTTACTGAGAACCATTTGCAGCCTTATAAATTTAGGGTTTGTTTTAAGATGAACAAGAGGACCAGCGTAAAACTTACGCCACTAGTCTTCATAGACTGACCTCACAGCATTGAGAACTGGTAAAGGGTTCTAGCCATCAAATGTTATCAGTCATTAATAACATTCAAAGGCTGAGTTGTTTTTCCTGACATGGGTACAAAGCGTGAAGCCTATTTCTGGTGTCCCCCGCCTGGTATTGCTGGAATATTGCTAAAAGCGGCGTAAGACCATACTCACTCACTGGTACTTTGCAAGTGTTGAGTGGTATGGATCCATTTATCTGAAAATATTTTCAGTTGTAATTGATGTTGATAACTCTTCTCTACAGATATCTGCTCCACAAGAAAGGTTATATTCAACATGGATTGGGTGAGTACTCTTTCATTTCTTTTTGTTGTAGTAGTAGTATTATTATTATTATTATTATTATTATTATTATTATTATTGTTACATTGATGGGGCGACCCTTGAAGATTCCGGGGTAGAATAGGTCTTCAGCAACCCATGCTTGCCGTAAAAGGCGACTATGCTTGTCGTAAAAGGTGACGATCGGGTGGTCAGGCTCGCTGACTTGGTTGATACATGTCTTCGGTCCCAATTGCGTGGATCGATGCTCATGATGTCAATCACTGGATTGTCTGGTCCAGACTCGATTATTTTACAGACCGCCGTCATATAGCTGGAATATTGCTGAGTTCGGTGTTAAACAACAAACCAACCAACCAACCAACTATTGATGGGACAAGGGTTATCCTGTCCCCCAAGTTACTGTAGTTGCATCCCCAAGGCATGCCAGAACCCAGTGATTGAGGGTTTGAGTCCCAGAGCAGCCCTGATTATCAGTCTAGGTTTATCAGCACCCTACTATTGCTAAGGGTTGCTAAGGGTTGCACCAGAGTGGGAAATGTCTGCCACCCGAACATCAACAGGCAGATCTTCCGCAAAAAGCTGATGTGCTGTCCTACAACTGAAATACTGTCCAGAGCTGCATTAAATATGTTACACTCACTGTTTCATTGCGTTCTAGAGCTGTTTTAAAGCCAATTCATTCACTGCTTCACTGATTTCTAGAGCTGTGTTAAAGCCAATTCATTCACTGTTTCATTGGTAGGAAACATGACATCATCTAAAACACTTTCAAATGAAGACTAAATGGTGATAGAGATGAAAACTATCAGTACAGTTTTTTCCGACCATATCTTTTTGTTTTTCTAATATCCATCATAACAGTGCAATGATAAAAAAAAATTCAATATTTACCGCTAACTGAAAATAAATATCGCATGGCTTTAACTGTGAAATGGTCTTGGTTTCAGTGGCTCCATCCTTGCCTCCCTGGATACATTCAAGAAGATGTGGGTGTCTAAACGCGAGTATAACGAGGAAGGAGTCAAGGCGATACATCGGAAAACATTCTAGACCAGGAGGCATTTTAACACATAATTCTACATCCTCATATGTGCATTTCTTGTAAATGTCCATGTAATATATTATTTATCTGTTGACTTTAGCCGCAGGGGTAGCACATCAAGGACTGTTTCAGCCATCTCCAAAATGGCTGTTGCCTTACGCACCCGAACAAGTGGTGTAACTTCACTGCTTTGTGATAGGCCTGCTCTGGATATGTTAATGTGTTCTCATGTATATCAGTTCAGGATCTGAGAGACAGGCCTCTTTGTGTAGGCTTACAGCTTTGACTTAATCATCATGTCATATCATGATAAAAATTGCTTAGTCGTCAGATTTAGTTGTTTCTGTTTGAAGAAAAATAGGAAACTTCCCGTTGCAAAGTGTCTTCCCTGTAACGGAGCTGCCAACTGTCCCACATTTTCCGTGTTTGTTACAATTTTGCAACTAAAATACAGTTTCTTCCTTGATTCATACGAATATTCTGATGATAAAATCATGAGGACTAAATTTTGAAAGACGCCCGGATGCCATTGTACAAAGGGATCTTAGCACTAAGGTGATCGTAACTCCCACACTTAAAGGAAGGCTTACGATCATTGTATTGCTAAGGTTGTTTTGTACAACAGCACGCTGTACAGAGAGTCATGTAGCCTTAGAACCTCTGCTACAAATGTGTATCAACTGGTGTGAAGTCTATTAGTTGTGTTGCATCTGTCCAATTGAGGGGGCGGTCTGGTAGCCTAGTGGTTAAAGCGTTAGCTTGTCACGCTGAAGACCCGGGTTTGATTCCTGATATGGGTACAATGTGTGAAGCCCATTTCTGGTGTCCCCCGCCATGATATTGCTGGAATATTGCTGAAAGCGGCATAAAACCATACTCACTCACTGTCCAATTGAGACACTTTTGTCGTGTTTTTGGAAGTTGCTGTAGTCAAAATTGAAACTAAGCAATAAAATTATCGATTCAGATTTGAAATCTCATGACTGTATTGTACTGTAATTTTTTCCTATCGTCAGGCATCGGTGTCCCACCAGAGGACTGTAACAAAGTACTAATTGCAATGTGGTGAAAGTTGACAGCTATGCTGCAGTATTTGTTTCAAATTTGATATTTTATTAAGTAGCTGAACTTTATGTACTCGATATGAGAAACATTATTATATTCATTGTATTCCAAATAAGCTCTGATCTGCTTTACATTGCTCTCAAGACGTTTTGGACAATGAAACCAGAGGAGTTTAGTGAATTAAACTTTAAAAACAGCTTGAAATTATCAGAAGTCACAGTACATTGAAAGTGTTTGGATTTAAGGAAATATATTTTCTGAAGAATATATATTGTATTTGACCAACTCTGCTTGCTTGATCCAGATCTTCAGAATTGTCAGTAACAGTAGCTGTTGTACATAATTTATCCTGCTCCTGTTGTGGGATCATCTCTGCTTGAGTACACGTAGATTGTGTTCCATGCATTCACTGTGAGTTGTTACCCAAAATGCATTATTCTTATCGATTGAAACAAATTTTCGTTAGACCTAAGAGCCACTTGAGAAGATACACTGTACCTACCCATAAACGCAAGCACACAAATGGTGAAAAGGTCACTGTGAACGAAAAGTTCTACGATTGTGACGTGAATTACATGACACAGCTTTTGACATAATTTATTTGTTGTTTGTAATTCTAGTGCTAAGATTCTGATGTGTGAGCTGCCAGTGCTGTGTTTCTTTGTGTACATTCACAGTGCTGTACAACTAGAACAAACCATGCCTTGATTACACAAACATCATGTACAAGCTGAAAGAAATACTCACTATCTTTCAAGATAGACACAATTTTATGGATAACAACTTCTTTAATACTTGCTTGACAACGGTATAAGGATCTATACCGAAACGTCGCTTTTCACAGTATTTAAGAAGTTGTTATCCATAAAATTGTGTCAATCTTGTCATCCTTCAACTTCTAAGTAATCATGGTAATGCCTATCAAACAATTTCACTCTTTCATTTGTCAGACCAATTTTTGCACTAAAATATACAAAAAATGTATTGAACTGATTTTCAAATATTATTATAGATAGCTTCTCCGATTGTCAGTAATTTTTCAGTTTTAGTGTGTGTTTTGAGCTTTCAACATTTGCAAATATATTGATAATTATCCAATGAAATATGATTATCAATCTGTTATTAAACCTACAATAATAGGAGTAGGGATGTAGTATAATTTATTTCTCAGCCAGTCATTCAAGTGTATCCATGGTAACCATTCCAGGAAATTGTATCCATGGTAACCAGATATCTACTTCAAGTATCCGTATGTAACCACACTAGGGTGCTGCTCATTCTACGCCTGTTTACAGGTGTATTTGCCATTGTAGTTGTGCAATATCCTGAATACATAGACTGACAGAAGAAGATTGTCAAGTGGAAGTTTGTCCTCACAGTGTTTTGGTTTTCATCAGTGCATTTAATTATAGAATTTGGACTCATCATTGCCGACATCCAAGCTTAAAGGATCTAATAGAGGATAGACTTCTGTTTTCATCACTTTTAATTAATAACTGCTTGCCAAACATTTAAATAATGAAAGATAATAATATTAATAGCACACATACTTGTATTGCTTATAAATATTATGTATCTTTTGTTTAGAAAAGAAACATCACTTTTAAAGAAGAGTTTCTACATACTTGTTGAAATGAACCTTTTTTTTTAAACAGACAACAGTTTCCCATTTTGAATTCTACTTCAATAAATATTTGAAGGAACACAATGTTTTACCGATGTAGATTATTACTTACCTGTAATGTACTATTTGCTGTGTAACTACTTTTAGGTGAAATGTTTCCCTTATATTATTGTATGGGGATCTTACCTCAGATGAAATGCTATTGATGTAGATAGACTAGTTGTTATGGTTTGAAGAAGGAAACATGTTGTTTCTGTTGGTGCTTCGTTTGTTTCTTAAATTATTAATTACAGGAACCACAACTTTCTGTGGTTTTGCCAAAGGCACTGATGGTTTCATACAAATTTTATCCAAGTTAGATGCTAATGAAAATAACTAATTTTATTATGGCTGGTGAATGCTGTATTTTGAATATGAATATAAGAAACGACCGTTTTCTTTAAAAAGCAAGTTCGTTTGTTTTTGATCTTTTCGAGAACTTGAAATTTTGAAGGAGACCTGCCAAGAGCCATGGGAATTCGGGGCTAATTCGAAGCATGGAAAAATTAGAAATTAGATGTCATAAATACTAAAATGAAAGCGATAAATGTAACATTGGTTTCTACAATTTGCATGGCAACACATACCAGGCCATTTATATTGGTACCACGTTTTTGAATATCAGGAAAGATGACTTGGCTTTTGATGACTTGGCTCATAAATGTTTTCCTAAACCCCAGGGTCAGAAAGGAAGAAAAAAGAACATTTGAGACAAAAAGTATGTGATGAAGTCATCTCAATACATGTTAAGTGGGGTGATACAGAAATTAAATTAAAGATTGTGTTTTTTTACTTTAACAGTTACTTCCCTACTTTGAAGTTTTTTTCAGTAATAAAGTACAAGTTAACAGACTTGATTTTTTTTTTATGGGAAGAAAGACACAATTTAAAAAACAATTTGTAATATAAAAATTTGAGTTAGTGGATCTGTGAACTAAATCTTGCATTATAGGGATTTATTTAAGAGCTAGTAACCTAAAATGTCTAGTCAGTATGTTGTTTGTGTGTATTATCTTCAAAACCAGTGTTGGATAATCAGCAGTCACCGTCTCGGATATTTGATTTATTAGTGACCATTCTCGACAGTCCACAGATTTCTTAGAGTCTTCGTAGTGGTTTGGGTTTTATATCTTTATAAGAAGGTTTGAGTGTCCTACCTTTTTGAGTATTACAAGTTTGTTATGTCCAGGGTTCGACACATGTGCTTGTTCAAGAAAGAATAATGCCAATCACATTGATAATGACCAGTAGTTTAAGATAAAAAATATGAACGGTCAGTCACTCTATTTTCAATCACACTCTTTTTTTTAACAAAATGTTAAACGGGAATAATTTAATAATTAAGTGTGAGAAATTGGAGAAATTGTTATGAGCTTGGGGGGCGGTCGGGTAGCCTAGTGGTTAAAGCGTTCGCTCGTCACGCCGAAGACCCGGGTTCGATTCCCGACAAGTCCATTTCTGGTGTCCCCTGCCGTGATATTGCTGGAATATTGCTAAAAGCGGCGTAAAACCATACTCACTCACTAAATGTTATGAGCTTGGCTTGTGTTTGGCAGATGGCTGATGTCATACGTGTGGAAAAGTCTTGGGCAGAAATTGTTGAAAAAATATTTGTCAAAACGTGCGTAATTTTTTCTAGTTTTCTGGCCATATTTTTGGGTGGGACCAGTAAACTGTTCCGTGGGACTGGTTTTGTTACAAATGGCTGAATCAAGATATCAACAAATATGTGAAAACTTCACATAATAAAATATTGATATCCAGAACTAAGCTTCCCCACTTTAAGAAAAATTTGTGCTTACACACAAATCAGTTTTATTATCAGCACGATTAGAAATGGTGCCTTTTGCTGAGGATATTGCAAGGGTAAATTACAATCTTGTTTCTATTTCTTTGCATTCATAAGACCTTTGTCACAGATATTTTGTAATAATTAAATAATTATGTTTGCGGGTAAGAAATATGCCCAGATCAAGCTTTATTTTTTAAAACTCTTTTTGTATCATGGAAAGTCATCGGTATACTGTATGGTGTCTCGCCTTAAATTACAGCCAAGCTTACTGCTTTATGCCCCTATGCATCCGAGATGTCCTGATTTGGTGATTGTGTATCAAGTATGTAGCATCTTAGTGTCAGCTGTTAATGTATCCCTTCCTGGCTTGACTGTAATAATTGACTGTAATTGACTGTCACTTGGCAATGTACAGAATCTTGTTCTCAGTATATATGATATCTGCAAACAATAAAATGTTAAATAATGAATGTTTGTTTTGTATATTTGTTGTTTATCACCACAGCATTATTGAAGGTATATGACTATGGCAGATGTGGCATTGTTATTCTGGAATAAAGACTTCTAAATCAGCAGTGGATCAGCTGAATCAAGGCAGTCTGTGTTCAACTCTGGAGCAGGTAAACCAGTGGTTGCCTCAACTCAACACAATACTATCTAGGTCTTCAAATTGTTTTTGTTTCTTTGTTGTTTAATGCAAACGAATTAAACAGACCTGACCACCGGTTTGGTCACAACAGATGGCCAGTATAGATTGTTGGGAACAATTTTTAACCTGGAATCGCTATATGGTTCCCTCCAAAGTGTTGTCCATAAGGATCCAAGAAATATGTAGAGAGAGTCTGTGAATATTGTTTAAAACTGCACTCAGCAATATTCAAGCTATATGACGGTGGTCTGTGAAAAGAGTCTGAATCAGACAATCCAGTGATTGACATCATGAGCATCAAACTTAGCAGCTGGGATACGATGAAATGCATCAACCAAGTCAGTGAGCATGACCACCTGATCCCATTAGTCGCCTCTTATGACAAGCACAGTCGCCTTTTACAGCAAGCATGGGTTGCTAAAGACGTATTCTACCCTGGATCTTGTGTCTATTCCAGCTATGCAGAGGCATGCGAAATAATCAAGTCAACAAGGGCTTAAAAGCATGAACAATGAATACCAACACGGTTCGATGACATGCAATAAAGTCACAGATCCTGACCACCTGATCCCCATGTTGGTCTGGTCCCCCAAGAAGCAGGACCTACTTGGGATCTACTGTGACATGACTCATCGTAGGGTGACAGTCAGGGTCTGATTATTTGGTTAAGTTTGTTGTTTAACGCCGCACTCAGCAATATTCCCGCTATATATATACCGGACAATCCAGTGATTAATATCCTGAGCAATCCACGCAACTGGGATTGATGACATGCATCAACCAAGTCAGCGAGCCTGACCACCCGATCCTGTTAGTCGCCTTTTACGACAAGCATAGTCACTTTTTACGACAAGCATAGTCACCTTTTACGGCAAGCATAGTCACCTTTTACGACAAGCATAGTCACCTTTTACGGCAAGCAAAGTCACCTTTTACGACAAGCATAGTCACCTTTTACGGCAAGCATAGTCACCTTTTACGACAAGCAAAGTCACCTTTTACGACAAGCATAGTCACCTTTTACGGCAAGCATGTGTTGCTGAAGACCTATTCTACCCCAGAATCTTCACGGGTCCAGTCAGGGTCTGACCACAATGGGTAAACATCCACAACGGCTCTCAGCAGAAACACTATTTCATCCTCATTGTGTTGGCCAGCCAATTTATTCAAGTTAAGCAAGACAACATATACATCTTGAAATAAACAACAAAGGTTTACAAAAATAAGTAAGATGTATTTCTTCTTTGCAGAATATTCAATTTTATCATCCGAAACTGGCTCCCACAGGAGATATCGCTTGGGTGAGATCAAGCGATATCTATACTGTAGATATCGCTGCAATGAAATTGCATCACAATGCTTTGCAGACTATTGTGACATCATTGGTTACCATGACGTCACAATCAAATGACATCACTAATGGATCTGCTACTGAAGCTGTTATTAGTACTTTTTACACTTAAGACACTGCTTATTACTTTCTACAAACTGAAAAAGTTGGAAGAATGATGTTGGATGATAAATAAAATCTCACCCTCGTGTCTTTTGATATCAAATATATCAACACTCGTTGATAAAAGTGGAAAAAAACCTCGGCAAGCCTCGGAGTTTTCCCACTTTTATCAACTCGTGTTGATATATTTGATATCAAAAGACACTCGGGTGAGATTCTCTATATGTAACCCAGTCCAGTGACAACGTATGAATGAGGTACATGTGAACATGGAAACTTCTCAAATCAACATGGGGTAACGGTGCAATATTCTGATACAATTAATTGGCAGTGTTGCATCCAGGAATTTGAGAAATACCAGCAGAAATCAAATCCTGAATTCTGAAACTGGAACTTGGCCGCGCAAAATGTTCTTAAGCTGCAACATCTTATCTTAAAGCTATACCCTGTATTGCTATATGTCATTCCAATACAAATCCATGACCATTTACAGCCACCTGTGAAGTTATGGCTGCGAGGCAAACTCCGACTTCTGAGGCATTCTACACCTCTTGTTACAAGTAGCATAATGCTGAAGTCATGATCACTGACCACAACATGTCAACAACGATCAGTTTCAACGAATATATAATACAAAGGAACAATTTCACTACAGGAACAGACACTCTTTGAAATTGGTGAAATTGTTCTTTGGTACTATTTTCTCAAAGGCAATTATTCCCATGGAACAATTTTTACTATGACAATCTTTCCAAGGTACATTTACATTGGCAATATTTGTTCCGGATAGAACCAATTCCATGTGGACCTGATCATCTCTGACACAGATAATCTTCGACATGTACACATACATACATCAACAGTGACACAGTTTGGAAGAACTGACAGGTTATTATGCAAACACACTAACTTGAAAAATGTACTTTTTTGGCCTAGGAATATAATTCTTACAGATAAGCTTTTTGTAAATTGTTCAGCTTAAATTTTTCCTTTTTTTATTTAATCCTGTTGGATTTAAATATGGTTAGTTTTTATTTATTTATTTATTTATTTAAATTATTTATTTAAATTATTTATTTATTTATTTATTTATTTATTCATTTCAAATCAAACTGCACCCCAAAAAGTAATTTTATTTTCTTGATATTTGGCATAGTACCAATAATCTTTAAAACTAGAAATAAATTGATCTAGACTTTACATGACAAAAAACGTCTCTGACACTATAACGTATACACTGCATAATATATTTATTTAATTAATGGCTGGAACACAGGAATCATTCAATGTGGATTTGTTTGACAACTGGAGTATTACATATATATGATATGAAAACAATATCATAAATCCTGTCTGATTAACTAAACTTAATTTTCATTCCCCGACAGTAATACTTGCTCAAAGATTAATACTATCTAGGGATTCAGGAAAACCTTTTAAAACACATATTAGGGGTGCCACATTATTGCAAGCCTCAAAACGTTTCTATAAAAAAAACTACCCGGTACTCCACTTGAACTGGACCAAAGAAACTGTTCATACACTGTATACTGTATTGAGACATGTCGCCACACTTGAGTCTTGAGACAACACGTATCATAATAATTAATTAATACCTTAAGTACCTTAATACTTGAGTGACATTCTCTATGTACATGATGTACCATGTGGCCCAGCTGACAAACTCTGACATCAACCAGTTTGTGTTTTACCCACATGACTGGTTTAATAGGCTCATTCTTATTGTTTTATGCAATCAGATTTAGCATTTTGTCTCTTGACATGCTGCAAGTTAACAATAAGTAGTTATCATGCCAAGTTATTACAAAATGTAAATGATAGCTTCTAAAAAACGAAAAGAATTAAAACATTTATCACCATATGGGTAGCTCTACTGTGTAACATACCGTCAGGTTAAATTTGTCGTGTTACTATGAATTGTGGCTGCCCTGGTATGACTCGTGTGGTATGAAACAGTATCATATCCTCCCAAAATCAACATCAGTTTACACCACATACTCATGATAATCTGGCACACATAACATGATTTATGATACCTCCATGTCAGAATGATGAGATCTGATTGGTCCACGTGATCTTGATAAAATACTGTGTAACCCACCTTGGAGGGTAATAAATTTCTCAGCGGGGAATAAATCTCTTATACCCTGCCACGAGCAATGCAGGCTGCACATGGATTTTTGAGAGGTAGAATTAATACCTTATACCCAGTTTCAATGCAAAGAACTGCACGCTTCCCACCCCCCGAGCGTGACACAGCACAAGATAACCTCAGCAAATGCTCAGCTCAATCAAACAGCTGTTTTCTATCAATCAATTTTGAATTTGTGTTAATTCTTTTGCAATGTCACATTTAAACATGTCAGTAGGAGGTATAAATGCGGGAAGCATAAAATCCCATGTACCCTGAGTGATCCTGCTACAACCTAGAATATTATGACCAAACATAAAAGGAATTTAACAATATTTTCTGTACTGACACCGAGAATGAAAATTGGTAAACGAGGCAACATCAAACACTGAATAACCGTGACGACATTTTGTGACAATCTTAATCATGATAATGACAAAAATTATGATAATAAGTAATAACCTGATATTGAATTATATCAAATCAACTGATGCCATAGTTTGTTTGTTTGCTTAACGCTCCACTCAGCAATATTCCAGCTATATGACGTTGGTCTGTAAATAAATGAGTGATTGACATCATGAGCATCATTCCAGGCAACTGGGATACGATGACATGCATCAACCAAGTCAGCGAGTCTGACCACCCGATCCCGTTAGTCGCCTCTTGCGACAAGTATAGCATGGTGAGAGTGCTTGTCTGAATATGGGAACATCCATTTGATTTTTCCCCAGCTGTCTTGTTATTAACTGACCACCATCAAACGCTTTTCACTTTGATTATCAACACACATAATATGACGTTGGGTATTTTCCACAAAACAACCTATTAATTTTTTTCTCTACTGCCAACAAACTATTCATTTGGGCATATTTCTGAACAAAGTATTCATATAAAAACTCTTCCATCCATTATTCTAGCGGTTTCCAAGAAAGTGTATCCCATTTAGGGTTCAGTCCACCATGTCCAAATACAAAGCAAGGGCCATAACTCTGTACAATATTAATTATGATGGCTGGGTTTCGAACTTGATCTGGATAGGTATCCCATAATGCTGTATGAAAAATATTATCCTAGTGTTTCTGAGAAGACTTGACCCCATTTTGACACTGTGCACCATGTTAAAAAAATCAAACAAGGGCCATAACAATGAAAAAAACAATGATGGGTTTCTCACTACATCAACATATTTATCTCTTAATGATGTATGGAAAATTCCATCCTTGTTTCCACAGCGATGTCTGAAAAGAGTTGTCCCCATTAAAGTCAATGGACAGAAGGACGGAGGTCTAACCGATATCCGCGTCCTACTCCGTGGCAGGGGATAAAACTGTTTCATGTAACTGCTACAAGTTTGACAAGCTTATCCAATACAAAAAATGACTTAATGTATATTTAAGCTTGACGAAAAAATATCCGTGAACAAAATATTGTCAACAGGCAGACCAATCAAGAGAGCCATAATTCTGAAACCAACATCAGTTCAAGGACATTTCCGTAAAATCTATGGGAAGACTATGCATCAAAGACCATTTTCAGTTTTTAGGTGAGAACTTTAAACGTATTTTAAGACAATTTAAAAGTAAACATTTATTTCTAGATTGATCTGGATCTTAACCAACATTAAGACTCTGAAATGAAAAGAATTTTGTAATTAAATGTCTCTTAATATATAATATAAATGATCCCAGAGAATCTCCTTGTCTTTCTGAAACTGAGGAAATCCAGACCGATGTACAGTAGACTTGCATGGGAGTTTACAGATATGTTTGTGTCAGGACCTTAGGGTTTTACCTTCACTTGTTATCTCCATCCATTCTACACTGAGGTCTGAAAGTGAGATTACCGTATTTGACGTAATAAACGCCCAGGGTGCTCTCAAAATTAGAAATAGGGGGCTCTTATTAGAATATAATTTTGGTGAAAAAAAAAGCAGAGTTGAAAGACTGCAAATTTTGTGGTTTATGCTGACAGCCTGAAATGATATAAAAGAAGAATCTGTGTGTATTATACACGATACCCGGTAGATATATTTTCGAGAATTTAACTGCCTATAATTAAGGGTGCATATAACACACGAGGGCGTATTATACACGAATAAATAAGTCTTGTGTACATTGATCAATTGGAAAGGGTGCTAATTGGGATTGTTCACTAGCCAAAATATTAGCAAATATCGCCATGGGCGCTTATTAGAGCGGGGTGCTTATTACGACGAATACGGTAATCTGAATCATTAAACTTGAGTTCGCAGACATGTTAAGGTGTTGCATAGTGATCCCTCGCTACAATACCTTTGGGGTCCAAATAATTGATGAGCATTATAGACCAACAGCTGTTTAACCGAGGTTGAGTCGTTGGGGTTGATGAACAACACAACAGTACATGATCTGCCTGCCTAACAGGATTTACGCTGCACATTTCGGAATTTGAAAAAAAAGATTAGAATAGTAGTTATTTATGATTTGAGTGTGATGTGCCTTAAAAAAAACCCACATCATATTCATATTTGTATTAACAACCTGATTCAAACTTAGGCTTAAAAAAATAAAAGAATTGCTTTTCAGGCAATGATTTTTGAAAATATATAGTGGGCGGTGTTTTTTTTCTTTTTTGCTTGTTCAAACTAGTATGTAACCAAATAAACAGTTGTGTACCATCAACCTGGGAAAGGGCCTCCCTACATGAACAAGCATACAAACTCCTATTGCCGCCATGACCATAATGCAAGATGTGCAGTAAAAAAGTGTGCATATGTAAAGGGAAGTAATTGTGAGCTATATTGGATGACATTGTTTTTAAGTATTAGGATTTTTTGATTTTTTGAAAATGGAAATAAAAATGAAACAAGCTGCAGAGTTTATGATGATGCAGGCGGTGCCTGAGAACCAAGACTATTATTTTTTTAGCCCAAAGTGGGACTGCCAATTGAGTGAATGTGGGGTTAACAGTATTTGAGTCCCATCATGGTGTTTCAGTCTGATGTGGGAGGAATGTGACGCAAATCTCAGACATTTAAAAGTTCAATGAAACCTAGAGCACAGGAACTCAAGATCATAGGTCTCTTGCATGTCTAAGGGACATGGCCCATCCCCCCGCCACCCTTACCCCTGACTGCCAACCCCCTTCAATGATGACCATTTCAATATCTCTCCCCCATTATCAATACTACTAGAGCTGACCACCCTGTAAATGGATGGCTGCCTTTGCCCTCTCCAGTTTTGTCACTATAATTTTCCCATATATATCCTGTTTTTTCATAATTAGTCATCAGATTATCAACAATATTTTTTCTCAAATCCTTGTATATAGACGCAGCCAAATTTTGGTAAGGTCCTCTACTTCTGGAATAAAAGTCTAAGGCGCCAAGGGCTAAGTAGTTCATGTTAATCCAGATGGCGCCCCTCCAGTATGGAGGATCATGTTCAGTATTGTATCGGTTGTACAGTTTTGCACTCTGTGACAGTGACCGTAAACCATAGTCCGTCCACAGCAGGGATGGATTTTTGAGATCGTTGAGAATCTTGTACAGTTTGGGTGAATCGGGTTCCACGATTTTTAAAAGAAAAGGAAACAGACTGACATATCCGAAAATGTTGACGAACTGGTTTTTCGGTTCCTCCTGAGTGACCCGTATTTTGTCTTGGTTCATTGGTGGAGGCCGTTGGCCAGGTTGGAGATTTAACTGAGGCTTTGGTCGTTCCAACTTGACCCGGTCGGTATGAAGACCATAATCACTGTACTGCTGACCTTGTTCGGACCAATGGAGCTTGTCCAGGAGGTCATTGTCAGTCAACAGTTTGTGAGTGCGGTCATATTCTTCCCAATCTTTGGCCAATGAGCGTGCAATATCGGCCATAACACCTGAAGCTAGAGCAAGCCAACATCGTAGATCCACATGCCGCTCATCATCAGTTGGGTGAGAGGATCGTGGGTAGTCATCAAGACCAGAGGTCAAGGTCAGGGGATTGAGTTGCTTAACAGCAGTTGCATCTCTCCCCCGCCAGCGATAAGATGAAGGATCTTTTCCAACTTGACTTGAGTTGTACCACGAGTACCAGGCCTTTAATCGTGGATAGAGGGCGCTGAGGAATGTTCTGTCTTTGAGTGTGTTGCTCTTGATCATGTCTTTGATAAGCCGCTGAAGAGGCAGGAAAAATGTTGGCGGATTTGCATTTTTGTTTCTTTGTACAACAAATTCTCCTGGAACCTTTGCCCGAGCCTCGACTCCAAGAATCTGCTCACGAGGAATCCAGCCCTCAACATTCATGGTATCAAGCCAATGAGCAATGATGTCTTTGGAGATGGAGGGATCCCATTGGCTGATGAGGAGGTTGTGAAAGCCTTCATCCCACAGAAACCCTCTTGGAAAGAATGGTCGTGAAGGGACTCCGGTGTACAGAGGGGTTTGCCAATATTCAACAGGTTCTTCGTTGTAAATCGACTGAACAAGTGACGATCCATAGAAATAACCAATGCTGCCTACCATGTTACTAAGAGCTGCTTTTGCGAAGTTAATCTCATTGACAGAGTACCCTCTCTCTTTGAGGGGAAATGTTTTCAAGAAACGTTCATTGAAGGTACTCACATGGTTTTGCAAGGCATTTTCAAACACATTCCCAGCCAAAGTGTCACGTCTGTTGGTGACACTGCCAGACTCAAAGACAACCTCCATCTCAAATGGGAGAGTTGCAGTGACCTGGTGCACAACAAAGTTAGTGGGTTGGTCACTTGGGATGGCTCGACCATTTAGTACAAAATATGGCAGAGTCCTCTTCTTGTCCCAAGCATCCACAGCCATAGAGGCCATGAGGACGTCCTTCAGCTTGTCCAGTTGAGGGGAGTGGCTGATCAGATGGCTGTTTCTGGCCCCTGTTGCCGTGTTCTTGGGGAACTTCAGCTCAAAATGACCAAGCTCCTCTGAGTATCCCTTGATTGATGAGAGGCGCTTCTTGGTCAGTTGTGGCTCAAGTTGACCTTGGCCGTCCAGGGCCATGTAGAACATCAGAGATACTGTTGCAGGTTTGTTTGGGTTCTGGAAGTAGAAAAGATGCAGTATGTAATTTTTTCCTCAGAAACAATCTGTTATACAGATACAAAAAGGGTACAAAAGGAAAACGGGCATCAATTAGATTTTTTATGTTTAACATTAACGTAAACAGAAATTAAGGTGAGGTGAAATGGGGTTTGACGTCACGTCCAAGATTACTGCACTGATATAGCAACTGTGTTTCTGTGTGTGTGTGTGCGTGCGTGTGCGTGTGCGTGTGTGCATGCGCACGCGCGCCCACTGATATACCATGCTGCAGTTTAACATGAATACCCAATTCAGACACAGTATTCTGACTCCAAGCTGACAAGTCCTTGTTTTACCCCTAAATGCCGAGCACCAGACAGGGTAACAACAAGTACCATCTTTATCGTCTTTTGATATGACGCGGCCGGGGATTGAACCCCGGACCTTCAGCTCTCCGGGCGACGCTCTACCACTAGACCATGGAGGCGGTACAGAAATTAAGGTGTTTTAATGATTATTGTTTTAGCTATTAATGACAATTTTTTAATTGTTTGATATGATAAAATAAACATAATTTGAGAATCCTTAAACAAACTTAAAAGCTGTTAAAATATAATAATTCCTCCTACAACCAACATTGGAGAGAGTTATGTTATTACTACATAGAAGTGTGACTCTCTGACAATCACAGTGTTTATTCGAACACAACTTCTTTTATCATGCTTATCACACTGTGGATAGGATCCATAATCAGCAAAGTGTGAATGGTTCAATATGTGTTGCTTTTTAACATAATATACACACACAAAGCATTTGTTCAAGCAGCAGTTGAAACTAACACTTTTAGTCTACTAGTCCTTATCATGATAACATATAGCAAAACCTTTAAAAATGGCAAATTTCTATTAGTCCTTAAGATACCTTAACTATTGGGCAGTTTGGCAAGGACTATAGGACTAGTGCCAATTTCTAATGCTGTCAAGACCTCAGAAGCGAGGTCAAATGTATGACAAACACCAAACAGGGACCCACTAGGCACTATACATGCTATAAGCCATAAAGAGGCTGAGCATGTATTGTCAGGAAGTGGTATACAAATTTCATTATATTTCAAGGCATTTCACTAACGCAAAAAAACATACTTTCTCCAACAGGCATTTATCTAAGATTCTAAACTAAGTAGCTCTTGGTAGGCAAATTGAGAAAATAATCAATATTTTGTTCAAAATTGAGATTAAAAATTGAGTTTACAAGGTCTGTAAATTCCGAGGTATTTTGAAATTGTAATGATGTAAAAATAAGCATTAAAGCCTCTTCCTGGTTATCATGGTTATTGGTCCTGTCGTCAGTGATATACAGTTACCTCTACAAAGATATAACAAGTTATATTAACATGAATAGGGAAATGTCTAATTCCATTTTAGGAGTTTTTACTGAGATTTGCTCAAAACCTATGCATCGAATATCAGCCTCTGAGCTGGTCTAGATAAACCCTGGTCCAAAAACATTAACAGTTATTGAGCTGAGTGACAGTTGCTTAATATTGTAGTCAACAGTATTCCAGCTATACCATGGGGGCCTATAAATATTCAAGTCTGGACCTGGCAAACCAGTGACTGAAAGCATGAGCCACAATCACTCCATTTGGGCAGGTTGACATGCAAACAGGCATGCCATACAGCCAGATCAGCCAATCCCCTTGCCAGTCTGCTCTAGTGACATGTATAAGGTACTGGAGACCTATCTTGACCTTGAACCCCCCCAAGGGGAAATTGTAAAGACACGGCTGCTTACATATGGAACTGCTTTGACTCTGGCTGACCAGTCCCCTCCATGCTGACCTCCAGGTCGCTTCACAAACTGAGTCCTCAGCATGTACGTGGAATCATGGATGTCCTGTGAACCAAAGTTGACGCCATCATGCAGCATCCAGCCATAGCGCTGTAGCCTGTCACCCTGGTCACACCAATGACGTAACGGTGGCGGCATCTGCCCAGTGAACTGAGTCAGCCACATCAGACCTGCAAGTAATAGATATGCATTCTTGTGTATCCTTTTATTTATATCAAAATTTCATTCAGAAACTATTTAAATCCCTTATGACTAAAAACATTAGATAAAAATAACGAAAATATTAGTTAATAAACAGCCGTGAAAGTATTGTCAGATATGTGGTGTGCTATTCTTCGACAGAATCCCCATTCCCCTAACATCCAAAAGGAGCCCAATACAGTGCTTAATTTCCTGGAGCTGAAGCAATCTAATTATCCCAAACTTGAGTTGGGACTCGTTTTGTAATTTATTCTC
The DNA here is from genome assembly GCF_022045235.1 of Haliotis cracherodii. Lineage (NCBI taxonomy): Eukaryota > Metazoa > Mollusca > Gastropoda > Lepetellida > Haliotidae > Haliotis > Haliotis cracherodii. Next base: position 38,319,607 of record NW_027266343.1, read on the forward strand.
CAGAGTCTGTTGGGGTCTCTTGTGAAACACAGAACTTTAAGAGACATAATACAGTAGAAATGGGGAGAAAAAGGGTTTCATACCAACTACAGGGGATGCTTTGCTCCTCGTCTTCATCCCGAAATACATGTGCGATCTGTAAGTCCCCCAAAATCTATCGGGGTTTTCAGCAGCACTGGAACTATTATCTGCCAGTATTGTCGGTGATTGCAGTGGCGTTTTCACTGCTGACTTCAGTGACGTCTGATACCGCATATATGCAATAACTAGCACCACGCCGGCGGCCACAGCAGATATTGCCAATTTGGTCAAGAGGCCCCCTGGGCTTTTAGAAGATTTTTGAGACGGTCTGCTGTAAGATTTGGACGGTCCTGGGCCGTCACGTGGTCGGCTCCGACGCCTGACTTCCTTAGACATCGTTGACAATTATGTAATAGATGATTAATGCATAGACATTTGGAAATGCATCGTATTTACACACAAACACAGCAACGTGGACACCGACGCCATAAACCGGAAGTAGCAGACCACAGATAACCAAATTACGTTTGTCGTAAAATCACTCGTTCAACCTATCTTTTATTGTGCAGAATAAATATCCGATCAAACCTAAAATAACAATCAAATCCCATCGAAGACCGAAATAAATCATAACGCCCAAGTAATGATTACGACATCACTAATTAATCAAAGCGCTCGTAAAATATAATACTTTCACAGCCGATACATTTTTCGATGTCAACAGCCACTGTAAATTATTTCTAAATTCTTTTATAGTAACATTCTGAACATTTCGGAATTTTCATATGTTTATTTCAACCTTCTTGTTACAATTTCAACAACACAGACTGTTGAAATATAACAAAAACACGCAAGCTTATCTTGACACCGTGAGAACTCACCAGATTTCAAGGTACTGATAAACTATTAATTTGGTTCTGAAGGCAAATCACGTCTGATTTAACTTGGAACAAATCATGAAGACCGTTGTTGCTCTCCTATTTGTGGTTTTTGTGTCGTATGTGCAAGGTAAACTGTCAGTTTTATGTTGAGAAAAAAGAGAGAACTGTTTCTGTTCATAACCTATATCAAAGAGTATTTACTACTTATCATTATGTATTTAGTGACGAAATACTAGAATAATCTGAAAATTTAAATCAATACTTCACCGCTTGGTCAGTGAATTTTATTTCAACTCGAAAATAGATAATAAAACTCTCGCATGAGAATTAATTCCTATCTACTTTCTGTCTGCCCCCCTCCTCCTCCCCCCCCCCCCCCCCCCATCTCTCTCTCTCTCCATCCAACCATCCAAATAGATAGATAGATAGATAGATAGATAGATAGATAGATAGATAGACTGTTTTGATTTATACCTTAAATCCACTGTTTTGGATTGTAAATTTTACATTATATCAGACAAGACAATCCAGTGATTGACATCATGAGCATCGATGACATACATCAGCCAAGTCAGCGAGCCTGACTACCCGATCCTGTTAGTCGCCTCTTACGACGAGCAAATTAAAAAATTAAAGGTTGCTGTGTTCTAACCACAAGAGTGGGTTACGAGACATGCACCGTTTCTGCCCCATGGTCACGACGTGATATATACTGCATGGTTATATTAATATTTTCATATTTGTATATTCCTAAATGATAATTTCGTTTATTAGACATTTGGGGGATGTTTCAGCTATATTCTTTTTAACAACCCAGGGGCACCGGTGGACAACGGGAGCTCAGTCCAGTGTGAGTACAGACGTACATAATGTCGACAAGGTAGTATCACCAGCACAACAAAACACCAATTATATATCTTAGATAAAATGGCACTTTGTTAACATGGAACAGAGAGTTGTTCCTTACTTACGTGTATGTTGAAAACGACACCATCTACATATGTACATGCATGTTTCGCCAATATGCATGAAACCCGTGAAGATCCGAATTAGAATAGGTCTTCAGCAACTCATGCTTGCCGTAAGAGGCGACTAACGGGATCGGGTGGTCAGGCTCGCTGACTTGGTTGATGCATGTCATCATATCCCAGCTGTGTGGATAGATGCTTATTATATAAATAACTGGACTGTCTGGTCCAGACTCGATTCTTTACAGACCGCTGTCATATAGCTGTCTGGGTTACGACAATCTTGGGTTGCTGAAGACCTATTCTAACCGGATCTCCACTTACTGTAGGCTAGTTAGTTCAAGACACATATTTCTTTTTACGAAAATTTTTATACTCTGGGTGATTTTATCCTTAACTTCAAATTTTCATTTCAGTATGATGTTCTTGTACTTGTAGCTAGATTTATCGACTGCATCCCACTCGCATGCTTCGTCAGCCCGTGCATGACGGCCACGTGTCTTGGTCACCCCGGTGCCACGTGCAGGTATATGTTCAGCTGTATCAACTCTGTATTTAACTTCTTTGTAGATTAGTCAGCGAGTAAGTGAATGTCACTTCATGCTACTGTCAGTAGTCATGACTCAACCATATCTTCAAACTTTGTGTACCTACCTGACCAAACGAACTCGTCTTCGGCGTTACCAGGGAACCTTTAACCTATAGGCCACGCCGCCATGCAATTGGGGTGTCTCCAAAATGACATTGCTGCAAGTTCGCCCACCCTCTTACTCAACTACCAACTCATTCACTCACACACCTACCCACCAAGGGGGCGTGGCTGCCACAATTCGCTGAGGCGCGCCCCATAGCCGTGACATGATCGTGGGTTCGAATCCCAGATACTCTCCGGTTAGTATCTGTGCGCACATTACCCATGGTTGACGGTTTCACCAAACGGCCTGTATGATTGGAGTTTGCTATCATATTTAAACCTGATACTCCATGATATACTTTTTGCAGAGTTAAGTCAGGCTCACTCGCTCACACGAAACGTGCCATTTAGTATCTAACGATATATCAAAGCACCGGTTAACTGTAATAAATGCTGACAAATGTGAAATTCGTGTCTATGTTACCTTGCCGAAACGGTGTTCAAAATTTAATTGATTTGTAATAACATGAACGTGTAAACAATAGATTGCAACACACATTCTTATATTTCTCTTTCTCCCAGAAATAATGCCTGATGCGACCATAAATCTGCACTCACTCATTTTTCTTCCAGACAAGGATGTGGATGCACAGCTGAATGGCACGATTCAACCGGAGCCCTTGTCATTTGTTGATAGCGGTCACTATACAACGTGTATATGCTGTATAGATATATACACACCAATAAACCATGAACGGGCCGACATAGTCTGTGTGTTACTTTTGTTTGTTTGTTGATTAACACCACTCAGCAATATTATGGCTCTGTGATCTGTAAATAATCGAATCTGGATCAAGCAAGCTGGTGCTTGACATCATGAGCATCGATCTACGCAACTGAGATGCGATGTCATGCATCAACCAAGTCAGGAAGTCTGACCACCGGATCCGTAAGTCACCTCTTACAAGAACCGGTTGCTGAAGACCAATTGTAACCCGGATGTTCAATGTGCTAAATATATTGGAAAGAAACGTTAGGTGAATGTGTGAAGAAAAACAAACTATTCATCAGTTGGCCTCAATTCAAGCTAACACCGGTCAGAAGAACATGTCACGCATATCTATTATAGTCCTGGGTTAGCTGTTATCTGTAGATCTACTAAAACGTGGTGGAAGGCCTTGCACTATGTTCAAGCTTTATGTCATCGTCTTAACCTTATCCCTCTTGTTGGTGATAAATGGTAAGAAGATTTCTAAGTTTATCGGAAATGATAGAAATATATATACCTATATGTATTAATTGGCAAACGTCTGTTGATTCGGTTCTTTGCTTCAGTGTAACCTATCTGAAATGCTCAAATCACAGTGCCTACTTCTTACATTGATTCTTAAATGGTACTTTTCTTTCGTATTTTTCAGGATCCCCAGTCGAACAGGAAAAGCGGATGCTATTAATATACAGACCCAAGCGTATGATTCATTTTTATAACATTTTATACAGAAGTGTGAGATACATATGCCTAGTACTGATATATATATGCAATGTTATCTCGTCAGATGTCGCACACTCTGCTCCTGTATGAAAACATACACTGATGTAATCATACATAACATGCGTAAAGTTTGTTCTTTACGCCGCGCGCAACAATATTACAGCTGTATGATACCAGCCTGTAAATAATGAGTCTGGACCTGACGATCCAGTAACTGGTATTGTAAGGAACGGTCCACGCTGTCGGGGTACGATGACACACAATCAATCAAGTCACCAAGCATGACCCCACGGGTCCATGTATAGCCTCTTATGGCCAGCGTAAGTTGTTAAAAAAGGGGGGCGGTCGGGTAGCCTGGTGGTTAAATCGTTCGCTCGTCACGCCGAAGACCCGGGTTCGATTCCCGACATGGGTACAATGTGTGAGGCCCATTTCTGGTGTCTCCCGCCGTGATATTGCTGGAATATTGCTAAAAGCGGCGTAAAACCATACTCAGTGTTAAAAAAGGTGACTCTCTCTCTCTCTCTCTCTCTCTCTCTCCCCTCTCTCTCTCTCCAAACTGAGTGTCTCTGACCTCTTGTGTTTCAGAGTGCACGAACAACCCGTGCTTCCAAGATCCGTGTAATTATTCCAAGTGCCCCTCCCATCCGGAAGCTACGTGCCAGTATGTATATGTTATATCACTGCGTGGCAACACGTAATGAGTTACCAAGGTTCATAATCGGAACGAAACAGGGATTCGAACCCACGACTACTGAATCCTGGCACGGCTAAGAGGCGCAATTCTGCATAACAACTTGCTACTCTCGAGCCCACCGTGCCACTGGTACCTCAAAACTGCTAACGTACCTTAAAAAATGCCAAAACTAATCATGTTACTTCTGTTTGTGTGTACGCCGTATCATCCGGAAAATGTGTCATCGCCTATATTAATAATATAAACTGAGGGGCAAAAGAAAGTATACCGAGTTTTTTTTTATGTAAATGAAAAGTGAAAGAACTGTTGTTTAATTTTATTGTATACATTTAACCATCACTCATTCATGCAACAGTTTTTTGAAAATTAATCTGTGTCTGGGTAATGTTGGGTAAAAATAAATTGGTTCAATGAAGCCTGGGGTATGAAATTTATTTGCTGCTACATGTACCTACCATGTTTGAAATGTTACAAAAAAGCAAATTTATTGATTTTCAAATATAAGATGTCTAAGAGTTGTGTATTATGCGAACAACGTTGTTGTTTTTTTATTTTAAAAAAATCAAATTACATTTTTTTTAAATAAAACAATATAGAAATATTCATTCAATGCTGATAAAGTGCCAGTACAGTTCAGAGTTTAAAAATAATATCCCTGACTTAAGATATTTTCAGTTGACAATCAAACATACCATCAAATAAACTGAAATGTATAGTTTCTTTTGCTCCTCAGTTTATAAACTTATACCAATAACGGTAATGCACAGCATGGAAGGGATTGAACGTTATGTTGCAAATCGATAGAGTATTGTCCCATCGCTCTTGTCGAATGTCTATTGAAAGACACGTTTATTGTTGTACATACACTGTACCTGTTATTGTCCTCAGCTTCGACTGCAATTGCAACGCTTTCTTCCTCGACCAGAGCGGAGTGCCGGTTTACTGCGAGACTCTCTCAATCGGATAAAGTAGAATGTATTTCTTCAATAAAAGTTAGCTTTCCCCTCGTTATGTCTTACCTCTTTTAGTACACACGGATAGTTTATAACACTGCATGTGGCCTCTCGAGGGCTCAATCGCAGGACGTTGACCAACTAAACTTTCATTAATCCCCTTCTGGGACGACGTCGTTCGATTGTTTGTCGGAATCAGTCATGCACAAGTCCTGTTTATACCGGTTTAAGTGAGGGGGTCATCGCCTTTAAAAAGAGTAAATATTTAACTACCAAATTCGATGTTTCATTACAAAAGAAGCACAAAAAAACATTATTATCTAAGTGTCACGCGTTTTTCAGCGGATCAAATACTTGATCTTTTAAGTAGTTAAGTACAATGCAAGGTCATGAATACACAATGCCATTAAGAAAGTGGTCATATTTAACCTATGTTATATTTGGGATAACACTTTCTTAGTAAAGTACAGATTCTCGTACTTTATTGGGTTGAGTCCCGTCCGGGATTCGAGTGAGTGAGTGAGTGAGTGAGTATGGTTTTACACCGCTTTTAGCAATATTCCAGCAATATCACGGCGGGGGACACCAGAAATTGGCTTCACACATTGTACCCATGTCAGGAATCGAACCCGGGTCTTCGGCGTGGCGAGCCAACGCTTTAACCACTAGGCTACCCGACCGCCCCGCGCCAGAGATTAGATAACCGAGTGAGTGAGGGAGTGATTTAGGTTTAACAGTATTCCAGTTATATCACGGCGTGTCACCTTAATATTGGAGGAAGGCCCGATGTGATGTTGGTCTTAGATGCTTACCACGGGTCTGGTGCTGACATACCAAGAAACATAATCGGGATGGACCGGGATTTGAAACCACGACCATAGATTTTTTTGTTTTGGCGTACCCAATGGACTCAACTGTGCACAATGGGATGTCCTTAGCGGTAGCGAGAACTTGTATCCGAATTAAATGAGATTGAGGTTATCTAGGCATGTGATTAATCCTGTTTTGTTTATTTAAAGCAGTAATTGTTTATTGTTAAGCAAGTTTATCTATGCAGCCGTTTATTATCCAGCTACTCGCCGACTCGTTTCGCATCAAAACACGGGGCTATGTACTCGCGGGCAGATGACCGCGGAGTACGCTGATCACCGTGTCGGATTAACGAGACTGATTAATGAGTGATTTCAGCAATTCAGCAATTTCAGCACTCGGTTCCTGCATCAAGACAAGGGGTCCTGTGACCTACGTTACGAGGTGAAACGCAAGGATTAAACCCAGAAATCGTGAAATCAGTAAATCACAAGATCAATGAAGTTAAATTGAAACACGTAGTTTTATAAGTTTAAAATCCCAAAATGCAAAATAATGGGCCAAATAAGTGGCAGCACCAGTAAGTAACACGTCGAGTGTCTTGTAACATGTGTCCGTTCTGAATCAGTAATAGTGTTGGAAGCTGGCGGGAGTTCGGAGTTTTCAGATAGGTACCCTCTCCGAACATGTAGGTAGATTACACGTAGTCAAATCGTAAAGGCATCGAATCGCCCTCATTTCGCTCTTATAAAGGTACAGCCAGTCTTCTAGAAACTGTCACGAAACCTCAAGAACGACCAAGCTTGAAGTGTGTATTTACAAAAACTAGGGGTGGTAACTCTAATCACACTTAACACTTTTAGTAGCGCTTCAGTCATTTGCTGCCTCTACTTCCTCATACTTCCCCGCGACTGTGTAAGCATCGGTTGTGTTTAGCGCCTGGGTATAAATTATCCTACGTAAGTTAGACAGCTGGTTACATCTTAAACACACCCGCGAAGATCCGGTTCAGAATAGGTCTTCAGCAACCCATTCTTGCAGTAAAATACGACTATGTTTGTCGTAAGAGGCGGCTAACGGGATCGGGTGGTCAGGGTCTCTGACCTGTTTGATGCATGTCATCGTATCCCAATTGTGTGGATCGATGCTCATGATTTCAATCACTGGATTGTCTGGTCCAGACTCCATTATTTACAAACCGCCGTCACAAAGCTGGAATATTGCTGAGTGCGGCGTTAAACAACAAACAAACTAATACATCTTAATTAGCATACCACTAAAACAAACTAACGAGCAGGGCTGTAACTAGGCTTCTTACGGGCATACAAACCTACAAATTATCAGGGCCATCGGAACCGCTCATAAATCTCCAACATCACCATCACCATCATCATCAAAGCCAAAAAACGTAGACTATCGTAAGAGAACGGGGTATGTGTCTGTGCCCAAGATGTCCTTTTATGGAAGAATGTACAGCCATGTTGGTTGTTGAAAGGTAAAACAACATTCGTGACCAACTCGTGTTATTCCGGGACAAGCAGATTACGGAAAGGGGCGATTGGTGACGAATGGTAAAACAAATGCATGCCGGGTATCTAGGTATAGATCTGGGTAAAGAGTTGTGACAGGCTGATTGGATACTTAAAGTATATTGCTTGCAAGGATTAGCTATTCATAGGCAGACGAGATGTAATACCCTTGATCTCTGTTAATCAAATGTTTGGTGACGACGGACTTTATCCAACTGAATTTGATGGCCGAGAAGTTTTTTTGGTGGTCTTTCTGCCCAAGAACAATCCATGTCATGTTATTATTTTTGGAATTTCTTTACATGTGTGATACTGTGCACTAGTGAATCTCATTCATGATCTCTAATTGTTTAGACATAATAGATAACATGTCCCGTATACATTAGGTTGCCATGTCTGACCTTGTTCGCATAACGTTTGTCATCAGAGGTTTTCTTTGTCTGTCAACGAGTACCTATTATACGACTACTTCCGGTCCAATGCAAAATAAACCCGCGAGCAGCGTTAGCAAAGAGGCTGATCAACGGTGTTGTCGCTATATTTTTGTCGGTGGGTACTACTCATTCTATACAGCTTAACTATTCCGCTTTTTGCACAATTCCTTAAGTTCCAACAGTTAATTTAATCGATTTAAAACGATTTTCCGTCTTTTCGATGGTGTTAGAATAATGTTTACAGTTTTCGCGCACTGACGATTTCGTTTTCATCTTCTCTGTTTTACACTCACATTTGGGATTAACTACCAATATTTTGTTTCCCCGCTTACTTAAGATGTATATGTTACACCAATGGCCTAGATATATGCAGGGGATTAAAACGGAATTGGAAATGAATATATAACTTTAATGTGTGATTGGTTTATGGCTTTTAACCGAGTGTTCCCTATTTTCAACTCCCTATGTTGTGATCTGATGTGACTTTTCTAAAACTTCTTTAATGTATGTCAAACCTGATTAGATTTGATGGAAAATATGAAGTTCATCTTCATGAAACATTGTCTGTGTTCATTAATTTTGAAATAATGTAGCACTATTGTAAGCATGATCATTCAAGATGAATTAAAGTGAGTGAATATGGTTTTACGCCACTTTTAGCAATATTCCAGCATTATCACGGCGGGGGACACGAGAAATGGGCTTCACACATTGTACCCATGTCGGGAATTGAACCCGGGTCTTCGGCGTGACGAGCGAACGCTTTAACCACTAGGCTACCCGACCGCCCCAGATGAATTAAAAAACATTTTATGTTAGTGCTCAAACAGGCGAGGCTCTAAAATAGGTTTCATGGGGATATATATGTTGGAAAAATTTATAGAATGACTGACCTGTGGCATTGCTTGTTGTTATGAAACTATGTCTTGCCCTGCAGAATTAACAGTTTTGCTTCATTTTCAGTGTAGGAAGTGAACAATGGGTGAGACGCCAAATGAGTTCAAGTTGAAAAATTCTCCAGAAGATGGAATCTCTGCCGTCAAGTTCGGCCCCAACACAAACCAGTTTCTGCTGGTGTCATCATGGGACACCAGTGTTAGGTTGTATGACATTGTCACTGACAATATGAGAATACAGTATGGTCACACTGCCCCAGTACTGGACTGTTGTTTTCAAGTAAGTACTGACCTTAACACTTAAGAACACTGATTATGAGAAACATAAATATAGTAAGGAATGGTAATTTTATTACATCAACACTGTAAAATTGTAGGACTAGTCCTTACAATTTACTTTACATTTATCATGTTTATGGAATTATGAAACCTGAGACACCTTGCTCAGCATTTATATCAGTTGAAAGTCCAACTGCAAAACAAATCATAATTCACATTTAAATGTTATCGGTCTATGACCGTTGATCGACTACCATCTGAAACTCGAGCATGCCCTTGGTTACAGGATGTGCATAGATATGAGAGATGGTAGTTAACTATTGTTGGTTACCCCTGTTATAGTTGATATGTGCTGTCATAATGCAGGGTTTTAACGAATGCCTAATATTGTGTCCTATACACATAAAATTAAGACCAACTCAGTGACCTAGTGATAGAGCATCCGCCTTGAGAGCAGAAAGTCTGGGGTTTAATCCCTGACCACGTCATAACAAAAAACATTGAAAGATGGTGCATGTTGTTACCCTGCCTGGCGCACCGCATTAAGGGGCTAAAACAAGGACTGGTCCGCAAAGAATATCCACTGTGCGTCACTGTAAAAGAGTATGAATGTTGGAAAGATTGAAGCTGAAATGTGTACCTGAGACTTACCTGATATTTTTGTTCTGATATGAAACACTATCAACAGCCATGTCAGATTTTCTTCTCTCAATCACTATGTTTCGGTTCACACAAGGAAATTTCCATATGTCATCTAATAATGAACATTAGTCATCACACATACTTTGTATTGAATGTATAATCTGCTTTTGGTACTGTAATCACCCTGGCATCCCAATTTATAGCCTGGGACCCCCAAAACTTATTCCCATATGGCCTCCAGGACTCTCAAGTATATAGACCACAGTAAATCACAGATGATGTGGCTATGGTGAATGAAATTAAGAGAAATTAAACAAAGTAACCTATGGCTGTCATACGAGGCAACAACATAGGTCATGTGGTCAGGCTTAGTGACTTGGTTTATTCATGTCATTGTACACTGATGGCATATAGTGTTGTTCATTGTATCAATCACTGGTTTGTCAGTTCAAAACTCAATTATTTCCAGTCCGCTGTCACATAGCTGGAATATTTCTGAGTGTAGGGTTTACAAGGAGCAAAACCAAAACTATATATGAAGTATGTCTCAGTATGTCTGCAGCATACATGGATGTTTTGTCAGGGTGCTTCCATTTTACATTTGTAGGACACCGTTCATGCATACAGTGGAGGGCTGGACAAGACTCTCAAGATGTTTGACTTCAATGCCACAACAGGTAATACAGAAGTAGTCCAGCACCATCACCTTAAAAAAGGAGGGCATAGGTGGTCCAGTCACTTATTGGGAAGCAGTTTCCTGTGCAGAGTTGCATCCCTTGAGCTTGTCAGGATTCTATGATTGTGAGCCTAGATTAACTTTGATTATGATCCTTGGTTTGTCAGCACTCCTGTGTTCTCATGTTATTTACCAAAGTGGTAAACGACCCAAGATCTGCGTCACCTCAGGCTTTCTTGTTATGACTGAAATACTGTTCAAAGCTGCACTAAGCCCAACTTGCTCACTGTCTCACTTAAACATGTTAAAAATTGAGGAAGAAAAGACAATATTTAGATTGAACATGTTTGAAGAAGGGGAGTGATGTTTAACTTGAACTAAGCCTGGTGCAGTGCAGTCCAAAATACACAAGTGATGTAAGCATTATTACTGACTTTCAAGAGAATGAAAATCTCCTGTATATCCTTCTGCAAGTAGTCATAGAAGGTGTCTCAATTTGCTGTGCAGAGTTGCGTCCCTTGGGTATGCCAGAAACCTATGAACATGGGTTTGAATCCCGGTTCTAGGTTTGTCAGCACCATATCCGTGCTCCTGGGTTTCACCACAGTAGTAAATGTCTGAGACCTGCATCATTCAGTTCAAGCTTTCCTTCCAGGTGACATGCTGTGATATAACTAGAAACTGTTCAAAGCGGCGTTGAACCCAACTCACACACTCACTCCCATCTGTGTATGATGAGTGAGTGAGTGAGTATGGTTTTACGCGGCTTTTAGCAATATTCCAGCAATATCACGGCGGGGAACACCAGAAATGGGCTTCACACATTGTACCCATGTCGGGAATCGAACTCGGATGATGATGATGATGATGATGATGATGATAATGATGATGATTGCCAGCAAGAGTATAGCCAATTATGTTTTCTATTTCACAGTATTGTTGCTCCCTCATCATACTCATCACACATCATACAAAGATAATAAGTTTAACTCCTGATAATACCTGTGAAGATGCGGGTTAGAATAGGTCTTCAGCAACCCATGCTTGCCGTCAAAGGCGACAATGATTGTCGTACGAGACGACTAGCAGGATTGGGTGGTCAGACTCGCTGACTTGGTTGATGCATGCCATCGATCCCAATTGCTGAGATCAATTAAGATGTTAATCACTGGATTGTTTGGTCTAGTCTTGATTATTTACAGACTGCCGTCATTTAGCTGGAATATTGCTGAGTGTGGCGTTAAACAACAAACAAACAAAAGTTTCTGATAATTACTACAATTAGGTCCTATAATGATTATCTTGATCTGATTGAATGATAATCATGTTGGTAGAATCAAAGAGGTAGTTGTTTACACTAACTGCTGAAGTCCTGGTATAAGACGGGGGCGGCACAGGTGGCCCAGTCGTCTACGGCGCCGCGATTCGCTGTGCAGAGTTGCGTCCCTTCGGCACGCCAGAAACCTATGTTTGTTGGTTCGAATCCCGGTTCACCCCGATTATGTTTCTAGGTTTGTCAGCACCATACCTGTGCTCGTGGGTTGGTTTCACGGAAGTGGTAAACGTCTGAGATCTGCATCACTTCGAGCTTTCCTCCCACATTAAGCTGACACGCCGTGATATAACTGGAATAATATTAAAAGCGGCCTTAAACCCAACTCACTCACTGGTATAAGACAGTCACACATACCTCAGTGGTCCATAATTGCATCCCTCACCTGCCAGGGTTAGCTGGTTCTGGGTTTGAATCCCAGATGATTCACAGTTCATTGCCACCAACCTTGCTTGTGCTTCACAAAAGTGGTTTTGTCCCTCATTAAGCTGTCACACTGCGATATGAAAAATACTGTTATAGAGGCGTTAAGCTTAAAATGATTGTGGACTCTCACTATATATGTTAAAAAGTGTTTTGAATATACAGAAAGTAAAAACTCTGAATGTCATCATCGTGTTTTGATAAGCTGTAAATGTTTGACAGAGACCAACGTCGGGAGCCATGAAGCTCCAATCCGCTGTGTGGAGTTCTGCAATGAAGTCAATGTTGTGATCACCGGCAGCTGGGACTCAACCGTCAAACTGTGGGACCCACGCACGCCGTGCTGTGCTGGTTCCTTCTCTCAGCCTGACAAGGTAAATTGAGATCATTACCATGTGGACAGGAGGCCTTAACTGTTAATGTGCCCCTAGACAATGCTAGAGTTATGAAGAAAACTATCCTTGACATTATAATGCCTTGTCTATAACCATCATAAAGCTCTGAGTTTTGTCATTGTAGTGACAGAACAGCAAAAGGATACCTGTGCCATAGATTACAGATAACAAAGGGAGATAACTCTGAAAGAGACAAAAATCTAAACGTGCCATTTTAAAGGTCTAGTATCAGTGAAGACAGGGTTGACTTATAGGGTGAAACGATACTGCAAGATAATGATAAGATACATTTCATGATATGCATTTTTACGTCAAATCGTGTGGAAACTTAATATAAATAAATATTTCAGATCAGGTTCAAAAGGAAAAGTAAGACCCAAAGTAACACATGGCCTATTGAACCCTTGCTGATCCCGGGTTAGAATTGGTCTTCAGCAACCCATGCTTGTCGTAAGAGGCGACTTGTGGGATCAGGTGGCAAGACTTACTGACTTGGTTGATGCATGTCATCGTATCCCAATTGCTGAGATCGATCATGATGTCATTCTCTGGATTGTCTAGACCAGGCTTGATTATATTCAGCCTGCCATCATACAGCTGGAATATTGATGAGTGTGGTGTTAAACAACAAAGAAACAAAAAAAATAGTCATCAAGTCTTACTAAAAGACTAGAGCACCTTTGACAACACATGGGTTAAATACACCACAATGGAGTTCTTTTTCTGTTTGTCCGCTACATTTTGGTTAAACATATCTCACAAAACAAACAATTTCAAGAGTAATCATTGTATAGTGTTCTGTTCTGTGTGTAACTCAAGATCTAAAGACAGCCTCCGTGGTCTAGTGGTAGAGTGTCCGCCCGGAGAGCGGAAGGTCCGGGGTTGGATCCCCAGCCGCGTCATAACAAAAGACGTTAAAAGATGGTACTTGTTGTTACCCTGTCTGGCGCTCGGCATTAAAGGGCTAAAACAAGGACTGGTCGGCTCGGAGTCAGTATACTGTGTCTGAGTGGGGTATTCATGTTAAACTGCGGCATGGTATCTCAGTGTGCTAGCACTATAAATCGGCATCAGTACGGACTAGTACAAGCAGCCACACACACACACGTGCATGCACGTCGCTATAATGGTGCAATAATCTTGGACGCGACGTTAAACCCAATTTCACCTCCCCAATATCTACACTTAAGCCTGAAATGGCTGTTTGTTAGCTCTCTCTAACAATTACTAAATCTGAGTATGGTGTAACTCCTCCACTGCAGGTGTACACGATGTCTGTGTGTGGAGATCGACTGGTTGTGGGGACAGCAGGAAGGAAGATCCTAGTGTGGGATCTACGTAACATGGGCTACGTACAGCAGCGACGAGAGTCCAGTCTCAAGTACCAGACTCGCTGTATCAGGACCTTCCCAAACAAACAGGGCTACGTCCTCAGCTCCATTGAAGGTTGGTGGGATCAGGGCCCACTTGCACAAAGCGATCTTAGCGATAAGACAGCGATATTGTAAGCCTATGTTAAAGTATGGGAGTACAATCATCTTAGCACTAAGATCGCTTTGTGCAAATGGGCCCTGGTGTAACTTCAACATGTACAAAACTACACTGTGCATGGACAAACAATGTATATGTTTATCATTACAGCGTTAGTTTTTTGTGTTTGTGTTTTGTTTTCATTGCAAATTTGCAAACTTCAAATAGTCACTCTTTAGAGTTCCTAATTTACCATTTACCATTTGTTCCAGGCCGAGTAGCAGTGGAGTACCTAGACCCCAGCCCTGAGATTCAGAAAAAGAAGTATGCCTTTAAGTGTCACCGTATTAAGGAGGGTGGAGCCGAGCTCATCTACCCTGTCAACGCCATCGCCTTCCACAGTGTCTACAACACCTTCGCCACTGGTGGCTCAGATGGCTATGTCAACATCTGGGACGGTTTCAACAAGAAGAGACTGTGTCAGTTCCACAGGTGAGATTAGTTGAGCTTTTGGTGAACAGTGAATAGCGAACATGTCTAAAGTACAATCATTTTTAATGTCAGACCCAACACTTGGGGGATTGGGGAGGGTTATGTCAGACCCAACGCTTGGGGGGTGATGGGTAATGTCAGACCCAACACTTGGGGGTTGGGGGGTAATGTCAGACCCAACACTTGGGGGACGGGGGAGGGTTATGGCAGAACCAAGGCTTGGGGGTGGGGGGTTATGGCAGACCCAACGCTTGGGATGTGGGGGGGTAATGTCAGACCCAACACTTGGGGGTAGGGAGAGGGTTATGGCAGACCCAACGCTTGAGGGGTGGGTGGTAATGTCAGACCCAACACTTGGGGGCTGGGTGGGTGGGAATGTCAGACCCAATGCTTGGGGGGATAAGGGTTGTGGGGGGGGAATGTCAGACCCAATGCTTGGGGGATGGTTGAGGTGTTTGGGGGTCATCTAGTTTGTATTTATGATGTGCAAGATGCAAGTTTGATTCCCCACATTGTCAAGCTCTTTCTTGGTGCTGCTTGTGTGACATTGCAATCATCATAATTATTTTCTGAAAACATGTCACACCTATATCACTCACAAAGGGATCAGTTGTTGCCTTCATCATGGAATGAAACTATTGGAGCACCAGTTTCATTGTTTTGATTAAGCCATAAATTATTTGCTGTGTCAGGACTTGCTGACAGCTCTTCCCCAACTGTCCAGGATTCCCAGTTACCACTGTTTCTGTTAACTTAAATATTTCCCCTTGTCACACCTCTTGTCCCCATGGGGATTACGGGGAAGTATACAGGTCCCCAGCAACCTACGCTGGTCATTAGAGGTGACTTGATTTAAACAGTATTTAATTTCCATTAATGTTCAGATTTTACATTAAATAGCATTACAAAATGGAAAAAGGATTAGCAAACAGGCCAAAAAGGCCTATATTAATGCTTCTTCTAATATTGTACATCATACATGTAGATTGTAATGAAGTCTATAGAGCAGACATTAATGAGTAACACAACATGAAATAAAATGGAAAGCAAGATACCAAATGCATTTTATATTCTTAAGTTGACATAAAACTTACGTAATGCGGTTTGTTTCAATGATGTAATTGTGAAATGATTTTATAATGTATTCATTGTCTGAGGAAGATGAATCTTCATTGCCGTGGAGTATAGTATGTATGCAGAGCTGGTTAACAAAAAAGTATTTATCAATTCTAAACTTGACATAGCGTGGACAAGATAGAAAAAAGTGGAAAGCATCTTCTCTATTTAGGCCACATGGACAGATGGGATTATCAATCAGAAATCTGTCAAATAAATGTGATTTTAAATCACTACAACCTAGCCTAAGTCTAGATAAAATCACCTGACATTGCCGCTGGCCATAACTAGCAAAAGATGTAAAATTTGCAGTAAGCTTAGTTTCTCCAGAAATTAATTGCTTAAACCGAGATAAGGAATCTACATTTCTAATATTAATATCAAGTGACTTAATGGTGAGGCTTGGTCAAATGGTTGCTTGCTGTATCCCAATTGTGTAGATCAATGCTCATGATGTCAATCCCAGGACTATCTGATCCAGACTCAGTTATATACAGATCACTGTTATAGGCTTAAAAAAATGAAAGAATTGGTTCTCAGGCAATGACTTTTGAAAATATAGCGTGGGTGTTTTTGTGTGTGTTTGTTTTGCTTGTTCAACCTAATATGTAACCAATAAACAGGCATAAACTACATAAACAGGCATACAAACTCCTATTGTCGCCATGACCATA
Organism: Haliotis cracherodii; assembly: GCF_022045235.1. Classification (NCBI taxonomy): domain Eukaryota; kingdom Metazoa; phylum Mollusca; class Gastropoda; order Lepetellida; family Haliotidae; genus Haliotis; species Haliotis cracherodii. Next base: position 38,336,422 of record NW_027266343.1, read on the forward strand.
ACCCAAGATGTGCAGTAAAGAAGTGGGCATGTAAAGGGAAGTAACTGTGTGCTATATTTGATCTCATTATTGTTTTTAAGTATCAGGATTTTATATGTTTTGAAAATGGAAATAAAAACGAAACGTGCAGCAGACTTTATGATGATGCGGGCAGTTCCTGAGAACAAAGACTATTATATTTTTTTAGCCATACTCCGGAATATTGCCGAGTGTGGTATTTAATAAGAAACACACATTTGTAACTATGTCCTCCATTTTTGTCCAGATACCCGACCAGCATCGCCTCCCTTTCATTCAGCAGTGATGGGTCTGTCCTGGCTATTGCTTCTTCCTACATGTACGAGCAGGACGAGCCTGATACCCTACAGGAGGACGACATCTACATCCGCAACGTCAGTGACCAGGAGACCAAGCCCAAGTCATAACACTCATCTTGTATCTCGGGCATTGAGGGGTAGATTGGAAGGGGCTCTGCTGTGTAAGGGATGGGGTGCTTAAAATAAGGTTTATGGGACCACGGTGTCATGGGGGGTTGGCAATGACTAGTGCAGCGCAGTGTGCGGGATGGCGTGGTTCGATGCAACCACTGTCGTAGAGGTTGCAATGATTGGAAGGGGTGGCACTGTGTGAGGGATTGGGTTTGAGGGGAACACAGTGTTTTAGGGGGTACAGCCCTCTAAGTTTGATTTGTTAGGGAACCAAGCAGCTCCTAACATGAATATGTTAGGAGTCAAACTTAAGATTTTGGGAGCCAACAGATATCTTATACAGGTATTGTCACCAGTTATGTTCACTTTTAAGGGTGGGGTAGGGTGGCACTGAGTGGGAGTGGGCGGGCTGGGATAGGGCGGCGTTGAGTGGGAGGCGCTGGGCTGGGGCAGGGTTGTGTTGAGTGGGAGGGGCCGGGCTGGGATAGGGCTGTGTTGAGTGGGAGGGGCCGGGCTGGGGCAGGGTTGTGTTGAGTGGGAGGGGCCGGGCTGGGATAGGGCGGCGTTGAGTTGGAGGGGCCGGGCTGGGGTAGGGCTGCTTTGAGTGGGAGGGGCTGGGCTTGGTGGCATTGAGTGGGAGGGGGCGGGCTGGGGTAGGGTGGCGTTGAGTGGGAGGCTCTGGGATGGGGCGAGGCGTGTGTGTGCATTGAGGGATAACTTGACTAAACAGTGTGTAAAACAAGTTGATAGAAAGTGGGGAGGATGCAGTGAACATCCAACGTGCCTAAGTAATGAACAGACATTTTGTGCTTCTTTGAGTGGTATCAATGATGCATTGATCACTAGCTTCATAGTCAACAATGTTGACAAACACTGCAAGTCATGTCAGACATCACGTGTACTTTGCAGTTGTTATCTTTGTTAAGTTGTTCACGGTACCCAGTTTGTTCATGGTACCCACCTTTTTTACCTGAAATTGTGTTTTTCCAGAAAATATCATCTCCACTGTGTACATCGATGCAAAGGGGGGAAATGACATAATTTATACAATGTAATGAAATGATATTTTTATCGACATGATGAGTGGACAGATTATCGTGTGTTTCACAGTTTCATATTTCAGTCCGAATACTTCCTCAGCTGTCATTTTAATCAAAGTGGATTCTCAAACATTAACATCTGTATATTGTCATTGGCAAATGTCATATTTTACCTAATTGGATCATTTGTGACATTTAACATGGTGACTTTTCTGTCATGTTCTGATATTTGCAGCAGTTCTCAACAACGATCTGTAACGTTATATTGAACAGTTTAGGATAAAGGACATTGTGTATTTCACTGTGCTAAAGGTCTAAACATCATCTACCATTTTTATCTGTATATCAACATGGAGGTATGTCTATATCAACATGCAGATGTCATTATATGAACATTATTTAGTAATACCGTATTCGACCGAATAAGTGCCCACGGCTATATTTGCTAATATATTGGCTATTGAACAATGCCAACCCCTTCCGAATAATCAATGTACACAAGACTTATTTATTGGTGTATAATACATGTGTTATATGCATCCTCAATTATGGGAAATTAAATTCTGGAAAAATATATCTGTCGTATATAAACACATTTCAGGCTGTCAGCATAAAACACGAAATTTACGATCTTTCAACTCTGTTCTTTTTCACAAAAATAATGTTCTAATAAGAGCCCCCTATTTCTAATTTTGAGAGCGCCCTGGACGCTTATGTCGAATACGATACAATGTTTAAGAAACTTAACAAACAATACAAAGATGTGTTAATCATTTTGCCAATGTTATCATGGTATGTTACAATATCAGTATCCAATAAAAACATATTGCATTTGGTGAAGTCATTTTCAGTTTTGTCTCGGCAAAAAGTCTCTTTGAAACAATTAATGTCATGACGAGAATGGCGTTTCTCCTATGACATTTCTATTTAAGAGATGAGTGTTTTGTTGTTAAATGTATTGGCCTTTTAGTTGATGTTATTTATCATTGATTCTGGGTGAGGATTAGGTCCCCAAAATAACTACATGTCAAAAACACTACAGTCTAAAACAACAAAGTTAATGGTCCAGTGGGCAGCTAATCCTATGCCTGTTGCCTCTATGCCTAAGTGGGCTTACAACATGTAAATACAAAAACGCACGGGTGGCCCAGTCGTCTAAGGCGCCTCGATTCGCTGGACTCCTGGACTATTCCACTACATCAGTGGGATGTGACTTTGTTTCAACTAAGTGTAGGGGTTTTGGCATATGCTGATTATTGCATGTAGTTGTTTTGGGAGACAACCACCCCCAGATACATGAGCTTGTCATAAGGGGTGACTAAACAGATTTGGTGACCAGACTCGATGACTTGGTTGGTTACTTGTAATGGTATCCAAATTGCGTGGGTCAGTGCTTGTGATGTCATCACTGGATTGTCTGGTTCAAACCTGGTTCTTTAAAGACCGCTGGAATATTGCTGAGAGTGGCATTAAACAACAAACACACATATATATAATTTTTAACTTAGTGGTGCCTCTAGCATTGGTGAAATGTGCTGCAATTTAGTGTATAAGGAACCCATGGTCGTTGGTTCACGCCTAGTTGATAAATATTTAAGATCATTAGTGATCATCCGGAGGCAAGGGAGTTAACTGACTATAAAAGTCCAGTTTCCAATCTTGCCGAACTTAGCTGAATTTCCAGGCTCAATCGTAGCGCCACCAGTGTCTTTTACGATTTATGTCCCTTATATGTTCCTCCTATTGACCAATCAGATTCCACCTCTCATATAACATGCACTTGCTTCAAACAAAATGGCGACGCCCACTGAAGACGATCTGATCGATAATCAATATCTGTATTTTAATAAAACGGGTCTTACCTAGCAAAGTGCAAAATCCTGCAGTCGACCGAAATCTGCATGTTGAAATCCATGTTGTTTGAGAACCGGATGTCTAGTTTGTCACGCGGTTTTGATTACACAATGCATAGACTCTAGCCAAAATGTAATTCCGGAATTCCATCCTAGTTCGGCAAGGGTGGAAACCGGACTTTTATAGTCAGTTAACGCCCTTGCCTAGGGAAGATGTCATTGTTATCATTGACTCATCACCATAACACAGAGTAATAGGTATTTGTGTATCTTGGGTTCCGCTCAAATATTTTGCTGATACACTGTGATCTGGAATTTTTCGTGTCGCATTTTAACCCAACTCACTCAATCCCACTGAATTGGTTTTAACAATATTCGATCAATATCACAGCTTAGAACACATCTATGACGCCATCCTATTGCTTAAACGATCCATTATTTTTTTCAGGAATGGACAGTTGTTTGTCAATAATGTATTCTCTTGAACTATTTCAATTAATTTAAACTTGGAAAAGACGGAACTATTTCCTTATATACAGACAAGTGTATGATTTCAAATTTTGTCAGAAAATATATGTCGCCAGCGAGGTTCGAACCCGCGTAGTGTGACACGAGAATGTCTTATTGTTGACCTTAGCTACGGCGATGCATGACAGTACAGTGTGAAATTAACTGTTAAATATGTAGACGGGAATGTCCGAGTAATTCTCCATTCCTTAAAAATAATGGAGCCGAGGCCATTATTTTTAAGGAATGGAGAGTTACGAGGACATTCTCCTCTGCGTTGGACACCATGAAATGGCTTCACACGCTCTGCTACTGTTAGTATTTCAATGCGATTCACTGCTTTAGCTACTAGACCACACAATCTAATTAAAATCAGCTCTAAGCTCTCACTACCGTTCTGGACCCGGTTGTATTAACCCTTTACTAAAAATGGCTACATTAAACCCAAATGATACATTAGTCTTAATGCACAATTATAATTTTAATGCGATTGATAGGCTACACGTATCATTATGCACAGGGGTAAGTGTGTCCCAATTGTCTAATTCGCTGTGCATAAATTTGATGTGCCGGAATCCTGTTATCTTGTGTTCGAATCCCAGATTCACCCTGATTATGATCCTTGGTTTGTCAGCACCACACCAACCTCGATTAGGACACCCGTTTCACAGAAGTGGCAATCTCCAATGACCTACATCACTTCGGGCTTTCTCACACATGGCACGACCTGATATAACACACTACTGTAAATAGCAGGGCTAAACCCAAGTCACTCACTTTAACCACTTAGACCGAATACCGGAGTGCTGATACATTGAAATATTATCCTGTGGCAGGAGAGACAATATACCGTATATCAGCATGCCTTCACTTTCGGGTCTATATAATATATAATCTGATATTCCCGGGTGACACTTTGGATTCAACTACATATCCATGTGTGTTATGTGGTAGTTATGTATACAGTTTATAGAAAGAGAGGTTATAAAACTATTGGTGTCTCATTGTCAACACGTATCTCCGACGCGGCTGGAGCTGTACCTGGGACCAGTTGCAGGTGCGTGGAATGCACGAGCTCACCCTGAGACTGACACAGCGGCTTACTTCGTGCGTGAGAGGAAAAGTGAGTTTTAAAAATATATACTGTACCGCAAAAAAATGTTAAAAATATATGCCGTACCGCAAAAAAAATGTTAAAAATATATACTGCACCGCAAAAAAATGTTAAAATCATACACTGTACAGCAAAAAAATGTTAAAAATATATACCGTACCGTAAAAAAATGTTGTTAAAAATATTATACTGTACCGCAAAAAATGTCAGTTTCCCGTCAGTTTCCCAAATAACAATGCATTTGTATGGAGGTATCTCGTTTTTTCACGTTAGTCTGTATCCATATTTAACGTTAACCGCCATAAAGTGACACAAATATCGATATGATTGGTCGCCAAAACACAGCTTAATAAACGACCATTGTACAAAGTCCCAACTGCTTTCAATGAAATCATAATTCACTTGCTTTTCCTTGTGCCTTTTCTGATAAACGGCACCCCGATACGCGGATCCAACATTCTTGTATCGACACCAGCGCCATGCCAAGACTAACGAAGACTCAGAGAAACCAGGCTTTATGACGACTGCACGAATGGTTGCCAGTGTAGTTAATGTCCGCGTGAGAACCATGTACAGATCACAGCACCGATACCAGGTTACTTACAGCATGCAGTCGTCCTTAACCCTGGTTTCTCCGATTCTTCCAGGATCACCTTACCAAGTTCTGTGTACTGAGAACACATACCTCCAAAGTCAGTTACATGAATTTCCCAATTACATACGCCAAATTTATGATTGGTTTGTCTGACTCGAAAATGTTCAGGCCGCCATCATATACCAGGGATATTGCATTGTGTGTTAAACAACAAACAAACTTATGTTTCTTTTCAAACATGCCAAGATCGAATTGTAATTTTCAGGGAGTAATTTTCTGCAGCCTTGAAGTTTCACAAACAAAAAATAGAATTATTAACTTGACGTAGAACCATCCCAAGTTTGACCCAACATTCCTCACACGACGTGTAAACACATTGTCAACCATTTCAGTCTTTTATGCTATTTTTGCCATCACGACATTTATATTGTTATATTGGGTGAGTTTCACAACCTCCACAGCAAGTAAGCGAGAACGTTTGGTTGATCGGACTGATTGCTTGTATCTTATTCTATTTTCTTATTTGAGAGTGGATTCTGAATTAACTCGTACGGAACACCATTCCATTACTAATTTTAACGTTCGAAAATTGGAGACAATGTAAAACAATTTTATTTGCATGTCACAATTTCCTCAAATCTATAAGGGCTGATGGTACTATGGAAACTAGTTAAAAACATATTTTTGTTTTCCCGACAAAAAAATTCAATTAAAGCAAATGTTACTCTTAATATTTCCAACGAAGGTTATACTAAACGTCCCTCTCGTGTAGCGGGAAAACATCGAATTAGTAAACTTGAAAAAATTCGCTACACAAAATATAATAATAGTAAACATCCAATAGTTTCCCTACTACGCCCACTGGAGAAGATCCGGGATAGAATAGGTCTTCAGCAACCCATGCTTGTAAGAGGCGACTAACGTGATCGGGTGGTCAGGCTCGATGACCTGGTTGATGCATGTCATCATATCCCAATTGTGGATCGATGCTCATGATGCGAGTCACTGGATTGTCTGGCCCAGACTCGATTATTTACAGACCGCCGTCATACAGCTGGAATATTGCTGAGTGCGGCGTTAAACACAACAAACTAAGCCCACTGATAGAAACTGCCGGCCAAAAGCAATTATACACTTGAAAATTGGATTTAACCAAACAATTGCACACGTTACTAGGCTGAAAACAGTCGCCTGTTGCAAGATACTCATTGATATAATGCATATTATATCGCCTATGGTATCCATATCAAATACATCATCATCGAATAACCATTTTTGTTTGTTCCATTTTGGACACCATCAAACAAACACAGGTGTATATTTTCTCTTGTCCGGCAGTTTACTTTATTTATGGCAAATAAAATATGGAGCGAGACAACTTTAAACGTATTTCAATTTCGACTTACCCGTAATGAATAGGTGATAAAAATATCCGTAAACCATATTTGAAAGAAGCATGGCCTGACTGTAATGAACGCACGCCGCGATGGCTCTCGTGTCTCACGCGTCCAGTCTACCGTAACCGTTGTCCTAGCGGTATTGACATGCACATGGTGATAGCCCGAGGTATACTGTCTCGCAGATCTTGTGAGTATTATGACGCCTTCAATTACATTATTTGAAACTCTTCATCATCATAGATATTTCACCTGTTGCTTTTTTAAAATTTTGTTTATATACCGTTTGGTGGTCATGACTGTCATCGCGTCTAACTACGATGGGTATTTCTGGTTGTGACTATTCATAGAATAACACCAGAACAGGTGCGTGTTGTATAGCCGTGGCCAGTTATTGTCAACTCTAGGGCTTAAAGGTTGCTCACGAGTGGCCATTTCATAAGTGACTTGCATATAGACTTTGTGTAACTAAAAGTCAGAACCATAAGAATTCTCTGCCAAAAGCTTCGCTGTGCAGAGTTGCGTCCCTTGGGCACGCCAGAAACCTATGATTGTGGGTTCGAATCCAGGTTCACCCCGTTTACGTTTCTAGGTTTGTCAGCACCATACCCGTGCTCGTGGGTTTCATCGAAGTGGTAAACGTCTGAGACCTGCATCACTTCGGGCTTTCCTCCCACATTATGCTGATACGCCGCGATATGGCTGGAATACTGTTAAAAGCGGCGTTACACCCAACTCACTCACTCACTCACTCACTCTGCCAAAAGCAGTCCATTGTATGATTCGACTATATCATAAGCATGTGTTTTTGTATCATTATCAAATAGTGATGATACCAGGTGTTCGCGAAAAGGTGAGCGTACTGTCCCACTAGGGGCACCCGGGACAAACGCATGCAAAGGCAAGGCAATTGTTCACCTAAAAATATAAACGATAATACCATGTTACCATACTACCATACAACCATTTGTCCAGCTTGAGAGATACGTTCGATCAATATGTTGTTCTGCTGACGAAGGAATCTCTACTCTGTCTTTTTAAGCGCTAGGTGCTACTGTAGGTCTTCCTGAGTCCAAACTATATGTAGCTATCTGCGACGAAGCCAGACTTACGCCATCGGAGTAATCCATGCATAGTGATTAAAAGGCAGTGAAAACCCTTTGGAAAATAGCATGACATTAATCATAGATAGTCTGTTGAACTATCTCTTAAGTCGTTTTGGTTTTGTACACCGCGAAGTCAACAAAAATGATAAAATATCTTCCGTTAAGTCAACGAAAAGGATCAAATACCTTCCGTTAAGTCAACAAAAAGCATAAAATACCTTCCGTTTAGCCAACAAAAAGGATCAAATACCTTCCGTTAAGTCAACAAAAAGGATCAAATACCTTCCTTTAAGCCAACAAAAAGGATCAAATACCTCCCGTTTAACGAAAGAAAGGGATAAAAAAAACCCGTTAAGTCAACAAAAAGCATAAAATACCTTCCGTTTAGCCAACAAAAAGGATCAAATACCTTCCGTTAAGTCAACGAGAAGGATCAAAAACCTCCCGTTAAGCCAATAAAAAAGATCAAATAGCTCCCGTTTAACCAACGAAAAGGATAAAAAACCTCCCGTTAAGTCAACAAAAATGATCAAATACCTCTCGTTAAGTCAACGAAAAGGGTCAAATACCTCCCGTTAAGTCAGCAAAAAGGGTAAAAAACCTTCCATTTAGCCAACAAAAAGGATCAAATACCTTCCGTTAAGTCAGCAAAAAGGATCAAATACCTTCCATTTAACCAACGGAAAGGATAAAAAATCTCCTGTTAAGTCAACAAAAAGGATCAAATACCTTCCGTTTAGCCAACAAAAGGATCAAATACCTCCCGATTAAAAGACGAAAAGGATAAAAAAAACTCCCGTTAAGTCAACAAAAAGGATCAAATACCTTCCATTTAGCCAACGAAAAGTATAAAAAACCTCCCGTTAAGTCAACAAAATGGATTAAATACCTCTAACACTGTTGACGCATATATACGAAAGACAAATTTATGCATGTTATCCGTAACTGTTTACTGAGATGAGGCGGTTGGGTAGCCAAGAGGTTAAGATAGTCGCTTTTCACGCCGAAGGCCCGGGTTCGCGTCTCAAAAAGAGTTCATTGCGTGAAGCTCATTTCTGGTGATACAAGTGGCGTAAAACCCATCTCACTCACTCAAACACTGAATTGCTCAAGTTTTTTTGTCATTATACCATTTCATATGATTGAAAAATCCAGGCACTTACTTTATGGAAGTAGTTTTACTCTAATATTCTTTCGCAGACACCTTTGTCATCACTGATGTTATAGACCCATTTTTCACCGCTATTTTGCCTTTAAACCCAACAGAATCGTTTCGGCAGATAATTGACACTGTTTATTCTCTGGCGTTGGCGTTTTATATTCACAGACGAAGACTCATCACTTTAGTACGATCTTATGACTGAAGTAAACAGACTTATTATCTTATGATTCTCTCATAAAAGTTGAATCAATCCATTCGTCCACTCCTGTAGCCCTCATATACAATGGCAGATCAATATTTGAAAGTCTTCCCTTTTAATAGCTAGAAGATACAAATTACTCTAGTTGCAACTGATTCATTATTGATTTCTTATTGTCTCAGAAGTGTTAGTCACGTATGTATTAGCTACGAGGTAAAAGAATGGCCGCAGCATGACACAGCAGAAAACATGGGTCGATCCTTGTCTTACTTTTCATACACATTCGGTCAGGCGTGACATCCTCCCGATACATACAGACATAAAACACTGCCTTCTAGTTGGATATTCCTTTGAGAGAGCCTGTTAATGTTTTAATTAAGCGGATTTGTATGATCTTCGAATATACTTAATATATTCAATCTGTTTGCTGCAAAATTGGACCGATGAAATGCAAAAAAAAAAAGAAGATATAAATCCGAAAGCAACAATTCGTCTTAAATGGCAAGAAAGTTATTTATTTGTCCATACCAACCCGTCACCATAATTGACCCGTGAAGATCCGGGGTAGAATAGGTCTTCTGCAACCCATGCTTGCCGTAAAAGGCGACTATGCTTGTCGTAAGAGACGACGAACGGGATCGGGTGGGCAGGCTCGCTGACTTGGTTGATGCATGTCATCGTATCCCAATTCCGTGGATCGATGATCATGGTGTCAATCACTGGATTGTCTGGTCAAGACTCGATTATTTACAGACCGCCGTCATATAGCTGTAATATTGCTGAGTGCGGCGTTAAACAACCAACAAACAAACGTCACCATAATTTCAGACATTGTCGTGAAGTAGAGAAAGAGTTGTTTAACAAACTATCATGTGATTGTTGTTTTTTAAGTGCTTGTTGTTACAAGGGGGTCTGCGCAATAAACATAACAGCTTAAGGGCATCGCGAAACACAGGGATGTTTTAATTGTCACTGTCACTGTCAACCCAAATCATAATTTAACTAACAGTTGCATGATCTAAACCATCTTTTTTCAACATGAAGCTTTAAATCTAGTCTCAACTTTGTCAATGCACCCCGTCCAACTTGAAATAATCATTAACGTGAAATACCAAGGATTAATAATTTGTGAATTTCATCATGTATTTTAATAACATATTGAGCTCGTTCTGTTTATCATATTATTTGCATTTGAAAATAGCTGAATAACAATACCAAGAACATCACTAACATTGCCTTGAGAATATCTTACAGATTCTCATTGTATATTCATTTTAATAACTACTACAGAAAGATACGCTTCTGACTTAGACTTTTTATTGACAGGATTTTATTACAGAAAAGACAGTATAGTGTAGTGGGTTGGTCTAACACGTGCGAATCTCACGTGCGAATGTAGGGCTATTTAGTTTACATTGCAGACCTCCTTGAGACAACAGGCATAAAACACCAACAGTTACATGAGAGTTTGTCAATGTCTGAAATTATATGGTGACGAATTGGTATTGACAAAAAATAACTTTCGTGACATTTAAGACCCATTTAAGGGGGTGGGGGGGGGGGGGGGGTGGGGGGTGGGGTGGTTTGTCACATTGATGTATTGAACTGTCACATAGATGGAATCTATATATGACTTGAACGATGCAGTATAATTGCTGATCGCTTTAACCGCTATCGGAATATCAGCCAGTAAGTATGACGTCCATATTTGTGAGAAGGGCCGGTTCAATCGATCTTCATTCACTGATGCAGAGGGGGCAACAGGTAGAAAGTGTAATAACTAGTTATATGTTGTAGAGGGTATCTATGTCACTGACATACCAACAGGTAGACACAATAGCATGGCTGCATGATTTCCTAAAAAATCATGGAATGAATGAGTATATTTCTTGTGTATACACTGTTGTCAGTTGGATTTATAAGCACAATTTATGTTTGTTTGTTTATTTGCTGTTTAACGCCGCACTCAGCAATATTCCAGTTATATGACAGCGATCTGTAAATAATCGAGACTGGACAAGACACTCCAGTGATTGATATCATGATCATCGATCCACGCAATTGGGAAACGATGACATGCATCAACCTAGTCAGCGAGCCTGACCACCCGATCCCGTTAGTCGCCTCTCACTACAAGCATAGTCGCCTTTTACGGAGAGCGTGAGTTGCCGTGAAGACCTATCCTACCCCGGATCTTCATGGGTCTAAAATTTATGACTTGGGGGATCAAGAATTTAGTATTTATTACTAAACTGTTTTCTTATGTCAACATGCAATGGATCACAAATCGGGTTCAGGAATGGCTTGGATACTATAACACTTGCTTTTAATCCTTTGCCTATGCACGGTGTTTTTTATCATTTTTACCAAAAAGATATAGCAAGTGCTTTTATATTGTTCATTATGTTGCTAGTAAACCTTGGACACGGATGTTGTATTTTATTCGTTTTAACTTTTCTTGCTATTATAGGTGTGACACAAAAATAAAATACACTGTCTCTTACCTGACTTAGCCTGACTTAGCCTTTGTAACCGGCCGAAAGAAAACGACAGAAAAAACCTGTTTGGAAACTTGTATTTATTTACATATAAAATGCTTTATAAAATCTACATAAAAATGAGACTTATTTTTACACGCAAATATTAATTTACACTGGGGAAAATAACAGACCCCCTTAGAGCTTTTATCAACACACAGTTGATATACAGACTGATACGACTGAAGGACCCTTCAGACGTAGCGAACTGTGACTTTTATTGAATCTGAATGCTCTTTTTAATTGTATCGGCTTTTTCATGTGGTTTATAATTTACCGGATAAAAGAAGTATACATCTGAAAACTGGGTGCGAGCCAAAAAATATATACGGCTGAAAACGGTCGCCGAAACACCGCAAAAGTTAGGTCCAAAACATAACTATGATACCCGTATCAAATACATCACCATTGAATAACTATTTCCTGTTTTGTTTCATTTTAGCTACCATCAAACATAGATGTGTACTTTCTTTTGCAGGTAGATATATTGTTTTGGGAAGATGAATCGACTTACTTGACTAATAATGCATCTAAAGGAAAGGGGTTTGGGGATGGCTCGTCCTGATAAGCCTTCAAACTTCAATTATAATCTTAGATTATATACTGTATAATGAAACGATTCCGCAAGTTTAAGACATTATCAAGGAGAAAGTCAAGGAAGACACTCTCTAGGCAAATGTTACGGACTATTTAAGACTACACAATGACCTTACTAAGGAATCAATACTTGGTCCTTTGCAGTAAATCAAGTTAACACCGCCAGCTGTAGAGTGACACAGCACCAATTCTTTAGTTCAAAGAATGACTTGGCAGAAATACAGGTATTGATTATTAGTGATAGAATAAATAATTGAGGTACGCTTCACGTGAATGAATTTGAACTAACGGTTTTAGTTGACAGTCTTCAGGTGTCTCGAGCAATGGTAGTTTGTTGACGTTCAGCGGCGATGTACGTAGTTATCTGGGCAGTCACATCACATACGGCAAGTCAGATCACACACGGCAAGTCACATCACACAGCAAGTCACATCACACACGGTAAGTCACATCACACACAGCAAGTCACATCACACACGGTCAGTCACATCCCACACGGTAAGTCAGATCACACGGTAAGTCACATCACACGGTAAGTCACATCACACACGGTAAGTCACATCACACACGGTAAGTCACATCACACACGGTAAGTCACATCACACACGGTAAGTCACATCACACGGCAAGTCACATCACACGACAAGTCACATCACACAGCAAGTCACATCACACACGGTAAGTCACATCACACGGCAAGTCACATCACACACGGCAAGTCACATCCCACACGGTAAGTCACATCCCACACGGTAAGTCACATCACACGGCAAGTCACATCACACACAGTAAGTCACATCACACACGGCAAGTCACATCACACAGCAAGTCACATCACACACGGTAACTCACATCACACACGGTAAGTCACATGACACACAGCAAGTCACATGACACACGGCAAGTCACATCACACATGGTAAGTCACATCACACGGTAAGTCACATCACACACGGTAAGTCACATCACACACGGTAAGTCACATCACACACAGTAAGTCACATCACACACGGCAAGTCACATCACACGGTAAGTCACATCACACGGCAAGTCACATCACACGGTAAGTCAGATCACACACAGCAAGTCACATCACACACGGTAAGTCACATCACACACGGCAAGTCACATCACACACAGTAAGTCACATCACACACGGCAAGTCACATCACACGGTAAGTCACATCACACGGTAAGTCACATCACACACAGCAAGTCAGATCACACACGGCAAGTCACATCACACAGCAAGTCACATCACACACAGTAAGTCAGATCACACACGGTAAGTCACATCACACACGGCAAGTCACATCACACACGGTAAGTCACATCACACACAGTAAGTCAGATCACACACGGCAAGTCACATCACACACGGCAAGTCACATCACACACGGTAAGTCACATCACACACGGTAAGCCACATCACACACGGCAAGTCACATCACACACGGTAAGTCACATCACACACAGCAAGTAACATCACACACGGTAAGTCACATCACACACAGCAAGTCACATCACACACGGCAAGTCACATCACACGGTAAGTCACATCACACACGGCAAGTCACATCACACGCGGCAAGTCAGATCACACACGGCAAGTCACATCACACGGTAAGTCACATCACACACGGCAAGTCACATCACACACATCAAGTCACCTCACACGGCGAGTCACATCACATACGGCAAGTCACATCACACAGCAAGTCACATCACACACGGTAAGTCACATCACACAGCAAGTCACATCACACACGGTAAGTCACATCACACGGCAAGTCACATCACACACAGTAAGTCACATCACACACGGCAAGTCACATTACACACATCAAGTCACATCACACACATCAAGTCACATCACACACAGCAAGTCACATTACACACAGTAAGTCACATCACACGGCAAGTCACATTACACACAGTAAGTCACATCACACACAGTAAGTCACATCACACACGGCAAGTCACATCACACACAGCAATTCACATCACACACAGCAAGTCAGATCAAACACAGCAAGTCACATCACACACGGCAATTCACATCACACACAGCAAGTCACATCACACACAGTAAGTCAGAACACACGCGGTAAGTCACATCACACACGGCAAGTCACATCTCACACAGCAAGTCACATTACACACGGCAATTCACATCACACACAGCACGTCACATCACACACGGCAATTCACATCACACACAGCAATTCACATCACACACAGCAAGTCAGATCACACACAGCAAGTCACATCACACACGGCAATTCACATCACACACAGCAAGTCACATCACACACAGTAAGTCAGAACACACACGGTAAGTCACATCACACACGGCAAGTCACATCTCACACAGCAAGTCACATTACACACGGCAATTCACATCACACACAGCAAGTCACATCACACACGGCAATTCACATCACACACAGCAATTCACATCACACACAGCAATTCACATCTCACACAGCAAGTCACATTACACACGGCAATTCACATCACACACGGCAATTCACATCACACACAGCAAGTCACATCACACACGGTAAGTCACATCACACACGGTAAGTCACATCACACACAGTAAGTCACATCACACACGGCAAGTCAGATCACACACGGTAAGTTACATCACACACGGCAAGTCACATCACACAGCAAGTCACATCACACACAGTAAGTCATACCACACAGCAAGTCACATCACACACGGCAAGTCACATCACACACAGTAAGTCAGATCATACACGGTAAGTCACATCACACACGGCAAGTCACATCACACACGGCAAGTCACATCACACACAGTAAGTCACATCACACACGGCAATTCACATTACACACAGCAAGTCACATCACACACGGCAAGTCACATCACACACGGCAAGTCACATCACACACGGTAAGTCACATCACACACGGTAAGTCAGATCACACACAGTAAGTCATACCACACAGCAAGTCACTTCACACACAGCAACTCATACCACACAGCAAGTCACTTCACACAGCAAGTCACATCACACAGCAAGTCACTTCACACACAGTAAGTCATACCACACAGCAAGTCACTTCACACACAGCAACTCATACCACACAGCAAGTCACCTCACACAGCAAGTCACATCACACACAGCAAGTCACATCACACACAGTAAGTCATACCACACAGCAAGTCACTTCACACACAGCAACTCATACCACACAGCAAGTCACTTCACACAGCAAGTCACATCACACAGCAAGTCACTTCACACACAGCAAGTCACATCACACAGCAAGTCACATCACACAGCAAGTCGCATCACACAGCAAGTCACTTCACACAGCAAGTCACATCACACAGCAAGTCACTTCACACACAGCAAGTCACATCACACAGCAAGTCACATCACACAGCAAGGCACATCACACAGCAAGTAATATCACACATCAAGTCGCATCACACACTGTAAGTTGCACCACTTCGGCAAGTGAGTGAGTGAGTTGGGTTTAACGTCGCTTTGAACAGTATTCCTGTTATATCACGGCGTGTCGGCGAAACGTGAGAGGAAAGCCCGAAGTGATGCACGGGTATGGTGCTGACAACCCTAAAATGATGTGGGAAGGCACATCACACACTGCATATAGGTGCACGTGATTGCAACAGTTTTTCGCTCTGCGATGTTAAACGACATTTCTTCATTCGCATCACAAAGATTGTCTTTTCAACATAATGATACAACATGCCGCGTAGATGCCTCACCGTAAGGTTTTCTTGTATTCAATGACGTCTCAACGCAGATCTACCCGTGAAGATCGAATTAGAATTGGTCTTCAGCAATCCATGCTTGTAAGAGGCGACTAACGCGATTGGTTGATACTTGTAATCGTATCCAAATTGCGTCGATCGATGTTCATGATGTCAATGACTGGATTGTCTGGTCCAGATTTGATTATTTACAACCGCCGTCATGCAGCTGGAATATTGTTGAGTGCGGCGTTAAACATCAACCAAATAAACAAGGCAGATCTCGTCATCTCTTGTGGACTAACTGGTAGGCGAGAATTGTAGTCCATGCGGCGGCCGTCTACACAAAACACTCAGCTTCACTACATATCCACCATCTTGCACCACTAGCCGCCATGATCTTGTCTTGGGTTCGAATCCAAGGGGACACACCGATAAAGTGTCCGATTAATTCTGACACGACGTGATATAACTTGAATACCGTTAAACGACGTCAAACCAAACTCACTCACTCACTCAGTCATTAACCACTGTCGACTTATGGAGGTCCGTGCTCAAGGGTCTTTCTTTTCTTTAACTTGTGGAGGCATATTGAATGTATATGCATATGGGTTGCGATGATGGATTTGTTTCAACAGTACGCAGACAATTCGCGTTCGTATTTCCCGTCTTGACTGATCATGCTTTTTCAATATTCTGCGTTAGATGTATGACAGATTTAAGAAAAGATAAGATAAGATTAATCCCTATTGATTCATACTTCTTATCATTTACTGGATATAATTCTATTTCAGAAAGCGATGAGAAGCTTCAGGCTTTCCCTATGTCCTCGCTTCGTCGTGTTGTTAGTGCTGGTGTTTGCACGTGAAGCACGTGCATATACCAGCGGCGCTGGCACTACCGGTTGTGCGAGCCTTACACCCAACCACGGCGCTACCGCACAGACAACGGATTCGCCATTCGTGGTGCTGACGTCGAAGACTACGTACACTGCAGGGGAGACAATCGAAGGTATTTGGCAGTGCGGTCTTCAGGATTCACAATAATGATATTCGGTGTGTCAATTCGTTTGTTTGGTTTTCGATTTCCGGGTGAAGGGAAAGGATGACTCATCTACTCATAGTTGAGAGATTATCTAGAGTGAGTGAGTGAGTGAGTTGGGTTTAACGCCGCTTTTAACAGTATTCCAGTTATATCACGGCGTTTCAGCTTAATGTGGGAGGAAAGCCCGAAGTGATGCAGGTCTCAGACGTTTACCACTTCGGTGAAACCCACGAGCACGGGTATGGTGCTGACAATCCTAGAAACATAATTGGGGCGAACCGGGATTCCAACCCACAATCATAGATTTCTGGCGTGCCCAGATTATCTAGAATATCTCCGGGGTAGATGGGTAGGTGGATTCGGAGGTCCCCTCTAACGCCATCACCCCCGTCTGAATTCCGGGTTATAATAGGTCCCCAGAAGACTATGCTTGTCGTAAGAGGCGACCTAATGGATAGGGTGGTCAGAATCGGTGCCTTGGTTGATTGCGTGTCATTTTACCCCGACTCTCATGATATCAACCACTGGATTGTTTGAGTCAGACTCGGCTTTTTAGAGACCGCCGTCACGGTGCGTTGATTAACTACAAAGAATCAAACAAATCCCATGTTTATGCCACGATCTCATACTCTGCTGGCACCTATAGTTGCTCAGCAATAGCTAATAGCCCTTTTGGGAGCAACCGTTGGCCCCGTAGTTTAGTGACTCGCTCTTCAGAGTGGTTGAAACTAAACTCATCAACTATACAAGGTGCAATGGGATAGCCTTGTGGTTCGATTCCACAAACGAGCAAAACGTGTGAAACCAATTCATGTTTTCTACCGCCATGATGGCGCTGAAATATGGCGTAGAACCTAAATCCCTCACTCACTCAAGCATTGGTTCGGTGTCAGTCTCTCTGCGTGTCTATAGTAACTACCAGTTTAACATCTTTTCCTCGTGGTAGCATTATCTGGTAAAGAGAGAAAATCACGGTAAAACCGGACGGACCATTAACATTAAAATAAGGTGAGGTATCATTTCCACCCAGTGACGCTGGAGGGGCGATGCGGGGAGGAGTTTGGAGGGTTCCTGGTTCAAGCTCGTCGGGCGGACCCCACGGCCAACAACGATGAGCTGATAGGCGAGTTCACATCCATTGACGCTGCAACCACCCAGAAACGCTGCAACAACGGAGATGCTGTAAGTTACGGAAGAATTTAGACGGGCTTGTTTAAATTCGGATTTTCTTTTTCCGCATTGTTGCCCATTATGCTTTTCTTACTACTATTCGATACCTCTCTTCAAAGTCTGTTCAGACAAATCTATTCTGTAACTATTCTAAAACTCAGTCTGGGTACTTTAAAATTCTCATGTTCATACAGCATTCGGAGCAGCATAATTTACTTCTATCTCGAAAAGAACGTAAACGGGAAGTTCCGAATAAAGAATATAATTTCCGCTTCACATCGTGGGGGCTCAGGTTGATTTTTTCCACTCACACTTAAAATTATTCAAATGGAAGGGATGTTGAAATTTTCTCACTATCTACTTATACATAATTCAACTGTACAGACGTAGGTGATTTTAAAACAATTCACGTATTTCTGCGTAAATAGTAACGGATTGCTTTATGGCCCAATTTAGTAGTTCTATGGGACCCTCACGCCGTCAGCGCTGACGCGGGGGATTGGTTTGCCGGGTGGGGGTGGGGTGTGGGGGGTGGGTGTGGGGGGGTGGGGTGGGGTGTGTGTGTGTGTGTGTGTGTGTGTGTGTGTGTGTGTGTGTGTCATGGCAATACGCTCTAAATAAATGAGGTTAAATGTAAATATATACCTTTCAAAAGAAGTTAAAGAACACCCAGTTCGTTCATATGACTATAAGTAATCAGTCATGGCTGATTTTATTGCAAAACACAATCGTATAATTGTGGGTATTCGTTAACTTGTTTTGAGTAGTATATGATGTTACAGTGTGAATGCTGTAATATTGTCGTCCGTAAATATTGCTTTTGGCATTTGATTTTTCGAAATATATTAAAAGTAAAGGATTTTTCCGTTGTAGAGTATGTGCACCTTGGTAATTTATTATAATAAACTAATACATGCGTGTATACAAACTAAACGAGATAGCATTCTGTATCTATATCTAACATATTTATCGACAACAAAATGTTGAAAAATTCTAGGTTTAAAAGGCAAAAAAGCTGTGAGAATTATAAAGATGGGTGGAGAGAGAGAGATATATGTCCCCTCCCGGCCACCATACTTTCTCCTCTCGCGAGAAATGCGAGAAAGCAATATCCCCTCTCGGCCACCATAACAGACAAACAATTCGTCATACAAACGGTCAAATAATCAACAGTTCGGAATAAATACACGTCATTTCGGAATGAACAATTAAATAGAGGTCCTCTATTTTACAGACAGAACGTGGGCTGACACATATCAATAGCAGCCCCAAATCCAGACTGACTTTGCAATGGACGGCTCCTACTCCGGCGACAGGGCACATCATCTTCAGGTGAGAGATAGTTAGTGAGTCAGTGAATGCTGTTTAACGCCATCTTTATCACGGCGGGACCAGGTAAACCATGACCAGCACAAACAGCCACACATACATCTGTGTGCATGTCACCAAACCGTCAAAGTGATTTTTTTATTGCAGCATGTTGTATGATGTTAATGATTATTCCAGAACGACGTTTGTGAAGACTGAACTGGTCTTCTGGGTCGGCGTGACCTCCGCCGTTCTGACTGATGCCACGGCTGGTGCACTTAGCGTCACCGAGGCGTCGCTGATGACGGCGACAATGGCACCTTGCACTTCAACAACAGGAGGGACAACAGTGTCTACGGCGCCTTCGGCGGTGAGTAACCTGTATCACAAATTGTGTTGATTTGCACTGCTCCTTCCCAAATGATGATTTTCAATGCTCATCATCTCATTTCCACACGCTGTTGTGGTCCAAAGTATACATTATGATTACAGTCTTCATCCCCCCAAGGTTAGTGGTTTAAGCGTTCGCTCGTCACGCCGAAGACCCGGGTTCGATTCCTGACATGGGCACAATGTGTGAAGCCCATTTCTGGTGTACCCCGCCGTGATATTGCTGGAATATTGCTAAATGCGGCGTAAAGCCATACTCACTCACTCACTCTTCCCAAGGCAAGGGGGTTAACTGAGAGTAAAATTTCAGTTTCCATCCTTGCCGAACTAGGCTGTTATTATGGAGTTGTATTCTGGCTGGACTAACGAGTTTATGCATAGTCCAATCAAAGTCCAGTTCGTAAACAACATGAATTTCAACGTGCCGATTTCGGTCGACTGCAGGATTTGCAAAGGATGTGCACCGTCAACTGTGCGTCGACAGATTTTTCAAATATTTTCATGTTTTAAATCAAAGTCGTAAATTATGTGATTTGATGCACGTCGCGAGGTAAGACCCGTTTTATTACAATATAAATCTTCATTATCGATCAGATAGTCTTGACTGGGCGCCGCCATTTTGTTTGAAGTTGAAGCAAAGGGACATAACTCATAATAGCCACGGACGACGCTACGATCGAGCCCAGAATTTCCAAGGGTGGAAACTGGACTTTTAGAGTCAGTTAATTCCCCTTGCCTCGGGAAGATGTGCAGTTCTATTTGCACTGTGTGTTTTACATTCTAACAGCAGTCGTGGCAAATCCTGTCGCTAGTTTGAAGTAGCATCCCGATTTCCTGGCCTCTGAGAATTTCGCTGATTATATTTACAAAATATTTACAGAATTAAGAAATATACAACGAGGGGTGTGTGTGTGTGTGTGTGTGTGTGTGTGTGTGTGTGTGCGTGCGCGCGTGTGTGTGTGTGCGTGTGTGCGTGTGTGCGTGTGTGCTTATTATTTTTCTGCGTGAAAGAAATCACGCTTCGTTCTTCACTGTTCTTTATGGTATAGCTATCTTATATTTTCGAATAAATGGTGGGGCTCTTTTTATTATCGGTCCCTAACGTTTCATGAGTTAACAAAATACACACACCCTGCCTGGTAACTGTTGGTTTCGTGTAAGTCAAAACGTTATCTTCATTCTTGTTGCTTTTTCCTGCGTCACGCCGAAGGCCTGGGTTCGATTCCCACATGGGTACAATGTGTGAAGCCCTTTTCTGGCGTCCCCGTCGTGATATTGTTGGACTATTGCTAAAAGCGGCGTAAAACCATACTCACTCACTCACTCACTCACTCTTGTTGCTTACAGGGCATTTCACGTGACCCCGAATGTGGAAAGACAAAAGGATGCTTCGACAATTGCGACACTGGCTGCACGTTCTCGGTCACATGGTCTACGGAGGGGAGCAACATCCGGTTCCAGTACAAGTCTCTCTCATCCGGGAACTCGTACTTTGCTATTGGATTCTCCGGGGACACGTCTATGGTACGTGTACTGCATTATGTTTGTCTGTTGTTTAACGCCGCACTCAGCAATACTCCAGCTATAAAACGGTGGTCTGTAAATAATCGAGCCTAGAACAGACAATCCAGTGATTGACATCATGAGCATCGATCCATGCTATTGGGATACGATGACGTGCATCAACCAAATCAGCGCGCCTGACTACCCGATCTCGTTAGCCGCCTCTTACGACAAGTATAGTGGCCTTTTACAGCAAGCATAGGTTGCTGAAGACCTATTCTCTGCATGTGTTTCAGTCATAAAAGTGTTTAGATCGCTTTGGCAGATTTGCATTAGAAAACATATATTTTTGTTGTCCCATGTTTATATATATCGGTACAAAACATTTTTTACGACCGCAAAGAGTATCAACACCTAAAACAACCCTAAATTTTTATGCGCTGATCGTGACGTCACTGATTTGTGTGCACGCATAATTCACCTATTTTTATTTTTCCATCACGAAGACCGCCTCCGTGGTCTAGTGGTAGAGCGTCTGCCGGGAGAGCGGAAAGTTGGGGGTTCGATCCCCGGCCGCGTCATATAAAAATACGTTAAAAGTTTGTACTTGTACTTGTTACCCTGTCTGGGACAAGGCATCAAGGTGCTAAAAAAGGTCTTTTCTGTGTGGGGTATTCCTGTTAAACTGCGGCATGGTATCTCAGTGGGTTAGAACTATAAACTCGGCATAAGTCCGGACTAGTACAAGCAGACACACGCACGCACGCACGCACGCACGCACACACACACACACACACGTGCAAGCAAGTCGCTATATAAGTGCAATAATCTTGGACGCGACGTTAAACCCCATTTCACCCCACCCGCTACATCATGAACTTGTGTTTTCCCAACTTAAACAAAATTCACATACAAGTTTATGCTTCCCATACATTTCAATATATTTCTGTGGTACTTTGCTTTCATTTTAGTATTTGTTTATGTCGCAGGGAGGTGATAGCGTCACCGAGTGCGTCGTCTTTGGCGGAGTGGTCAGGGCGTTCCAGTCTTTCAACGCCGGCTACTCTAAT
Source organism: Haliotis cracherodii (assembly GCF_022045235.1). NCBI lineage: Eukaryota > Metazoa > Mollusca > Gastropoda > Lepetellida > Haliotidae > Haliotis > Haliotis cracherodii. Next base: position 38,359,190 of record NW_027266343.1, read on the forward strand.
TCAAGACTGGCCATTGTATGTTTTTTGAGATAAGCGTACATGTACATAAACAAAGTCAGTAAAGAGACAACCAAACGCAAATTTATGATCTGATTGTAACAGATACCCTATTTTAGTTGACGGTGTTTGGTAAAGACATGTATGTCGTTGATAAAAGAGTTTCGTATTTGAAAAAGATTAATATGAAAGTAACATCCGATAATATAACACGGATTGGAATACTGGATGATCTATTTGCTTGAAGAGCGAAGGCTGACACAATTTTTATTTAAAGATAAAAGCGTGCATCTAAACTGTCTGTAGGGTTCGTATAATTATAATTAGAGTATAGGTAAGGATTTCCCTATTGATTCAAAACCATGTAAAAATTAATAATATATGATGGGTATATTTCTAACAACAATATTTTCAAGTATCGCGTGAACTGTCGCACCATGGGCTTATAGATAGAGCGGTTGTCCAGAGCGGAAGGTCGGTGTTTCATACCAAAAAGCGTTCAGATGGTACTTGTTGTTACCCTGTCTGGGGCTCAGCATTAAGGGCATAAAACAACGACTGGTCGGCTCGGAGTCAGTATACTGTGTCTGATTTGTGAATCCATGCACGTCACTATGTAAAATCTTGAACGGGACGTTAAGCCCCATTTTATCTCACCTTCGTGCCTAGAGTGATGTATATATTTCAGCCCGAGGATGGCATCAGCGACGTCTCTGGCTCCGTCAACAACGGCGTGTTTGACTGCACCTTCCTTCGGGAGACGGGGGGTACATCAGACCCTAACTCCTTCAACCTGACGCAGGATTTTTACCTGTTGGCAGCACAAGGCATGGCCAGTGCCGGTACGTCACCACACCCCTATCCCTCCCTCAGTCTGTTCGACCCGTGAACTTCCGGGGTAGAATAGGTCTTCAGCAACCCATGCCTGCCGTAAAGGGTGACTATGCTTGTCGTAAAAGGCGACTAACGGGATCGGGTGGTCAGGCTCGCTGACTTGGTTGATACATGTCAATGATCCAAATTGCGTGGATCGATGCTCATGATATCAATCACTGGATTGTCTGGTCCAGACTCTATTATTTACAGACCGCCGTCATATAGCTGGAATATTGCTGAGTGCGGCGTTAACCAACCAACCAACCAACCAACTCTTTTCACCGAGTAACAACTGCAGTACCAATGACAATCATCAGTATTGAGTAAACGTAGATCTAGTGGACACAATGGCTACCAGGTATGATTTAATACTAGCATGGTGACCACGAGACAGATAGATTGTCTATATTTTCTTAAATAAGTTGGAGGCATTGGTGGCCCAGTTGACTGAAAGCGCTGCAATTAGCTGTGAAGAGTTTCGTCCCTTAAACAGGCATGTCAAAAGCCTGTATGGTTGTGGTTTCGATACGCCAGATTATGTTTCTAGGTTTATCACCATACCTGTGCTCGCTGGGGTCACCAAAGTGATGAACGTCTGAGACCTGCATCACTTCGGGCTTTCCTCCCACATTAAACTGACACGCCGTGATATAACTTAAATACTGTTCAAAGTGGTGCTGACCCCAACTCACTCACGCACTCACTCACCCCTCCGTAGAGACGTGCGAACAATCTAACTACGATGAAAGGATATAAGCCTCGTTGAACAGGTGCATCGGGTGTGATACCGATATATATATATTGCAAGTAATGTTTCTTTCCAGGCTTTGCAAAAAGCAAACATGGTTCCCTTCCAACGATATCGGCTGCTGTGATTGACCTTCAGGAGACCTCTATCAGTGGGGCGGTAACCCTTGAGTTTGTTCTCGTTAAGGCTCATGGTGAGTTATACCTCCAGAAAAACTGCCGTTACCATGGTTTCTGAAAATGTAAATATCATATTATTTAACTTTTTAAATTTGAGATTAATTCAAGCAATCATTTTTTTTCAACGGAACTACCTTTCATGAAGATTGTGAGTCTCCTTGTCTGTGACAGAGAAACCGGCATGAATATTTTCAATGATGTAATATTTACAGGAAGTCTGATGTCCGTCGCCTGGCTACTTCTGGCCAGCGTAGGGATGGTCATTGCAAGGTTCTATAAGCTCATGTGGCCGGATACGACCGTCGGTGGAGCCAACATATGGTTTCAGGTAAAATGCCTACAGGAATTCTTGTTTAGAACCTGGCTTTGTTTCCGTTTTCAGACATTTAACCATTTGTTTTAAATTCAAATATTGATACGACCTACTCAATGCAATACGAGTACGTTAATGCAATTTGGGATTTTTGTTGAGACTACATATAATTTCGGTCAGTACTTCAAAACAAACTTTTTGTCTCAAAAAAGAGGATAATAACAAGTAGTTAGTTCAGATTGACCAAGTTTCAATTTTTTAAAGGTTGTTACGAACATGTTATTTTATTATGTAGAGTTCACACAATCGTGTCAAGGAACTATAGTAAACCTGTACGTGAGTAAGCACGGAAGGCTCTGGTTCGTCCCTATCCATTAAACACTCCATGGCTGTGTAACCAGTAACCAAGATTATTGTAGGCAAGATGCACGAACATGAAAATACGCATGACAACTGTATGAGGACTTAGCAAATATCGTTGTCAGTGCTATCATTGACGTAAATGCTCGTGTTACTAATCAAATAGGGGGCACGTGTGGCCCAGTCGTCTGAGGCGCCGCGATTCGCTGTGCTGAGTTGCGTCCCTTGGGCACGCCGCGATATAACTGGAATACTGTTAAAAGCAGCGTTAAACCGAACTCAGTCACTACTAATCAAATAAAAGTATGTCAGAGAATGGGCATCATAAAAGACTGGAGAACAATACAATTAGTCTGTCATACAGACCCTAAGACAAATATATCCAAGACAGCCCATGCAAGTCTATAATGTTTGGCAAGTCTAGATTACTACAGTATCTGAAAATGAAGAAAGTCTCTGGATTCCTTTTTATTATATTTTATAACTATAATTTAACAACTGTTCTTTTTCTGTAAAATATGTTTATTTCAGAGACTAGATGTAAGTCTACAATTCACTGATGCAAGAATCTTGACGAACATATTAACCTTCTCTTCTTCGTCGCATCAACTCCCTCCCCTATAGTCACATGACCGCCTCCGTGGTCTAGTGGTAGAGCGTCCACTCGGAAAGCGGAAGGTCCGGGGTGCGATTCTCGGCCGCCTCGTACTAAAAGACGTTAAAAGATGGTACTTGTTGTTACCTGTCAGGCGCTCAGCATTAAGGGGTTAGAGCAAGGACTGGTCGGCTCGGAGTCAGTATACTGTGTCTGAGTGGGGTATTCATGTTAAACTGCGGCATGGTATCTCAGTGGGCTAGCACTATACAAGTACCGGCCTAGTACAAGTAGCCACACACACACACACACACACACACACACACACACACACACACGCACGTGCATGCATGTCGCTATATAAGTGCAATAATCTTGGACGCGACGTTAAACCCAATTTCACCTCACCTCACCCTATACTCACACGTACGCGTGAGCGTTGTCAAGTAGGAGATTCTCGTGTGATACAGTTGTTGAAGCACTCACGGCAACTTCCCGCATTGCGGTTCTTGGTTGCCCCAAAGTTGCCATGGTTATTCTATACGCCAACGCAGAAATGTGCAGGTTGTGATAGCATTGTCAAAGAATCAGATCAGTATCACCTGCAATTGTATTATCTAATTTCCATTCTGGGGGATGTTTTCCGTGGTGTCGATTAAGTAATTGGACAGGTCTAACCATTAGCATTAAGGTGTGTAAACATGAATGCGAACACCCGATTGTAATAATCTGGCATTCACACGGTACGAACTACAGACAAAAATACATAGAAAAGGCAGGGACCTAAAACACAAGGTGTGATAAGGGCCTTTTTGGCCCCGAGATATGCATAATTTAAAAAATGAAGAAACCCTATAATTAAGAAAGTTAATTCACCTGTTCGTATGAGTGAGAATTAGACTTTTTGTTCTTTTCATGTTTTGGACTAACTTTAAATGCATAGGTAGGGCTAATGACTGGTTTTATAGGTATTCTGGAAGTGTTTTTTTTCTTCTAATATTTTAACATGAACATGTCTTTACGCAACTGGGCGGTGGGATAGTCTAGTGGTTAAAGCTTTCGCTCGTGACGCCCAAAGCCCGGGTTCCATTCCCCACATGGGCACAATGTGTGAAGCCCATTTCTGGTGGCCCCCGCCCTGATATTGCTGGATTATCGCTAAAGGCGACGTAAAACCATACTCGCTCAATCACTCACTTTAAGTAGATGCTTGCCTATGCCCGAGACATATAAAGAGATGTCATCAGCCTCACTGCTCAGTCACGTCTGATGATCATGCGAATCATGATTGGTTTAAATATGCCCCTTGGTTAGCTGCGGTTATAACGATGATGATGATGATGATGATGATGACGATGACGACGATGATGATATTCACCATTTCTTCACAGGTTCACCGTGCTTGCATGACCGGCACCCTGCTGTTTACAGTCATCGCTTTCATACTGATCTTTGTGGAGGTGGAAGGTTACACCAAGGTACCCGTGTGACAATACTACGGAAGCCTTTGAGGGACATTTGTCTTTTTTAATTATGCGAACATGAAATTGAAAGATGTCATGTTGAAATTTCAAGAAACTAAGTTGAAATTTTAAGATAATGATCTTGAAATTTCAAAAAGATTGGTTGAAATTTCAAGATATTAACTTGAAATTTCAACATGTCATCTTGAAATTTCATGTTAGTATAATTAAAAAACCCAAATGGCCCTCAAAGGCAGCCGTACAATACTTCTACCAACAATATCATATTTTGTTTATTCTATAAACAGTAAAGTACTGCCAACGGCACAATCACGATATTGTTTCTTTTGACTAATAAACAATAAAATATAAACGCAATATATGGAATTAAAACCACAGAGACTGTATTACTGCTTACTTCGCATGTTGCTGTGTGGGTCGGTGGTCGTAAAAATAAGGAAAATAAAACAAAATCCTTCCCATATGGATCTATTGTTTAAAGTTTTCTTATCGCTGAAATTTGGGAAGAAAGCGATCTTTTGTTCCATCTCTGTGGAATCTAAACAATGTAATAAGAAAACAAACGCCTAATCGTTCGATGCAATATACCCGCTTTATTCACAGGCTGAAGAACCTGGACAGAAAGCGCATCCTATACTTGGTATAGTAGCCACAATATTGGTCGTGTTAAATGTAAGTATATTCACAAAAGATAATATAGGATAATATGAAGATAATATATGCTGTGATATAGCTGATTAACAGATTAACTAATGAAGTTATTACACGTAGAGGTAGAGGATGAATACCATGTCTTACTTACATGAAAAACGTATTCCCATTTAAGGTATAAATTTCTCCCCATGTTGCAAGGTACTTTTAAAGACCACCTGTTAATGATAAATCTGCTAAACTCTGAAAATCCTGATATGATCCATGCTGTTTCTGTATTCTTAAGACATGTCTTTAAAATGAGGAATGTGTAACTTGATTTAAAATCTGATCATGTACATCACGTGACAATGTTAATATCCAATCTGCATTGTACTATGGGCCTTGATGCCTAAAATACTGAATAAACTGTCTGTCTGTCTGTTATTACACGGGATCTAAGTGGTCAAACAATTCGCTAAGTAGAGTCGGAAGCCCACGCTCAACCAGATTACGACCTTCAGTTTCACAGAATCAAAATCTTACCAGGACCCTCCCTATCGAGGCAAGGGAGTTAACTGATCATCAAAGTCCACTTTTGCAGTTAATTAACTCCCTTGCCTCCGGAAGATGGGATACTGTGGTTGTGTTTTCATAGTTATATCCTTTACGGTCCTTAATTGTTCTGCTAAAACTGGTAAAAATCTACGAGATCTCAACATGGTGGATCACAGCCTGGTCCCCGTGGTATCTGATCAGTGTAGCGTCTGCGCAGCATACCCAGGGAACCAGGCTGGGTGGATCAGCCCAGTGGTTAAGGAGTTCTTGCACATGAATGTCGGATTCTGATTGGCTTAGAACCATTGCCTTATTTTCAACTTGTAAGGTACATTTCTAACGTTCCCTGTTAGCATTTGATTTTCAACATACCAACCGCAATTTTGTATCTCGAATGGTTATGTGAGACCCCATTTTCTCCGGATATGTACCGAATGAAATAGATCCAGGGGGGATAACTCTAGTTTGTTTTCTGTCGTCTGTTATAAATGCTTAACTGTGGTATCCTTTCCGATTCGGACCAAAACATGCATAAAATATACCTGCAAAATATTTAAGGGCACGGTATGATAAACTCGTTGTCAACCGGTATCCCGGGCGACATGGTTTGATCTATTCTTTATTATTCCCCGCCTAGAAGTGGAAGGGGATATAGGAAGGGATGCTGTCACGTCACGTTTTATTTCCGGAGCAGAACATAAAAACCATGGGAGATATCCTAATCAAACTTGGCACACAGATAGGTCTAGTGGTGAACTGGTGCCTTTTGATAGATTATTGAAAAATATATTTTTCGAGTTTCCATGGCAACGAATTTGACTTAGACTGAAAATGGCGGTAGTGTTCCTTTCCGGAGCAGATCTTGAAAACTGTACAATATTTCTTCACCAAACCTGGCACAATACGGTAGGCATAACAATATAAATACATATTTTCAGCCCATTATGGCGTTATTGAGACCCGGAACAAAATCAGAAAGAAGAGTTTATTTCAACTGGGCTCATTTCCTGGTCGGTAAAGGAGCGTTCCTTGTTGCAGGTTTGTGAAACTTTTTACAGTAACCATATATGATGAGGTTTAATAAACCACCTATAAACTGGATTTCCTGGGGATTCAGGGGAAAATAGGCCCCCAGTATCCCATGCTTGTCTCCCTGTAAGTATTCCGTGAATAATAGGTCTCTAGTATCTCAAGCTTGTCTCCTTGTGGGGATTCCGGGGGAAGGATGGGTCCCCAGTGCCTCATGTTTGTTGAAGGACCCAGTGGTCACAATGCGTGACCGGTCTATGTGCCATCATGACCCAGTGAATCACAGAAGTACTCAGGTCTTCATTCAGAGAGGTATCGGATCGGAGTTTGTTTGTTTGTTTGTTGTTTAACACCGCACTCAGCAATATTTCAGCTATATGACGGCGGTCTGAAATAATCGAGTCTGGACCAGACAATCCAGTGATTGACATCATGAGCATCGATCCACGCAATTGGGACGGATGACATGCATCAACCAAGTCAGCGAGCCTGACCACCCAATCCCGTTAGTCGCCTCTTACGACAAGCACAGCCGCCGTTGGGATACGATGACATGCATCAGCCAAGTCAATGAGCCTGACTACCTGAGCTTCTTACGACAAGCATAGTCGCCTTTTACGACAAGCATGGGATGCTGAAGACCTATTCGTCACGGGTCTCGGATCGGAGTAAAAGATCTGATTGTTATGAGATTGCGCATTGTGCCCAGATTACTTGGCGTTAGCAAGCGACTTATACAAATATATTAGTCACGCGCTGTAATGACGCCCTCCTGAAATAGACCGGTTCATGGCTGTATGACCAATGCGTCCCCTTAAAGGGAGTAGATGACCGGTTCGATGTTGTTACATAACGCCCGATATCTTTGCACTAGATGTGGTAATATATACCATGCCTTGAAATTAAATAGAACTAAACCTCTGAACGTGAATATCTACTTTTTTACCACTTACATTGAATTAAAACTAGAATAAACATTCACTGGTCGTCATGGAAACAACAATGCGGTAAAAGTTAAAGCCAACCGTGACCACTCGTTTCTTTTCGAGAAAAGCCGAAGCTGATTACGGAAAGGAACGATTTCTTGCAACACTCGGTACAAGCCGAATGCCCTTACCCACCTGAACTAGAAATAAAGGAGACCAGTGAGAACGTCTCATCTGTTTCACATTTAGATCTATGCGATAACACGAAACACTCTCCACAACCTTCCAATAGTCAACTTACCCTTAATGCCGAAAAATATTCCTGCAGCTCCAGCCCTTGAACAATTGCCTTGTCTTCGCATGTGTTTGTGACGGGAGAAACTGGTCGGGCAGGGTACGCTCACCTTTTCGCGAACGGGCGTCACCGCTATTGGATTGTGATTCATAAACACATGCTTACGGTACAGTCATAATCGACTGTTTTTAGCAGAGATTTCTGATGAATGTAAAAGGATTTTGCCGCTTTTATTTTTTTTACCTCATAGAGGTACCAGTCGTTGCAAGTTTGCAAAACTAACCCAGAGCCGTCAAAACTGTCAAACGACTTTTTTTCTTCAGGAGTGGCGATATTGTTTGGTATGAGGATGCCGAAGGCCAGTGCCCCCAACTACATGCCCTTCATCGTCGCTGGCTACCTCGGCTGGCATCTGCTCGTCGAGGGAGGTCTGGAGATCATTAGGTGCCTTTCCACAAACAAGGGTCAGTTTCTTTAATATATACTTCAAGAAGAATCGAGGACAGGTGTAGTTGGTTGGTTGGTTTGTTGTTTAACGCCACTCAGCAATATTACAGCTATATGACGGCGGTCTGTAAATAATCGAGTCTTGACCAGACAATCCAGTGATTGATATCATGAGCATCAATCCACGCATTTGGGATCGATGACATGCATCAACCAAGTCAGCGAGCCTGACCACCCGATCCCGTTAGTCGCCTTTTACGACAAGCATAGAAGACAGGTGTAAATAAAATACTACACTGTATTACTTTTAATACTTATTACTAATTTTAATACTTATTATACTGATAATACTTAGGTATAACATAGATCTGACATTGTAATTTAAAGTTTACACTCAAGGAACCACACCTTCACCCTAGACTGTCCAGTGTCCTCAGGTATCCAACCTATTATATTTCTATTCTAGTACGGCAATGCCTGGATCCATTCGCCATCACAGAGACTCGTGTACATCCGGGTTAGAATAGGTTTTCAAGCAACTCATGCTTGTGGAAAGAAGCGACTAACGGGATCGGGTGGTCAGGCTCGCTGACTTAATTGATACGTGTCATTGTATCCCAATTGCGTGGATCGATGCTGATTGTGTCAATCACTAGACTGTCTGGTCCGGACGCGATTATTTACAGACTGCCATCATAGAGCTGTAATATTGCCGAGTGCGGCGTTAAACAACAAACAAACATGATGTCAGTCACTGGATTGTCTGGTCCAATCAAGGTTATTTACAGACCGCAATCAGATAGCTGGAATTTTGCTCAGTGCGGCGTTAAACAGCCAACCAACCAAACCAACCCTTTTTTTAGTCTGATTCGAATGACACGACGGTGGCAACCCACCAATCAATGACACTCATGTACGAGAGACATTCTGTGTGGCGTTCCTGATAAGGGAAAGTGACATTGCCTCTCAAACGAAACTAATGAATCATGTATCGTGAAAGACTGGAGAGATAATACTATGGATGATGGAGCATGCTACGATATAGACTTACATCTTGGTCGAGTGAACCTTCCTTTTCCTTATAACCAATAACTATGGTTTTCTTTCTGTAGATGTAGCCCGTTTTGGGACAGTTTTGGTTTCTGTAGAATCTGATCTTGGTTCGATGTGTATCGCTTGTCGTCTTCAGGCTACCAGTTGCTGGCAAATTGTCCATCTGATCCGTGTGATCAGAGTATGTGTTGCTCCATGGGGCTTAGTTAGCATGCCGTCGGACTAACCTTCCATCTTTTAGGAAACCGAATAGCCAGATATCTGAAACGTTAATAGTCGATACAACCAAAGTTTCACTATTCGTATATACATTCAAAAGCTGCCATATAGTGAGTCACATATCGACCTCTCCTGTAAGTAAGATGGGGAAAGTAAGATTCAACATCGATTATACGATTTTCCCAGCATTTAGATAGTTGACCCAAAGCATGTGTCACCCAGCAATGGGGAGCATGGCGACCTCCCGCAGCATTACACATACTGAATGTTTCTTTGACAGGGAACCAACGGGTGAACAACATCGATCAGGCGATGCCTCAAGAGGCCAGCTCAAAGCCACAGGTGATCTGGGGCTATTGATATTATCTTGTGTCTATGCCTTTGATGATGTCATCCGGAGATGTGTTAATAATAATAATAATAATAATGATGATGATAACAATAAGAAATGATGATGATGATGATAACAGCCACAATAATAAATGATGATGACGACAATAATAATATATGATGATGACGACGATGATGATAACGACCACAATAATAAATGATGATGACGACAATAATAATAGATGATGATGATGATGATGATAACCACAATAATAAATGATGATGACGACAATAATGACAGATGATGATAACCACAATAATAAATGATGATGACGACAATAATAATAGATGATGATGATGAAATAAATAGTTTGCTGTATCCCCTAATAATGTGAATGTCTTTTTCAGTATGCGTCGCTGATGCTTTTCATCCTGTGTGCACACATCTGTGTGGCAGTTGCCTTCGCCTGTACAGTGGTGTGGCTGCTGGCGGCGGTGTGAAGACACAGATGAGGCCGAGAAGACATTTGTGCCTTGGACTGAGCATCATACTCACACATAAAGTGCTTAATATACTGTTAAACCTCGACTCGAAGTCATAACCAACATATCGACTTATCCGTTGTTCGGGACAAGCGGAGTGCCTTAACAGTGTTAAGCCATACAAACAAACAAAAACGAAAAGTTCAGCATAAGCTTAATCGGAAAATATGATGCGAGAAGATTTTTATTATATTAACTGATATTATGGTAACTGACTTCATGATGTACATTTAAAATTTTGTTCTATACTCTACTTCTATGTAAATAAATGTAACATATTATTTTAGATGTTGACTTAAATTGTTACATTGATGTGAATTTATGAATACGTATGAATACTAGGGAAGGGGTGCAATGTTTGGAGATCTCTAACAAGAAAGTCAACGCCCCTCACCCCACCCCCTCACCCCACCCCCGTTTGATACTAAACATTAAACATAATAAACGTTCGGAAATGGATTGGTGATCGAGTGCACACAACTTTGACTATCTCATTTGGTGACAGGGGCGGTGGGGTAGCCTACTGGTTAAAGCGTTCACTCGTCACGCCGAAGACCTGGGTTCGATTCCCCATATGGGTACAATTTGTGTCCCCACATGGGTACAATGTGTGAAGCCCATTTCTGGTGTCACCGTTGTGATATTCCTGGAATATTGCTGAAAGCGGCGTAAAGCCATACTCACTCACTCACTCATTTGGTGATACAATTTTAACATTATTATACGATTGCACGTCTCCGAAATGCTGCATCCTCGCGTGAGCCGGCGTCTGCATGATATATTTAAAAAGTTATCATCCTGATCTCTGTGTAATATCCTGTTCATTATTCCATGATCTTGTTAATAAATGTGTCTCTTTGCAATTGTCTTTTTTTTCGCGTGCGTGCGTGTACGTGACCATGGTAATCAGGTTGATTCCGTTCCCATTATAACGGTAAGTGATAATGTCCCTTTGACTGTCGACATCCCAAACATAAATGTCCGGAATGGGGGGGGGGGGGGGGGGGGGTCCGGATTATCATTGTCCGAACTACGATCTCACAGTGCAGTGAAATGGTAGCCAAGGTAACGCTTACACAAGAGAAATTATTTTGGATTTATTGTGGCAGCAAGAGGTAACACCCTTTTTGAACACAGAAAGCGAATATGACATAGACGATAGTGTCCGCCGTTGAAGGAAGCGTCGGTAAAATCCACATTTAATCCTGTGTTGTTACGAACGCTATTGCCAAACTGCGAAAATACATGTTTCAAATGACATGTATGTGCGGATAGAAGTTTCAAATACATGGTGCGCCGTCTGGGTGTCGGGGTAGAAGTGATTATCAGTGATCCATTCATGTCATTGTCACCGCCAGTTTGACTTCTACGCCCAATTGAATCTGTTTCGTGGGATGATTAAGACGGTTTGTACTCTGGTTAGGACGTTTTATGTTTACACAGTGAGTAAACATGTATAAAGGAATAACATCAGAGTTCTAAGTAATATTATAATATAAGTTTATTTTTTACTTGTTGAAGTATATATGTTCTGGAACTAATGATAATTTGTCATATATATGTACTTAAGTGGATTCTGTGCTTTGGGGTGGCCTATTGGTTAAAGCGTTCGCTCGTGACGCCGAAGATCCTGGTTCGATTCCCCCACATGAGTACAATATGTGAAGCCCATTTCTGGTGTCCCCCTCCGTGGTATTGCTAGCTCATTAAAGACAGGGCAAGGTGTGTACAGGTATAGCTCATTAAAGACATTATAAGGTATGTACAGGTGCAGCTTATCAAAGACATTATAAGGTATGTACAGGTATAGCTCATTGAAGATAATGTAAGGTGTTTACCTGTACTTTTCAGCAAAAAAAATAAATGTAATATATGTTGTAAGTAAATATAAATTCATCATCCAAAACTGGCTCCCACAGGAGATATCGCTTGGATGAGATCAAGCGATTTATTACTTGCCCGTGAAGAGATCACCCGTTTAATAAACATACAGCTTTATTACACATTGTGTAATACCAAAACGCGTGCTTATGTACTCTCGGAACACGTTTCACGAACAAATATTGAAAGCTCTCAACATCCCTTGGCTTATTCAACGACATTGTGTGTTGAGATGATAGATCACTGGGAGGAGCTTATGCACACTCGATGACCCCAGCAACCTTGTTGCTAGGCTGACGTCACATGGCATTGTTTCGCCGATGGATCGTGCAACAAAATTCCAGAAATTACGTCATCGGGTATTGTGACGTGATTGTAAACTTTGAGGTGCAAGGCCCCGTTCCACAAGGCGATCTACTGTAGCACAACGACAGTCGTTAGTCTCAGTTAAATTATGTGAGTTGTGATAGCCTTAGCACTACGATAATTTTGTGGGACGAACGCCTGAATTCTAAAGGTGGACCATTGTATGATATTAAATTCATACGTTTCAACTTTTGACGTGTTTGAAGTATTATTCTGTTAAACTCAATTGGATTATACCATGGATCGTGTAGGTGTCAGCCTATTTACACTCAACAGTATAATTCTAAAAACATTATAAATGACAAGTAATAAATAAAATACTAAACTCGCTCTCGTGTAAAACCAATTTTATGAAACTCGTGAATAGTTGTGGTATCTGACTCGCTTTCGCTCGTCAGATACCAGAACTATTCACTCGTTTCATAAAATTGGTATTACACGGGAGCTCGTTTAGTATTCTATATATCTACACTGTAGATATCGCTGCAATGAAATTACATCACAATGCTTTGCAGACTATTGTGACGTCACTGGTTACCATGACGTCACAATCAAATGACATCACTAATGGCTCTGCTTCTGAAGCTGTTTGCAGTACTTTTTACACTTAAGGCACTCTATATATTTCAGTAAAGGCGTTCCCAAATCATAGTGTGCGGCGTTTACGCGTGTGTATGTTTGCAGAAATGGGCGTGTGCCATTGTGATCAATCAAAGATGTAATGTTTACAGGTGAGGCTTATTGCATGTTATAGGTTATAGCTTTGACGCATGCTGACCTGGATGTATTAAGTATATTTACAAAATCATATAAACAGTTTTATATACTGGCATTGCTGTTGTATGGGACGCCTGTGCGTAAATGTTTGCATTAAAATAACATTGCTATCTGTCAAATAACATTGCTATCTGTCAATGGCTTTTGTTCATGGTGAATTCAGTATCGCAACGCCACTCCTGTAACCTATCATCTCCCTGGGTCAACAACACGGAAGGCTTCCTGTAGCACTAAATCACTCTTAAGCCGCCTGAGAATAAACATGTATCACATTGTGTGATTATTACTGAGGTGTTATCAAATTCATATCTAGGGATATTTTTAGGGATTGCAATGTTATCTAATTTTGCGACATATACGAATTATGGACATGTTCTTTCAGTTGTGACAAATCCTTGCATGTTGCATACAGGCCGTTCCGAAACAAAACGCCCCGTGTTAACAGCGTTAGAGAAAGGTTCGAATCCACTTTTGGTTGTGTGTTATGTCTATTCTTGGTGAACCGTACCCAATATTACCAGAAGCATGCTCCTAGCGGCGTAGGGTACGGGTGGCCCAGTCGGCTAAGGCGCCGCAATTCGCTGCGCAGAGTTGCGTCCCTTGGGTCCGCGAGAAACCTATGATTGTGGGTCCGCATCCAAGTTCGCCCCGATTTTGTTTCTAGGTTTGTTAGCACCATACCCGTGCTCGTGGGGTTCACCAAAGTTGTAAAAGTCCTGCATCACTTCTGGCTTTCCGCCCACATTAAGCTGACACACCGTGATATAACTGGAATAGTGTTAAAGCGGCGTTAAACCCAACTCACTTACTCACTATCAACGTTCTCACGTACCTTCACAATACAGTGTTACGAGGTGGTCTCTAAATAAAAACGCAAGTGTTAATCCAGATTCCGCTTCGTGCAGAACTAAATTGTGAATTCGGTAGACGACCACACAAGACCAATAAATAATCAACACATTATATTGAAACGCACAGTTTTAGTTTTACAACAGAAAAGGTCTCTACAATGGGTCAAAAGAGTGACAGCTGCACTTAGAAACAGGCTCTATAACACATGTGCACAAAAGAATGTGCAGAATGTGTCACTGTCGATTGTCATGAAGGAGGCACGCTCTACGTTCTTAAATCCGGACAAAAGTGTTAGAGGTGAGGTGTGGTGAGGTGAAATGGGGTTTAACGTCGCGTCCAAGATTATTGCACTTACATAGCGACGTGCATGCACGTGTGTGTGTGTGTGTGTGTGTGTGAGAGAGAGAGAGAGAGAGAGAGAGAGAGAGAGAGAGAGAGTGTGTGTGTGTGTGTGTGTGTGTGTCTGCTTGTACTAGTCCGGACTAATGCCGAGTTAATAGTGCTTGGCCACCGAGATACCATGCCGCAATTTAACATGAATACCCCACTCAGACACAGTATACTGACTCCGAGTCGACCAGTCCTTGTTTTAGCTCCTTAATGCCGAGCGCCAGACAGGGTAACAACAAATACCATCTTTTAATGTTTTTTGGTATAACGCGGCCGGTGATCGAACCACCGACTTTCCGCTCTTATGGAGGCAGTCGGAATAATGTTGGAAGCTGGCAGGTTTTTTAAGGTGTTTTTAATTAGTCCTCCCTCGTGGAACACGTGTACACGTACAGCCAGCCTATTAGAAAATGTCCCATTACGAAACTTCTCGATTGATCAAGCTTTCCTGTGTTTGTCAATAGCCAAGGGAGGTAACTCTAAATCACACTTACAATGTTACAATCAGGCCAATACACTATTTTAAGAGCGTTTCACTCATTTGCCGCCACTAACGACCCCCCACTTATGGCAATCTCTGCTGCACATAACACAAATGATGTCACATCCTACATCTCTTCATCTTCATCCAGAGTCTGGTGATTTATTTTATACTTAAGTCAGAGCACGTAGCATTTCTCGTGAAAGAATCAATCTGTCTGATTGACTTGCAAGTTGCCTTGTCCTGCCCGTGCGGAAATCATGGCGTCAGAGTATTCGCTTTGACGTTACGATTGACCCTGTTCGCACTCCGAATTGTTGACAGCGATGGCGACTTTAAGATAAACACAATAGGTCACAAATATTTCACCAAACCTAATTCTTAGTAACATGTCAACTCGTAATAATAATAGGACTGCGTGTGATTTAAAACGTTTTATTAGGCATATGAGGGACAATTAAATAGATTTAATCCAACAATGAATTTTTTAAAGGATATTTCATATATGATAGTTAAGGTCTGGCTGCTTGTACTAGTCCGGACTGATGCCGATTTATAGTGCTAGCACACTGAGATACCATGCCGCAGTTTAACATGGATACCCCACTCAGACACAGTATACTGACTCCGAGCCGACCAGTCCTTGTTTTAGCCCCTTAATGCCGAGCGCCAGACAGGGTAACAACAAGTACCATCTTTTAACGTCTTTTGGTATGACGCGGCTGGGGATCGAACCCCGGCCCTTCCGCTCTCCGGGTGGATGCTCTACCATTAGACCACAGAGGCGGTGAAAATCTCGACAGCAAATTGCTCAGTATTTGCTATATGGTGAATGTGCCAGATATAAATTCTATAGATTCTGCATTAGATTATGGCATGCCAAGGTATCCAAAATAGTGTCATACTATGCTCTTACAAGTAGCGAGTAATGGCAAAATAATATTTGTTGCTTCGATTTGGATCTGGCTGTTAATGCGAATTGGAAGCAATATGAAGTAAAGAATTGTTTTTCGGGGAATTTTGGGTAACATTAAGATATTTGTTTAAACAGGACTAGCACTCCTCCCTTTTCAGGAATTGTCAAACTTAACTATGGCAGACTTCCGTTTCAGTTCAAAATAGTTTCAAAATAGAAACTGGCAGGTATTCTCTTTGTTATACAAGTTAATTGACTAAATACCATTTGTGATGGTGTGAGTCCGATAATATTGTCCTAGTCTCAGGCTTTCTCCTCCTCATCATCTTCCCCATCATGGTAACTGCTTCCACTTTTGTCGATATCACTGAAACTGGTACTTTTTGTCAGTCTGTTAAGGCTCCCGTATCCTCTTCCTCGGGCATACGACAGAAGCGATGCTTCTGACATCTGGAAACCCCACATTGGTACACCTTCGCCACAAAGGAGCTCTTCTTCATTCCATGAACTGCCTTTGTGGCATCCCTCTTCGTTTCTTCCACGACCTGGAGAGCCCAAAGCATCGGACCGCCAACGATTTGTTGTCCTGGGCGTCAATGTTGATGCTGAACACTCCCCTTTCTCTAGCTGTCCATTACCTGGGCTGATTCTGTCTTTGTCTTCCTTCAGTAATACGTATTGATATGATCGTCGATACTCATTCTACAGATAGGACACAGGGACACAGATGATGAACAGGAACCACAGCAGGCAAGATGGCCACAGGGCAAGAAGGTCACCCTGACCTGGTTTTCCATACAAATCTTACAAAGATATCGATCACTAAGACGAACGTTTTCCTCGCGTAGTCTTTGAGCAGGATCTCTGTATTGTTGCCACATCTGATTTTTTGGTGTTGTTCCATTGATGTTCATAACGCATTGTTGAGAATTAGGTGTCTGAGAGGGGGATGTCAGTGCATTATAAGTAGGATCCATGTGTCTGGTGCCATTTACCATTACTCCGTGTTGAGTCGTTTGAGGTGCATCTGTTCTAGAAGCCACCAGTCTCTGTAAGGGTGTTTGAGGTAGAGCAGGAGCAGGACCTGGAGATGCTTGTTCTTCCTCCAGGGCAAGTACCATTGAGGCCAGTTCCGAGGCGGAGGGCAAGGTACCGTCGTCTTCCCTGAGGCAGGTTTCTACAGTTTGCGCGACGAGATCCTGGCTAAAGCCCATTTCTAGTACCGCCTGGACCGACTCACTTTCCATATGATGAGTGATATTATCCTGAATCGTCCGCCTTGCTTGTGAAGGAGGAGGACTCGGAGGGACCTTGGATTGGATGGCATCTTCATCTTTGTTACAGCTGAAACATTAATGTGCATCTGCAATATTCAGGGATGAAGGTGTTACGTTCAATGCTGTTTGACATCAACAACAAGCCACGTTGATGGCTTTGGAGTGTCTGTGCATATTTCTGTCCATCATTATCTGGTTCACGGTTTACACTTCAACAGCATTCAACAGGTTCATTGAAGATTACGTATGGTCCTGAGATTTGCCATGAGTGACCGGTTCGCCCCGATTATGTTTCTAGGTTTGTCAGCCACATACACCTGCTCGTGAGTTTCACCGAAGCGGTAAACGTCTAAGACCTGCATCACTTCTGGCTTTCCTCTTACATTAAGCTGTCACGCTGTGATATAACCCAAATACTGTTCATAGCGGCGTTAAACACAACTAACTCACTCACTCACTCAACTGTTCATGCAATTCAAGGTGAAGTGAGGTGTAATTGGGTTTAACGTCGCGTCCAAGATTATTGCACTTATATAGCGACGTGCATGTACGTGTGTGTGTTTGTGTGGCTGCTTGTACTAGTCCGGACTGATGCCGATTTATAGTGCTAGCTCAATGAGATACCATGCCGCAGTTTAACATGAATACCCCACTCAGACACAGTATACTGACTCCGAGCCGACCAGTCCTTGTTTTAGCCCCTTAATGCCGAGCGCCAGACAGGGTAACAACAAGTACCATCTTTAAACGTCTTTTGGTATGACGCGGCCGGGGATCGAACCCCGGACCTTCCGCTCTCCGGGCGGACGCTCTACCACTAGACCACGGAGGCGGTCCATAAATGTCCAGAATGGGGTGTGTCCGGATTATCATTGTCCGAACTACGATCTCACAGTACAAAAGGAAATGCAGGATTGATGCTTGCATCACAGAGGACACATTGTAATTGGCTAAGAAACCGGTTTCCAGACCTTTTAGCGAATGTAAAGAATATATGAAGCGCTAAAGAGGTGGAAAGCAAACTAACACCGAAACTTGATGACTGTAAGCACGGAGCCCTACACCACTGCTTGAGTTTGGGGTTGGTAAACACATGCAATTATTGATGTTGTGAGAGCCATACACCCATGACATGGACAATGGAGATTTGTAATGACTGTGGAAATGTTTTTGTCGGTTTGAGGTACACCTTTACCAATATTCGAGCTATATTACAGCATGGTGCATCCAAAATGGGTTGCACTCAGTTGCTAATTTGGGAATATAATCCGGAGCTTTGACAAGCTATCAGTTTAGACCCTGTGCTCAACTTCAACCACTGTGCTATACATTTACAGGGAAGTCAAGGACACATCATCTCTCCCCAGGAACACGGCTCAAAATAGCGCCACGTTGGTTGCATTGGTGAATGCAAAGTGAAAATAGGCTTTATGTCATCTCAACCGACTTGTATAATCCATTGCCTTATTTGATAGTGCATCAATGTGTGCATTACTAGTCATTTCATGTTAATGTAGGTTACGGCAGTGCTATATGTATGTTTTACAGTGCACCTATTATTACCTTCGTGTGCTCTGTTTTGTTATACAGTCAACTACGGTTATAACGAACTCGCTTATAACGAACTGACGGATATAACGAACTTACTTTTTGGTCCCGACTATTTGCTGTAGTTATGCTGTGTATATGCTTATAACGAACTACGGTTATAACGAACTTAAATTAGAAGTCCCTTTGAGTTCGTTATAACCGAGGTTTACTGTATTATAAACTGATGTTTTGTGCCTGGAAAGTTTTCTGCTCAACATGTCAAATGTTTAATAGAACAACTACCATCCCATAGGACGTCAACATAGCCTACAGTTTGGGTACACGAGTCTTCAGCTGTCACATTCTTCATTGCAAAGTTGATCAACGAGGAATAAAGTCTTGAGACAGGGTACACGAGATGTAAAGCCGCTTACTCTTTCTTGCAAATTTGCAACATATATCACAATTATTAACTTTCATTTTAAAGCTATCGTTTGATAGATGATTTATCATCCGTGCTAAAGAGTGAGTGAGTTAGGTGAATGTTGGTTTACGCCGCAGACAGCAGTCAGCAATACCCACATTATTAAGTTTAGGTCAGACAAACCGGTGGTTGACAGCGTGAGCATCGACCCAAATTATCATTGAACACAATGACCCAGCTAGGACGTTGTAAATATAAAGCGTCAACGCCAGAGAATAACCAGTCTCGATTATCCGCCTAAATAGATTCCATTGGCCTTAAAGGCAAAATAGCGGTTAACATTATATGATGGATTACTGAAAACCAGTAATGACACCAGGTGTTCGCGAAAGGGAAAGCATGTCTTGCACCTCTTTAATTGGCCTTTACGATAAGCATGCTGGGAGCGATGCTCCCCCGGAATCTAATGGGGACCGTGCTATAAGTCCGACTGTTAATCAGATACTGTTTTCGTTAAGAATATACTAATGACAAACCTGTTTGAAGCTTTAATAGTTCCCTGATTCGGCAAATCATTCACAACATCGGCACCCATACACAGTTTGATGTAGAGACAAGATGGAGAGTTCTGTGCATGGGTCATCCAAGGGTCATCGTCGTCTAACCAATTATACAACTTTACTTTACAATAAGCACACTGGACGCGGTCAGGCTTCTCAACGCATGGCGTATGATAGAACCCAGCTTCTGACAGTGTCTTAGGGGTTTGAGGTAGGTGAAGTGGCCAGTTGATAAATGTCCTTAGACGATTATCTTCAACTGTTAAATCTGCGTTACCGACGGGTTTGTCGTATGATTGCGCACTTAATGATGTATTAGCTGATATAGTTCTGCATTGATGATGAGGCTGGTTTGTGTGGTATAACGGTACACGTACATCACAACCCATAGGAATATTACCAGCATTAAGTCCCCGAATGAACCTGCAGTGAGGAAAGTGTCTTGTATGCTCATCGAATGGAATGTCCGACTTTTGCCATTTTTTCAACACACCATGACAGAAAGCACACTGTACCTTATCTAGATAGCCCGTATAAAACAGTCCGTTTGCTGCAAGGTCGACGGATCGTTGTATAGATCCATACGCCCATCTTGAGAACGTCCCCAGTCTACACCGTTCCGACTTCATGTCCATTCTGGCCATTGACAGCAGAGTATTAACACACACAAATATGTAGAGAATCACATTGTTTAAGATAATATGTTCACAGTAACACTGAATATATCGCAGCATGTGTAACAGCGCGTCCGAAGCCGACAGCGACAAGGCAGATTATGAGATTGCTATTTATACGTACAAGGGGATTCCCCTTTAAGGCTCGAGGGATATGGAGCGAGTCAGAGAGGGAGACAGAGAGAGAGAGAGAGAGTGAGTGAGAGACACACAGAGACACACAGAGAGTAAGTGAGACACAGAGTGAGAGAGAGAGAGTTAATGAGAGACACACAGAGACACACAGAGAGTAAGTGAGACAGAGTGAGAGAGAGTGAGTGAGAGACACACAGAGAGTAAGTGAGACACAGAGTGAGAGAGAGAGTGAGTGAGAGACACACAGAGACACACAGAGAGTAAGTGAGACACAGAGTGAGAGAGAGAGTTAATGAGAGACACACAGAGACACACAGAGAGTAAGTGAGACAGAGTGAGAGAGAGTGAGTGAGAGACACACAGAGAGTGAGACACAGAGTGAGAGAGAGAGTTAATGAGAGACACACAGAGACACACAGAGAGTAAGTGAGACAGAGTGAGAGAGAGTGAGTGAGAGACACACAGAGTAAGTGAGACACAGAGTGAGAGAGAGTGAGTGAGAGACACACAGAGACACACAGAGAGTAAGTGAGACACAGAGTGAGAGAGAGTGAGTGAGAGACACACAGAGAGTAAGTGAGACACAGAGTGAGAGAGAGAGTGAGTGAGAGACACACAGAGAGTAAGTGAGACACAGAGTGAGAAAGAGTGAGTGAGAGACACACAGAGACACACAGAGAGTAAGTGAGACACAGAGTGAGAATGAGAGTTAGTGAGAGACACACAGAGACACACAGAGAGTAAGTGAGACACAGAGTGAGAAAGAGTTAGTGAGAGACGCATAGAGACACACAAAGAGTAAGTGAGACACAGAGTGAGAGAGAGTGAGTGAGAGACACACAGAGACACACAGAGAGTAAGTGAGACACAGAGTGAGAATGAGAGTTAGTGAGAGACACACAGAGACACACAGAGAGTAAGTGAGACACAGAGTGAGAGAGAGTGAGTGAGAGACACACAGAGACACACAGAGAGTAAGTAAGACACAGAGTGAGAGAAAGAGTGAGTGAGAGACACACAGAGACACACAGAGTGTAAGTGAGATACAGAGTGAGAGAGAGTGAGTGAGAGACACACAGAGAGTAAGTGAGACACAGAGTGAGAGAGAGAGTTAGTGAGAGACACACAGAAACACACAGAGAGTAAGTGAGACACAGAGTGAGAGAGAGTTAGTGAGAGACACACAGAGACACACAGAGAGTAAGTGAGACACAGAGTGAGAGAGAGAGTGAGTGAGAGACACACAGAGAGTAAGTGAGACACAGAGTGAGAGAGAGAGTGAGTGAGAGACACAGAGACACACAGAGAGTAAGTGAGACACAGAGTGAGAGAGAGTTAGTGAGAGACAGAGAGAGACACATAGAGACACACAGAGAGTAAGTGAGACACAGAGTGAGAGACAGTTAGTGACAAACAGAGTGAGCGAGACACAGTGTGAGAGAGAGTGAGAGAGACAGAGGAGAGACAGAGTGTAAATCACTTTGTTAACATAGTGCCTACAATGCAATACCAAACAGCATCCTTTCTTCTTGATGATTTTATTGATGTCGTTATTACCTTCTCGTCATCATTAAATCTCAAAACTCATTAACTTCAAATTATAATCATGTGGTGTTAGTAGTTGTTAAAGGTCATCCTGGCGGACCTCTGACATTGTGGCAATTAAGCAGTTTGTCGGAGTTGCTACATTTTTTTAAAATGAGCGAGTTTATGTTTTACGTCACACCGGCAATATCTCAGCCATGATACATTTCCTTAAACATTCACACATGGCGTAAAGACATCCCAGGCAATCGGCCTATATGGGTTATATTATCTATCATATCTACATAGTCTGCAGTCCAATGGGAAACACAAACATGATACGGATAGATTTATTGGTATACGATACAACTGAATATTATAAATGGAATCCTTTTTCAAATAATCTTAATCACTTACGATGCTTAATCACGCAGGTCAATACTACTTTTGATCGCTGCGCGGAAGGGTGGATCTCGGGGCAGTACCGTATTCTAAGGAAGGTCAGGTGACCCTTTCCCGACCAATGAAAATGCAGCAATAATTTGTAAATGTTATAATTGCATATTTTATGCTGGGGTTGATAAACTTGTTATTATTTGTCATAAAATCATGTTTCAAAATAACACAATACGATGAACTCATTGTGTTGACTATAGACAAGGATATTATATATTTATTTGGAAGGATATATAAACATAGTGATGCTATTTTAGATTAGTATTATGATTCATTCTACCATAAATTTGGGGAAGGCCCGAATCTGATGGTCGATGGGAGATTTCAAATCATAATTAATCTCATTCAAACATGAGACGTTTAAAAGTCTGTCATACGGATCCTGAAACAAATATATCTAACAAAGCCCACGCAAGTCTATAACAGTGGGCAAGCCAAGATTACTGCCGTATTTGAAAATGAAGAGAGCCTCTTTTTATTATATTTTTTAAAGATAATTTATCAACTGTTTTTTTTTCTGTTAGATAATGTTCATGTCAGAGACAAGATGTTAGTCTGAAGACAGGCCGTATCTTTCTGTTGCGTTCGGAAGGAACG
This sequence comes from Haliotis cracherodii, assembly GCF_022045235.1. Taxonomy (NCBI): domain Eukaryota; kingdom Metazoa; phylum Mollusca; class Gastropoda; order Lepetellida; family Haliotidae; genus Haliotis; species Haliotis cracherodii. The sequence goes on from NW_027266343.1 coordinate 38,382,612, forward strand.
TTATGTTTCAAATATTGATTTGTTTCAAATAAAGAACACAAGTTACTGAGCTGTGACCCGCTAACAATGGCATCACGTATCAGCAGAAAGTACTAACAAATAGGTGCATGCAAGGGGGGTGAGATGGGGACTAACGTTGCGTCCAAGACTATTGCACTCACAATGGATATAGCGACGTTCATAGGCGTGACAGTGTTGAGAACAATCTATTTTCCAACAACTATATCCAACACACTACTTAGTCACTGAGCACCATCAAACAATCTATTCATTTTTACTATTAACACAAAATGTTTGACGTTTGAGGATGTTCTAAAAAATAAATTATTCATTTTTACTAACACTGCCAACAAACCAATCTTTTTACTAACACTGCCAACAAACTATTCATTTTTACTAACACTGCCAACAAACTATTCATTTTACTAACACTGCCAACAAACTATTTATTTTGGGCATATTTTGGCAAACTGACACACACAACCCCCATACATTACGAAACACCCCAAACCCACACCCTTACAAGACAAGACAATTTATTCAGTATAGAGGCCAATGGCCCAAATACAGACATATAAAGGTTTCATTTCTTAGCGCTACTATACATACACACATATACACACCCTCATACCAAATGTATGTGTTACTTTTTGTTGTTGTTATTTTTAACCTCATCCTTCTTGTTCACAGGGGGGCACGGGTGGGCCCAGTCGTCTGAGGCGCCGTGATTCGCTGTGAAGAGTTGCGCCCTTGGGCACGCCAGAAACCTATGATTGTGGGTTCGAATTCCGGTTCGCCCCAATTATGTTTCTAGGTTTGTCAGCACTATACCCGTGATCGTGGGTTTTACCGAAGTGGTAAACGTCTGAAACCGGCATCACTTCGGGCTTTCCTCCCACATTCAGCTGACACGCCGTGATATAACTAGATAGATAAAATACAAAAGTCCAAAGATGAGCTGTATATATATATATATATACACACACACACACACACACACACACACACACACACACACACACACACACGCGCGCACACACGTGTATGTAGGAGAAGTATTTAGAGGTGCAATTAGTAGTAGGATGTCAAATACAGACACAAACATACACACATATATAGCTCAGACACACATATCGTATGAAGCATTCTTTGAAAGTAGGTATATTTGGTATACGTGGTATTGAACATATTTCTTATTTTTTGCACATAAAAACAGAGATCACTTATTGTTTGTGTATTTGGAGTGTTCATAATATTTATGAATATGTTTACTGCACTGTCATTTCTGATGTATTTACTAATATACCTTTTTTCTAATATAGGTCTATGCATCACGTACAAGTCAAACACGATTCTCGTCTTCTAAGTACATTTTATTCATGTAGCCCTTTAGGGGGCGGTCTGGTAGCCTAGTGGTTAAAGCGTTCGCTCGTCACGCCGAAGACACGGGTTCGATTCCCGACATGGGTACAATGTGTGAAGCCCATTTCTGGTGTCCCCCGCCGTGATATTGCTGGAATATTGCTAAAAGCGGTGTAAAACCATACTCACTCACTCACTCACTCATGTAGCCCTTTAGGAAAATCAAAAGGAATGCTTCCTAATCAACCAAGTCAGTGAGACAGATAACCAGATCCCGTTGGTCGTCTCTAACGACAATCATGGGGTGATAAAGACCAACTGTAACCTAGATCTCCAATGCAGTCATAGCTATAAGAACATTTATTCCACTAATGGGTATCAAATTGTAAAGAGACAATCAGTCAAAGCAGGTATTTTAGAGGGGCTGACGTAAACAATCTACTACACGTTAGCAACATGATATCAGTTACGAAACCTACCCATGTTGATCCCCGTATCTCAAACAGACACGTAAGCGTTATTATTAGTCAGACAGGTTAACAGCCTACACAGGTAGACACGACCTGTCATCACTGTCATACTTATTTTCATAGACATACCTCAAATACTAGTAACTAAATATTTTGTTGTTTAACGCCGGACTCCACTAGTCCAGCTATATGACGGCGGTCTGTAAATACTCGAGTCTGGATCAGATAATCCAGTGATTGACATCACGAGCATCGATCTACGCAATTGGGATACGATGATATGCGAATCTGACCACCCGGACCCGTTAGTCGCGTCTGTCGGCAAACATGGGTTGCTGAAGATCATTTCTAACCCGTATCTTCATAGGTTCGTAAGACAAGATAATAGCGTGGCATACACTAGCACTGATAAACTGCCCAGCCGAGGAGGTCCATGAAATGGATTATTTTTGCCATCACCGTGCCATGGTATCTTCGTAAGTAAAAGCGACATAATCCTTTTCATAATCATACGAAAACTTCAAAACAGATTCCATTGTACGAATCTGACTATATCATAAGCATGCGTTTATGAATCACTGTGTACTAGTGATGATACCAGGTGTTCGCGAAAAGGGGAACCCATCCTGCTCCACTGGTGGCATCCGTAACAAACACATGCAACGGCAAGTCAATTGTTCACTGGAAAACACGAAAACGTATGGAAAGTTTATATGTATACAACACGTGGAACGAATGCGTATTGTTGTCAATATACAACCCTTAGGATTGTTTAGGGTGATAGCATGGCTTGATTGTTTTCACATAATAAGATTTATGATTAATAGACAATAATTCACTTGTTTATGTTTCAATTTGGATCATGTACATGTCAACAGTTATTAGTTGACAAGGTTCAAAAGCCTGACAAGAATTGGTTTGTGTGGTCAAGACTCGCTTGTTTACCGGCCGTCGTCAACCAGTGAAGATCCGAGGTAGAATAGGTCTTCAACAACCCATGCTTGCCCTAAAAGGCGACTATGCTTGTCGTAAGAGGCGACTAACGGAATCGGGTGGTCAGGCTCGCTGACTTGGTTGATGCATGTCATCGTATCCCAATTACATGAATCGATGCTCATGATATCAATAACTGGATTGTCTGGTCCTGACACAATTATTTGCAGACCGCCGTCATATAGCTGGACTATTGCTGAGTGCGGCGTTAAACAACAAACAAACAAACCGTCGTATGGTATTAGTGAGGCTAGAATTTCGCCGATGCGAATTTAAACTCACGCACTCATTCTAATATCGACAGTTACAGCCAACGGAAACCATTGTAGGTAACTGACAACGGTTCCTATCGTTTGTCCTGAATAGATCCAACGCTAAGATATTTGGGAGTTCAACACTGAACAGTTGGTTGGTAAGTAGTAGGTAATATCGGAACACAATCTTCGGAAATTAGGCAAATTTCGAACAACGACTTAGACACGCAGTCACGTAATAAATCGTGATGAACCTAAGTATCGGCTAAGTCTAGCAGGGACCAAGGCTGGTCAAAATACAGCTGTGACGTCATTCTATTGTTTCAACTGTAGATTATCTGTAACGAATTCACAGTTTATTGCATGCTCATGCATTGATTTGATGCAATAGATCACGAATTTACTGGCTACAGTGATCTAATCCCACAAAATGCACGCACGCACGCACGCACGCACGCACGCACGCACGCGTGGAGCGCGAATAAAGGGTTAGCAGCATGGATGTCAATGCACGAAGTTAAAGATTATCATGTATGACGAATATACTGCATGACATTTCCGGGCAGGATATTGTGTTGTATTTATCTTCATATATATTTATTAAATATGTTAACTTTCTGGTTGTATTTTAAATATCATTTAGCAGTATTGTGTTACTGACTGAGTGAGTATGGTTTTACGCCGCTTTTAGCAATATCCCAGCAATATCACGGCAGGGGACACCAGAAATTATTTTGTTACTGATATTCGTTCCAAATGTTGATTCTCGCTAGCGTCGCTGATTCATATTTGTAACGAATGCACAGTTACCTGTGCACTTTCCTTAACATTACCATTTCCAGGACGTTATTCATAATTTTGAGATTCATTACTAAGAAGCTCGTCAGGATTGTTTATTATTACATTTGTAACTTTATTTTTCATATGAGTTTAGAACATAATGTCATGACAGTGCTTTCATAAAATATCTTTAAAAAGTCTTAATCCCAAATCCGTAATAATGCAAACACAAAGCAGCCATAGTCGTTAAATAGAAATGTTCGACCATATTACTGTTATCTAGAGAAGCGAGCCGTGAGTGGTGAGTTGGGTTTAACGCCGCTTTTAACAGTATTCCAGTTATATCACGGCGTGCCAGCTTAATGTGGGAGGAAAGCCTGAAGTGATGCAGGTCTCAGACGTTTACCACTTCGGTGAAACCCACGAACACAGGTATGGTGCTGACAAACGTAGAAACATAATCGGGGAGAACCGGGATTCGAACCCACAATCATAGGTTTCTGGCACAGCGAATCGCGGCGCCTTAGACGACTGGGCCACCCGTACCCCCCTTGTAGTGATGAAGAAACCATACTTTGTTATTTTATTTTAGGAATGCCTGGTACCTGAGGAGCTGCGAATACCGCGTCTGAATACGCCGGACATGCGAATAGAATACGCCGGACATGCGAATGCCGTGTCTAATACGCTGGACGTGTGAATACCGCGTCTGAATACGCCGGACATGCGAATAGAATACGCCGGACATGCGAATGCCGTGTCTGAATACGCCGGAAGTGTAAATACCGTGTCTGAATACGCTTGACGTGTGAATACCGCGTCTTAATACGCTGGACGTGTGAATACCTTGTCTTAATACGCTGGACGTGTGAATACCGCGTCTGAATACGCTGGACGTGTGAAAACCGCGTCTTAATACGCCGGACGTGTGAATACCGTGTCTGAATACGCTGGACGTGTGAATACCGCGTCTTAATACGCTGGACGTTTGAATACCGTGTCTGAATACGCTGGACGTGTGAATACCGCGTCTTAATACGCTGGACGTGTGAATACCGTGTCTGAATACGCTTGACGTGTGAATACCGTGTCTTGATACGCTTGGCGTGTGAATACCGTGTCTTAATACGCTGGACGTGTGAATACCGTGTCTTAATACGCTGGACGTGTGAATACCGTGTCTGAATTCTCTGGACGTGTGAATACCGTCTCTGAATACGCCGGATATGTGAATACCGTGTCTGAATACGCTGGACGTGTGAATACCGTGTCTGAATACGCTGGACGTGTGAATACCGTGTCTTAATACGCTTGACGTGTGAATACCGCGTCTTAATACGCTGGACGTGTGAATACCGTGTTTTAATACACTGGACGTGTGAATACCGCGTCTGAATACGCTGGACGTGTGAATACTGTGTCTGAATACGCCGGACATGTGAATACCGTGTCTGAATACACTGGACATGCGAATAGAATACGCCGGACATGCGAATAGCGTGTCGGAATACGCTGGACGTGTGAACACCGTGTCTGAATACGCTGGACGTGTGAATAACGTGTCTAAATACGCTGGACATGCGAATGCCGTGTCTGAATACGCTGGACGTGTGAATACCGTGTCTGAATACGCTGGACGTCTGAATACCGCGTCTTAATACGCTGGACATGTGAATACCGTGTCTGAATACGCTGGACGTGTGAATACCGTGTCTTAATTGCCGGACATGTGAATACCGTCTCTGAATACGCTGGACTTGTGAATACCGTGTCTGAATACGCTGGACGTGTGAATACCGTGTCTGAATACGCTGGATGTGTGAATACCGTGTCTGAATACGCTGAATTGGTCGGCAATGATTTTACTACTTTTGCGTTACGTTTATTATAGGGTATATATTGTTGTTGTTTTGATTGTTATTTAAGTACTTTAAATCTGTTAGTAATACGAATATGTTATCTGAATGATTCAAGCAAATACATGTTAATAGCTACTCATAAAATATATACTCCACTCCACTTAAAAGCTAACACATTGTTATGCAATGGTTGTATTTTACATATGCCTTCTTGAGATATTTAACCCAGTCTATGAGAAACGCATTGTGTATCCCTGTACCTCCGTGGGAGAGTCAAAATACGAAAGTCGCATCGGCAAAAGTATAACCCTAAAGTTCAAGTGTGAATAGAGTTTTACTTCAATAAAACTGTTTCGAGACAACATCGGGCTCACAGCGTTTGGTTAAACATGTAGAAGGTATTCCTTCCAAAACGTTCACGTAAGCTTTATTATTAGGACACACATACGTCTCCCACGGTGCTATTAAATGTCACCTGAAGTATGTCCTTACGATAAGGATATCTAAATCCCACAACCAGTCTACTTATCTTTTAAAGGCAAAATGCCAATCTGGCAAGAAAGAAATATCACTGACAATTCACACCTACATTCATACATCATAGAAATATAATTCATAGAAATCCCTTAGATTGGCAATAAATCTCCATGTAATCGTTTCTGAAGATTGATTCATGGAACTGTTTGATCGAATATAATCGTGGTATAAAAATATTCATACACCCGAGACACCCCTGAAGATTTGGTTTAGAATAGGTCTTCAGCAACCCATGCTTGCGGTAAAAGGCGATTGTGTTTGTCGTAAGAGGCGACTAACGGGATCGGGTGGTCAGGCTTGCTGACTTGGTTAATGCATGTTATCGTATCTCAATTGCGTGAATCGAATCACTGGATTGTCTGGTCCAGACTCGATATTATATGGAATATTGCCGAGTGCGGCTTTAAACAAAAAACAAACACACATAAACCCGAGTTCACACACTACAATGCTACTACTGCGTAAAATAAGCTAATAAATAGACAGAATAAATATTACATCTTTCGACAGGAGCAAAACGGCGATCGCCTACGTGTTAACATCATTCATTTGTGTATGATACCGTTAGATAATGAGGAACTTGCAAAACAGTCATTTAAGATACGTCATGTACATCAGCAACCAATAAAGTCACAAATCCATTGCCATAATAATAATAATAATAATATAGCGACAAAACCATTTCCATATCCAATAGAAATATCTGAATAAAGCAGAGTCGATTGTACAATACCGACTACAACATGAGCATGTGTTTATGAACCACTGTCAAATAGTAATGATACCAGGTGTTCGCGAAAATGTGAGCGTATCCTGCCCCACCGGTGGCACCCGTCACAAACACATGCAAAGGCAAGTCAATTGTTCACCTGAACAAAAACGGGAACATATGGTCAAAATAGGGACTTTGATAGGACATCATTTGGCCACTGATACGTCAAATTTGGAAATATCTAACATGACAGCTTTTGAAAACTTTCAAGGCCTTGAATATTGTAACCCTGATCAAACAACTTTTGAACAAGAGTTGCATAAAGCTGCTGGAATAATGCTTGGCATAAACGGTAAGTTGACTTTTGGAAAGTTGAATTCATCCTTCTTGTCATACATTTTCTTTTGTCACTCTGCATAGATCTGAACATGAAACAGATGAGGTTGTTTTGCTGGTCTCGTTTATTTTTTAACTTCTTTGATGGGCATTAAGAAGCACTTACTTGATAACAGTGTAAGAATCTACGCCGAAACGTCGCTCTTAATTGTAATAAAGAAGTTGTTCATCCATAAATCCTGCCCTTACTTCGTTTATTTGTCGTTCACGAGGGTGAAGGGAATCCCACCTTAAAGATCTTGGCCAAATTCACTTGTTTTGATTTTGCCAATCCGAGAATAGCTCAACTGGTGCCCATGGGGATGCCTACTTCTTGACTAAATGTATTGAGGAAGTCCAGCATTTCACATTTTGTTTTCTCAGTAAACTTCAGATGACATTTAGTTTCATTTTTGACAAATTGTCCTGAACCTTTTGAAATAGAAATTAAACTATATCTATGGTCAAGATGCTTAGCCCCATGTAATAAGAATGACGTTTTTCCTAAAGTTTTTCGGGTCTGATTGTTGTTACAAAGTTGAAAAAAACAAATGTTTTGTTAAAATTTCTATGATTGTAAATCCTTGTGTTTTTAGAAGCAACTTGGTATTAATTCCACTTGTCTCAAATACTTTCTCTGAATATAAATAAAAGCGAGAAAACCCTTTCGACCTTCATAAGAAATCTCTGCCAAAAACAGTCAATTGTCGACTATATCCTGGGCATATATTTATGAACCACTGTCAGCGATTAACTTAGAAACTGCCAGTTTCAGTCCACTAATCCTAATTATGATAACATATAGCAAACCCCTTATAAATGGCAAATTTCTGCTAGTCCTTATGATACCATAATTATTGGGCAGTCTGACTATAGGACTTAAGCCAGTTTCTAACGTTGACTGTCAAATACAGAAAGTCCTTCCTCCGTTGTATTAAGTATTATGGTTAAATGTGAGACAGAGATTTGGTGGTACATCAGCCTTGCAATTTGATATAAATTATCTCGCTGTGTTCGTTTATGTTTATGGAGCTTTGCAATCCAGTACAAAACTGTACGGACATGTCTTCAGATTTTAATGTTGTCTGCCTGTTAAATGTTGATAGTATTTATGCGTGGTTTGGGCAAATGTCTTCCTCAGTTAAAATACTGGCCTTATAGGTGTCATTATTAGATATATCATTTACATCGTAGTTGTGTTAATGCTTATGACGATGATCATGTTATTGGATGCCTTGCCAGTGGGAACAACACTAAATACGTTGGCAGTCACACTCTGGATGACAGTGGGTTGTGACTGGAAGGGCAAGTTCCAATTCTGTTTCCTCTTGGCAACATCGCCACTTATTACAGCCACCTGTCCCGATACGGCAAGGTTATAAGGTGCATAATGTTTCGCTTTCCCCATAGAATGTATAGGTTTAAAGTTCTTTAACCGTCTAAATTTGATTACCTCGTAGATCTATCACGAGGGTCCATGGTGACGTCCATGCCACCGTTGCAGTCGAGCCAGTGTATGTCTGACTATACACAACGCCAACAGCAACACAAAGTATTTGTGTTCTTATATTTCACTTGAAATCATGAATGTTCTTAGAAAATGAAGTGTTCAACCATTCTGTAGATACATTTGTCAAAATGCATTCCATAAGGAATCTCCATATTGAGTCCAGTGTACGATTCCGACTACGTCATGAGCATGTGTTTATGATTCAAGATGAAATAGTGACCAGGTGTTCGCGGAATGGTGACCGCATCCTAACCCACCGGCAAAGCTGAGGAATAAATAAATAAATAAATAAATATATATCATCCAGAAAGAGGAACGTACTGCTTTTAACAGTTTAATAAAATGCGCTTGTGTGTTTTTAGCTTGAAATACAATTTATGAAATAAAATCATACGAACTATAATTTTACATTTCGCGCGTGTAGTATTTGAGGTAATACCAAGATGTTCAAATCGGATCATAGGTACATTTTTCAAAGTCATGCCAATGCCTATCAAAAAAGGTCGATCTTGTTCTCATTTGACGCAATGTCAAGGCCAAATACTCACCAAGATATATTCACCCAGGTTTGCTGGTGGCTGCAAATAAAACAAACAAGAAATCGCTATTCGATAGTGATGTATTTGATGATTGTTTGTTTGTCTGGGCAAGACAATCCAGTGATTGACATCCTGAGCATCGATCAACGCAATTGGAATACGATAACATGCATAAACCAAGTCAGCGGGCCTGACCACCCGATCCCGTTAGTCGCCTCTTACGACACGCATAAACGCCTTACGGCAAGCATGGGTTGCTAAAGACCTTTTCTACCCCGGATCTTCACGGGTCGTGATGTATTTGAGACAGATTACGTATGCTGTGAACCTTATGTTTTTAGTGTTACGGGGACTAGTAACGTTTTGATAAGGTTTGTAATGTTTTGGATGTAGAAAATGGTAGATCTTATATTGAGATGAATTCCATGTATTTTGCTTGTACGTGAACATTATATTCAGCTCCGAAATGCGTGTCTCTTAAACAGCATATCAAGTCTCAAACTGTAATATCTTTGAATAAAATTATTTCATCTTAAAACTTTATGTTGTATATAACACGTTTATATTTATATAAAGTCAAACGGCGAAAAGAAACTTTATCGATTAGTTTATTGGCATGCGTATGTATGATCAGTGTATGTAAATTGTTATGTGTCTATGGCATTTTTACTGAATAATGTCTGTCTGTAATATTTTGGTCAAATCCGATTTTCAAGTGTATACTTTCTTTTTCTCGGCAGTTTATGTCTACAAAAAACTGTAGAATAATATTTAAAGTTTGCGTGAGAGTATTAAAAGAGATGTAGACCATCAAACAGGACGACCCTGAGATGAGTGAGTGAGTGAGTGAGTATGGTTTTACGCCGCTTTTAGCAATATTCCAGCAATATCACGGCGGGGGACACCAGAAATGGGCTTCACACATTGTACCCATGTCGGGAATCGAACCCGGGTCTTCGGCGTGACGAGCGAACGCTTTAACCACTAGGCTACCCGACCGCCCCACCCTGACATGAAGCCATGTGGAGTGCATGTGATGAGTGCCTCTGATAAGTTTTTCGACCTTATCATAGTGACACAAGCGATAAATACAAATGTTGGTCTGATTGACAAATGATCTGGTGAAGTAAGAATGATTTCAATGTGTGTGGTTGGTTGGTTGGTTTGTTGTTCAACGCCGCACTCAGCAATAGTCTGTATGTAAATAATCGAGTTTGGACCAGACAATCCAGTGATTAATATCATGAGCATCGATCCACGCAATTGGGATCGATGACAGGCATCAACCAAGTCAGCGAGCCTGACCACCCGATCCTGTTAGTCGCCTCTTACGACAAGCATAGTCGCCTTTTACAGCAAGCATGGGATGCTGACTACGGCAAAGTAACAAGTATATCGTTCATGTTGTAATTATAAAACAGTCGGAATGTATGCATGTATCACACAAATAAAATTCATCCCTTTTGCGCTGGTAACGAAAACGGCTTTGTTCATCAAATGTTGAAAAAAGACATCTGTAAAATGAAAGCACATCTGTTAATGCACTGCTATAAATAGACTCGACAGTAGTACAACTAAACAGCTATAAATAGATTCAATAGAACAACAACTGCACAGTTTATTCAATAAAGATTTTTTTGTAAAATATTTTCTTAGAACCACTTTACAGTTGTAAGGATTTTAACAACAGCGCATATGAGGGTGATTCATGGACGCATTCATAGTGATTCATAGTGATTCGTGGACGCACGCTTGTGACGTGGTCGGAATCGTAGAGCGGACTCTGCTTTAGTCGATATTTATTAAGATTATGGAAAAGGTTTTGCTTTTTATTCATGTTTTCGTCGTGTCTCAGCTATGATGACGACTTATTAATGTAACGTTTATTGATACTAAGATCCATATCAATATTAAAAGTCAAACTTTGTGAGCAAGACCGTCGCTTTGATTTCTTCGACTTTAATCACCAGAAGGGCTCTTTCCACAGTCATGATCAATATGATACTGATTCAGATTACGTTATTTTTTAACCTCAACCTTCTTGTTCACAGATCATTGATTAAACGATAGTAACGAACATACATATAAATATATATATATATATATATATATATATATATATATATATATATATATATATATATATATACACACACACACACACACGATATATATACGAACATACATATATATATATATATATATAAACACACACACACAGAGATTTGACTAGGCTTTCAGTAAAAACATATATAAAAACACAGAATTTTTCACTAAAAGCCTAGCTAAGTTTAGACCAGACTAAACCAAGAATGGTTCTTTGAATATGGTTCTTTTGAGAAAACACGTACAATTATTTCAAGGTAAGGTGTTAGTCTACCGCGGCAGCACGCTGTATGGATGTGTGGATTCACGATACATCTTATAGCATCTTCAACACTACCGTGATGTCTTCACGAATATCCAAGAACCCTTTCAGGGAGAATATAGTTATCTAGCATCGACATGTCATTAACGAATTCAGTCACCCTCATGGCTACATTGTGCCCATTGCAATGCTCCTGCTCCTGTTTTGAAAGGACTGCACTATGTATGTGCAGCATACATAACATCACAAGAATCTCCTCCAGATGCGAGAAGAATAGTGTTCTGATGTAGTATGTACAGGATAAACTATGGAATATTACAAGGGACATTGTCGCATTGTCGCCCTTGCCAAAACAAGCAATAAGTGTCAAAAGTAGCCAAAGCGTGACATTGCAAAAAGAGCAATTATTAATAACAAGTGGCCATGGAAAGGGTTTTGTCGCTTTCATTATTCCAGTTTAAATTTCACAATCTTATTTCTAGTTTCATGTCTTTGTTTCTCCAATGAGGTTTGTATGTTTATATCATCGTGCTGGCGTTGTAAAACGAATGTTATGGATAGCTGTTACATCTGTGTGATAAGTATATATGCGTTGGTATCTCAGAAAGATTTTACATTTTTTACCAATTACTATTATTACAATATGACGTCAATTGCTGTTCACAAATGACAAATTCACGGTTCAGAGCCTTCTGAATAAGCACAATAAATACTACCAGAAGCCATTGACATCAGGAGACACCAGCCAGCCATGATCTGTGACCAGGGAACATAGACAGACAGACAGACAGACAAATATGTTTATTTTCGTCTCACCGCTGTACATCCTAAAAAATGCATAAAATAGACGTTTATACATAAAAATAATAATACAGCTCCACTCGTATAAAGTTATGAGAGACGATACACAGAACTGGGTGATATATATAGAAACGTTTTACCCATAGGACAATAACTTTCTGCGTTGTAATATTAAAAAGCAGGTTTTAGCAGTGACATATACCTCGTGTTTAAAAAGGACACACAATTTCTCATTGTTTGTCAGGTTTAAAAATATTGACATTTTGGGCGTTAGACCCATAAATAATGTAGACCGTAGATCATCGTATAGTGGACATTCGAATAAAACATGTTTTTCATCTTCAATATGATCATTACAATTAAAACACACTCTGTTCTGGCGTGTACATATATATGGCCTCTGCCTCATATCATTCGGGCGGTCGGGTAGCCTAGTGGTTAAAGCGTTAGCTCGTCACGCCGAAGACCCGGGTTCGATTCCCGACATGGGTACAATGTGTGAAGCCCATTTCTGGTGTCCCCCGCCGTGATATTGCTGGAATATTGCTAAAAGCGGCGTAAAACCATACTCACTCACTCATATCATTCATTCACCTGATGAAGGAGTAAGCATAAATCCGAAACGTTGTGTTCCTCATAATATAATAAAGAAGTTGACATCAATAAATTCTCTTCCTTAATCAATACGTTGTCATATCGATATGACTAATACACATGGTGACAGAGGCAATTGTATCCTACGTTATATATAGATCCAACTTAAGGACACTTTAAGATGAGATCATGTTGGGGAGATATGAGAAAGTCACGCCCTTGGCTGCACAGTGATCGCAATCATCCGGGTAGTGACATGTAGTCCTTTCAAAGATGTATTTTTGTAGTTGATAATTATCTCTTTTTTCTACCATACTTATTTTTCTCAAGCATTTTAAAACCCGCTTATTTGTAGTTCGTGAATGACATGGGTTTGAACAGTATTTCGGTCGTTACGACGTGACAGCGTCACGTGGGAAAAAAACCAGAAGTGACGCATGTCGTAGACGTTTCCCACTTTGGTGAAAGCCACGTGCACGGATGTGGTGCTGACAAACCAAGGATCATAATTGGAGTTCATCGGGAATCGAACCAGTGACCAGAGGATACTTGCAAACGTAAAGGACGCAACTCTGCATAGCAAATTTTGGCGGGTTAGAGACTGGGTCACTGCGCTTGCGCTTGCATATGTATCATATATTGCATATTACATCTCAGTTGGACTTAGGATGCATATGAAATGTAAATTCCAGTCTCATTCGAAAACAAGGACACTGACATTGTAGAATATATACAATTAATATTAGTATCAACAATATTGCTGCGGATATATATACAGTAAACTACGTTTATAACGAACTGACCGATATAACGAACTTATTTTTTAGTCCCAGCCATTTGTTGTTTATATGCTGTATATATGCTTATAACGAACCACGGTTATTACGAACTAAAATTTGTGGTCCCTTTGAGTTCGTTATAACGTGTGTATGTGGGCGTGCGTGCTAGCGTGCTAGCGTGCGTGCGTGTGTGTGCGTGCGTGCGTGCGTGCGTGTGTGTGTGTGTGCGTGCGCGCGAGGGTCGGAGAGCTAAGATTACTTAAGGGAAATGGCCTCTTGTTTCACTTCGACGCAGATGACAGCTTAATCCAGATCCAAAGATAATTTCTGAACTATTATAATTCTTGTATTTTTTCTGATTTTGACACTGAAACACAAAGATTGCGAGGGAAACAACAAATGATGTGACGACTATCCGAATTCCCAATGACGCCACCATCACCTAAATACCAGAACAATAGCAACGCGTCCATAAAAGATGAGGGTGTCTCTCCCTTACGTGAGCTAATACACTATATATCATGTCTTGACTCGTTGACTCGTACGATAAATATATATATAAAAAAAGATCCACCTCAAAGTCTATATTGTCGCCAATAATTGCGACTGCAGTGTTAACTTACATGTCACACCCTTCACGACAGCAGAGACCATATAATAGATTATATTATTTGGTCTCTGACGGCAGTCACGACCGGACTGGGAAGTGCTCGGGGTGAAACATTCTTGTACTGTATAACAGTAAATACAGGCCTCTGTGCTGGTCACGCTATGTTGTATAGTATACAGCAGGCCCGTTATAGTCCTTCGTGTCATCGTAACCATCACGTTCATTCAAGACTTTTATGTAAAACAGCTTTCCCCCCAAAGAAAAAAAAAAAAAAGAGAAAAAAAAGAAGGAAGACAAACATACAATGAACCCCCCAAAAACACCCTCAATCTTTTGAATACCAAATAAAATATGTTGTGGGCAATAATATTATCTGAGAAAGGATTTTGATATTTTGGACACCCCCCCCCCCCCCCCCCCCCCTTTTTAACGCCCTTGTTGCTATATGGCTGTGGTCTGTAAATAATCGAGTCTGGACCAGATAACCCAGTGATGGACATCATGAGCATCGATCTTCGCTATTGGGATATAATGACATACACCAACCAAGTGAACGCGCCTGACCACGTGATTACGTTAGTCGCCTCTTAGGACAAGCATGACTTGCTGAAGACCAATTCGAACCCGGAGCTTCACGGGGAATTTCTTACTGACGCACAGAGTTGCTGTGTAATATTTATGATCATTCCTAGAAAACCAGTTGTAATATATAACGTAAATCAGGAGTGAGAGAGTTGGGTTTAACGCCGCTTTTAACAGTAATCCAGTTATATCACGGCGTGTCAGCTAAATGTGGGGGGGGAAGCCCGAAGTGATGCAGGTCTCAGACGTTTACCACTTCGGTGAAACCCACGAGCACGGGACGTAAATCAGGAAGCCGTAGACTATAACCAACCATTCATAATGTTTTCAAGAAGGTGGCTAAAATAGATTACCGACCCAAACGTTTCGATGTATATAAAATACTGGTGGGCGGTCGGGTAGTCTCGTGGTTAAAGCGTTCGCTCGTCACGCCGAAGACCCGGGTTCGATTCCCGACATGGGTACTGTGTGTGACGCCCATTTCTGGTGTCCCCCGCCGTGATATTGCTGGAATATTGTCCTCGAGACACGTCATTGATATATTTAGATGGTGAAGAATGGCTGGCCTCGGCATTATGTTCTCGTGAGAAGGCCCCCATTGTGTCGTTCACACAGATTAAGGCACCAAAATCCTTTATTCCGCGTGAGCCTGACATCGGCACTTTAAATAAAAACTGTTTAAAATCTTCAGAGTGGCAGAACGCCATCGATTATGCATAAATAATTGGTACATGGTCATGACATATCTTTGTAGGTCACGAGCCTAACGATAAAACATAATACAAACTTTTTGACAGATATATACAATTGTTTTTCGGGACATACGTCCTTGGACTATGTTGAATGCTTACTGATGGATTAAAACACATTCAAAATATATTTGTAGTATTTATTCACTGGCTGATTTTGTATCATAGTGCCGCGTGTCTTCATTCATGACTCAGTGATGTTCATGAATGAATGAGGGGCGGTCGGGTAGCCTAGTGGTTAAAGCGTTCGCTCGTCACGCCGAAAACCCGGGTTCGATTCCCGACATGGGCACAATGTGTGAAGTCCATTTCTGGTGTCCCCCGCCGTGATATTGCTGGAATATTGCTAAAAGCGGCGTAAAACCATAACACTCACTCACTCATGAATGAATGAATGATTCACATGAATGGATGTTCCTATTCCAGGAAAAGTGAAAACATCCGGGTTCCCTGGGTTCGAAGGCTACGGTCTGGTGGCTATTTCTAGTCAAGTCGTTGTGTATGGTTTTACGCCGCATTTAGCAATATTCCAGCAATATTACGACAGGGGAAACTAGAAATGGGCTTCACACATTGTCGGGAATCGAACCCGGGTCTTCGGCGTGACGAGCGAACACTTTAACCACTAGGCTACCCGACCGCCCCCAAGACGTTGTGGTTTGCCCTGTTTAAAACTGAGACATCGTATGTGCTTTATTTGAGTTAAAGTGCTAGACTGGTGTAATTCTTAAACTTTGAAATAACAGTTAAAGTTGACCTTGCCTGACCTGATTCAAACTTGCCAGAGCCTAGTCTCCTCTAAGTTACCCGGCAGTACCTATTGTTCTCATACTGTAGGATAAGGCGAGTATGTACTAGTCCCCTAAGGCTATATTGCATCCGTGTGTAGAATACATGGCACACGATTGTTGGCGCATACATCAAATAACGATGATCTTGCGACAGGAAGCTTGTGCACCTATGTATATACGGATGTTCGTCTACGTGCACCCTAGTAACCCCAAATCCAAGGGAATTCCCCTCACCATTTCGGTGACACCATTTCAATTGTCGAGTACACTTCCGGGGTCATTTAGGTGAATAAGTATTGTACCAATTCCAATATGCCAATATTTTATCTACTTCCTGGTCGAAGCTTAACCTTCGTATTCGCAGATACATGACTGCACGCCATGTGTAACCAATACATTTGTAACACATGCGTGACAGGGTGAGTGAGTGATCACGGCTGTCATGTATTCATGACCACTGGGAGTTGTTCCTCACAATAAAACACTGCAGGGAGAATACACCACGAGGGGCACACCTGAGTTGTTTATTCTCCCTGCAGTGTTTTATTGCACGATAAACAACGACCACGAGTTGTATATTTCTTACATGATACATCAAACTTAAGTACAGCCACTTTAAGGATGATGATTAAATGTACAAGCTTTAAAATTATATACCCGTCTTTATATAATGATGACTCTCTCAATAGAATCCGACCGCGGCAATTTTGGACAAGTCCATTTTATGCACAGGTGGGTATTTTCCGCATATTCCCACAATCATAACGTCGATAACCTGTACCCTTTCTCCAAATACCGATTGTCATATCTCACCTGCTCTTGGATGCGTTCGGCAATCGCGTTACTGTGTTGCCCAGTTACATCTATGGGGAACAATTCACTGAACATCTCCCTCTCAAAATAACGTCGTCCAATATACGACGTCATCATGTTCGAATCTCCTGAAATGACGTCATGATAGAACATTGTTTTATCATGAAATAAACAATGCTTCGTTCTTTAATGTTCATTTGCGATTTATCGCGTAAATATACAAATATATATGTAAATAGACATGAGCGCGTAATTATGGCCTTAGCTCTTAAAGATCGGTAAAAGAAACGTGTGGCGCTTCCGTCTTGATGCTTCGATAACTTTACATATTAAAAAGACAAAAAAGAAGTGCATATATCAGTTTGTTTGACATCAATATTTGTTTGATATCAATCACTCGATTATTTACAGATTTTTTTGTCATATAGGTGGAAAATTACTGCGGCGTTAAACAGAAATAAACAAAGTAAGATAAAGATATATAAATAACCGTTGAATCATGGCAGGTGATATTCGTATCTTGAGTGATATACCGGCAATCAGCAGATACCTCCCTTCAGCATAAGAGTGATCTTGAAAATGTCGAGAGTACCTGTCTGTATGGGTTTATCAACACATCAAGACGACAAGTGGTCAGAACTTCGGGTTTTCCGTTCGACGTCATCAACTGTTCAGTTTAACAGTTGAAGTCAATAGTGAGTGCGTGAGTTGGGTTTTTCGCCGCTTTTAACAGTATTCCAGTTATATAACGGCGTGTCAGCTTAATGTGGAAGGAAAGCCTCAAGTGACGCAGGTCTCAGACGTTTACCACTTCGGTGAAACCCACGAGCACGGGTATGGTGCTGACAAACCTAGAAACATAATCGGGGCGAACCGGGATTCGAACCCACAATCATAGGTTTCAGGCGTGCCCAAGGAACGCAACTCTGCACTGCTCTGCGCGGCGCCTTAGACGACTGGGCCCCCGTGCCCCCTGAAGTCAATAAAGAAGTGTTACTTGAAGTGTTAGGGGTCAACGAGATGAATATGAATGCCAGAAATAATGTGCAAAATATGAAACCTTCCTGGGTGTGTTGGATGTTGGATGTTGGTGTTGATGTAACTTCTGTTGTGCTGTGTTTTTATTTCATCTTTATGCATTTGTACTATGATTTGTGTGTTTCTGAAAATCTCTTGGATCATGTCAACATATTTTAGGGAGCAAACATTTGATTTCCGGGGCCAGGGGCCCCATTAATCAAGACCAAGTACCAATAAGAACTACATATGTCGGGCATTCTAGGGAATTTAATAATGTGTCCTTTACTTGCAGACATGTATGCAAAGAATGCACTTCGTTGTTTTTATTTATTAAATAAAACTAAAAGAATTAAACTAAAATATCAGCACCAATAATAATTTTTTGGGGTTAAATCTTAATTTTGGGTGAAGGAATTCCAGCGTGGGAGAGAGTTTGGAAGAGGACCCAAGGTCGACCCAGCACCAGTATAACAAAAGGATTCATTGATGCCTTCCACATTCGGGTACTGATCAGGTATACATTACTCTCCACGAGTTCGAGAACCCGTGAAGATTCGGGGTAGAATAGGTCTTCAACAACTCATGCTTGTTTCCCCGTGAAGATCCGGGGTAGAATAGGTCTTCAACAACCCATGCTTGTCTCCCCGTGAAGAACCGGGGTAGAATAGATCTTCAACAACCCATGCTTGCCGTAAAAGGCGACTATGTTTGTCGTAAGAGGCGACTAACGGGATCGTGTGGTCAGGCTCGCTGACATGGTTGATGCATGTCATCGTATCCCAACTGCTTGGATCGATGCTCATGATGTCAATCACTGGATTGTCTGGTCCAGACTCGATTATCTACAAACCGCCGTCATATAGCTGGAATATTGCTGAGTGAGGCGTAAAAAAACAAACACACAAACAAAACCCATGTTGGGATTCGAACCCGGGGGCTTCGGGATGACGAGTGAACACTTTCACCACCAAGCTACCACCAACAAACTAGATAAGGCGACAGACTTTTCGTCTGAGTCAAGTGAACCAATCCTTCATGAACATACGTATGTCAGCTACATATCAGAGATTTGTGTCCGATGGCTCGTGTCAAGTGATGAGACTAAGACCCAGATGTGTTTAGCAACTCGATCCACTAAGAAAGTTATCAAGATATTAAAACATATAAAATGCATCCATTATTTGCCAACTATGAAAGGTGAATATTATGCCAACGTATTGAAAACACTTGCTAGAACCTACCAGGGAGAAGCATCGCGTCAAACTTGGACGCGGCGTTCCCCATCAGAGAACACTGCTCTGCTCATGTTGCAAAGACTGATGTACGGGAATGTGGATACGTGCTTCTTCGACATCCACTTTATTCACCAGAGCTGGACCCTAGTGATCTGCATTTTTTTAAAGTTGAAAAAAAACTTGCATGGTCACAGATTTGACGAGGACGAAAAATCCGTTGAAGCTGTGGATGGATCATGACATGACCTTCAACAACACATCACATGACCTTCTACAACACAGGACATGACCTTCTACAACACAGGACATGACCTTCTACAACACAGGACATGACCTTCTACAACACAGGACACGACCTTCTACAACACAGGACATGACCTTCTTCAACACAGGACACGACCTTCTACAACACAGGACACGATCTTCTACAACACAGTACATGACCTTCTACAACACAGGACATGACCTTCTACAACACAGTACATGACCTTCTACAACGAAGGACATGACCTTCTACAACACAGGATATGACCTTTTACAACTCGGGACATGACCTTCTACAACTCAGGATATGACCTTCTACAACACAGGACATGACCTTCTACAACACAGGACATAACCTTCAACAACACAGGGAATGACCTTCTACAACACAGGAAATGACCTTCTACAACACAGGACATGACCTTCTACAACTCAGGACACAACCTTCTACAACTCAGGACATGACCTTCTACAACACAGGACACGACCTTCTACAACACTGGACATGACCTTCTACAACAAAGGACATGACCTTCTACAACAAAGGACATGACCTTCTATAACACAGAGATAACTGCCCTTGAGAAGAGACGGAACAAGTGTATTGAACTGTCAGGGGGACTATGTTGAAACAGAATTGAAGCTCACGACACCATTCTAGTTCTTCATATGAGTTTTTCAGTTAATGCATGCATTTCTGTACGCAAGATAATTGAAAGTAATTGGGTTTTGAATATTTTTGGGGAGCATTTTACGCAAATGAGCAGCTTTTTTTTAGCTCTGAACATTTTATGTCGCGTTACTGAAACAAGAGGTGTCCAATAAGCAGTCATTCCAAAATGTGTTTGTTTAACGCCGAACTCAGCAATAGTCCAGCCATATGACGGCGGTCTGTAAATGATCGAGTCTCGGCCAGACAATCCAGTGATTGACATCATGAGTATCGATTGGGATACGGTGACATGCATCAACCATTCAGTAAGCCTGACCACAGAGTTGATATAGGAGAATCATTATATTTAGATCTTCTTAATTTCAACAACTGTCTGTGTGCAGCGATTCCAGTCATGGCCCAATGAACCCTTTACTATTCACTTCTACTTCTAGACAATAAAATAGACTACGTTCCATGTTTAGCCTTTTCCTGCCTCTGTAGTGTTTAGGAGGAGTAAGTGAGTATTGTTTTACACCGCAAGTAGCATTATCACTGCGGGGGCCACCGGAAATGGGCTTAACACATTGTGCCCATCTTGGGAGTCGAACCCGGGGCTTCGGGTTGGCGAGCGAACACGTTCACCACTAAGCTACTACCGCCCGTGCAGCAGGATGTGTGAAGTGTAGTCAAATGCCCTACTTCACGGATGTCAGCTGCAGGCGGATCCGGGATAATGATGACGATAACAGATGCTGGACGTAAAAAAAAATAATTCATGCATTAAAATTCGTTATTGCAACAGAGTAAACACTTCAACCTTATATGTGGTACGGATGTTCAAAAACTTTTTTTCTCAGTGAGTGAGTTTGGATTTACGCCGCTTTTAGCAATATTCCAACAATATCACGGCGGGGGACACCAGAAATGGGCTTCACACATTGTACCCATATCGGGATTCGAACCCGGGTCCTCGGCGTGACGAGCGAACGCTTTAACTACTAGGCTACCCAACCGCCCCACCTTTGTCTTAAGGCAGAGGAACTTGTAACACAATATTGATCATGAAGATGACACATTTCACTGCATCTATCATTTGAATTCCGGTCAGTGAAAGGGTAATTTAACCCACCATGTGTCAACCATTCGAACCATTACGAACGATGTATTTGCATATTGATACCTCTATGCCTCATCTCTACCACCTGTTTCAGCAGGTGCGCGCTCACCTCATTTTGAACTCATCGGCAGACAATGAAACATCGCCATGTTGTTTGTCATCGTCGTGTTTTTCACATATCTCTTAAGATCTTACCATCTGAGGCGTAACGTAATGAGATTCGATGACTGGTGGTTCTTTACATAAATTCAAAGGACACTTCAGCTTTTCATGACGGTATTCCTATTACAAGGAGGAAGATGAGAGATTTCTTCACTGCATGATTTATGATGGCATCAGGTGCACCATTCATACATTATTTAGCCTTCAACATTAATACTCTTCACAGGAAACCATGTCTTTGTGGCAAATTACTTCCCAGGACAATGAATACCTGTTTTTTGTTGTTGCAAACAATGGTTATTATTCAAGGAACTTGATAAAGTTACCAGCTTTTGTTTGCTATAAATAGATCCAACAAAATTTCCAATTTTAAATTTGACATCAGAGATTATATCAGTATTTGAATTTTCAAATGATGCAAATGCTTTCGGGCGATTTATTGCAAAGGTCAACGTTTTAAAATGTCATTGTATTTCGATTGAAGTGTCATATTACACTCTCTGACCAAGCCTTAATAATGTGTCAGTGAACATATTTTAAGGGGTAACACGGTATATACATTCCATTCTAGCATTTAACAATTCTGTAACACTTCTGTGTCTTATTAAAATATTATCTTTTTTAGATCAAACAAAAAAGGCATGTTACAAATATTAAGAAACAGTTTGACACTGACAATGATAAAAGTGATGATTTTCTACCGTCTAAGTAGTGTCAGTGAAGACGTCTCTGGACTGATAAGGGGGATGCATAAGGCGCAATTATTTCCTTGCAGAGTTGCGCCCCCTAGCTGTCAGGATCCGCAGATGAAGACAGTACCATATTCCTGATCGTGGGTTTCAACAAAGTTGTAAATAAAAGCGACAAAACCCTTTCTATTCTTAAGAAACCTCTGCCAAAAGCTGAGTCGATTGTGCGATTCCGACTTTATCATGAGCATGTGTTTATGAATCACTATCATATAGTGATGATATCAGGTATTCGGGAAAAGTGAGCGTATCCTGCCCCACCCGTGCACCTGTAAACGCCTACAGCATGCTGGCTTTTCCCTTCTTAAGTTGACACGCCGTGATATGTTGCAATGAATTTGTATAGGCCCTGAAGTATTTCCGGGATTATATGTAATTCCCCATTGGGGGTTGAGGTTAAAGCGTGCGCTCGTGACGCCAAAGGTCGGGTTCGATTCCCTTCATGGATAGAATGTGGGAAGCCCATTTCTGGTGTCCCCCGCTGTGATATCGCTGGAATATTGCTAAAAGCGTCGTAAAACCATGCTCACTCACTCACTTAATCGCTCCGCGACTATACATAATCACTGAACTTTACAGAGACTTTACATTTTCTCTGATAACATAATAGGACGTACAATGAAAACCGTATTGACATTTTATCATGATTTTATTTCTTCTATCTACATAAATAAACCTATATGTCAGAATTTGGATTGGCAGCAACGCTTTTCAATATCGGAGGATTTTTTATGACTACAATGAAACATATTCTCTGAAATAATATTGATATAATAAATATAAATATAATCATTTCATCAGCCAGAATTTGACCTGTTGAAGGTCCCAAATTTGGTTACAGGTGACAAAGTCCTCATCAGTTTTCACTGGTATGATCAAGCGGTTGTTTATAAGATAACACTTCCTATTCGCATGAATGTGTACATATTTTGTTGGTATAGCGGAAAACTTTCCTCAGAAAGGATAAATGTTCTCCTCTTTGGATTTAAAATTAAATGAAATAGCCACGTGCCTATGTGTATCTTATTTGCAACACTGTTTAGACTCTGGTGTAAGGATAAAAGGTTTTCCTGTGTTTCACACGCCACTGCACAATCTAAATAAAAATACACGAAACCCAGTTCATCATGCGTACACCCCACATTGAAGTGGCGTCCTCCGTGGTCTAGTGGTAGAGCGTCCGCCCGGAGAGCGGAAGGTCCGGGTTTCGATCCCAAGCCGCGTCATACCAAAAGACGTTTAAAGATGGTACTTGTTGTTACCCTGTCTGGCGCTCGGCATTAAGGGGCTAAAACAAGGACTGGTCGGCTCGGAGTCAGTATACTGTGTCTGAGTGGGGTATTCATGTTAAACTGCGGCATGGTATCTCAGTAAGCTAGCACTATAAATCGGCATCAGTCCGGACTAGTACAAGCAGCAACAAACACACACACGTGCATGCACGTCGCTATATAAGTGCAATAATCTTGGACGCAACGTTAAACCCAATTTCACCTCACCTCACATTGAAGTGGTGGCTGCCAGATAGATACGTTGCTAAGTTTTCTTTTACAAATTAAGAAATTACAGAAACGATGAACACTCGTCCAAACACCATTTGTCTGAAAAAAGACATGACAATCTCACCCTGTGTTACTCAACAGAAAATATGCCTCACTAAATATGTGGGGCTCCCCTGCCACGCACGGTCACCCACTTATGCTGGTATTTATCAATTACCACATTCCACGGAGGAATGTTTTGTTTGTTTTGTTTGTTTGTTGTTTAACGCCGCACTTAGCAGTATTCCAACTATATGACGGCAGTCTGTAAATAATCAAGTCTGGACCAGACAATCCAGTGATTGACACCATGAGCATCGATCCACGCAATTGGGATCGATGACATGTATCAACTAAGTCAGCGAGCCTGACCTCTCGATCCCGTTAGTCGCCTCTTACGACAAGCATAGTCGCCTTTTACGGCAAGTATGGGTTGCTGAAGACCTATTCTACCCCGGAATCTTCACGGGTCTACAAGGAATGTGTTTATAGAGATACCACTGATCAATAGGTCCAAGTACGTGGAAGTGAGTGAGTGGGTGAGTTTAGTTTTACGCCCCTATGAGCACATTCCGTAATATATAGACAGGAGACACAAAAACTAGGGTTCACGTTTTCTGCACATGTTGGGAATCCAGCCATGCCACCAAAACCATTTTTAGACAGACCATGTATTTAATTTTCGGTTGGAGGAAGATCGAGAGTACGCAGTCAGCCCTTTCCCGTAACATTTTGTCTTACTTACTGTCTCAGTGAAGTACATGTTTACTGCTTAAGTGAAGTACTCATGTTTTCTGTATAAGTAAAGTACCCATGTTTAATAAACAAGTGATGCACCCGTGTTTACTGTATGAGTGAGTGATACACCCGTGTTTACTCACTAAGGGAAGTGTTTTCTCTATAAGTGATACAACCATGTTTACTCTATAAGTGATGTACTCGTGTTTACTGCATAAGTAAAGTACTCGTGTTTTCTGTTTAAGTGAAGTACTTATGTTTACTGTATGAATGATGTTTGTTTGTTTGTGTGTTGTTATTCCAGCTATATGACGGCGGTCTGTAAATAATCACATACATACATACTCACATACATACATACTCACATACATACATACATACATACATCTGACGCAGCGTTATTCTCGTAAGATAAAACATTTTCAAGGTACATCTGAAGAAACTATATTGACAAAGACAGTAATCTCCACATTGAGATGGCATCAGCCAAGCGTATTAGTGTCTTGTGACTCGCCTTTCACGGGTATGTTGGGGGGATACAAATAAGTACTGAGATGCACCTTGTATTTGTATAGATGACGTTTGTTTCCCATCCCAGGGGAATTGACTCACATACTTCGTGTGCTATGTATGTCAGGAGGTTTTCCGGACAGGAAGTTAACTGTTCTTCGTGACTCCATAGGGGTTAAGGTTAAAAAGGAAACCCCATCCGACGTACAATATGACCAACTCGTGCCATGTGATGGACTACATTGTTTGATGTGAAGATGACTGCTTTGTAATCATGCTTATAAAAGCTGTACATTTCCCATATCTGTATTTAGATTTGGTGGTATCTGCTTCATGTGTGGGTGTTCGAAAAGTAGGATTTCCCTTTGGTATAGTTTAATCTGATTTGGGGCGTACGATGAATGCTAAAGCTTGACCTATATTCACTTTCACTGTTTGTTTCCTTGAGTAATTTTAACGCGAAAACAGTCCTATACTGACTAGTATGGGTCCAATTTAAATTGTCGTAAAATGTATTTTTTGTTCGTACAACTATCAGTTTAGGTGAATTGTATGTCACACAATGTTGCTTCTGCTTTGACTGGAGTGTCTTCCATCTCTTGTGACCGTGAGGGGCAATACCCGTAATCCGAAATCCGAAATCCGAAGTCCGACACAACGTCTACACTATTTCAGGGTGAATGTATAATATAAAAC
The DNA here is from genome assembly GCF_022045235.1 of Haliotis cracherodii. Taxonomy (NCBI): domain Eukaryota; kingdom Metazoa; phylum Mollusca; class Gastropoda; order Lepetellida; family Haliotidae; genus Haliotis; species Haliotis cracherodii. The sequence goes on from NW_027266343.1 coordinate 38,408,777, forward strand.
GACGTCAATGCTTGAGAATAACTAGCCTCGATCTTCTAACGACACCGATTTCATTGGGCTCAAAAGGTATAATAGTAGTGGAAATTATATGAATGCAATATATTTAAATAATATATTAATCATAATAACATAATGATAACATATATACAATTATAGTGGTGATGTGGCAATACAAATAGCCGAAATCTTGTCCTTATCCTGAGGGAAATTCCTCAATGTGCTTCCTGTCAAATGTAAAGCGACAAAACCATTTCCATATTCATGAGAAATGTCTCCTTATATCAGTGTCCATTGTACGATCCCAACTATATAACGGAGAAGAGCAATACATTCCCCTGAAATAGCGTCATCTGGTCTGTATAAAGGTCATAGTTAGTTATCAGCTTTCAGAAGAGACTGTGTATTCAGACACTTCAATGGGACAGAGTTCAGTGCACCGCAGTGAATTAAACCTATTCATTTGTACCTGTACATCGCATAAAAACCGTATGCGTAGAAACACCTACAAAATTATATGAATATAAATTTATATGCATATTCATCAAATACAAAGATGGCGACGTATCAACCAGCGCCCCTTACAAACCATGCTGAGTGCCTGTACTTATTCACCTAGCAATACACAATGTATCTGTATTTATTCACCAAGCAATACACAACGTGTCTGTATTTATTCACCAAGCAATACACAACGTGTCTGTATTTATTCACCAAGCAATACACAATGTGTCTGTATTTATTCACCAAACAATACACAATGTGTCTGTATTTATTCACCAAACAATACACAATGTGTCTGTATTTATTCACCAAGCAATACACAATGTGTCTGTATTTATTCACCAAGCAATACACAACGTGTCTGTATTTATTCACCATGCAATACACAATGTATCTGTATCTAATCACCAAGCAATACACAATGTGTCAGTATTTATTCACCAAGCAATACACAATGTGTCAGTATTTGTTCATACAGTAATACACAATGTGTCAGTATTTATTCACCAAAGCAATACACAATGTGTCTGTATTTATTCACCAAGCAATACACAATGTGTCTGTATTTATTCACCAAGCAATACACAATGTGTCTGTATTCATTTATCAATGTAATCCACAATGTATCTGTATTTATTCATACAGTAATACACAATGTGTCAATATTTATTCACCAAGCAATACACAATGTGTCAGTATTTATTCACTAAGCAATACACAATGTGTCTGTATTTATTCACCCAGAAATACACAATGTGTCAGTATTTATTCACCAAGCAATACACAATGTGTCAGTATTTATTCACCAAGCAATACACAATGTGTCTGTATTTATTTATCAATGTAATCCACAATGTATCTGTATTCATTTATCAAGTAATACACAATGTGTCTGTATTTATTCACCATGCAATACTCAATGTGTCTGTATTTATTCACTAAGCAATACACAATGTGTCTGTATTTATTCACCATGACACACACAATGTGTCAGTATTTATTCATCAAGTAATACACAATATGTCTGTATTTATTCACCATGCAATACACAATGTGTCATTTTTTATTCACCATGCAATACACAATGTGTCAGTATTTATTCACCAAACAATACACAATGTGTCTGTATTTATTCACCATGCAATACACAATATGTCAGTATTTATTCATCAAGCAATACACAATGTGTCAGTACTTATTCACCAAGCAATACACAATGTGTCAGTATTTATTCACCAAGCAATACACAATGTGTCTGTATTTATTTATCAATGTAATCCACAATGTGTCAGTATTTATTCATCACGTAATACACAATGTGTCTGTATTTATTCACCAAGAAATACAAAACGTGCCTGTTTTTAGCCTCATCCTTCAAACGTACGTCTTGTTTAATGTACAGAATACCTTCCACTGACATTAGTCAAATATTGAGAAGATAACACAGTTCTTTTTTATGAAATATTAAATTTATATGTTTGAAAAATATTTTCGGACTCATTTAAGACATGGAGTGGATGGTCTTGAAACAATGTTACAGGTATTGGGTTGGGGTCATGAATAGATGTTACATAAAATGAGGTGGTGGAGGTTAGACATATATGATAAGACAATTTCCAAAGACCAACCTCACCAACCACCCCCATCACCACCAACCCCCAACCCCTACCCCCATGGACATATTTCTAAAAGCAGCCATCTATAAGACAGTTATTGTTACTTCTGAAGACAATACATGTAATGATTTGGTTAAGCAACATTACAAAACGATTTGGTTACGAAAAACTGCTTTAGGGTAAGCATCGAACCACACGACATGTCGATACGTGATGTAGATAGAGTCAGTTCCCACTGAGGGTCGACCTACCCAGGTGGTCAACTGGTACGTTCATTGAACCTTTCAAAAAGATGCTAATTGTAAATATTAAACAGAAACGCCGGAGGAAACAACCAGTCTCGAATATCTACCGACACAGAGTCAGCACTGCGGGCGGGGATCGTACCCACAACCTGTCGCTCACCGGGCGTGCGCTCTACCACTAGACCACTGAGGCGGTGCATAAAGAGGTGAAACTACTGGCATACATCAAGAGGTGAAACTACACTCTCCATTTGCTAAACCTCGGACAACAAGTGAAAGTCCCTTCATGATCGGTTTCACGCTAAGGTGACGTGACATAGCTTAATGTTCAATTTATGACTATGTTTTGTAGAAATCGAAATCGAAAGTCATTATATTCCAAAGCAAATCGGGAAGGTAACGTCATTTTATTTGGTTTTCAATTGGGAGAAACACGGGCGATAGACGGAAATAGTGAGTGAGCACGATATTTACTCCGCTTATTATGGCATACTGTAAGGGACATTCTCGCGTTCCAGCCACACCTAGATGAAGAACGTGTATGACACAAGGTGATTGTGAAATGGTGTTAAACGTCACGTTCAAGTTTATTGCACTTATACAGCGACGTGCATGTTCACGGGTCGTGGCTGCTTGTACTAGTTCTGACTAATACTGATTTTATAGTGCTAGCACACTGATATACCATGCCGCTGTTTAACATGAATACCCCGCTCAGACACAGATTGCCGACTCCAAGCCGACCAGTCCTTGATTCAGACCCTTAATGCCGAGCGCGAGGGAGGGTAAAACAATTATAATTCCAGGGAGGGTGTAAACCTTTGCAGTGACTTTCTGATGGCCTAGTGTTATCACAATTGTGACTTCGGATGAGTTGACGTATTAATATCCTAGATGGCATTTTTGAGTGAATTTTCCGAGCTAGGGCTTCATCTCGGGTGTTTTTGTTTTATGGTATCTATATAAAGTGAGTGAGTATGGTTTTACGCCGCTTTTAGCAATATTCTAGCAATATCAGGGGGAGAGGGGGAGAAGTTTTGGGAGAAATAAGAATTTTGGTTTCTTTACTTAAAGCAGAGAAATACATATATGTTATAAAATGCTTGTCGTGGAGTTCTTGGTTCAAATCAGTGAAGCCTATCAACAAGACCGTGACGTCAACAAGACCGTGACGTCGACAACACTGTGACGTCAACAAGACCGTGACGGCAACAAGACTGTGACGTCAACAAGACCGTGACGTCGGACAGACTGTGACGTCAACAAGACCGTGACGTCAACCAGACCGTGACGTCAACAAGACGAACATGGTGAACATGGTGAACATGGTGCAAGAGAGCACACCCCAACATATTTGCTCTGGTCAGTGTACTGCAGAGGTTGGAAAAGAAGGAGAGGAACAAGTTAACTCAGATGGCTTATGGTCTCCTTAAGAGGACTTGATTTAAACATAGTCTTATTCAGTGAATATGGATCGGTAACCAAGCCAAGGTTTATGTTAATACCTCTCCAGTACAAGTTATATTCATTAAGGAATTGTACAAAATAGTACATTATGATGAACTAAATACATTAACAAAAGCAAGTGGTCAGGGACAACAGTTTGGTGTAATGAGTAGAAACATTAATATATAATCGGGATTTATAGTCTCGCGTTAGCTTAAATCTTTTGTAATAAAGTATGTATGAATGTTCTGATTGGAGTTTTTGTAAAATTAGCATAACCATTCAATAGTATTGAGGTCAACTCCCTCAAATTAGAAGAATGAATCATTTTTTACATCATTATAACCGGGACAGGAAAAGAAATAGTGCCATACATTTTCGTATATGTATCCACAAGAACAAGCTGCATTGTGAGAAATATGTCTTTCATATCTATGATCGCTACAACCAAGTCTGAGGCGAGAATTACAATCTGACAGAATCTACTTCCAAAACTCAATATACAAATTGGTAAGAGGATTTACACAGAGATTGACCAGAGGTTGTCCTGACCCAGGAACCAGCGGGACTGAAGACTCCTCTTGAATTCCTTAGTTCTGCTGGACATTTAGTCAAGTTATCCTAGTGATTATAACTGTCGCATGTGTGATAAATTTAGTGACATATGACATAAAGATATGTATTAAAAGGATAATAAATGTATTCTACGTTTTCGCATTCTTCTCAATGAGAAACATTTTATAAAATATTACACAATATAGATAAAGGTGTCTACATTTATAACCTGTGATGATAACTTAACAGTAAACACAGTAAAAAATTGAATTCTCGCGAAATCTTATATTTGATAGTCTCTTTAATAGTCTCATGTATCTATTTTCATGCATTTAGGCTTTATCTATTTCGCGTCGTGGTTCATGTATATCCGGTAATACTATAGAAACACGAAACCAAATAATATATCGATATTTAGGGATTTATCCTGACATTATTCTCTTTGGACTTTCCATGGTATATTGTTATGCATCATAATTTGATTTATTTCAGAAAACAAGGCAGGAGCTCGCCTGATGTTGGCCACATAGCATTGTTCCTTGTTGGAGAGAAATACAGCCAACACCCGAATTTGGGAAGCTGAACGTGCGCAGATCGTTATACATTTAAAAGGTTTGCGCAGATCGTTATACATTTAAAAAGTTAACGACACATGTTAACTGATATGACATTGTTAACTGACTCAGAGGCAGAATGAAGATTGAAGAGACTGTCACTCTGGAACGTGCTAATGAATTACTCTTCACTGTCTTTGTATAAATATTATCTTGCACAACACAGACTTTCGTTGCATATTGGTTACCATGCAATGTTTACGTCTGTATTCTAGATAAAATGTCCGTGTTGGTGGTCAATAAGGCAAAACATGGTTTCACCAAGGCCTCGTTACCCGGTTTGACATCCTAATCTATTTCTGATTAGAACTCTCGTGACATTTATAACGCAGATTATGAAGCTATAAATATATCCACGTACATTTCACACGCTCATCACATGGAGCAGCTATTTTTTGCATCATGAAAATCCCTTTCAAGAAGTTAATTAATATATGTTTCGTCAACATACACTGCACGAAATTTGTTTAGAATGTAAACACATACAAGACATGTTTAGATCTAAGCATGTGCAGGAATGTATTTAAATCCTAAACGGAATACATATTTGGTGTCTTCCGTCTGGACACGTTTTCGGTCTAAACGTATGAAAACAAACTATCATCTCACAGCCTAAACACCACCTAAAAATCTAAAACATCCCCATATTCCAACCATGCTTAGAAGTAAAACATGTTTAGAATTTAGATTTTAAACATGTTTCGAATGTAAACTTGTTTACGATAAAATGCATATCATTGTGTATATCCCCAATTTTGAATTTAAACATATTTAAATAAAGTACATATGATTAGGCATTAAGTCAAATATGGAAAAGATGTATAATGTATATTGAAATTAGGCACTTGCATAACGCAATACCTCCAGGATCTACAACGAACTTGGTACAATTTTATCATAATGATGTACAGATAAGCCAAGTAAAAATAAAAAGGACGACAAACATTGACATTTGTGACGTTGTGATGAAGTACAGGACGTAGCCTGAAGGTCGTATCCCGTCGAGGTTGTTGGTTGGTTGGTTGGCTGTTTAACGCCGAACTCAGCAATATTCCAGCTATATGACGGCGGTCTGTAAATCCAGGCCAGACAATCCAGTGATTGATATCATGAGCATCGATCCACGCAATTGGGATCGATGACATGCATCAACCAAGTCAGCGAGCCTGACCACCCGATCCCGTTAGTCGCCTTTTACGACAAGCATAGTCACCTTTTACGGCAAGCATGGGTTGCTGAAGACCTATTCTACCCCGGATCTTCACGGATTCGCCGAGGTTGTAAACAAGTTGTATTCATAAATGTGTTGTTGCTGTATGACTGATAGTAAACAGAGGAACGGAAGAAGCTATACCACCCATGCAGTTGATTGTATGACATGTTAGATTTTCAGTTGATTTTACACTTTACCAAGTGTAAAGAGTGATCTGGAGTGATCCAAGGAGATATTGTTCGATCTCACATAAACCCTAGCCCACAGTCAGAACTGAATCAAACCGCCTCCGTTGTCAACTTGATAGAGCGTCCGCCCAGATCGCGGAATGTCGGTGCTTTGATCACTGTTTGCGTCATACCAAAAGACGTATCTTGTTGTTACCCTGCCTGGCGCTCGGCATTAAAGGGATAAAAGAAGGACTGGTAGGATTGGAGTCAGTATACTGTGTCTGGGCGGGGTATTCGTGTTATACTGCGGCATGTGAGCTCGCACTATAATACCACACACACACGCACACGCACACACACATGCATGCACACACACACGGTCATCATATCCTTGAAGAATGAGTATACCGGGTATTGTAGTGAGTACGGAGTCTCAGACGTTTATAGTGAACAAGTGGCAGACGATGTTCAGCCAACAGATTCTACACGCTTTGATTGCCAAATGTACAATATGTTTGTCGTGGCTTGTCCCTATCTAATGAAAAACCCTACTATATAGAACAGTGCCGTAGCCAGCCGCGCTGAGTGTGTGTGTGTGTGTGTGGTGGTGAGGGGGGGGGGGAGGGGGGGGGGGGGGGGAGGGGGGGGAGGGGGGGGAGGGAAAAGGATAAAAAGAGTCTTTCAGTCGAGTCATATGCCTGTGTAACGTGTCCATTACCGAATTGAAACAACATGATACGAAATTTGTACGTAAAGGAACTTAGTGTAAAACCCAAAAGTTGTATACAATCAACAAATGTATAACAAAATTAACCAGGTTTACAAATCAACACAAATTACTGCACATCAATTACAAAGTCAGTACACTATAGAGTGGTGGAAGAATATTCAATGGCAATATGTAGCATAATATGATAGTAGTGGTCAGTATCAAATACAAAAAAACAGTGGTGATAGCAAAAGTCAGTGATAATAATATATATTCCGCCAGCGGCGACAGCGGTCAAGCTTCCGAGACGGGTCTTGGCGGGGATTCAGAGGCGATGAGTGATCCACAAACGAAAGATGGTTCCGATGCGATATAGAGATATGCGTAAACACGCTCTTGTTCCACTATATATACAGGATAAACAGGCTACTGGACATATCAACATAGTGCCCTCACCAGTCTAGAGGCACTGAAACATTCCGCGTGTTTCTATAACATACTATCACCGTCCGCGGTATACCGGACCGGATGTTTACACACCATACCACCATTAATATATAGTAACTTCCTGACGACTGCTTACATTATATAGAACTACACTCCTGACGACTAATCACTGTCTAAACACAATGCAATGAGCGCCTACCGAATCTCAACACAAACATTGTTAAACCTACTGTAACATTACGCATTGAAAACTATTTTTAAACATTGCGTCAGTTTCTGCTAGAATGGTTTTCATTTGAATGTCACATTACAATACCCAACGACTGCAAAGAGATAAATTCAATGCATTGCCCCAATGGGCATTCAAGTCATTTCGTTGCGAAATGTAATTGAACCGCGCATCAAACAGTACCATTGGAAGAACCGCCCTAGTATGATCAATGATTAATCGAATGCTATAAGAATTCACACCCTTTTCCATTGTCTATGCACATGAACACCTGCTACATATAGAACGTATTGGGCATGTGCAATTCACATGGCTGAATAGGTATGTGGTTGATGAAGAATGATTGCGTTTGGTGACGCTGAAAGTACATAAAGGTGTATCTGTTACATCGGGACTAATGCCTAACACTGAAAGAACGCCAAACATATCTTCAATGGGCCAAATGGCAAAATATTTCTATTAAATGAAAACGATGTTTAGTTGAACAAATACCTTTTTGTAGAGCGTAGTCAGCACTAATCCAGCTATTCAAATAAATAAAGTGCCAAAACCCTTTCCATATCAAATAGAAATCTCTCCAGAAAGCAGAGTCGATTGAACTATTCCGACTATATCGTGAGCATGTGTTTATGAATCACTATCAAATAGTAATGATACCAGGTGTTCGCGACAAGGTGAGCGTATCCTACCCCACCGGTGGCACCCGTCACAAACACATGCAAAGGCAAGTCAATTGTTCACCTAAAAAAACACGGGAACAGATAGTACAAGTCAAAATAGGGAATTGCATCAGATATATTCTTGTCAGTGAAGGGGGGGGGGGGGGGGGGGGAGGGGGGGGGGGGGATTTTAAAGTTTACGTGACTTTATTTATTCATGCTGCTACATGTTCATATTGTCAGTCCATTGAATAATGTTGCGTTTTCAACAAGTGTTTTTTACGTACATGTATCATGTTACAAATAAAAAGACACATTTGTGGAGTTGAAGGTCGTGAGTTCGATCCCAGATTGCGTTATAGCAAAAGGCGTTAAAAGATGCTACTTGTTGTTACCCTGTCTGGCGCTTAGCATTACGGGATGAATAAGGACTGTTCGGCTTGGAGTCAGTATACTGTGAGGACTAGCACTATTAAACCGGTATTGGTCCGGACAAGCACAAACAGCCACACACACACGTGCAGCGTTATACAAGTGCAATAATCTCGGCCTAAACATTTCGTTTATAGCTGATTCAGTTTGGTTTAACGCCGCTTCTAACAGTATTACAGTTATATCGCGACGTGTCAGCTCGACGTGGAAGGAAAGCTCGAAGCGATGCAGGTCTCAGACGTTTACCACTTCGGTGAAACCCACGAGCACGGGTATGGTGCTGACAATGTCCAACCTAAAAACATAATCGGGGCGAACCGGGATTCGAACCCACAATCATAGGTTTCTGGCGTGCCCAAGGGACGCAACTCTGCACAGAGAACCGCGACGCCTTAGACGACTGGGCCACCCGCGCTCTACTTATAATGAAACTAGGAGACTTCAGTCCACCAGCAGATATATCGACCAGTTCAAATCAATGCATCGTTTAAGAAATACGATCGTGTGTGGGGGTGCAGCATGAGTTGGAGTTGGCTTATTCAAAACTTAGCGGTTGAGGGTCTACTTGTAGCCACATGTCGCATTCAGTGGGTATTCCCACAAGCAATATGTGTCAAGGTCATGTTGTGTTGACGTGGAATAAGCAGTGGCCTGTTGTAAGGCGAGTTCAAACCGGACTTTTTTTAATCAGTTTGGCGTGGACCAATCCTGTACTTTTCCCGCGTGTATTCAAAACTTTGCGAGTGACGTTTCGTTTGATTTTCTAGAGACGTTATTTTGATACCCAATGCTTTCCCCACGGTGCGTTACTCAGTTACTTCATTGCGCATCGATAGATAATCCATTCGGAAGCATCACGCGCGCAGAGTGCACTTGGATACACCAAAAAGACGGTTAAATACTTATAACATAACTGCTCAAAATCATCAAAGGAAAAAAGCCGCATCGAAGGTTTAACAAAGGATATCAATGGGATAATATTGATGCAAAGGGTGTACACGCAGGCAAGTCATTCGTCACCACTCGCCCCTTTCCGTAACCTGCAAGAAGACTCGTCCCCCTATCGATGAATGTTATGTGCGAAAGTACGATAAACCAATCAGAATGCGTGCACGTTACATGTGTTCAATCATACTGTATAATTCCGCATGTCCCGATGTGCTTTAAATTGCATCTGAAATATATATAATATATCAGGGAAAAAATTGTTTTAGGTATGCCCGTTTGCGCTAAGACGGAACCCGATCAGAAAAATGGCCATAAGAGGGGCACGAGTCACTATTCGGCTTGTCCCGGAATAACACGAGTTGGTCACGAATGCCCCTTAAATCATAACCTGAAGTGGTAAAGATGTTTTATACATGTGTTTTGACAGAACAGCACACACCACAAATCCCTTATCCAAACGTATTGTGAACGTAACGCATTAGTTATTTTTACCAAGTTGAAAACACGAGTTTACTAAAAGCAAACTTTACTCTTCCTTTATTTCAGGTAGTTCCTGCTAGCAGACCAACTAGCATATTTATCTGATGTTTATGGCATGTTTCATCACATGGCTAATACTATCTATTATCACATAATGGGTAGGTTTCTCGGCAGGATAAAGCCTACAGATAAAAAACGATATCCGTTGGGGTCATATTCGGACAGAGATGCATATATCGAAGGTCAAGTAGGTCAAGTAGGGACATAAACACATAAACACTCGCCAAGGCTTGCTAAATACAATGTTTATTCCTAATGCAGGATATTTACCATCCCCAAACACACTCGCGTGATAACCTCTATTTACATGATGATAACCAATATATGCCAATCTAAAGGATATATAACACATGCAACACGTTCACCTCATGTCCTTCAGATAAGAGGTGTTAATTCAAAGTTGCATGCATACTTTACTCTTATCTTAACAACCTTTGTGAACAGTACACTTATATACGCCGTATTCATGATGTGGAATGATTGGCCTTGCTTGATCCCTTCCTTTACAAAAGTAAAGAATGATCAACATGTTTAATACATGCAATCAACAGTATTATTTACATCAAATGTAAATATTGAGTACGACATGAAGTAGGTGTAAATCCGTTAGTCGACTGAATATGTTTGTACAGCTTGAAAACGGAAATGTATGACACTCTCGTCTGAGTTTAAAGAATACTATTAAGATAAAATTGTATGCCAAATTTAAAACAGTTAAATCGACGAGATCAATGTAATCACATTTGAGGAAATGACGTAAAACACTTTCAGAGTCGAATTGCATATATGATTTTCTGAAAAATTTGAATTTGAATAAGTCGACATGTCTGAGTCTTGTATGTCCTTACTACGGTGAGACTTAGAAATCTGTCTGTCTGTCTGTCTACGTTAAAGTGGGTTAAGAAATTCAAATTTACTTCCCTCTAGAGAATGACCAGTATCTATGTACACAAAAAGCGCCAGACTTGGCGTGATTGGTTGGTTTTGAAAAGAACTAATTCAACACCCGATCTCAAGTTATGATAGGCTTTGTTCAATCTTACATTCTTTCGGTAATTCGAGGGTAGTCGCGTTTTGGAAACTTCGTGTTTCTATTGCCGGTTTATACCACATTCCCAGTACATGTGGTTGGGGTGGGTGGGTTTGTCGTCAAATTGAGTCGCTGTACAGAGTTGCCCCTCGGAGGCATACAGAAACTGTGTTTGGGGGTTCGAATTACCTGAGTTTACCCTGAGTATTTTTCTAAGACTTACATTACTTCGGGCTTTCCTCCAACACCAAGCTGAATATAACTGAGATATTGTTCAAAGCGGCGTTAAAAGAATCTCACTCACTCCTGGTAAAAGTAGAAACGACAAGCATCCAGTATGTATACAGGCGAGGTATTTTTTTCTTTTCTTTCTTTTTTTGGGGTGGGTGGGGATAACGCCACACTCAGCAATATTCCAGCTATATGACGGTGGTCTGTAAATAATCGAATCTGGACCAGACAACCCTGTGATTGATATCATGAGCATCGATCCACGCAATTGGGATACGATGACATGCAACAACCAAAGCAGCGATCCTGACCACCCGATCTTGCTGTAGATCAAGATCTTCACATGTTGAGCCTTGTATGTAGAATATTTACTTTCCTATCAACATGCTCCTTTCACAACTGATTAAAGTTGACTCCACATATAAACTGCTATCATGATTGACGGATTTTTGTAGTCCTTATAAATTTGGTTACTACAAGATTAAATTGGTTTCGTAGGTTTCGTAGGTTTTATTTGCTGAAGGAATTAATAACTGAATATAATATGTAAGATATGTAGAATATCTTTTTTGTCTGTCTGTGTCTAATATTCAATGGTAAACATCCCGTTTCATTAATATTTATAAACTAGCTTTCGCAGCAAATTTTGAAAAGATAAGTAAGGATAAGATTTATCGATGAACAACTTCTTTATTACAATTAGGAGCGACGTTTCGGTGTAGGTTCTAACATCGTTATCAAGCAAGTGATTTAGTTTGTTGAGTAACTTCCTTACCTGGACTTTACTAACAGAACAAAGGACAAGTAACCTCTAGCCATGTAGGCATGTAAGGGCTAAGTTTGAAATCGTGTTTGAAAGTTTGAAAAGAAACTCAAATAAACGAAAAAAGTAGTTACTTCCATTATCTATTACACATTTTTTTTCTTTCAGAGAAAATTTCCCCCATATCATAATTATCAAATTTTCTTTTTAGGAAGGTGTGTGTGTGTGTGTTTAAGAGACTAAAATTTTATTAAGATTTTGATTTATGGTAATTTTGGTAATTGTTATATATTGTTCTATATTCAGCAAGAAAACGAAAAGATGTTATTTTCTGTTCTCATCTTTTTGGCTTAAAGGGCAAGTTCACACGGAAATAAACCTATTTTTCTTGTACTTTTTCCACATTAAAAGTGTTAACCTAGAAGTGTCATAGACAAAAATATAAAAATATCACTAATAGTTGACATATTTTTTGCATTAAAATGATTTATATTTTTCACATTTACCAAGTGTTCTATTTCCATAACAAAAACACCATGGCTTATGCCCCTTACAATATGACGTCATTGGTGCCAATTGATAAACATTATGACGTCATCATGCTTTGTTAGAGCAGCTTCACGTGGTGTAGGTACAGGTGTGTGATTCTAGCGTCTCAGATGCCAGCCAGCATAGTGTTATGCTGAGTCACCACTGCGCCGGAGTGTGTCGTAGGCCATGTTGTTTTACCACAAACTGGTACTTGATATCTTTTGCGTTGAGAATAGACAGGGACCCAGTTGAATTGGCACCAAGTACGTCATAATCTAAGGGGGATAACTCAGGCCTGTTTAGCTAAAAAAACGAAGGCCTCATAACGGCATATCATTTTCACACTATTGGGAGCTTCCCACTTTCACTGTGAAAAAAATGAGTGTATATTTTCAAACACAGATACTAACTAATTCTAAAATTGCGTTTTGTTTAGAAAAAGATAGAAAGTGATTTTTGTGTGTACACTTCCCCTTTAAGTGACACATTTCGAATTTTCCTTCCTTCGAATCCCTGACTGCTCGCGATCCTTGATCTTTCAGCGTCATACACATGTTCGTGGGTTAAACTGTTTAGTGCCTACCTCCGCAAAACATTATAACTTCAAATTAGCGCTAAATCAACTCACTCACTTGGATGTGGATCTATTCCTGGAATTTGATGTCATTATCTTCAGTGTATCTGGAAGTGATGAACTGAAAAAACATGCATATGTACTTTATGGCAGATTATCGGCCGACCTGTTATGGACTATGGAAAAGAATAATAACAGAAGAGAATGTTTGGAAATAAAAGGCCAGGTGTGGAAGGCGGAGACGGGCGCTAGACCGAGCAAAGGGAGATAACTCCGAGCAGCAGCAGCGAAAACCATGTGCTCTCTACTGTACAGCAGACGAGCTATATGCATTTGTGTCCACCCACGGAAACATGAGGGCTGGAATGGGCTCCCACTGTACAAGCAGGCAACCGAGCATACGAGCGAAACCTTATCGGTCCAGCGCCCGTCCAAACCTTGCCACCGAGCACCAAAGGTGCTACGCCATCCACACCTTACCCAAATCACACTGAGAAAGAAACAAGGAAATCTAATGAATGAAATTAAATAAACTATGTGGCAAAGAAGTTAATGTTATAAATGATTATGATGTAGTGTGTACCTCTCCCCTGCTCCTACCGAAGTTTAAGAATACCTAAAAACTGAAAAAATGTTAAGCACGAAGTGGTGCCGTGCATTGCCCCGCAAGTGGACTCCATCGTCCTCGTAATGCCCTGGTACGCTTGGGTCCACGTGGTCATGTCGCACAACTAGTCCCTGTAGTTCCGCGACGCGCTTCGCAACACACCTGTTGAGGTTTTTTCTGGACAGCTCCAACTTTTTTACGTTACGTACTCGGCGCCAGTGTCAGGCAGTACCAGTCTTGCATAGAGCAGATCTTCAAAGATGTCCCCCATAGAGCGCTAAATCAACTCACTCACTTGGATGTGGATCTATTCCTGGAATTTGATGTCATTATCTTCAATGTATCTGGAAGTGATGAACTGAAAAAACATGCACATGTACTTTATGGCAGATTATTTGTTTGTTTGTTGTTATACGCCTCACTCAGCAATATTCCAGCTATATGACGGCGGTCTGTAAATAATCGAGTCTGGGCCAGACAATCCAGTGATTGACATCATGAGCATAGATCCACGCGATTCCGACACGATTACATACATCAACCAAGTCAGCGAGCCTGACCACCCGATCCCGTTAATCGCCTCTTACGACAAGCATAGCCGCCTTTTACGGCAAGCATGGGTTGCTAAAGACCTATTCTACCCCGGATCTTCACGGGTCTTGTGGCAGATTACACAAAAATAAACATATCAGAACAATATGAATAAGAAATAATAAAAAATAGTGCTGAATAAACACATGCAAATTAGGAAAAAGGCCTCTACATGTCTACCATAAAACTTCCTAAAATCCTTACCGAGATCCTGAATATTGTAACCTTGATCAAACAACTTTTGAGTCGTATGACGCTCTTTGAAATCTTAGAAAGAACATGAAAGGTAGGAAAAGCATGCTCGATTGTACCTCAAAACTTGTGAAATGTAAACACCAAAGGCTATTGGAAAGTTGAAGTCGTCCTTCTTGTCACAGTGGAGAGGTTTTAAGTCAGTCTGAATCTTTATGCATAAATCTAATAAGAAACAGATTTCTATTTCTAGTTCAGGTGGGAAAATCAGTGAAAGAGAATTGGCTATTAGACCGTTAATGAAGATATCAGAACATTGACGTACTCGAAGCTTACGTTAAACCTCTTGGCCAAATTCCCTTGTATTGATTTTGCCATTCCGAGCAGATTTCCGATTTATGTAGAGGGGAATCTCCGAGTAGCCATTATTTTTAAGGAATGGAGAGTTACGAGGATATTCCCCTACTTAAAATTCATCCCTACTTTAACACTTTGACAAAATATTCTGTAGTTGAAAATATTTGAAAAATTCAAATGCTGCTTCAAGATAATGTACAGTTGACAAGCAACTCTCCATTCCTGAAAAATAATGGAGCGTTCAAACAATGGAATGAGGTCACAGATGTGTTTTAATTGCATAAAGAAACATATAAGCAGGAAGGGGAGAACAGTTGGTGCACATGTTGATGTTTACGTCGTGCCTCAATGTCTTACCCCGAAAATTTACACAGATGTTATCAGTCCAGCATTTCACATATTGTTTTCTCAGTAATCTTCAGATGACATTTGCTTTCATTTGTCACAAATTGTCCTGAACCTCTGAATATAGATATGTCACTTTATCTATGGTCACCGCGTTTTTTAGTAATAAATGCCCCATGGATCAAGGAATAAAGTTTTTCTTTAAGTTTGTTTTGTGGGATAGAAGTTTAGGAAGTAGAAAGATCAAACGTTTTGACAGAATTGAACTTGGTTCTTTTCTGAGACTGCAGCAATTCAAGGAAATCCTTTGAGGTTTTGAGGGGACACGGGTGGCCCTGTCGTCTAAGGCGCCGCAATGCGCTGTGCAGAGTTGCGTCCCTTGGGCACGCCAGAAACCTATGATTGTGGGTTCGAATCCCGGTTCGTCCCGATTATGTTTCTAGGTTTGTCAGCACCATACCTGTGTTCGTGGGTTTCACCGAAGTGGTAATCGTCTGAGACCTGCATCACTTCGGGCTTTCCTCCCACATTAAGCTGACACGCTGTGATATAACTGGAATATGGTTAAAAGCGGCGTTACACCCAACTCACTCACTCACTTTGAGGTTTTGCGACTCCAGATGGTATTAATTCCACTTGTCTCAAATACTTTCTGTTAATATAAAGAAACTCCTTCCTTGATACTATTCACCTTTACTCTCTGTGAACGACCTTTAGAGAACATTATAACAAATACAAGAATACAAGAGTGTACCTTTTCATGCTTTTTTAGCATTTGTTTCGCGTGTCACGGATACTCCTCAGCTTTGAGAATAAAATGAGCCAATTTATATCGGAGACAGCTTCGCCGGTTCCACTTTAGAAATATCTATGAATACGTATTAGTGCCACAGTCTAAAAAAGTATCGTCTACGTAGATGACAGTATCATGTACGTAGAGGATACTTTCATCTACGTAGATGAAAGTATTATTTACGTAGATGAAAGTTTCATTTACATAGATGAAAGTATTATTTACGTAGATGAAAGTTTCATCTACGTAGATGAAAGTATTATTTACGTAGATGAAAGTTTCATTTACGTAGATGAAAGTATTATTTACGTAGATGAAAGTTTCATTTACATAGATGAAAGTATTATTTACGTAGATGAAAGTTTCATCTACGTAGATGAAGGTATTATTTACGTAGATGAAAGTTTCATTTACGTTGATGAAAGTATTATTTACGTAGATGAAAGTTTCATTTACGTAGATGAAGTATTATTTACGTAGATGAAAGTTTCATTTACGTTGATGAAAGTATTATTTACGTAGATGATAAAAATAATTTAGACTGTGGCACTAATACGCTTCTATGAATATCTCCACATAGTGTCCCCTGCCATTTGAACAAACATGACACTGAAGTGTAACTAAAACGTGCCTGATAAAGGTCGAAATATGACACGTGATTGTCATACGTTGATAACTAGGGCGCACCAGAATCGTGAACTACATACCATATATAAAATACTTACTAAATCTTTCCGTATCATAAAGAATACGTATCAGGAACAAGTATGCGAGCATATTACATATTTTGTTATTTGCTTGATGTAATACTAATGAAGGAGGAACAAACGCGGGTAATACTCTCGTTATTTTATGATAATCAATGTTTAAGATGGCGTTATGTACTGAAGTACATGAGAAACCGTGTATGAATACACTGCTAAAGGTGACCTAACCATTAATGAAAAATTATTATACCAAAGATTTTTTCAATCATGAGTGATGACAGGACAGTATAAAGCAAAGCCCTCATCCAAACCTTTTGGTGAACGTTACGCAATAGTTTATGGAATACACTGATGTAAAAAGTTTACTAAAAGTAGTTCGTATCAGGTGACTCCATTATCATTCTTATCGGCTCAGGACGTCATGTTTATTAATAATATATATATAATATAACACTATCTATTGCAAGGTGAACCCTATCTAGTATATGATTAACAAGATATAGATATATATAAATTTAAAGTAGTATGCATATTCGACGCTTATCTCGACGAACCAACAATTGATTACGACTGAACAAGCTTTTGTGACCAATACACGCTTACACACCGTTATCACGATACGGAATGATTGATAGATAACAGCTGCTATTGATGAAACCGCTATCGTTAACTTACCTGTCGTGTCAGTAAGTGAGGGAGTATGATTTTAGGCCGCTTTTAGCAATTGTCCAGCATTATCACTGCTTCACCCATTGTACCCATTTTGGGAATCGAAACCCGGGTCTTCGGCGTGACGGGCGAAGGCTGTAACCGCTAGGCTATGCCAATTGCGACAGGGTGTACGTGTTCCCGGTTGGAGGCGGTGCCCTGGGTGTGAACGGTATGGACAATATATCGCGACCTTTTCGCATAAAAAGTGAGAATGAAGACGAATAATATTTTCTGTGAAAGTCATGAGATGAAAAAAACGTATGGATGTTTGAAACATTGAAAATAATTCAGTTGTAACATGCACGTTAGATTTAACTTTCATTTCTATTCTGATCAGACACACAATCAAATATATTTCACGCCATCACAAGATTTTGTGTTTGTTTGTTCGTTGTTTAACGCCGCCAGCTACAATATTCCAGCTTTATTTGAAACAAACCCTCTTCGAACCGGCCTGAAAGGACACGAATAGATAGGAGGAAAAATATTTGGTTAAGGTCTAGTTGAGGCAGGACTTGTGGGTAGTTTAGCAAAGGTAGTTAAATGGGCAATTCGAATTGCCAGCAGCAGCAACAACAACGGCGATGGGCGACTAGCTTCGCCAGCAGCAATAGCTATAATAAGAATAACATATATTCCGCTGAAAAGCGGGAGGAAATTGAATACGCCAAAAAGATTCCCAATCGCTGATAAGCAGAGGGGTGGAAGGTTCCCGCCAAAGGGCAGGAACCTATAAATTTGGTGATTTATATCAAATGTAACCTATAGCATACATTAATGGGGTCTCCAAGTACTATGCCAAAGCACGAAAGTGCATAGCCCACCAAGACCAACAACAAAACTGGAAGTAAGGACCCTACCCTGCCAAAAGCGGAAGTTATGTACGCCGCACTCAGCAATATTCCAGCAATATGACGGCGGTCTATAAATAATCGAGTCTGGACTAGACAACCCCGTGATTGACATCATGAGCATCGATCAACGCATGGCCTGGAGGTGTAACTGCATACCCCCGAGCCCCCTCACTCTGTTGCATAGGAACAGTAGCTAAAATATGTATCACCATATATATAAGCAGAGAAAAGGAGCGTCAATCCCGATTTTGTTTACATCAACATCCAGGTCGATTTGTATATAAAACGCTTATTGTCAAACACATTTCTGACCGTAGATCCATACAAAACTCATTTCTACACACGTACAAGCCATCTAAATTCGATTAGAGTCTCTTACTTACCGAAATATTAAAATTATATTTCGCGAGCTGGAAAAATGTTACAAAGGTGAGCAAGAGGAAGATTTTGGACATGGGCAGAATCTATCTTTGTTGGTAAGAAAATAGTCGCACCAGCGAACAAGGACGTTTAATTTATGATATGTTGCTATTGAAGAAAGATATGTTTTGATAGTATTGAAAGAGCATTGTCTCACGGACTTTGAAGCGATAATAAGTGATGTGACTCATCGGAAATGGCCATTCATCCATCAGATCATGTGTAGACCGGAAGTGATGTAATGCGGTTAGACCCGATTGGAAGGTTGACCAAGTGTTACTTGAAAAAGACAGCCGTGGCAGGTTAATGGCTTCAGACCGCCTCCGTGGTCAAATTGTAGAGCGTCCGCTCGGAGTGCGGAAGGTCCGGGGCTCAATCCCCAGCCGCGTCATACCAAAAGACGTTAAAAGATGGTACTTGTTGTTACCCTGTCTGGCGCTCGGCATTAAGGGGCTAAAACAAGGACTGGTCGGCTCGGAGTCAGTATACCGTGTCTGAGTGGGGTATTCATGTTAAACTGCGGCATGGTATCTCAGCGAGCTAGCACTATAAATCGGCATCAGTCCGGACTAGTACAAGCACACAGACACACACAGACACACACACACACACACACGCGCGCACACGCACATGCACGTCGCTATATAAGTGCATTAATCTTTGACGCGACGTTAAACCCCATTTCATCTCACCTTCAAAGGTATGTCAGTGTTTCAGGAAAGTCAGTGGGACGACAATGAAATCCTGCAGCTCTACACGGATGCTGTTTGCAGTGCAGGCTTTGGTGCATATGTTCAAGGACACTGGGTCTCAGGCAAGTGGCCCCGTCATTCGGTTGAGGACGGTACCACCCGGGATATGACATTACTGGAGCTATTTCCAATTGCGTTGTCTATTCGAATGTTGGGTAAGTCTTTGGCTAACAAAATACTGACTCCGAGCGACCAGTCCTTGTTTTAGCCCCTTAATGTCGAGCGCCAGACAGGGTAACAACAAGTACCATCTTTTAACGTCTTTTGGTATGACGCGGCTGGGGATCGAACCCCGGACCTTCCGCTCTCCGGGCGGACGCTCTACCACGAGCACGAGAGCACGGAGGCGGTCACATACCTTTGAAACCCGACAGGAATGTTAACCACATAGTTAGGTCCTGTTGTACCCACAGTAGGATTCGATGATGCAGCGATTTTACCTTGCACATCTCGTCAATGGGTCTGCGGTAGAATGCACGACCCATCGGTATAGCGCTGCTTGTAACGTTGGGTTTACCCATCGTTGACTGCAACTGCGAGTGCTTTGTGTTCTTATTTATACCTGCTTCAGTCAAGCCCCGAGTTCCATGGTAACGTCGCCGATTATTTCTTGTGATAAGCGGACCTGCATAACTATCGTATCGATCCCGAGACACAGAAACGTAATGCAGATGGTGGATTAACCTACAGTTATCCATAAGGGGTCTATCGGTGGATGTGATGTTTTGCTTCTTTAGGACCAAGCCAATCGGCGACACTTGCAAATATTCGAAGGGTGGATCGTAGTAGGGCCGAGCAATCCCACCTAACAAGGTCTCTTTGTCCAGCTTGGCTATGGATTGTGACTGAGGTTCCCACACCGACGACAAGTGACCCGCAGATCGGTACAGGCAGAGTCCCTGATAACCGAGGCAAAAACCAGATTGGAATCCATCAAACAAATTTAATGCAGGAAACATTTACACTGGAATATGGTAGCAGATACGGGTGTAAATTACTTAGCTTGACTGGAGTTAGTGCTAGTGGCGTTGATTGTTGTTCCTGACGATGGTTGCCGGTACATGTACTTCCAGTGTGGGTGTTGCTTGTAGTGCTATATGCTCCACTCATGCTCCATCCTCACGCCGATATATCTGTGTTTTTGTCAATGGTACGTGCATTCAGCTGTATTGGAACAAAGTTGACAAGTCTGGGCGAAGAAATCCCCCTCCAGCAGTTCGGTAAACAAGTTGAGATACGCTATGTTCAATCTTATATTCTTACGTTTTCCCCTAATCGATTGTTGAAAAATTCGTGTTCCTATATATTGCCGGTTTGTACCCTATCCCCAGTAAATGTGGTTAGCTCGTCGTCAGATTCTTTTCGCTGTACAGAGTTGTCTCTCAGAGGCATACTGAAACTTTGCTGGCGTTTCGAGTTCCCTGAGTTTGCCCAGATTATTTTTCTAAGACTTGCATCACTTCGGACTTTCTTCCCACATCAATCTGATGTACCGTCATATAACTGAAATATTGTTCAAAGCGGCGTTACACGATTCTCACTCAGGAGAAACAGAGGAGAAACGATTATGAATAAGTCCTCGGTGTTTTATTTTGTTTTAAAATGCGCTCATATAAGACCAAAACTTATATCCACAACAAATCATGACATCGGTTAAGCTTCAAGCTATATGTACCATATACCGTATTCGACGTAATAAGCGCCCAGGGCGCTCTCAAAATTAGAAATATGGGTCCCTTATAAGAATATTATTTTGGTTGAAAAAACAGAGTTAAAAGATAAATTTAGTGGTTTATGCTGATGGCCTGAACTGTTTATATACGACAGATATATTTTTCCAGAATTTAATTGCCCATAATTAAGGGTGCATATAACACACGAGTGCGTATTATACACGAATGAATAAGTCTTGTGTACATTGATCAATCGGAAGGGTTGCTAATTGGGATTCTTCACTTGCTAATATATTAGCAAATATCGCCGTGGGCGCTTATCAGAGCGGGGCGCTTATTACGGCGAATACGGTAACGAACTCGAAGGGACCACTATTTTTAGTTCGTAATAACCGTAGTTCGTAATAAGCATATAAACAACATTTATACAACAAATAGTCGGGACTAAAAAATAAGTTCGTTATATCGGTCAGTTCGTTATAAGCGTGTTCGTTATAAACGTAGTTTACTGTAGTATGTCCCCCTGGCCCTATAGAGAATACATTTGTAAGCGAATCCAGTCAAGAATGATTTGGCAAGTCTACATTGCCTCAGTTCTGAAATTAAGCATGTTCAGGCTGAGTTCAGTTTGGATTTTAGTTTTTATTTTAAAGAAACATATTTTAAATTTTTTAAAAAGTTTATTTCTCGGACAAAAGTTCGTTTGTTAGTTTTAGTAATGTGTGTACCTTTGCATACCGACGGTAATTCGAAAACAAGTTTGAGCCAAGCCCATTAATGATGTGGGATGGGCCACTGAACGTGTAGTTGAAACATAAAGGGTGGGTGAAATGTCAATACCTTCTTTGTGAGTTAACACGTGACCACACCTAGGATCAATGTATATATATTTAACACAATGACGTGACAGTCTCACAACAATCTTCTACGGTCAATTTTATATAACCAGGGACAATATACCGCTACATATACTGTATGTAGAGGGGAATGTCCGAGTAACTCTCCATTCCTTAAAAATAATGGAGCAGAGGCCCCGCAGGGGCCGAGGCCCATTATTTTTAAGGAATGGAGAGTTACGAGGATATTCCCCTACTTAAAACTCATCCCTACTTTTACACTTTGACAAAATATTCTGTAGTTGAAAATATTTGAAAAATAAACCAGAACTCTTTGTTGCCCGTATTTATACTGCGTGAGTCGACCTTGCGTGATGCACGAGGAATGCGTCCTCTGTCGCTGTTGCACGTGCTCCAAGCTCCGTGGCGAGTTGACAGTTACAATGCATGGTACACGGCTCTTCATAATTGTATTGGGTCCTAAACTAGTATTTATCAATCGCTTGCACATTGTTAATACATGCTGATGGGTATAATTGGAAATATAGAACCCCGAACAAGCGATATTTATGTTACCTTATTGTTTGTTCTCGTCAAAGGTTTATCTAACTATCTATAAATATGAACATTGTTGTGGGTAACGTGCTCTAACACAAAATATATACATATATTTTTGAGCTTTTAAGCATGATGCAAAATTGTGAAAATATTTAATAGTTAATTTCACATTATGCCTACATGTGCCGCAGTAGCTGAGGTTGAAAATTACGCGTTTTCAAATCTAACGATGCGTGTTCGGACCCCGCTGGCGACACATGTTTTCGGAAAAAAATGAAAATGTTCACTTGTAAATAAATGTAAAAACATAGTTCCGTCTGTTCCAAGTGTAAATTAATTCAAATGTTGCTTCAAGATAATGTACAGTTGACAAGCAACTCTCCATTCCTGAAAAATAATGGAGCGTTCAAACAATGGAATGACGGCACAGATGTGTTTTAAGTCGGTATAAGGTCTCTTATATAATGCACAGCCGGTTGAGTAGGTCACAATACGCCCCTGGTAATATAAGCCAGGTCACTGTGACCGACATTACAACAGCCGGTAACTTTCCGTGATCAGACTGGAAAAGCCAAGAATTCTAAAAATAGATCCACATCAGATGCCGTGTCATGCACATAAGTTCATCAAGTGAGGGGCCATTGTAGCAATATAAAATGGTTAGGGGTTAAGTCTGACGTAGTTGGTTCTTAGAATGATTTTTTTTCTTTTGTTTGTTTGTTGTTTAACGCCGCAATATTCCAGCTATACGACGGCGGTCTGTACATCGAGTCTGGACCAGACAATCCAGTGACTGACAACATGAGCATCGATCCACGCAATTGTGTCAGCGAGTGTGACCACGCGAGGCCGTGAGCCGTCTCTTTCGACAAGCATAGTCGCCTTATACCGCAAGCATGGGTTGCTGAAGACCTATTCTAAACCAGATCGGGTGTATGAATAATAAGATTATTCGTTTCTTATTCAAGTGAACTTTCACAAGGAAAAATGTTTTCAATTTTCCTAGAATCATAATGAGGTAGAATCGGGGAATCGAACACACTTTTGAAGAGACCTTAAACCAGTTTTCATAATGGTAGTGTCATGTGATCTCATACGTCTACTGTACACTTAAACCCATTGTAGGTTAAAAGGGTCCACACACGTTCATGAGTTACAGCGAACAGACGAATGGGTTCACGGTTTTCATGTACATGTGAGCGAGTTAGGTTTAACGCCGCTTTGAACAGTATTCCATTTATATCACGGCGTATCAGCTTAATGTGGGAGGTAAGCCCCAAGTGATGCAGGTTTCAGACATTTACCACTGGGGAAAATCCACAAACACGGGTATGGTGCTGACAAACCTAGAAACAATAGTAACGAACCGAGGTTCGAACCCACAATTACAGGTTTCTGGCGTGCCCAAGGGACGCAACTCTGCACAGTGAATTGCAGCGCCTTAGACGACTGGGCCACCCGTGCCTCATATACATATAAAGAACGACACAAGATTACCTTTGGTCATGCAAGTCCTCTGCAGATGGAATATCCATACCACGGAATAAAATCTCCGTTGACAGGAAGTATGGCACAATGGCAGCATCACACCTTGACAAAATTCTACCGAGTCGAGTTAAGTCAATGAAACGTTGAGCCTTCATCAACCCGACAGCCGGAGAAGTCCAAGTTAAATGCCCAACATCTGAAATGAGTCAACTTGTACCCGGCTTCATTCCAAACATTTCAACTCCCAACAATATTTAACAGTTGTAGTCACTTTCATTTCCACAGCCATTCGTGATAAAGAGTGAATGAGTGAGTATAGTTTTACGCCACTTTTAGCAATATTCCAGCAATATCACGGCGGGGGGGCACCAGAAATGGGCTTCACACATTGTACCCATGTGAGGAATCGAACTCGGGTCTCCGGCCTGACGAGCGAACGCGTTAACCACTAGGCTACCCGACCGCCCCATCGTGATGAAGATAGAGGAAAGCTAACGCCGAGAGAATCCAATCCGAGGTATCTTAATGGACACGGGGAATGCTTTGAATTCATGAAGACTTCGTGCTACTTATAATATGGAACGTAATAATTGTAGAACGGGGCACGGGCGTAACCAATCAGATTTATCCTCACTTGGCCACCACACTGCAAGGGGATACTAGTTACTGTGTTTATACAAGCACATGGGTCATGTCAAAAGCGCTCACAGCAGTTAGTGGTAAACTCAACCCAGGCTTAATTAAGATGTGAAGTGAATGGACTTAGTTCACTGAAATTTTAAATTGCAGTGGCCGCGTAACATGTAATCGTTGATATCATATAAATACTGACATGTATATGAACACTGAAACGTCAAATGCACTTGTGAATGTCGAGTCACTACCTTGCGCATCAAATGCACTTGTGAATGTTGAGTCACGACCTTGCGCATCAAATGCACTTGTGAATGTCGAGTCACGACCTTGCGCATCAAATGCACTTGTGAATGTCGAGTCACGACCTTGCGCATAATCGTTCTTCGAACCATGCAATGATCGTAAAATTACACAATTGATATGAATATGATGAGCACAAATATTTTAAATTATATTTAATGGCATTTCCCAGTATATAAGATGGTAGCTGTATATGATATAATAGTTCTGTGGAAGTCTAAAGCTAATATATAATTGAGACGACCCATGTTGTCTGCTTATGTTCTCTCAATCGATACGCATGGTTGCTTTACTTATTCTAGACATTAGGTGGTCGCAAAATGAGGAGACCCCCGATGGGGGAAGCTATCTTCTTCACTATGCAACAGTAACAAATTAACATTAGGGATATACACCTTTACCCTAAACAAAGGTCTGCAGCAGACTCATAATAGCCAAATTTGAGTCATAAATTTATAGAAAAAAACAGTAAATAAACTTGTAATTCCAAAACGAAACAGAAACAGGTTGAAACCAGTAATGACTTTTTGTCAAACGTATAATCAGGTTTAACACTGAAAGAAATAATTTCTTTGAAGAAACGATATTCTTCAACAAAACGATATTAGCATTAAGACGATACTTCAACCGTGACTTTCCACGGTCGTTTCGCTTAGATTGCTTTGTGAAACGGCGGTGAGAATACAGATTGTACCGACACTCTTAGAGCTAAGATCATCATACGGGGAATCTATTGCCACATGTCCTTCGAACCAAATATCGATTAGCAAACTCTCGTGTTACTACTGGAAACGTCACGTCTCAAATTCTGTCGTAAATGAAACACATTGTTTTTTCCGCAAAAACATAAATACATTATGTTTACTTTGCACCTAATCACCTAATATTGTAAAATATATATCAGACTGCTCTGCATAAACACTTATATGATTTATTTATTTTTTAACGCCACACTCAGCAATATTCCAGCTAGGTCTGTAAATGATAGAGTTTGGTCCAGACAATCCAGTGAATGACATCACCGGCATCGATCTATGCAGTTTTGGTACAATGACATGCATCAACCAAGTCAGTGAGCCTGACCACCCGGTCCCGTTAGTCGCCTGTGTTGCTGGAGACCTGTGAAAATCAGGGTCAGAATTTGTCTTCTGCAACCCATGATTGTCGTAAGAGGCGGTTAACGGGATCGGATGGTCAGGCTCGCTGAGGAGGTTGATGCATGTCATCTCTGAAATGAGGTTTGCCTTCGTGTCAACATTGGACATTGAGGAGACAAAACTGAACGTGTGACCCTGTCCTACGGTAATGTTGAAGAGTGAGTGAGTGAGTGAGTATGGTTTTACGCCGCTTTAAGCAATATTCCAGCAATATAATGGCGGGGGACACCAGAAATGGGCTTCACACATAGTACCCATGTCGGGAATCGAACCCAGGTCTTCGGTGTGACGAGCGAACGCTTTAATCACTAGGCTACCCGACCGCCCTACTGCTGAAGATGATTCCAGCTGAAGACAATCACCAGCATCACCTAAATCGAACGTGCGACGAGTTACCCAACCGCCGTCCTCAACATAATGACACCATAGAACTTGACATTTTTATTTGAAGCTGTACATATCTATTTGAAGCTGTACATGTCAATCAATATAAATTACAACAAATGAAAATTTGTATACTCAACATGTAAACAATAAATACAAGATACATAAACTGAATTAATCCCAATTTGTTTTCTTATTAAGGATAATATCCAAATCGGGGAAATGTGAAATCTATGATATTCATCACGGAGGTGAGAAGCCAGTTTACAAATAGTAATACTTTAGTAATCCCTGAAACCAGTTATTCTTGATCATCAATAGATGCAATTCAACAACGATGGGAATACCGTTGTTTGTAATGTTACTTATTTTAGGACCGGCCATTTGATTTGTCCAAGAAAATGCTTGAAAAAATGATTATGGTTCAGACAGCTAAAAAATAGAAATTGACGGCCACAAAAAAAATGTTTCTCTTTATTATTTAGGATTCTTAATTCATACTACGAAAAAAGTGTAACAATGGCAAGGCGTTCTTCACATCGGTATTTCTATAAAGCTGTTAAACTTTTCATACACAATTTCCCCCATGATTATATCATAGATTTCATGAAAGTCACTCTGGAAAGTAATTTTAAATTTATTAAACATCTATATATATAAGCATGTTGACAAGTTAATCTTAAAAACTAAAACACTTCACCCTGAATTTTGGGCCCCAAATTTGTAAGCAAAAACCCCCAAAAGAACACAAACGTCGGACCTCAATGTATAATTACACAGAATCTACTTGTAATTGTCCCCAATTACGAACCACCCTCATGAAATTACACACAGATTATATACACAAATAATAACCTTTTTTCTTGTGTACTAGTTTAAGCTCTAGTTATACGGAGATTAAGCGAACTGTGATACTGTAAAACCTCGCTAGTCCGTACCCTTTAATCTGGAAACCATGTATTCCGTGAGATGACTGTCGGAAACGTCTATATTGAGTTCAGTAGGACGCTCCAACCCACCTACGAGTCTTTGATCGTGGTGTTTTTACTGGGATCGGTACGATCCGGATTAACGACATGCATGTGTACATGTTATGCAGATGACTGCAACTTTGTTGTATTTATCGCGCTATGCGTGAAAGCACAGTGGTTAACAATACTGATAAGGTATACAGAGGCCAAATGACCATTTTGTGGACAAATGTGTGTAGCTGTCCATGGAGTCAAGTACAGTAAGCTACGGTTATAACGAACTCAAAGTGACCGCTAAATTTAGTTTTCGTTTTAGCAGTAGTTCGTTATAAGCATATTTACAACATATATACAGCAAATGGATGGGACCAAAAGAACAGTTCGTTATAAGCGTGTTCGTTATAAACGTAGTTTACTGTCGATTGAGGTAAGTCGTCAGTCAGGTCTCGGTTTGTGAGATCAGTTAAACTGTCTCCATGACAAACCCGCGTCACTAAACAAACAGTTAATTCATATGAATAGCTTCTCTCAAACAACCAATTTAAAACTGGTCATAGAACTGTTGGTATTGTTTAACTCTCAAGTTATTTTCTAACTCCCTCCCACAAAGCTATTCAATGACTGAATGTTTATCCGGTATAACCCATTAGATTTTTTCTATTAAATGTGACGAATGTAAGCGCCATCTACAATAATTAACAGTGCAACGCACAGCTATAAGAACGATACCAAATGTGAACCTGAACTATATACAATAAGTTTTCAATTATTGATTAGTGTTCAAGTTTAAATTCGGTGTGTGTGTGTGGCCCTTTGTCTTCAGTCACCTGGACCAACCTCTGACAGGACCAGCTCGCACGGTCCACGTGGGTTTGTGGAATGGTCCTGGTCAATGGGTAACTGAAACATTAGAAAAGACAATATTATGTTTATTTGCTTCACTAATAATTTAATTGGCGTAAATAAAAGATATTAATTAACCAAAGCAAAGACAATATCCTGCTTCTCGTCAGTGTATAGATTACAACAAACTGTATAGGTAAGGAGAATGTATCTGCTTGAAATCAAGTTGTCTGAACAATTACAAAATTTGTGACCTTAATATGTTGAACAGATAGATCTATCTAACTTCCTCCATAAACACCAAGCACATTAATATTCCGTAAGACTGTGAAACATTTAAAAGAGCACAAGCAATTTCATTATCTAACCTTTACCACCGTGGTATAACATTTATGAGTTCAAAATGTGTGAGTCACAACGGATATCGTATACGCTGAAGTCGATAGCGGTGACAGGCAATTAGATATGTATTTAGTCACGTGGAAACTAGCCTTGCTATCATTGGTGCTTACCGTGGTGTGTGTTTCATGAAGATTTCACCTTCCGTCTTCAATGTCCATGATTGCTTGAAAGAGTGTAACCGCATCGGGAAAATCCCCATTTCCATTTTTCCTTCTAATGGCTATGGCTTGCTTGATCATGTCATGAGAATAACCCATTTCCACGACCGCCTGGATCGCGGGGCTATTTCCGAAATCGTCATTAGAAGGATCTGAAACTTGGGAGTGGACTTGGGGATTGGCCGCTGCACCACTTGTAACACCGTCAACTGTGATGTCACCAGCACCGTAGAAACCAACATTCACATTGTTAAGTTTGCTGGAATTAACATCGATAAAAGTTGAATTTTCAAACTGAATTCTCAATTTGTCAGTCCTTTCCCACTCTTCAATTTCTTTTTTCATTCCATCCACATCAAGTTGCTGAACATAAGGGCAGTTCTCAGACCACTGCTTGTGGGCACATGGTGGGTAGTCGTCCGTATCCCAATCTCTCAATGTCACACCACAGTGAAAACACCTTGCCCTGTCAGCTGACCCTATGTAGAAAAACCCTGACCTAGCCATCATCTCGGGTTTTTGGGCGACACACTTTAGTGGCCACGAGTCGAAACTCCTCAGGCGCGTTTCATAATCAGAGTAATGGGGGTACTTCACTGTGAGGATTTTCGTTGGTTTCGGGGGCGCTTTGATCTGGGGGAAATTCTTGGTCATGAATTCACAATCCGGGGCATATTTCTTGTGTGCTTGGAGAGGATCCTCGTCATCTTGCCAGTTGTACAGCCGAATACCACAAGACTGACACTCGACCTTGTCCGTGATACCTGGTCAAGATAGCTCCAAATTTTCAACACATCCTCAAATAGTGCAATACATAATAATCATAAAAAAAAATCGCGATCACAACTGATCAGCTGCTGATAGCATAGCAACTATTAATATAAAAAATAAATTAAGTCCAGCAAAGATAATTTATGTCGCCTACGAATCCAGTCTAGCAAAGAGAAATTATGTCGGAAGTAGTATGTATATATAATTGCATATAGATGTACCTGTGTATATAAATCCTGAAGTTGCCAGCTGCAATGCGCTCTTCTGGCTTGTCCATCGTGCGTACGTGTTCAGCCTTTGTCGGAGTTTGTCCGCGTCGTTTGCTGGTTCAATTGTGGGTTCATATCGAGCAGTCTGGGTAACTTGAGGTTGAATGACTGGTGCCCCATCAGCCTCTACCCTATCGCGCAAATCTCCCATACCAAAGAGGCGGGTTATACCTCGGTTAAACAGAGTCACAGTACTGACATACGTCAGGGAAGTTCAGTTTATAAACGCGGACTCTCGACCTCTCCACTGGAAACAACTGCGCACAACTTCTCTGCACATCGCAGCATTATAAATAGAATGGGAAAAACCAGGTAAGGACTACAAATAGAAGGGGAAGTCCCCGCTGATGCGAAACTTCGCTTACTATGCATACATGTGCTCGTTTGAGGTTTTTGACAATATTGAGTAAGTGAACAGTTGAAGTGACTATTTATTGTTTCCGATGTAAAATCCAATGTTTTACTTTCCTGGGATATCTCTGTTATAGGAAGGTACGTATACTTTATATCCGCATTGTATTTGCATTTGCAGAAAAAATACGCTAGTAGTAATTTCATTTTCACGGTCAATATATTTTGTAAACATACTGACTGTAATTTAATTGTCACCATAAACAGTGTGTTAGAAAATGGGAAAGCACCAATAAGGAAATTGGAATCCATATAAGTATCATGTCAATATAAGTTTATTTTATGTCTATTTTCATGCATGGGTTATAGAATCTTATTCTCAACGTGATCATCCTATAGTGTCATTAAGGTGTGACGCCGTAATGTTTCACTGCATTTTTTCCTGGGATTCCCGTTAAAATAAATCGTTATTTGTACAAATGCGCGCCGTGCCAATGCAATAGGTCGATTTTACGTTTTCCACCGAAACTGATTATCAAACCGCATTTATTGTTCTTTGAGTTCATAAACGTATGTCTTTGATGGGATGATTTCAAACTCTCTCTTTTTCTGTTCTACGAAGACTTTGGTTTCTATGGTAATTGCCAAGCAATGTTTCTCAGTTGTTGTATCTCATCAGCTATCTCAGTCATTTGGGAATAGGACACATTCAAGATTTATGAGTATAAAATACCAATATGTGTGCGAGTGTAAAATTATACAAATCTGCATACAAAAGTGTTCATTTCTCCATGGAAATATACTGAATAATTTATCCTGGACTTTGATTTCACGTCATGCGGTTACATTCCCCATCCAGATACTGAATCAACTTGTCATTATCCCACGTATAGCTAAGAATAGCTGGTGAGGAAAACCGGTTGTGTCTAAATTTAGCTTTGATGTTTTTGATCACATGTACCAGCTTTCTCGGGGACTGATCATTTGATATTCTGCTGCTAAACCAGATATATTTATTTTATTTAAAACTACGAGCCAAAATATTTTTGTAAAACATGTTGCAAAAATTTATTTTTGTGGCAGAAATTTTTTAGTCTCAACAATAATATTATTTTTCAAGCATTTTCCTTGACAATTTATCTTTTTCAAGCATTTTCCTGGACAATATTTATTTTTTCGATAAAATCCAAACACATGAATCTAATATGCTTTAATCATATGTGTGACAAATAGAACATGCAATGAGATATATTCTTATTATATGATTATATTATTGCATCTCACTTTCTGACACAAGTCACACTGTATAAGGTACACTGTTTATTTACATTTTATGTCATAGATACAAATACACAATCTTAAACCTATACCTAATGCCTACAGACGCTATAATTCTGTCTAATTAAAATGCACATCCGAGTTTTACAATGTTACAACTTACAAGAAAGGAATATTCTTGTTTGCGCCATGTGTGTATATCAACTTTCAGCTGGTTCTTTTCACGTTGGCAAATATCATGTTTTGTTTGTTTGTTTGGATCAAACAGTGATTGATATCCAGTGAGCTCTGATCCACGCAGTTGGCATACAATGACATGCATCAACCATGTCAGCGAGCCTGTCCACCCGATCCCGTTAGTCGCCTCTTACGACAAGAATATTCGTCTGTTACGACAAGCATGGGTTGCTGAAGATCTATTCAAACCCGGATCTTCACGGCTTCCAAGCATCGTGTAACATAGCACGTTTTCACCATCATATGCATAAAGCAGGTGAATCCTGTTTGATTTGATATATATATATAACACAAGTGACAAAACCCTTTGGCTGAACTCTAGGATTTCAAATAGGACATTAAACTGCATGTTGTTTGTGTGTGTTATTTTATATATATGCTGAAGTTGTTCAATGTTTAAACCTATTTTTACAAATCCCGTTTCAGTTGGGTTTCAAGACTAGGATACGTTATTTTCTAAGTGAGAGAGTATCATTTTACGCCGCGTCAGTAAAATATCAGCCATATGACTTTGAGAATGGGTACACTAATGTTTGGAATCGAACCCAGGTCTTCGGTATGACTAGCGAACGCTTTACCCACTTAGCTACCCGCCCGCCCTTCACATATATGTGGCAGAAACTCATTATGAAGTTTCTCAAAACCACTTGATGCTAACTTAACTAAGAATCTCCTTGTATTGTTAAGAGCTGTACCTATCGACAGCACTAGCTGGAACTATATCTGGCACAACGCAGCTTTGTGAGTAACAGTCAGTGAGTAAACACATTCCACGTGGGGACAAACCATTGCTGTCAGCAGTTTACATTTCACGGATCTTCGTGTCACTTTACACAAGCACACGAGTCTCCTTATGGGATACATTTCTTAACAAACACTTCTCAAAACTACCATGCCTTATTGTTAAGTCCTCTTACTAAGTAAAAACACGGGTGACATTGATAATTTATTTTCCTTTTCCAATGAATCACAAATTAACAGAATACAAATAAAAAAATTTAATTAGTCAGACATGAATTTTGCTATTTCAGTTATGAATGTTTCGGATAAAATGCTGTCACTAAAATCGTTTCTTAATTTAATCATTTTCTGTGATGGAGATTGTTCAAGGCCGTGTAGTTTGATTTATTTGTTTATAATCTATCATTTATCCATATGTTAAGTGTTTGTCAAAAGAAAATTGACGGTAATATAATTTCATTTTATTCTCAGACACCGAACTGTTTCACGAAAGAAAATTCCAAAACCTATCCAAGTCCAAGTCTTGTGTTTATCATTCAGGGATTGAAAATATTTGTCAAACACATGGCATATTAATATGGTGTAATGTGCAAATGACGCAATTTAGATTATCAAAGAGAAGTTCAGAAACGTATTCCCAGTATTTCCACAATTCCAGATGGATTCTGTAACAGGCACATGAAAAGTGATAGAACGTACATATTGTGGTAAGAGATGAAGACAGATTACAGGTACTTTTGCCTTATATCAGAGGCAAGATTTGCAGTAAGGGCCCTGTATTAAGAAATACTAATCAGTGGCACTCCTCACACCCTCCCCCTTAGCCGAAAACCCTGATGGGGGACATACCTTTGACCTGGCTAGAACATACACATTGGCCACAGAGGACTGTCCACAAAGGGAATGAGAGGAGTCAGGGATACTCTTAAAAAAAAGGCATATTCTTGGAACTACATGACTAAAAAGAAGATACCCTGATAGCCACTGCATTTTGGGACCATGGTCTGGTTGTATAACCTTTTTAGAACCATGGTCTGGCGGTGTAACCTTTTTAGGACCATTGTCTGGTGATATAACCTTTTTAGGACCATGGTTTGGTGGTATAACCTATTAAGGACCATGGTTTGGTGGTATAACCTTTTTAGGACCATAGTCTGGTGGTATAACCTTTTTAGGACCGAGGTCTGGTTGTATAACCTTTTTAGGACCATGGTCTAGTGGTATAACATTTTAAGGACCATGGTCTGGTGGTATAACCTTTTTAGGACCATGGTCTGGTGGTGTAACCTTTTGAGGACCATGGTCTGGTGGTATAACCTTTTTAGGACCGTGGTCTTGTTGTATAACCTTTTTAGGACAATGGTCTGGTGGTGTAACCTTTTTAGGACCATGGTCTGGTGGTTTAAACTTTTAGGACCATGGTCTGGTGGTATAACCATTTTAGGACCATGGTCTGGTGGTGTAACCTTTTTAGGACCATGGTCTGGTGGTGTAACCTTTTGAGGACCATGGTCTGGTGGTATAACCTTTTTAGGACCATGGTCTGATTGTATAACCATTTTAGGACCATGGTCTGGTGTTATAACATTTTAAGGACCATGGTCTGGTGGTATAACCGTTTTAGGAACATAGCCTGGTGGTGTAACCTTTTTAGGGCCATGGGCTGGTGGTTTAACCTTTTTTAGGACCATGGTCTGGTGGTTTAACCTTTTTAGGACCATGATCTGGTTGTCTAACCTTTTTAGGACCATGGTCTGGTGGTGTAACCTTTTTAGGACCATGGTCTGGTGGTATAACCTTTTTTGGACCGTGGTCTGGTGGTATAACCTTTTTAGGATCATGGTCTGGTTGTATAACCTTTTTAGGACCATGGTCTGGTGGTATAACATTTTAAGGACCATGGTCTGGTGGTATAACCTTTTTAGGACCATGGTCTGGTGGTGTAACCTTTTGAGGACCATGGTCTGGTGGTATAACCTTTTTAGGACCATGGTCTGGTGGTAACCTTTTTAGGACCATGGTCTGGTGGTTTAACCTTTTTAGGACCATGGTCTGGTGGTTTAACCTTTTTAGGACTATGGTCTGGTGGTCTAACCTTTTTAGGACCATGGTCTGGTGATCTAACCTTTTTAGGGCCATGATCTGGTGGTGTAACCTTTTTAGGAACATGGTCTGGTTGTCTAACCTTTTTAGGGCCATGGTCTGGTGGCGTAACCTTTTTAGGACCATGGTCTGGTTGTATAATCTTATTAGGACTATGGTCAGGAATGTCAGGCGAACAGACGCGGTACCAGTGTGTGTGTGTGTGTGTGTTTGTGTGTGTGTGTGTGTGTGTATGTTTGTGTGTGTGTGTGTGTGTGTGTGTGTGTGTGTGTGTGTGTGTTTGTATGTATGTACAAATACAAGGCATTCAATCGCATTGCAAGTTGGTTTTGCTTATTTATAGCTATGGAAGGGAAATCTGATTGGGATGAATGTTGATCCATCCTTTTCAGTCATTGGACCGTTCGAAAATACTTCTACTGACGGAAGGTTTCCGAACAATATCAACTCGTCCTTTCCAAACGCTTTAAATGAAACCACCAGAAGGCACTTCATACCAGAATGCAAGCCATAAGGATAAAAATATTCCAATTACACCCGTCTCAATGGTCAAACATGTCAATTTTTTAAAAAGTCCATGTAATTTCAGAATGAATGGTTTTAAAGTCTTTTAGACAAGATCGTTTGTTTCACAATCCTAATGTTAAAAACCCTTGTAGAGGTGTTTACACAATATTTGTTCAAGATAGTATTGCATTCCAGGAACATTTACTCCCACAATCTGATTTTGAAGTTATGCTATTACATTATTTAACAGTGAAACCAGATTTCCGATTATAAATAATATTTACAAACTAGGAAACCCACTGCTGAGGATTATGAAAGCGTGTTAAATAATTCCACTGGGACATTAAATTCTCTGGGGAAACGAAATGTGGGGACAGTTCAAAAACTAATTATAATGGCTGAGTTTGAAGGATGTCCTTCAGGAAACTGCTATTGTTCTTCTAAACACGAGGGAATGGCACGGGGCCAAGTCGTCTGAGGCGCCGCGATTGGGCACGCCAGAAACCTATGATTGTGTTTCGAATCTCATTCCGTATGTTTCTAGGTTTGTCAGCACCAGTGCTCGTGGGTTTCACCAAAGTGGTAACCGTCTGAGACCTGCATCACTTCGGGTTTCTTCCCACATTAAGCTGACACGACGCGATGTAACCGGAATGCTGTTAAAAGCGGCGTTAAACACAACTCACTCACTGTTCTACACACACAAGCAAGATGACATAAAAAAATAGGTAAATGGACATTTTTTCCACTGTATCTTCATCAATTGATTAAAAATGTCTTTCATGCTGAGGCTTTGGGTAATGATTACTTTCGTGTGTTGCAGTGTTTACTCTGTGATGCAACCAGGATCATGATATTGACACTGCTAAGGCTTACGTTACTTCTCAGATAATAGCTATTGTTGAAAAATATATTGGTAAAACTTCTGGAGTATCCTCAACAACAATTCCCAAACCTTGATGGAATGACATCTGTAACAAAAGCTGACTGTGTCATGAAAACAGCTCATAACAGTGTTCAACATACTTCTTTGCCATCAGATTTGGCTGGATTTCGTGGGGAGGTTGACGAGTTTCAGCGGACAATGCATTCAGCAAACAAACATAGTAGTTGTCCTGTTAAATTTCTAAAATTAACAGGTTCGTATCGTAATCTTCAATTTGGAAAACAATTGACGGCAATTCAAACAGGTCCCCTCTTCCTGTCTTCGTCTAAAATGCAGATGAAGTGACCAATGTTTTGGCTGAACAATTCCAAAAATTTAGTTGCTCGGAGAACTTTTAGGAAAATTGTAAAGAATCAAAGCCTGGTATAGAGAACAAACTTGAGCCTTACATTATAACTTCATTGTCAGATTTTGATTCAGATTTTATATTTTTTAAACTAAAAAGAGCTACAGCAAAGGGGGAAATGCATCATCCCCTGGTGCAAAAAGAAAGGCTGAAATATATATTCCCGTGGTCCAAGCGCGGCCTATATACTACTACTACTACTACTACTACTACTACTACGGTATAAGGATATACTACTACTACTACTACTACTACTACTACGGTATAAGGATATACACCGAAATGTATTCTTTGCAGTAATTAAATACGTTGATATCCATAAATTTGTCATCCGTCAACTTCTGCCTATCAAACAATGCTACTACTGCAGTAGAAGTAGTAGTAGTAATAGTAGTAATAGTAGTAGTAGTAGTAGTAGTAGTAGTAGTAGAAGTAGTAGTAGAAGTAGTAGTCTAGACTGCCTGAGCTTTATTTTGAAATTAAGCAGTGATCGGGGCTCCATTTAATTGTATTATATTACATTTATTTTGTAGATATATATTTGTAAATAAGATAACTTTATTTCTGGGACTAAATATTAATCTACTACTACTACTACTACTACTACTACTACTACTACTACTACTACTACTACTACTACCACTACTAATACCACTACTACTACTACTACTGACCGCCTAGAGCGGAAGGTCCGGGGTTTGATCCCCAGCCGCGTCATACCAAAAGATGTTAAAAAATGGTACTTGTTGTTACCCTGTCTGGCGCTCGGCATTAAGGGGATAAAAAAAGGACTGGTCGGCTCGTAGTCAGTATACTGTGTCTGAGTGGGGTATTCATGTTAAACTGCGGCATGGTATCTCAGTGGGCTAGCACTATAAATCGGCATCAGTCCGGACTAGTACAAGCAGACACACACGCACGTGCACCTCACCTCACATCACTACTACTACTACTACTACTACTACTACTACTGGGTGGTTGGGTAGCCCAGGTGTTAAAGCGTCCATTTCTGGCGTCCGAAACGGTGATATTGCTGAAATATTGCTAAAAACGGATCAAAACCATACTCATTACTCACTAGTTTCATCGACATGTTGCCCAATGTGCTGTCAGTTCGAGTCATGCATGCGGAACATATTCCAAAACAAGTCAGCGTTAGAATACCGCGTTAGAATAGGTCGCGAGCTTCATATAAACTGGAATGTTGCTGAGTGCGGCATTAAACAACATAAGAAAGTAATACAAAGTAAAATGTACATATCGTTAGAAGATGTCATGTTACTCACTAAATTTATTTTCAGTTTTCACTATTTTACAATGTCAGAATGACCTAGTTATTGACGCCGGCGCCACATCATGGCACACGCCATGCGATTAAGTCGGCCAGAACACAATTGCAACCTTGACCTAGTTTTATTAAAAAACGCGATATATGTTTAGTTCGTAAACACGCTAGTTGTCGGCATTGAAAATAGCGCCTTAGTACGTTTGCTTTTTATATGGATCGCTGGTATAATAATCACAATCACAATGATGATAAGAAGCACATTCAGACACCTATCTAGCCTATACGTTCTGCAGAGAGCGAGCAGAGCAATCTCCTTGACAGTATTCCTCGTCATGGGTGCGCGGCCCCACCCCCAATCTCCTTGACAGTATATCTCGTCATGGGTGCGCGGCCCCACCCCCATTGTTTGAAGCCAACTAAACAAACAATGAGTTGATTACGTTTTAGCTACAAAATGCAAATTATTTCCCGAATCTTTGCACTGAGGTGCCCTTATATATGTCTCCTTATTTTAGCATTATTATCATGTTGAATTATATTAAAAAACATACAACTACATTTGTTTGTTGTTTGTTTGCTTGTTGTTTAACGCCGCACTCAGCAATGTTCCAACTATATGACGGCGGTCTGTAAATTATCGAGTCTGGACCAGACAATCCAGTGACTGACATGAGAATCGATCCACGCAATTGGGATACGATGACATGCATCAACCAAGTCAGCGAGCCTGACCACCCGACCCCGTTAGTCGCCTCCTGCGACAAGCATAGTCGCCTTATACGGCAGGCATGGGTTGTCGAAGACGTTTTCTACTCCGGATCTTCACTGGTCTATAACTAAATAATTTGGCGACATGTTTTCAACAGAATAACAATTAGTTGACTGCTTATTACATACTGTTTCCCGATTTATATAAAAGCATGTTCGTCCGAGCCTTATCTACATCTAAATAACTCGGGTTCCAGATATATAAAAAACCCACAGAATACAGTTTACTCTTATCGAAACCAGTCTGAATGAATAATTTGTTTCCACTTCCAACTTCAAATTACCCCCATTTATATATCTTATGTAAAATGGGGGCACTAAGTCGTCTATGTCGCCGCAAATCGCTGTGCAGAGTTGCGTCCCTTGGACGCGCCAGAAACCTTGATTGTGGGTTCGAATCCCGTTCGCCCCGATTATGTTTCTAGGTTTGTCAGCACCACATCCGTGCTCGGGTGTCTATGATTTATTTACCATGTTCATATGAAAAAAATGGATGTTTATTTACATCTTATGAGGAGTATGTATCCACTGTCACCGTCTCTTCAAATTGTCATAGATCTTAACCCTATGTACCTGACTCTGCTCATATGTCCCCGTATGTGGTATACTTAAGATCTACATAAGTATATCCGTGAAGCGTTACACAAACAGCATTTCATCGATATATGCAGTATATATATAGTGATTACTTCTCTGGCCAATGGGAGTGAGGGGCATATATACTTAATACACTGTCATCCACCCCCACAGCGAGTTATCGGTGTCGGGTGGATATTTAGTAAATTACTGTCTCGCACAAGTATGTGATTTATCTGCCACTTCTTTTGTACGGGTGTGCCACAACCTATTGTCATTTATTTCACCAGAGTACATATTCTGGGTCATATACATACCGTAATCAGATATTTCTATGTCATTATACATTACAATTCGTGTCGTTCCATAAAAAAAGTTTTAAACAGAAAACGATCGCCTTTCCAGTCTTCAATTATATTTACATATGTATGAGTTAAGTATTTGGTATCACTTTATTCAGTACTCATTAAGGTCATGGTACATAATAGTCAGCACAGTTGGCTACGGTGCATAAGAAATGCCTATAAAACAAAGCATATGTATCTGTTATGAGGATAATATATTATTAGTGGTATGCAAGAAGGCGTACAAGACTTATGACCCTTTGTTAAAAAGACGGTTGGACGCATTTTACATTAAACATGGGTTGCTGAAGACCCGGATCTTCACGGGTGTTATAAGTAAGTAAGTGGTCTGGGTTACTGATGTTTGTGAGTACACTATTTGTATGTATTAATCTCATCAGAAACGCCTTTATGATACTTCCTACTCAATATATATGATATGATAACACGGCCTTGAACAACCTCCGTAACTGAATATGATTAAATTAGAAACGATTTTATTGACATAATTTTATCCGAAACTTTGATTACTAAAATAGCAAAGTTACTGACTAATTAAAATGTTTTTTTAAATAAATTATCGATATTTATGAGGTAACATTGCTAACCTTCATCATCAATTTGTTTTCATTACGTCAAAACAAGAAGACCAAAATATAACCTTCTATTGTCACCCGTGTTTTTACTTAGTAAGAGGACTAAACTATAAGGCAGGGTAGTTTTGAGAAGGTTTTGTTAAGAAATGTATCCCAGAAAGGGAATTGTGTGCTTGTGTAAAAATACACGACGATCCGTGAAATGTAAAATGCTCACAACAATTTGTTTTGTCCCCATGTGCACGTGGAATGTGTTTACTCACTGACTATTTACAAAGATGCTTTTTGCGAGATATAGTTCCAGCTAGCGCTGTTTCATGTATGGGGTTGATAGGTGCAGCTTGTAACAATACAAGGAGATTCTTAGTTCAATTAGCTTCAAGGATCACCTGATGGAGTGTAATTTATTCATCGCCATGTGATTGGTTTTTTCTCTCAATCATCAGCTTGGTTTTCCAGAAGGAAGTTGAAGCGCAGTAACCATTGATATTCACAAGAGTGCATATTTAACTATGGCACTGACGAAAATATCAAATAACGTAGAGTAATTTGGTCAATTAATTCAGTAGACACGACGCACAAAGCCCACGCCTTGTCTATAGATAGACATAGCTGCGCACTGGCCTAGATACTGGTATCAGCTGGTACCACGTGTTTTTTAGGGTGTCTAGCCGGGAGAGCCACATTTCAGAAATGGCTATTGCCGGTAGAGCCACATTTTCAGCTGAGTGCATTTCACCTATTCTAGCGGGTAATTAATTAATCCGATTACCGATACCTGTATATGAGTGTCCCACATTTTAATTATACTCCTAATTTAATACTCCCAGACTGAGAGAGGCGACCAGTTCCTACACCGTGTTAGTGACGACATCCTCATCTTCACTACAGACAAGAACATTGAACATTTGTGTACTGCAGACATTGTATTTTGTGATGGTATATTTTATGCCTGTCCCAAGTTGTTTGATCAGATTTATTGTTTACATGCTGAGGTGTTTGGCCATATGTTTCCATTAGTTCACTGTTTGTTGTCCAATCGAACAAAAGAGTGTTATGTCAACATGTTTCAGTACCTATGCGATTTTGCTAGTAGAGGAGGTCTAGAGTTTGCCCCACTTACAATTCAGTTGGACTTTGAACGTGCAGCTCACAATGCCGTGACTGATGTATTTCCTGGGACATTAGTTAGAGGGTGTTTCTTTCACTTCACCCAATGTATCTGGAGGAGGGTGTAGAAAGAAGGTCTGGTGATGGACAATAAGGAAGATGAGGAGGTGAAGAAGCTGGTGACAAGAGCTGCTGCCCTCCCTCTAGTACCTCGTGACAAAGTGGATGATGTGTGGCTTGATGCCATTGCTGACTCTCCTGCTGGCCCTAAAGTGACTCCCTTCATAGACTACGTGACAACCAGTTGGGTTCAAGGAGGGGCCTTCATGCCAGAGATTTGGAACCATTTCGAAAACCAAGGCCACCGTACCAACAATCCCATGGAAGGGTGGCACAACAAGATAAAGAAACTTGCCAGGAAGTGCCACCCGAACATCTACGAGGTAGTGAAGATATTTCAGCGAGACCAGTCACTCAAAGAGGTTGCAGTCCTGAGACTCTCTCACCAGCGGTGAGAACCTTCACGAAGAAAGAAGTACAAGGCAATCGATGCACGTATTGCAGTAATGCAGTAATGACATTAAATCCATTGTGATATTCATATGCTATTCATATTCATCAATGTAAAGTTTTGATGAATATGTTATCCTTGTTGAATAATAAATGAGAAAACAAGACTTATTTTGTTATATACGGTAACCTGTTAGAATCACAAAGCATGTTTTGACAGCATAGCCGCGAGAGCCACATTATACAATCACGCAACCATAACCATTGCCGCGAGAGCCACATCAATTTGGGCTATCTATTTTCGAAATGTGGCTTTGCCGGCCTGTAACCGTTTTTTAGTCTGCCACAAAGTGTGCGTTGTTCATTTATATACACATCAGCATCTGTAACCTATATATGACAGTCGACAAGTCATGCATGATAGCTTTACATACAAACTGAGTTTAACTCTACGTTTTATATACATTTAAATGTTCACTCCTTTCAAAGAACCAAAACGAGATTGTCCTTCATGATAAACTTTTTTTTAAGAAAGATCCACAATCAGATGGCGTCAGAAGGAATTGAACAACACATTGAGACCTTGTTACAGTAACTTTAATGAGATAAAAGTCCCAGTCAATGAACTAAAGCTTACATTAAATAATTAATCAGTATGCAGTATGGGAAATATTCGATGCTGACTGGTCATTCAGAGGTGTCAAATCCCAATAACCACCTCTGACTGAAACAGATGATTTGACGACCGAATTACAATAATAATATAATAATAATAATAATAATATAGATTATTACAGTGTCATGTGTTACAAAGCAATACAACATTTAGCGCATACTTAAAATACAAACACCAGGCCTCAGTGGGCCGAAATGACACCTTAAGGTATTACAAATATTAAAATACAATTAGATATAAAAAGTAATCATGCACATTCTTAATATCTACATATACACATATTCACTAACACAATCACATAATGCATCCATGCATACACACGTATATACATACGTACTCACGCACTCACTCACGCATGCACACAATCAATCATTTTAATATTCTCCCGCACATACTAAACAAACACGCAAACACATTCAGATATCCCCCACCCCGTCACTCGAGACATACACGCACGCACACACACACACACACACTCAACCTCACTCACAAATACACCCATACCCAAACTCATGCATCTACACACAATCCATATCCTTTCTTCTGACCGTACCAACTTTCATATCCCCTCCCCACACACACCCATAACCCATAACCTCAGACATTCAATTACACTTTTCATATAAAATTCAAATTCAATAATTAAGTTGTTTTACACCTTGCAGCCTTTTGTAATACATTTTCTGAACACATCTCGCCAATTCTAGCTGGATACATTCAGTGTTCATCAACCACTTATATTTATCTAACGTGGACAGTTCACAGAAACCACTGAAATGATTATTGCATGTA
Source organism: Haliotis cracherodii (assembly GCF_022045235.1). Taxonomy (NCBI): domain Eukaryota; kingdom Metazoa; phylum Mollusca; class Gastropoda; order Lepetellida; family Haliotidae; genus Haliotis; species Haliotis cracherodii. Next base: position 38,452,174 of record NW_027266343.1, read on the forward strand.
TCAAATGAACATTTCCTTAAAACATTGTAGAATTTGAACACCACAACAAAGTGAACTTCATCTTCGATTAACTGTTCCTGACATAGTTGACAAAGTCTATTTACCAAGGGAGTCACAGGCTTGGTATACCTGCCACTTTCTTTAGACAGAGGAAGGTTTCCACAATGTAATGAAGCTAATATACTTCTTTGTTGTCTGGGTAGAGACATTTTCACATAGTGAGAAGTTTGGATAGTTTCTTTATATTTCCTATATGTTCGTAATTTATTTCCATTACAATTGCCTTTGTCATTAAATATATCCGAGAACCACTTTTGTATGTCTCTTGTATCCAACACTTCAAGGTATGCTTTGAGAAATGAGGCACGTTTAGCCTTGACACAAAAATTTAAAACGTCCATTTTTCCATGAATACCTATTTTTTTCACAAATTCACACACCCTATAATCCCAGGAGGATTTTCTTTTAAATGACCATTTATGGACTATGGCACAGACAGATGTTTCACAGGAGGTGATAATTTTATGGAAACTTCGAAGAACTTCAATTTTAATTTTTGTATCTTGGCTTCTCCACCCCATCTCTCCTCTGACGGCAACATTAGAGGAATTCTTTCTCACTCCCAAGAAGAATCTGGAGGCTTTATTCTGAATATAACTTATTTCTTTGTACATATTTATGCCCCACATACTTGCACTATAGTTAAGAACTGGTTGCACATAACTATCAAATAATTTTGTGAACACTGCATGGCTTAAACCTCCCAAATGGTTGAACTTACTGAAAATAACTCCAAGTGCCCTGTTTGCCGCTTTACATATTTCTTTAACTGTTTTCCTGTAGTCACAAAGTTCGTTGATCCACATTCCTAGATATTTATATTCTGTACATTAATCAATATTGACATTTCCACATTTGAACTGAATATCACATCTAGGTGTTGATGCTGTTCTACAGTGCATGATGTTTGTTTTGTCTCTATTCACTGTTAGCTTCCATTTGGTAGACCACTGATGTAAACAATCGAGTAGCTTTTGTAAGTTATCTTCATTAGGTGCGATGAGGACAATATCATCCGCATACATTAGGAATGAGATGTTGAAAGAATCAATGTTTATTCCACACTGAAGTTCACTTAAAGCATCTGCTAGATCATTTATATACATAGAAAATAGTGTTGGTGACAAGCAACAGCCTTGCTTGACCCCAACAGTAACATCAAACCAGTCAGTTTTGTCAGTATTCACCTTGACAGAACATTGCACATGCTGGTAGAGAGATTGAATAGATCTCAAAATATATCCTTGAACTCCAAATTGATGTTGTAGCTTATGCCACAACATATTTCTCTGTATAGAATCAAAGGCTTTACGCATGTCAACAAAACATACATAAGTAGATATTTTTGACATCTTCCTATTGTATATTATTTTAGTGAGAGTTTCTAGGTGATCCTGACAAGATCTCCCCTTGCGGAAACCATTTTGATAAGGTGTAAGCAGATCATTAGTCTCCAGCCAGGTGCTGATTCTGTTGTTGAGGACTTTGGCATATGCTTTATAAGTCACACATAGAAGAGTGATGCCTCTTTAATTAGTTGGTAATCTTGGGTCACCTGCCCCAGATTTGGGGATTGGATTAATGACTCCCTTCTTCCAAATATTGGGGACCAGACCTGATTTAGAGATCACGTTGTACAAACGGGTTAAAATGTCTATAGATGGCTGATTCTTTATCACCTCAGCTGGGATACAGCTGAATAAAACATTAAGAGAAAAGAACGTATTTTTTTCTTTCGCCGATATCTTTTTTCAAATAATTATATGTACACTTATAGGTATGTGGTAAAACATGAGTTATACGCGTAACAAGTATGCTTACGCGAAAACCTACACGGTAGTATATGAACAATTAGCGTCTTTTGACCCTATAATGATAATAATAATATGAAGAAGAAGAGCATTTGTTTTGCGCTTAACTCCATACAAGGTGAATGCTCACAACGCTACATAAAATAGGGGGAAACTCTGCTGATACAAAATCATAGATAAAAGACAAATAGATGTGGCAGTTGACCCTATCTAATAACCATAGATACGCGCGGTGTTGAACTAAACCTTGCAAGGCTTGCGTACTCTTTTTAAAAGGTACCCTTTTCATTCTGGCTTACGAAGTAGCTGTGCTACACGCTTTCTCTCTCTGCCATGTATCTGCATATTTCTGCATAAAGAACAATGTCCCAGCACATTAATCGCCTATTGTCGATGTTTCTTCAACTTAAAACAATTATAACGTGTAATTTGATCTGACACTGGACAGTTGGATTTAAAATTGTAGCTTGGTATTTTTGCTTCCTCAAAACATAACTTTAGCTTGGCATCCTCAAAATATAATTTTAGTTTAGCATCCTCAAACATAATTTTAGCTTAGCATCCTCCAAATCTTTTAGCTTAGCATTCTCAAAATTTATAAACCTATTCATTGGGATCTCTATTAAGTAAGAGAGTTCTTTCTATAGGCATTAAAACCTATTGTGAGGTTTTACTTTCAAAGTAAAACATATTAAGAGGTTTTACTTTCAAAGTAAACCTATTGTGAGGTTTTACTTTCAAAGTAAAACCTATTATGAGGTTTTATTTTCGTTCTGGAGGTTTTACTTTGAATGTAAAACCTCAAATCCCAGGTTTAACCAAGTAACTGAAAAAAATGACTACAAGTAGCAATTCAAAATTTAAATTCAATTAAACTTGAATGCCATGTGTACAGTGAATGAAGACTGGGTAACAAAATTAAAGTCGTCGTCGCTCATCTTTCCACTTCAGAGTTTCTGCTGAAAGGACAGCGAGGTTTCAAAACACGTGCTTTTAAACAAGTGCCTGTCAATGCTGCACAATTTGCACGTGAAGTAACTGCTAGCCGTTACGTCACAGCTACCTCTGTGTAACAGTTGGATTGTTTAAAGTCGTAAATCTTGTAAAGCAAAAGACACCTTTTAAATTTGCGAATTTTCGTTTTGAAAAGTTTAAAAGAAGTGGAATATTGCAACACAAACATTTAGAGACCGAAGATTTCACTTTCATTTAAAAGTAAGTATTTTAGTTGTGTTTTGTTGTTGACAGATTCAAGTGCTCTTGGACGCCTGGCAAGTCAGCGAATTTCACGTGCATGATATGATATCACGTCTTCAAGGAAGCGCTATAATGAAGCGCCTCATTTATAGATGCTCGTTATAACATTTAATCAATTTAGACGGTTTATAAGAATGGAAAAACACTTTCCCTCGGTTTTTGTAGACAGAGCATGCCCTGGGGAGAGGGAAAAACCACGGGGGCTTCGCCCCGTTGGTTTTTCCCTCTCCTCAGGGCATGCTCTGTCTACCGAAACCTATAGAGCGTGTTTTCTCCAATCCATAATTTTAGCTTATCACACTTATCTAAGGATTCAGTTTGTGAGTGTATTTGACACCATAGACGCTAACATCAATTTATCGATTCATACCTCTTTGAACCAAAATAAATACACGTACACAGTAAAAACCAGTAATTAACCAGTTTGAATTATATAACCTGAAATTTGGCCCATGTTTGTGTGTGTTACCTCGGAGGCATGCCAACAAGTCAACGTTATTTATAGAGTAGGTCCTAGAGATTGGTTCCTGGAAATTTATGTCATAAATGCATGCAAATAATGTCTGCTAGCAATATTAACGGACACTGCATCATTGTGCTACTCCCCGCAGACAATGAAATGCGACCACCGGACTGTTGAGTTCCTGCTACAGATATGGCAGTCCCTAGTGATAAAGTAAGACGACGATCCGTGAAATGTAAAATGCTCACAACAATTCGTTTTGTCCCCGTGTGGAATGTGTTTACCCACTGACTTAACACTAAGTCTTCTATTTGAATAGGGGGCACGGGTGGCCCAGTCGTCTAAGGCGCCGCGATTCGCTGTGCAGAGTTGCGTCCCTTGGGCACGCCAGAAACCTATGATTGTGGTTTCGAATCCCGATTCGCCCCGATTATGTTTCTAGGTTTGTCAGCACCATATCCGTGCTCGTGGGTTTCACCGAAGTGGTAAACGTCCGAGACCTGCATCACTTCGGGCTTTCCTCCCACAATAAGCTGACACGCCGCGATATAATTGTAATACTGTAAAAAGCGGCATTAAACCCAACTCACTCACTCACCTAGTGATGGTATTGTAATACTAAACGCAGTCTGTGGACGGGAATTCACACGATCACTTCGTGTCTGTATCTATCACCATTCATGGATATCCAGAAGAGAAGGGGCGGTCGGGTAGCCCAGTGGTTAAAGTGTTCGCTCGTCACGCCCAAGACCCGGGTTCGATTCCCGACATGGGTACAATGTGTGAAGCCCATTTCTGGTGTCCCCGGCCGTGATATTGCTGGAATATTGCTAAAAGCGGCGTAAAACCATGTTCGTGTGCGTTAAAAGAAGGAATTATGGTGGAAGAAAAATTGTCAAACCATTCGTGACGAGTGGTGACGAATGTTTTCAAACGTGTCATTGCAGTAAAGACAAAATACAGATCCATCTTGTTTTACTTGCCTGCAAATGAAACACACTATGCTTCTTAAAACCGTTTATAAAAAGGATGGTAAAACTAGTGGAAAGAGTACACCACGGGTAAATGTACTGTTGCACGGTAAGTGTACACCTTATACTAGTCTGTCTTACAGACACTGATACAAATATATATCAAATACAGCCCATGCAAGTCTATAATATTTGGCAAGTCTAGATCACTGCAGTATCAGTATCTGAGAATGAAGAGAGTCACTGGGCTCCTTTTTATTATATTTTTATTAAGATAACCGAACAACTGTTTTTTTATGTAGGATGTGTTCATTTCAGAGACTAGATGTTAGTCTAACCTTATACTCGAGGCTGTAGGTATCTTTCAACGAAACGTATGTAAACCTACACCTCTTTAAAAGAAGATTTCCTCAAGATTTGAAGTTAAGGGATTAGTGTTTATGATGCTATGTTTATCATTAATCATAACACATAATTGCAACTAATTTCGGGGCATATTTAATCCGCCGATATTTTAAAAGCAACAGTCCTTTTACTAATAAATAATTTTTAGCTGAAGTTGGAACTCAAGCTTTTGCATGTGTCTCTCTTTATATCTTTGAAGTGCAAGCATTGAAAAGGTTTTGACAGAAATGCTTACAACTCGAGAAACACAAGAAAAATGCTACACTGAAACGATGCTTGCAAATGTAGCTCTCGCGGAGGAAAACGTTCACTTCCCTTGTGCATGGAAAGACCGCCTGCCGTACATGATCAATAGGGTGGTTGGGTCCGCTATCTATAAATAGATGTACTTAGTATGCGTACGGAGGTTTTGGCGTGGGGTGTGGGTTATACATAAGCGGGGAATGAAGGGAAGCGACACAAAGTAATTTCATCATGGTTGAAAACACTCCTCAACCTAATTGTATTCTTAACTACAGCAAATTACCCCTTCCCAGATAATTCATCGTCGCAGAGTGGGGGTATTTTTATCGCTGCTACTCCGCCTCACGGATACAGAAAGTTTTTTAACGGGTCAATGAGTGCATTTTATATACGGTACCTTACGTGGATGTACTTTATTACGCTGTATTCACATAGATTATAAACGGTACCTTACGTGGATGTACTCTATTACGTTGTATTCACATAGATTATAAACGGTACCTTACGTGGATGTACTTTATTACGTTGTATTCACATAGATTATAAACGGTACCTTACGTGGATGAATGTACTATAATACGTTTTTTCACGTAGATTACCATGAAACCACTCTCTCACAAGTCAACCTCTTGATCCCCTTACAGAACATCCAAGTGGGAGACATCGTTTAACAAGATCGAAGCAGTAACATGGTTAGCGCCCAAGTCATGTTTTAAAAAAGGTTTACATTTACAGAACAAAATAGCTTGATCTTTTTTAGTTACATCGATAATTATACCATGAAACATGAAAACTATTTAACATATAAGCGCATTATTTTTTGTTTACAATGCTTGTTGATATATATATAGGTGAGGTGAAATTTGAACGCAAAGATCTCAAAATTAATCGGGTGGTTACGATTTATTTTGCGCGTTTAGCGTATCACTGGGGTATACCGTTCATACAAATATCATCCAAGAGATGTACATCCCTGCCCAATCCTACCTGTTCATTACATGGGCAGCGAATTTTCACTCCTGTACCAAGTTCTACATATATACATGGAATTTTTCGCAGTATTAGACTTCAATATGCATTACAACACACAATATTAGCAGTTCAAGAAGCAACACTACACACCTAGATTATCGGTAAGCGTTCACCGGCAAAACTTGTTCCGTTGTGGACAGAGTTTGATACGCGGAGTGGACGCGTTCAATGGTTTGTTTAGGGTGGTGGTCTTTCAGCGCCAATAATTAAAACCGTTAGATATTGAAGCTTCGTACTTCGTAAAATCATTCTTTAATGAATTATGTAAAAGACTTAAAGACTTTGAATGCTAAAAGCCACTGTTTGTATAACGTGGCGAATAATCTAATCCATTCTATAGCTTCTCAGACATACTTTTCTTCCGACTATTCTGACGGGTATCAATAGTATTGCCAGTAAGGGCTGATAGTACACGACAAAGCTTTTTTAGGTCTTTGCTCTGACTGCATTGAAAAGGTTTTGATCTAAATGCTTACAACTCGAGAAATATAGGAAAATGCCGCTCTGAAACGATATTTTTAAACTTACTTCTCGCAGAGAAAAGCGTTCACTTCCATTGGGGTAAGACGGTCTGCGGTACAACGGTAAGGTTGACAACCCCAAAATATTTGTCCTTTCCCCTTTCTTTTCTTTTTTTTCATGTGATCACGTAATATTACTTATTTTATAAAGAATTTGATTTTATCATAAATTTTCAAACTTCTATATTTCGTTATATACTATGTATAATATTAGTTTGATTGAGTATGTATATTCGCGGAGCGATTAAGTGAGTGAGTGAGCAAGGTTTTACGCCGCTTTTAGCAATATTCCAGCAATTTCACGGCGGGGGACACCAGAAATGGGCTTCACACATTGTACCCATGTGGGAAATCGAACCCGGGTTTTCGGCGTGACGAGCGAGCGAGCGCCTTAACAACTAGGCTACCCGACCGCCCCAATATTAGTTAGAGAATGCCCAACGAGCCAGGAGGAATTACGGTTAATCTGTTCCGAGTGAATGTATTGCGTATTGTGTAAGTCCCGGGTCCTTATCGCCGGAAATATCTCGAGACTTTTGCGAGGGACTTACAACATTTGATCCGATAATCCGAAATTCCGAGTTTCGAGTATAGGTCATTCTAAACTGAGGGGCAAAAGAAGGTATACAGAGTTTGTTTTTATGTAATTGGAAATTGAAAGAACTGTTGGTAGATTCGATTATGTCCATTTAACCATGCACGAACAACAGTCTGTAAAAAAGTATTCTGTGAGTGGGTACTTTTTGTGAAAAAACATGTTTGTTCAATGTAGACTGGGGTAAGAGATCAATTTGCAACCACCTGACCCCTGAAAATATTTGTTGTACATTTGTGCCGAAAAAAGCAAATTTATTGATTTTCAAAGATAAGAAGTCTAAGATATCTACCGGCAGCTGTGAATTATGTGAATATTAGTTTTGAATTTTAAAGTTTTAAAGCTCCACCACAGCGTGACACAGCTGCATCTGGGGCGGTCGGGTAGCCTAGTGGTTAAAGCGTTCGCTCATCACGCCGAAGACCCTGGTTCGATTCCCCACATGGATGCAATGTGCGAAGCCCGTTTCTGGTGATATTGCTGGAATATTATTAAAAGCGGCGTAAACCTCACTTACTCACAGCAGCATATTGACAATGATTAGGGACGGAAATTTACTAAGACAATCATTCCTGTAATTTTGGATATTTTTAATTAGTGCAAAATCAGTTCAGACGACCACTCCAAAATTGAGGTTGATGGTCATTCAAACAACTGTTACAAGCATACATCCAGCCTTAATAGCCTCAACAGATATTCCAGAAACTGTCATCTGCATTTAGCCTTAAGGAATGAAATACTGCGTTATAAATGTTGCCACAACACACGTTTCCTGACATTGATCAAGAAATTTGATTATTGCCTATATCAAACACGGATGTAATCTGACATCTGGAAGCCGAGACGGACATCCGGTGGGAATTTCGGTCAATGTGATTAATCATAAATATCCCCCCTCTTCTGCCCGGATCCGCAGATGGTTGCCTACAAGATTATTGCACTTATATATATAGTTGCGTGCATGCACGTGTGTGTGGCAGCTTGCACTAGTCCGGACTTATGCCGATTTATAGTGCTAGCCCATTGAGATACCATGCCGCAGTTTAACATGACTACCCGACTCAGTATACTGACACCGAGCCGACAAGTCTACATTCTTTGCACATGAAGCTGAATATATATATATATATATATCAATTTGCAACCACCTGACCCCTGAAAATATTTGTTGTACATTTGTGCCGAAAAAAGCAAATTTATTGATTTTCAAAGATAAGAAGTCTAAGATATCTACCGGCAGCTGTGAATTATGTGAATATTAGTTTTGAATTTTAAAGTTTTAAAGCTCCACCACAGCGTGACACAGCTGCATCTGGGGCGGTCGGGTAGCCTAGTGGTTAAAGCGTTCGCTCATCACGCCGAAGACCCTGGTTCGATTCCCCACATGGATGCAATGTGCGAAGCCCGTTTCTGGTGATATTGCTGGAATATTATTAAAAGCGGCGTAAACCTCACTTACTCACAGCAGCATATTGACAATGATTAGGGACGGAAATTTACTAAGACAATCATTCCTGTAATTTTGGATATTTTTAATTAGTGCAAAATCAGTTCAGACGACCACTCCAAAATTGAGGTTGATGGTCATTCAAACAACTGTTACAAGCATACATCCAGCCTTAATAGCCTCAACAGATATTCCAGAAACTGTCATCTGCATTTAGCCTTAAGGAATGAAATACTGCGTTATAAATGTTGCCACAACACACGTTTCCTGACATTGATCAAGAAATTTGATTATTGCCTATATCAAACACGGATGTAATCTGACATCTGGAAGCCGAGACGGACATCCGGTGGGAATTTCGGTCAATGTGATTAATCATAAATATCCCCCCTGTTCTGCCCGGATCCGCAGATGGTTGCCTACAAGATTATTGCACTTATATATATAGTTGCGTGCATGCACGTGTGTGTGGCAGCTTGCACTAGTCCGGACTTATGCCGATTTATAGTGCTAGCCCATTGAGATACCATGCCGCAGTTTAACATGACTACCCGACTCAGTATACTGACACCGAGCCGACAAGTCTACATTCTTTGCACATGAAGCTGAATATATATATATATATATATATATATAAAGAATATCACCAAGTGTCTTAATATCACATATATCATCACGTGTCAAGCCTCGGAGTTTTATCGACGAGTGTTGAGATATTTGATACCAAAAGACACTGGGGTGAGATTCTATATATCATCCAACGTCCTTCTTCCAACTTTTTCAGCTTTTAAATACGGTGGCCCATAAGGGACATGGAGTCCGTTTTACAATATTTTGATATTTCACTTACTTTTATCGTAACCTTTGCAAATTAACACAATTTGTTATCATGTATGAAAACAACAGAAAACATGGAAAATGTACTTTCAAGTACCTATTGAATCGCTGAAACGTGAAGCGAAAATGTCAAAAGCTAAAATGGAAATGTCAAAAACAAAAACGAAAATGTCAAAAATGAAAATACAGAAAACTATTTTCACCGCGGTGATAATATTCCCACCGCGGTGGAAATAGTTTTCTGTATTTTCATTTTAGTTTGTGACATTTTCGCTTCACATTTCAGCGATTCAATAACTTCTTTGTACATGATTTATCACATATTTGTATGACAAATCGTGTTAATTTGCAAAAGCTTACGATAACAGTAAGTGAATTATCAAAACAGACTCCATGTCCCTTATGGGCCACCGTAATAACCAGAGTCCTGGGTGTAAAAATTACAGCATACCAGCTTCAGTGGCAGAGAGATTAAAGATGTCATTTGAGTGCGACGTCGTGGTAACCGATGGTCTGAAAATAATTATGATGCAATTTCATTACAGAAAATTTCCAAAGGAATATTGCTTGATCTCACCAAGCGACATCTCCTGTGGAATCCAGTTTGGGATGATGAAACTAAGACAGAACATACGGTCCCCGGATAACTTAGCAGTCGCCGATACATGTTTTGTTTGTTTGTTGTTTAACGCCGCACTCAGCAATATTCCAGCTTTTTGACGGCGGTCTGTATATAACAGAGTCTGGCCCAGACAATCCAGTGATTGACATCATGAGCATCCATCCACGCAATTGGGATACGGTGACATGCATCGACCAAGTCAGCGAGCCTTACCACCCGATCCCGTAAGTCGCCTCTTACGACAAGCATAGTCGCCTTTTACGGCGTGCATGGGTTGCTGAAGATCTCTTCTATCCCGGATCTTCACGGGCCCGATACATGTAATCAGCTATAATGATCGTTTGCACACCCCTAAAGTCCAAAAACAACCAAATCCTCAAAATAGTGGATCGGCCTGCATGGGTAAAACTATAGAATGTCAAAAGGAACAAGAAATAGTCTAACTGGCAAGTAAGAAGTACTTCAAATCGATCAATACCTTCAGAATGTCTTGCAGGCAAGCATTGCAGTCAAAGGGAGATAATTTTAAATTCGCTCCCTGAATGAAACTGTGCTGTTTCAGCATGGGTTAGAAAGGGGAAACTTTGTGGGAATGATAACATTTGTTTGTTGTTGGCTGCATGTAGTGCTAGCCCCGGGCTGCATGTAGTGCTAGCCCCCGTGAAATACCATGCTACAGTTTAGCAAGGAAACCCCGCTCAGACACATTGCACTGGTTCCGAGCACACCGATCATTGTTGTATTCCTATGTGTGTGTTTGTTGTTTAACGCCGAACTCAGCAATATTCCAACTATATGAAGGCGGTCTGTAAATAATCGAGTCTGGACCAGGCTATCCAGTGATTGACATCTTGGGTATCGATCTACGCATTTGGGATACGATAACATGCATCAACCAAGTCGATTATTCGTAAATTCAATTTTAAACTGCATCGCGATCGGTAATCAGATATGGGTGTGGTAGAATGTATTGAAAAATATGTGTTCTCGGAATCTGTAGTATAATTTTGTTTGTTTGTTTGTTTTTTAACGTCGCCCTCAGCAATATTCCAGCTATATGACGGCGGTCTGTAAATAATCGAGTCTAGACCAGACAATCCAGTGATTGACATCATGAGCATCGATCCACGCAATTGGGATTGATGACATGCATCGACCAAGTCAGCGAGCCCGACCACCTGATTTCGTAAGTCGCCTCGTAAGACAAGCATAGTCGCCTTTTACGGCAAGCATGGGTTGCTGAAGACCTATTCTACCCTGCATCATCACGGGTTTAAAATTACAAGACATAACATGTTGAGACAGGTTAGAATACGTCCCAGCACTGTGTTGTTGTTGCTGTTGTCTGGTCAAGAATCCATTGTTTACAGGCTGCAGTATTGGTGACTGCGGCGTTTAACAACATCTTCCGTTTTTCTACCAAGGAAGTTAAAACTATTCAGAGTTATTTTAGTAGGTCCATGTGGTTCTGAGACAGGTTCCTGGGAATGTGTGTTATGTTATAAATGTACGCTCATCTATGCTAGGCATATTTACAGACCTTGCGTCATTGACCTGCACAGTTGGACAATAGTCTCTTGCTTCCTGTTACAGATACGGCAGTTCCGTGACCCTAGTGATACGGTAACCATAGTCCACGTAGTAGCCCGTCTCCTGATGGAAATCTACGCCTTTCAACAGCTCAAGGATCTCCACACGAATAGTTGGATGTGGACACGTGGAGAATAACACTGATACGAGCAACGGGACATTAAAACAATCTGTTTTGCTGTTCCATTCATGCATGCTAGTTCCACGATAAAAAAGTGTGTGTGTGTGTGTGTGTGGCTGCTTGTACAAGTCCGGACTGATGCCGATTTATAGTGCTAGCTCACTGAGATACCATGCCGCAGTTTAACATGAATACCCCACTCAGACACAGTATACTGACTCCGAGCCGACCAGTCCTTGTTTTAGCCCCTTAATGCCGAGCGCCAGACAGGGTAACAACAAATACCATCTTTAAACGTCTTTTGGTAGGACGCGGCCGGGGATCGAACCCCGGACCTTCCGCTCTACCACTAGACCACGGAGGCGGTCACAGCTTTTAGCAATATCCTAGCGAGATCACGTGGGGGGGGGGGGGGGGGGGGGGGAGACACCAGAAATGGGCTTCACACATTGTACCCATGTGAGGAACCGGAGTGGTCTTCCCCGAGGAGTGGAGGCTTTAACCACTAAGTTCTGGTGTATTAATTGTACCTTTCACACTGCTGTCAGGCTCCAGGTAGCGGTCTTGTTAGAAACTGGACATTAAAACAATACTTTACTCTATAATTACAAAAACATGTCTCAATACCAACAGGGCAATGACATCTATCTTCACAGCAAATGTGATGCCGTCTCCGTTTTAGTGAGTGCTTTTAGCAGTATCCCAGCAATATCACTGAAAATAACTTATCATGCTCAGTCTTTCAATTTCTGAATTCTCTAGTAACAATAAATACCATTCATATAATTCCCATTGTTTAAACAGAGCCACCTTTCAAACAACTGCCAATTTGGCCTATCCAATTGTAGGCATTTTGCAATCTCTTAAAAGATGCCGAAACAGTTTCGCTGAAATAGAACGGTATTAATCACCTCCACCATATGTCTGGTGCTCTCAAAAGCATTATAACAGGCAATAAACAAGAAAAACAAATAGAATATATATGTTGTTTAATAAGATTCATCATAACAAATTAGTTCATTTTGACATGACATTACTGAAAATGATCTCTGGTCAGCTTTTAACTATTCCTTAGTGTGATAAATTAACAATATGAGTACTGTCAATGCTTCCAGCATTTATGCAGCTTATCACAACGAGACCCAGCCTGGCTTGATTTGTCCTAGAGATAATTTCAATATTAATGTTGTGCCATCATTATCAAGGTCATCACCTTTTGGTGAATCATGTTCTTTGGCAAGGTCATTTTAATACACACATTTGGTTTTATACAAACATGGACACATTGTTTGGTAATCTGCCACTCTGATGCAGCAGTCGGTCTATATTTAGATCACCTGCTCCACTAAATATGTAAGCATGTTAGAACAATTCTTTATCATGGTGTGTCAATCAAGGGACACAACTCTTGTCTGTTAGGATCAAACCCAGACAGAAAAGATAGGATCAAATGCTGCAGTTTTTATCCTTAAGTACCTTAGGATAAAAATAAATAGTCTTGGTTCCCAGGCATCGCCCGCATCATGACTTTTTGTTTTTATTTCCATTTTAAGAATAATAATAAATCTTTAAATATTCTGCGTCTCAACCACACAACCCAAGCAGTGAAATGCTTCAATACTTAGGAACAACAAAATTCGCCAAAATTATTGTAAACAAAATTTGGTAACATTCTAGTTTGAACAAAAAAATAAACGCTGCCCGCTCGCACAATATTTTTAAAAGCCATTGCCTAAGAACAAATTCTTTTATTTTTTTCAGCCTTACTGGTCTCTGACTTAACCATTTCATGTTGTTTATATACATTTCCCATTCAACACTCCCATACAAATTAATCACTTTGACTTTACATTGTTCATGCAATTAGCCAAAAGTAAAGAATAGAGACACAAATCACATTTACTTAAAATTCTACATGATAGCATAAAAAAACAAGCTTATAATAAAAATGTCTTAATACAAATAAATTGAATTAAAAGAGTAAACTGAGCTTACATCTAAAATATAGTAAACAAAATGGATAATATTTGATGACCAGTAAATCCATCAACAGAATTTCACCTGCACACCAAGTTGACACAAAGTCGGCATGAAACTTAAGTATGGCCATATTCAAGACAACCAGTTCAAGCTGTCTCCTTTATTTTAATACATTTTCATAATTATCTATTACATGCATCAACAGATTCATAAAGAACTGGAACAGGGTGCCATTGTACAATGCGATCTTAGCACTAAGGTGATCGTAACTCCCATACCTTGACCACTTACGACAGTCGTAGAGCTAAGGCTGTTTTGTACAACGGCACCCAGGTCTTCACTAACCCTGCTTCCAGCAGACTACGATGAGCAATGGTGATATTTACAGGATCTTATAGGAGACATATAAATAATGGCAATGCATGCACGATATGCTTTATACAATATGATACAGAGTAATAGAGCTGAAGTAAGAAGGGATAGGAAGACAGGAGTTGAACAGACAGGTATTGAACAAAGCTAATACTTCACAGGCGTGTATACACTACCTTTCTCCTTGTGGAGGAGGCAAATAGTGTGTACCAACAGGGATGTATTGATGACAAAGTAGTCCTGTGTCCATTCCACATAGCGATCTTAGCGGTACGACTATCGTAAGTCTATGTTAAGGTATGAGAGTTTTGATTGTTGCTGCGCTAAGACCGCTTTTAGGAATGGAATCCAGGGCCCTGTTTCACAAAGTAATCTAACTCTGTGATTGTCGTAATTCTCTGTTAAAGTTTAGGAATTGTGATAGTCGTAGCGCTAAGACCACTTTTAGGAATGGAACCCGAGGCCCTGTTTCACAAAGCAATCGTAACTCTATGTCTGTCGTAATTCTATGTTAAAGTATAGGAATTGTGATAGTCGTAGCACTAAGACCACTTTTAGGAATGGAATCCAGGGCCCTGTTTCACAAAGCAATCATAACTCTATGACTGTCGTAATTCTTTGTTAAAGTATATGAATTGTGATAGTCGTAGTGCTAAGATCGCTTTGTGCAATGGGGCCCTGGCATCGCAATCTTAACACAATACCTCAGAAAAGACATCAGGATAGATCTTAGGCCAAGAGTTTCGTGATTGTGGATGTCATCGTGTTTCAACATTTTGTGCATTCATGTCAAATGAGGCTTGAAAACAAACCTTCACGGTCTGACCAATGTTGTCCCTGGTGGGGTGTATGCTGTAGTTCAGGGTCATAACTCGACCATGTGCACATCACTAGCTGATAAGACTTGATAAGACGTGAATCGCATGTAAAGATAGCTAGAAGATGCATAAACGTTCTTAAACACTGAGACGACAGAAGATGTTTGTGTTTATGAGGTGGGAGTGTTGCCCTGCCTCAGGGGTAGCTTGGTCTTGTTCTGGGGGGTGAGGGTTTTGTTGGGGGTCCGTGTTGTGATGTTCTTCTTCACTCTGGACGAGCTCGGTGGCTTCATTCGCTGCTTGTTTTCTTTGTTCGAAACCTAGAAAGATAATGTATTGTGAACATTATGGGTCATAAATTGTTTTAACATTTCAACTTGAAAAACAAGTGTGTTTAGAAAAAGTGAGTGAGTGAGTATAGTTTTACACCGCTTTTAGCAATATTCCAGCAATATCACGGCGAGGGACACCAGAAATGGGCTTCACACATTGTACCCATGTCAGGAATCGAACCCGGGTCTTTGGCGAATTTTAGAAAAAGAAAGTTCAATCGAAAAAAAAAGGTATATAATGAAGACATTTTAAGGACAAAGGTCATTAAATAGCCTTCCACTTACCAAACAGTAAGTTCATATAAATTTGTGATTTTGTGATCATCCTAAAGTTGGCCGCACGTTTTGTTTTTATTTTCATTTAAAAAAATATATATAAAAAATCCTTAAATATTCCAAGGCCAAATATTTTATTTTTTTAAGCCATAATAATTCACAGACTCGTGAAATATCAGAATTATTTGCTTCCTGCAATATGGCAGTAATTTCATAATGTGTAACTGAACATCTCAACCAACATGGTAGTAGTATAAAACACTGTCCTGCAAGTTGTCCACATAGCAGCCTCATGTCTACATACCCGACTCTTGTCACTGAGCGTGGAGATGCCGGATGTGTTGGAGTTGGTGGAGATGTCGCTGCCGGCATCACTCAGGCTGTCAGATATGTCCTTCACATCCTGAAAGACAGGCGCTTGTTTCACAACACATTCACACAGGTAACATGGATGCAAATGACCAAAGATGCTCCTTTTCAAACAAATCAGTGAATCATTTCTATATCTCTATTTAGAGTCTAATAAAAAGTTTTTGATGAGAAATGTTTTTTCTTGCCCCCAAAAACACCACAGTTTTTCTCAAAGTGAAGTAATAAGGCAATGATATTTAGGGCTGGCTATCAATATAGATTATACAGACATGACAACAGCATACCTTGTTTTTGAGGAACATTGCCAATTTAGGGGGGTTTGTAGTCATGACCCCCCACCCGAAAATATTAAAAACAAGGATTAAAATATGTGCATTTTACATCATTCTAAGTGGAAAAATTCCCTGAATTCCCAGAATCTGAGGAAAACTCTCATGTCTAGATTATACAGATCCATAATCACTAACTAAATAGGGTAACAACTAGTAGTATCTTGTAACTTCTTTCTGTATGATACGGCTAGGGGTTGAACCATCGATATTCCACTAACCAGACAGACGGTCTAACCACTGGAACAAGGAGGCGGTCAACAGAAAGAAATATCAAGTAACACCTCTGATTTGATTGACATAGTAATATCTGTAAGTCTTTGACATCAGGACGTCATACGGCATGCCTTCGACCAGAGTCCACGCCGCTGATGACCTACCTCAGGTTCTGGTGAGCCGATCATCTTGTCATCCTCGGCTGCTGCAAGGGCATCGGACAGACTGACCGCGAGGGGGTCAGCTTGTTGATTGTCTCGGAACTCTTTGAGCAAGGCATCATGGGGGTCAGTCTTACTAAGGGCCCGGGGGTAGCTGAAGTCTCGCCTCTGGGGGGTTTGACCTGAGGGAAAAAAAACATGATGAAGTCAAAGTGAGTGGCTCTTCACACAATGCATCTTCCCGAGGCAAGTAACTGACTATAGAAGTTCAGTTTCCACCCTTGCCGAACTAGGCTGGTATTATGGAGTTACATTTGGCTGGGCTAACGAGTCTATGCATAGTCCAATCAAAATCGCGCACCGAAATCAAAATTCGGTTCGTAAAGTGTCATGCAGATTTCGGTCGACTGCAGGATTTGTAAAGCATGTGCAATGCTAACTCGTTGTCAACAGATATTTTCTAAATCTTTTTCATGTTTTTAATCAAGGTGCTTACGTGATTTGATGCACTTCGCGATGTAAGACTCGTTTTATCACAACATAGATCTTGATTATCGATCAGATCGTCTTGACTGGGCGCCACCGTTTTGTTTGAAGCAATTGCAAGTGATACAAGAGGCTGAATCTGATTGGTCAATAGGAGAGGCATAGAAAGGACATAACTCGTAATAGCCACTGGTGGCGCAACGATCGAGCCCAGGAATTCCAGCCAAGTTCAGCAAGGGTGGAAACTGCACTTTTAAAGTCAGTTAACTCTCTTGCCTCAGGAAGATGCACACAATGCGGATGGAAGTGTCAAGCAAACTAATTCAAGGGAGGCAACTCCCACAGACATGCATTTGAGGAAATTCTAATACGTAATAAGACCATTCAAAATGTGTTTCCATTCAGTTATTTACCGATTCACTGGATCAGCCCAGCCGGTTCGTTCAATACTTTGGACCAATAAGGGTAAATTTTACTGGTACATGGCCTATTTTACCAGTAAATTACTGGCAATTACCAGTCAACAGGAAGACTGAATAATTCCCTCATGTATTTACAGGAACATAAATTATATTGTCATATAGCTGTTAACATGTCAAATGAATCATATTGCTATGTTATAATAGTCATCAAGCACAAGCTATTAAACGGTCTTGAATTTTCACATAATGTTTACTGATCATGCTGATACCATCATCTGGGGCAACACCTGCCAAGTTCATATCTTTCAATATCAATATTAGTGTATTCAATCCAATACATGTACATAATTTCAATTATTGAAAACATTTGTGTGTTTATTGTTTAATGCCGCACCCAGCAATTTTCCAGCTATATGATGGCGGTCTGTTAATAATCAAGTCTGGACCAGACAATCCACTGATTGACATCATGAGCATTGATCCACGCAATTGGGATACGATGACATGCATCAACGAAGTCAGCGAGCCTGAACACCTGATCCCGTTAGTCGCCTCTTACGACATAGTATTGAAAACAGCTTCTTCGACAGACAATCATCCAAGTCACAAAGCTTGACCATATGATCCATTAAGTCGCCTCCCACGACCAGCATACGTTGCTGGGAGCAACAGGGAAGCAGCGTTAGAAATTGACACTAGTCCTATAGTCCTTGCCAAACTGCCCAATGGTAAAGGTATCATAAGGACTAGTAGAAATTTGCCCTTTTTAAGGGTTTTGCTATATGTTATCATTACAAGGACAAGTGGACGAAAACTGTTAGTTTCTACCCCTGGGAAGCACTTACCTGTAGGAATGTCTTTGTGGAGCTCCTCCGCGAGGAACTTGTTCACATCACCCAGCCTGGCCTGCAGCTCGTCCGTGTGGGTCTGACTGAACGTCGTCGTCCCTGTGTGTTGCTCGTCCACATACGTCCTCTGCTGACCTAGCTCGGACACTTCTCTCTCTAGATTCTCCCCGACACATGTAGACACCCGACTTGTCACCTCCGTCACTGCTGCAGCCAGGGACTGAAACAGACACATGGCAGTCAGCATTTCCGTGCTGGTATAGAAATTAACCTTGAAGCTCGGCCAACCCAAATAGTGATTACTTACAGGAAAAACTAAACAGCCTGAAATTTGAAAAATTCTGATACTTTCACTCAAGACAAACTTGCTAGGGCTAGTGCTAAAAAAATAATTTCACTGCCAAATCTATCATGTGTTGAAACAGCTTATCACAGCTATCATTGTTATATTTAAGATTTGATGGACCCTGTTTGTTTCTTTGTTCTCAACAATATACCGTATATCGCTGTGTATAAGGCGACCCCACGTATAAGACGACCCCCAGCTATATCACAGTCTGTGCATTATCGTGTCTGGACCAGACAATCCAGTGTTTGACATCATGAGTTGGTTGGTTCAGGGTTCGAAATTAAGGGACGCTAAGACGCAAAATGCGTCTTAATTTATGATTTTGCGTCTATAAATCAAAATAAAGACGATATTTTTTGCGTCTTGCTTTTTTCCGCTTAACAATTGGTTGAGAAATACCTAAATTTCTAAATTCACTGTGATAACATTTGATTTCGCGAAGATTTTCCTTGATTTGTTTACCTCCAATTTAGAGTTACCTCCCCATTCGCGTTTCCGGGAAAAACTTTTACTTCTTTTCAACTTTCGTTAACACGGACTATTCCGAGCTCTTTTTGACCAATGAACATATAGCACGGAGATTAATATTATGCAAATGACGTATGTCTATTTTCGGGAGACCAATCAAATGCCGTAAAAACTATGTCATCGGTAATTTATTCAATTGACCCAAGGTCGTTTCATATTTTAAGATGACATGCCATCCTCGAATCCCAGACGACACCCGGAGGCCGGTTGACTGACGAAGCCGTAGTCACGTCAAAATAGTATATAATTTTATTAACCTACCTGTCCTATGATTCATTTATTTAATCTATCACATTTCATAATGTCTGAAATACGTATTCCATTTCAATTTATCATTTCTTATCGATAAATTAAAAAACTATTCACTATGTCCCGCAATGTTATTGAAAATAAAATCTCGAAAACGCTTTACGACAACGGGGTCCACATCGAACATGTAAAAGAGCAATGTAAAGACGTTTCAAGCTATATGTTATACAAAGTAACAGATAAAATTTTAAAAATATATCTTAAAGTTGTCAAACTTACATTTAAGTTATTATTTCCATCTTTTCGTGCGATCGTGTGTAATGTAAGTCAAATGACATCTCGGCTTTCGTCGTCTCAATTTCCTAGGTTCGGAGACGATGTTTAATGCAAAAATATAAGCATGAAAAATCTTTGTCACAGCTCGTAACCTGGCACGATACATCTATGAAGTTCCATATTTTTAATATAGATCGCAATTTCCTGCTTAAAACGTTCAGAATAACATGATTTAACAAAAGTCTTTCGTCAAATTCTGAAATTTATCAGACCATAGATGTAATTTGATTGGCTGACTTAGGTCACGTGTTCAGATTTGACCAGTCACGAACCTTGTAGCAGATTTCGGCAAAGAAAGCGTCATTAGAAACCAATTTTATCGAAGCTTTCTAGCGATGTGTCACATGGCAGTCTTCGACGACCATGTTATTCGAAAACGGAGGTATCTCTTCATGTTACTGAACGAACAGCCGCAGATATCGGGAAATGGGTGATGGCAGATACCAGATCTATTTACAATTCTTTTTAAAATATTTTTCCAATTGCGTTTTTTATGAAATCTTATAGATTCTGTTTGCGAAAATCGTCAATTTTGCGCTTCCTTGGTCCTTAATCTGGACGTTATGAATGTGTTAGCTTACATTTTCTTTATTTACAACGAACATAATAAGGTTGTAAATGCATTATCTAAATAATGTGATAAACATAACATATTTTATAAACAATAGGATTGGAACTTGAAATGGTGTATAATATGTGGTAGCAAAGATGTTTTACACACATGCAGATATTTTCTTTGATAAATGTTTTATGAGTGTAATTTAATTACTTTGTTATCTGAATGTCATAACATGCATAATCAGCCATTATTTATATGCAGCATAAATCATGATCATGCAATCTTGTGATATATATTTGGAAGTTTTGAGTTGAGAAAAAATAATTGCTTGTTGATTTTTTATTTTGCTTGTAACTTTTAAAACCACAAGCAAAAATTTGCTTGTGCCTAAAAAAATTAAATTCTAACCCTGTGGTTGGTTTGTTGTTTAACGCCACACTCAGCAATATTCCAGCTATATGACGGCGGTCTATAAATAATCGAGTCTGGGCTAGACAATCCAGTGATTGACATCATGAGCATCGATCCACGCAATTGGGATTGATGACATGCATCAACCAAGTCAGCGAGGCCTGACCACCCGATCCCGTTAGTCGCCTTTTACGACAAGCATAGTCACCTTTCACGACAAGCATAGTCACCTTTCACGGCAAGCATGGGTTGCTGAAGACCTATTCTAACCCGGAATCTTCACCGGTTTTTGACATCATAAGCATCGATCTGATCTACACAACAGGGATACGATGACATGCATCAACCAAGTAAGTGAGTCTGGCACCCAAACCCGTTAGCGGCCTCTAGCAACAAGCATGGGTTGCTGAGGACCAATATTAACCCAGATCTTCACGGGGTCTGCACCTTGTGGTGACGCCTTACCTGTGTGTTGTTGAGATGTTGTTTCAGATTCTCCTGTGTTGTTCTGTGCTTGTCTAGTGTTGCTGTTGTTTCACTGCTGTGGTTTTCCCAGGCCTAAACGCAACAGCAAACAATGTCACCTTTGTTTTATAGCTGCACTATAGAAATCTTTTGTTTAATTTCCTTCCTTGTTTTGTTTGGCTTCTATCCACTTATAAAGCTTCAATAAGAGTAGTGAGTAAGTATGGTTTTACGCCGCTTTTAGCAATATTCCAGCAATATCACGGCGGGGGACACCACAAATGGGCTTCACACATTGTACCCATGTCAGGAATCTAACCCGGGTCTTCCGCGTGACGAGCGAACGCTTTAACCACTAGGCTACCCGACCGCCCGCTTCAAATAAGATGGATAGCAACGATGCTCGTATTGCATCAGCTATAATACATAATGAAGCAGAGAATATTTTCTTGTTATATTTCAGATTTGACAGTGGTGTATATCAATGAAAATATATTTCAATTCAATATCAAACAGGCCACATATGAGTTATGCCTTACCATGTTTACAGCAGTTATCCCCACAGCAAAAGTGAAAAGTTAGAAACTGAGCTAAATACCTAAAGTGTGGATTTGGCACTGCCATAGAATGCAGACTTATTTTTCTTCGGATAGTTATATTGAATCATTCACTAACTAAAAAGACCAATCTATGAGCAAGTTAAATACTATTCGTGCAGGACTGCAAACAACCCTAACCGCCATGTCTACATGTTACAACACAGTAACTAACAGCCTTCGAAATTCATGATAGTCTGGGCTGAGACTACTAAACTGTGCTGAGGACAAGTAAAAACCTAACGATGGTCGTCCTCATTAACTAGCATCATTTGAAGGCTATAATTCTGAACCAGTTCTGAATGCTTCAGTTTTGCAGCAAACTGGAGTAGAATACAACTGATAGAATTGTAACTATAGTAAACATATTTCTCTCATTCAAGCAGGACTAGCTACAAACCCTGAGGAAGGTTTACTAGTCTAAAAAAAATCTAATGTCTCTAAGACTGGACTGACCTGACATCTCTGCTTCAGGTTGTCTGTGATATCTGTCTGTAGTTTCTCGGCTTTCTTTTCATTTTCTTCTAGGTTAGAACACATCTGCCAACAGGATGAAGTCAGTTGCACCAGTGAGACATTATACAGTGAGGACATGAAAACTTGTCAAAGCCATTATTCAAGTTAAAGCTCCCAAGTTTCAGCCAATTGACAATATCAGTATAATGAATGGCACAATATTTTTGTAGTCCAGTGTCCAAAATAAAAGAAACAATGTGCAGGGCTTGTTATACAGAATGAGTCTTTATGACATTCCTTTAGCAGGAACATAAATGTATATATGACAGTTAGCAAATATATCACAACGGCCTGTCAGAAATCACAGCAGTAATTTTGTGTGTGTGTGTGTGCATTGTTTAATGCTGCACTCAGCAATATTTCAGCTATATGACAGTTGTCTGTATAAATAATTGTGTCTGGACAAGACAACCCAGTGATTGATATCATGGGCAACGATCCATATTGCCAACCAAGTCGACCCAATCTCCATTATGTTGCCTCTTACAACACGCATAGGTTGCTGAGGACCAACTGTAACCTGGAGGGGGTTGTAAGGGTGGGGTTGGATATTTTAATCACACAAATTCTTCAAAACCCCTTCAAAAGCAATACAAGTGATTATTATGGTCATATGCAAGAGTGATTGCAGCATGGTCAATAACTTGTTTCAATTACAAGGTGATGATTTTTTACAATCTTCTTTGGCCTGGGGAATTTGGTTCAAACTATCATAATGATTCCCCCAAATTGTAATCGTTGTCAACTCAGCAACAAGGAGTACTGGGTCGTTCAACAGAATGTTGATTTTCAAATTGTGTAGGCTGACCTTGTCAATCTGTTCCCATGTCGACTTCTCACAGCTGAGCAGCTGACTCTGTAGATTGTCTGCACTGGCCGAGGAGGCTGTGGTGGCGCCATCTACCGCACTGCAACACACACAGGCATTACATATAACACACAGACACAAAAGAGCCACTAGGCAGAACAAGGGAGACAACTCCAATACACCTCAGCTGTGCAAGGTGACATAGAAGTGAGGATAAGGCAGCCATGTCAAGTGTCAACATGGACCTACCTCTGTACACTGGTGGACAACTCTGTCACATCTTCCTGTCTGCATCCCAACGCTTCTGTCACCTGAGGATGATAAACAATATTACAATACACTTGGTCTTTAGACCCTGCTTCATCAGCAAAATCTTGAAAAGTATTTTATAAGCCTTCAAGTAAGAGGGATAGTAGCACTCATTAAAATAACTAAGAAGTCTTACTAGCCCCAGATAGAACTGTTGAAGTTCTTCAGTCTTACAGATTTGTGGCCATGGCAGAGCAGTACATTTCAGCGAGCCCAGCAGCTATGCAGCACACAGCTCTTACACCTGTTCAACAATACCAGACCTATCAAAGTAAGACCACATGTCTAGAACTCTGGGTGTTGACTTGACAAGACCACGTCGAGAACCTAGGGTGTTGACCTGACAAGCAAGACCACATCGAGAACCCGGTGTGTTGACCTGACAAATAAGACCACAATGAGAACCTAGGGTGTTGACCTGACAAGCAAGACCACATTGAGAACCCTGAGTGTTGACCTGACAAGCAAGACCACATTGAGAACCCTGAGTGTTGACCTGACAAGCAAGACCACATTGAGAACCCTGAGTGTTGATCTGACAAGCAAGACCACATTGAGAGCCCTGAGTGTTGACCTGACAAGCAAGACCACATTGAGAACCCTGAGTGTTGACCTGACAAGCAAGACCACATTGAGAACCCTGAGTGTTGACCTGACAAGCAAGACCACAATGAGAACCTAGGGTGTTGACCTGACAAATAAGACCACATCGAGAACCCGGTGTGTTGACCTGACAAATAAGACCACGTTTAGAATCCTGAGTGTTGACCTGACAAGCAAGACCACATCGAGAACCCGGTGTTGACCTGACAAGCAAGACCACAATGAGAACCTAGGGTGTTGACCTGACAAATAAGACCACATTGAGAACCCGGTGTGTTGACCTGACAAATAAGACCACGTTTAGAATCCTGAGTGTTGACCTGACAAATAAGACCACATCGAGTACCCGGTGTGTTGACCTGACAAGCAAGACCACAATGAGAACCTAGGGTGTTGACCTGACAAATAAGACCACATTGAAGAACACTGAGTGTTGACCTGACAAGCAAGACCACATTTCAAGAACCATGGGTATTTGTGGTGTGTCAGGTCAGTCACATATAACTACAGGTCAGTAACATATAACTACTGGTCAGTCACATATAACTACAGGTCAGTCACATATAACTACAGGTCAGTTACATATAACTACAGGTCAGTCACATATAACTACTGGTCAGTCACATATAACTACAGGTCAGTTACATATAACTACTGGTCAGTCACATATAACTACTGGTCAGTCACATATAACTACAGGTCAGTCACATATAACTACAGGTCAGTCACATATAACTACAGGTCAGTAACATATAACTACTGGTCAGTCACATATAACTACTGGTCAGTCACATATAACTACTGGTCAGTCACATATAACTACAGGTCAGTCACATATGACTACAGGTCAGTCACATATGACTACAGGTCAGTCACATATAACTACAGGTCAGTCACATATAACTACTGGTCAGTCACATATAACTACTGGTCAGTCACATATAACTACTGGTCAGTCACATATAACTACAGGTCAGTCACATATAACTACAGGTCAGTCACATATAACTACAGGTCAGTCACATATAACTACTGGTCAGTCACATATAACTACAGGTCAGTCACATATAACTACTGGTCAGTCACATATAACTACTGGTCAGTCACATATAACTACAGGTCAGTCACATATAACTACAGGTCAGTCACATATAACTACTGGTCAGTCACATATAACTACAGGTAAGTCACATATAACTACAGGTCAGTCACATATAACTACAGGTCAGTCACATATAACTACAGGTCAGTCACATATAACTACTGGTCAGTCACATATAACTACAGGTAAGTCACATATAACTACAGGTCAGTCACATATAACTACAGGTCAGTCACATATAACTACTGGTCAGTCACATATAACTACTGGTCAGTCACATATAACTACAGGTCAGTCACATATTACTACAGGTCAGTCACATATTACTACTGGTCCTACCTGTGTGTTGTACTCGGCAACGTGTGTGTGCTTGTTGTGTATAAGGTCAGTCAGCTCCTTCAGTTTCTTCTCTATGTCATGCTGTAGAGTGTCGTGAGTGGTCACGTTCTGCTTGGATTGTGTTTGGAGTGTCACAATCTTCTCTTGCTGGCTCTTCTCATAACTCCTCACAGTGTCTGTGATGGCACTCAGGTCTGTGTGGAGCTTCTGTGTGTGAGCTTTGATCAACTCAGCCTGACTCTCTCGCTGTAAGAACATTTTACAGTAAATAAAAAAACAGTAAAATATTTGGAAATAAGAAGCAGAAAAAGTGGAATATATTGTAAGAAAACAATATAATGTCAAATACTATGGTTCTTATTGCACTGTTTCAAAATCAGGTAACCAAAAAAGTCAAGGGATCCTTTCATAAAAGTTTGATAAAAGAGTTAGATAAAACGACTGAGGGAGTCCATAGAAGTATTAAAACCTCAAAGACCTCAGGGCCCCTCTCGAAAACAGATTGGATTGAATGCTTGCATTAATAGTTTACATATACCCAGTGGTAGAAACAAACAGTTTCAGCATGTTCAGTCCACTAGTCCTTATAATGATTACATATGGCAAAACCTTTAAAAATGGCAAATTTCTGCTAGCCCTTCGGATAACTTTACTATTGGGCAGTTTGGCAAGGGCTGTAGGACTTGTGCCAATTTCTAACACTGTATACCACTGGCACCTATCATAGGCGGATCCAGAGATGGGGGGTCCAGGGCCCACTTGCACAAAGCGATCTCAGAGCTAAGACTATTGTAAGCCTATGCTAAAGTATGGGAGTTACGGTCATCTTAGCGCTAAGATCGCTTTGTGCAAGTGGGCCCTGTTGACAGGGCAGTAAAATTAGGCAGTAAAATTATCTGAGTGAGGATTTTGATATTTTTGACGCTTCCCTTTTAAAAATGCTGGATCCGACCTTGCCTATTTTGAACACTGACCTGAGAGAGTAACAAAAACAGCATGAGGTTTTAACATCATAAATGTATCTAAGGTCTGACCATAGTTTACTTTATCCTTATAACAGTGTTGACAGAAAAACCTTGAACCTGCTTATATTCACCTTAACTGCTCACTAACCCATAACATTGTTACACTCTTCCACATATTTAAGAATTTATTAATAGTGGTGCAATATATAAGAAAAGCGGGCGACACGGACCTGTTGCTGCACAAACTCGGCCAGGGAGCTGAGAGATGAGCTGAGTTGCTTCATGTCGTTCTGCAGCTCGGTGAGTGAGGACACAACCACGGTCTGCGCCAGAGAACCCAGAGCTGACACCTCTGCTGTCTGGCAGGAGAAAGAGGGCGGGTGAGCTCGACCAGAAACATTATCAAAATCATCACCATAATTATAAAAAATATATGTATAAATATCTGTGACGTCTCTTGCATTCTGATTCTTGTATGATATTTGCCTCTCTAACATTATTGGTAAGTATGGAGAAAATGTCTTACATACTGTCATTCAAAAAGCATTTCAGTGACACGTGTGCCTTAAACATAAACCAATGACTGATAAACTGAAGACCTACCTTGGAGGACTGTACTGCCTCCTGGATGTGGGAGAGGGTACTGAGACTGATGACCTACCTTGGAGGACTGTACTGCCTCCTGGATGTGGGAGAGGGTACTGAGACTGATGACCTACCTTGGAGGACTGTACTGCCTCCTGGATGTGGGAGAGGGTACTGAGACTGATGACCTACCTTGGAGGACTGTACTGCCTCCTGGATGTGGGAGAGGGTACTGAGACTGATGACCTACCTTGGAGGACTGTACTGCCTGGATGTGGGAGAGGGTACTGAGACTGATGACCTACCTTGGAGGACTGTACTGCCTCCTGGATGTGGGAGAGGGTACTGAGACTGATGACCTACCTTGGAGGACTGTACTGCCTCCTGGATGTGGGAGAGGGTACTGAGACTGTCCTCGTGACCCTGCTGTGTATGGGCGTCAACTGTCTTCACATGTGTACCCAGTAGGGACACCAGACCGGTCATTTGGGACGTCAAACTGTCTGCCTGGGATTTGCCTCGGCTCAACATCGTTTCTGGAAAGGAATTAACATAAGCTTTTTGATAATATAGTCAGCCATTAGATAAAAAAAAAAATGGGTAATGTTGACATGTTGCTTACAAAATTGGTAAACGCGGGTAAATAATTAAGTTTGGACCAGACAGTCCAGTGATTGTGAGCAACAATCCACACCAATGGGGTAAGATGACACGCTTTCAACAAAGTCCCCGAGCATGACCACCCAAACAATTAACTTGCCTCTAACAACCAGCACAGGTTGCTTGGGACCAGTTCTAACCTGGAATCCCCAAGGGTTCTCAATTTAGGTGCCTCTTACGACAAGCAATGGTGTGCAAGGAACACATTCTATCCCAGGTCCACAGGGGTCACAACAACAAGGAAGCCTAACACAGTGTAGGTGACTAGGTGACTAGGTGACTTGGTGACTAGGTGACTGTCCTGTACACACCTATGTTGCTGAGTGCGCTGGCCTTGAAGGAGTCCTGCTGGGAGAGGAAGGTGTTTACAGAGTTGCGCATGTTGCTGATGTCGTTACAGAACCGATCCTGGAAGGTCAGCTGACTCTCCTCATTGTGGGCCTCCACAGCCCGCTTCCTGTCCAGCTTGGCATGTAGACCGCTCACGTCGGACGTCGACGACTCGGCCGTGGTCAGCAACTGAATATATACAAACATCAGACTTCAGTGTGACGTTGTTACCATGGTTACATTCTGCTAAAAGTAAAATTGCAGTCACCTGAGCTTAGGGAAAACCAAAGATATACTTGGTGCCTATGGAATTAATGAGGTAACAACTCAGCAAGTTTAACAATTTCTCATTAATGATTTTGTTAGAAAGTCATCAATCAACTTCACGCTTTCAGGAGACATTTAAAAATTTAACACATCATCAAATTTCAACCTGTACCACTCCAAATATTTTACTGAGTGATTACCCTATAATCCCCCACCACAACCCCCCCCTCTCTCCATCTGACAGCCCCCAGTGCAGTAGGCCTACCTGTGTGGCCTCAGTGTACAGATTGTCCTCTGTCTTCACATGCTCTCCCACCAGGAACTGTTGCTCGTCACGGTCCTGCGTCGTGTGTTTCAGGGTCACCTGCGTCTCCTGCAGCGTTGTTGTCGTCTCCTCCAGGTTCTTGGTGGTCACAGTCAGCTGCTCCGACGTCTCCTCCAACTCCTTCTTCGTGTCAGTGAACAGCTCCGACAACTACATACATTTATTTGAAGTCTTTAATGATACAATTGATCTAACAAAAAGATTATGATTTTGTTGCACATTTACCCTAATTTTTCATAAACAATTATATTAATCTCTTCCTAAACACAATTTCATCCAAATGTATGCACTATTGCTTGAGTGAATATGTTCTACTCCCACTTATTATATATAATATTCCAGCATTGTCACAATGGCCAATATATAATGAGCCTGGCCAAGGTTAACAAATGGTGGACGGCCGACAAAAAATGCTTAACCACTAGGCTACACACAATCGTAACTGGCTTGCAACAGTTGACAGGGGCGAGTTTCTAGGGCTTCGGTCAGGCCCCACACTGAAATACACATGTGACACGAGGTGTCTCCTTAGGCAGTTGACTTGGGTTGAAATACGCCTGTTAAAACAGCAGTGAAAGGGTACCCGGTAGGATGAGATGGTAATATGACCGTTAACCTTCTAGCACCTCAATGGCAGCATGGGTTGCATACTCTGAGCTGAGAATGAAATTTGAGTGCACACTAATCCATTGAGTGGGGGGATAAATGTTCTTCGAGCATGATATCCAGCATGGAAAACTGCAATACAAAGTGACTATTGTCATAAAATATAGCCTGAGCCTGTACATACCGTCGTCATCTCCTCTGTGAGAGCTGTGATTTTCTCCTCAAACTCCTGGATAGCGTCTTCCTGCTGACTGATTTTGTTCTGCATAGCACTGAAATACACATATTTAGCCATGAAGCACAAAGATACAGATTTCAGAAAGAAAATTTGAGACCAAAGTTAATCATAACATCATGTCGAAACTTATTCTTTATCAAAGTCTAAAATTGATTCTCAAGCTATTTTGGGTTTTTTCAAGGCTTAAAATTAAAGGCCTTTTCAAGCCCGTATGAACCCTGTATTCTGACAGTGAGTGCTTGTTTAACTGTTACAGCTTCTTCAATAGGTCTGTATAACACTCCTCAACCTCAAACTCACACATAGTTTTCTTCAGCCAGATAGATTCCGTTCTTCTCTCGGACTGCCTGGAGATCCCGACGCAGACGCTCGATCTCCTCGTTATACTCCTTGAGGAGGGCCTTCTTGGTCAGTTTCTGGTTGACCTCCGGTCTGTTGGTGATGTTCTTGGCACGATGAGCATAGTCCAGGGTACTCAATGTTTCCTGCAATAGAACACAAATCACACTAAATAACTACGTCCTGATAAGGGTGAGTGAGTATGGCTTTACGCCGCTTTTAGCAATATGTCAGCAATATCACAGTGGGGGACACCAGAAATAGGCTTCACACATTGTACCCATGTTGAGAATCGAACCCGGGTTTTCGGCGTGATGAGCAAACACTTTTAACCACTAGGCTACCCGACCGCCCCGGTCCTGATAAGAATCAACAAAATGTAATCAATCTTTGCCCAGACCAATCTCATTAAAATCAGCTAAACAAAGACCTGAGGACATCCTATAAGGGGTCACGTCAGAACGACCTTTCATCCGACCAATCAGACTGTCGCTTACCAGATCATGAAAGTGACATTTGGAATGTGATTTCTGATCATAAAACCTCGAAAACTTCAACACGGGGTATTCTGAACAATAGTTACGGGCTTAACGACTGAATCCATACAATCTAGACCATCTATTAGCCATTCCAGAATGTTCTTTTGTTCAGGTTTCAAATTTTTAATTGAGAATTTGTCAAATTATGTTTTGAGGCGTAGTTGCCAATTTGAAATTAGTGCCGTAAAGCACGAGAAAGCTGCCTTCTAATTGGCTAATGTTGACTTCTTGTCAGTCATTCCATTGGTCGGTCAAAGTTTGCGCAAGGTCGGTCTGACATGACCCATAATGGGATGTCCTAAGATCTTTGTTTAGCAATTTTAATGAGATTGTGGCCAGACAAACATATGGTCAAGGGGATGAGCTTCAGTCCTTGTTTGAAAGACCAGCATACAGAAACCCTTATCGTGAATATAGTTCTTTTTTGTGTGAGATTAAACCCTGCTTCGTACATTCAGAAAATAACACAAGAGGTAAATGTTTTAAGATGCTTTCCTCTTACATGATGGCAGCCAGCAATTAATCGGGTCTGGACCAGACAATCCAATGATCGATATCATGAGCATCAGTCCACACAACAAGGCATGATGACACGCTTTCAATAAAGTCAATGAGCCTGACAACCTTATCCATTTGTTTGTTTGTTGTTTAACACCAAAATCAGCAATATTCCAGCTATGTAATGGCGGTCTGTAAATAATTGAGTCTGGACCAGACAAACCAGTGACTGACATCATGAGCATCAATCCAAGCAATTGGGATATACATCAACAAAGTCAGCAAGCCTGACCAACCAATTCCATTAGTCGCCTCTTACGACAAGCATAGTCACCTTTTACGCCAAACATAGGATGCTGCAGACCTATTCTACCCTGGATCTTCACAGGTCCCCTATCCATTTGGTGACCTCACATGACAATCAAAGGTAGTCGAAGACCAATTCTCAAATGGAATCCCCATGGAGCTACTCTTCAAGTATCAAATCAGGTTTAACAGATATGAATGTGGCACTCTTTTCAATGGCCATCTTGTATAGTTACATGTTATGATACTTCAACTAGCACCACTGCTTACCTCCAGGTTACAGGAGGCGGGGGAGATGGTGGCGATGATGGACGTCTTGGTGCGACCTCCTAGAGAATCTTGTAGGAGACGAGTCAGCTTACTCTCTCTGCAAACAAAAACTCATAGTTACAAAGTGGGCTATACTAAATTTCAAACGCATTGTTTTACAAATACTCTAGAAGATTTACATCTCACAGTTTGTAACAAAATATTCACTGCATACTTTTTCTGTTGAAAAGAAGCTATACTGTAAAGCTCATATACTAACGTTTCTCCCAGAAATGGAATACTGATTAATTATTCAATATCAGCCATAGTTAACTGACTAGGACTTTCATTCACACTAAAATCAGATCACATGTAATCAGGAAGTTCCGAATGCAAAAAAATAAAAGAGTGTTATTATACTGTTTTGGATATTTCATGCATCTGTCGTTTCTGAACACCATGGCATCTGCACCAAAAGGGGTTACTGATGCAGGCATCTTAATGTTCCATGGCAGTTTTCTTTCACTAAAGAAATAAATCTGAATCATTTTAGAGAGCTGACATCTGATAGGGTCAAGAACCCTTTATTAAGATTGGGCGGCCATAGTTCGCTCAAGGTTTGCGTGAACTCGACCTTCTGTACTGGTGTCCTTAGATCTTCACGCAGATCATAGGATCAGAGTAAAAGATCAGGTATCAATGTTATGTAATTGCAATGTCCGAGTTATCTACACCTGGACCAGGCAGCCAGATGGTTGATCGTGCAGTACCTACCTGTAAGGTACATGAGGTGCATGTTCTACCAGTGCGGTGATGACACGTCCTAATGTCAGCAGACTCTGGTTGATATTACCTATAAAACAGAAGGAAGAACATTACAACCCAGAGGCGCTTCTCACATCGCTACAGCCTTCGAAATTCCCTACTAAATTGTTCTGAGGACCATTGAAACATCCAATGATGGCAGTCCTTGTTGTCTGGTAGCATTAGAAGGCTATAATTCTGAACCAGTTCTCAAGTTCTCAAGGCGTCAATATTGGGTACTTTTTGCAACTTAAAAAGTGAGTGAGTGAGTGAGTGAGTGAGTGAGTGAGTGAGTGAGTGAGTGAGTGAGTGAGTGAGTGAGTGAGTGAGTGAGTGAGTGAGTGAGTGAGTGAGTGAGTGAGTGTCACACTGTTTTTTTAGCAATGTTCCAGCAATATTGTGGCAAGGAACACCAGAAATGGGCTTCACACATTGTACCCATGTAGGGAATTGTGACGAGGAGACGCTTTAAACACTAGCCTACCCCACCACCCCTGCAACTTAAAGAATGCATTTGCATGCAGAAAATAGATAATTAAAGTTTTAATATGAAGTGTACTGATTACTTACCCGCTTCACGAGCACGCTTGTCAACTGCTCCCGATCGGCCAATGTTCTCACTTCCTGCTAAGTCAACCTGGCACAGAGTGTGTAATGTTCTTCAGAACCATGGCAACAATACATGAAAGACCCTAATCTCTAACACAATGCTACAACCCTTGCAGAAACATTCAGCGTCCGATTATCATCTTAAAATTAGTGTTTCACTTTTAACTGGAAAAGAGCTTTTCCTGAGAACTAAGAGGTGGTAGTCCTTCAGTCATGAGACTCTCCAGGTGTATTTGCAACAGCGCATAAAAGTTGAATAGAAGACTTGTGA
This sequence comes from Haliotis cracherodii, assembly GCF_022045235.1. Lineage (NCBI taxonomy): Eukaryota > Metazoa > Mollusca > Gastropoda > Lepetellida > Haliotidae > Haliotis > Haliotis cracherodii. The sequence goes on from NW_027266343.1 coordinate 38,485,522, forward strand.
TATCCCTACTTGCTCCAATCACAAAAGAACAAAAGTAATTTGACTGGATGTCTATTTTGAGAGCTGTGTAATTCCATCTTCCTGAGGCAAGAGAGTTAACTGACTTTAAAAGTCCAGTTTTCACCCTTGCCGAACTAGGCTGGAATTCCTGGGCTCGATCGTAGTGCCACCAGTGGCTATTACGAGTTATGTCCTTTCTATGCCTCTTCTATTGACCAATCAGATTCAACCCCTCGTATCACTTGCATTTGCTTCAAACAAAATAGTGGCGCCCAGTCAATACGATCTGATCAATAATCAAGATCTATATTGTGATAAAACGAGTCTTACATCGCGAAGTGCAACGAGTTAGCAGTGCACATGCTTTACAAATCCTGCAGTCGATCGAAATCTGCATGACACTTTACGAACCGGATTTCGATTTCGGTGCGCGATTTTGATTGGACTATGCATAGACTCGTTAGTCCAGCCAAAATGTAACTCCATAATACCAGCCTAGTTCGGCAAGGGTGGAAACTGGACTTTTATAGTCAGTTAACTCACTTGCCTTTGGGAAGATGGTGTAATTCAGACTGGACTCAATAATGGAGACATGATTCAGTTGATAATTGAGGAGGTTTACACATCACCTCATACTGTCACGGTGTTAGCAGGGAATATGGTGGTCAAGTACTTTGACAATGGTCAAGAATGCTTATTTAACTACAGCGGTACTGATGGGGGATGATCTGTCATTGTATTCCTGCCCCAGAACCATTGCCTACAACATTGTACAATGACATTAACAAAAGTACTTACCAGGTACAGCTTCCCGGTCTTGAGAAGTTCTTCCCCGTCCACTGTGTTCTCCTTGATGTGGATCGTCACAGAGAAAACCGAGTGGGAGCGACTAGACCGAACATGTCAGATACACTTGTATTACAACCAGCACTTTGTGAAGCATCACAAAAGACTGTTAATTAAGTTCATCAATAAAGGAGACAATTTTTATTCAAGAACAAATATGACCTAATTCTATCAAATAATCTTGACAATGGTAAAGCCTGTCAAAGAGAAATTTCTCCTAAAAAACAACTGTAAGTGACTGATCATAGGAAACACACGATGCATGTCCAGGCAGATTATGGCTTGTCATCCTTCTTGAGATGAAATGTGGATACACCAACTCAACAATATTCCAGTTAAAAGACAGCAGTCTGTAAATAATCAAGTCTGGACCCGACAATCTAGTGATTGATATTGTGAGCAACAATCCATACCATCGGAGTACGGTGAAATGCAATCAACCATTTAATAGGGTCTGTCCACCGATCCATTTGGTCGCCTCTTACAACAAGCATAGGTGGCCAATTCTAATCTGGAATGTGATGAAAAATTGCTACTTACCTGGATGTAGCATTCATCAGTGTTGCGGCAGTCTGGCGCCGGCGGGCTCCACGCTCCAAGATGGCATATACCTCATCCTTGCTGCGGACAACCACATCCTCTAGGCCAGAGATAATCACAGAACCCTGGGTACAACAAGTAACAATAAGCATGACAATTTATCATAAATCATTTCCAATCATATACATCATAATCATATACATTAGAGCCGAGTATCTCCTGATATCTTGTGCTTTATACATTTCACAACTTTATTTCAGTTTGAGGACTAATTTCAAACCCATATTATTCCAAACTGAAAACTCAAATGCAGCAGGCACGTCCAGAATTATCACCACATCCTGATGGTCTCCCATGCTTACAGGTGGCGCTATTCCACATCCATCATTTGGGGAGGTAACTCCATCAGTTCCTGTTCTATTTATAACATATCACAATCTCACAAACTGTCGATTCAACTTCAAGTATTGTCTATACTTATTGATGACACCTTGCATATTAAACGACTGAATAGTGGTTGCAGCCCTAATATACATATCATATGGTCAGTTTAAAGTCAGTGATTTCAGTGGACAGTTTAAACACGTACTGGACCTCAAATGTCTCCAAGTACACGATATGTACATGTACAGCATCACTGATGCAGAATTTCACAAAAGCAATTTGGTATCAAACTGATGGATATTCATAAAGGGCATCTATGTAAGCATACCTTTTTTGTGCTGTCCTCGTAGATGCGGAGCCGCAGTGGATCCTCTGAGGATCCCAACAGGTCAAACAGCTCCTCATTGTACAGCTCTAGGAAGGACACTCGCACTGAGAATTCAACTTCCTGGAAAATAGTGTGAGTGAGTGAGTTAATATTTAACGTCACATCGGCAATATTTCAGCCATATCGTGACGAGTTCTGGAAAATATGGATATTCCATGTAGTCATTTAGGTTGACAAACAGAACAAGAGTCACTATAAGATGACAAATCCCCCCGACCCTACAATTGCAAAAGGCACAAACACAGCCCCTGGCTAACACATGTACCAAGTTTGGATGAAAAATCTTTCCCAAGTTTCAAGTTATGCTCCGGGAACAAAATATGGACATACGGACAGACCAGATGATGACTATATCCCACCGCATTATATGCCAGGAGATATAAATCCTTCACAATTTGAACTTATTGATTTTGTTGTTGAATCTGTTTGATTTGTATCAGTATCACAGTGATTTTTATGTGTATGAGCATGTTTGCCAATACAGTCTCAAAATCCAAATCATCGAGAGTCAAGCATACAACTGTATGGATATGATAATGATATAAGGTGAAGGTGAAATCTCACATTTATGGTGCCGACACTCAAGCTCAACACACAAACAGTAAACCGTGCCCCCATAACTCCGAACCTGTTTCTTTGTTGTTTACGTTACACTCAGCAATGTTCTAGCTATGTGACAGCGGCTTGTAAATAATTTAAGTCGGGAATAGACATTCCAATGATGCAGCTTGTGAGCAGCGTTCCACGTCGTCAGGGTATGAGGACACGCAATCAACCAAGCCTGACCCCACGGGACATTTGGTGGTCTCTCATGACAAGCTAAGATGCTTCAGCGGACTAACCCTGGGGAATTGCCTACCTGATTCTGCAGCTTCTCAAATATATGATACATGGTTCTGGGGATGACTCCAGCCAGAGGGTCGTCCTCCCAGGAGATGTTCGGGTCCTCGCTGCGGTCACCTTCCATCGTAAAGGTCTTACCTGTGCCTGTCTGGCCATATCTGCAAATAAGATGCATTTTGATAAGCTGATATTTTCAGACACTGATGATAGTCTAGATATTGGGTTGTCACAGTTCACCAATGTATTGAGCACTGTTAAGTTAGACCTATGATATGAGGTGAGGTGAAATGGGTTTTAACGTGATGTCCAAGATCTTAACACTTATATAGCGATGTGCATGCATGTGTGTGTGTGTCACTGTTTGTATTAGTCCGGACTGATGCCGATTTATAGTGCTAGCACACTAAGATACCATGCCGCAGTTAACCTGAATACCCCACTCAGACACAGTATACCGACTCCGAGCCGACCAGTCCTTGTTTTAGTCCCTTAATGCCGTGCCAGACAGGATAACAACAAGTACCATTCCTAACGTCTTTTTGTATGACGCGGCCGGGGATCAAACCCCGGATCTTCCATACTCCACTAGCCCACAGAGCCGGTCATCTATGATATGGATTGGGTGGTCAAATTTTCAGAAGGATTCACGAGATGCAGCTTTCTGTGGAGGTGTCGTCATATAGAGGAATCGTTTCAGAGATAACGATTGGATATATTGATATATCTTCATAATATCCAGTATACATACAATCCTAACAAATCTTCTAATGACAAAGATATACTGACGCAAAGACTGTACAGTTGTATCCCAGGAGGACCTCGTCAATGATGGGCGTGACAATGCTATGGTAGACATCCAGCTGCTTGCAGTGTGGGGGGAACACATGGTCGAAGGTGAAGGTCTTTGTGTGGGTGCTCACTCCTAATCTTTCCTTGACGGTCACTTCTTTCTTATCTCCATTTGTATCCACTACTGCATACGACCCCTGCTTCTTCTCTATCCCATTGATTGGTCTGAAACAGGATAAGAGTCATGCTTTTAGCTTCTGTTGAGGTAATGAATGTTATTGTAAGTTGTCATAAATGATTAAAAAGCAGGGTTTACCATGTTTACCTTGACCTACAAAAGTAGTACCGGTAATTAATTTTAAGGGTCCTTGCAGGCAATATGAGCATAATATAAGTAAGGAAATGGTGTAGTGTAGATTACATTTAGGCCTACATAATAATTACTTCAGAGCCTGGAATGAATCAATGATCATGCTGACAGTGGTCAAAATTGATGGATGAAATAACAAGACACCCATAACAGCTCAGTGTTTGATGCGTTGTACATGCTGTAGGTACAATGAATATCATTGTGCGTCCTTCGGGACACAGTATATTTTTTTCTGTGGCCATTCTCTTAAACTGTACATTATGGACGCATATTTGTCGCGCAAAACCCTTAATACGGGTAATTGAAAAATCAGCACACTAGCAGATGGGCACAGCAATTTACTCTGTATGTACATGAAACACTGTCACCCGCAATTCTACTTGATACAGTAAAAACATTTTTTCAATGACATTAGTCTCAAGTGTACATGGTGTCTGTCACTTCAGTATGGTTCCAATCTAACATTATAACAATTCGCACTGCAAGTTCTAACTTCTATTTAGACTTGGGGATGTGAAAAAGGCACACAGTTTGAGGTTACCATCATTATCATTCTTGGATGGAAATACTGAGAGACATGATAGGCGTCAATAAGGTTAACCTAATATGTAAATATTCGAAGACTATTTCAGTGACAACTTGAACTGCCAAAAAATCAAGTTTATTTTTATATTCTGTAGCCCAGGATATGCATGTGGCCTGTGCTTTGCATCCTATACATCATGCAACACATCGTGCAATAGGCGCTTCATATAGAGAAAAGTGAACAGCATTGGAAATTGGCACCTGTCCTATGGTCCTTGCCAAACTGCCTAATATTAGGTATCATAAGGGCTTGTAGAAATTTGCTCTTTTTTAATGGTTTTGCTATGTTTTTGTAAGGACTAGTCGACTTAAACTGTTTGTTACTAACGCTGGTGAAGGAACAATATTTCTGAAACAAATTATCACATAACAACATAGAGGGTATAATTTTTGCCTGGCATAATCGTTACCAGATTCATCGGAAAGACATTTTACCACAGACTTGCATACTCGACATGTTAAAAAACAAATCCATGCTTTCTGTCACCTTTACCTCACGCGTAAGAGTCCCCAATAGCACAGACAGAGCGATACTGTTCAAATAAGAAGTCCAAATAAATGTTTTTAGCAGTTCCAAGATCTTTTGTCATCTCATCGGCTCATCATTGATATGTCAGTAAAAACAGCCTAAAAGTTAACGATCGAATGCTTCAATTAAATCTGTCTTACATACCGACATCGAACAGCAACTTGAATATTTTGATTCTTTTCCTTTTCGGGTTTCTTGTAAAGAGGCATTTTGCCGGTGGTTTGTTTTCTTTGGAGCTACCTGCTTGTTCGAATTTTGTGACCTTTTCGAAGCAGCCAATCAGATGAGTCAACATTTACCAAACCGCCTATAAAAGCTTGCCCGTGATTGGTCATTTTTTCAAAATATCAAAGGGGAGTAACTCTAAGTTCCGCACGAAAACTGGCAGAATACTCTTGTTGCGTACAGACAGTAACCCAGTCTTCTTTTACTTTCAACTTCATATTTATCGACTGAAACTTTTTTGTCTCAAAATATTCTTTTTATGCTCAAACAATGTTTTTCATAGAACGAAGCTTGCAACAATCACGTACATATGATAGCACGAAAAACATTGTGTGGCAATAAATTATAGGAGGTGATATTTATTAAAGCTTACGTAAAATCTCTTTTAAGTGTCATAATTCACAATTATGATTTGCATTGCAACGAAATAAAGCAAAAAAAATGTTAAGTGCTTTATGTACATGCCATGACACCGTCGTAAAATGAGAAGGTTCAAAATATGGGTTGAGGGAGTCTAGCCAAGATAAAATGCACATGGGCCTACACTGTTTTGGGGGAAGGGTGATGCCATTTGACTGTCAAAATATTGATCATGATGTTTCAGTGACGAAGGAAAGACGCTCACAGGAAGGGCCGAGATATAATAGGCAGGCAATTTGGGATGGTCACATATTTTCGCTTAGTAGGCTGAGTACCAAATCTGTAAAATGTGTATTGGGATTGTTTGTGGGTTATCTCCCTTTGTCCACCAAACACGACGTTAAAGCATCTCATCATGCAATGGTTTGCTTTTTCATTGATTTTGTTTGTTTGTTTTGTTGTTTAACGCTGCACTCAGCAATATTCCAGCTATATGGCGGCGGTCTGTAAACAATCGCGTCTGGACCAGACAATCCAGTGATGGGATTCGAACCACTGATCTTCTAATCTGAGGCCGGACGCCATGTCCACATGACTAAAGAATTAAGCCCCGTCAGCAAGCCGACAAGGTAAGGATGTCATCTGTGGGATGACTCCATGCCCTTCTTCACTGACAAGGCAAGGATGTCATCTGTGGGACGACCCCATGCCCTGCTACACTGACAAGGTAAGGATGTCATCTGTGGGATGACTCGATGCCCTTCTACACTGACAAGGTAAGGATGTCATCTGTGGGACGACCCCACGCCCTGCTACACTGACAAGGTAAGGATGTCATCTGTGGGACGACCCCACGCCCTGCTACACCGACAAGGTAAGGATGTCATTTGTGGGACGACCCCATGCCCTGCTACACTGACAAGGTAAGGATGTCATCTGAGGGACGACCCCACGCCCTGCTACACCGACAAGGTAAGGATGTCATCTGTGGGATGACTCCACGCCCTGCTACACTGACAAGGTGAGGATGTCATCTGTGGGATGACTCCATTTCCTGCTACACTGACAAGGTGAGGATGTCATCTGTGGGATGACCCCACGCCCTGCTACACTGACAAGGTAAGGATGTCATCTGTGGGATGACTCCATGCCCTGCTACACAGACAAGGCAAGGATGTCATCTATGGGACGACTCCATGCCCTGCTACACAGACAAGGCAAGGATGTCATCTATGGGACGACTCCATGCCCTGCTACACTGACAAGGCAAGGATGTCATCTGTGGGATGACCCCACGCCCTGCTACACTGACAAGGCAAGGATGTCATCTATGGGACGACTCCATGCCCTGCTACACAGACAAGGTGAGGATGTCATCTGTGGGAGGACACCACGCCCTGCTACACTGACAAGGTAAGGATGTCATCTGTGGGATGACTCCACGCCCTGCTACACAGACAAGGTAAGGATGTCATCTGTGGGACGACCCCATGCTCTGCTACACTGACAAGGTAAGGATGTCATCTGTGGGAAGACACCACGCCCTGCTACACTGACAAGGTAAGGATGTCATCTGAGGGACGACCCCACGCCCTGCTACACCGACAAGGTAAGGATGTCATCTTTTCACATGCATGGCTAAACCACTGGTTTTATCCCTGAAGACATGTGTTTTGGTTAGCTTTTTCTATTACTTTAAATCTTGCACTTTTCATTGTTTTAAAAAGTCGTTGTCCTTTTTTTCCAGTTGCATAATAGAATCCAATCAGTGTGACATAGGCATAAACAACATGTTCGTCAACTGTTTATCACATTGTGACTATGCTCGGACCTATTGAAGCTTTTTTTCATGCCCATAATTGACACCCTATATACCTAGGCTACATAGCAACAGTGTCGTCCTAGTCTGATCAAGAATGTGTGAGCTATTTTGATATGTTTCAATAGTGACAAACCACATGCATATATATTGAACCGCAAAAGAAACGTCACCCCAAGTAACATTGCATAAAAAGTTGTCATTTAAATATCTAGGTAATTTTTGTCAAAGTTTCTAAAATTTAACATTACCTTGTCCGGAAAAATAAAATTTGATGATAAGAAAACATAGCAGTTGACAATCGCCCAGACGCATCACAGCAACGCTTATGGTAACCCGATGCACGTGAGTTCCACCCAAATTGAAATGCACATGCGTTCCCCCATTTCTTGCCCAATAAAAATCCTCCCAGATCGGATAACATTCATTCGTTATTGAATTGCTACCACATGCCAAGATTGACACCATGCCATTGGACGATTGCAAGCTGGACAAACCGCCCGGCAAGTAGTCAATGCATTTCAAGGCCACGTAAGGACCATATACAGGCTCCAGCAACGGTACCAGACCACCAACACTGCAGATGACCGACCACGTACGTAGTGGATGACCAAGGGTCACCACCCGACGTCAGGATCGTCAGATTGTGCGACAGCATCTTCAAGATCGCTTTGTTACTGCTGCGGAAACTGCTCGACAGACAATGGAGACACACCAGGGACACATTAGTGCGGGCATCGTGCGTCAGCCATTGACGAGCAGACACATCTACTGTCATAGGCCACACCGAGGACCCATTCTGACATACGTCATCGCCGGGACCGTCTTCAGTGGGCAACACAGCACCAGCATTGGTGCCACCAGCAGTGGAGAAGAGTCCTCTTCTCAGACGAGTGCCGTTACTGTATCTCAACAGCATATGACAGAGAGAAAGTCTGGCGACGCCGTGGGGAACAAAATTCGCATGCTTGTGTTGTTGAGAGACGGTCCGGGTTTGACTCCCCACATGGGTGCAATGTGCGCCCAAGCCGTAATTATGCTGGAATATTGAAAAAACAACAACCATAAAACCATACTCAATCAAATAGCGTTTTTATACCCATGTGTGTTAAAACTGTTCAGAATTAATAGAACATACTACGAACAAGTACGAACAAGTGCGAACAAGAGCGAACAAGAACGAACAAGAACGAACAGGTACGGACAAGTACGAACAAGAACGAACAGGTACGGGCAAGCACGAATAGTGTGTTGGTGATTATTGAGAATACATGTATTTTCCTGGGCTGAATCCCCGTAAGGTCACACCGCCCAGTTCGCTCCAATGTCGGGGTGTCCACCTTGACCAGATATGTCTCGCCAGTTCCAATAATAAGTAAACTATGGTCAATGTCCACAAACCAAGCAATCGGCTCAATTTTATGCCACCTCACAGATTGTACGCAGTTTGACCTTTGGGAGAGACTCTCCAGAACACAGCCAAACCAGACAGTCGAAGATTCAAGGATACTTTAACACGATAGACCACCCAATATGTACCTGAGCACACACAACCACGTACTTATGTCCTATTTGAGCAGGAAATTCCATTGATACAAATCAAGTCCTAAGATCGAGAAACATTGTCCTCCTGCACCCTAGCTTCATGGTAATATATGCTTATGTAGATTCGCCAATTAGAACACGGGGAATCAGCCGTGCCATACGGTTCAGGGTATGGTATGGCCAGGTTGTGTTGTCATAAGGGAAATGATATGTGAAAGTAAACCTCATTGACTATACCGAGAGCAAACAAACGGAAGACTTGATATTGAGCTCTTTCCTTTGCCAGTCAGAGGCCCTTATTCAAGACTTAGAGTAAATAATCGCCTTGTTATACTTCCCGTATGCGAGGGGGCTGTTCTACTGAAGTGGTTCCCCTATGACTTCATCATGCAGGAAACTAAGCTATAGGATTAAGTGGACCTACTCGCTCACGTAGTTATACCCATATGGGAATGCTGTTAAAAATAATATAAGATATTTTAGTGGGTCCGGAAACTTGGAAATCATACGTTTGTTCAACGGCCGTATAACACCAGCCAAAAATACCAGATAGAATTAAAAATTCCTAATGCATCACGGGTGCTATTAGTCTGTCATATTATTTTCCCTTCTGCCCAGCCCCTATGGTAATGGTATGGTTCAAAATGAAGCAAGTCTAGATTTTCCATAGGATCCGGTTTTGAATTTCCCATCTCACCCGGCTCATATATGCTCAGTTTAAATGTAGTTGTTTGTTTATATGAACATTATATCTTTTCAGAGACTATGTGTCAATCTAGGGTGTTATAGTTAGGTTTTGTTAATATGGCCGGGAGAAAATGTATATTGACTCGTAAAACGGTTCCCGAAACGTGTATATCCGATGTATCCACACACTCCCAATGTTATAAATATTAAATAACTGTGTTCATAATAAGAACAATATTTACTTAGACTATATGTTAAACGTCACGTCGATTTAGATCCCTCTTACGTCAGTGTAATAAATGTTATTTAGTATTTGTTTTAGAATATGAACATTATATCTTTATAGTTTAAGATATTTCGTATAGATGTAATAGATACACTTTTTAGCGTCGTATTTGCATGATACTCAGCTGACAAAATCTATTGAATGGTGATGACCGCTTCAGAGTTGGTCACGTGGGCAGGTTTATTACCCATATCGCTGTGCAGAGTTGCGCCTTTAGGCACGCCAGAAACCTATGATTGTGGGTTCGAATCCCGGTTCGACCCGATTATGTTTCTAGGTTTGTCAGGACCATACCCGTGCTCGTGGGTTTCACCAAAGTGGTAAACGTCTAAGGCCTGCATCACTTCGGGCCTTCCTCCCACATTAAGCTGACATGCTGCGATATAACTGGAATACTGTTAAACCAAACTCACTCACTCACTATTACCCATAGAGGTAGAAATAACCAAGTTCATAAACATCGTCTACATGCGCACTCGTGAAAATATCACAAAACGGGAACCAGTGTATTGTTTAACGTCATCCTGACGGCATTGTTGATGTCATTCGAATTATATTGTGACGTAAGGCCGAAATGACGCCACGCTATTTAAAAATAGCGGGAGGGATCCGGGGTCTATTTAGAAGGTATCCGGTACTCATCAGTGTGGTACACGGGACGCAAAATAAAATCGTATTTGACACGCAGATTCAACATTTTAAATTAAAAACGTGTCCGTAAAAATGTCCTTATAGATCTTTTTAAAACTTTTAGATCTTCAAACCGCACCCCTTTATGACCTGGGAACGTGTTTTAAAGCTTTTCTTTCTGCGTTTGAATTCTGACACGAGACTTGTGTTAAGTAGTATTCGGGATTCAGGGATGAGCAATGAGATTCGGGGGGATGTGCAAAAAAAGCAATGTTAAAAACAGAACGCACATGTTCCTTTATGTTGTAATCCTCGTTTATCCATCACTTACTATTATAATAACTATCATCTAAGGGGTTTTATAAACCTCCGGTGACGTCATCCTATTGTTCTCCAGTCGGGTTATAACATACTGGATTATCGAATATGTTGAGGTGTTTACAGAATGTGCTTTTACGTCTTAGGATGCTATTTCATTGGACCAGTGGAATAAATACCTCGTTAGGACCTTGTATCACGCGTGACGTTTGTTAAAGCTAAGAAAGCATTTTTTTAAATTCTTCCTGTTTGTTGAAACATACTAGTTTCTTCTATAATGTTCAGTGTGATTATTCTTTCATACAAACCTACTCAGATATTGTGTAACATCTATCCTCAGTGGGAGGAACTCAATCCACAAGCTAGGCCCCACCTTCCATTAACATGACATGCAGACAGATATTATTGCAGTAACCCATAGAGAATAACCTTTCACTGATTGGCGGTGGTAGCTAAGTGGTTAAAGCGTCCGCTCGCCACACCAAAGGCCCAGGTTCGATTCCCACATGGGTACACTTTGAAAAATGTTCTTATTTTCGTAAACCTAAACCTAAACACGTTCCTTGTCCAATAATTTCGGAGCGTTTAGTGTCTAAACATGTTTAGGATTGATTTTAAGAGTTAAACGTGTTTAGGGTTTAAATGTTGGAAAGACATGTTTAGATCATGGCGATGTGTTTAGATCCTAATTGCGTTTATATAAAACAAACCTGATTCCTGATCATGTTTGACCCGTGAAGATCCGGGGTAGAAAAGATCTCCAGCAACCAATGCTTGCCGTAAAACGCGACTATGCTTGTCGTAAGAGGCGACTAACGGGATCGGGTGATAATCAATCATGTTATTCTGTTGGGCAAGGTTGTTCTTAAAGGGGCACTCCGCTCGGCTAATTGGCGGTCCTTGCACATTTCATGCAGCTCGTTTAAACGCATCTCTGTATGTCTCCCTCCCCAAAGTTAATGATGTCTGGATGTTTATGACATATCACTCAAACAGTTTATGATGTATATCAGTGTTGCAGTTTATGACTGCCGTGAATATGCAGACACAATATTTCAATTCAACACCTCGCGCGTTTATCCTCGCCACTTGAAATAGTATCACGATATGACGCGATGATTAATTGACGAAGATAGCTGCATGTGTGCTAATACTTATAATGCGAAAACAAGCCATTCCGCCGATAAGGAATATTACTTACACCAATGACAAACATTGCAAAGTGGGTTTTCAAGAAATGTCAATTTTCTTAGCGATAAATATCGTCATTGAATTTTGATCACGTGGTTTCAATCCGGGTAAGAATCGACAGTCAGGTGACTGTGTGAGGTTATAATAAGCAATGACATTGTTCAACTGCGCTTTAAATACTACATCCGCACGTGTTTTTCTTTGAGTTCGTGCTGGCAATGTACGTACGCTGCATATACGCTGTACATTAAGTACGCTAAAGACCCGTGAAGATCCGGGGTGGAATAGGTCTTCAGCAACCCATGCTTGCCGTAAAGGGCGACTATGTTTGTCGTAAGAGGCGACTAACAGGATCGGGTGATCAGGCTCGCTGACTTGGTTGATGCATGTCATCGATCCCAATTGTGTGAATCAATGCTCAGGATATTAATCACTGAATTGTCTGGTCCAGATTCGATTATTTACAGACATATAGCTGGAATAATGTTGAGTGCAGCATGAAACAACAAACCAACAACATTAAATACGCTAAATACAGCATAAATATAGTCACCTGACTGCCCAAGATTACCCGGATTGTGGTCAAAACTCATGATGATGTTTATCGCTAGCGAAATGGTATATTTCTTGAAAGGCGCACTTTGCAATTCTTGTCATTACTGTAAGTGGTATTCCTTATTGGCGGAATGGCTTGTTTTCACTGTAAAAGTATTAGCTTACATACAGCTATTTTCCTTGATCAATGATCGCGCTATTTTTTTTAATGATGCTATTTCAAGTGGCGACGACTATATTTACAAAAACTAAAGCCAGACTGGAAATGCGGAGGCCCCCTTTAAGTATCATTCACAGCATCAATAACGCCAGCCTCCGTCCCATGTCGCGGTGAGTCACTGTTGCTGGTAACGCTATACACATTTCTAAGTATATGAGTATGTCTTCTCTGAGAGGTTAATTAGTTAAGAATGCAGGATCGACTTACCTGAAATCCCCTCTTCTCTGCGACCGCCTCCGTGGTCTAGTGGTAGAGCGTCCGCCCGGAGAGCGGAAGGTCTGGGGTTCGATCCCCGGCCGCGTCATACAAAAAGACGTTAAAAGATGGCACTTGTTGTGACCCTGTCTGGCGCTCGGCATTAAGGGGCTTAAACAAGGACTTGTCGGCTCGGAGTCAGTATACTGTGTCTGAGTGGGGTAATCATGTTAAACTGCGGCATGGTATCTCAGTAAGCTAGCACTATAAATCGACGTCAGTCCGGACTAGTACAAGCAGCCACACACGTGCATGCACGTCGCTATATAAGTGTAATAATCTTGGACGCGACGTTAAACCTCATTTCACCTCACAACCTCACCTCTACTCTGCTGTGGTATCATACTCCATAAAGCTCCCTGGCCGGCCATACGGACACTATCAGGCCTAAACAAACAGTGAGTGAGTGAGTTTGGTTTTACGCCGCTTTTAACAATATTCCAGCTTTCTCGTGCTTTACGGCACTAATTTCAAATTGGCGACTACGCTTCGAAACATATTTTGACATATTCTCGTTTAAAAATTTGAAACCTGAACAAAAGAACATTCTCGAATGGCTAATATATGATCTATATTGTATAGATTCAGTCGTTAAGCCTGTAACTATCGTTCGGAATACCCCGTTTTAAAGTTTTCGAGGCTGAATGATGAGAAATCACATTCCGACTGTCACTTTCATGATCTGGTAAGCGACGCTCTGATTGGTCGGAGGAAGGGTCGTTCTGACGTGACCCCTTATGAGATGTCCTCAGATCTTTGTTTAGCGGTAGCGAGAACTAAGATCTGATTTTAATGAGATTGGCAATATCACGGTGGGGGACACCAGAAATGGGCTTCACACATTGTACCCATGTCGGGATTCGAATCCGGGTCTTCGGCGTGACGAGCGAACGCTTTAACCACTAGGCTACCCGACCGCCCCGCCTAAACAAGCACTACGACATGACTTCTGCTTGCTTGAAGTGAGTCCCTCACTCACTCACACCCACTCACTCACTCACCCTTTCGCCCACCCACCCACCCATACTCACTCACTCACTCACTCACTCAACGCCACTTAGGTCAGGGGATGAAATAATCCGTTGATTTGAACAGAAAAGCCGCATATTTTACCACGTAAAGTCAATGGACTTCTACTGAAGTAACAGGTTCCACTGTGCGCCGTTACCCTCCCTGTAGAGTTCACATTCCTTTCATCTGAACACTTGATCGTCTCTTCATCTTCCCCGTGTACGATCTGTCACTTAACCCTCAACGGTACGTCACAAGCCTGCTCATAACAACACCTCTTAATAAAACATGCATCGGGGGCAAGCGTCTGTCAGTCCGCAAGTTAATATGAAACATCTCAGCATAATTTGGTCTGCAATTTTGACACGTAGCTGACACATGTGTCATCAACCATGACCCACATTCTTGAACATTTGTGTCTTTCTTTCAGTTACTCTTCATTTTCAAACACTTTGTAAGTGGTTAGATGAAAACATTTTGTTTGAAACATAATCTTTCAAAACAAGGCATCTAATTAGACGAGGAAACAGTTTGATGGATCGAATTTAAAATATTGAAACAAAATTGAAACTGTTAAAAAATTAATTTATGACGTAGGCAGATGACTCACAGATTAAAAACGTATGTGAAATTGTCTTTCAGTGAGTCAGGTGTTGTAGCTTGGTAGATATGAGGTATTCTGTGTGAGCCACGTGTATCAATAATGAAACACTGCTTTTACATCGTTTTAATTATATTCCGACTATATCACGACCACGAATTGGCACCACACATAGTTACCATGTGGGGAATCGAACCCGGGTGTTCAGCGCGACGAGCGAACGCTTTAACGAAAACGCTACCAAAAACACACACACACCAACACACCCAAAGCACACCCAGCAGTAAACCTAAAAGAAATTCGGAAACTGTAAACGATGTCATATTTTTTATCTCCATCACCCTGGCGAGATTATCGACAAACAATTTTTCCAATACTATTATGGTCATATTATAGGTGAGTGAGTGAGTATGGTTTTACGCCGCTTTTAGCAATATTCCAGCAATATCACGGCTGGGGACGCCAGAAATTGGCTTCACACATTGTATCCATGTCGGAAATCGAGCCCGGGTCTTCGGCGAAAAAAGACTCTCAAAGACGTGGATGTTACTTTTAGGCCAAAAGGGCCGCATCAGAAGCACATACATCTTAGATGTGTCCCATATTGGTGCTTTTAATTTGAGTTAAACGACCATCTGAATGTGTTGTTCTAATCCTAGATTCGACCCGCATGACTTAGGTTCTAGTGAGTGAGTGAGTGAGTTGGGTTTAACGCCGCTTTTAACAGTATTCCAGTTATACCACGGCGTGTCAGCTTAATGCAGGAGGATAGCCCGAAGTGATGCAGGTCTCAGATGTTTACCACTTCGGTGAAACCCACGAGCACGGGTATGGTGCTGAAAATCTAGAAACATTATCGGGGCAAACTGGGATTCGAACCCACAATCATAGGTTTCTGGCGTGCCAAAGGGACGCAACCCTGCACAGCGAATCGCGGCGCCTTGGACAACTGGGCCACCCCTGCACCCGACTTAGTTTCTAGGTCTACCTGCTGATCTCTTATCGCGTTAAGCGACAACGACATGCGTCACTGTTGAACTATACATCTACCATACCCTTGAAGATCCGGGTTCGAACTGATCTTCTGCAACCCAAGCTTGCCTTAAGAGGCGACTATGCTTGTAAGAGGCGACTAACGGGATCGGGTGGTCAGGCTCACTGACTTCGGTTGATGCATTTCATTGTATCCAAATTGTGTAGACCGATTCTGATGATGTAAATCACTGGATTTTCTGGTCCAGACTCGATTATTTACAGACCGCCGTCATATAGCTGGAATATTGCTGAGTGCGGCGTTAAACAACAAACTGTACATCTCCCATACCACGACTTGATATAACTGAAATACTGTTGAAAGCGACTTTAAACCAAATTGTAAACCGAATAGGAGTGTGTGTCACAATGCGATTGAATGAGAAATGTTTTAAATGGGATTCGAACGCTGTACCGTTCTAGATAAATGTGAAATACATAACGGAATAGGTATGGGGATATGAACTTGCATCTATAGATCTTGCGTTTGATATAATATCTCCCCCGTGAGGATTCGGTAACAATTTGTCGTACGAGGCAACTTTATGGAGTGGGTAGTCAGGCTCGGCGACTATGTTGATAACATACATAGCACACCCATGGCGTTGCTCATAATATCAACCACTGGCGAGTATTTACAGACCGACGTCACATAGCTGGAGTAGCTCTGATTACGGCGTTTAACAACAAGGACACATAATATTCATTTGTTCAAGATACAATATGAATAACGTACTTTACATTCGTTTCATCTACTCGGTATACTTTAGCCAGTACAACATCAAAGAGACTTGTCATTGTATGATTAATTTATATTCTCCTTGTCGAAAATATTAGTTTTTATTCTGTGAACTGCAGGGATAAACAGATGAATCTGAAACTGAAATCCCCTTGTAGGGTTTTTATTGTTTTTTAAACTGACAAGCATAAAAGAGTAAGCATTAGAAAATCTTTCGTAACATTTATATTTATCTTGAAGTATCTGGAAACGATTGTCCAGACACAGCCAAGTGTGGATGACTATGTCCGTGTATTTCGGAGATTTCGATTTTCGCACTTTTTGTAGAAAACACGTATTTTTATATAAAAAACAACAACAGGAAGGATGCAAACGAGAGGTATAAAGGTGATCACATGGATGGGAACGTGTCACATTTGAAAAAAGAATGCCCCATGTAAGCCCAGATAAACTGCAGAAGAAAGGGATTGAGCAATGGGTATGGCTACTCGAGCCGCGACGCAAGTCCGCATTGCACGAACCTTCGGTTGCAGACGGATGACAGTGGCTCGAGGTCTCCAGACGTACAAAGAGACGAGACTCACGAGGGACAGGCCACGCGTCACAAACCAACGTGGGGAGGGCCGCTATCAGCGTACATTTCGTGTGCACAGCCGGTTCCTGTCACTGAGGACATCGGCCATAACAGTGTAAGTCGTCGTAGAGGTCTCGTACAGGTGAGGTATTGGCACCAAACTGCATCCAGGAAGTCTATCCCCTTGATGGAGGAGATATCATGGCACCAAACTACATCCAGGAAGTCCATCCCCTTGATGGAGGAGATATCATGGCACCAAACTACATCCAGGAAGTTTTTCCCCTTGATGAAGGAGATATCATGGCACCAAACTATATCCAGGAAGTCTATCCCCTTGATGGAGGAGATATCATGGCACCAAACTACACCCAGGAAGTCCATCCCCTTGATGGAGGAGATATCATGGCACCAAACTGCATCCAGGAAGTCTATCCCCTTGATGGAGGAGATATCATGGCACCAAACTACATCCAGGAAGTTTATCCCCTTGATGGAGGAGATATCATGGCACCAAACTACACCCAAGAAGTTTTTCCCCTTGATGGAGGAGATATCATGGCACCAAACTACATCCAGGAAGTTTTTCCCCTTGAAGGAGGAGATATCATGGCACCAAACTATATCCAGGAAGTTTATCCCCTTGATGGAGGAGATATCATGGCACCAAACTACATCCAGGAAGTCTATCCTCTTGATGGAGGAGATATCATGGCACCAAACTACATCCAGGAAGTTTTTCCCCTTGATGGAGGAGATATCATGGCACCAAACTACATCCAGGAAGTCCATCCCCTTGATGGAGGAGATATCATGGCACCAAACTACATCCAGGAAGTTTTTCCCCTTGATGGAGGAGATATCATGGCACCAAACTACATCCAGGAAGTCCATCCCCAGAAACAACATTCCTCTTTTTCCTTGGCGACCCGTGAAGATCCGGGGTAGAATAAGTCTTCAGCCACCCAATGCTTGTCGAAAAAAGGCGACTAACGGGATCGGGTGGTCAGGCTCGCGGACTTGGTTGATGCATGTCATCGTATCCCAGTTGTATAGATCGATGCTCATGATGTCAATCACTAGATTGTCTGGTCCAGACTCAGATTTACAGATCGCCGTAGTATAGCTGGAATATTGCAGCGTTAAACTTTTAAAGAAAACGATGTAGTTAGAAATAATAACAATAACAAAATCAAAGCAACTGAAATTACACAATATGAATCTTTATCCCATTTCAACCTGGCAATGTATGTTGTTTAAGATGAGTTATGGTCAGGATCTTCAAGGGTCGGCGGAGAGAGTCTCGTCATACGTTCCTCAACAAAGTAGGTTCATCTCGAGTTAATCCTATCTACCATACTACGAGAACCAATCAGTAATCACGCGCTGTATCAACACCAATAAAGAATTCATTCGATGAAGCTTTGCAATTCTAGTAATCCAAATACGCACTAGTTTTCTTACCACGGAATGTGATCCTTGCGTAACCGACTCCTGTTGGTTTCTTCCTAACCAAACCCATGGACATGTTTGGTTTTGCCTATCAAATATTTGATTTGTCAGTCGCGACCAAAGATTCAATATTCTCGTCTCACATCTAAAAACATTGATGCTTTTTCGAGTGTTGGTAGATGACTTACGACTGTCCTTTCAATCATAGCACTCGGGGATTCTGGACAGTGGACTCAACGGCTTCAGACAGCCTGGCCACCAGCTTGACCGAGGGTCAATACTGTCCATTGTGTCGCCGGCGAAGGAAACGGCCGTCGAAGAAGGCGAAGGAAGGTGTGCATTGTGTTAAATCGCCCTCTTCAGGCGGTATCGAGTCAATTGGATGTGAAGACGTGTTCGTGGTCAAAGTAGAAACGGTCAAGTATTATGATGGAACGGTATCATATATGTGCTGATCAATCGTAGGCGTGCTCACGGAAAAAGGGAGACATGATCGATGTTTTCGTAACCATTCGCTTTTCTCCGTTAATGAAAGAAGTGTCATTTCCTATAAACGCCTGAAATGACATTTTGAGCTGAGGTGAAATGGGGTTTAACATCGCGTCCAAGATTATTACACTTATATTGCGACATACATGCGTGCGTGCGTGCCTGTGTGTGTGTGCTTGTACTAGTCCGGACTAATGCCGATTTTATAGTGCTAACCCACTGAGATACCACGCTGCAGTTTAACATGAATACCCCACTCAGACACAGTATACTGACTCCGAATCGACCACTCCTTGTTTTATACCTTTAATGCCGAGCGCCAGGCAGGGTAACAACAAGTACCATCTTATATCAACTGTTGGTATGACGCGATCGGGGATTGAACCCCGGACCTTCCGCTCTCCGGGAGGACGATCTGGCATCAATGACATGGGTCAGAGAGAGGTTAGAAATTATATGAGATGATATTTATTTACGTCGTATTCCATATATTTATATGACGAGGGTCGAATATAAAGGAACCATGACTTTAAATACCGATTGAAGAAGCCTATTCGTACCATTGTTCTAGGTACCCTATGCCCCTTTTACGCTTAAAGTGAGTGAGTGAGTTATGTTTAACGCCGCTTTTAACATTATTCCAGTCATATCACGGCGTGTCAACTTAATGTGGGAGGAAAGCCCGAAGTGATGCAGGTCTCAGACGTTTACCACTTCGGTGAAACCCACGAGCACGGGTATGGTTACGACAAACCTAGAAACATAATCGGGGTGAACCGGGATTCGAACCCACAATCATAGGTTTCTGGCGACGACTAGGCCACTAGACGACTAGGCCACCCGTGACTGGTGTCCGGAACTTCCGCTTGGTGTGGCTGCAGTGTGTCCCAGTTCGTAGCTGGAACGAACGGGAACCAGTCTACGGAATAGCTTACACGGGTACTCGGGTAGAATTGCACAAGTCCCTAAGGCAAAAAGTATTAGTTGAAATCATTATTTCTAGATTATGAAATAATAAGAACAATATGTCCCTTTTAGAGTGGCGTCCTTACTATCCACATATCTAGACTTGCCTATAAGGATATAATTACTAGACACTCGTGGATCATTCAGTACAGCCTTTGGGCAAGGCTAGGAAGCGGGGCATAACTGAACCTACATCAAATATTTACAGCCGAAAAAGTATCTAAAACATGACACTACCCAATATCATGATCTATGAAAGGCAAAATAAAAACTAACAATTTAAATTTAAAATAGAAGTTTGGCATAGGTTCTCTACATGACTAAAGTTCTCAAAATGATTCCATGTACATTCGAGGCATATTTGGGCATCTACTTTAAACGTTTGCAGGGCCACATATGTTTATAACACGGATATAGTTGTATCTATCACACGTTTATAAACAAAACCCGTATGTCAGCAATTGGAGCGGTATGTGTCGAAGAGATGACTGCTGATGTTTCTAATTCACATCCAATACGCCGACATAAAGTGGCCATTACATGGCAATATAAGCTTCTAGCTCATTTAACCTGTCTCCAAAACGAGGCTCTTAACTCATGCCAGCCATTTTGTCCCAGCGGGGGACCCGTAGGGAGAGAGGTTCCGACAGCGTTGATTATGATTATCTCTGACCTGGCTGTAATAGAGCATTAGCACATCACACGGAATTGTGATTTGCTACCTCCATTCGGACCCCTGTTCGAAAACGTTTGATACAAAAGGGTGAAAGGGTTCGTTTTTTAGAGCATGAATCTGATTTACTGGAGGTAAACTGAAGC
This sequence comes from Haliotis cracherodii, assembly GCF_022045235.1. Classification (NCBI taxonomy): domain Eukaryota; kingdom Metazoa; phylum Mollusca; class Gastropoda; order Lepetellida; family Haliotidae; genus Haliotis; species Haliotis cracherodii. Next base: position 38,506,570 of record NW_027266343.1, read on the forward strand.
ACAAAGCAACACATGTGAAGGGTATGTGGCGATATAAATCATGCAATACTGTTGGCAAGATCGTTTTTGCATTTATGAAACACAGTTTATTAAGATGGCCTTTGATAAACTGTAGATGTCCTGACTCCTTGGAGCGGGACTGAACTAAGAAAGTACCCCACGCCAGGCGCTTGTGATCCCTCTGACTAGGGAGCAACCATTTGAATTTCGATGGAGGGGGGAAGGGGGATAAAAAAATTCAATTTCTTTTTTCCACCATAAACTTGTGCTGAAATGTTTTATATAACTCAATAACGAACTGTATTATTTGGACACGTGTCTGTAAACTAAGGGCACGTTATATTTTCCTACAAAGCGGGAATATGTTATAAAAATGATTATGATTGAAGATGTTTGCAAAAATTCCCCCACCCCCTCCCTTGAAAATCAAATTGGGGCTCCCCTATCTGTAGACGTGTCGGCAGATTTATTCTAATGGATTAGCTCACAAACATGTGCCATACTGTGAATTGATATCAATCTTCCGGGGGAAATTATTGTAAGGCATTTTTATGTTTACGTAAGACATCAGAAGTGTTTCTATCTGAAGAATGTATCATGTTTTATATACGTAATCTATTTTGGCAGCATCGCTTCAACAGATTCAGCAAAATCTCGCTAACACGAGAACGTGAGTATGATTTTACGCCGCATTTAGCAATACTCCAGCAATATTACGACAGAAAACACCACAAATTGGCTTCACACATTGTACCCATGTGGGCAGTCGAACTCGGGTTGTCGACGTGAGATCATCCATGCATACAAAACCACATGTCATTCAACCTGATTTCGTAAGTAAGACACATAGCATGTCGCTAGTTTTCTATTGATTATTGGCCTTTAAAATCCTTGATGACGTGTCCCCTTGGCACTTCATCAAGCGACAGAAAGGTACTCGATCTTTCTGTCTCCTCTGCCCCGCGTGTCGGTCTTCATGTCCCACCCACGCACAGTGTCGGTGTTCCCGTCTCCTCCAACTTTTGTGACGGTCTTCTGGCCTCCCCCCGCCTGTCCTGTCGGTCTTTCCGTCTCCCCTCGGCCCTGGTGTCACTCTTTCCGTCTCATCCTCATACCCCGTGTCGGTCTCCCCGTCAACCCCGCCTGTCATGTCGGTCTGCCCGTCAACCCCGCCTGTCCTGTCGGTCTGCCCGTCAACCCCGCCTGCCCTGTCGGTCTGCCCGTCAACCCCACCTGTCCTGTCGGTCTTCCCGTCAACCCCGCCTGTCCTGTCGGTCTTCCCGTCAACCCCGCCTGCCCTGTCGGTCTGCCCGTCAACCCCACCTGGCCTGTCGGTTTGCCCGTCAACCCCGCCTGTCATGTCGGTCTGCCCGTCAACCCCGCCTGTCCTGTCAGTCTTCCCGTCAACCCCGCCTGCCCTGTCGGTCTGCCCGTCAACCCCGCCTGTCATGTCGGTCTGCCCGTCAACCCCGCCTGTCCTGTCGGTCTCCCCGTCAACCCCGCCTGTCCTGTCGGGCTGCCCGTTACCCTCACCTGTCCTGTCGGGCTGCCCGTTAACCCCGCCTGTCCTGTCGGTCTCCCCGTCAACCCCGCCTGTCCTGTCGGTCTGCCCGTTAACCCCGCCTGTCCTGCCGGTCTCCCTGTCAACCCCGCCTGTCCTGTCAGGCTGCCCGTTAACCCCGCCTGTCCTGTCGGCCTCCCCGCCTACCCCGCCTGTCCTGTCGGTCTTCAAGTTTTATCCCCGTGTCGGTCGGTCTCCACGTCCCCGTCGTCGGTCATCCCGTTCGTGTACCGAAGCAGTTAGCATCAAATAACCAGTTAGAGGCATCTGGCGGTTTATGGGAGACTGATGGCACGCCATTAGATTATAGCTGTGTAAGAGACTGGTGTCTAATTGTACATCTGCAACACTACACAATCTAATCAAGTCATGCAGGTGTTGGATATCATTGATTCACAGCAGTGCCATCTGACCAAGTCACCCCTAGCCACTTTGTACTCGAATGTTAACTCAACTCATATTCGTAGTTTATAAGTGAGTGTGTGAGTATGGTGTTACGCCGCTTTTAGCAATATTTTAGCAATAACACGGCTTGACACATTAAGCCCATGTGGAAAATCGAACCCGGGACTTCGGCGTGACGAGCAAACGCTTGAACCACTAGGCTACCCAACGGCCACATTAGTTTAGAAAGGTTTACAGGGATCAACCAAAACATGTTAATACTCCCGCAATTTATATAGAGGTTATCACGCGAATGTTTATTTCAAATACATGATATTTACCCTACCCAAAATCCACAAGCGCGATAACTTCGTTATCATATAATGCCATTCAAAATTTCTGTAGTCGAAAGAGGTATTCTCATCTCCCACAAACGGTTTTCCCAGAATGAGCACTATAGTGTATTTCGTCACACGATTAGTGATAAATCTGACAATAATAACAGACAATATAGCTTGGTTTACAGTCGACAAACAGTTTACATGTAGTAAGTATAAAGTTGGCATAGGGGAATACGGTCAGAATACACTCGGAATACGCTTGGCATAAACTCGGAACATGGTAGGCATACACTCGGAATACGCTTTGCATGCACTCGGAATACGGTCGGCACACACTCGGAATACGCTTGGCATACACTCGGAATACGGTCGAAATACACTCGGAATACGCTTGGCATACTCCCGGAAAACGGTCGGATATGGTTATATGGTCGTTCCAATTGCGTGGATTGATGCTCATGATATCAATCACTGGATTGTCCGGTCCAGAGTCGATTGTTTTACAGACCGCCCTCATATAGCTGGAATATTGCTGAGTGCGGCGTTAAACAACAAACCAACCAACCAACCATGTGGTCGACACACACAGGCATCCCGGCATGCGTTTAGCATTCAACTGACAGTGCGACCAATGCACAGGTGAGGACAGCGCCTTGTCTGTTGACTGTCAGTGACAAGTCCTCGCTTATATACCCCTCTATTAATATCTACTTTTTAAATCATGTTCGAAATTCAAAGGGTTGTCCACAGTTGACCGCATGACCTCTTCTGACATTCTTCTTCTCGTATGTTCTCGTATGTTCACGCCTTTCACACACTACCATTGACTTTATAAACCTACTTATAAGTAGTGGAAATCAATCTCTACGCGATCTACAACATGGCTTGAGAATGATATAGAGTATTCTACAACATGCGTGCCGAATTTTCCAAATGGTTTGATGCCGGGTGTTCAATTCTGACCCCTCTGCGTTTAGATGTCCCGGCGCGTGTTGTGAATAACGGACCCGTATCATGGCCATGCTTACAGGTATTAAATGCACACGGGATAATGGTGGAGGTTTTCTACACAGAACAAATATGGGCGCGTCCAAGATATTCCGCCGATACGGTTGTATTGTACAGGTTAGTCCAAGGGTATCCTGCCCGGGGAGAGAAGGTTTCGGGTCGTAATTGTAATTTTGACAAAACGCTTTTCACAGTATATCAAATTTTTAATTTTAGGATAGCGTGACGAATTTATGGAATCCAACTTGATAATTATCGGTAGTTATTACTGACAGACATGGGTGGTTACGTGTTAAGGATGGGCACATGATTACACAGGTGGTAATCAAAGGCTCTTGATCCAGATTAAACATATCTAACAGTTCCCATAACAAGAAAAACACCCGAGTCAAGATGACAAGATACTGAAAACGTTTTCGCGCCAAATTTATTAATGAGCAGACGACCATGAAAAGATACGAGCGCCCCCTATCCGCCACGGCCGACCCTACTCATTGTGTGGCCTGTGATATGACACCTATCATGTCGACTTTTCCGTCACAATTTTACATACACAAAACACTTCGGTGAATGTTTAACAATTTTTTATTGAAATAGGATTGACATCTCACCCCAAAGCGTGTTCTATCAACATTTTTCAGAGGCAAGCGTTTTTGCAATCTTTTTGAAGTCCTATTTTATCCCTATCATATTCGAGATGTTCACTCTTTAACCAAATAGTCATTGTTCAATGCGATACTTCGTCCTGTGCCGAGTGAGTGGATAAAGACACCTCTGTTGTAGATAAGAGACTATGTTTTGCCACATTGCGTGCTGGGGAAGGTCCGAGGCAGACTGGCTATAGTTCTGTTTGTTCCGGAGGGTCAGTTTACAAAGCAGGAGTGAAGGGAATTAGCACATAATCTCCCAGGATTAAATATTCACTATTTTCCGATCTGACTTTCAGCTTTTACGGTGTTTGTCAGACAAAGTAAAACTATAATTTCAGGGAGGGTCCAATTATGCCGGGGTCGTGGCCCCTACAGAGAACCTGATATAGACATTAATCTGGGGCTCGGGACACACACAGAGTTACTGAACCTCGGATGTAAGTCTTGTATCAGTGTTCCTCTAGCTACCCAGTCACCCTTTCTACAAGCATGGCGTACTTGGCTCAGAGTTTGTGACAAAGTCATTCAATCCCGAAATTATTTTCTGTCCGACAAATTGAGTTAATCTAATAAAGTGAGTATGTGAGTTTGGTATCATCTTGATGTGGGAGGAAAGACTGTGCAGATCTTAGACGTTTACCGTTTTGAAATACCTTTTGAATAGAGTGAGTGAGTGAGTTTGGTTTTACGCCGCTTTTAGCAATATTCCAGCAATATCACGGCGGGGAACACCAGAAATGGGCTTCACACAATGTACCCATGTCGGGATTCGAACTCGGGTCTTCGGCGTGACGAGCGAACGCTTTAACCTCTAGGCTACCCGACCGCCCCGAAATACCTTAGAGCATGATGCTGACAAACCAAAGAACTGTCACCGGATCCTGGTACGACTAAGGGAATCAACTCTGCATAGCAAATTGTGGCACCTTAGCCTTCTGGGCTAACCGTGGCTTCCTACTTCTTCTTAAACAATTGCTGAGGCCGAATATGGGGTTGCACATATATGCCGGCTCAAGAGCACAAGTCCACTGAGATACCATGCCACAGTTTAACATGAATACTTCACACAGACACATTATACTGACACCGAGCCGACCAGTCCTTGTTTCAGCCCCTCAATGCCCCGTGCCAGGGAGCATAACAATAAGTACCACCCTTTAACGTATTTTGGTATGACGCAGCCAGAGGTTCGAACCACCGACCTTCCGTTCTCCGGACAGACGCGCTACACCCTCTACACCACGAAGCCCGTAACTTTAGAATCAGCTGATGTTACTGACTGGAATGCCATTATGTTCAGAACACTAGTTAATGATAAACCTTCTATTGTCTATGGTAATGTGTCATGTGTCGATTGGGTTCGAATCCCGGTTCGCTCTCCTTATGTTTCTAGGTTTGTCAGCACCATACCTGGGCTCATGGGTTTCACCGCATCACATCGGACTTTCGTGCAATACTGTTGAGAGCGGCGTAAAACTAAATTCACTCACTCATGTGTCGATACTGGATTGGAATCTTCACAAAGAAGCTGGCGTGTTCTCATTTCAAGTTTATCTCATTCCTTCTTTTCGATTTCGTGTGCTGTAAAACTTTAGGTTGTTTCTGTGGCATGTGTAGTTTATGTCTCCAACGTTTTCAGTGGTTAGCTGTCTTGGTTGCCCTGTGCAAGACCCGTTGGGATTGAGGCTCTGCATAGCGAATACGGCGCCCGGGATAACTAGGTCAGACGATTCCCCCTAATTGTTCTTAAATAATTGGTAAGGTGGTGTGGTAAATTAGGTTTGCACTTATATGCCTTTTTTTGGTATACTGGTCCAATGAGATACAATGCCGCCGCTTAACATGGATACCCCACTCGGACACATCACACTGTCCCCGAACCGACCCGTCCTTATCTTATCCCCTTAATCCAGAGCGCCAGGCAGAGTAAGAACAAGTACCATCTTTTAACGTTTTTATGGTATGACGTGAGCGGGGATCGAACCATCGACTCTCAGTTCTGTGCCAGACTCGTTGGTTTCATGATTTCCTTGGATTCTGTATTTCAGGTAGTCTGTCATACATACCCTTAAATAAGTATATCCAATACAGCCCAGGCAAGCCTATAGTATTTAGCCAGTCTAGATTTCTGCAGTATCTGAAAATGAAGAAAATCTCGGGGCTCCTTTTTTATATTTTATAACTAAAATTTATCAACTGTTTTTTTATCTTTTATGTATCTGTATATGTTTATTTCAGAGACTTGATGTTAGTCTATAGTTCAGGGCCCACTTGCACAAAGCGATCTTAGCGCCACGACTACCGTAAGCCTATGTTAAAGTATGGGAGTTACGATCATCTTAGCCCTTTTGTGCAAGTGGGCCCTGGTATTGTGCATCATTGGCTGTATTTGACCTCCTAGGGTTCACCTACAATAGGACTCATTTCATGGATTTCAATCAAACCTTGTATGTCGTAGCTAATCGTATAAAACAACATGGCGTGGGTTCTTCACGTGAACCCCATGGTGATTCCGGGTGAGAATAATTCCCATCACCCTATGCTGGCCGTAAGATTTGATCAATACCATATGTTCCCCCGTTTTTCCTTGTGAACTTGCCTTTGGGTGTGTTTGTGACGGGTGGCATCGGTGTTGCAGGATGCGCTTATCTTTTCGCGAACAGCTGGTATCATCACTAGTTATTCATAACAGACTGCTTACAGTGGAAATTACAACATGGAAATGGTTTTGTCGCTATTAATTCTATCCTACAGGTCAAGCTGAATGTGGGCGGTCGGGTAGCCTAGGGGTTAAAGCGTTCGCTCGTCACGCCGAAGACCTGGGTTCGATTCCCGACATGGGTACAATGTGTGAAGCCCATTTCTGGTGTCCCCCGCCGTGATATTGCTGGAATATAAATAAAAGCGGCGTAAAACCATACTCACTCACTCACTCACTCACTCACTCACTCACTCAAGCTGAATGTATGCTGCAATGGTGGCGAGTACTACAAGCCCAATCCTCTTCCCGTCGTGGAGATGCTATCGACGTTAGAACGTCAGTCAGCCGGTACATAGTGGGCTTCATCTTGGAACCTACGCTAGACCAGGATCTCTTTTCCTCCTATCTGGTCGTCAGGTTTTCTGTGAGGGTGCCCAGCTCCCGGGCGTGACACCGTCTCTCATCTCAGCATCTACACACATCCCTGCCCTGGACCAGCAGGGCGATAACATCAATGAGCGCAGGTCATTCTTGCCTACTGAAGATTTTTACATCTCAATTGCTGATCCCAATGACTACGTTTTTTACGGGCATTCGTCCTGTGTGCCCTACCTCCGCACGCAATGGTGCTTCAGTTCTTGCAACAACCAGTGATTGTCCGTTTGTGCGAACCTGCATGTACCCCTAGCCTTTGAGACGACAATGTAAAATATTCATATACCGTAAGCCTTTGAACCTTTGGTCCCTTTGAGTTCGTTATAACCGTAGTTTACTGTACGTAAATTCTGCATATACCGTAAGCCATTGAAACTACGACGTAAATTCTGCATATACCGTATGCTTTTGAACCTACGACGTAAATTCTGCATATACCGTATGCTTTTGAACCTACTACAGTAAAAACTACGTTTATAACGAACACGCTTTTGAACCTACTACAGTAAACAAAGTTTATAACGAACACGCTTATAACGAACTGGCGGATTTGCTATATATATGCTATATATGTGCTTATAACGAACTACGGTTATAACGAACTAAAATTTGTGGTCCCTTTGACTTCGTTATAACCGTAGTTTACTGTACGTAAATTCTGCATATACCGGAAGCCTTTGAAACTACGACGTAAATTCTGCATATACCGTATGCTTTTGAACATATGACTTAAATTCTGTATATACCGTATGCTTTTGAATCTACGACGTAAATTCTGCATATACCGTATGCTTTTGAACCTTCGACGTATATGCTGTATTATATCCTATGCTTTTGAACCTAGGGCGTAAATTCTGCATATACCGCGATCCTTTGAAACAACAACGTAAATATTCATATACCGTATGCTTTTTGAACCTACGACGTAAATTCCGCTTAAACCGTAAGTCTTTGAACCTTCGACGTAAATTATGCTCAGACCGCAAACCTTTTAACCTCGACGTAAATTATGCATATGTTGTACGCCCTTGAACCTACGACTTAAATTCTGCATACACTGTAAGCCTTTGAACCTACGACGTAAATTCTGCATACACCGTAAACGTCTGAAAATTCAACATGGAGGATGCATATAAACCGTAAGCCTTTGAAAGTAGACGCCTCTTTAAAATAGAAGTACAAATAGGAGTACAAGGGGAATAATACCCCTTCATATGCAAAACACAGACTGAATTATCTTGACGACACGCAAGCAATTTATGAAGACAACCCACTACACTTGAAGTCATATCTGTCTTAACCCTGTCATGTGGAAGTCGACAATTAATTATTTTGGTTATGGGGAAACTGCACTGTATTTCGAGTTAGTACAGCTATTTCGAATTAATACAGATATTTCGAGTTATTACAGCTATTTCGAGTTAGTACAGCTAAGGTTAGACTAACATATAGACCCAGAAGTAAAATTATCTGAATAATATCCACACCATACAAAGTAAAATCCCAATGCTTAATTTCAGAGACTAAACTTGCCAAATCATTCTAGACTTGAGTTGAGCTCCTGTTTAATATATTCACTAGGGTCTGGGAGACAAACTAAGGCTTACACTTGTGGAGACCTATTACCGCAAGCTATGACAAGCAATGAAGCAATGCATGTCTGCAAATACTACACGATTACGCGTAATTGGGACATTCAGACTCCAGAGGTTCTGGACAATGGCGGCTTCTTTGTGTCCTTCACGAACGAACCAATAGAGACGTTAATAACACTCCTCCACCCGGGACCTCGAGACGGTTTAACTACTCCCCACAATTGTGTGGGGGAAACTGCAGATTTTCCGCCCCTTCGAGTTCTTTGGCCGATTTACTTTAAATTAGGGTGTTCTGCGATAATTCCAAGTTTGGAGGTCGATTGTAAATAGGGCGAATTTGAACTTAATTCTTGCTGTGGTTTTAATGACGAAATTGTTTCGGTATGTGTTGAGGTCATTGACAAAGATGCACTTCTGACCTTGCAAGTGTGGTATGATTTTTAAACCTTTCAAACTGGGGATTGCTCGTGTCTGCTGTCATTGTCGCTATGTTCAAAGAGGCCAACCACGTTTGCGGTTATTGGTAGTAAAAAATTGAAGGTTTCTGTGATAAAATGTGTAGTAACTATATTCACAGGTGTAGCTGATTAACATGATCCGGCGACTACCATTTCATGAATTGTGTGATAGTTTCATTGTCATAGTGTCGGGGAATGATTTGTCCACGTTCTTCTCTCCATCACACTGAATGATCAAATACCATCGAGCATGAAGCTGAACATATACAGTGACGACACAGGGTGTTCTCAAGGTGGATGGGTTCCCCTGCTGTGTTGACACAGGGTGTTCACAAGGTGGATGAGTTCCTCTGCTGTGTTGACACAGGGTGTTCTCAAGGTGGATGGGTTCCTCTGCTGTGTTGACACAGGGTGTTCACAAGGTGGATGGGTTCCCCTGCTGTGTTGACACAGGGTGTTCTCAAGGGGGATGGGTTCCCCTGCTGTGTTGACACAGGGTGTTCTCAAGGGGGATGGGTTCCCCTGCTGTGTTGACACAGGGTGTTCTCAAGGGGGATGGGTTCCCCTGCTGTGAAGACACAGGGTGTTCTCAAGGGGGATGGGTTCCCCTGCTGTGAAGACACAGGGTGTTCTCAAGGGGGATGGGTTCCCCTGCTGTGAAGACACAGGGTGTTCTCAAGGGGGATGAGTTCCCCTGCTGTGTTGACACAGGGTGTTCACAAGGTGGATGAGCTTCGCCTGCTGTGTTGACACAGGGTGTTCTCAAGGTGGATGAGTTCCCCTGCTGTGTTGACACAGGGTGTTCACAAGGTGGATGAGTTCCCCTGCTGTGTTGACACAGGGTGTTCAAAAGGTGGATGGGTTCCCCTGTTGTGACGACACAGGGTGTTCACAAGGTGGATGGGTTCCCCTGCTGTGTTGACACAGGGTGTTCACAAGGGGGATGAGTTTCCCTGCTGTGAAGACACTTGTTGTTCACAAGGTGGATGAGCTGCCCCTTTTGTGGCGACACAGGGTGTTCACAAGGTGGGTGAGCTTCCCCTGCTGTGGCGACATAGGGTGTTCACAAGGTGGATGAGCTTCCCTGTCATGTTGACACAGGGTGTTCACAAGATGGATGAGCTTCCCCTGTTGTAACGACATACGGTGGTCACAAGGTGGATGAGCTTCCCGTGCTGTAAAGACACAGGGTGTTCACAAGGTGGATGAGCTGCCCCTGCTGTGATGACACAGGGTGTTCTCAAGGTGTACGAGCTTCCCCTACTGTGACGTCCTAATGTGTTCACAAGCTGGACAGATATTCCTTCTGTGACGACATGGGGTGTTCAGATGGTGGATAAGTATTCCTGTTGTGACGTCATTAGGTGTTCACAAGGTGGACAGGTATTCCTGCTGTGACGACATTGGGTGTTCACTTGGTGGCTAGGTATTCCAGCTGTGACGTCATAAGGTGTTTACAAGCTGGGCAGTTATTCCTGCTGTGACGTCATAAGGTATTCACAAGGTGGATAAGTATTTCTGCTGTGACAATACGGGGTGTTCACAAGATGGACAGATATTCCCGCTGTTGCGTCATAAGGTGTTCACAAGGTGGACGGGTATTCCTGCTGTCACAACACGTGGTGTTCACAAGGTGGACGGGTATTCCTGCTTTTTGAGAAATGGTATGAAAGTTATTGTTAGTCTGATTTGGAATTAGACTTATGAACTAGACTGGCGTAAAAAGGTTAAAAAGTTTTTCTAATACTTGAACATGCGGAAGTCTTTGACCCAAGCTGATTGTCTTTGGAAATGTATAACGGTTGAAACATGGTAAAACACCTTATCAGGTCACGTATTTCGCAGTTATGGTTCATAGTTAAACGTTCTCTTGAAGTTAAAAAAATATGGCCTTCACTGTGGCAACACGTCTGTATTTGGTCATGTCATAAGTTTAAAAGTTGCAAAAGCTATCTGTTAGCCATATGAAATTCTAAAATTGGTTTTGTCCTTTCCAGTGGGTCAAAACTACGACAAAAAGACTCCCAATAATACTTTGTCTTTAGCCACATGTGGTTAAAAGAGTGCATAGTTCGGTGGAGCCTGCGCCGAATTATACTTACAGAAGCATACACATATGCATACGATCTCTGAATTTTGTAAACTAAATTTCTGTTTCCAAAACATATACATCACAAGCGTTTTATTTAGCTTCAAAGTAAGATTAGAAATAAATACTAACATATATTTCACACGTGATATATCTGGACTTTAAAACGCCCATGAACCTTTTATATCTGTATCCATGTTCCTTCTCCATCAACTATGTAATAAAACCAAAATTTGCATCGATAAAACTACTCGTTTTCAAAGACTTGCTTCACAAAACCAAAATTTAAAGCCGGTTTATAAACACGACACGGCATAAACCACACATGGCATTGACATCTATTCCGGAAATATCCCCGAGCTAATTAGGTGCACCTGACAGTAAGCAATGACGTCAAAGACATATTGGTTATGGAACCATCTTTAGGTAGGTTGTAACACGTTGCACGTGCATCCCACGAGACTTCCTGGGGGTACACGCTTCTAATGCTTCTATAAGTGTTTTAGAAATTGATTTTAGAATGTAGGAGTGAGCAAGGTCCTAAAGATCCAAATATTAACATGAAGATGGTGCTTTTAATGGAATCCACCAATTCCTGCTGTTATTATATCCCTCATTAAACACATGTGCTGCACGTGTTACATATTGCATGTGAGTGAGTGAGTGAGTGAGTTCTTGTATTAATCCTGTAATGCAGCAATCACTGGAATCTATTGATTCCGGAAGGAGAATCAACAGATTCGACTGATTTCTCTGACTTAAACCATGTTATGGTTGATATATAATTTCTCTATAAACTTCCATAGTTACCTACAGTTGCCTCAGTTTAACTTGTTTAAAATGCACGTTCAGTATTGTCAGTGAATTCCTCATTCAGAATCAACTACAACAACAAAAGTGTGACGGCATCATTGATAAATATTTGTGTTAAAATTATATTCACAAAAATACCCTCCTGGTCCAACTAAATCCGATTTATTAGAATGAAAAAGGAAAAAAAAAGAAATCATGCATTATCCAAAGTCATAAGAATGCTCACAGTAGCATCTTTTCGTTCAAATAGATTTTTTATTAAGTTATTTATAAATATTTGAACAGAATGCATCATTCATGCCAAAGTCTCAAAGACCCATTCATCCTTTCCTGCACTAGTATGCCACACGGACCCTGAAACAAATATTCTCTTTATCATATTTTTATTATGACAATTTAACAACTGTTTTTTTCTGTAAGATTATTCATTTCAGAGACTAGATGATAGTATATTCCTGCACCTAAATCCCTTGAACTGCGACCTCGGGTGCGACTCACCCCGCTCCAACGTCACAAGCCGACACCCCCAAACAGACACCCGCTTCACACGCTCGACGTGTCCGCCCAGGCTTACTGTGTTAATCTGGGCTGACCAACTTAGACTCAATGGCTCTTTGTTTCAATTAAAATCTGTAGCTAAACACCCAGGTTTGAACACAGGCGCAAACTAAAGTATCAGTGCCCCTGGCAAAACCGGAATTGTCCCCGTGGTGTTAAAAACACACAGTTCATTGTACATTCTCTGATTCTTTGTGGATATGCGTTGGAGTGTTTTGGTTCGGGTGACGGGTGAATGTCTGATAAAGATCAGCGGTATAAGTCCTGCGAGGTGACCAACGCCTTAGATGTAACAAATAATACATCTCTGTTTATGTTTATGTTATCGAGTTTCAAAAACAAGTTTATCATTCAGAAAAATAACGCGACCTGTGTCAATCTCCTTGAACCAGGTAATCCGCGTGTTTTCCCTTAAGTCTTACAGCCATAAGTGTTTTGTACTCGATTCTTACACTCGTACAAAGGGAAAGATATATTTTTGTTAATAAAATAATTTAACTTTTTGTAAACTGATAAACGAGAATACAACGCCAGATTATCTTTTACCACACTTGGGAGTGAGTGAGTATTGTTTTACGCCGCTCTTAGCACTATTTCAGCAATATCATAAGAAATGGGCTTCACACATTGTACTCATGTGGGAATCGAACCCGGGTCTTCGGCGTGACAGGCGAACACGTTAACCACTAGGCTACCTAAACGCCCCCTTAATGTCTTTATAGGGACACCGATAATGAGAGTCGAAAAGTGAATCTCAACAATCTATCTTTACATATCAAAGGGGTGGGGCACCCTAATGGTCACACTGGCACTGTGAAACACACATCCTATTGCTCTAAACCACTTAAGCCCATACGTTAGGCAGTAGTTTGAGCAAACAGGTACCGCATCAATGTATAGATTATAAGACAAAAGCGAGAAAAACGAAAAATCTGCCAAAAGCAGATTCGATTGTACCATTCCAGCTGTCATGACCATGTGTGTAGGAATCACTATCATTCACTGAAAGTAGTTCTTGCTATGTGACCTCATTTGCATATTTATTGGATCGTGATACAAAGTTAATCTGATTGGTTTTTCGATTCCATAACATTATCTATTACATAACTATGTATTTTACAAAGCAACAAGACAAATTGATTTTAAGTTCTACATTCTTGTACGCAATGTTTCAATTCGGAACTGTTAATGGGTTTGGGGATTTGGTCACACATTGTTTATATCCATGATTTAATAAGATGTCACTTTGACTGTGGGAAACTGTATAGTGTCCTTAACCTTCGCAAACGACGATTGCTTCCGGTAGGTCAAGACAAGCTGTCCAATTGTGAGACATCTGGTGTTCTTGTATGTTGTCTCGATTTGATTTACATGAGAGTGGTATATCTATGAACAGCCCTATTGATGCGTTGTGAATTTACATGAATCAATAATGATCAGTCTGTCCCCAGTATTCAAAGGTTGTCGTAAAATTGTACTTACGTGGATGGGTTGGGTACAATGGCGGTTGAGTGTTACCATCTGGGCAGCTGCTAGATTTACTGTTACATCGCACCTCGTTCACTGTTACATCGCACCACTGGTCTGACGTTACAGGCTCTGAGATACTGCTGGCAAGAATCATCACGATATGCCCTGAAACAACCAGACGCCATCACGATCTACCCGAGAAACAATGCGAAGTCATCGAAACAACGCGACGTCATCGCGATCTGGCCGAGAAACAGGGCGAAGTCATCGCGATCTGGCCGAGAAACAACGCGACGTCATCGCGATCTGGCCGAGAAACAACGCGACGTCATCGCGATCTGGCCGAGAAACAGGGCGACGTCATCGCGATCTGGCAGAGAAACAACGCGACGTCATCGCGATCTGGCAGAGAAACAACGCGACGTCATCGCGATCTGGCAGAGAAACAACGCGACGTCATCGCGATCTGGTCGAGAAACAACGCGACGTCATCGCGAGCTGGCCGAGAAACAACGCGACGTCATCGCGATCTGGCCGGGTAACAGGGCGAAGTGGTCGCGATCTGGTTTCGAAACAAGGTGAAGTCATCGCGATGTGGTCGGGAAACTACGCGAAGTCATCGCGATCTGGCTGGAAAATAACCCGGCTGGGAAATGACGCGAAGGTATAGCGATCCGACCGGAAATCAACGCGATTTGTCTGGGAAATCAACGGGAAATGATCGCGATCGTGATCGCGAGAACATTTTTTATATAACATAAATGTATGTGCATTAAAAGGAATTTCAGTGGAACAACTGCACCCCAATACCTACAAACTGCCACAATCACCAGTCCGTGAATCCCGAAAGACACGTGGAATAACAACCCTCATTGCAACGCATTCACCTCAGGAAGGTATGCAGTAGGACCAGTGTTAAGTTGACAGACTGCAGTGAGTACCAATTTGATGAGATCAGCTGTTTCTACCCACATACAGAAGTAGGTTTACCCCCCTAAGGCGGACGATCCTCCTCACATATGCCTGGCCCATGTTCTTCAAGTGTATCAATGTCTAGGTATCCCAAACCCGTCAATTTGCCCACAATTGACTTTTATTGTTTCATTGTGAGGAAATTACAGTGTTTACACAGACATTGCCCACAGCCGGTGAAAGAAAATGCGATTACCGAACGATGAAATCTCTCTCCTTAAACCAGGCGGCGAGTTAGGTCGGCGTTGTCAATGAACTTGTATTATCATTACCGGGATCAAAACGCTCCGAGTTTACAATACTGACGGAGAGGGACCTTAGGGTAATAACAAACATTGCGGTGAATCTATGTCTTCTTTGATAGATGACGGCCACAGCATTCAATGTCTTCCGCATCCAAAGGGCAAGATGTACGCTCAGACGGTCTGAGCAAACACTGCATGGAGTGGGTGGTATTGCGCTACGGTCGAGAAATAATGTTTGATTTAAACATGGGTGATCCCTCTTTCAGAAGTGTTTGGACTCCAAACAGACCCACTGGTGCAATCTGGATGCATTTGGGTCGTGATATTGACCGCAGAGATAGTCAGACTGATACCTGATGGACCAGGTGGGACATTCATTGAAGCCATATGTTTGCAGCGTCTCGCCAGCCTCTGATGAATAATGATGATTTGGGATATCAAGTACGATGTTTCTCAGGGTTCAAAGTGAATTCGAGATTGTGGGTTGAGGTAGGATGTGTGAGTGTGTGTGTGTGTGTGTGTGTGTGTGTGTGTGTCTGTGTCTGTGTCTGTGTGTGTCTGTGTGTATGTCTGTGTGTGTGTCTGTGTGTCAATATTCACAGTGGAGTCGAAATAGGTTCACTATACAAGTTGAAGTCATGATATGGGTTCAATTTAATATGAATTCGAGATAATGGTTCAATATTCATTGAATTAAGTTATTGAAATAGGGGTTCACTATAGAGGATGTAGTCGAGGGAGGGGTTCACTATACAAGGTGAAGTCGAGATAGGGGTTCATTATACAAGGTGAAGTCGAGATAGAGGGTTCACTATACGAGGTGAAGTCGAGATAGGGGTTCACTATACAAGGTGAAGTCGAGATAGGGGTTCACTATACAAGGTGAAGTCGAGATAGGGGGTTCACTATTCAAGGTGAAGTCGAGAGAGGGGGTTAACTATACAAGGTGAAGTCGAGATAGGGGGTTCACTATACGAGGTGAAGTCGAGATTGAGGGTTCACTATACAAGGTAAAGTCGAGATAGGGGTTCACTATACGAGGTGAAGTCGAGATAGGGGGTTCACTATACAAGGTGAAGTCGAGATAGGGGGTGCAGTGGTCACAGCAAAGTTGAGAGAGGATCACTATTCAAGGTGAAGTCGATCACTTTACAAGGTGAAGTCGAGATAGGGGGTTCACTATACAAGGTGAAGTCGAGATAGGGGGTTCACTATACAAGGTGAAGTCGAGATAGGGGGCGCAGTGGTCACAGCAAAGTTGAGAGAGGATCACTATTCAAGGTGAAGTCGTTTACTATACAAGGTGAAGTCGTTCACTATACAAGGTCAGGTCGAGATAGGGGGTTCACTATACAAGGTGAAGTCGAGATAGGGGGTTCACTATACAAGAAGAAGTCGCGATAGGGGGTTCAGTATTCCCGGTGATGTCGAGATAGGAGGTTCAATATTCACGATGATGTCGAGAAAGGGTGTGCAGTGGTCACAGCGAAGTAGAGATATGGGGTTCAATAAACCAGGAGAAATTAAGTTATGAAATGGGGGTTCAATATTCACGATGACGTCATATAATGAGGACGACTTAAACAGCGAACTCGAGACAGAAGGTTGGATATTGAATATTGTGACAAAATATTGGTTTAAGATACAATGTGAATTCGAGAAAGTAGGACGCTATAAAAGATGAAGTCGATCTTGAGGTGTTAATATGTGCAAAGTCGAAATCGATAGATCGACATGGTACGGAAAGAGAGGAATTCGATATTAAGATATGGTGAGTTGAATTCACACACCCCTCCTAACACAGAAACAGAATTCAACTAACCAGGAAATAAATGTTTCATTGAAATAATTCTGCAAACAGACATTCATTTTTAAAAAAAGTATCATTCATGGAAGCAACAGTCTGATTCTTCATGTTATTTATTATGTTTTTAATAGTTTACGGACGCATTTCCATAATTACATTCCCCCTTATACCCTGTCAGGTACACGAGTAATCTCCCTTGACGACTCTTCACCTGGAAGTCATAACCTCATTAGAAGCCTTACGGTTCCAATCACGACGCTGAGAAAATGTGTTGGGCGTTTATCGTGCGATTGATGTGCACAAACATCTCCGATAACACCCTCCAATACACGTCCATGTTATTTTCATTACTTTAATCAGGCAGGGATGTATGCGGACCGCTGTTTTAATTCTACCCGCCATTGTGAGGCCATTAAACATGGACGGAAGCAGGACTTCCGCTGACCGGAAACGATCTTTCTGAAATCTCGAAAAGCCACGCGCTCCTTACGCGATCTTATCTAGATTGAAATCACGTGCGTGGTTTTCTATATAGATTCGCGCCACGATGAAAGCTATTAACAGACAAAAATATAAAATCAAGGTATGGAATAAAATTCCCTCGGCGGAGAAAATAATCCCTTCAAATCAACAATCCAGTTTTACAGTCATGTTTGGCTTTCGATCAAATTTCAATAAATGAAGTTCTGATTTCGCAGACAGCTGTGAAGCTACCATAAACCTTGATGAGCACTTGGACAGGCGCGCTGTGAGAAACGGGGGACACAGTTATTAAAAGTAGGACAGCTATATGATGCTATCTGCACTACTACGAGCCATCATGGGTAATGCGACGGGCTTTATCGAATACTCGAGAATCGATTTTAATCTTTAACCAAATAAAACATTCTCGCATGATAGGTTAATGATGCTGCCCTTGAAGCCAGCCATCTGTCAAAATATTCCAGATATGACGTATTCAATCTTGTCTGTGAACTAAAGGATTTACTTTCTATTTGTGTGGGGGATTTAAAATTTAGGACTATCAAGACATGGGCGTAAATATATGGAATTATATAAGTAAGTGCGTTAGTGAGATGGAGCAAGGTCCAAAGTGATGCATGTTTTAGACATTTACCACTATGGTGAATTCGAAACACACGAGCACGGGTATGGTGCTGATTTGGATTCGAACGCACTATCATAGGTTTCTGACAGTTTAACCCTGCCCAGAGAATATTCGGCGCTTAAGGCGACCGTCCCTATTCGCCTTGAAGTACAGTTTCAGTTTTAACTCATAAACTCATATAGCCCTGTCACACGTCAGCTTAAAATACATTGGCATTCACCTCAACAAGAGTTGTAACTGTGACGAAAAGACGCCATGGTAAAATCATAAAAAAATCTTCTATCAATATGCTTAGTCGCTAAAGTAAATATTTGTGAAATGAACACAAACGTTAACTTTTTTTCATTAAAATATTACTTATTTCCCTATTAAAATGTGCCCTATTTAATTGTATATCGCCCTTTTTATATTTTCCATAGAAGGAAAAAAATCAAAGCTTCGTTTGTATCAGACATAATCTGGGTTGAACTTCCCCCACACAAAGGTATCGGCACTTGTATAGAAATCTACCAGTATTCATCGTCGGAAAATAACCACATGTAATAAACCACCATGAGATGAATACAATTCCATTAATAGCAACATCCGGAAAATCCAAACATTAATATGTCCCCATGTACAAGTTAAGTAAATGTTTGCGGGGTAAGAATAACACTTAAAATCTTTTGGGAAACGTATCACGAATTTAACCCATATGGGTGTCACATGTGTCGTGGGCTGTATAAACATGGCGGCCAGATTGCTCGACGTTTTGATACACGAGTTCCGAATGCCATCTTGTCGTAGAGGACGTTCAATGGTAAAGTGACTAAGAAAATAACAATAGTTCTTCCGACTTTATATTTTGTTTCAGACCCGGGGAATGCCTTTGTATGGAGTAACACTTTCACGACCACGCTGAGGGACCGATGTTAATAATGGGGGATTACGGGGAATAACTCCGTATCCCCTGCGTCCTTGGGGTGATGGTGGCTCCGGCTGTAACCGGTGACACACACTCTGGGCGGGATGGTATCAGGTTCTGGGTGAGTGAGTGAGTGAGTGAATGGAGGAGCCAGTAAGTGAGTCCGTGGGGGTTGGGTGGATGGGTGAGTGAGTGACTGAATGGGTGAGTGATTGAGTACGTGGGAGAGCCAGTGAGTGAGTGAGTGATAGTCTGTCTCCCAGACCCTAGAAAATATATTTAAAAAGTCCTGGGGGTGATGGTGGCTTAGGCTGTAACCGGTGACACACACTCTGTGCGGGAGGGTACCAGGTTCTGAGTGAGTGAGTGAGTGAGTGAGTGAATGGGTGAGTGAGTGAGTAAATGAGGGTTCCAGTGAGTGAGCCCGTGGGGGTTTGGTGAGTGAGTGAATGGGTGGATGGGTGAGTGAGTGAGTCCGCGGGGGTTGGGTGAGTGAGTGAATGGGTGGGTGAGTGAGTGAGTAAGTGAATGGGTGTGAGTGAGTGAGTGAGTAAGTGAATGGGTGAGTGAGTGAGTGAATGGGAGAGCCAGTGAGTGAGTGAGTGATAGTCTGTCTCCCAGACCCTAGAAACTATATTTAAAAAGCCAGGTCGAAAATTATTGTGAAGGTTTAGATTAAGCATTTATTTTACATAAACATATTTCTGGGACTAAATGTCTAAGTGAGTGAGCGAGTGACCGAGTGGGTGTTCGGGTGAGTGAATAAATGAGTGAGTGTAATTGTTCATTTACATAACGAATCTTGTGGGAGGAAAACAAGCGGGGATGCAGATTCGGTTCGGTAGACGTTTTCACTTGAACCCGCGAGCAATTGTATGGTTCTGACAAGAATAACAGAATAAATCTGAAACTAAACTAATTTTTTCAACCCACGATCATCGGATTCTTGCACAACAAGGGGCGCAACCCTGCACAGCAAATTTCGTGGCTTAGACGACTCGGCCAAACATGAGTGAGTGGCAGTGTGAATACGAATGATTTACATGACAATTTTATGCAATATTCCAGCAATATCACGACGAGGGACACCCAACATGGACTTTACATATGGTACCTCTTTTGAGAATCAAACCCGGGTCCTCAACATGACGCGAACGCTTTAACCACTCGGCTACCATACCATTGAGGACGTCGCAGATATCTTTAAGAGAGTGGTTTAGCGTGGAATTTCGGAGACATCAAGGATAGAACCAACACCAGCGACAATGCCTCTAGCCACATAGCCAGAAACATGTATGTATGTTCGTAACAGTTTGAGCTATCGTCCCATCCTCGGTATTGCAGGAGTAATATGGCACTTCCAGTGTTAGCATGTTGCATCCACCCCTCCTTTTCGTCTAAAATGTAACTTATTTCAGGTTAACCAAAGATGCAATACTCGCATACACCTGTAGGTCTCAATTATTAAATGTGATTAACGTCCCTGTGAACATTTCAAAGAGTCAGTTTGTGAAAGGAAGCCCACAGTACCGAAAGACCAAGGTTCGTAATCGGCATGAGTCTAAAATTCGAACCTTCGATTAGTGCACAGCAAGCTGCACCTGTGGTGGCACGTGGCCATGTGGGCAACACACAGGTCACAAATCAAGTGAAGTTAAGCAACGTTGGCATCTGTAGTGACACGTGGCTATGTGTGCAAGTTAAGCAACGTTGATCGCGGAGAGTAGTTGGATGGGTGACTCCTGAGAGTGTCTTGGGCTTCGGTCCTGCCCTACACTAAACCACATATAGCACATGTGTCTCCTAAGGAAAGTGACTTTGTTCGTATGTTCCTCGGTTCACCAAGCAGTGAATGGGTACCCGGTAGGATGAGTCTGATAACCTTCTAGCGACTCACAGACAGCTTGGGATGTATTCTCCCCAGGGAATTGGGAATGAAAATCTAGTAAACACTTATCCATTGACCAGGGTAATAACGTAGCGCTTTAAGCATGTTTAGTGTGTAAATTTGGCGCATTAAATATACGCAGATTTTTATAATTATCATTATCAGTTTATTATAATTATCATTATTAAACCACCTGGCCTCTCATTTTAACAGACGCTGTTAACGATTCCCATGTGTTTAGCACTCGCGTGTTACAAGCAATGAATCAAGCTGTTTGTATTATGACAAAGTGGTATTCACTGATACCCGTATCACACAGATCGAGACGACTATCACCAAGATCGGGTGACTGTGATACCATCATACATAACGCTGTGTTGAGGAAAACACCTGTCTGGCAAAGGCCACATTTATCATAACGTATGTTTTGTCACTGTGATTAAGCAAAATAAAAACAGGGATTTTCATTTGTGGGAATCTCTCTGCACGCCATAAGCTGTAGAGATTATCTAAATCAAATGTGATCTACTCTTAATCCTCGATCCTTTACCATGAAACAAAGGGAGTGTTATGAAGATGCACCTGGTTGTCAGCCTGTTTCATAACAGAAGGACAAGATAATGGTGTTTGTATGACGCCGCATCAGATAGCGAAACAAGCACATGTCACAGGCCATGCGAGATGATTTATCTTAACCAAGATAGCGCAAATACAATTAGACTAACATCTAGTCTCTGAAATGAACAAATTTTACAGAAAAAACACTTGTTAAATTATCTTAATAAAATATAATAAAAAGGGGCCAAGAGGCTTTCTTCGTTTTCCTAAAACTGCAGTAATCTACACTTGCCAAATATTATTGTGTTGTTTGTTGTTTAACGCCGCACACAGCAATATTCCAGCTTTTTGTCGGCGGTCTGTAAATAATCCAGTCTGGGATACGATCACAAGAATGAACCAAGTCAGCGAGCTTGACCACCCAATCGCACGAGTCGCCTATTACGACAAGCATGGGTTGCTGAAGACAATTCTGACCCGGAATCTTCACGGGTATTAAGCTACATCGTCGTGAACGATACATCGAGTGGCAGTGACACTTGTATTATTTTCACGACCATATGCAAGTATTTACTTTCAATTTTCTTCTCAAACAACTAAATAATCAATATCACCCAGAGTCTGTTTTACCGTCGTTACATCCATCTATTTTTCAAATTCCCAAACCGAACAATTCACACCTGATGATTAAATATAGACAGATCATATCGGTAAAGGAAACTATGTCTCCTTTACGAATGAGTGTTGCCCATTTCCTTCAAACCTGAATGAAATGGCGAAGTGAAAATTACTTCTTTTGTAAGATTTTCGAGATAATCCGACTTCACTTTTTCACCTCACCAGCTATATAATATCTATCCTTCTGTCAACACGAGCTTACCTGGTCTATTGTGCGGAATAATTATCCCCAGCGTTAGCAGACAGGTACATGCGAGTTGGAGGCGATTGCAGTCGGGGCTGACCATTGGTCAAGCAGATCGTCATGGAATGTGTGAACTTGGGTGTGGCAGTTTCACCGTCTAAATGAGAGTACGCACCCAAACCCCGACAATTTGAAAGATAAGCAGGTTATTGGGTATTTCGTGATGAGTGAGTGAATAAAGTTGACTGACGCGTTTCACAGCTGTTCGTCTTGGTTTGAAATACATGTAGTTAGTCTAGGATGATTAACGCTATTGCTGTCCAAAACGGTTCCTACTCTGAAATCGTTCTCTAGGCAAGGAAACCCTGTCATTCCTCAATCCTCTCAATTAAATCGCCTGATTTGGGCATGTCCGATACAACGAATCGTTATTACATTTGTAACAGTAATCGTCCAGTTACTGATTTGTATGGACAATCAGGGTCGGACATAGGGAGTTTCACTGTAAACACGTTCCATTTAGAAATTTGGCTTTGCTCTCCTTTAATGTTGAATGCTTGATGACATGGCCGAATTGCCACACTGCTTTCGAGAAGTACTAGGTTATATGTACGGAAGCATTTAAGGGCCATGTGTATTTTAATTCTTTTCGATACTATCTTGAAATTTCAAGAAACTAAGTTGAAATTTCAAGAAACTAAGTTGAAATTTCAAGATACAGAAGTTGAAATTTCAAGATAGTATCTTTCTAGAATATTGCTAAAAGCGGCGTAAAACCATACTCACTCAAGATACTAAGTTGAAATTTCAAGATACTATCTTGAAATTTCAACTTCTATATCTTGAAATTTCAACTTTGTATCTTGAAATTTCAACTTCTATATCTTGATATTTCAACTAAGTATCTTGAAATTTCAAATTCTATATCTTGTAATTTCAACTTAGTATCTTGAAATTTCAAGATAGTATCGAAAAAATAAAAAATAAGCAAATGGCCCTAAAAGGCTTCCGTATATATGAGTCATGGTTCGGAGTTGCCAGAGTGGGCATTAGGCAATGGTCAATTTAGATTCATGAATCCAGTTTGAGTGACGCGACAGCCACAAGAAATTCCTTTAAAGTCTACTTAATCCCGTCACCCCCCATATAGAAAAATACAAAGAATAACTTGGATACAATGAAGTTTTTATATACACTGTCGGGCAAAAGAAAGTATACACTTGAACACTGGATTTGACCAAAACATTACAAACGTTGTGATAATGTTACTAGGCAGAAAACAGTCGCCGAAACACTGCAAACTTAAGGTCCAAATTTAAATACATTTCCATCGAATAACCATTTCTCATTGTTTCATTTTTACCCACCACCAAACGTAGGGGTATATTATATTTTGCCCGTCAATGTAGATGCGTTATTCCAAAGTAAAGCGAAACCTTGTTAGTCCAGACACCCCTATTCCGGACGAATCCTGCTAATAATATGTACATGTATACACATGTTGCTACTGACTTAATAACGATTCGTTAATCCGGACATTTGTTAATACGGACCATACGACAGCACAAGGAAAGTGCCGTCCAGATTAATAGGGTACGCTGGATAGAGATGTGTCATGGACGTTGCGTCTGTTTTGGGTAGTCGTGTTTGAGATCGCATTGTGTCATCTGTGTCGGGTTTTGCTTGTACTTAGAGCAGACAACAATACCATACTCCCAGCCATTAATCACATGGCCTTGTCCTTCTCACATGTACACATGTATATTTGCTATAGGCCACTGGCCCATTGTGTAACGAGCAGATACTTGCTGGGATGGCGTGTATGTGCGAAGAATTATACGTCGTGGGCATCATCTTGTCCTTAGTGAAATACAAGCAGGTTATAATGAAACAAGTCATTTGAGAGATTCTCAGCGTCTGTGATTACAACTGTGGTGTTTGTCGTTGTGAAAAAAATAGTATTACAGATATCTTTAAAATCTGTACAATGAATAGGCTGCAGAAGGTCTATGTTTCTGAAGCCGTTTGTGAAATGGTCGGTCGATAGCTACCTCTAGGGAGACTTGGTTTGGGCAAAATGACCGTGCTAAGACTTTTAAAATAAAAGTGTTAACATTCCTTCAATAATCATAAGACATATCTTCTAAAAGCAGAGTATATTATACGATTCCGACTATTTCATAATCATGTGATTATGAATCACTCTCAAATAGTGATGACACCAGGTGTTCGCGAAAGGGTGAGGTTATCCGGTCCCACCGGTGGCACCTGTCACAAACACATGCAAAGGCAAGTCAATTGTTCACCTAAAAACATGGGAACATAATGTACAAGTCAACATAGGGAACTGCATCGGACATCATTATATATATATATAAATATCGTTATTCTAACCAAAAGAACAATCAATTTATCCTGCTCCACCGCTGACATCCGTCAAAACATCATGAAGACTGTTTGTCCTGG
This sequence comes from Haliotis cracherodii, assembly GCF_022045235.1. Lineage (NCBI taxonomy): Eukaryota > Metazoa > Mollusca > Gastropoda > Lepetellida > Haliotidae > Haliotis > Haliotis cracherodii. The sequence continues at coordinate 38,531,443 of NW_027266343.1, forward strand.
GTTTTTTCAATTCTCAAGATTTTTCCACCAAATATCTCTTGGTATTAGGAATGTTTAAGATGTTGGTGTCTTATCAGTAAACAATCATGATAAATCCACACATATTTTACATTTACAAAAGCTTTCTTAACTCGGTGTAAACCTCCATGGTGTAGCGGCGCTTTAAGTAGCGGGTTGACAGTCAGCCAGCGGTGTTGGTTACAGACAACGCTACTTTCTTTATCGGATAAGACTAGGAATTCTCTTTTATGTCCTACTTTTCTAGATCTAAAACTTTAATCCGCTTCCACGAAGATATACCCCTTAACTCTATTGTACTCTGGCATATTTGAGCAGCCCAGCGAGCGTAGTCGTGGCCTAATGACAGGGTAGTGTGAGTCTGTCAATGGAAGCTATCAGCGAGCCCTAGATGAATGGCTGTGGGTTGTTGACGCAATGTAGGGAGAGACATGTCGGCTTGACGGGTTACCCGGGTAATGGGCAGGGTGCAGTTCATCAGGCTGGGGGTTCTGGGGGGGTGGTGGGTGCAAGTTGCAGGTGCTTGGTTTTGGGTAGTACGCTGTAAACATAGATTAGAGCGAGTTATTTAATGATGGCGTTTTAAACCAGGTGGGATATTTCAGTTACATATAGACGTTCCTCGTCAATTGGGTCCGCCGTTCTGGTGTAGATAAACCTATGAAGAAGCGTGTGAGTTGGGTTTGATGGTATACTAGTGCAACAAGCTGTAGTTAGGGTGCCTCCTTGTTTGATGGTTGGTAAGGGTTGTTTGGTTGGTGTGATTGAGTGGGGTGGGAAGGGGAGGGGGGAGGTGGGGCGATGTGGAAGGGGTTCAGCAATTCCAAACATTTGACGCATCAGTGACAAAGATTATGTCCGATGGGATTCCCTAATTTGACTTGTACCAGGTGTGCTGTGTTTATTCAGGTGAACAATTGACTTGCCTTTGCATGTGTTTGTAACGGTGCCACCGATGGGGCAGAATACGCTCATCGTTTCGCGAACACTGGTATTCTTGCTATTTGACAGTAATTCATAAACACATGCTCACGATAAAGCCGGAATCATACAATCAACTCTGCGTTTGGTAGAGATTTCTTATGAATATGGAAAGGGCTGTATCGTTTATATTTATGATTTCTTATTTAAGACAGCATTTTGTACTGTCGGAGTGAGTGGGTACTTGGGGGTGAGGGTGGATGGGGGTTGGGTGGGGCAAGAGACAGTGTCAAATCAGGAATTGTTTTTATTTCAATATTGCAAAGGTATTGTGCTTTGGGGGTACGCATGTGTTTTTTCCGCAGTGGGGGCTGTCGAACCACACAATCCCCACCCCAACCACGACCCTCCTCCCACCCCCACCCAACCGTTCCGCGACTGTCTGTACTGCGTTACCTCCGCGGTGAAGATCTGTCCAACTGTTGGTTTGATCATTAACTTGAAAAGAACGCGTTCACCAACCATTGACATTCTTTATTTCATATCAGTGCATTCCAAAACAAGTTTTGTTTGTTTCTGTTGCTGAACGCTGAATCAGCAGCATTGAAGCCTTCACGTCGTAACGTTATTTGAACACGAAAGGGTTAATCCCTAAACCCGTTCCCCGTTTTCCCCGCTTCATTCATCTCCGTCGGGCAAACCGCCGCATACTTCTCAACTCCACGTATTTGTAAATTTCAACCGCAAGGTACATAAGTGATGCTACAGGAGACAGCAAAACAAGATGTCTGCCATGTGTGGACGTCCCGCCATCTCTGCCCGAGCCCCGCATCCATGAGGCATGCGTTCCCCCAACATGGCGACGTGACCCGGATGTTTTAGATACCTGAATTCAGCTACGTTTATACGCTATTACGCCGAAGCACGTAAATTGTTGCGTTTCACGTGTGAACAAAATTCCATGTAGTCTTCGCTTACGTTTGCATAGATGACTGGCGCTCAGAACTAGATTCCCATTGTTTATTATCGCATTTAGCATGGACTTGCTAACACCGGCTTCTGCTGTAGTTCTAATGGAGGAGGCAACGTCAGTACTGCTGACGTTGGAATGGAAACACGCGGGGGCCATCTCATATTTTTTGCGAATATTTAATTCGTCGGTACGGGGTGTCCGACAGTTTCTTTTAACGTCAATCAAGAGCTCCATTTTTACCAGGACTGTGAATACGAAACGTTGTTAAGAACGTAACCAATTGGGAAAAAGAAATCCTTGCGTTTCGTTGGATTTCAAATGGATGGACGTTGAAAACACGACGAGGTACAGTGAAGTGATAGATACTTGTCTTTTAAAGTCATCGTTGAGAGTGGCTAATAGCAATGTTTGAGGTGGGTCGGTTGAGGTATGGTTGTGTAATTCTCACCCTGATAACATTTCAGAAAAACAGGGCAACAAATGATTAGTGTATAGTTGCCCCCAGAAAGATCCGGTCTTTACACCCATGCCACCCAGCCAAGACCGTGGTTACAATGGGTCTTCAGCAACCCATGCTTGTCGTAGTAGGCGACTAACGGGATCGGGTTGTCAGACTTGCAGACTTGGTTGATGCATGTCATCGTAATCCAACTGCGTATATCGATGTTGTCAGTCACTGGAAGTCTGATCCAGACGTTTATTTACTGACCTACATCATATAGCTGGAATATTGCTGAGCGTGGCATTAAACAAACAAACAAACAAACTAGTACATTGTTGATGAAGATGTATATTGAGTTGATGATGTCGAGGAACCCATAGATGCCTATGTAGGCTTAGATAACCAATTGCAGAGCAGTAGCAACAGCAAATAAAAATAAGCACGTCGAAAAAGTCGATCTTTGTTTCTTTTTTCATTATTTGTTTACAAACATTGTTTACTGTTCGGTTGTTGTCTCTGAGTTTACGGGTGTTTGCTTCTGAAATGGGTTGTCATCGCTGTTGCTATTGTCACTAACCCCAGAAGAAATAACACACATTCCAGAGACTGGGCAGGACGCGTAGAACATCCCGAATAACACACACGGTCTAATTTATGTAAATCAATACATTTTTGTTTAGAGAGTGACATTTAGTAATCAATTTCCTCCCTTCTCCGCCCAATCGTCGCGGCTTCACCTGACACACAGTCCTGGGACAATATGCCCCGATCTCGGAGTGTTGGGAAGCTGTCTGAATTGCCTGTCCCCCATGACACATACTAGGATTTTTATTGAAAAAAATAATTTGTGCCCGAAATTTTTTTGAAAAATATATACAGCACCATTACACACTTGGAACTAAACTCATTCATATTTTATACATGCTTAATATTTCTCAATATTCTTTTAATATTACTTTCTTTCTAGTGGCTTTAAATTTATAAGTACTGATATTTTCTTGTCTCCGATGACACATACTAGGATTTTTATTGAAAAAAATAATTTGTGCCCGAAATTTCTTTAAAAATATAATCACACAGTCCTGGGACAATATGCCCCGATCTCGGAGTGTTGGGAAACTGTTTGAATTGCCGGCTCTCAGTATTTGAATTAAGATTCGACTGTTTTGAGTATTCAGTACCGCCGTTCAAAGATTACCTTTCTACTCTAGATTAATATAAATAAATTTGAATATTTAATGTTTGCTTCGAGTGTAATTACATTATTAGTCAAAAAATATATACGGCACCTGTGGCTACATACTCTAAGGTAGAAAAGCAATTACAAGATGATGGTATGGAGGGCCTATGATGCCGCTCCCAGTTCCCTAGTGCTCCCACCATGCTCTACCACAACATCTGAATACATGCATAAATAAAAGAAAATACAGGATATGCCTAAAGTGGCACATGTTGAAGTCAAACGGAAAACTACACAAACATCACAGCTTTACTGGGATTGTAAAGACACTGTGCATTTCACAAGGTCAACCATTAAAGGGGTACGGCGCTGTTGAAATTCAGTCCATGCTAGTTTGTTTCAAGTCATCTCAAATCCATTTTGTTAGTCTACATGCATAAGGTTTGTGATGACATTAGTCTATCAGTTAATGAATATTAGAGACAATTTTGATCCGGGTTAAAATAGGTCTTCAGCTACCCTCCCCTCGTAAGAGGCGACTATGCTTATCGTAAGAGGCGACTAACGCGATCGGGTTGTCAGGCTCGCTGACTTGGTTGATGCATGTCATCGTGACCCAGTTGCGTGGATCGATGCTCATGATGTCAATCACTGGATTGTCTGGTCCAGACTCGATTATTTACATATCGCCGTCATGTAGCTGGAATATTGTTGAAGAAGGCGTTAAATGAACAAACAAACAAACAAACAAACATGGGTTCAAACTACACCCCCTACGGTCGAGAACAGCCTCTCTTTATAATTAGACTGGCTCCTGGTTTCAATTAATGTATAATTGTGCGTACGATTCTGTATGCTGTTTTATTTCTGGTTCAATATCTAATTATTTGTCTGGGTTCTTTGTCTATCATGACACATACAGCACTTAGGAAAAGCTCCTACAGATATCAATACATATTTAATATGTCGCCACATTCTGTTAACAGTGCTGTATTTCTTTAAATAAAACATTTGTACTGATATTTTCTTGTCTCCCATTACACACTTGGAAATAAACTCATACATATTTTATACATGCTTAATATTTCTCAATATTCTGTTAATTTTACTTTATTTCTAGTGGTTTTAAATAAATTTATAAGTACTGATATTTTCTTGTCTCCCATGACACATACTAGGATTTTTATTGCAAAAAATAATTTGTGCCCGAAATTTCTTGAAAAATATAATCTTGCTTCAAGCTGGGGAAAAAAATTAGATGATTGCCTGTCACAAAAATAACATTGTTGCAAAGTGTTTTTCTTTTTAAAAATAATCATAGTTTTAAAGGAAAAAATATCGGGTTTTAAACCTTTTCCTGAATAAATATCTAATCTCGATACAAAATTCCACCCCACCCCACCCCACCCCACCCCACCCCACCCCAACCCCAACCTCCACCCAAGACTATCAAATGGTCTGTCCCTTAAACATAAACTAACAGTAAAAAAAGTAAACGAAGAATATACTATACTAGGATAGGGACGAGTCCAAATTTACTACCCTGGTACCCGTCCCCCTATTACCCGACCCTACCTGGGTATCCAATGCAAGTCGCAAGAGTTGGGAGCAAACTGTCTGATTGGTAATTGTTTTACCGCAGCCTTGGCTAAAACTATTTAGATACATGTATCAAACAATCAGATCATGCGTTTACTGAAGTTGATTGAAACTTTATCTTTACTCAGACACATAAAAGTCAAAAGGAATGTGTACATCGTCAGAAAGCAATGCGAATATTAGCGACTTGTGGTGTAACCAATGAGTTTTTGTCATTCAACAATATATCACGTGTCTAACCACGGGTCCCTGTAGTCATGTGGGTACCCGGGTCCTACTCAGGACCCACCCTACCCGAGTTACCCGTCCCAGCCCTATACTATACTCTTGAATATTGAATATTCTTAAACCTCTACGTCATCAATCACTAACCGCCGCAGTGGTGATGCTTATTGACGACAAACCCTCAACCATCCCTATTTAAATATTTTCTAACATATATTCCTGTAATATCGACCAAAATACGTTTGTCGCGAGAGGTCAGTCTGACAATGGTCAATATGGACGCGTATAGTCCTCGCTCTGACTCAACCATCGTATTACACACAACTGTCACGGACACTTCAACGAGGCCGTGGTCAAAGCGGAAAGACACAATGCCGTATATTGAGTGCAGAAGCTGGTTCTTACATGGTAGATTACTACACCCGGTTCAAAAGTTCAGAAGACAAATAGTCCTGACTATGGCGCTAACACGTTGGTCACACCTCTGCAAAGCTTGACCTCTCTTGTGCGTGTCAGGCATAGGAAATAAACACTTCTTTAATTCCGAATCTCCTCGTAGGTATTTATATACACTTACACTTCTAAAGGAAGGCTTGTGTGAGGGTATTAAAGCTAACTGTTTCGCCGTGACTTCGTGGTATCGCTGCTCAATGGATACGATTTCACATTAACACCCTAAAATAATTGCAGAAATTGATACTCCTCTCGGATAATTTTTATCGCTGTTGTTGAAAGTTTATTTTGCCATATAATACATTTGAACTTTGGAAAATATTGCTGAGATGCTCATTAAAAGGTGGCTTGTCTTGTTCAGATAGAGGAAGGCCTTTTGCCATGTGTTTTTACTCCCTTTATACATGCGTATCTCCTTTTGGGTGAAAGGCTTCGAAAAAACGAGGAGACGTAAACTTTAAATTATCCAAATTAGAAATACGTTTACTTGATGCCGTAATACACCGTGTTATACGTAGGGGCGGTGGGGTAGCCGAGTGGTTAAAGCGTTCGTTAGTCACGCTGAAGACCCGGGTTCGATTTTCCCACATGGGTACAATGTGTGACGCCCATTTCTGATGTCCCCCGTGATATTGTTGGAATATTGTTTAAAGTGGCGTAAAACTACACTCACTGTTTTAAACGTAGCTGTTGACGACGTTTCGATTTTTAAATCTATAAATAACAAGTTGGCTATGTAACTGATGACAAGATGATCAACTTCCTGTCTACGCCCTGTGGCATTCTGGGATGTCATGTCTGATATACGCGAAGAAACTTCTGTTCAAACTGGCGTTAAAATCACTCCCACTTTGACGTCGGCCTGTACATATCTGTGATCAACAACAATTTTCATGCAAATGTTAACCTGAAGTTAAGGAACAGTTGAGATAAAAACAAACTTTTTACGCCGTTGTGTGTTGGTTGGTAAAGCAGGACATACTCACCCTATTCGCGAACACCTGGTCTTGCTCCGTTGAGCTTACAACAGTTGTACTAAAAGGTTGAAAGTAAACGTTGCCGAAATAGTCACAGTGGAATTATATTTCTGCACTCGTCAGCATCACCTCTTGATTAAACACATCTCGAAAATTAAGAAGGTAATTGTGTCAGCATTGTGTAGTGCCGTGTGTATTTGTAGCCGTTTGTGAAACTCTTTCGACGGCTACCTCTGGACAGAATTGTCTTGGGTAAAATGGCCGTCGTAACACGTCTGATTCAATCAATAAAAGTAACAAAACCCATTCCATAAGAAATCCGCGCTTAAAGCAGAGTCCATTGTACGATTCCGACCATATCATAAGAATGTGTTTATGAATCACTGTCATGATACAACGAAAAGGTGAGCCTTTCCTGTATTTCCATTGGCACCCGTCATAAACACATGCAAAGACAAGTCAAGTGTTCACTAAAACCAGTAACGTCATTCAAAATCTGCTTTGCAATTCTGTTATTTCAAATTGCATTATGTTTACCAATCTATATCAAACAGTACCATATTTATAAAGACACTGTGTCTCAGTTTCACAAATGACACTCATTATCTTGACCAGACAAAACTGGAGATGTGGACTAGCCCTTACAGCAAAGACACTTATGGGGAGTCTGTAAAAGCTTACCACATGCTAATTTGACAACTGACGATTTGATTTCTTCATCCTTTTCACCATCTTTATCCCTTTATCATCATCTGGTTCGTCCCTACCCACACCTTGATATCACCACAACACACAAAGGCTAATTCCGAACACAACTGCGCTATATAAACCCGCGTCTAATGCATTATTGCCTAAATCTTTCCATACTAACATTTTTTTAAAGCAGGATAGAATCTGAAAAAATATTCACTGCGTACACCCTTTCCTGATATCTTGAACGTTTTATTTTCATCACTCGACAAAGTCATACGTCAACTTCCATTTCCACACGTGTGGGGAAACAGTATAGTTACATAACATCCGGGTATGTAGATACTGTCTCCCCAACAACACACGTTCTATGTGAACGAACCCCACACGGAGTCAAGTTTTCCAATTCATTTCATCCCAGCTGTTTCTCATTGTGTTTCCCAACTCTTGCGGTATCGCCCATCCCCAACCTATCTGCTAAGATAGCGTCATTTGTTGCTATTTAAAATAAAATTACTTGCTCAAATTGGGAGTTAAGCAGTGTATCTGCTCTTGTGGCGTAGGCCGGTGACATGTGTTCACGGCATTGCACGTGTTTTGGTGCAGCTGGAATCAAGCAGGGCTGCAAAACATTTGGAGTATTTTGTGCAGCACTGCGGTATGGAATTACGTAATGTCACCCATGGCGTCCTACACAGAAACAGATATGTTTTTGGAGCAGAACACACATGATTCAAGTTCAGAATGACCTAGTGAAGTTGTAGAACAGATGTATGTTGATGTTGAAAACAATGTGCACAGATGCTGGAACTGCTAGTGTGTATGTTGTAAATTTAAAACGATGCTGCACAAGTGAGACTCCGGCGGTCTGCTCACTGTGTTTGTTTGTTTGTTGTTTAACGCCGCACTCTGCAACATTCCAGCTATATGACGGTGGCTCACTGTGGCGTCCTGTGATGGAGATGACGTTGGAGGTGAGGTGAAATTGGGTTTAACGTCGCGTCCAAGATTATTGCACTTATATAGTGACGTGCATGCACGTGTGTGTGTGTGGCTGCTTGTACTAGTCCGGACTGATGCCGATTTATAGTGCTAGCTCACTGAGATACCATGCCGCAGTTTAACATGAATACCCTACTCAGACACAGTATACTGACTCCGAGCCAACCAGTCCTTGTTTTAGCCCCATAATGCCGAGCGCCAGACAGGGTACCATCTTTTATCGTCTTTTGGTATAACGCGGCCGGGGACCGAACCCGGGCGGACGCTCTACCACTAGACCACGGAGGCGGTCAGATGACGTTGGAGCCTTAAGGTAGTAGTTGATAGGTCTGTTGATAGAGGGAGAAAGACAGTATTGATTTCCTTACGAACACAAGTAAAATGTAGTATGACTGTGGTACCATACAGGTACGATTGTTTGTTTGTTTAAAGCTGCACTCAGCAAAATCTCAGCTATTCCAGATTGTTTGTTTGTCTTCGTATCCCAATTGCGTGGATCGATGCCCATGATGTCAATCACTGGATTGTTAGGTCCAGACTCGATTATTTACAGACCGCCGTCATATAGCTGGAATTTTGCTGAGTACTGGTGTTAAACAACAAACAAACATATGTTATATTATTATTTTAAGATATACAAAATTGTGTTCTTCGGCTGGGCGATGTATCCACACCAATGAGGCAGATGTTAGTGAATATCAATCAAGGATAAGTTAACTACTATCCTATGTTTACTTCTTAAGTGTATTTTGCTGAAAGAAGAAAAAAACTAATTAAAAATCGTTCAGAAATTAAGCCGAATCTGTCACCTTTCATTGGTACTGGCAAGAACCATGAATGGCTGGGTACCGTCTATAGAAGATAATATCAAAGGAAAGTTCGCTGAGTGCATAACAAGACAACCAGTTAGAGCTCCGACCCCACACATCAACCGACCAGATGGCCCTGGCGTACATACCTGAGGGGCGACTATCTCTGAGTTACGATACAGTCGCTAGGTGGCGTTGTATTGCGTTACGTCACGTCTATTACAAATCTCTGTTTTCCGCCATTGTGGCTATGACCCAAGCAAAGTGGTAATCTTTCAAGTCTAATGAGGATGGTGACCCCGAACTTCATCACTCACCCCCTGCTTGTTACAGTCGTAGCTTCTTACCCCCGGGTCAAACCTGGATAATCCCTTGGGGGTGATTGTATGGATACGCTGGGTCGTTCTGTCAATCCAGGGCTTAGGAGGCTACATAACGTTAAATGCTGGATCACAGAGAGGATTGTAAATGTGGCACTTGTTAGTAGTGAGTAATGGCGAGGTAGATGGATTCCACTTCTAAATATCTGTTTCTCCTCAAAAATAGAAATATAATTCATTGTCCAGTTGCAGCGTATTTTCAAATTATATTTACCGTTACGGTTCCACCAAAGCTATTACTTACAGAGCAACTAAATTGAATTATATTTGACTGACTCTGAACTTTTGGTCAACATTCTGTTGGAGACAGCTGTGGGTTACAGATGGTTGGTTTGGTTGGTTTGTTGTTTAACGCCGCACTCAGCAATATTCCAGCTAAATGACGGCGGTCTGTAAATAATCGAGTTTGGACCAGACAATCCAGTGATTAATATCATGATCATCGATCCACGCAATTGGGATCGATGACATGCATCAACCAAGTCAGCGAGCCTGACCACCCGATCCCGTTAGTCGCCTTTGACGACAAGCATAGTCACCTTTTACGGCAAGCATGGGTTGCTGAAGACCTATTCTACCCCGGAATCTTCACGGGTTACAGATGGGAATAAAGACGGAGGTAACCTATAGATTTCAAATTTGTTATTATTTCTTTGCATAGTCAACACTGTTTCATTGTTAGACAGCCTCCGTGGTCTATATCTAGTGGGAGTGCGTCCGGGGTTCGATCCCCGGCCGCGTCATACCAAAAGATGTTAAAAGATGGTACATGTTGTTACCCTGCCTGGCGCTCGGTAATGACGGGACTAAAACAAGGACTGGTCAGCTCGGAACGTGTGTAGGTTCAATAATATTGGATGCGACGTTAAACCCCATTTCACCTCACCTGTTTCATTAATACTGCAGCTTCAAAAATGCCTCTCAAAGATAAAATAGTAGATACCTTGAACACAACATCGCAACAAGTCAATACGTATATATGTTACAGTCAATGTGTAAAATGACAATTTTTACTTTACAAAACGCCTAAGTATTTCAGTTATTTTACAAACTGACTGCAAAGTATAGGATTGAAAGAAAACGAAAGTCGATGTATGTATGTGTTTATTTTGGGGGGCCTCTGATCCTAGCATTAGTAGTCTATTTTGATGATTTTAAGCCATTTTCTTAATAATTTTAAGTCGATCAGTCAAATAAACGGACAGATTTTTCAGTCATGACATTTTAGATATTGCCTAAGTAAATCACATTTTACACATTGACTGTGACGTATACACGTATTGTCTCCGGAGTCAATTAGACTTCTCCGTCGCTGACATCACGGCTGACAATTCCCGGGTGATTATTGGCAGGAACAGAAGGCCCCCGCTGGACGTATCGCCACCACAGTTGGGGGAATAACGACTCACACGTGTGTCGGACAAGGATCAGTGAGTGAGTTTTGTATAACGCCATTTTGAACAATATTTCAGTTACATCACGGCGTGTCAGCTTAAAGATAGAACACCATGTAATACTAAAAGACTGGAAGACTTAGGTAGCACGTAGCCTATATACGTCACAATGGAATTCACATTCTGCACACGTCAGCAGTGAAAGAAAGGTTTAAGATAGTCATCAACTCATACGGAAAGACTTGAAGACCTAGGTAGCACGTATCCTATATACGTCACAATGGAATCCATATTCTGCACACGTCAGCAGTGAATGAAAGGTTAAAGATAGTCATCAACTCATACTTAAAGACTGGAAGACCTAGTTAGCACGTAGCCTATATACGTCACAATGGAATTCACATTCTGTACACGTCAGCAGTGAATGAAAGGTTAAAGATATTCATCAACTCATACTAAAAGACTGGAAGACCTAGGTAACACGCAATCTCATTAAAATCAGATCTTAGTTCTCGCTACCGCTAGACAAAGATCTGAGGACACCCCATTACTGGCCACGTCAGACCGACCTTGCGCGAACTTTGACCGACCAATGGATTGACCAACCAGAAGGGAGCTTTCTCGTGATTTCCGGCACTAATTTCAAATTGGCGACTACGCTTCGAAACATATTTTGACAAATTCTCGATTACAAATATGAAACCTGAACAAAAGAACATTCTGGAATGGCTTATAGATGGTCTAGATTGTAAGGATTCAGTCGTTAAACCCGCAACTATCGTTCGGAATACCCCGTGTTAAGGTTTTCGAGGTTGCATGATTAGAAATAACATTCCGGCCGTCACTTTCATAATCTGGTAAGCGACGCTCTGATTAGTCGGATGTACGGTCGTTCTGACGAGACCCCTAAGGTATGATATTAATTAGATTGAGATAACACGTAGCCTATATACGTCACAATGGAATTCCCATTCTGCAGACGTCAGCAGTCCAGTATAAGCTTAAAGATACTCATCAAGTCATACTAAAAGACTGGCATACCTAAGTAACACGTAGCCTATATACGTCACAATGGAATTCCTATTCTGAACACGTCAGCAGTCCAGTACTTCGAGTAAAACGTATCTGCAAAAAAAACCGGAAGATCGAGTAAATATTGTACTGGCCTTTATTTTGTTTTATGTATCATAGTGAGGGAGTGAGCTGGGTTTTAACAGTTTTCCAGTTATATCACGGCGTGTCAGCTTAATGTGGGAGGAAAGCCTGCAGAGATGCAGGTCTCAGAAGTTTACCACTTCGGTGAAACCCACGAGCACGGGTATGGTGCTGACAAACCCGGAAACATAATCGGGGCGAACCGGGATTCGAACCCACAATCAAAGGTTTCTGGCGTGCCCAAGGGACGCAACCCTGCACAGCGAATCGCGGCGCTTAGACGACTGGGCCACCCGTGCCCCCTTTATGTATCATCTGTTCTGAAATGGTCGCTCTTTGGCTGGTCTTTACCATTAAGGTGAAATTCACCAACACACATGTTGACAGACTAAGGATTCACCAAAGTGAGAACGTACAATGATGGCTGGTTGAGCGTCAACTACACCCAGTCTTCAAAGTCGTAAAACCGCTCACTACTATTCTCTGGTTATTCTAATATGCGTTAAATCCCCCTGTTCCCCCATAAAGGCTCCATAACCTCATTAAATCCACTAACTACTTAGGTTTCATAATTGAATCGCTGTGTTGAGCCATACTTACAATAAAACCTGTAAGAGTGGAACGTTTATTTACACCACGCATGCCCATCCCTCGCTTCCGGTCTTGCGCAAATGGCACCGTGCCACCCAACAACACGTCGTATTTCTTAGCGATATAAACCACGAAGCTTGGAACTTCCAAAGTATACGGCAGAACATTTTTTGAGTCTGTCTCAACCGATAACCGACATTACACTTTAAAGTGTGTTTTCTTTTCAGAAACAATGAGTTTATGTTTCCCATTTGTGTTTATACACAAATATGAATGCCTTTGTATGCCCATCACAAACTTCCTATGTAATCTCTCCAATATGAAAACAATGTTTTTCTTAGTAGCGCGTGGATGTTATTAGTCAGAGAGCTGGGTATTAGTTAACACTAGGTTATAATGTTTTAAGTCAACAATGACATTCACGCGTCGTTAACTGAAACGTAATCGCCAACTGGTATTTGCAGTGGTTTTGAATGTTGTTTTATCAATAAACTGCCTGTGAAAGAAAGTATAGACTTGAAAACTGGATTTGATATAAAAATATATAAACGTTATCAAAACATTACTAGATTGAAAGCAGTCGCCGAAACACTGCAAACTTAAGGTCCAAAACACAATCATGATAACTGTAACAAATACATCACCATCGAATAACCATTTCCATGTTCCCGAGGCAAGGGAGACAGCTTGCTTTAAACAGAGGCAATATACCGGTATAGAGTCCAAGTTCCACTCTTGCCGAACCAGGCTGCAATTTCGTGGCTCGATCGTAGAGCCACCAGTGTCTATTTCGAGTTACGTCCCTTCCATGTCCTTCCTACAGACCTGTGGTCCTTCATTTTACTTGCATTTGCTTCAAACAAAATAATGGTCCCCGTGTCAAAAAGATCTGATCGACAATCAAGATCTATATTGTTATAAAACGGGTCTTACTTTGCAAAGTGCGTCAGATTACTTTCCTACCTGCTATTCGACAGAAATCTGCAAGACACTTTACGAACAGGAAGTCGATTTCGTTACGCGATTTTGACTGGGCTATGCACAGCCAAAATATAAATTCTTAATTCCAGCCTAGTTCGGCAAGGGTGGAAACTGGACTATCTTTGGCCCGACGGGTTAGTACATATCGCGTTTATTGTGTACTTTTAGTAGCATTTTCTCTGATTGTTTGAGTTCTTAACTATACATAATGCATTATATAATAGTTTCCATCTTAATTAGTGTATGGGTGAGTGAGTTGGTATTAACGCTGCTTTGAATAGTGTTGCAGTTATATGACGGTGTTTCAGATTGATTCTGAAGGAGCCCAAAGTTATACAGATTGTAGACATTTCTCTTAAAACGATACATTTTACTGACAGACTAAGGATATGGGCGAATCTGTAATTCGAACCATCGAACAGCCGATCCTGGAACGACAAAGGAAGGCAACTCTTCGTATTTATCACAATATCTTCAGGAAGGAAATATTCATTCTGTGGCCCATGTTTACCCTATAACTGCTACAACATAATATCTTCCCAAATTTGATTGAAACCACATTTCCTTAATGAATTCAGCTTACGAGATACCCAAAATACCAGTACAACGAGTGTTGACAGTAAAGTGCAATCGCTCAGTTTCACCTCTGAGAACTAGGATTAAGTACTCCTCAATGCTTTATTTATTTACATTTGTGGTTCAACATTGTTATTAATAACAGTTTTTTGTTTATAATATTCATATTATATTAGGTCCCAAGCTTGTTTTTACGGTTCACCATGACAGGCGATGATTTTATTTGTTTGGAATCCAGTAAGTTCTGTTTATTTTCTCGGCTCCGCGGGACTTCAGACGTAATTTGGCGAGAATCAATATGGCGGTCAGTTAACGGCGCATGAAGACATCGCGCAAAGCAAGAGATAGTTGTTTACGTTATCGTAAATTCTTTGGCAGGATCAAAGACCGATCTTTGAACACTTTAAACCCATCCTCCCAGGAAACTATTCCGCGGAGTTACAGGGATGAGAAAAGGAGAGAAATATTGGAATTATGGCCCATTGGGTTCAGCGAAGTATCGACAGGGGCCTCATTTCTTACGGCCATTTTGGCGATTGTCTTTTAAATTAACATTGCCACTGATGAGCCGGTCCCTGAGTGTTAATTGCATTTTTACCGACTGAGACATGAATTGTCTTGAAACATTCCTTCAGACGGTAAAATTACCTCGTCCTTATCTTGCTGGTGTAAAGACGGAATGCATTGTGCGTAGTCTGGAGTGTCATAATGACGAAATACAATTATCAAGTGTGTTATGTGGTCCACGACTTCAACTGTGATGGGAGTTATAAAATAACGAGATAATCAACAAAACTTCTAGGGAAGGCCGAGTGTACTGAATGACCCCTCACAAAGGGTTTCCATAGGTTCATCAAGTACTCGGTGAAAACGTATCTTATTTCACAGATTAATTGTATTATTAATTCGGGTTTGGGAGTAATGTAGGAAATTTCCTTCATTTTGTATTCAAATCAAACGGCCTTAACACTTTCGTTGTCGTCTCTACCGAATATTGTGCGTTGATGAATATACAAACTTTGATTAAAAGGTGATGTAATTTCGAACTTTTCCCCCCATGTTGTACGACCGCCTCCATGGTCTAGAGGTAGAGCGTCCACCCGGAGAGCGGAAGGTCCGGGGTTCGATCCCCGGCCTCGTCATACCAAAAGACGTTAAAAGATGGTACTTGTTGATACCCTGTCTAGCGCTCGGCATTAAGGGGCTAAAACAAGGACTGGTCGGCTCGGAGTCAGTATACTGTGTCTGAGTGGGGTATTGTGTTAAACTGCAGCATGGTATCTCAGTGGGCTAGCACTATAAATCGGCATCAGTCCTGACTAGTACAAGCAGCCACACAAACACACACACGTACATGCACGTCGCTATATAAGTTCAATAATCTTGGACGCGACGTTAAACCCCATTTCACCTCACCTCACCTCACCCATATTGTACACATTTTATGAACACCCCCATGTGTGTGATTTAAGTTTCATCCGAACCATCCCCGCTAGCCCAGTTGGTCGGCCGTTCGCTCGTTTCCCCACGAGTAGAATGGATGTGCCAGTCTGAACTGAGGCCGTCTCAGCATGGTTTGTATATTGCTAAAAGTGGCGTAAAAACAGCCTCACTCACTCCGTTTGAGTCATGTCCGATCTGTGAGGGTCAATTACCCGTAGGTCGTGTCTGCCAAACCTCATTACAGTCTACCGGCATACATACATCTCGCGTCAGATACCACGACATTTATCGCTATGTTCCAACACTCCGGGGCAGGCAGCAGGTGGTTGCACCTGAACTGGTTAAACTAAGCTGGTGCGCGGTATCGGGGACGCTACAGACTTAATGTACAGGGATCAAGTCTTCATTTGTTTTTTCTTGTTTAGGCAAATCCGATTTAAATTCTTGTTTTCGCGATTGTTCTGTCAGAAAGAATGATAAAAAACGTTTTCGATGTTGATTTGAGTTGTATTTCCTGAGATATAAACAAGTGAGTGTGCGAGTGAGTAAAGTATGGTTTTACGCTGCTATCAACGATATTCCTGCAGTATCACGGCTGGGGACGTCAGAAATGGGCTTCACACATTGTACCCATGTCGGGAATCGAACACGAGTCTTCGTCAGGACAAGAGAACGCTTTAACTACCCCACCAAAACTACCCCACCTCCCTCCAATCAAATTACGAATTATTCACTTTTAACTATTGCAACATTAAGGGCAGGCGGACAACTGATCTGGTTTCATCACAGTAAAACAAACATGTCAGTTACATATAAAACGTCAAAACAGATATTGATCAGTCTCGATTATCGATAACACCAGGTGTTAAGGTCAGAACATCAATTTTAATGGATACGTAAATGCATGCTTTCTTCTGACTAACGTAGATAAAGTATAATATCGTACAAAATATCATCAATGTTCCATTTGATACTTCAAAATTAAGCCTTTTAACACAAAAACCGTGCGCTAAATACATCAAAAATGGTTAAAGAGCTCGGTTCCAAACTGAAAATATGAGGTATCAATTCACAGTGAGACAACCTCAAAGTTTAAAACACAGTAGGTTTATCTCCTGATTACTACTCAGAGCAACAAACCTTTGTAGAACATTCATTCAAGACGTTGCGTCATCTCATAACTTTTACACTGGATCGGTAGTGTACAATCATGATTTGCCACTTAAATATTGTATGTAGACCTTCTGACTTAAACAAATATATTAAAAACACATAATTTAGTTTTTAATAACAAAGAATGGAGTTGTACACATGCCGACATCTGACTGCTACCTTCAAAATAAGTTGTTTTCACGAAGTGAATTGTTGGCTGCAATACGTTTACACATCACTGGAGTTGAATTTTCGTCATCGGAGAAACCGGACTTAGCAATGAAACCAGTTGTCAGATGAAGGACATTTGTCAGCTGACTGACCATAGCCATCTAACCAGATCCCAGTACTTGTATCTACCTGGTGAGTGAGTGAGTATGGTTTTACGCCGCTTATAGCAATATTCCAGCAATATCACGGCGGGGGACACCAGAAATGGTCTTCACACATTGTACCCATGTCGGGAATCGAACCCGGGTCTTCGGCGTGACGAGCGAACGCTTTAACCACTAGGCTACCCGACCGCCCCCTACTTTGTGGGGTGTCCGATGCAGACACATGGCCCCATCTACCCCATGCTTGTCGTATGAGCTACCTGGTCAGTGAGTGATTGAGTATGGTTTTACACCGCTGTTAGCAATATTCCAGCAATATCACGGCGGGGGACACCAGATTTGGGCTTCACACATGGTAACTGTGGGGAATCGAACTCCGGCGTGACGAGCGAACGCTTTAACCACTAGGCTACCCCACCGCCCTATAACTGGTGAGGATCGGATGGACACAATGCCGGGCCTGGTTGTGTCCTGGTGCCCTCACTGCGTGGAGCACTGCTGATACACTGGTTTGCCTGGCTTAGACTTGATTATGTTCATAGACTTACTATGGGCACATTAAAATGAGTGTTTTTGTGAGTTTTCTTATCTGTTTGTTGTTTTACGCCGCACTCAACAAAATTCAAGCTCTATGACGGCGGTCTGTAAATAATCGAGTCTGGACCAGACAATCCAGCGATTGACATCATGAACATCGATCTATGCCATTGGGATACGATGACATGCATCAACCGAGCCTGACCACCCGATCCCGTTAGTCGCCTCGATTGTCGCAGCTTCCATACACTTACATAGACTTACGAATGTTCACAAACCGATATTAGTGCTACGGTACTTGTCTGAATACAGTCGCCGAAACACGACAAATTTAAGGTCCAAAACAATGACGATGTTCTTGAAATACATCACTATCGAATAACAATTTCTTGTTTATTTCATCCTCCATCAAACATGGGTGTATACTTTCTTTTGTCCGGCAGTGTACTATGTTATAATGGGAGTTCCGACTGTGGTAGTGCTAAGATCGCTTTGAGGCTTAAGTCCTCCTCTAACAATACCGCTCAAGATGAAGATGAGACCACAATCTACCCAAGATCTTTATTGATCCCCACAAATGTTTTGAACTTGTCATTCATTTTAACCACCATTAAAACTAAACATCTAAATCACTATGTATAAACGTCATTGAGACAAGCAACGAAGTAGTTCGTCATATAATAGAATAATGCATTACAGCACCGTACCTAATGTACTCTCTGGCTCATGATCATATTCTCCTATCAACCCTTTAATTACACTTCAGCGAGTATCCCTGCCTGATTTCCCTGTAATTACAATAGATTAAAGTGACTAATTTAAATAAGTGCAGTTTTGTATGCGCCAACATCATACACTGATGCGAAACACTCCGTACAAATCTAATAGGTGCGTCTTTCGTCCTTCCCCTGTCAAATCGAATTAGAGCCACACTGTACAGATGCGCGCTGCCTCTCGCCGTGGTGATGTAACTGCTGGGGTTGGGGCGGGTTGCCTGTAAACAAGGGCTGTCCTGGTGAGTTCAACGTGCTGGATCTATGTTAACAGCTCTTTGATGTTACTTGGCCTCTAGCCTCCAGCCTCTAGCCTCAATCCACTTGTTCAGGAATGGTTAGGAAACCCTCCAGAGAGGTCTGTTAACTTAATCCATACAACCGTAACTGGAATTGGGCTTTTTAACATTTTTTACTAAATCGGAATCTCTGTAATCATTCATTCATCTTACACAGTGTACTGACTCCGAGGCTCCCAGTCCTTGTTTTAACCCCTTAATGCCGAACGCCAGACAGGATAACACCAAGAAGTACCATCGTTTAACATCTTTTGGTATGATGCGACCGGGGATCGAACCCCTGACCTCTACGCTCTAAAACTGCACCTCGGAGGAGGTCCAAAAAATTATCCATTGTGTTATATGTAACTGGAATTGCCCTTTTTTTAAATTATTACTCAAAGGCAAGTTAAGCTTTATCGGAATTTCTTTAATCATTGCCTTTCATACAGAACCCCAAATAAAAATATCAAAGAACTCTAAACAATTCTTTAATACTTTGGCAAATCTACCATTCTTTGGGTGGGTGGGGGCTGGGGTCGTATCCTTTCTGATATATATTACAAGGCAATTTAATGAAGTATAATCTAACAATATTTTCAGTTCAGCGACTAAATGTGTCAAGATTATTTTACTTACACAGCTACGTGCATGCCTCCTAATGCCGATCGCCAGACAGGGTACAACAAGTACCGTCTGCCTCGGTGCTTTGGGAACAGCTAAGGTATCTGCTCTTGTCCAATTAAACGTCGTCATTTAATCACGTGACGTACATTTATATCACGATAAAAGTACCACAGACAGTACATTTTCTCGGGTTGTGTGCTGCACGTGCGTGCATACCATGCAAAACGTGACGTGCACTTAGAATCATATTGGAGTGACATTATGTGTGAAGAATTATGCGCGGCACGTGTATTTCATGCGAAATGTGACGTTTAGCTGTGCGTGAGGTGCTCCTGAGATTTTGTTGTAGTCTGACAGTACCAGCACCTTTAGTTAATGGATATCTGATACTGCCTTGTGTCAAGCTCGACACATCTTCCCGAAGCAAGGGAGTTAACCGTCTATAAAAGTCCAGTTTCCAACCTTGTCGAACTAGACTGGAATTATGTAGCAAATGTAAATGATATGAGAGATGGAATCTGATTGGTCAATAGGAGAGATATATAAGGGGCATAACTCGTAATAGCCACTGGTTGCGCTACGATCAAGACTAGAAATTCCAGCCTAGTTCGGCCAGGGTGGAAACTGGACTTTTACAGTCAGTTAACTCCCTTGCCCCGGGAAGATGAGCTCGACAGTGCGCGAGGGACTCGGGAATGTCTGCCTACCACACATTACTGACCTGCTGACAGTCTCATTTCCTTCTAAATAGGGGCATTTTCTGCGAACTGGTGCAGGTACAAATAACCGCAGATCGATCACCCTTGAAGTCTACATTTAGACTTGCAAAAGTCTCTAAGGCAATAATTGTTAGTTAAAATAATTATTTCTAGATTATGTAAATAATAAGAACAAGATGTCCCCTTAAGAGACTGGAGTCCTTAGTTGTCCACATATCTAGACTTGCCTATTGGGAGGATAGCATTACTACACTATATGGTCGTTTCTTTCAGTGCAGCCTTGGAGCAAGGCTAGCTATATTCAGCAGGCATCAGTCAGTGTCGTCTGCCATACAGACTGAAACAAACATGTCCAATTCAGCCAATGCAAGTCTATAATAGTTTGGCAAGTCTAGATTACTGCAGTCTGAAAATGAAGAGAGTCTCTGGGCTCTTCCTTTTTATTATATTTTTAAGATAAGTTAAGAACTGTTTTTTTCTGTGAAATATTTTCATTTCAAATACTAGATGTTAGTCTACAGTCGTTGTATTGTCATGCACATCAAGCTAGGAGTTGACAGTCGTAGGACTACTCAGTAGCCTTGCTCCAAGGCTGTACTGAAATAAAAGTCCATGGATGTGTAGTAATTCTATCCTCCTAATAGGCAAGTCGAGATATGTGGACAGTACTTAGGACTCAAGTCTCTTATAGGGATAACTTGTTCTAGATGTCCATGCTTGTCGTAGGAGGCGACTAACGGGATCGGGTGGCCAGGCTCGCTGACTTGGTTTATACGTGTCATCGTATCAAAATTGCGTGGATCAATGCTCATGATGTCAATCACTGGACTGACTGGTCCAGACTTGATTATTCACAGACCGACGTCATACAGGTGGAATATTGCTGAGTGCGGCTTTAAACAACAACCAAACAAACATAACATAGAACTTATGATTTAAACTAATAATTATTGCCTTAGAACACTTGTGCAAGTCTAGACTACTCAGGTGTGCCAGGTATGTATATTGCAATTAGGATCTTCCACATATGATAATTAGCATGCCCATGTACATCTCGTGTGACCCACATAAACAACGCCGTCTATCTATGACGTTGACGTGTATTGTTGTTCCTGACGCAGCACGTTGATAGACGGAGTGTAATTGGCCCGTTACAGATGTGTCAGAGCGCTGACTACAGCTAATTTGTGTAGGCAGATGGCACGAGTGAGAGTGCCTTCAAATAAGTCCTGACTTCTGGTATGCCATGCTGCCACTGTTTAACGTTGTTGGGGGAATGAAGAGCCAAAATATTATATCAGATTTATCCGTCTTTACCAAACTCCAGTTAAACACTATTGAACATTGCTAATTCTATTGTTTTAAACGACGAGATAGTTTATAGTATAAATTGGGAATACATGAATATGGAACTTAACTGAAAATCGCATTGAATTCCCCACTTTGATGATTAATCGTAAAATAAGGAAACGGCGATGCATTGGGTAATTCGAGCAGAGTGTCTACATCATAAGTGTCCCAGAGAGAGAGAGGGAGAGAGAGAGAGAGAGGGAGAGAGAGACGGGAGAGAGAGAGAGGAGGGGGAGGGGAAGGGGGGTTGGGGGGCAGGGAGAGAGAGAGGGGGGGTCGATAAGCCCCGTGGTCTGGGCGTTCGCTTCATGGCGTAATGGACCCGGGTTCGATTCCCAACAGCGCCGCAGTGCAAAAGAAAGTCAACGTGAAACGCTTTCACAGTCACACTCACTTCAAAATAGCCATGTCGCCAGTCATACAATAACTATTTTCTACAAACCTTAAAAATACAAAACCAAACACCCGAGGTTCTTTCAACGTCATTCCCGTTAAGCTTCCGATTCCATAGAAGGTATTAACAGGATGGACATCAAATGTAACGACACTCCCATCACAAGAACTATTGCCGTGACAGCTGAGCACTAATGACGTAGCACTAACTATCACAACCGTACGTACACAGAGCATGGAGACATGTAGATAAAACACTCATATAAACACTTAGTCTTTGATCCATATATTTCAATTACTTCTCCTGAAAGTACTATGTCTTTGCAGGGCGTTAAGACTCAAGTTGATACGTGTGGAGAATGGACGCCACCAGCGGTTATTGGCCGCTGACCAAAATTTTCGCTTATATTGTGGGCGATTTATTTACTTGGTTTTGTCCGGTTTTCGTATCCGTCTTTGGTCGCCGGTGTGTGTATTACTGCGGGGGGCATCGGAAAAACGTTGCCAAACGCTGTTCTATTGGGGGAACGTGCTTCTGCAATGGGGTCACAGCTTTCCTGGACATTTCGATTCAGAGACGTATTTCCACTTTCATAAGCTTCATTATTTCACGGGAAATCAGCCGGTTCGGGCCGGTAATTATGTTTCACAATCGCTGACTGGTATGAAAGGGCTGTGATGGTAGGCTAAACTTCAGTCAACCGTTTTATAGAGTCGGACACGTATGTGAACATTGGGATCAGACGCTTTAGCGTTTCAGTGCGACTGCTTGAAGACATTTGATTAAATCGGGTACATTATTTTGATGATTATACAAAGTTTACATGATGTTGAAATGACAACTTAACGAATAATTTCCATGTAGGATCCGTTGTATTTAATTAGCATATTTATTTCAGTTACATTGTTTGTATAAGCTATGTATTTACTCGAGGGAAAAGTTCGCTGTAATCATATCAATTTATTGACAACCGAAAATAATTATGATAATGTCAAATGTAAAAGCTTCAAGTTCATTTTCACTTTTAAATGTTTATATATATAATAAGACATGAAATGATTCAGGCGTTTTACATTGCAACTTGCGTAAAGAACATAAAGATGGCAAAGCGGAATTTGACATTTAGATTTGATGAGACCTGTTCAGTCAAAGGCAAGCCTAACAAAACACTAGTACAGTTATATTATACATATATATTTCTTGTGTATCATATATTTTGATAATAGTCAGTTTTAAGTGATTCCAGGACTTTTGATTGTCTAACCAAGCAAATCTTTTTTATGTCCTTAAATAAAGCCACACCCACTACATTTTCCTGATTGGCTGATAAAAGGATGGGTGGGGTTTGTGTTGCAATATTGCTGTGAACGATGTCACTGATTTCATACTGTTGTCTTCAGTTTCTTGTGTTGATGATTAAATAAGAGTGAGTGAGTGAGTTGGGTTTAACACCGCTTTTTAACAATATTCCAGTTATATCACGGCGTGTCAGCTTAATGTGGGAAGAAAGCCCGAAGTGATGCAGGTCTCAAACGTTTACCACTTCGGTGAAACCCACGAGCACGGGTATGGTGCTGACAAACCTAGAAACATAATCGGGGTGAACCGGGATTCGAACCCACAATCATAGGTTTCTGGCGTGCCCAAGGGACGCAACTCTGCACAGCAAATCGCGGCGCCTTAGACGACTGGGCCCCCCGTGTCCCCCGGTTAAATACGAAGTCTGTGAAGTTATTACTGTTCACTTCACATAATCCTTCACATAACACACACAACACACATAACACACACAACACACATAACACACATAACACACTGGATGATTTGTCTTGATCTTCTCGGAGGTCGAGTAGTAGAGCGTCCACCCGGGGAGCGGAAGGTCAGGAGTTCGATCCCCGGCCGCGTCATACCAAAAGACGTATAAAGATGATACTTGTTGTTATCCTGCCTGGGGCTCGGCATTAAGGGGCTAAAACCAGGACTGGTCGGCTCAGAGTCAGTATACTGTGTCTGAGTGGGGTATTCATTTTAAACTGCGGCATGTTATCTCAATGGGCTCGCACTATAAATCGGCGTCCGGGGTTCGATCCCCGGCCGCGTCACACCAAAAGACGTTTAAAGATGGTATTATTGTTACCTGCGTGGCGCTCGGTATTGAGGGGACTAAAACAAGGACTGGTCAGCTCGGAGTCAGTATACTGTGTCTGTGTGGGGTATTCGTGTTAAACTGCGGCATGGTATCTCAGTGGGCGAGCGCTATCAAATGGGCATCAGTCCGGACTAGTACAAGCAGCCACACACAGACACATGCATGCAAGTCGCAATATAAGTGCAACAATCTTGAACGCGACGTTAAACCCCATTTCACCCCACGTACAAATAATTTTTTTTGCGTTTATACCTCCATAAACGCAAAAATATTGAAGTCAAGTCTTAATCAAACGAAAGCCGATATAACACATCGGACAATGGAAGATGTCAGTACTTAATAAATTACAGTATAATAAATCATATTATCTCAGTTACATTTTTGCGTACATATTCTTTAATATAGTCATGGGGGATATGTGTTAGCTATACGTGTTCAGGTATAATACAAACACACGGCACGGTACGTGGTGATTATAACGTAGACCCAGCGATAGTGGTCATAATAGATAACATAGATATTGAAACAGACACATACGTCAGTGCTTGGCACGAGATACTGTTTATTTAAATGCGTGACCTATGTTTTAATATATATTTTTGTGCGAATTTCTAAACAAACTCTTTTAATAACATCGCGTCCTTTCGGAGGGTCATAAAAGTATGAACAAGCATTTGAGAAGAGTCGCTAAATTTAGAACCATTAAAATTGGTCTGTTCGTGTCGGTTCGTCGATCCCTAGACTGGATACAGTCTCTGTTTGCGATATGATTTTTTTTCATAATGCAAAATCTCTTTCCTAGTGTGGCTCGAATGCACAAAAACCTGGGGGACAATTTCAGCCTAATCGATTGCTTGATAGATGGGAAATGAAAATAAATTATAGCGCGTTTATTTGGAAAGTGTCGATGTCTTGAAATGTGCAAGTGTGTAAATAAGGCGCGTGTTTGTGACACATGTCAAATAATCTGATTGATTGACTAGCATGTACATTTCCCATAAGCAGCTTCTATAGAAGGAGGAGTTGATCTGAGAGCGAGTGTCCATGTCACAGCGACGAGGGCAGATGTTGACATTAGACATGACGGCACATATCAGGTTTGGCAGAAATATGGAATTTCGAGTATCATGGAGGGATTTGCCTGAGAGTCAGCTGACAAAATGGGCGGCTTTCAAACTTGAATCTAAATCCTAAATTGACAGTTTAATATAATAATCTGGTGTTGAATATGATAGAGGTGAAGATACTTGACTGTCTGACATCGAGAGAGGACACGCCTTTGCATATGATTTATGTGCTTATCAATTCATATATAAGAATATTGACATCAAAGTCCATTTTGTGTGTTGTAGTTCTGAAGACGTGCGTGATTGAGTTGGGGCACCGACCTGTATAGTTTATATAAGTCCGTGGTTGGTCTTTTCGCGACATATTCCAGCAAAAATATATAAAAAACAATAGGCCTCACGCAATTTACCCAAAAAGGGAATCGAACCCACGGGTGTTCGATGTGACGATAAACCTGTTACCAGTTGGTTTCTCGCTTGAACAAATAATATCACATATTAATAATTATTATCAGAGACGAAGATAATAATCTTTTAAATAAATGCCGGGCAATAGAAAGTGTACACCCATGTTTGATGGTGATTAGAAATGAAACAAACACGAAATGGTTATTCGATGGTGATGCATTTGATACGGGTATCATAGTTATATTTTGGAGCTAAAGCTTGCAGTGTTTTCGAGCTAGTAACATTTTGAAAACGTTTGTAATTTCTGGTCAAATCCAAATTTCTTTGGCCCGACAGTTTATGCCATCAATGGACCTCAGCTTTGATGTGGTAGAGCAATTCAGCTACTGATTGAGTGCATGGTGTTTTAAGCCGCAACCATCAATATACTAGCTATATGTATAATAATTGAGTCTGGGCGAGGCAAACCAGTGACTGAAAACTAAGCGATCAACGCCATCGGGAACGATGACACGCAATGAACCAATTCGCCGAGCCGTACCACCCATCTAATTTAGTCGCCTCTTACGACCGGCAATAGAGTGTTGGGGACCTATTCTAACGCGGGTCCCCACGGGGGAATGTCAATACAAGGAGGATAGAGACCGTGATATCAGCAACTGAGTGTAAACACATTATTGGAGGTGATGACATTGCTTATTGCTTTGCGCCGCGTCAGCAGTTTTTCAATTACTTACGGCAATAATATTTGACACTAATAGCTAATAAATCGTTGAAACGGGCAATGGTTAAGTAATGGAATTTTTATTTGAATTGAAGTGGTTATTAATAAATGAAATAGACTTTACATTTATGTAAGTTATGAAGTTCCAGATGCCAATCCCATCCATTCTTTCTGCGTCATATTCACACTTTAACTTACACCACTTACAGACGAATCTGGCAGTGTACGTTTCTAATTTATATTAATATAATTTTATGTCCCGGGTTACATACTACCAGTTATAGATTCTACCCACCCGTATTACATACCCTGCGCTATTGGGTCTACCCACCCATGTTATATACACTCCACTATTGGGTCTACCCACCCGGGTTATATACACTCCACTATTGGGTCTACCCACCCGTATTACATACCCTGCGCTATTGGGTCTACCCACCCGTGTTATATACACTGCACTATTGGGTCTACCCACCCGAGTTATATACACTCCACTATTGGGTCTACCCACCCGGGTTATATACACTCCACTATTGGGTCTACCCACCCGTGTTATATACACTGCGCTATTGGTTCTACCCACCCATGTTATATACACTCCACTATTGGTTCTACCCACCCGGGCTATATACTCTCGACTATTGGGTCTACCCACCCGGGTTATATACTCTCCACTATTGGTTCTACCCACCCGGGTTATATACACTCCACTATAGGTTCTACCCACCAGGGTTATATACACTCCACTATAGGTTCTACCCACCCGGGTTATATACTCTCCACTATTGGTTCTACCCACCCGGGCTATATACACTCCACTATTGGTTCTACCCACCAGGGTTATATACACTCCACTATAGGTTCTACCCACCCGGGTTATATACTCTCCACTATTGGTACTACCCACCCGGGTTATATACTCTCCACTATTGGTTCTACCCACCCGGGTTATATACTCTCCACTATTGGTTCTACCCACCCGGGTTATATACTCTCCACTATAGGTTCTACCCACCCGGGTTATATACTCTCCACTATTGGTTCTACCCACCCGGGCTATATACACTCCACTATTGGTTCTACCCACCCGTGCTATATACACTCCACTATTGGTTCTACCCACCAGGGTTATATACACTCCACTATTGGTTTTACCCACCCGGGTTATATACACTCCACTATTGGTTCTACCCACCAGGGTTATATACACTCCACTATTGGGTCTACCCACCCGGGTTTTATACTATCCACTATAGGTTCTACCACCCGGCTTATGTACCTCACTATTGGTTCTACACACCCTGCTCATAAACACTCCACTACTGGTTCTACCCACCTGGGGTATATACACGCCGCTATTAGGTCTAGTCATCTGAATGTTAATCTGATCACGACCCTGTTTGGCGTTCAAATCCCACTCTTGAACCTACAGTAGTTGAAATCTATCCTGCGTGTCGTGAACAGCTTTGTGTTATGTAAGTAGTTCTGCACAAGTAGTAGATAGAGTTCCCGACCCTACGTCACAGGGCCAACTCGTGAATATAGCTCTCGAGCCATCGCACACATTCCGCAAACGTTTCCTTCTGGGCAGTATGTTGAGGCGTGACGTTTATGGGGTATTATGATAAATGTTAAAATCATGAAATTTAATATTTTAAAAGAATTACGGGAAGTGAGGTAGCTAAGCGGTTAAAGCGTTTCCTCATCTCGCCGAAGATCTGGGTTCGGTTCCCACGTGGGCAGAATGGGAGAAACATAAAACATAAATGAGTCCCTGGTAGGAAGTTACTGGGGCTATCAACATGAGTGAAATGTTTTCGTGGAGTCATGATGTTAAAGTAAATCATCCAATAGAATTTGGCCCAAGAAACACGATGCTTTGTTACAGTGTCTGGTGAATGGGTCATTTGTTTAATGAAAGGGGACCAGCAATGTGTAAGGAGGAAAGTATACCTTTTAAGGGGACAAAAATATCCAGAGGATTATATCCCTTGTAATTTCTTCACCGGATTCTTTTTCAAGTGGAATTTATTGTCGTTAACTGCACGACAGTATGCGGAAAGAAATAGCATTTCGTAAAGTGAGTGAGTGAGTGAGTATGGATTTATGCCGCCTTTAGCAATATTCCAGCAATATCATGGCGGGGCACACCAGAAATGGGCTTCACACATTGTACCCACGTCGGGAATCGAACCCGGGTCTTCGGCGTTTCGCTTTAACCACTAGGCTAACCGACCGCCCTGCATATCGCAAAGAGACGGTTTACCTTCAACTAATAATTCTCGTGCCTGCGTGTATGTCCTTGTGTGCGTGTTTGTATGTATGTATGTATGTATGTATGTATGTATGTATGTATGTATGCATGTGTGTGTGTGTGTGTGTGTGTGTATGTGTGCGCGTGTGCGTTTGTGTGTGTGTATGTATGTATGTATGTATGTATGTATGTATGTATGTATGTATGTATGTGTGTGTGTGTGTGTGTGTGTGTGTGTGTGTGTATGTGTGCGCGCGCGTGTGTGTGTGTATGTATGTATGTGTGTGTATGTGTGCGCGTGTGCGTTTGTGTGTGTGTGCGTGCGTGCGCGCGCGTATGTGTGTATGTGCGTGTGTGTGTGTATGTGCGGGTGTACGGGTGTGTGTGCGGGTGTATGTGTGTACGTATGCGGGTGTGAGGGAGTGTGTGTGTGTAAGTATGTGTGTGTGCGGGTGGGTGTGTACGTGTGTGTGTGTGTGTGTGTGTGTGGGGGGTGTTTACGTATGCGGGTGTGTGTGTACGTATGTGTGTATGTGCGGGTGTGTGTGTGTGTGTACGGGTGTGTGGGTGTGTGTGTGTGTGGGTGTGTACGTATGCGTGTGGGTGTGTACGTATGTGTGTATGTGCGTGTGTATGTGCGTGTGTATGTGTGTATGTGCGGGTGTGTGTGTGTGTGTGTGTGTGTGTACGTATGTGCGTGTGTGTGTACGTATGTGTGTGTGTGTGTGTGTACGTATGTGTGTATGTGCGGGTGTGTGTGTGTGTGTACGTACGTATGTGCGGGTGTGTGTGTGCGTATGTGTGTATGTGCGGGTGTGTGTGTATGTATGTGTGTATGTGCAGGTGTGTGTGTGTACGTATGTGTGTATGTGCGGGTGTGTGTGTGTGTGTGTGTGTGTGTGTGTGTATGTGCGTGTGTGTGTGTGTGTGCGTATATGTGTATGTGCGGGTGTGGGTGTTGTGTGTGTGTGTGTGTGTGTACGTGTGTATGTGCGGGTGTGGGTGTGTGTGGTGTTGTGTGTGTGTGAGTGCAGAGGGAGGGTATGGGATTTGTATTATTGATACAATGTTTTCTCTGAATGATGGTGTCGTGTAATTTCTTTTTTTTCAAAAAAAGGTTTCAGCAAACGTCATGCTGTACGAACTACACGCGGAGTAATCCGTTCGTATTCGGTCGACAGTACAATCATACAATGTCAATACATATGCTCCAATGATGTACACGACTTAATGTGTGTAACAGAATAAAACGACTGGGTCAGTTTGACGCATTCCAGTTACCTGACTTATTGTATATTTCTTTTTGTTCGACACAAGGGCACCTCAGCAGGGGATGACACACTGCCCCACCCGTAATACACCCTACCCCGAGCTCACCCAACCCACCCATACTCTCAAAAGGCAACCCTCTATCGCTGTGATTGCATTTATTGAAGGCGTGAGCACGAAGCATGATTTATGACGAGGTGTTGATGTCTGATGACGCATGGCAACTGAAAAACCAGTCTCCCTGGCCCCGGCACGTTATGGTCGGTAACGTAGTTGTAATGTCGTGACGCCATCCATCACCGCGTGGGGTAGTTGGTGTGGGTGCCTCCTGATCGGCGCTATCACCGCAGGGCTGATACACAAGCCCTCGTGTGGGAGGGACTATGCCAACACGCGCTGTGGTGGAATTTGGGGCAATGACACAATTCAGATGGCAATAAACTAGGTAGTGGTCTCATAATCGTCAGTATCATGTCCGTGGTTTTTACCCTTCATATCGAGCAATATTCCAGCAGCTCCAGGTTTGGAGTCATCTTTCAATAACTTTTGAGGTACAATTGAACATGATCTTTATACAAATACATCAAAGAGTCATAAGCTGTTTGATCAAGGTAACAACATTCAAGGCCTCAGCAATGCTTTCAAAAGGGTGCCAATTGACTTGCCTCTGCATGTGTTTGTGACGTGTACCATCTGTGTGGCAGGATACGTACACCTGGTATCATCACTATTTGATAGTGATTCATAAACACATGTTCATCATATAGATGGAATCGTATAATGGGCTCTACTTTTAGTAGAGATTTCTTAAGATTATGGAAATGTTTTTGTCGCTATTTGTTTATGCATGTAAAGGTAATAATTCTACGATGACATTTTAGAATCCTGCATTCCGACTGGTCCGCCGATGGTATCGAATTCACGTTAGACCATGATGCCACTGACCTCATTGCTACGAAAAAAGCCTCCTTCTCATTGAGGACGTTTCAAATACTTGTACTTATCCTACTTGCTAAAAGTTGCTAAGTAATGTGTTGCGGAGTTGGGTTTAACGCCGCTTTTAACAGTATTCCAGTTATATCACGGCGTATCAGCTTCATGTGGGAGGAAGGCCCGAAGTGATGCAGGTCTCAGACGTTTACCACTTCGGTGAAACCCACGAGCTCGGGTATGATGCTGACAAACCTAGAAACCGGGATTCGAACCCACAATCATAGGTTTCTGGCGTGCCCAAGGGACGCAACTCTGCACCGCGAATCGCGGCGCCTTAGACGACTGGGCCACCCGTGCCCCCCTGAGTTATATGAAGCAAATGGAGCTAAATAAAGTTTAGGCGGAGAACTCGACGAAAGGCTCGATGAACAAGTGACATCAACACAGCATGGCTTTTGGCGCTACTAACCAACTGTGTTTTCAACCGCGAACTGTTTTCGTCAAATGTACAGGTATGGAATCTACGTTTGAAACCTCTAAATGAAAAACGGGGTAGTTAATACTTCATCTCCTTAATACATGTATGCAGTTCGCTAGTAGTCGCAAGTTCGCATGTGAATCGACCACACTTTGTTTGTTGTTTAACGCCGCACTCGGCCATATTCCAGCTGTATTGCCACGGTCTGAAAATAATCGAGCCTGGGCCAGGCAATCCAGTGATTGACATCATGAGCATTGATCGACGCAATTGGGATACGATCATTTGTCGAGCCTGACCACCCGATCCATTTAGTCGCTTCTTACAAGCATATGCATGTCTGCAAATTTGCGTGCGATTGTGTGTGCGATAGGAGCCTAGTCTGGTGTACTTTGGATTCTTCTCATACGTCAGTCAGTAGGTAAGGTCGTCAACAATGTGAATTGTATAATACGTGTACAGAGCGACTCTTATACATTGTTTGTTTGTTTGTTTATTTGTTTATTTGTTGTTTAACGCCGCACTCAGCAATATTCCAGCTATATGACGGCGGTCTCTTATATTTTGACTATTGCAACGCCTTAATTTTATTCATTCAACATTCATTTTAATATTTCTATTTTTTAAAAATCCAGTATATTTTGGTACACTGTTAGTTTTCTCTCCTGGGTTCATTTTTGGCGCAAATCGTCACATTTCTGTTGGATCCCATTACATTCATATTCAGACATAGGTGAATTGTATTACATAAACAGGTCTGGATTGTATATCTCTTGTCGGTAAAAAGCGCCACTTGTTTGGTCAGCCTGCGTCATCACATTATCATATCTCCGCTAATTGCAGGGGTGGGTCGCTGATAGATGTGATAACAGGACGATTGAAGACAACAGTCGACGGGATATCACTGGGTCCTACAACAAAAGCATCACTGCAGATGCAGTCTACAAACAAAGACATCAGTTGTCACTGTTGCTGATAATGCCCTTGTCATCGAGATACCCTTATACAAACAACGTGGTTGTTATCAACGTCCACCTGGGGTAGGGTCAATAATTAAATTGAGAAAAATGTTTTAACCTTGATTGAAATATCTAAATGTGTTATCTCGAGGGTATTGTGTGTAATGTTTTCGCATTGAGGTGATGGGCATGTGTCAGTCCTCTGCATCCCAAGGGCATATGAGCAAGATTTTAGCAGTATCATTACCTCATCTTCCGTCTTTTATTATCTAGTTTGGCTTTTTTGTAACAGGGCAATCTCTCAGACAGTTGATGATAACCCTTCTCAAAATATTATTTCAGGGATAATTGGGTACGTGGCCTTTTCTGTTAAAGCGACTTTAGCCACTTGGATCAAACCAGACAACGTTCTGGCTGCTTGTGATAGACTTGCTTTCCCAATTTAAAGCTATTCATATAGTCTGAGCCGAAGTTCAATGAATATCAAATAATTAATGTTCAATATCAGCTTAAGCTATGATAATTTTCCATGAACATCTGCCATGCCCCGTAGTAAAAATAAATGCAGCCATGAATTTGTTAACAACAGGGTTGTGTCCTTGGCCTCTTACTATTACCATCCCCTGCGCATTTTCCCCTCCCTAATTGCTATTTACGAACCATTCACATCCCAGCCTCTCATAAACCACGTGTGCCAATCACTTCTCGATTTTAAATCAAATACAGAAGAATTGTGCTGCCTTTCAACTCCCCAGCGTCCAAGAAAACACCATTGCATTGATGATTAGAGTGTTTGTTTTCGATGACTCCTTCGCGTTGAAAACGCCACTGACACTTGCACGTTCTTGTTTACACGGGCAGCCAATTAAACCAGCATTTGTTTAGATATGCGGACAGCGATACGATCTCCTTTTCTTTAAGTACAATTGGTCATAATGCCCGATTTCTACAACAATGCTTTGTCCCTAGAAAATTAGCACCTCCCGTACCTCTGAAGGCATACGAAACCGCCTCTGAGGACTGTATTTGTCAAGTTATGTCATCCTCTGTAATGTTATCGTGTTCACAGGTCGGCCTGCCCTAAGATAGAGCACCGCACAAGTTTTCTAGGCAATTAGAAGGGTCCGTTGTTCTTTTTTGTGTTATGTTTATACACCTGATACCAACTGTACGACATCCACTTTGAGACTGTAATTAGAGAAATTGTATCAACAGTTAAGTCTCCGGTAACACTTGACATATAAGATAAATGCTTACAATTGCGATTACTCGATATCCCAAGGTGCATGTGTGAAAGTATTAACACTTATTTAACCTTATCTGTACGGCATTGCACCTAGCTGTCAGATCACGGTATGTCTTTGGGCTTAATGTGAACACATGGCCGGCAACTACGGGAACGACTGACTTGTTCGGGAAACTTTCATGGTAGACCACGTTATTCGTGGTATCCATGACAACAGTAGAACAACTATCCAATTGCGGATTTACGTATATCTGTTTGTCTTTGTACACATCTCATACAAGTGAATTATACATCTGAACATGTATGATTATTAAATTTTATTCGCATATCTGCCAGATGAAATTTAAATGACTGTTGTACACATATCTGTCATGTGGATGGTTTACACACATCAGTCATTTGGATGTTGCACACCTATCAGTCATTTAGATGGTTTACACACATCAGTCATTTGAATGTTGCACACCTATCAGTCATTTAGATGGTTTACATACATCAGTCATTTCGATGTTGCACACCTATCAGTCATTTAGATGGTTTACACACATCAGTCATTTAGATGGTTTACACACATCAGTCATTTAGATGGTTTACACACATCAGTCATTTCGATGTTGCACACCTATCAGTCATTTAGATGGTTTACACACATCAGTCATTTCGATGTTGCACACCTATCAGTCATTTAGATGGTTTACACACATCAGTCATTTGAATACTGCACACGTATCTGCCATTTCAATGTTGCACACCTATCAGTCATTTGAATGTTGTATACACATCTGACATATCAATGTTGTAAACACCTATGACATATCAATGTTGTATACACTTATGATATATCTATGTTGTATACACCTCTGATATATCAATGTTGAATACCTCTGATATATTATTGGTGTATACACCTCTAAAACATCAATGTTGTATATACCTATGGCATATCAATGTTGCATACACCTATGGCATATCAATGCTGTACACACCTCTGATATATCAATGTTGTATCCACCTATGGCATATCAATGTTGCACACACCTATGGCATATCAATGTGGTACACATCCCTAACATATCATTGTTGTATACACCTATGGCATATCAATGTTGCATACACCTATGACATATCAATGTTGTAAACACCTATGACATATCAATGTTGTATACACATATGACATATCAATGTTGTAAACACCTATAGCATATAAATGTTGTAAACACCTTTGGTATATCAATGTTGTATACACCTATGGCATATTAATGTTGTATACACCTATGGCATATCAATGTTGTATACACCTATGGCATATTAATGTTGTATACACATATGACATACCAATGTTGTAAACACCTATGGCATATCAATGTTGTAAACACCTATGGCATATCAACGTTGTACATTCCTCTGACATATCAATGTTGTGCACTCCTCTGACATATCAATGTTGTGCACTCCTCTGACATACCAATGTTGTACACACCTATGACATATCAATGTTGCATACACCTATGACATATCAATGTTGTAAACACCTATGGCATATCAATGTTGTAAACACCTATGACATATCAATGCTGCATACACCTATGACATATCAATGTTGTAAACACATATGGCATATCAATGTTGTAAACACCTATGGCATATCAATGTTGTATACACCTATGGCATATCAATGTTGTAAACACCTATGGCATATCAATGTTGTGCACTCCTCTGACATACCAATGTTGTACATTCCTCTGACATACCAATGTTGTACACAACATAACAGTCATATGCATCTCCTTCACTTCCCCCAACATAGAGTAATAGACATGCATTGTCAAGGTCGCTGACAGATTAGGTTCACCACAAGTTGGATAGTTTAAATCGGGCGGCATGCGGGCTGGCTGGTTCATTCAGCGTTTGTGCATTAAGAGGCAGTAATACTGTCAAATTGTGATAATCCCAACATTAATCTTCACATAACGGTGAGTCATAATGGGGGATTATGACCTACCAGCAATAACGGCATTCAGCAAGTCAGACAGGTCAAAGGCCAACACTAAACCTACTTCTTGTCATCACAGAAATGAACCGCAAACAGCTGATCCCATCACGGAGAGGATTAAACTTCCACGTGTAACACTACATGCACTTCAAGTGTATGTGACGTCATGTTACGTCACGTCTTGTCACGCGCTGTGTATGATGACGTAATGGCTTGTTTACAACGACTCCCACTTTTAACGCTCCATCCTTCATCGTTTATACTTGCCCATGCAAGTCTGTTATATTTGGTAAGTCTAGATTACTGCAAATTCGGAAATGATGAAAGTCACTTGGCTCCTTTTTATTCTATTTTATTTTTAGTCTAAAATAATTAACTCAAATGTTTGTTTTGTTTTTTGAAAATAATGTGTAGTTCAGAGACCAGATGTCAGTCTACATCATTTATTAAACAAGGCAATATGGCAGTATGAATACATGCTATGCGTGATTGTCTCATTTTGTCTGTGATAGTTTGAATGACATTGGCATATATTGAAGGTGAATTTATTCAAAATAACACTGCTTAAAGCTAAAATATCGACTAAACCCATGCAGTAAATGCCCGTTCCTTAATTCAACATCCACAACATCCTCGAGAGCAACCTGACATCTGGTTTCAGCAAATTCTTCAAATATTCTACAAAATGTTTCAACTTGTCACAATTTCTTCACCTGGAGTTAAAATGTAACAGTTCCATTATTAATAACTGACAACCAACGCGAAAGAAAAAATGAGAGTTTGTCATCAATGTTCGAGCTGATTTTTTCAACCTTGTTTGAGACATTAATGAACGTTGATTTCTTTCTTGTATTAAGATGTAATGTCATTTTAAGCCAAGGACAAGTGTACCTGGTGACAACTATAGATGGTGGGGAATACTGATGGTTAATTGAACAGTTCTTTCTTCACGCCGGTTCCATTTCCCACATGCAGGATGTGATGCCTAATCTGGCCGTCTGCTTACGTGATATTGTTAACATTGTTAAACGCGGCGTTAAACACCTCCCCCTCACTCTCTCCTCGCTCACTCGCTCACCCATCCTCCACCCACTCCTCACTCACTCACTCATTCACCCAAAAAACAACGCAAACTCACTCACTCACCAAAGAAACAACGTTCGCGCACTCACTCACCACAATCTACCACACCACAATCACCCAAAACACAACGTTCGCTCACTCACTCACTCACACCTCTCCCTCACTCAATCCTCGCTCACTCACTCCCCCATCCTCCAAACACTCTTCACTCACTCACTCACCCAAAAACAACCCCCAATCATTCACTCACCTAAAAAAAGAACGTTCGCTCGCTCACTCATTCACTCACTCACTTACTCACTCACCACAGTCTACCACGCCACAATCACACAAAAAACAACCCCCACTCATTCACTCACCTAAAAAAAGAACGTTCGCTCACTCACTCACTCACTCACTCACCACAGTCTACCACACCACAATCACACAAAGAACAACGCCCACTCACTCACCACGATCCTGTACCTAAATGTCTTCTCCCGAAACATTGGAACCCAGACATCAGACAAGAACTGACAACTCTACATCTTTCTGTGATCAAATGATGATGCGTAGTAGTGGGTATATTTGCGATCTGAATTCGGTCATCTGAAGCAGTTTCCTCGGCAGTACAATTATTCCTCCACTTTTAGGTAAATATCCACATAACCCGACCTGCTTGGTGTGTATCTGCCAACACGGGCCCCATGTATCAAAGTCCCGTTTCCCCGAGCAACGGAAGAATTAAGGGATACGTTTGGATGTGATAACAGGGGGGTTAGTTTTACGGACAAAACCAAGATTTGCTCAGCAGTGTAAAGTTTGTCTTTGAAACACAGCACCTTTGATAAGCTTTGGTCTTCTGCTTTGAGTTCAAAGGTCACTAGACCTGGACTATGAGATTGGGGTAGTATTTGACATGGACCCATTCACTCATTATTCCTCCGCGCAGCTGGGGCCAAATGGACAAGTGAATCTTATTTCAGCTGTAAAGCTCTCCAAAGTTAAAAAAGTTGGAATCCAATTTTGGTGGTGTTGAGATTGAATTAAAAGAAACACGCTTTCCTCTGCTGAGATAATACAAAGTCATCAAAGTGATTATGTTTTGCGGATCCCCAATGCTAGGATGGGATGAACATATTAATACAATATTATATTTAATTTTTACGTTCGTTTAAAAGTGTAATAGCCTTGTTCTATTTTCTTTCTTTAATTTATAATTTTCTTACTCTGACACAACAATATTTCTGGGAAGTTACAGATTTAACAGTATTCTGAGGCTTCAGATGGATTTGACGATGAATCAAAACAGATCTCTATAGACGTTATCCGTTGTGGATAATTCGTTATTTTCCTAAACGTTCGTTATAGTCCTTAGTACGTTATATCTGTCTCACCGTGTTTCCACTGTGGTCAGACTCAAGGTCGGTACATTATCAAGGACAACGAGGTTCTCAAAGATATACATGTTTTGTTGACGAATACCGAAAATAATCTATACATTGCTGAACTGGAATATAATACCTATTATCCTATACACTCATTTCATTAGTTCGAAAGTATGCGACTCACATCACTGGCAAACTCTTCACTGATCTTTTAACATCTTATAAATAATCAAACTAAATGGTGTAAAACAGATTCCCATTATCTTAAGTTAAGGCTTTAATACATTAATAATTCGACTTTCATTTAAATGTTAAAAATGCGGGAGCATTTTAGTTTTACATTTTTTAAACAAGCTGTTTAAGGCACCCGTTTTCATGCTTTGACGACGGAAGTGGTTCACATAAAGGAAGAATGTTTGGCAGATGTATTCCATCAAGAGGTTCAAGAAGAAAGCTATTTTATTGTAAAAAAAAACACTCTCAAAGGCAGGATACAAAATATATACAAAAATAACATATTTTACATAGTAAGACTTACATAACTGCACACAATATATTCATTGGGATTGATAACACCGTGCTTTTAAAAGGCATTTAGAAGAGATACAAATAAGGAAGAGAATGTATGGATGTCAACTTCTTTATTATGAGGAACACAACGTTTCGGAGTATATGCTTACTCCTTCATCAGGTGAAGGTGATGCTTACTCCTTCATCAGGTGAAGGTGATGCTTACTCCTTCATCAGGTGAAGGTGATGCTTACTCCTTCATCAGGTGAAGGTGATGAAGGCGTAAGTATATACCCCGAAACGTCTTCCTCACAATACATGAATAAAGAACTTGACATCCATACATTCTCTTCCTTATTAATATCATAATTTATCAGAATAACTTGTCAACACTTGAAGTATTGACGGAGGCAGATTTTCTTGAGGACATTCATATGACAAATAATTTTAGAAACACTTTTGATAGTGAGTGAGTGAGTGAATATGGTTTTATGCCGCTTTTAGCAATATTCCAGCAATATCACGGCGGGGGACACCAGAAATGGGCTTCACACATTGTACCCATGTCGGGAATCGAACCCGGGTCTTCGGCGTGACGAGCGAACCCTTTAACCACTAGGCTACCCGACCGCCCCCTTTTGATAATGGCTTCGTTTAAGTATCCTTGCCGAAGAACTGACTTCGTCTTTTCCGTTGTGGAGACTAATTGTCCGCAGCAATAATTTTCTTTCAGAGCAGAAGAAAGTGGTTTTCATCTTCCACTTCATTTGTGTTGCAGAGATGATGGAAGCGTTGTTCAGCAGGGGTGATGCTGTGCCTGCCTCTTCCCGTTTGTAGATGTCTCCTGAGACGTAACCTTGTTAGATTTAATCTATGGTCACTGTATTTTATTGATTAAAATTTAAGGTTTCAATGTAAATTCATCCTTAATAAACCCATTAGTTTATGTTATGTAGCGAAACAAGGCAACAGCGTTTTCTACTTTTGTACATGTCTCTGGCTCTTCTACGAGGACTCTCGGTATGTAGTCATTGTTAACTTTATTAATTTTGGATATACATTTTGATTCAAACTCGATTACTTGACCAAAACTATACATTTGTGGACAATTGAGATATATTTGCCCAGATACGCACGTTTCGTTTAAATATTTTGCAATTCATTTTTGTATTACCCGCTGGCCCGGCCGGCCCAACCTTTCTTGACCCGACTGTTAGGCAATCCCTTTTGTTGGTATATATGGTGATAATAGACGTGGTGTTTGGTGGTGAGGCGTCATTAGACGAAAGTCTAATAAATGCTGTATTGTGGCCTATGAGAACGAAGGATAAGTGAGACGGGTGTGTATTTGCAACATCGAGTGGAGTCGGTGGACAATACAACCGGTCTGACGTAAAGCAAGGTGACTGGGAGCGGTGCAATACACACGATCATGTTCATCGGCCCCAGTCGTATAAGAAGCCACTCTCTGTCAACATAGGTATTCTATCAAGGACTTCAAAACGATTCAGAAATGTATTGAGCTCTCTGTTATGCCTCACTGACATGCTAAGTACTTGAACAGAAGTCGTAGTTCTGCTGTTGCTAAACTCCTTCTTTGATTACCGTCAGCCAGAACGCACAAAGAGTACTTTCACACATCTTTCTATTTGTTCATTTCATTCTGTGTTTTTCTTTAAAACACAAGTATGGCATCATCAGATGGTAGTGGTTGGTTTGGGATCACAGTTCAAGCCCGGTGGTTTACATGTACCAAATTACTGACATTTTTCTGCACTGCTGGAATTCCTACCCTCCACAAAGATGTCGTCTGCTGTTTGAAAGACAAGATGAAAGCAGACGTTTACGTAACGGGGCTAGCAGACGATACAGTTCGCAGGTGTTCGGTGTGCCAGTGTTTATGGCCCCCGACCTGTTTGAGGGCCTTTGACTGTCGTTTTATTACCACTTGCACTGTTCCCGAGCAGAAAACCGGCTCGTTTTTAGAAACAGAGTGTCACCGCTTGTCAGCTGGTTCATTCCGGAGAGTAACTTTTCCTGTCGTGTCGCATGTTTGGATGAATAGTACTTCCTTTGCCATAATCACAATGACACTACTTCCGCATTTATAACTACTCCTGTTGCCACTATTAACGATAGTTACTGCTGATACTGCATTTACTACTACTACTACTACTACTACTACTACTACTACTACTACTTACTACAATGACCGTATCGTGAAGATCCGGGGTAGAATAGGTCTTTCAGCTGAAAGGCGACAATGTTTGTTGTAAGACGATCGGGTGGTCAGTCTTGCTGACTTGGTTGATGCATGTTATCGTATCCCAATTGGATCGATGCTCATGATGTCAATCGAGGGGCGGTCGGGTAGCCTAGTGGTTAAAGGGTTCGCTCGTCACGCCGAAGACCCGGGTTCGAATCCCGACATGGGTACAATGTGTGAAGCCCATTTCTGGTGTCCCCCGTGATATTGCTGGAATATTGCTAAAGGCGGCGTAAAACCACACTCACTCACTCATGATGTCATTAATTGGATTCTCTGGTCCAGACTCTATTATTTACAGACCGCCGTCATATAGCTGGAATATTGCTGAGTGCGGCGTTAAACAACAAAAATTGTATATGTATGTTTCTTAGCGGTATGATAACACATTTATAGTTTCCCTCTGTCTTGTCTTGAAACATGGCCAGGGTGATATCACGTACTTAACCAACCACTTATAAATACACCACCCCGTGAAGATCCCGGTTAGAATAGGTCTTCAGCAACCCTTGCTTGTAAGAGGTGAGTAACGGGATCGGGTGGTCACACGTGCGGACTTGTTGATTGCATGTCATCGTATCCAGTTGCGTTCATCGATGCTCATGACGTGAATGAGTCCGTGAGTGAGTGAGTGAGTAAGTGAGCAACACCACAACATCAGACGTGAACCAATAACCGCTAAAATTACATTCCATAAGGAGCCACGTCAAAGCAAGAATATTATTTCGTACAGCGGACATATTGAATTTTCAAAATGCATTGTTACCCCGTCTCTGAATAGGTCAATACTTGACTGTGTACAACCGAAAGTGTTTTATTATCGCAATAACCTGTTTAATACCTTCTTATAACCAAAGCCTGAAAATACAGGTTTTACAGACACACAAGAAACGTCAATACGGGTCTGGCTTTATTCAGATGTACGAAGATGAAAGCCAATAGTCACTTGCTCTGTTGTTCAACAGGAGACGAGTGGCTTACAATGACATCCCGGGAACAACACATACAATACCATGCACCCGATGGTATGGTTTCAGTGAGGTATTTCGCTCATAACATTGTTATTGAACACACTTTCACAAACCCTGCTCAACAAAATCATCTCTAATATTGCAAAACGCGCACACAAAGCCATACCAAATCATATACACATACTAGTCAATAGAAGTTAAGGATCAACCGATTTTTTCATATTTCTTTAGTTAATCTGTCACGTCATGACAGATTATTTATAGTAATATAAAAGAAACCTGTCATGCCATGACAGATTGTCTTTCGTAATATGAAAGAATTGGTGCTCCTTAACGTCTTTTGAGTAGTATACATGAGTATGTTGTCTATATTTTTTCAGAATATTACCATCCAGTTTGTGAGCCAGCCCGAGCGATGAGCCACTCGTCACAAATGTCTTGTCACAAGTGGGGACGGTTCTCACAGGATATGTAGCTAGAAGCACTCGTTCCTCTTTTTCTCCTACTTCATGAATAACCTTTACGCATATTATGCATGTATGTGAAAGCACTGAAATACCTCGCATAGTTGTGATACGTAACCCATGTTACGGTCGTCGTAACACACACGTGGCCGGACAGTGAGTGACAGCAGGGTGGTTGGCCCTTTGGATGCGTCGGTTCTTGATGTCAGATCCGCTGGTCGTAGGTTCGAATCCTAGATTCATCACGATTCAGTCAGCATCAAGTCGTGCTTGTTGCGGTTCATCAATTTTGGATGCCTATAACCTATATCACGAAATCGGATTCAGCGTACAAGTAGCAATGTTGAATGACTCTTCACATTACTTTTAGTGTGCGGATGAATAGCGAAATATCGGCCATATCGAATAGGCTGAGTCTTCACGTTACTGTGCGGGTGAATAGCGAAATATCGGCCATATCGAATAGGCTGAGTCTTCGCGTTACTGTGCTTGTGAATAGCGAAATATCGGCCATATCGAATAGGCTGAGTCTTCACGTTACTGTGCGGGTGAATAGCGAAATATCGGTCATATCGAATAGACTGAGTCTTCACGTTACTGTGCGGGTGAATAGCGAAATATCGGCCATATCGAATAGACTGAGTCTACACGTTACTGTGCGGGTGAA
Source organism: Haliotis cracherodii (assembly GCF_022045235.1). NCBI lineage: Eukaryota > Metazoa > Mollusca > Gastropoda > Lepetellida > Haliotidae > Haliotis > Haliotis cracherodii. Next base: position 38,574,225 of record NW_027266343.1, read on the forward strand.
TAGCGAAATATCGGTCATATCGAATAGACTGAGTCTTCACGTTACTGTGCGGGTGAATAGCGAAATATCGGTCATATCGAATAGACTGAGTCTTCACGTTACTGTGCTTGTGAATAGCGAAATATCGGTCATATCGCATAGGCTGACTCTTCACGTTACTGTGCTTGTGAATTATCGGCCATGTCGAATGGACTGAGTGTTCACGTTATTCTGCATGTGAAATAAGGAACTAACGATCATATCGAATAGGCTGACTCTTCACGTTACTGTGCTTGTGAATAGCGAAATATCGGCCATATCGAATAGGCTGACTCTTCACGTTACTGTGCGTGTGAATAGCGAAATATCGGTCATATCGAATAGATTGAGTCTTCACGTTATTCTGCATGTGAAATAACGAACTAACGTCTACAGTCCATTTCAGCTCGTTATGACCATAGTTAACTAAGATAATAAAAGAATAAGGTAAGACAATATTTGGTGCAGTGAGTGGGTTTAACGCCTCAGTCAATATTATTCCAGCTATCTCACAGCAAACGGTAACTAATTGCCTGCAGTCAAACCAGTGGTGGAAAGCATGAACACCGACCCAGGCCGTCGGGAAAGCATGGTGGACCACATGCTGAACCCGTCCCATCCTTATATCAGTCGGCTAAACGCCGAGGATGGGTACAGGGGACGTAGTGCGCCCCTTGGTGCAGTTGTATTAGTAATAGTGTTGTTGATCGTAGTAGTGTGTTTTGTTTATTTGTTGTTTAACGCCACACTCAACAATATCTCAGCTACATGACGCCGGTATGTAAATAAGCAAATCTGGACCAGTCAGTCCAGTGATTAACATCATGAGAATTGATCTACGCACTACGTTGAAATGCGTCAGTCGTGTCTGACCACCCGATCCCGTTACTCGACAAGCAAGGGTTGCTGAAGAACAACTGTATCTTCACGTTGATATTAGTGATAAGTTTCACTTTTCATTCTCATCATCATTACCTTCGTCGTCGTCATCATCATCATCGTCATCATCATTACTATCGTCATCTGTCAGTATATTTTCGATTTCCTCCCCAATCCCGAGAACCCCAGCCCACCCCCACCCCCACCCCCACCCCTCGCATTCATACCACAAGGTGCGACCCACGTGTTGTATATAAGTACTGGCACGATCTGAGAAGCCTTCAAATTTGCGATCCCAACGATGGTAATTAGCGAATTAGCGTTCACCTCTCTATGTGCCAGAACGGAGGGGTGTGACCCATCCTTAATCGCTTCCCCAAAGTCACTGCAGAATTAATTAAGGGGAGGGGCATAGATCCGTTTACCTGGATCAGAAGCAGCCACAGTCTCGTTAATTTCACATTCCTGCAAAATATTCACACATATGTCAAGACTGGATAGGTTCAGGGAAGCGTTATTTCAAATGTATTTCAGTTTTGCTCGTCGATTTCAGTAAATAAATGAGCTCCTGCCTCCCGAATGCTGTCGACAAAAGAGGGCAATAGTAACGGTTGTCTGCTTAGTTTGTAAGGCTTCGTTTTATTATCAACGCAGGAACAACTGTTTTGTGAATGTGGAATTCTGGACTGACAATTCAGATTTGTCTTTGGGTTGAATTTAAACGGTAGAATGCATGTGGTTAATTACTTGGGATCACACTTCTGTATATATGTTCACATACGTGTTAAAGAATTTGATATTTTAGTAAAATGGGGTATGAGAAACCCTTGTATATATTATCAAAATAGTGATACCTCTAATATTAATGTGTGTACTACATTTATTTTGTTACACAGTATATTATGCATATAATCAATGAGTTATCGCCAGAGACCGCCTCCATGGTGTGGTGGATAAAGCATCTCATTTATAGTAGAGCGTCAGCCTGGAGAGTGGAAGGTAAGGTGTTCCATCCTCAGCTGCGTCATGCCAGAAGATGTTAAAAGAATGTACTTGTTGTTACCCTGCCTGGAGCTCGGCATTAAGGGGATAAAACAAGGACTGGTCGGCTTGGAGTCAGTATGCTGTGTCTGAGTGGGGTATCTATGCTAAATGGCATGGTATCTCAGTGGACTAGCGCTATTTAACGGACATTGGTCTGGACTAGTAAACACACACACACACACACACACACACACACACACACACACACACACACACACACACACACACTCACTCACTCACTCACTCACACACACTCACACACAAACACACACACACAAACATATTCACACACGCAGACAAACATTCACGTCGCTATTTAACTGCAATAATCTTGAACGCGACGTTGAGACCCATTTCACCTCACCTCATTTATCACCAGACTTATATCAACCGGTTGAAAAAAATACCCCGACTAATAACATTAACCCAGACGAGAAATGCATGTGTATACCATTATCTGCTTGTAGGTTTTATTAACGACATCAATCAGTGTACATTTTGCGGTGGTGTTGCGTCGACGCAGACCGTTATGGTAATCCCCGCGAGAATAATTACTGTGCGCGTATTGATACACATCTATCACACGCACCTGTATGGAAATGTAATGACGCGTTGGAAATAGTACTGAATGTGTCCAGTCAGCGATTATTTTGTAAATGAAAAGGTGTGAGTATTGTTTTACGCCGCTTTTAGCAATATTCCAGCAATATCACGGCGGGGGACACCAGAAATGGGCTTCACACATTGTACCCATATCAGGAATAGAACCCGGGTCTTCGGCGTGACGAGCGAACGCTTTAACCACTAGGCTACCCGACCGCCCCTCGATTGACATCATGAGCATCGATCCAATTGAGATACGATAACATGCATCAACCAAGTCAGTAAGACTGACCACCCGACCCTGTTAGTCGTCTTCCGACAAACATTGTCGTCTTTACCTTGAAAGACCTATTCTACCCCGGATCTTCACGGGTAGTAGCAGTAGTAGTAGTAGTAGTAGTAGTAGGAGGAGGAGTAGTAGTAGTAGTACCTGTAGTAGTAAATGCAGTATCAGCAGTAACTATCGTTAATAGTGGCAACAGGAGTAGTTATAAATGCGGAAGTAGTGTCATTGTGATTATGGCAAAGGAAGTACTATTCATCCAAACATGCGACACGACAGGAAAAGTTACTCTCCGGAATGAATCAGCTGACAAGCGATGACACTCTGTTTCTAAAAACGAGCCGGTTTTCTGCTCGGGAACAGTGCAAGTGGTAATAAAGCGACAGTCAAAGCCCCTCAAACAGGTCGGGGGCCATAAACCCGGGTTTCGGCGTGACGAACGAACGCTTTAACCACTAGGCTACCCGTACCGCCCCTGTATCACCGTAGCAGTTTATGATATCCGAAATAACATAGAGACATATCTCAGACTGGCCCAGGCAGAAATTTCCTACTACTTGTCATTTTATGTCCCGAAAACAGTCATCAGAGCCTTAGACCTGTTGTTAGACTGTGATCTTGAAAGAACTTTCTTACAAATAAATAGGGTCACGATTGGCCCGGTTGTCTGAGACAGATTTGCGCCTCTTAGGCGTAACGGATACCTATGATCGTGGGTTCGAATCCCAGTTTCCCCGATTCTGGTCCTAGGTTTGTCAGCACCATACCCGTGCTCGTTGGATTCACCAAAGTGGTAAAAGTCTGAGACCTGTATCACTTCGGGCTTTTCTCCTGTCACGCTGTGATATAACTCAAATCGGCTTTTCACCAAACTCACTCACTCTTACAAATAAATGGTTTAACTTTTTAAAATAAAGTTTCAGCACAAACAACGGTTTGATGAGACAGAACTCAGTCGCTGTCTCGGATATCCGTGAGGGCCATTGTCGCAGCTGAAGTAGCGCTCTCTCCAGTTCCGGTTTGAAAATCCCCGGATGCCTTCTCCCAAGAAAACTGACAAGTCTTCCGGTTGACAGCTAATCACGTGTCACACGCAGCTGACATGCGCAGTGTGACAGGTACACCGGCCTCTGTTAACGGACATTGTAACTGGCCCATCAAGAAGTGCCATAGATAGCAGTTATATGATTAATAGCATTGTTAACAAGAAATGAAGGATAGCTCAGTCTTACTCATCACCGCTGCAATCGGGCTCTTTCCAACGAAGATTTCAAACAGCGTCATACGACTCCTCCTCAAAAGCTGTTTGATCAAAGTTACCACAAGCCATGCCTTAGTTGAGATTTCAAAACGTTTTATGGCAGTCAAGGGAGGACATTTCCAACTTTGACGCATCAGTAGATGCAATTTCTTATTTTAACTGGTACCATCCGTTCATCTGGTTTTGTTTAGGTGAACAATTGCCTTTCCTTTGCATGTGTTTGCTGACTTTGGCGATGCTCACCTTTTTGCGAACACCTTGTATCATCACTATTTGGTAGTGATTCAAAGACACGTGTATATATACACTTATGGTCAATTGCGCACATTGGACTCTGCTTTCTTCTGTTTACGGAAGGTTTCGTCACCAATATACATGTATATGATTATGGCAAGGGTTTTGTCGCTTTTATTTATTTATTTTTATTATTTATGTATCATGGAAAGGGTTTAGTTGCTCATATATTATTTGTTATATGGGTATCTCTGATAGCCAATTGCTTCCTGGATCTTCATTCGCATAACCGACGACTGCTATTAATTAACATGAATTAAGCACAAAAACATGAGGAAATGACACCGTCCGCGTCATACGGGGTCTAGAGCTGTGGCGTACGTGACACAACCGGAAGTCATTTTATACATGTCTTATTACCAGGTAGCGTCTTCGTTGTTTGCCGACATTATGTAATTGTACTGATTGGCTGTCTGTTGTTACAAGCTGGGTTCACGTGCACTCGTTAAAGCGGTCAGACTACATAAACCTATTTCCGGGTGTTTACTCAACCTGGGGTGTGGGTGGATTATCATAGTGATTACAGCATGTGTTATTTATATGATTTGTAATATGGTGAGGTGAAATCAACGTTGCGTTCAAGATTATTGTACGATAATGTGTGTGTGTGTGTGTGTGTGTGTGTGTGTGTGTGTGTGCGTGCGTGCGGGCGGGCGCGTTTGTATTTGTGTGTGTAAGTGTCTGCGTGTGCGCGCGCGTGTGTGCGTTTGTGTGGATGGGTGCGTGCGCACTTGCGCGCGTGCGTGCGTGCGTGTGGTTACTTGTGTTATTCTAGTTTGAACTTATGGCGGTTAACGCTAACCCACTGAGGGGCGGTCGGGTAGCCTAGTGGTTAAAGTGATCGCTCGTCACGCCGAAGACCCGGGTTCGATTCCCGACATGGGTACAATGTGTGAAGCCCATTTCTGGTGTCCCCCGCCGCGATATTGCTGGAATATTGCTAAAAGCGGCGTAAAACCATACTCACTCACTAACTCACTCACTCACTCACTCACTCACTCACTGTGGGCTTCACACATTGTACCCATGTCGGGAATCGAACCCGGGTCTTCGGCGTGACGAGCGAACGCTTTAACCACCAGGCTACCCGACCGCCCCGGCTATAATCGAAACCAACAAGAAATGGTTATATGATACGGGTATCAGTTTGCTGTGTTTCGAGGGTTGTTTTCAGCATATAGCAACGTTTTCATAACAATTGTAATTTTTTTGTCAACTCCAATTGTCATGTGTATAGTTCCTTTTGCACGACCGTTTATTCGTGATATAGATTGAATAGTATGACTGCGGCGGAAAACAACAAACATTCGGCTCTTCAACCACGCGTTAGTAACGTTTACGCAATATCTGCACCATGTTAATGTTTGATTCATAAAATTTGGACGTCATCCAATCAACATTTTCGAGTCAAAATGAAAACGGGCCATTTTTTACAGGATAGATTATGACTTTATATATTTTCAAAGGTGGATCTCATTCCTGAAATAAATACCCCCACCCCTGTAAGGATAATGCCACAGCCTTTTTGTTGATAATCAGAGCCCACCATCGGTCCCGTTCCGCGAAACATGCTAAACCGTTTCTTGTGTCAGATCGCGCTAATCCGTCTGATCGTGAATTACTTTCTGATATCGTTCCAGTCTGTCTTTGATATCACCGTTTCTAACAGGCCATACCTCACCTGGCCACGCGGTATTCTTTGTTCTTTGTAAGTTTGCCAATCAGAGATCAAAGAAGGTAACAATGGTCCTAATTATCGGTAGATATGTTACCTACACAAGGGGATACTGCAGTACAGCCTCCCAGCAAAGTATAATAAACAACTCGGGAAGAATATACGCCAGTCAAAGGTCACAGATTTCTCTGGAGTTTTTAGGAGCTATCTTTAACCGATAAACTCCAGATATAAAGTCTTTGGTCTCTTGTGACAATCGCAGAGCAGAGAGTAGCGGGTACGTGTTAATTTCTTTATCAGACGTCCCGACATGCAAGGTAGCGAGCGTGGCACGGCGTACGCTTAACAACCAGGAGCCTACAGTCATCCGTTGAATTCATTAATCTGGACACAGCAATGAAGTATTGTGGGAACAGTCCGCTCCCATATTTACCAGGCAAATTAGAGATTACCTGAGTCAAAACACGACAGCGTAGATCCAGGGATTGTTGAGTTGGACTCAGATGAGTTGGGTTCTGTTGTATGGACATTGGACTCCCGGCGGGACGGTCTCGCATGCGTCAGTTCCCCCGATGGCAGTTTTATTGATCTTTGCACAAAAATACGTCAATTAGTTCTTTAATGCTACTTGAGGAACTGAATATTGGTTTTTATAGGGGAGAAAAACAGCACGCGAGGAAAAAGTCAATTGGGTGAATGTTTTACATTGTAAAAGATTTTACAATACGTCTTTCAGTGTAAGGAGAATCTATGTACCACGGTGCATAAATCACATTTTACTCCAGGTGATTATGAGAGTAATAGTGCCATCAAAATGATAACTCTCAAAACATCTATTGTAATAAGTGTTTAGACTTAAACGTGCCCTTAGGCCACATATCTGAATTTGGTTGGAAGATATAAAATATAAATGAATCAATTTTGTATATAATTATTGTTGTTCGTTTCTACCGTCATCCCGTCTGTCTGTTAATCCGTTACATTGTACTGCCCATATGACTGGCGGCGTTGTACTGATTCCAAAGGGGAAAATCACCCACAAGCACCAAAACAAAATACAGACGGGGCCCAGTCTAAATGAACTGCTTTCTGAACCACGGGATCGGCCATTTTATTTCCTGCAAATGACCTTTTGCAAACCGCAAAAATGACCCCCCCCCGAAAAAAAGATTAAAAAATATATATATAAAATAATAATATTTTTTATATTATTATTATAAATAAATAAATAAAATAAATAAAATAAATAAAATAAATAAAATAAATAAATAAATATAAACACAAATACAACAAATAAAAACAACAACATCAAAACAAACAAGCAAACAAAAAAGTAAAAGTGGACATATACTTATAAGCATAGGAATATAGTGAAATAAATATATTATTGTTGTAAAAAGGATGCAAGAAATGTATATCATTTTGCAATACAAAACCCCTACCTGTATTGCTTAAAACGCTACGTATGAATTACGTCGATTAAGCAAACATAGCTTATCTCCACAGATCACAGAAAAGTAGTCCGGCCCGGGAACTTGCAGACACTCACTCCAGCTATAGTGGAGCAGTTATTAATTGAATAGATTAGTGCTACTCTAATGCTATGTTTATCATTGCCAGGACATGCGGCTACTCATAGTAGCGTCGTACAGACTTAAAGGACCACGACAATACAAGGCAATCACGCCATTACCTAGTACACGGATACGGCATCTAACTAAATGCACTTTCCTTGTTAACCCGAGCGAGAGGGTCACACCAAGAATGTGAAGTATATACTAATGTGTAAACGAAGACTTGGTGCATGGGTATGAGATTACTATGACGTTACTTGGCTGATGAGGAATTCATCACCAGGAGACTGATTGGTGAGGGAACGTCTGTTGGCTTTCTGAACGAGGGTCATGATTGCTGTATAGTGGGTGACCTTTTGAAAGACGTGTTTATGAATCTTAAAAAGTGAAATGTTTGTTGAGCAAGCTGGATAAGGAAGATGTAATGACGGGACGGTGTCCAGAACGTCTGTCTTGGTTTGAAAAATGAGTCGGGGTGTTACATCAAGTTTAAGAGGTCAATATGCTCACCGCCAAGAGAAACACGAAGCATAGTTTGTTTGTTTTTTTAACGCCGCAATCAGCAATAGTCCAGCTATATGACGACGGTCTGTAAATAATCGAGTCTGGACCAGACAATCCAGTGATTGACATCATGAGCATCGATCCACGCAATAGGAATACAATGACATGCATCAACTAAGTCAGCGAGCCTGGCCACCCGATCCCGTTAGTCGCCTCTTACGACAAGTGAGTGAATGAATATTGCTTAACGCCGCATCAGCAATTTTGCAGCTATTCGCGGCGATCTTACGACAAGAAACATATATATATGTATGTACATTAGGAAGTAATGTTTCCAATGTGTACCACTTAATGACAAAACTAACAATAAGTTAAGTGTTACCACAGTGTCTTTATTCTTATTACGATATGCAGCACGTGATTTCCAAACTTTACACGCTAATCCTGCATGAACCAAATGGTGCATCTTGATTCATAGATCTATGGCATGACATGTGATGCGTTCATTGACATTGGTTCACACACCATAACAGAATGTTCGTTTGTGTATCGAACCAAATATGTATGGTATTCGCTTTCTGTGGCGGTGAGTGTAGTTTGTACTGATGTGTGATGCAGCAATACCGGAGACGTCTACAGGAAGTAGTAGAAGTGGTGGTGGTGGGGTAGACGTGTATACGACGTAGTAGAAGTAGTGGTGATGCGGTAGACGTCTATTGGTCGTAGTAGTGATGATGGGTAGACGTCTATAGGACGTAGTAGAAGTAGTGGTGATGCGGTAGACGTCTATTGGTCGTAGTAGTGATGATGGGTAGACGTCTATAGGACGTAGTAGAAGTAGTGGTGAGGGGTTAGACGTCAATAGGATGTAGTAGTGATAATAAGGTAGACGTCTGCAGGACGTAGTAGAAGTAGTGATGATGGGGTAGACGTCTACAGGACGTAGTAGAAGTAGTGATGATGGGTTAGACGTCTACAGGACGTAGTAGAAGTAGTGATAATGGGGTAGACGTCTACAGGACGTAGCAGAAGTAGTGGTGATGGGTTAGACGTCAATAGGACGTAGTAGAAGTAGTGATGATGGGTTAGACGTCTACAGGACGTAGTAGAAATAGTGGTGATGAGGTAGACGTCTATAGGACGTAGTAGAAGTAGTGGTGATGAGGTAGACGTCTATAGGACGTAGTAGAAGTAGTGGTGATGAGGTAGACGTCTATAGGACGTAGTAGAAGGAGCCATTTTTGGTCATCTCTTACAACAGTGCCATGTAAAACCTGGGCAAACCATTCAGATTGTGGCTAGGGGAACTGTATAGACCAGCGTTGTGTTCTGGATGACGTTAATAGACCGTTACCAAGGTGCCCAAGAAGGATATCGTCATCCACACACCTTGGGGGGTGTTTTATAAAGGCTTTGTGTTCAGTTTGAATCGTGTCCAATCGCAGGGAGGCAGATGTAACAGCAAGCTGGCACAAGGTGACTGAGGACAGTGCACGGCACACGTGGTCAGTGGTGTGGTATCTGGGGGACATTTCACATACACTGATTATGCTTATGGTGTCTGCATGTTGTTTATACACTACTCAACTTTTGATAAAGATATTGTTTATAATATGAAAATTATTGGCCCATACCTTTGCAAAATGTGAGTGGAGTAGAATAACACGTATATTTATTAGAGACAAATGCAATTTCAAAAATTGACCGGTGTGCACACTATGTAAATCTGCGTATTTACGCAAAGTGGGAACACCGGTTTTTTGCTTAAACCTCCATAAACGCAAAACTATATTGAAGTCAAATATTATAAATAAATAATCATTATAAAAAAACAAGTTAACAATAATAACTTCACAGACTTCACACACACAAAACTGTTGACAGCGAAACGAAATCAGCGCATCGTTCAGTCGAGCCATGCGTACTCTCTTACCAACTCAATAGTCTGTAGAGGGTGCGGCCTAATGCTTATTTAGCTTTTAGGAATTATCAGATAGTAAAGAATAACTTACGATTTATTATTACGCGTTGAATGTGTATACAATAAAAATATAGGCCTCTGTCTTCATTGATACTATAGCTTCTTAAATGTCATTTATAGACATATTAGTGAGTGAGTGAGTATGGTTTTACGCCGCTTTTAGCAATATTCCAGCAATATCACGGCGGGGGACACCAGAAATGGGCTTCACACATTGTACCCATGTCGGGAATCGAACCCGGGTCTTCGGCGTGGCGAGCGAACTCTTTAACCACTGAGCTACCCGACCGCCCCTATAGACATATCAACATTGATTACTATTACTAGTTTACGAAATTAATAAGAACTATAGTCATTTCAGCCATCGTTTAAAATAATTCTTCCAAACAATGACCACAGATGACACGACTCCAGCTGACCCTTTCGGGCTTAATATATAATTACAACGTATGTGGTAAATGTATTTCAGTTGTCTGTAGAGGGTGCGGCCTAATGCTTATTTAGCTTTTAGGAATTATCAGATAGTAAAGAATAACTTACGATTTACTATGAATGTGTATACAATAAAAATATAGGCCTCTGTCTTCATTGATACTATAGCTTCTTAAATGTCACTTATAGATATATTAGTGAGTGAGTATGGTTTTACGCCGCTTTTAGCAATATTCCAGCAATATCACTTAATATATAATTACTACGTATGTGGTAAATGTATTTTAAATAATATATTTGTTCATTTGTTTGTTTCTTTGTTTAACGCCGCAATCAGCAATAATCCTGCTACTTGACGGTGGTTTGTAAATAATCGAGTCTGGACCAGACAATCCAGTGATTGACATCATGAGCATCGATCCACGCAATTGGGATCGATGACATGCATTTGTCAAGTCAGAGAGCCTGACCACCCGATCCCGTTAGTCGCCTCTTACGACAGTCATAGTAGGGCATGTTCAACAAAGTGAAACTATCAATATGTGATTACATTGCTGAGAAACATACACTGTATCATAAAACATAAATGTTTGCCTTAGCGTATGTTCCTTATTTACTTTCCGTCAGTATATATCCCTGTCGCAAGTCACCGAAGTAATTATTTGAACATAACATATTGATGAGAAGTCTTTTAAATGCACTATATCCATTGAGTTCATTTTTAATTATGTAACTGTATCACGTCCGAAACCCAAGACACATTATTGTTCAGTGTTAACAACGTATCAAATGATTTAAAACAGTTAACAGAAGATAAAATTGCCATTATTTCATAACAAATTGAAATTGATGTAACGTAACTAAAATGGTTGAGTATATACAACCAAATTGTATTTCCCTAGCCATGTCGAATGACATAAAGAAATTCTATGAAAAAAAGGAGAGAAAAAACGTTTCCTAAGCTCTATTAACAAACAATAAATCTAAATTCGCAGCAGGTGGGGCAATAAGACATCCAAATACTTCGAATTGTATCATGGATTAAAGATACATGTTTACCAATGCATTTATCACTGTATTCAAACAACGCATTCTTGTGAAGTGTAATTTATGTGGACGGGTTGACAACGCGTATTATTGTTATGACGTAATATGCCAAACACTGACTGACGACAATACTCCGCCATCTTGTTATCCTCGGGGTACTCGGGGCACTTCGCCTGATTGGCAGATTTAGGGGAGGATATGGATGTAATATAAAACAATTAACTTATAATAAAGATGGGACAGGACAGTGTAATTACTAGACTATGTCCACAGATGTCATTTGGCTAATCTTGCAAAGACTTGTTACGTCATTCCACTGTCATGGCCGCTCATCTTGGCTTTCAGATAAGGGTTGTGACAATTACCTGGGATTTGGATACAAATTTATGTGCGTGTGGTCTCAGGCGAGGTTAATTAACGCTGGTTGGGGAAGGGAAAATACACTAGTCGAAAAACAAACACTTAGAGAGCGGTTAAAAAGTGATAAAAATATCTTTTAAACAAAACCCACCAATCTGAATATCTTTCGGTATCCCGATCCGTTATTGATAATGCACACTATTGTATAATAATTCTAAACTAAATCATATTTCAAAACGATCGCAGTAAATTATATAAACTGTTAACGCTTAAAACATCCAGTTATGTCGGTCTGGTAAAATCATACATACAAATAACATATATTTCATTCTAATATAAATTCCTCCATTTTTAAACTCGAGCAAATACACGTGTAAGATAAACAAACACAAAGAAAGAGGTAAAGAATCAAAGAAAGGATATTATTTCGACATATTTCACAACATCTGTTGAATTTGATATATATTATGTACGTTTATAATAACAGCTTGATGTATTTATATAAATATCATACAAATTTAAATGTCATTCTAAATTCCTGCAGTTTCTGATGCGAACACCTGCAGAGATATGCGGAACTGCATGTGAAAATCTCCTTATGCAAGCATTGCTAATAAAACTCCCTTTCGATCTAATATCGATTTGGTGTGAAGGCAATTCATAAGAAATCAATTTTGGACAGCTATAATTTTGTGACATATATATTAGGTAAATAAACTACCCGCCTCCTTTCCAGACGTCCGGGAATAGTATTTAAACTCTCTCCCCCACAGACCTGTCTGTTTTCATTGATAGCTACGCCATAGGTTGTACATGAAATGCCGGTTTATTATCCGGGTCTTCTATGATCAGACATGGTACGGTGTCGTTTCCTTTCAAGCAGGTATGCGTCGGAATATAGGGTGTTGTCGAATATACCTGTACATAGCACGTGCATGGTAATTAAAAACTAATTTGACCACCAACATTCGTCCACATGCGTCTACCGGTAGCTAGGCCACGCGGATGTCATGTTTAGATATTTCACGCACCTGGGAACTGTTCAACCCGCACTTTGATGTTACCTATCCATTGTCTGTTTTACCCCAATATTCAATACGGCCCCTCCCTGAGGATAAATAACTGGATGGCCCGACTGTAGGTGTCGTCTGCTCGTGACGGGGAAACTTGTAACAATCTGAACGGAGGTGTTTGTGTTGATGGGGCACATAAGCCTATCCCTTACGTCGGAGGCAGCTAGACATTGTCTAAATTGAATGTGCAAATATAATATATGCAGTATTCTTCTGTCTTAATGATAATGATAAATCTAAGGGGGGGTGGGGGATATATACGGGACCAAAAAATGCTTAGCAAATTATGAGGATTCGAGCATTGATCTTTTGCCAGCTGAGCGAACCCGGTAACTACTTAAGTAGCTTAACGACGCACCTCCATCTATAGATACTGATAAACGCTTTAGATGACTATATAGGTGTAGAGAACAAAGCTATCTTTCACGTCAACGTCAAGTATTTTATCAAAGCATGTTTGCTTTCATAATATGCCCAAGAATTCTTTGAGGGAGTTTAAAAATTGGTTTCAACTCAATCGTATAATCGTCTTCGCAAAGTTATCGCAAACTCGATAATACACCATACCATAATATGATTGAAAAATTATCATCTCCCCTACCCTGCTCGGTCTGATGACCGCATTAACCCCTTACCTTCCCACAATGGCCACGTTAAAACTAATTGTAGCATGCTTCAGGGGACTTCGACAGTTTTTTCACTCTGTGAATCACGCGAATAGTCCCCTCTTCGTGGGAAACACAAATCAGTATGTACGAGTTGAGCAACACACTGTTACCTATTGATTTGAAATGAAGCTTACAGTAATTCGAAAATCAATGTTCAAATACGGCGCCTTTAAGGTAGCATGTTCAGCGGATTGTGAACATGTGTTTGGGATTTATATTAATCTGTATAAAGCTAGATTCTCGCTGTTTTCCCCAGTCTTCTTGTCTGTATTGATTATGAACGAAGTGTAAGAAGCGCCCGCCCGGCCGAAAGCACCTCAAGTCGATATCGTTTACTGAGACGCGTGCTCGCGGTGCACAGATGGGAGAAGTGATTCAGTGGCGTTTTTAACATTTAGAGCCAATTTTGCTACATGTAACGACGGTATGTATGGCTGTGTGGTAGTTGCGCGATCTTGAACGATTGTTGGTCCCGTTCTGCGCGTCCGTGAGAAGTTAACGTTTACGCAGACACACCCAGCTCGCTGTTGTGTGTGCCTATTATTCGTTTCGTTCGTTCGTTCGTTCATTCGTTCGCTAGCTCGCTCGCTCGTGGGTGGGTGGGTGGGTGAGTGAGTGAGTGAGTGAGTGAGTGAGTGAGTGAGTGAGTGAGTGAGTGAGTGGGGTTTACGTCTCTTTCCACACAGTGCAGACACCAAGAATAGACTGCACAAGTTGTACCCATGTTGGGAATAGAACCCGGGACTGCGGCGTGATGGGTGCGCGCAGTATCCGCTGAGCTCCAGCAGTTCCGTGTATGTTCATACTTATATAATCTCTCGTACAGACCCTAAAACAAATATATCCAATGAAGCCCATGCAAGTCTATGATTGTTAAGTCTAGATTAGTGCAGTTTCAGAAAATGAAGAGAGGCCCTGGGATTATTTTTAATATATTTTATTAAGATAATTTAGCAACTGTGATTAACATTTCAGAGACTAGATGTAAGTCTAATACTGATATTGTACTTATGCTACTATAAATTCAACTGTTTGTTTTAAGATTTTAGACATAAGCACCCTCCACCCCTTGCTCCCCCCCCCCCCCCCCCCCCCCCCCCCCCACCCCCCTCTTCCGCCCCGACTACAACTAACATATAGTCTGTTAAATCTTAAAACACGCAATACATTTCACTCCTTTTCCATTTTCTAATGCAGATTCCATGTGTAATAGCGAGAGCTAACTAGACTTGGTTTTGGTTTCATAAAATTCATATACTTAACAAACAAAAATCTTAGGGGTCATGAAATAAGTGTATCTGCTGTACACGTTGATAGAAACTCAGTCTTCACGGCATAAATATATTCCCAAAATATTTACCGCTAACCAAAGGTCTGAGGACATCCCATTACGGGATATATTCCACAGAATGGTGCTTGTCTGTCCGTCCCCTTGTACTATCTGCACGTGGGAGCAGCATCGCGTACTGTATCAAACGTTGTTGAAGGTACCTGATGTTACGGAGAATCAGAATAGACGCTGACATTCAGACGAACTTTTAACCTATAAACTAAATTAAATATTAACTCAACCAGCCCATATACCACAAAAAATTGCCCATGAATACCACGAAGTGTGCATAAGATTAAACCCTACCAGCTGAAATGTTATTTCTATATATAATGAACAGGGTATATGTCTGTGAATAACACATACGTTATTTATACAGCAATGTGAGCATCATGCCTCTAAACTAAAGTTATAGCATGTGTAACGATGGCATGTGTTTCTTTGTAACAATAGTGAGTGAGTGAGTGAGTATGGTTTTACGCCGCTTTTAGCAATATTCCAGCAATATCACGGCGGGGGACACCGGAAATGGGCTTCACACGTTGTACCCATGTCGGGAATCGAACGCGGGTCTTCAGCGTGACGAACTAACGCTTTAACCACTAGGCTACCCGACCGCCCCTGTGTAACAATACAACAATAACAACAACGATAATACCTACTACCACTACTACTACTACTACTACTACTACTACTTTGTCATGAATAAGTATTTTCCAACCGTATTCTCATCTCCCTGGGGAATAACACTGTTCCAAAAAGGAACAGACACGTTCCCCGATAATACAGGTTTTATTCCGAAATAACAAATTGCTGACCGAAACGCTTTGTCTTCTAAAGGGAAATAGATTTAGGATCAGAGGATCCCGGTTAGAATTCATCTTCAGCAACCCATACTTGTCCTAAAAGACGAGTAACGGGATCGGGTGGTCAGGCTTGCTGACTTGGTTGATGCATTTCATCGTACCCCAAATGCGTAGATCGATGCTGACGATGTCAATCACTGGATTGTCTGGTTCAGACGCCATTACTTACCTTCCGCCGCCAAATAGCTGGAATATTGCTGAGTGCGGCGTTAAACAACAAACAAACAAACCAGTCCAATGTGATACATACGTAGCGGACATACTTCTAAACCAATCTGTATATTCATCACTACATGTTGTTCATGTATACACACATTCTCAGTGAATGGCTGCATGTCGTGTATTTATGCTCACACTATCGACCCCTCGTTGTTTATCCTTTCCCCGTCGGAGACATTGCTCTGCGACAATACCTAGCAGGGAGCCTCCTTATTGAGGGTTTGCACACGAAGCCCGGGGAGATGATATCGATAGATAACGTGATCGCTTTGACCAGTTGTCCGTATTGCACGGGATACGGAATAAACAGGGTAGGTTAGAATAAGCTATCGTCGCATGGTTTGTTTTTATTGTAGCGAGTGATAAAAGTTAAACGATTCCATGACAGAGACGGACGTCACATTTGATGTTTTGGTAGGCTTTTTGTAGTATTTACATTTAGTCTATGAAATCTTATATTACACAATACCCTTCTTGACCCTAAAATTAAACAAATAATTTTCCCGATGCTGATTTCATGTGGAATAGAGCTAGCTAGAGCTGGCTAGACTTGCTTTTGTATACATATCTAGATTGGGTTTTTTTGTTTTGTATTTTCATAAAATAAATATATTCCTCAGTCATGGTGCAGGACTATATGGTCCGACTAGACTTCAAATATTAAGAAAATAAAAATATACGAGCAAATGGAACATCTTGTGGGAAGGAAACACGTGTCATTATGTTCCATTTTACTCGTGTCGCCAACCAAAAAAACTAGAAAGTTTTTATGTGTATATTTAGAGACCAGTCGCGTCTCCCCGACAGTAAGTACTCCTATCAAACCGTCTGTGTGTCTGCACGTGTCCCGCTAGTATAGCCAAGATGACATATTTCAATATCCTAGTGGTTCCACACCTGCTGAGAAGTTAGCAAGATGTCGCGATTTTACCAGATATAAATAAATAAGTAGCGAAGTGTCCAAGCCATTGTCACCGCGGGGGCCTTATCTTTAATAACACAGAAAGTGTGCAGCCTGAAGCAGTCAGTTCCCGATATGAATTCAAAGCTTACATTAGCTGTCATTCATAGCTCGCGACCAACATGGGCGATCCTACACACGTCGTACAGTTAGATGCCTAGCCGTTGTTCAATTATTGTAGAACCAGCACCACGTGAAATCCCCTCTCAAACAACCGATTTGGTGCGCAACAATATTAGGACCGTACCATTATCGCTGCGAACAGGCGCGAAGGTTGTACCCCCTTCGACACAATGCATTCGCCCATGGTGTAGTGCGAGATTGTAGTACTACCAACTTCAGTGTGTAGGGAAGGTCTACTATGAAAGCATGCATGGATGTGGCCGGGAGTGGATTGTTTCTACCTTAAAGGCATAAGTCTGATCTATGATTCCTTGGCTGATTTTAAGCGAGTAAACTTGGCCGATTAAACCGGTTGTTAGTGTTGTGAACAATCGGCCCTCAAGGTACAAAATAGAGCGAGCGACGGCTGATCGCGCTTTGCTTGTGAGAGCTGTTAAAGGGGCAAGTGATGTGCTGGGTCGGCGTTATGCAGGATTTACCTTGGACCTAAACCGTCGTGGATTACGTTATATCTAGCGTAGTTTTGTTTCTTTGCAACCTACCTCATTCTGTGGATTGTGAATGAAAGAATTTTCTCCAAAATGAGCCAGTTTTGGAAAGGTGTGGATTTACCTGTGTTTAACGCAGTTTACCTGTGTTTTCTACTTCTAACGTTGTGTGTTTCGTGGGGGGAGAGCCGATCTTGCCCCCGGGAGTGCTCCTGTCGGAACAAATACATCGACTGCAGCTTCAGAGGACTACTGTATGTTCCTTCGGATATACCTAATGATGTCGAGAAATTGTAAGTCAAACATGCATTATGAAGAGTAGATGGAATGAATGATGGATGAAATATAGTAATATTAGAATTATTTTCAAACTTAACTTTGATAAGTACATTTGAAAGAGCACATTTTTCCCTTTTAAATGATGTACCACACTTATATTATTTCGTATTATTTTAATAAGTTTATGTAAAAACACACAGTACCGCATGCTTTTTTAGTTGACCAGCTTATGAAATCACAATTCAAATTATTACCTTTGACATTTTTTATATCGATGATTACAAGAAATACGAGAGTATCATGTCCCCCAAATTACATGTATAACGGAATTCAGGATCACCTGCGTTTGTATAGTCCGTAATAAGTGACACATATGTAATACTTTAATGTAGGTACAAACGGGACACTAGAAAACGAAAGCATGAATCGTCACGTGGTCGGTCTGTCGTGTTTGGGTATCCACATACTAGGTCAGTTGTAAATTTCAGATAGGCTTCTGTCAACTGAACTGTCAGTCTGTCGTTGTCTATTTCTCAGGGCGCTACACGTTACAGCCGTTCAGAATATGTTCCGACATCAATTTGCGTGTACATAGCGCCTCACCTAGTTGTCAATGTCCCTCCATCACCTTCCAGGGCCCGAGATAATAGAATTTACCTGTAATATAAGCACTAGTATATTTACCCTAGTCATTAAGGTTACTGGGTAGGTAGAGTTTCAAGTATACGTCGCGAACCGATATAATTATGAAATAGACCTGTTGTCGATTTCATTGAGAAATGTATATCTTGATACAACTGTCAACAGCTTAGTCGGATCGAGTTGCCGCATCACAACGTAACATACTTGTAGGTAAAGTAGTTTGAACTATTTGTCTATTCAACAAATGTCATCACCGTCGCTCGTCGCTTTTCCGTGTCGGCCAAACCGTGGCACGAGACGCGTGAGATGTATACAATCCAACAGTCGAAAAATATGCAGGGAGGCCTCTGTTATCTTATGAACGCTTCTGCATGTGTGATTATGTCTGCATGCTTGCCGTGTACACCACACCGCTCGCTTGTATCATTATCCGGTGTCATGCTACATGGCAAAAGTTGCTAAGATCGTCTTTCACGAAGGCATGTACGACACTTCACAATAACGAACAAACGCTGTGATATGCGACACTTTTGCCGTTTATAGGATAATGCATGTCCGCGGAAAGTTCTATATTCAAACATAAATGACTTTCTTACAGCTTAAACAACTGTCTTTTTCTGGAAGGGCGTGTCGCGTTAGTGGTTATTATTTTAAGATTCCGAAACGCTTGATATGTATGTAACCTGGTGAATACTGGTCACTCTAGCTGGTGGTCACTGATTGTGTGCTGCATGGACAGCCCTAATGACGTGTTCTTCGGCGTCGTCATCCCCACCACGGGAACATTGTTACAAGTCATATTCCATCCCTGGAAACAATGTAATATGTACTGTAACTATCGGATGTGTCTTGGTTCCGCCATTATAAACCAAGGATACAAACCATGATATAAACCGCGGATATGAAACATGGATATAAATAATGGATATAAACCTACTTATATGATCGTACCCTATTCTTCCACCTCTACTGACCTCGTAAAATTCATACCTCCATACGCAATAGAGCATTCCTGTAAATGTATTGCTAGACCTAGAGCGTCGTATAAGCGTGCAGCTAAACTTATTCGCTGAACCTATAGCATTCGTATACATGTACAGGTAAACCCAGAACATTCGTATAACTCTATAGCTGAAGCTTTAACCAAGAGCATCCGTATAAATGTATAGTTAAACGAGCATTCGGGGAAATGTATAGCTAAACCTAAAACATTCGTGTAAATCTATAGCTAAACATAAAGTTTTTGTGTAAATGTATAGCTAAACCCAAAGTTTTTGTGTAAATGTATAGCTAAACCCAAAGTTTTTGTGTAAATGTATCAACGCTTAGCCCAGTTATATGGACACGGGGCCATACCAAAAGCCTTTAGCAGACCATATGTTAATCTTAGCAGAGAGCATCGTGTAATGTACAGTTAAATTTAAAGCATTCGTGGAAATGTATAGCTAAACCTAAAGCATCCGTGTAAATCTATAGCTAAGCCTAAAGTTTTTGTGTAACCGTATTGGTAAACCTAAGTTTTTTGTGTGTAAATGTATCAACGCCTAGCCCAATTGTGTGTATACAGAGCTATATCAAAAGCCTTTAGCAGAGCATATGTTAATCTTAGCAGAGAGTATCGTGTAATGTACCGTTAAACTTAGAGCAATCGTGCAAAAGCTGTCATCTAACCCTAAATCGCTCGTCCATGGATCTCAACCAGAGGTTGGTAGGCTAAAACAACGCATTAGGTATATAGATACCGTGTACATGTACATATACCTGGGATATTTGGTATATCTAAACCTACAACAGGTATATCTGAACATAACGGTTAATGTATGTGTATATCTGTTACAAGGAACACTGCCTTGTGCGTGTGTGTATAACCTTGGGCGTCACCATGCACAGCAGTGCTTAACAGAACGTCCACAGCCGAAATACTTACCCCCACTCCATATAACGACCCCACACGGCATCCCACTACCGTTATATCAAGACGTTTTAAAGAGTATTTTCGCTACCTCACACCCAACTGTCAAACAACGCTGTGTGATGTTTTTACGTTTAAAAAACTCTGACGTGGAACGTTCTGCTGGACGATTATAGATGACACCTTGAATAAAACCACATTAAAAAGACCGTGTAACGCAGTAGCTGGTGATGGGTATACCTGATACGTAGAACACCCTTCCCGTAGACGCCTGGTTTTAGTATATATCACTTTCACATCGGTGTAAAGTATTTCCACGGGGGTGTAACAGTTGACAATGTGTGGCGATAAGAGGTCGCTCACTTTAATACTTGACTAGAAGGGGTTACGTTTGAGCCACATTCACCCTGTTATCGATAATCTCAAAGTATATATTTACTTCCCTTAAGAAATTCTTATGCAGTGGCTTACGATGTAGAGTATCTTTGTGACAGGGGTGGTTTGTTGAATTGTTCTTCGGTAAGATACGTATCTCGTTTGTCAGGCTTGGCATGGGTTTGGTCACTGAAACATTCTGACTGGATTTTTGTCATTTTGGTCATTCCTGATATAAGGTTACAAAAGGGAACATTTTTGAGAGATGGGAATTTGGCACAAATTACACGTTTTGTATTTGCTGATTGTGAAGTATGCATTAACACAATGCTATCTCGTTCACTTGTCCTGAAACCCATAACGTTCCGGGTTAGAATTGTCTTCAGCAACCCACGCTTGTCGGAAGAGGCGACTATGCTTGTCGTAAGAGGTGACCAACGGGAACGGGTGGTCAGGCTCGCCGACTTGGTTGATGAATGTCATCGTATCCCCGTTGCGTGGATCGATGCTCATGATGTCAATCACTGGACT
Source organism: Haliotis cracherodii (assembly GCF_022045235.1). NCBI lineage: Eukaryota > Metazoa > Mollusca > Gastropoda > Lepetellida > Haliotidae > Haliotis > Haliotis cracherodii. Next base: position 38,595,647 of record NW_027266343.1, read on the forward strand.
GTCTGGTCCAGACTCGATTATATACAGACCGCCGCCATATAGCTGGAATATTGCTGAGTGCGTTGTTAAACAACAAACAAACAAACCTGTCCCGATCGCCACTAGGGTATCACCAGGAATGGTAAAACGACTTTTACAAGCAAATGCCAGGTAACTATTTTTTGCAAAAACAAACAAAATATCACAGAAAAATATTATATATTCCGTTAACAATAAAGGTATTGGCATATACTACGTGTTTCATAGATTTTCTTTCTTTTAGAGTCAAATCATTCACGACTCTCAAAACATGACAATTTCTCAGTTCAGCTTATGGCAACACCGATCACGTGACTGTCAACTGACATTAACTCTACAAATTAAACATTTAAACGTCGCCTTTTTAATGAAAACCTACACTCAGCTGAAACAGAGCACTCTCAGCTTGAAACGACGTCAAATCTATAAATAATTAAAGACCTCTGTAGCTAATCAAGTTAATTTAATTACTTCATACTCGGCACGCACTAAAACCATACACAATTTGAACCCATCACACGTAGGGGCTTAACGCGGAGCATCCTTATATCAGAGTTTCATCTTCCCTCGTACACTCGAGTAACCAGTGTTACCCTATACGACGCTTAATGGGTTAAGGTGAATTAACCTTATGTTACATACACTAATTACACGCCCAGATTAACGCGAGTTCAATCGCGCTATTTCGAATACCTTATACCAGCAGGCTGGGCTTACGTCGCACGTGTTACGCGAAGTTGCTGCCGATGTAGGGGTCTGCACTTGTCTACCCTCACAACATCGGAAATCAAAGTGTTATGGTTACGGAGTTTATTCTCAGAGGTTACTAACCCGTATCATTGACTTCACTGGAGTATTAACCAAAATTTTGTTGTCGTAATTCAGAATTTTATTGGCCGTCCCAGACTCTTCTATTAGATTGTATTATAATGTCCATATGATTTATCGCATCCATATTATTTTATCGTTTTGAATAAATTTTTGTGATCCGAGACGAATTGGTTTGAGGAGATGGTGTATATTGGATTGGAATTTAGTTTCATGGGTGTGTTTGACATTTTGAGACTGATTTTGCAAACTTATGTACACTTATGGGGTTGATGGTCTTGCGAGCTCGGCCGCGTCATACCAAAAGACGTTAAAATACTCACTCACTCACTCACTCACTCAAACACACGCAGGTTACACGTCGCATGTAAGTGCAATAATCTTGAACGCAACGTTAAACCCCAATTCACCTCACCTCAAAGAGTGTCGTGTTTCAGAATGTCCTTTGTTGAAACTCGATTTTAAAAGAAAGAACAAAAAACAAGGTTGAATATAATAATATGCGCTCCGTGGTCATCACACACTACGATCCGATATAGCGCGTTCTCAACGCGCCACGACTAAATACAGTCACTAAGTGTAGATCGAACCAGAATGTAATGAAATCCCCTTTTGACATGCCACTGAAAAGATTTTTTTTTATCTTTCAAATACCATTTAACAAATCAATTTTAATGAATCCAAAAATAATACGAGATTAAGCAGCTGACTTTTTCAACTGAGCGACTGGTTGAAATATTTTACAAAAAATCTATAGTTTTCACGCAGGCCTGAGCGTTGTCGACGCAACTCTGAAATCGTTGTATCAGCATTATACAGAGAATCTTACTGTACATCATAGAGCCGCCTATAGTCAACATCTTGTTTATGGCGCTCAATCGATACTCCAAATGACGTTCCGACAGACAGCGTGGCACGCTACAAAATTAAACTTAGCTCGTTCATTAAACAACTCAATGAATCAAGCCTATCTTGGATGTTATTAAAACAGACGAACAGGAGAAAACATATCTATGTCACGTGACGTCATAAATCTTTACTTTCGTTTTTTACACGATGTGAGGACAAGGATATTGATACTTAATATTGAATTCCTGTTCTGTAGGACTCCATCCCGCCGTCCTTGTATCCTTGAGTGGCTCTTGACTCAAGCATGGCAGACGTAGATCACGAACAGTGATGTTGTATTAGATAGCATCGGGGAATTTTGTATGAATGAAATAACGTATGCTTTCGGTAGGGCAGGTACGGAAGCCTTTTAGGGCCATTTTTCTTTTTCTTTTCGATACTATCTCGAAATTTCAAGACATTAAGTTAAAATTTCAAGAAACTTAGTTGAAATTTCAAGATACTATCTTAAAATTTCAAGATACTATCTGGAAATTTCAACTTAGTATCTTTAAATTTCAACTTAATATCTTGAAATTTCAACTTCTGTATCTTGACATTTCAAGATAGTATCTAGAAATTTCAACTTCTGTATCTTGAAATTTCAAAATAGTACCTATAAATTTCAACTTCTGTATCTTGAAATTTCAACTTAGTATCGACTTTTTTAAAAAACAAACCAAATGGCCCTAAAAGGCTTCCGTAGGCAGGACATGCTTACCCTTTTCGCGAACACCTGGTGTCATCACTGATTACCAGTGATCCATTCATATAATTTTCATCCTGTTTTACTATTTTCGCCCAATGGAATCTGTTTGGTCGGATAACGGTTATTCTCTGGCGTTGAAGTTTTATATTTAATTAACACAACATATGTGTTGTGTTTTTGAATTATTTTTCAAAATAGTGGATTGGCTACGAAATATGTGTTTCTGTAAGTGGTTGAAGTGTCTGTCGGTAATATGGTTTTCCCTTCTCACCTATTGAGTGATGGCACCAGGTGTTCGTGAATAGGGTAAGCATGTTCTTACACATCAAGCCGCCTCCGTGGTCTTGTGGTAGAGCGTCCACCCGGAGAGCGGAAGGTCCGGGGTTCGATCCCCGGCCGCGTCATACCAAAAGACGTTAAAGAATGGTACTTGTTGTTACCCTGTCTGGCGTTCGTTATTAAGGGTCTAAAACAAGGACTGGTCGGCTCGGAGTCAGTATACTGTGTCTGAGTGGGGTATTCATGTTAAACTGCGGCATGGTATCTCAGTGAGCAAGCACTATAAATCGGCATCAGTCCGGACTACACACACGTGCATGCACGTCGCTATATAAGTGCAATAATCTTGGACGTGACGTTAAACCCAATTTCACCTCACCTCTTACACATCAAGGTGGCGGGGGAAGGTAAAGTGGGGTTATAGTTGCGTCCAGGATTATAGCATATAAATAGCGACGACAATATAACAGCAAGTATCTTTTGAAGACTTTTGGTATGACAAGGTCGGTGATCGAACCACTGACATTAGTCTCTCTGGGCCGACGCTCTATCAACTAGACCACGGTGAGATGGGGTGAAATGGAGCTTAACGACGCTTTCAAAATTGTTGCTTGGGCTTGTGTTTGTGGCTGCGTATACTAGTCTGGGATAATGCCGATTTATAGTGCTAGCTCACTGAGATACAATACCGCAGTTTATCATGAAGACCCCACTCAGACACAGTATACTGACTCGGTGCCGACAGTCCTTGTTTTAACCTCTTATACCGACCGCCAGACAGAGTAACAACAAGTACCATCTTTTAACGTCTTTTGGTATGACGCGACCGGGGATCGAACCCCGAGCAGACGCCCAACCACAAGACCACGGAGGCGCTCACTATGAACGAAAATGACAATAACTGAGAATATCTCAACTACCCAACTCTTCTCAACAACTTAACTCCTAAACTGCTCAACACCCCAACCCCTCAACTCCCCAACTCCCCGCAACCCCTCAGCACCCAAGCTGCTCAACACCTCAACCCCTCAATTCCCAAACTCAGCAACTCAACTACCCAACTTCCTCTCAACATCTTAACCCATAGACTGCTCAACTCCCCAACCCCTCATCTGCTGAACTCCCAACCTCCACTCAATAAATCAACACCCCAAGCCCTGACCTCACTAACCCAACTACCAAACTACTCAACAACTTAACTCCCTAACTCAACTCCCCAACTCAGAGACGTGTTGGAAAGAAAGAGTCTCACGTAGTTTATTTTCTCCTTAAATGTAAACCTCATAAAAGAATCAACAAGACGCCCATATGGAGTTGCGGAATAAGACACTGCATTACGTTCACATCTTACGTCACCGGACCACGTTGTCGAAAGAGCCCCGTGTCTGATGGAGCTGGGCGATGACGCTCACCACCGTCCACAACACTAAATCTCAGCTTGAAAAATCACTGACCTGCATACATGACCCTAGCACGTCAAGATGCAATCTCCAAATGTCCGTTACATAGCGTCTCTAACAGACGCTGAAGATAAGTGCGCCAAACCTTGTCATGCTAAGATTAGAACTCGCGTCTACATGATCAGGACTTGTGTAATCTCCACCGGGACATGTTTCCTTGAAAGTTATCTCCCCTTATCTCGGCCAACAATTACTTTCGCCCCTCATTACAGACTTAACTCTTTAGGTGCGAACGTTATCGCAGTGAACTCCATTTGAATACACCATGTAATGTGTTAGCTGTCTGTATCGGGTACATTAAGCACAAATGTGGCTTTTCTATATCACAGTGACACAATGAAATGCGTACTATTAGGTTGGTCCAAAATGGCTGACATTGCCCAGTTGCACTTAACTCAAGCTGGCATTTTCTAACTGTCTACAATAATCAGTTTGCATGTCGGTGTCATTAAAACCAGCGCTTATCTTCAGACAAAACCAGTCCGCAGTACAGTATATTACGTTTCTTCTGATAACAACAATGGTTATTTTAAAGTGATTTATGAATTAAGAGAATGAAAGGTGTGCAGATTTGCGATGCTCCTATAGCATTTATTAACAATATCACTCGTGTGCTTGCCTTTCCTAAATTATGTTTACTACCTGTGAGCGATGTTATACGTTATTCTCGTATACTACGACTTATCTGAAGCTGTGGACTTTCAATCGATCGTCGATAATGTAAAACTAATTAATAATTATTTAGACCCGTGAAGATCCGGGTGGAGAATAGGTCTTCAGCAACCCAGGCTTGTCGTAAGAGGCGACTAACGGGATCCGGTGGTCAGGCTCGCTGACTTGGTTGATGCATATGGTCGTATCCCAGTTGCGTAGATCGATGCTCATGATTTCAATCACTGGATTGTCTGGATCGAACTCGTTTATTTACAGACCGCCGTCTTATAGCTAGAGTATTGCTGAGTGTGGCGTTAAACTGTAAACAAAAAAACTGTAAAAAAATGTCTTTAAGGTTGTGGTATTACAGTCGATCATCATTAATGTAACACTAATGAATGTTAACTTTGAGGCGTATAATTTACACCGCTTTCCGCGTTACCAGCGTCTGACTGATATGAGACCGCCTCCGTGCTCTAGTGGTAGAGCGTCCACCCGGAGAGCGAAAGGTCCGGGGTTCGATCCCCGGTCGTGACATACCAAAAGACGTTGAAAGATGGTACCTTATTGTTACCCTGTCTGGCGCTCGGCATTAAGGGGCTAAACAAGGACTGGTCAGCTCGGAGTCAGTATACTGTGTCTGAGTGGGGTATTCATGTTAAACTGTGGCATGGTATCTCAGTGTGCTAGCACTATAAATCGGCAACCGTCCAGACTAGTACAAGCAGCCACACAAACACACACACGTACATGCACGTCGCTATATAAGCGCAATAATCTTGGACGCGACGTTAAGCCCCATTTCACCTCCCCTCACCTGACTGATATGAACACCTGTCCTGACTTTGTCAAGTTTTAGATATTGTCATATCAACGTGTTTGTGAAAGTAACTGACAAGAATACAATGACCTACCAAATTGAATTAACAATATTTATTATACGAACATATGTCCCGAGGTGAAACATGTACAATGTCATGAAAATGAAATTTAGTTTAAATTATTTGGTTTTGATTGAGTTTCATTTGGGAGACTGCTATGACGCACACTTCCCCGCGTTCACGTATGCACGGGTGTACATTTCGGTGACCTTTGACCGCATCACACGTGTCCCCAATTGCCGGACATCAGATCTGGACTTTTGTGTATGTTTTTATTTCCGTGTCCAGCCCCTATGAAAAGTTATGGTCAATCAGACTGACCTTTTAAGCTTCCCAGGGACCTTTAGTCCAGTCTGCTATGATTAGAATCTAAAATGTCCCAGGGAATATGGCACTCCATATCAATTGGCTTTGATTTAAGTTGGCTCCAACATCCTAAATCGTAAATTGCAGACCAAGTCAGATTTTTATGGTCAGATGGCCAGAGACTGAAAGACGAACCTCTGTGAAAATTGCCAATTTCACACCAGAAATGAAGTTTGATGGACGCCAAGCCCCCCAAATCTAAGCCGAAGAAATCGGGCGCCGAAACCTATTAGCATAACTGGGAAATCAAATATTATAATATATGTACAAAAACTATACAGTAGCGTCAAAGGAAATATACAGCTTTACACAAGCTCACTAAAACTCTTATTTTTGGCTATACCAAGTGATGATAATATCTCTTTGGCGACGGAGGGAGTTATAATTTAACTTCTCATCGACATTATTTCAGCCATGTAGCAACGAATTTCACCTTGTAATCAACGGCGTGTAACGAATTGCGATCTTAGCGAATTCATTTCGAGGTTCCTCCGAACGTGTTATAGCTCAACTTAAAGGAAGTCGTCGAGCGATGTCCAAAGGAAGTAAGACCTAAATTATCACGTGACCGAAATACGTAACAATGGAAGCTTCTTTGTGCACAGAACATCGGTGTAATAACCCCCTTTGGGATTGTATGTAAATAAATCCCATTTGCCTAAAATAGCACTGTAATGTAAGCCTCGTTTTTCGATAAAGCAGCGCTTGGTAGAAACGATTGATGACTACCTTTAATTGTTTGTATAACAGTAAAGAAAATTATGCACGTGAACTTTGAGGAAAGGTTATGAAGTACAAAAACACCATCTAACAGACAGAATCAGAAGCTATGAAATATGTTCTATCTGCATCGTGTCTATATCACAGTTGACATACTGCCGCGTCGATGTTTGTAACCGAAACTAACATGAATGTAAAAGCCTAACCACGCAATGACCTTTGGCGTAAACACACACTACAGATGTGATTTATGAACTGATCACTTGTAATAATTTACCATTTGACAAGGACAACAGGTATCGATGAGAAAGTGTGAAGCTGATTTATAAGCCCCGTTGTACAATAGACCCCTATTAACCGCGTTGTCTTCTACACGGTTCGAGGACAAAACTGTAATTTTTTTCCGAAAGGTCACAGGACCGTGCAGGGGATATACAGGGATAAACAGACAATTGCTGTAATGGGAGTTTTTTAATCCCTGCACACATCGCCCGAATCGTCCGATCGCATGAATCACCCAGACCAACGATGTATTTTAAGAACATTATTCCCCCAATTTAAACCCGACCAACCCGACTTCATGTGATGAATGAGTATGGTTTTGCACTGCTCAGCATCTTCTCTACCTCATCCGGGCTTGTAATACAAAGAAAGGCCACATATGTGGGAATCGAACCCGGCCTTTCGGCTTGACGACCCAACGCTTTAACCACTAGACTACACACCGCCACTGATTTATGATGAAAACATAAACCCTCACTGTACCATTATTTATTAACTGACATTTTGAATTGCGCAGATGACCTGGCTGTGAAAGTTTTGTTTTCGCTGGAGGCATTTGAACGGTTTTCTTGAAAGACGAGCTAGGAATTCTAGGTCAAGACATCAGTTTTTCCCTATAGTGTGTGAGTTTGGTTGGTTGGTTAGTTTGTTGTTTTACGCCGCACTCAGCAATATTCCAGCTATATGACGGCGGTCTGTAAATAATCGAGTCTGGACCAGACAATCCAGTGATTAATATCATGAGCATCTATCCACGCAATCGGGATCGATGACATGCATCAACCAAGTCAGCGAGCCTGACCACCCGATCCCGTGAGTCGCCTTTTACGACAAGCATAGTCGCCTTTTACGGCAAGCATGGGTTGCTGAAGACCTATTCTACCCCGGATCTTCACGGGTCTAGTGTGTTAGTGCGTCTGTCGACATCTGTGAATCCTAGAGCAGCTCGAAACAACACGTGACCATATATTGGATTTTAATAGAACTAATACACCTAAATCAAGCCTTGATCATACAAACCAGTGATCGATAGCATGAACAACAGTCATGCCATCGGTTTGCGATGCCCACAACCAGCCTTGCCACACGGTGTAACCATCCGATCCTCAATTTAACCTTTTCGCGAACACCTGGTTTTATTAAATTTCCAGTGATCCATTTATACTAATTTCACCGCTACGTTACATTTTCCGCCAAGTGGAATCTGTTTCGCTTGAAAATCGAGACAGGTTGTTCCCGCGCGTGTGTGTGCTTGTTCTAGTCCGGACTAATGCTGGATTTACAGTGCTAGCCCACTGAGATACAATGCCTCAGTTTAACATGGATACCCTACTCAGACGCAGTATACTGACTCCGAACCGACCAGTCCTTGTTTAGCCCCATAATGCCGCGCGCCAGACAGGGTAAGAGCAAGTACCATCTTTTAACGTTGATGTTTTTTCGGGTTATTTATTCATGAAAGACATTCGGGACTTCTACCTAAGGGCAGCATTATATATTGGGTACTTGGGCCCTTCCCTGTCTCAGAAACCCCACGGTAGATGCGGATGCTGTGTGGAAAGATCGCTCTAGGCAACATGTTTGGAGCATGTTATAGGAAACAGATCACAATGTTAAAGTTTCGCGTACATTTGTTCAGTGGAAATGTCAACGTTGACACACATCCCTACCGCCACTCCACTTAGCACTGCAACATCGGATACTGTTAATGTGATTGCGTTCTCCATTGGGCAGAATTACAATGATGACGTTTAAGTACTAAGCGATTAAGATATTCATTTTCAAACGCATAGATAGAACCGATTATACGCCACGAAATACATTTTAAGTTCACACGACTGCAGTTATTGAAGAAGGTTATTGAAGTCTCAGTTTGAAAGTGCAGGAATCTGGAAAATTTTAAAACAGAGAAACTCTTAAGTGTGATTTGTGAGCAGAAGAAAGGAAATGCGTACTACATTAGAGGCTATGGCTCTCGTTCTTGTGAAGTTCGTTTCGGTCACGGGGAATAAGAATTGTAATGGTAATTGTCCCCCCGGGGAAATACGTCGGGAAATGAAGAGATAGAAACGATTCTGGTTCGCTGGTGATTCTGTCCCATAGCAGTAGACTTTAACAAGTCTCTAAGACAATACTTATTAGTTAAATTATAATTTCTAGATTATATAATACCACGTAGTAGCGTCAAGTGTTTTATGAAAAACATAAATTACCCCAAGGCTACAGTAACGGTTACCTGATCCAATAAAGGATCCAGTGATTTCGTAACGGTTTGTCCTTGTCAAATAGACGTTCAGTTGAGCCAACAACGCTTGCCCCGATACAAAAAGGATTTCGAGTGTGCCAATAACGGTAACACTGATCCAGTAAAGGATCCATTGAGCAAATAACGGTAACACTGATCATATAAATGATCCATTGAGCAAATAACGGTAACATTGAACCAATAACGGTAACACCGATCAAATAAAGGATCCATTGAGCCAATAACGGTAACACTGATCAAATAAAGGATCCATTGAGCAAATAACGTTAACACTAATCAATTAAAGGATCCATTGAGCCAATAACGGTAACACCGATCAATTAAACGATCCATTGAGCCAATAACGGTAACACTGATCAAATAAACGATCCATTGAGCAAATAACGATAACACTGATCAAATAAAGGATCTATTGAGCAAATAACGGTTATCCCGATGAAATAAAGGATCCATTGAGCCAGTAACGGTTATCCCGATCAAATACTGATTTCGTTGAATTTCGATTCCAATAAATGTTTTGATGGGTCAGCTGCAGTTGCGCTGATAAAAAAAAGGGTTGCCCTTGTCTAAGACAGTTGCCCTGACGTGGTAAAAATTGTATGATTACTCTGTGATCCCTCAGCGCACGTTCCTCGTAATACCTCCACTAACACACACTGGCTTGCGTCTCAGGGGTCGGTTTCACAAAGCGGTCGTAGCGCTAAAGTGATCGTAACTTCCATACTTTAACATAGAATTACGACTGTTGTAGAGCTATACACAAAAAGTGCATGCTCCCCAAAAATAATTAAAAACTCCTAGGCATTGGTGGGCAGGTGTTAAATGCTGCTTTTTAGTATTTTTTAGTATTTTTCTTAATGCAGTCATGGGTAATTGTTGAAAACAGTATTGAATTGAATGTATTGTATGACGTAACTGATGGTTGTTGGATCAGTAATGGGCGAGTGTGGAGTACAGCAATGGGCGAGTGTGGAGTACAGGAATGGGCGAGTGTGGAGTACAGTAATGGGCGAGTGTGGAGTACAGTAATGGGCGAGTGTGGAGTACAGCAGTGGACGAGTGTGGAGTACAGCAATGGACGAGTGTGGAGTACAGCAATGGGCGAGTGTGGAGTACAGCAATGGGCGAGTGTGGAGTACAGCAATGGACGAGTGTGCAGTACAGTAATGGGCGAGTGTGGAGTACAGCAATGGGCGAGTGTGGAGTACAGCAATGGACGAGTGTGGAGTACAGCAATGTGGAGTACAGCAATGGGCGAGTGTGGAGTACAGCAATGGACGAGTGTGGAGTACAGCAATGGGCGAGTGTGGAGTACAGCAATGGACGAGTGTGGAGTACAGTAATGGGCGAGTGTCGAGTACAGCAATGGGCGAGTGTGGAGTACAGCAATGGGCGAGTGTGGAGTACAGCAAATGGCGAGTGTGGAGTACAGCAATGGGCGAGTGTGGAGTACAGCAATGGGCGAGTGTGGAGTACAGCAATGGGCGAGTGTGGAATGCAGTAATGGGCGAGTGTGGAATGCAGTAATGGGCGAGTGTGGAAATCAGTGTGGTTGTATAATTGTTCTGTTTTCTTCTTCACAGGGATTTACAAGGAAACAACCTGACGGTTATACGAAGATCTGACTTTGAAGGGATGAAGAAACTCAGGATACTGTAAGTCTTGCTACACCATGCACAACCGGTGCTTCCAGTGCAGATTAAACGGTTTAGGAAACGCAAATCTAGGTCATTCCTGCCACCTGCACTGCATGAACATGTTGAAAATAAGATATTTCCGTGGTCCATGCGTGTCGTACTGGATGTGGCGACTATGACAGTACAAAGGTCACACGCCTCTGCTGTATCACGTGCTGGATATGATAGGATGCAGGTCGTTACAGTGTCACTCATAACACTGTTGTTATTTTGACCGTGAAAAGGGTTGTCATTGTTCAAAAGTGAATATCTGAGTGAGATGGTATATCAAATAATTTCTATTTCAAACTATTCTGTAATCGCCACTGTTCATACACTGTGGTTGCATCACCCTTAAGACCGCCTCCGTGGTCTAGTGGTAGAGCGTCCGCCCGGAGAGCGGAAGGTCCGGGGTTTGATCCCCGGCCGCGTCATACCAAAAGACGTTAAAAGATGGTACTTGTTGTTACCCTGTCTGGCGCTCGGCATTAAGGGACTAAAACAAGGACTGGTCGGCTCGGAGTCAGTATTCTGTGTCTGTGTGGGGTATTCATGTTAAACTGAGGCATGGTATCTCAGTGGGCTAGCACTATAAATCGGCATCAGTCCGGACTAGTACAAGCAGCCACACACACACACACACACGTGCATGCACGTCGCTATATAAGTGCAATAATCTTGGACGCGACGTTAAACCCCATTTCACCTCACCTCACCTGCATCACCCTTACGGCAAATCTCCCCCCAAACAGTCACTCTTTGGAACGTTAGCATGGGAAATTTAGGTTAAATCTGAGTTTATTGAAATACATTTCATTTTACGTATGGAAGTTCCCCGTTATCCTTCACACATTAGTTGTGTATAAAAGTTTTCCTTCTTAACAAGAAGGGGGCACGGGTGGCCCAGTCGTTTAAGGCGCCGCGGGCTTCGGGCTTTCCTCCCACATTAAGCTGACACGCCGTGATATAACTGGAATACTGTTAAAAGCGGCGTTAAACCAAACTCACTCACTCTTAACAAGACTTTAAATGTTTTTTGGCAATGCGGATATTATCAAAACGCAATTTAAAAAGTGACTCTTTGCAACGTCAGCATGGGAAATTTAGGTTAAACCAGAGTTTATTAATATACATTTCATTTTACGTAAATAACTCCACCGTTGTCGTTCACACATTTGTTGCGTACAAATATTTTGTTTCTTAACAATACATGTAATGATTTTGCAATGCTAATATTATCCAAACATTATGTAAAAAAAGACATATTTTTAAAAGAAACCGTTAGAATCAAGATGTTATTGTGTAAAATGACGTCGTCACTTATTCGACGTCCTAGACATGGTGATGTCACGATATGCCCCGTAGTCAGGTATTGTCTTCCTAGCAAGTCGCATTGTTCTATTGTCTTCTATCAACTGTAGTATACGCGACAATAAGGAGCCACTTGTAAGGCGATAACACTCCGATAGATGTGAGTTAATGTTATGTTTTCAGCACTCGGATATTGATTAGGGTAGAAGTATGTCAATAGCCTCCAGATACGACACGGGCTTCACGTGCTTCGCGTGAATCCGTCGCTAACTAGGAACGTTGTTTATTGCAGAGATGTCAAAGACCTGTCGCTTGTCTGGGACAGTGAATGCATTATAGTTATTAAAGCTGAATATACTGAGTGAGTGAGTGAGTGAGTGAGTGAGTTTGGTGTTACGCCGCTTTTAGCAATATTCCAGCAATATCATGGCGGGACACCAGAAATGGGCTTCACACATTGTACCCATGTCGGGATTCGAACCCGTGTCTTCGGCGTGACGAGCGAACGCTTTAACCACTAGGCCCCCTGAATATACTGACAAAACGATGATCAATCCCTAACTTGTAAAACAGGACTGTACTTTGGTATAACAACATTTCAATCCGAGAATAATTTCTGAATGTGGTTATTGTGTTTAGTTTTGTTTGTTGTTTAACGCCGCACTCAGCAATATTCCAGCTATGTGACGGCGGTCTGTCGATAATCGAACCTGGACCAGACAATCCAGTGACTAACAACATGAGCATCGATCTACGTATTACTGTGTTAAACAGGAATGTTTTGTGAAGAAGGATTTCTTTAAGATTATCCAATTGTTTGAGGAAATTGTAATACACTGGATCATTACGATACGCTTTCGAAAACTTATATGTTATTTGAGACGTATTTATGTGAGATAATGAGTATGATATATCTCGCAGGACAACTTTTCATCCTCAGTGGTCTATTGTCTTGACCAAAGGGGCGTGGGGTAGCCTAGTGCTTAAAGCGTTGGCTCGACACGCCGAAGACCCGGGTTCGATTCCCCACATGGGTACAAAATGTGAAGCCCATTCTCCCGTGTCCCTCGCCATGATATTGGTGGAATATTGCTAAATGCGACGTAAAACCACACTCGCTCACTCTTGACAATAATGCTCCGTCATATCAACCTCGGAATCATCTTCCCGAGGCAAGGGAGTTAACTGAAACTGGACTTTTATAGTCAGTTAACTCTCTTGCCTCGGGAAGATTGAGTGAGTGAGTTGGGTTTAACGCCGCTTTTAACAGTATTCCAGTTATATCACGGCGTGTCAGCTTAATGTGGGAGGAAAGCCCGAAGTGATGCAGGTCTCTGACGTTTACCACTTCGGTGAAACCCACGAGCACGGGTATGGTGCTGACAAACCTAGAAACATAATCGGGGTGAACCGGGATTCGAACCCACAATCATAGGTTTCTGGCGTGCCCAAGGGACGCAACTCTGCACAGCGAATCGCGGCGCCTCAGACGACTGGGCCACCCGTGCACCTTGCCTCGGGAAGATGCCTCGGAATAAAATGGCATTGACATATATCTCCGATGATATACAGCCTACCATATGTAAAACACCTCATATCAACCAAATGCTGTTGAATGCGTCTAAAAAATATGTTTTTTTCTTCACAGCCAACTATTGGACAACAAGATACGTACAATCGAGAAGGGAGCGTTTGTGAATCTGGTCAGCATGGAGCGCCTGTGAGTAGTTTCTCTTCACATTATACTCCTGTGTATATTCATATCTACTTCAGACGGAGCCAGTCCGCTATCAGATGACGACCCGAGGTCGCCAGCGTCACCCCTACCCCCAGGGTAACGGGTGGGGTGACAGTATTAGCCATACATAGTTCTCGGTGTTGGATTCTACTATCGAATGTTCAGTCAAGCTAAAAACTCAAGCATCTCAAGTAGCTATTTTCCAGACCATCCTGAAGTAGGCATGACAGACAGCTTACTGGTTAGGTTCGCGCCCTCCTCCTGTTCTACAACACCTTTACTCTAAGAACACCAACAAATATACACACTCTGAAACCACGGCTTGGAAGAACATCCCTTGTCTTTCTCACAGTCTCTGAACCATATTCTTTCCCTTCTGCTCAGCCCTTTCTGGAATGCCCTAAGTTAAGTAAGTCTAGATTTTCCTCAGTTTCAGAGACTAAGCATTAGTCTGGAACACCCCATCCTATCCACCAAAGGAACTCTCGCAAAACCACCCACACTTAAACACTAGTAGTGGTTGAGGTTTTACGGCGCTTTGACTAATATTTCAACAAAACATAGGAACATCAATGTTGACATATTAGACTAACACTTAGTCTCTGAAAATAATTAATTTAATAGAAACAAACAACTCCATATATTGAAAAGGATCCCAGTGAGATGGGAGATTCAGAACCTGAACCTGTGGATAATCTAGACTTGCTTCATATAGAGCAAAAGCATATCGTTAAGGGCTAGGTGGAAGGGAAAATAATATGGTTTCGGGACTTCGAGACAGACTTTAAACATCTATGCATTGTGCATTGCTGTGATTCCATTAGCCTTGCTCCAAGGCTGTACTGAAAGAAAAGTCTATGGATGTGTAGTAATTCTATCCTCCTACAGGGAAAGTCTAGATATGTGGACAGTACAAGAACCCCAGTCTCTTATAGGTACAACCTGTTCTTATTATTTACATTATCTAGAAATAATGATTTGCAATGATAAATTATGCCTTAGAGACTTGTGCAAGTCTAGGATTTCATCCACTGCCGTCTTTGCGGTGGCCCGAACACTAGGCTACACAAATCGCCAGAAACACCTCCAGTAAGACCAACAATATCCCCCATCCGCATCTTTCCGACTCGACATAAATACAGCATACGCACACAGACACATACTTTTCAAATTGCATAACAACACGAGTAGAGTATCCGACAACGACATTACAGTCATAAATCTCACATGTCTTTCTAAGAATATTAGAACCCCCATGATGTAATGTAGTTTAAGAGACTGTGTGAGAGTTACCGAGATCTGTCTCCGACTGGCTTGTTGACATTATTAGCGGATATGACTCAGGCTCCTCGATCAGGTCAATGCAGTAAATCCCCAAGTAAATCATGACTCACAGTTCTACCTGAAAATTGATATTTATCCTGAAGACGAAGTATCATAGCTGGAGTACACGAGGCGGACCGCGTGAACAGCTTTAGAAACTCGTTTTCGAGAAGACTAGTCCTAAGGACTAGTGTAAAAGTTATTTCACTCGTCGTTAGAGTTTGAAGCTAGTGCTGCTTGATTTTCTCTGTTTTATTCAGTTAATTGTTTTTGGCAAATTATAAATTATAACCCGCATGTATTACAAGTCTATAAGGACCATCATTGGGTTTTGACTTGCCCTCAGCACAATTTGGTTGTCTCGGGCTTGTGGACAAGCGTGAATTTCGAAGGCTGGTCAACTGAAACTGTAGTGCCCTGTACCTCCAGCCGATGGAGGGAATTTTCAGTGTGTGTGAAACTACTGATAAACCATTGATTAACGCCAGTGTCATCACTGATTTTCAGTGATACATTCATATGATTTTCACCACAATTGTGTCTATTCTCCACTTTCTACAGCCAAGTTAGTCCATATATTTTTGGCAACCGCATACTTAACAATTACCCAAGCACGTTGAACCAAACACTCCTCTTATTCACATGATGATATAAATTCAGAGAAAATATTACTGCACGGCCAAGGCCAACCTGAGCTGCCAATAACATGTGTATACATTTTTTATATACCTGTCAATCAAATCACTGGTCACAACACTTGGCGGTTATCACTGGTAACCTAGTACCTATTAGCCCGGGGGGTCGGGTTATCGGGTAGAAAGTCTATCAGTCAACACCCCGGGGGGACGTGGCCCGTGAAACGTCTCCCCCAGAGGGCGTTTGGTTACCTGTCACTGGGTCGGTAGGTCTGCCTCAGGTTAAAACATCATTTGACAGCTTCTGTTCGCCTCTACCGTTTGCGCATTCCAGAGAGGAACCCAGTGTCCATTGCCACGGACCAATGCCTAGATAATGAATAGGTCATGTTTAGCCGATTAGATAAGCATGATTTGTTGTGTCATTGATATAGCATGATTTTGAAGTGTTGGTGTGGAGAGAAAGCACAGGTAACAATTTCCCAGTAAGGTTTAAAAAATCAAATCTTATCAGGTCAATATTTACTTTAACAAAGTTCGATAATATTTATCAAAGCCAATACGTTTTCAGGTTTTTCTTTGAAAGAGCAATGCTTACCATAACATAATTCATCATTCTGTTGCGCACAGGAAGAACGCGTTTTAAAACCCATTAGGAGCCTTGGGTTATGAAGAAGCGATTCATTTGAACCATTCTCTCAGCTGTAGTGAGCGAACAGTTGCTTGAATGTCATGGCAAACTGTGAATGATGTTATCTACGTGAAATCTCCAGGCTTTGTTTTCTAATAGCCGACTGCCGGAAATGGCTTCAGTTTACAAGCAGTCCGCGAATAAAAGAATGTTTATCTGGGATAGAGAACATGCAATGTTGACCAGAGTTCGCAATGCAAGACGAAATGTGAGCCTATCCTATTCTGAGACGCACACTTTCGCCAAGTCAAACTATCCATAATCAGCTTAGCAATGACCACAACACGGCGGTCAGACAAGGAGACGATAAACATTGCTGAGACCCCCTCTATTCATTGCTCAAGCATTATCAGTGCCCATCGCCACCCAACTCATCCGTTATGCGAAGTATCGGCGACGGGCGCTTGCCAAGCCCGACACCGAGTCCCGTGTACACAGAATATGAATTTGATCATACGTATCTGTCTGTAGGTCGTGTACCGTAGGACCTCCAGTCAGAAGCGTCAACATCTGACCAGGTTCCTTCTTAGCAAAATAAACAGGCGATTGTACTGTTGCTTACTGAAGATGTTTGTGGACGGTTATAACACGTTAGTCGGGGAGGGTTTGATGAATGGGGTTTATGATTGGAGACACGTGATACGGTTTTATTGTTATTGAGAACACTCGTATATTATAAACAGTAAGCACATTTTCACAAGGCTGTTTTAGTTGGTCCATTACTTTATATAGAGCCATTAAGGAAATGTAGTCGACAAGGGCCACTTGCAGTCACGTTTATAACGTGCTGTGTTTCGGTTCACAGGTTTATAACCTCTGATATATACATCGAAGCCCCTTTAATATGGGGGCAGCATTTCTTGCGAATTAGCACTAGATTAAGGAATCTTTAGTACGGAGTAATATTCAGTTGTATTCACATCGACATGGCGAAATCCACTGTGACGTATTTAGATCACATGTTACTTTTGGTCCTCCAGCCTTTTGATATCGCTCGATGCCTTCCTTTACCAGCAGTTGTCTTGAATCCGAGGTCATTGAGGATGGTCAGGCCTGAAGTGCTCTCGGCTTTCGCTTTTTGTGTTTTTTGTCTCCATGGGGGCATTGGTGTTACTGACGTTTGAAGTGATATGCGCTAGTTTATGACGGACATTATATAGCTAATCAAGATGGCGATGTTCACGTCGACGATGGTAACGTTGACGTTATCACAGCAGCTCTGCAAACCTGCCACGAACACACAGAGAGTCACGTTCTACCCAACGATCACTACACGCACATCTGAGTGATAGTATCTATCGAAATGTTTATGTAAAGCTTTGGAAAATCGGAAAATACCCTATCAAACACTAGCCGCCAATGCGCGTTTGACGCCGCCAATTCTGCAGGAACTAGGATGTTTATGACGACCGTGAGCTCCCAGCATGGATCTGAGTCTGCGGTTCTAAGCTAACACAAGATGTGATGATATCTACACGACGAGTCTACACCTAAATGACCCCCCGTCTTCTACAAGTCGAAACTAAAGGCGTTTCTTTAAATGATGGAATTCTTTATTCTAGCCAACGCGCCAACACAAACAAAGGTACGAACCTGATCCTAAATGGCTGAAAGTTTATATGTTGCAGTGGCTGAGCCTCCGCTTCTTCGTCCCGCAACAATCGATAACACACGCATTAGAAGGGAATCTGGAAATAAATATTGCTTCCGACAAAAGGATCATTTTAAAATTATGCCCTTACATCAACTAGGCTTTGTCATCGGAGACTGAAGTTTACAATCAGCTGTATCGGAGGAACCCGACGCGTCCTGAAACACGAAGCGCCCTAATTCTTCATCCCATTGCTGCGATGTGCTGTGTTCTCAAAGAAATAACCCTGAAGGTCTTTTACTGGACTAAAGTTATGGTGTTGTTGTTGGTGGTGGTTTGTTGTTTAATGCAGCACTCAGCAATATTCCAGCTATATGACGGCGGTCTGTAAATAATCGAGTCTGGACCAGACAATCCAGTGATTCATATCATGAGCATCGATCCACGCAATTGGGATCGATGACATGCATCAACCAAGTCAGCGAGCCTGACCACCCGATCCCGTTAGTCGCCTTTTACGACAAGCATAATCACCTTTTATGGCAAGCATGGGTTGCTGAAGACCTATTCTACCCCGGAATCTAAACGGGTCAGTTATGGTGACGTTGACAGCACCGCGTGCCTTCCTGCACTAGCAGACATTAACGTACCATCGAATAACAACACTGGAGGACACTCACTGTCACATGCTAGGATACCATTAGAACACCTTACGGTGTCATCAATTATTATCACTAGAACACTCTACGGTGTCATCAAGTATTATCACTAGAACACTCTACGGTATCCTCAAGTCAGACTCGCACAAGCCTCTAAAGCAATTATCATAAGTTTAAATCATAAGGTCTAGGTTTTGTAAATAATAAGAACAAGTTGTCCCCATAAGAGACTGGAGTCCCTGTACTGTCCACATATCTAGACTTGACTATTAGGAGGAAAGAGTTACTGCACATCCATGGACATTTCTTTCAGTGCAGCCATGGAGCAAGGCTATCCTCTAAGGCACCACACGACATATACAACAAGGTTATGGTTCACTATATTAAAATAAATCTCGGGAAAGTAAAATTTATAACTTTGTGAAATAGATAAATGACCTTGTCGCCAATTAAATAATAATTAAACTAATCGTAGCTCAGGTCAGTAAGATTTATTGGTCAGCAACTCCTAAACTGTATTCTCCAAATGTCACTGCCGTCTATTTCACGCCGTGATTAACTGTACACGGCCTGAGTGAGGCCTGTCTGGTTATATTCCCGGCCAGGATGTAACAACAGGGAGGGGGTGGGGGATCGCCAATTACAGTTACGCCATCCATCCCTGACCCTCCTGAACTTCCCTTGTCCTCTCAATACCCGCATGACCTTACTGACCATTGGCAACAGCCATAATTTGAAAGAGTTACGAACGTGGATGTCGTTTACATCGGCGACTGTGGCCTTCATGTATGAAGTATAGGCGATCTCCTGGACGTGGCTTCAGTTTATATGTTTCTATTCTGACATTTAATTGAGATAAATGAGATTAACATGAGATGAGGTATGTACAAATATGTTCTTTAATAAGATGGTGTTCGCAGTGTCGGTACTCAATGTGCAACCCTAGACTGCAACTTCGACTAACGCAAACCCTTTGTTTGGTCTGTTTTGTTTGTTGTTTAACGCCAGCTATATGACGGCGGTCTGTAAATAACCGAGTCCGGACCAGACTTCCAGTGATTGACATCATGAGCATCGATCCACACACTTGATGACGATACGATGACATGCATCAACCAAGTCAGCGAGCCTGACCACTCGATCCCGTTAGTTGCCTCTTACGACAAGCATAGTCGCCTTTTATGCAAGCATGGGTTGCTGAAGACCTATTCGACCCCGGATCTTTGTACAAGATGATGGTCCATTCCCTTGTGTAACGTTTAATGTAAGGTACTCGGGTACATTTGAAATCATATTTGTATTTATGTTACGCCGTACAATATCCAAATTATTGTGAGTGAGTGGGTATGGTTTTACGCCGCTTTTAGCAATATTCCAGCAATATCACGGCGGGGGAAAGCAGAAACCCTGGTCTTCGGCGTGACGAGCGAACGCTTTATCCACTAGGCAACCCGACCGCCTTATCCCATCTATATGACGGCGGCTTGTAATAAATCGAGTCCGGACCAAACATCCAGTGATTGACATCATGAGCAACGATCCACACAACTGAAATACGAATCAGCCAATTCATCGAGACCGACAAAGTTGACCACCCTTCTTTAGAGATGGTAGGTTTGTCATGTCTTATTGTTGTTTTACGCCGCAGTCAGTAATGATTCGGCTACATTACGGCATTCTGTGTATAATCGAGTGTGCTAGATGGTTAACTTCGTTTATACGAGTAACGGCCCTCGTCTTCAGGAACGATGGTACGCAATCAAGTCACCAGGCCTGACCACCCAGTCAAATAAGTCGCATCCTACGACAGACAGCAGCGTGTTTGGGGCCTATTCTAACCCATGTCAGGATTGGTGGGATTCAGTGTATAACTGAAGTTTGTGTTAGTGACTTGGTTAAAACGCCACCCATATGAAGAATAAAACCAAGGGACATCACTCCAACCACTTGGCTCCCCTACTGCCCCTTGATGCGTAGATCGATGCTCATGATATCAATCACTGGATTGACTCGATTTTTTACAGACGGCCGTCATATAGCTGGAATATTGCTGATTGCGGCGTTAAACAACAAACAAATAAACCTACTGTCCCTTGAAGAGCTAGGTCCACGAACAAAGAGCGATCTTAGCATTACGACCCTCGTAAATGTATGTTGCAGTTAAGAGTCCTGGGCCCACTTGCACAAAGCGATCTTAGCACTACAACTATTGTAAGCCTATGTTAAAGGATGGGAGTTACAATCATCTTAGCGCTAAGATCGCTTTGTGCAAGTGCGCCCAGATGGTAACCGCTGTACTATCACTTTGAACATGTAAATATCATTCCCAGTCCTACGGTCGTGCGCCCGTGTCTAATGCAATTGTCCGGAACAACAGGTGTATGAATTTATTGGGTTCGGACTAAAGCGATTCACATCTTTAACCATACATCACACCGCTCCCAGTGTTCCCGAGCCCCCTTCCCTGAGTGCAGTATATAGTGGGACGTTGATCCTCCTCCATCAGAAAGTTGATACAGTCTTTATCATATGCTCGTGCCAAAGCTCCGAGTTACAATGGCGAGCCCAGAGGTGTCCGAGGGCCTTTCAGGGTTACAACAGACACTCGAGGTCTGACATTCAGAGCTAAATGCACACAATGGCTCATCTCATGTTCTGGGCAGCTGGTCGGAAAGTGGATGACCACCTGTGTTTGGAGAAGACGTGTTTTATTGGCGTTAGTGTCAGAAGGCTGGTCAGGGTAGTGAAGGCTGGAGACCATCTTTCCTCGCTGGCTGATGCAGGCTGTTCGCTGCTATCAAGGGTGGACCAAGACTAGGGTGGAACCTCCGTCTGAGTATCGAGTCCAGTCAAAAACGTCATGGCAGTATCATGTCTACAGCTAAACGTCCGTTTCGAGATAAGAGAGTGCACGTATTTTGTATACACCCAAAAGATATCCTTCAAGGGTCCTCACGTGGAAAGAAAGGTGTCTGGGTAATTTACCTTCAAAATGGACCGCTGTCGAAAGTCCTGATAAAACAGCTTGGATGAATATATGTGAATGTTATTATCGATCGTTGGTAAGGGCGTCAATACAACCCTCACAGTCGTGTGAATCTTGTCATGACGTATTAAACTAAGATTCTGTGTAGTTAGGCGTGGCCTTGCCTGGTTACCAACGGGTTTCTTACATAGATTGTCAAGAGTGAGTGAGTGAGTTGGGTTTAACGCTGCTTTTAACAGTATTCCAGTTATATCACGGCGTGTCAGCTTAATGTGAGAGGAAAGCCCGAAGTGATGCAGGTCTCAGACGTTTACCACTTCGGTGAAACCCACGAGCATGGGTATGGTGCTGACAAACCTAGAAACATAATCGGGGAGAACGGGGATTCGAACCCACAATTATAGGTTTCTGGCGTGCCCAAGGGACGCAACTCTGCACAGCGAATCGCGGCGTAGATTGTCAAGAAGGTTTCCTAGCTATGTCCTGATCCACTACACATCCTTCTTGCCATACAAGGCGGCATATATACCATGTTTAATGCCGCACCTCCTTCAGATAAAACCCGCATCAGGTCATTTTTGGTTCTACATAAAAAGTAAGCAGGGAGGCATTTACGCATTAAATTTGGGACCTTTTGGCACATTTCTTTCTGAAATCACCAATGGATGAATGTAAGGTAGGTTAAGGGGGCGGGCTGGATATATTATTCATAATTTATGTTGCCTGTTGGATTCATATGACGATTGAGTATGTATAATATCCAGTAGTCAGCACGCGATATTTGTTAGCGTAGCATCAACATCAGCTGCTCATGCAGTCGCTGAAAAAAAAATATCCGAGTGAGTGAGTAATGTTTTACGCCGCCTTTAGCAATATTCCAGCAGTATCCGTCGGGGGACACCAGAAATAAGCTTCACACAATGTACCCATGTGGGAAATCGAACCCAGGTCTTCAGTGTGACGAGCGAACGCTTTAACCACTAGGCGAGCTACTCCACCGCTACCGTAAAAACGCGTATTTTGACCTTAACTCTCACCTACGACCAGTGCTACACTACTGTTTCGCGAACACCTGGATCACCAAAGCAACTTAACATTTAGTCGAGTATCTGTATTCTTGAATTTGTGTTCCATTTTTTCCCCTCAGCTAACAGAGAATCGATGTGAATAGCCCTAAAACATATGACCCGAGAAGCGTCCAGTATACGTCCAATAGTGAATCGTAACGTTGAAGGACCAGACTCTCCACAGCTAATTCTGTTAATCAGATCTTTTATATTCTTGGTGAAGGCGCTGTCTACCTCCAGGTATCAACATGGATACGAGAGTATTTGCTTGCCGTCTGCTTCAGCGGCCACCCTCGTCGCTGGAGAGCTGCTGGTCTTGTCACAAACAACCGCGATAAACCTACAACAGTGATATGTAGCATGCTTCGTTACTCAAGCTAAGGGTCTCCGATGTGGCCAATTACACTGTAGGTTTTAATGGCGCGGACAACCTCAGTGTACCGACGGCGTGGGGACGGTTCAGTTGATGGCGTTTAACGCCGTTGCTGTCGTCTTTGAACCGTTCACGGTGTCGGGAAGGGTTTGGACAGAAGCAGACGATATCAAGCTGAGAAGGTCTCTGGGAGTTATAAGCGGGTGGTGGTTGATAACTCCTTAGTCAGAGGCTGCTCCTAGGTGTTAGAGATAGAACTTGATGAGAACAAGGGTTGGCTACGTGGTGTGAGGTGGTAAGGGTGGTTGAGATGGTGGGAGGATGGTAGATGGAGTTATTATAAACGTGGTGAGTGTTGAATGGGACTTTTACTGATAACGTTCGCACTTCGTTAACAACATCAGCGGGTATGTCTGGTGACCATCACGATGAAAGGTATTTCTCAATGGCGTTTTGTTATCACAGTGGGAAGTACTAAACAGTAATGTGTATTCTCCACAACATGTCCAGTCTGATCCTTGTCTGGTCGTATTATAAGACTAGGCTCTTTTGTGAAACGTGGGTGTTAATAGACGAGTGGTTAAAGCACTGGTCCGTCACTGGTTCTATTCCGCACGTGGTACAATGCATAAAACCTATTATTACCCCTGGGTTAAGAAATAACCTAGTTCATAAAAAAATATGTGCCCTAGTGCAAATATCACTTCTCTCGCACTAGGGTATTGTTTCAGTCATCCGAACTGTGACGTAAGGTCGGAATGACGTCACACTAGGAACTGTGAACGGTGTGGGGATAAGGGGTTTGAAGTGGGACTGCTTGTACTAATCCGGACTGATGCCGGCTTTGTAGTGCTAGCTCACTAAAATATCGTGCCTTAGTGTAACATGGATACCTCATGGAGACACAGTATACTCCGAGACGACCAGTCCTTGTTTTATGTTCACAATGCCGACGCCAGGCAGGGTAACAAGGACCATTTTAATGTCTTTTTGTATGACGCGGGCGGGGATCGAATCACCCACCTTCTGCTCTTAGGGAAGAAGCTCTGTCCACTAAACCACGGAAATACTGCACTCACTATGAGAAATGCCTTCCGCGTGGAACCCATATTACACTGAAGGATTACATTATAAATCTTTCGGGACTAAACGTTTATAAGAGAAGGTTTGTTATTGCAGAAAGACTGTTGTAGAGAATGCGTCCACAACTTTCGAAAATCTCCCACCCATGCCTACGATGCAAGTAGCCCCACCCTTTACAAACAGCATAGAGTGCTCCATCCATCGCCACACCGCTGACACCAAAGTGACCGGCCAGTCTCTCCCACAGCTGCAGCACCCCGGCCTGCATCTGAAGGAGAAGACTACCCCGACCTCTATAACAGATCTCCTCCATGAAGTGGCCAGTCTACCTAGAAGTCATTGAAAACTTTAAATTAGTCTTTTCATGTTGTCAGTCGGCCTTCGGAGAGATAACTACAGGGTCATTGAACGAGCTATAAACCCATCTCCCTACAAGTGATGAGTATCGCCCCAACATGCTATTCACCATAATAAGAAGGCTGGATGTCCGTCTCTCGTTGCGATTAACGTTGGATTGGAATCCCCCTATCGTTTCCCCACGGTGTCACTGACGTCCTAGACACTAGTCATAATGACCACAATACAATCATCAGTATCTAAGCTCGGCGCTCAGTAATCCTCATCAAAACGTTCAATAGGCGAGAAGCAGTAGAGAGCACGCACCATGGAGTGTTAAGTCAAGGATATGCCCTCTGACCCTCGCTTTTCATATTAGCTTTAATGACCTCTAATCGATATACTCCTGTCCTTCTCTTATCACTTATGGTGCCCCTGTCACTTGCCGAGAGGGCCTGCCGTCCGTCATTTGTTTTTGACTTGGAGGACGATGTATACTCCTCATGGAGTCCAATATCGCTGACCTTTTATGTGGATGACAGAGGCTGTTTTTAAACTGTGGCTACAGCGTTATCATAATCCATATCTTGATCCAGTGTTATTAAAGATATAATAAAGACGGTGAGATGACATTAGGGGGGATTAGCGGATTTATTTAACTGCCTTTTAAAGGCATCTTAGGTTTCTAGCTATTACAAGCAACACACTGCCTGGGGAAATATAAGTTTCAGTATAATGATTGTCAACTTGTAATTGAATTCCTTTGGTCATAGTTGATTTCAGCTTTTATTTGGTGAACTCCCAACTTTTACATTTTCGATACGTACTCTGAATTGTATTTCGTTGTGAATTATTGTATTAAATAAAACAGATGACTTTTGAAAATTAAATTGCATCTTACTGCATGAGTAGATTTCTTTGAAAGACATGCATGTCGGAACGACAATCGGATAATAAAAATGGCGACAGTTGGTCGTTATCAAATCGTCCTTTCCACTATCTGTAAGCTTTGTTCTTGATAAAAAAAGATGTCAATAAAATTTCAAACCTCATAAAATATGTATGCTGGTAATTTTAGGCATATGGTAGCCGACGTTGTTAGGCTCCGTCTGAAGGCAGAAGGATCTGACAAGCTGACAATACGTGCAAGGCGCTGAACCCGCCTTTAAGTGGTCCAGCGACCCGGCAAGTGCTCCTGTATATTGTTAGATGTTACGAATTTGCTCAAAGGCGCCACTGCTGCACTTTTTTGCAGTATGACTTCGTGTGGATATTGTGTAATATTTAATCTTATGGTGTTCATGTTTGCTGAGCATATATACCCATTTCATTAATACTAGTAGATGATGATGATAATAATAATTATGCGTGGATCATTTCTAAAATGTTTTGGCTGAAGAAGATCATTGATAATGAACTAAATATAACTGAAGGATGTTTACTTTAACAACAACAAAAAAATTGTGAAGCTGTAGAATTTCTTTTCACTTTAAAATACATGCAATATTCATATAATTTCGCTGACGATTTATTTACATATTTAATGTAGACATTCTGCAATGTACATACTCACACTAGTTTCAACCGAGAGGCCAGATTTCAACTTTTAAGAATATAGTTTTTCCTAGTTAGCAACGTCAGATTTGATGAGAGAATTTCTAATTTTTTGTTCGTCAGATATCGCTTTAGAACCCTCTGGGGCTTTGGATAACGGAGTTTGAGTTGTGTGAGACTCCACAATAGACAGGTTGACAGTTGGCTGCTTGCTAATGCAGTGTAGCCTCTTTGTCGTCTCTATGGCGTGCGTGTAGACCTCATGTGTTTACTTTCAAAGAAAAAACGTTAATTTTGACTTATGGATCAAGAAAGGCTATGCCTTATTTGCAAGACGGTCGATATTTTTTTCTTGAGGGAATACTTGAAGTTTACAAGGGGACATGAAACATTGTCGAGTGAGATTTGAGTCTTGGGATTCGCCCTTGATTCATGGAAACGTTTATAATTGCCTTTGTTAGGGAGGCTGCTTAGAAGCGCGATGACACCACGCGTGAAGAAGTTCCACGGGCAAATTCCTGGTGTGTCACGCAAATGTTCAAGATTTTTAACATTTTTCTTATTAATGTGAAGATAACATCAGGGATATTGTGTCATATTATGTTGTAATAATGGGCTGGTAGATGCGATAAATAGGAAAAATATGGTACTTGACACCGTTCTTTTCTTTTCTTTCGATGATGGGATAATCGGTGATTCGACCAACTAAGGGTGTTCTGATATTGCTAAAGATGGTGACTTCTGTACAACCTACGTTACTTCATGCTAAGGGAACGGCCCAGTCGTCTAAGGCTCAAATTGCGTCCCATAGGCGTGTCAGAAACATATGATTGCGGGTTTGAATCCCGGTTCGCCCCGATTATGTTTCTAGGTTTGTCAGCACCATACCCGTGCTCATGGGTTTCACCAAGGTGGTAATCGTCTGAGACCTGCATCACTTCCGGTTTTCCTCCCAGATTAAGGCGACACGCGTGATAGAACGGAAACATTGTTTTAATCAGCATTAAACCAAAGTCACTCACTCACCAAAGCAGAGAAAGACTTCGGTGAATGTTTGTTTGATGACACAGGCAGCAATACCACAGTTATGTCGCGGCAACCGTTAGTTATGGAATATAGTCCAGTGCGGTCCAGTAATGATCCACGCCTTTGAAATAACAACATCGCGGTCACACTACTCATCTTGTACTGTAGAAGAGAAACACTTCCCTTCCGCCAGACATGTACACGCATGTGTTTAAATACCAGTGTACCCCCGTTACCAAACACGCTCATTCGGAATAAATAGGCGAGGACAACCTATCAGTGGTAGCCCAAACCCCCTTGTTACCAGAGGTGGAAACAGGATTTTTTGGGGAGGGTGTGTGTTAGTTTAACATATTGGCTATGAAATATTTTATTACACAATACATTTCTCTCCTCTAAAGTAGAAACAATGAATTTTTCTTATGCTGATTTCATTTTTTTGTCGAAAAGAGTTGTCCGAAGCTGGCTAGACTTGCTTATATTATGATCTGCTAAATAAATGGGTTTGTATAAAAATGCATATACTTGTTTAAAATACATATATTCCACAGTCATGGCGCAGGACTATGGGTGTGTCAAATTCTCAGGGCTGGCGATACGGATTGCTTGACTTTCTTGCTATTTATTTAATCTACACGTTCATTTCAATAACACTAGCGTATAACTTATTGTATATATCATAGGGATCAATATGTGATTTTGAAAGTTGAACCAATCCATGGATCCGATGTAATCGTACCCCTAGCCCTGCGCCTAGGCTGAACTGAAAGATACGTCCATAGATGTGTGGACAGTAAGGACTCCAGTCTCTTTTTGGGACAACTTGTTCTTATCATAACTAGAAATTATGATTTGAAGTAATAATTATTGCCTACCTTAGTGATTTGTGCAAGTCTATCGCACCCGGTCTCCCCCCCCCCCCCCCCCCCCCCCAACCCCCACCCCCACCCCCTTCTCGGGACTGTGTCTGGCAGGGATGAGATGCCATGGTACTTAACCCATTGCATACCGACGTGTGACTGCGAGATTCGGTTGCTATTTCGGTGATGAACTTGGCCCTCTACGCAAGTAGTCCGCACCAGCGTTCAACCAGAAGCCAGAGGCCAGAAAATTAGTGTACTAAAACCTGTCGCAAACCGACGAGACTATTGCTTTACGAGATACCCATTTATTAAGATTGAATCTTTAAGTTATCATTTCATCTCTTCACCGTTATCGGGCGCTAAGGCTTGGCATTGTGTCTACGAGTGTAAAAGTTGTATACATCGTGTTCCGGTTGACCGTCGTTGTTCTGTACTGAAAATGTAGCGTTCCTTGTCGACGATGGCGAAGGTGTTGTTTACAACGGCGTTACAGATACTGGATCACAAGTCGACCCAGGCATTGCAGAGATGGCTTTATTAGATGGACATGCAGATAGCAATCAAAGAACAGTTCTCATACATCCTTGTAGACGAGCCATGGTTGCACGCGCTGCACGTGCTGTCAGCCTTCTGATTAGCCATCTTAACGAGTTACTCGATAAAGATCTTCCACAGGAACAGCTATTAGGTGCTTGTAACGCGTCACTTGCAACATAAGGGGATTGCCTTCCATCCCCCAGCTTTTGTTTCACAGTCTTTGCCCATTTTAACGGATTAAAAAGGGCTTTTATGAGTACGGCGTCAGCTATCGAGGTCGCCATTACGAAACTAGGCCAGTAATGGGGCGGAATAGAAATACGTTTTTTTAGCCACGAATCAGAAATTTAGGCTGTCTGTGTCTTCGCTTGGCAGTCTGTGTCAGAATGAATATCTTCGTTAACACATTTTTGTTGGTAGTGTTGCATGTGTGTACATGCTCCATCTGGGTGTATGCCAAGTAAACGAAAATCCAGGCCTACGTCGGAGTTACTACAATATAAAACGCCAAAGAATAATCAGTCTCGATTATCTACAGAACAGAACTAAAATAGCGTCAAATAAGCGGTGAAAAGTATGAATGGATCGCTGAAAATCAGTGTTGACACCAGGTGTTTGCGAAAAGGGTAAGCATGCCCTGTCCCGCCCTACCAGCAGCACCCGCCACTCACACCATGTACATAAAAAAGTAAGCGTTGTCGCCTGACAACAGTACTCGGCCATTAGACGGCGGCCTACGTAAGCAATCGAGTCTTGACCAGACGCTCAGTGATGGGCAACCGTTATGGCATCGTAAGTATGCGTGTTGTGCATAGCCGTAGTCTGACCACGCGGTGAAAATGGGTGACCACTTCGTTACTCGCTGAAACTGTGTATGTTGGAGAATCTACCGACGGTGTTTGCAATGCTGGCATATCTTTAGAGCGATGGTAAGGCGGTGTATCTCGTTAGTATTATATCTTATCGGTGACCGGTCAAGAGTTTGAAGTTGCACAGAGCAGGTGTCTGTTATTGGTCTGTTGGCGCGGGGAGTGACAGCCAATATCGTTTCTGTCGACTGGTCTTCGCTGGGTTGAAAGGCAAGATTTGCCAACTGCATGATTAAGAAAAGGCTTTACTGATGTTGAATATTATTAACGATGGTGAGAACAATTTAACGCCAGAAAACACCTTTGATCACATTCAGCAATATTCCGGCTGCCGTGCCTGTAAGTATTCGGGTAGGGCCTACCAGTGGTTGATAGCATGAGCAGCGATCCACGTCTTCGGGGTACGCTGACAGTGCGTGCTTCTGTGAATTCAACAGAGACACCATAACCCGACGATTCCGCTGCATGAACAGATTGTGGTAAGAGGTTCAATGAACATTCACGTTCATTGTTGAGGAACGGCTGCATACTAAAATATTGGTATCTACTTTGAACCAGCATCAAAGAGAACCCGTATCTATGACATATGCAAGTTTACAAGTGAATTCATTTCGTTTTACGCATTTTGAGTATCGGTCCCGATCTTCCATGACACTTAAATATTTAATTACGAAACATACCTGAGATAGTTCCATAGTTTGTCGGACGTGTTTTTATCACTCAACTGGGGCGGTCGGGTAGCCTAGTGGTTAAAGCGTACGCTCGTCACGCCGAAGACCCGGGTTCGATTCCCAACATGGGTACAATGTGTGAAGCCCATTTCTGGTGTCCCTCGCCGTGATACTGCTGGAATATTGCTAAAAGCGGCGTAAAACCATACTCACTCACTCACTCACTCACTAATCACTCAACTCAAATCGTCCAGGGCACCGTTCCACAAAACGATCTTAGCGCTACGACTACCGTAAGCCAGTGTTAAAGTATGGGAGTTACGATCACCCTAACGCTAAGATGGCTTTGTCGAACGGGGCCCAGGACATAATGATGAGCATCTGATGGCGACAATGGTGTATAAGTACCGGAAACAGCCTTCCTTAAGCCAACGAGTAACCAATAAAACAACGGCTACTCTCAGATGCCAGAGTTAAGCAAACCGAAGGAAATTCGGATGACTGCTAGATTTCTTGCCAAGGCTTCCTACCCAATACACTGTAACATAAATCACCAGTTTAATAGGGTAAGTAACAATGTTGACAGGCCAAGGGACAAAGGGTGTGTGATTTCTCTATAGACTGCGCCCAGTTCTTGATGGACTGGATGGTTACGCCGTCTGTTTTCCTAGTAGACAGTCACTGCCTAACTCGATCATCAATCACCAGGTGGCGTAACCGCGATATCCCTCCGCTATTTAGATGTATTACTACGCGTGTTGGCGACACTCTGCAAGCGTCTTCAATAACACTCCTCATTCATCATGTGGTTGCGAGGATATTCGAACGAGATGTCAGAGCAGTGTATCGAGATTATATCTGGACTGAATTTGTCTGTTTGATACCCGTACGGTGACATTTGCTTGAATTCCTTGACATTTATTGCGAGATGTGGAAATATCTTATTTCCATCTTTACCAACGATAAGTATCGAACTTCTTAAGGGTAGACTTTTTGACTCGATTCGGCTGAAACTGTTGAATGATAACTCGCCTGAAGGTTGTCGGGTGAACAGTTTGAATCTGATGATATATATTAGATGAAATCGCTGTTGAGGTATGTATGCTATTATCTGTTATTACCTATGACCGCCATGATTGAGCAAGAATGCTGACTGCGGCACTAACCTACATGCGTTCACCTCTACCTATGAGTATATGCACGGAGTGTATTGGTGGGGTCTGTCTGGCAGTACCAATAAATGCAGCCTTTGTGTGAATACAAATATAATTTTCTGCGACAAGCCAAATTGGATGATACGTTGATATGAAAGGGCATTCGTGACATCTCGTTTTATTCCGGGACAAGCCGAATAGCGAATCTTCTTGCAGGTTACGGAAAGGGTCGAGTGGTGACGAATGATAACATTCACGATATGGGGACGAGTCTTCTTGCAGGTTAAGGACAGGAGCGAGTGGTGACGAATTGTCTTCTTGCAGGTTACGAAAAGGGACGAGTTGTGACGAATGATGAAAGGGATGCGAATCAAAGTTATATCCTTGTATCCTTATCCAATGGTATAATGGTATATCCTTGGTGGCGGTTCTTACATGGTATGGCTATTTAGGCTGGTATACTTACCAGGTTAATTCCTACCCCTTGTAATGTAATCACCAGCGATTATTCTGGATTATATGACATTATTACGAAATTATCTCATGGCCGGTGTATGTTGTGGCGGTTTGAGTAGTCGGAACAGCGTTATTGTAATTTACTCGAACAGAACACAACCTCTGTGAACCTTGGATCTAGTTTGCAACATCTACATATTCAACTGTACATCAAGGGTCATTTATACATTTATGTAATATGATGTGTCTGTGAACCTGCCGCCTGCTGATGGCGATTATTCTCGCCCAGGGTCTGTCATTAACGCCATTAGACATCAAATAGTTCAACTTTGACGCCATGCGATGCCCTCTTCAAAGTGCGACCATAACAATCCACATCCGGGCCTATCGCAATGATTATTGTCAGTTATGATTAGCCTATTTAGTATGATGCATAACAATAGTGGCAGCTTCTGGATTAGAATTCCAACCCCATGTGTGCATACGAAAATGGCCGACATATGTTGCACATAGGAAAGGGAAATAGAAATGTTATACATCTGTGAGTATAGTTTTACGCCGCTTTTAGCAATATTCCAGCAATGTCACGGCGGGGGACACCAGAAATGGGCTTCACACATTGTACCCATGTCGGGATTCGAACCCGGGTCTTCGGCGTGACGAGCGAACGCTTTAACCACTAGGCTACCCGACCGCCCCCAACGCTGCTCAACTTCGCCTGATTTGTGACCACGTGCCACCACATATATACTCTTGTATTATCTCCACATGGTGTCGGCCTGCATATAATCCTTAATGAGCTTTGACTTGTAACTAAGTCCGAAAATTAGACTTCACGCTTATATTTCAATTTCTCCTTGTAGTCGTCTCGATTCAAAGGAAATTAATCAAAGGTCTGAGATGTGCTATCTCTTTACATTTCATAGTTGCCTCGCCAGGACTCTAATCCCTGGCATTTCAAGTATTTCCCCACAAGAACTGTAAACCGCTATACCTACGCATGTCTCAGAGTTCACTTGTCAACAACGTGAATGTATGACGCTATGACTTCAACACAATGTAGACAACTAGTTCTCCCAAACTATCGCGAGATATCCACAAGCTGATTTTGACACATGCGGTAACGGAGAGGCCATGAATTTTATATCGACTCGTTCATCCGTGTCGAAATTACCCTTTTAAACTTGCGATCTATGGCTTGTGGACGCAATCAGTTCTTAAGGTTGCCTGAGTTTGAATGGAGATTGGAATCGGAACAGACATAAACTCCTTATTAATGACAGCCCATGTTATGATGTGCCAGTTCAGGGCGTCAACATGACGTACTTTTGCCGGGAACGTGGATAAGTAGCCTGCGTATTTGTTCACCTGTTCAATGGAACCTGACTTGCAGTATTTGCAAGCTTATTTAAACAACGAGGAAGGCTTGGGTACTTTGGGATTTCCCCGTCTGGTGAAACTGTTAACGTTCGGGCTGTCAGGGGGAGGCGTGACGGGCTGATATAGGACGCGTCATTACTTCTCTAGAAATGTACATTGATATTGGCATTTTGTTAACTAAAACTTGTACTAGTGAGAGTAGTTGTCAGATAGTTAAATCGGATGGGCCCCGTTCCACAAAGCGACCTCAGCCTAAAACGATCGTAACTTCTATACTTTAACATAAACTTATGACTGTTGCAGCACTTATAGAATTGTAGAAGAGGCCCACTATAGACTAACATCTAGTCTCTTAAATAAACATATTTTACAGTAAAAAACAGTTGTTTAATTATCTTAACAAAATGTAATTAAAAGGAGCCCAGAGACTCGCTTCCATGAAACAGTAATCTAGACTTGCCCACAATTATAGACTTGCATGGCATGTATTAGATATATTTGTTTCAGGGTCTGTATAAAAGATTAGGCCCAGTACAAATCTGCGATTGCGCAGCTTCTTGACAGTTTCGTTTCGAAGATGAAGCACCAGCTTCATAACTGGCTCAGATACGTTGTTGCGCATCTGTTGACGAACGCTTTTGAACCACCGAACGAGTGTTGATTTCTTGAAACAAAACAATCACGTTGTAATTGTGGGGCGTTTTCCATGTTGTTCAGTAAGGTCCAGCAGACATCATCAGGGTGTGGACATAAGCCAAACAGAATCTGTAAAACCTCGGAGTTTAAGTGTCCCCAAACGCAAAGGTGAAGCAGACGACAATTGTAGCTTAATTTGCTTCAGAAAAATCGCGTTAGGCAAGTGAACCTTGAAATAGAAATACAGACCTGTGGTGGGTTTACACAAGTAATTGCCTCGTAGTGCCCACTTTGTCACGGCAGTGTAATTAATGTGATAATAATTATATTATGTGTTATAATGCGAGGCTACGGTTAGAGTGTATGGCACGAACCGGTCGTTACTTTGATTTTTTGTGGTTCAACGCCGCCCTCAGTAATATTCCAGCCGCATGAAGGCGGTCTTTAAATAATCTCGACCACTCAATCCAGTAAATGACATCACAAGCAGACAGATTCTAACCCGGGTGGGTCATTAGACCCAGTTCATTGTAATCTGGGCTAATGCCTTGAAATATATTGGAAGTGGACTTTTTTTTATTCTTCGTCGACTCGTGTAGCTTGTTATAAAGGTACGGCGCTCATCGCAATTATATTTTTAGTTGATGTCATCAACGAACCCCATGACAGATATAAGCTTCAGCGTTAAATAAATGATATTATTCCACACAATCACACTGCCTGATAATTCAGACCATTAATCCATTATTTCCATAGTTATATTCAATAACTGAACTCTTTGACAACTGCTTTTGTAATTTTCATGTGATAAATAATTTCGGTTCAAGTCATTAACCAGAAGCCGCCATTTTGGCGAGGTACGACTGCTGAAAAGCCAACTTCTCGCTCAGCGATATTATGCCCTTTGTCAGAGCTTGCATAGATGCGAAGGATTGTGATGGTGTTTCGCCGAGGTAATGAAATCACAGTATTTGTTGTCGATATGCGAGTCACTTCAGCCGTCTCTTAGTGTTGATAGATTTCAGATTAACTAGATCGATGGGCTGTTCTTTGCTGTCAATGAAGCGGCGAGGGAACAAACTGCTGAATGGATCACGCTTGTGTCAGAATGTCGCTCAGTCAAACATCAGTTGGTTTCATTTCTCTGTGTTTCCCTGCATTCCTTTACAGTTCAGAGAGCACTGTCCATTTTATGGATTCAATCTCGTTCTACGTCATCATGCTCGTTGACGAGATCGTCAGAATTAATTATTTTGGACAATGTGTTTCTGAAACGTTCTTGTCGTTGTCAATGAATTTTCTGACCTGTATGGCCAGATATTACAAGTCTTACTGAAACGCATCACGGAGTCTATGTAAGTCCCACTGCTAATACAAAGATATGTTTCCACCCAATAGTTCATATTGAATCTGGTGCTGATATTGTAACGACCGTCACAAGGTCTGCCTGAATGTAAAGAAGATTGTGAGCCTTTCTGTAACCCTTTGTGACCAAACCATTTACCTTCAAGTACACCAAATATATCTTTTGATAACAAATTTTGTCAAGAGTACTGAACCCGTAAACACCAACAAGTTTCTACCAGGCGTGTTGAAGGTATTGATCCTGAGAAAAGTCAAATCAAATGACTACTTGTAATGTTTTTGTGTTCAATAATTTACCTGTATACTCAGGCCAGGAGCATCATGACATCAGTCAAGTCTCAGTCAAGATTCAGCTTAGAACTGGTCTTCAACAACCCATGCTTGTTGGAAGGAGTGGGATTGGGTGGTCAGGCTCACTAAATTGGTTGATGCATGTCATCCAATTGCAATTGTGTATATCCATGCTTATGATGTCAATCACTGGATTATCTGGTCCAGACTCAATTATTTACTGACCCCATTGTAATATACATGTACCTGGATATATTGCTGGGAGTGATTTTAAACAACAAACAGACAAACAAACAATCCAGTTGTTAATCTCAAACAACCTACTCAAGGTGATTAGTTTATTTGTAAGGTGAAATTATCTTTGATCCTTAATTTGACACAATAATACCTTCACCACTAAACCCCAGGGATCTGGGTAGGAATATGCGTCCCCAGCAACCTAATTGTTGAAGAGGCTCCAACTAAGTGGATCTGGTGGTCGGGATTTAGGCTTGGGTGATTGCATGTCATCTTATCCCAACTTAACCGTGAAGATTCCAGGGTAGAATAGGTCTTTAGCAACCAATGCTTGCCGTAAAACGCAACTATGCTTGTCGTAAGAGGCGACTAACGGGATCGGGTGGTCAGGCTTGCTGATTTGGTTGATGCATGTCATCCTATCCCAATTGCATAGATCGATGCTCATGATGTCAATCACTGGATTGTCTGGTCCAAACTTGATTGTTTACAGACCGCTGTCATATAGCTGGAATATTGCTGAGTGGGGATTTAAACAACAAACAAACAAGGAGCCGGTGGTCAGGATGCTGGCTTGGTTGATTGCATGTCATCTTATCCCAACTGCACAGAAGGATGCTCATTATGTCAATCACTGGATTGTCAGGTCCAGACTCGACTTTTTAGAGATGGTGGTTGTAATAGTCAGGCTCGGTCGAAAATGATCAAGACCTTCGCAAATCAACAAACATACAAAAAAGTGATTGCTGCAAGGTCTGCAAGTTGATCTGGTGTTGGTTCTTAAACAAACAGACATCAACATAACTTTACATAGCAACTTGTTCATTGTCAGTGTCATAATTACAATTAGATTGTGAGATAAACAGTGCACATGGTGTATAGCATTAACTTCCCAATGTTGTTTTCCAGCATATTGCACATGTCCTTAAGAGTTTTTGTAATTTATTGTGGTATAAGAATGTCTTGATTGCACTGCTGCTGACCTTCTTCGCCACAAAGAAATAAATCTGGTTTTTTTCTGATTTGAGATTATGAAAACATGAGACAAGTAATTACCTCTGTGTTAAATGTGGTTGCTTGAATTAACAAGATGAAAGACATGGTAATATCACTTTGGTCATAAACAGATTTTAATCAGGTTACATGCTTTTGGTTTTATTGCTGTGATGATGAATTTTATATCCATCTGAGTTTTATGCACCCAGTTCCTGTCGTTTGGTTTTCTTCTCAAATTCTTATTATTGATATTAATTTTGTATTACTTCAGCTATATTATATTCACGTTCATACATAAAAGCGATAAAAAAATTAACTTTTGCAAAAGAATTTTAACTTCTGTACTTCTTTTTATAATATGCCATTTATGCTGCGCTTTTTTGACACCACTCAGGGGCATGTTCAAAGCGCTATTTTTACCCCCTTCACTGGATCAGTGTGCACTCAGAATCATTCTCAGCTCCCTGGGGAGTATACAACCTAAGCTTTTTTCGACATTTGCTTTGACATTTTCTTACATTTAAAGTTAGAGTCATGTAGTGGGTTCTGCTTTCAGGAAACCTTTCTTATGATTATGGAATAGGTGTTGTCACTTTTATCTGCAGATAATGAGATAAGGTTTATCATACAAGACTATTCTTTGTATGTGTTACGACCACCACTTTAAAAAGATATCATATTTTTTTCACAACACATTTAGCCTTACGACAACTTACGAACTGCACAGAAAACAAATGTTATTCCAAGAAACATGTGCCCTTTATCCGCTAGTGTTGAAATCATAGGGCATGTTCTGATTCTAACAATAGAAATCTCCAACAGACTAAACATGCATCGTATAGTTTATATTCAGTTTTCCCAGTCTCCTAATGACATGTACGGAAAGAACTCTTTTATGGCTTTTCTTGCATCGTCAATGTTCTTTTCGTCCCAGAAACTATGAACTTGACAACAGAGTGTTGTTATCACGGTTCCATCCCTAAACAACATTATTACCCCCCACTCTGATTTACTTGTGTAAGACAACTTCAAAGCTGGCCAAAAGTTCAGCATTACAGAACTAAATGTCCTGTGTAGAAGATGGATGTTCCACAATATTTATGAAGCTTTGAATCCCGACTGCTACAACAATATACAGAGCTTCACGTGGGTTCCTCAGACATACGTTCCTTGTACTTACGTTCCTCGTACCTACGTTCCTTGTACATGCAGGCTGGTCTCAGAAAATATAAAACACCAATGCCAGAGAGTAATCAGTCCTGATTATCTGCCGAAAATATATATCCATTGGGCATAAAACATGCTAAATGATGAAAATTATATGAATGGATCACTGAAATGCAGGCAAGGGGAAGCCAGCCTGCTCTACCAGTAAAACATGTTCCTCATCTCTGATGTATTAACCCACAAGTTTTACATTGAAAACAGTTAGTGCAACAAATTAATTATTTGTGGCTCAGAGTGACCAAATTTTCTTTGCTTCCTCCAGAAGATTTCACCAATGAAACATATTCCAAATTTTGGAGGTTGCACATTATACACAAGAAAATATGGTACAGTGACACCCTGTTTATCTGAAATATGCTGTTCCCACTGAGTGAGTGAGTATGGTTTTACACCGCTTTTAGCAATATTCCAGCAATATCACGGCGGGGGACACCAGAAATGGGCTTCAGACATTGTACCCATGTCAGGAATCGAACCCGGGTCTCCAGCGTGACGAGCAAACCCTTTAACCACTAGGCTACCCGACCGCCCCCTGTTCCCACTGATGTTTGTTTGTTTCTTGTTTAATGCCGCACTCAGCAATATTCCAGCTATATGACAGCGGTCTGTAAATAATCGAGCCTGGACAAGACAATCCAGTGATTGATATCACGAGCATCGATCCACGCAATTGGGATACAATGACATGCATCAACCAAGTCAGCGAGCCTGTGATGTCTGTATTAACAAATCGTTGTCAAAGAGTAATTATACTCTTTTTTTACATATCATATATATATATATATCCTTGTGAGGATGTTAGAATTTGTCCCCATCACCCTATGCTGGTTGTAAGAGGTGATGAACACGTGGTCAGGCAAGGTGACTTGGTTGATTCTGTGTCATTGTACCCCAATGGCGTGGGTCATTGCTCATGATACCAATCACTGGATTGTCCAAACTTGTTTATTTATTGGCCGCAGCATGTTGCTAGAATATTGTTGAGTGCAGCGTTAAACAAAAATACACACAAGCATGTAATATATGCTCCAACCATATCTTCCAGAGGGCAGTGTCTCCATGGCGACTCTGCAGGGTTTCCAGACTTATATGGTTTTGCTATGATATTGTTACTGTTTCGCCTGAGTTTGAAAGTTATGGTTACACCAATCTTTGACTTCTAATTTGTGTTTTATGTCTCTGTATCATGTATCTGTGATTTTGTGACATGTCTCTATATTCTATCTGTGATTCTGTGTTTCAGGCGCCTGGACCGGAACCTGCTTGTGTCTACCCCAGATAACCTGTTTGCAAACATGCCCAACCTCCTGAGGCTGTGAGTACAGACACTTCTACCATAGAGCTCAAAATTGTGTGTGTCGTTTCAATACATTATCCAGATCACATCAAGTCTAATCCAGAGAAAAATTCAAAAACCAATGTTGCAGCTTCAGCGAATTTGGAGGTTGCAAGCATCTTCCAACACTAGAAGTCCAATGTTCATGCAATTAACGTGAAGACCATCAGTATATCCAAGTGTCAAATAACTAACCTTTGAAATGCCTGCTAGCCCGCTAGCCAGAGACTACTAAATTGTGCTGAGGTCAAAATGATGGTACTCCTCATTGACTAGACAAGTGGCAATTGAAGACTATCATTCTGTACCAGTGCTCCATGCTTCAATTTTGCTACAAATTGGAACTGAATAAGATTGACAGAAAATGTAAACAGTAAACATTTTTGTCTTGTTCAAGCAGAAATAGCTACAAACTCCAAGCAGTAGTTTACACAAATCTTCTGGACAAGCCAAAAAAAGAAATTTCTAAGGCTAAATAACTATCATTCAGGAAAAACAAGATAAAAATGAGGATTCAAAAATACACCATAAAACGTCATGGCATAGGGTTGAAGGTAAATAAGGCAGCAGTCCTACATTTAAAGCTTATGGATGTCACACTTTTAAACAGAAATAAAGTTCTACAACACTTAGACATACAAGCTTATGTTCATTACCAGAAGGGGGCACGGGTGGCCCAGTCGTCTAAGGCGCCACTATTCGCTGTGCAGAATTGCGTTCCTTGGGCAGGCCAGAAACCTATGATTATGGGTTCGAATCCCGGTTCGCCCCGATTATGTTTCTAGGTTTGTCAGCACCATACCCGTGCACGTGGGTTTCACCAAAGTGGTAAACGTCTGAGACCTGCATCACTTCGGGCTTTCCTCCCACATTAAGCTGACACGCCGTGATATAACTGGAATACTGTTAAAAGCGGCGTTAAACCCAACTCACTCACTCACTCATTACCCAGAAAACTGAGGAAAAATATAATGTAATAGCACAGTCTTCTCCACTGGAACTCTTTTTTGTCTTTAATTAATAATTTTGATGGTTGTTTAAATATTTAAAGACATTCTGTAATTGTGTTGGTAAATATTGAATACACACAACAATTTTGAGCATTATGTCAAATCATTAATATGACATACTTTTTTCCAGATTAATGCATTGTGGAAATATTTGGGCACACATGACAAATATAGCCTTGTTCTACTCGTACAGCAGTGCCTTGTGAAGAAAGCCAGTCGTTATTTGGATATGGCTTCAAGCCACCAGACCATATTGAAAAATGCTTCACAAATATGTTCTACTCAAACACAAAATATTTATGAACAAACCGAGTATTGTAAAGAACAGTCTCTTACCCTCCCACCAACTGACTATCATTCAGTGAAATCCTTAGCGCACACTCATATACTTATGTATATATGTATATCTTCCACGTATATACATCTTAATGGGATTTTGTTTATTTTTATACCCGATTCGGGTGAATGATAATATTTTTATCACATTTCGTAAATATGTGAAAAGTCTTCACATTTTTCATCAATCGGCTGAATACTTATTTCCATATGGTTACAGTACTACATTGTGTCCACTAAGAATGAATTTTGTACTTGTGTTGAACAAGATCGTTTTCCCCGCCTATAATTACCTCCTTTGATATGTAACCACTCAAACCGTCAACTGAGTAGGTCCTAGTATCCTCTGGGAGGAACAGTTCTAGCTTACAGTTTGAATATTGACCACTTGTAAGCCTTCCGAGCCTTCCACAGTCTTTCAAATCCTTTCAACGCGACCACCGTTTCTCACACCTTCGTTGGCCCTTTACCTCCACCAGGTGGCGCTGGTATAGTATTCAGCTGGCATACCCTCTTCCGAGTGTCAAACTCGAAGCCTCCTCACAAAGCCATGTCTTACTGTAGAGGCCGATTAGTTTTTGTGGTGGAGAGGTTGTGAGAATTGTAAAGCTTGATACTGTTAACCAAATGGGTCAATACACTGGACAATGGGCAGTGAGAGCAAACTGTGTCGGTTGCCTAAAGAGATTACTTTCCTGAAACCAACCTATTTCTACTTTTGGATTTTTCAATATTTACAAGCGCAGATGTGAATTATCAATGATGGTTGAAAGTCTTATGTGTGTCTAACTTATTTGAGAATTTCTGTCACAGTTGACTTTATACAAACCCTTAGGCCTCTCAGTGTAATCTTCTAAAAATTTGGCTGTCAGGCTTCAATTAGCCAATTAGACATTTCTGGTGTTTAGATTTCCCTCAGGCATTCCTATAAGTAGCAACTTTAATAATGTGATTATATCAGTTAGACTGTAACAAAAAGGTAAATATTTTCCAGATAGGCTGGCTTTTAGGTGAATAAGAGTGGCTTAACCGTATATTAAATGAATGAGGTGTTACAAACAGCTTGAACAGAGTGTTAATTGTATGATGTACTATCAATGGGCCTGGTGTACTGCAGAAAAATGTACTCACACCGTTGTGATGTGTTTAGTTGAATGAATTCATTGAGTCAATATATCATGTTTATCTCAAGGTCATTCATGACTAGAAGGAGCCGGTTATGAATAGACCCAAATTCGAGTTGTTAGAGATACGATTTGTGAACAAAAACATAATTGTCAATGGACTTCATTGAAACTGTGTCAAGAAATATGTAACCTTATGACCGAGCCTCTCCAGTTCTTGTCCTATCTTTGCCTCAATCCTATCTACACGATGGAATATTCTGATATCTTAATCATTTACAAATCTTTTAACGCATGAGTACTCAACTTGAGCCAGGTTTAAAGCCTTCAAATGGTCCATATCTGATGGTCATTGATTTCAAGATATTCACGGCATGGGGAACAAAAATTCAGCCATGTAATGCTATTCTGTTGCAACAGAACGTTCACCCACACCTCCTCATTGTAATAGACAATACTTAAGGGGTAAGGCATATTTTCTTGTGTGGTAGAAGGACAATTTAAGCAGTATCAAGCCTGCCAAATGAGACTGTATATAACGCTTGCAATTGTATGTTTGTATCTCGTCGGGTGACACAGAAGCAGGATCAGAATCAAATTTGTATTCAGGTCAATCCACAGGTCACTGC
Source organism: Haliotis cracherodii (assembly GCF_022045235.1). Classification (NCBI taxonomy): domain Eukaryota; kingdom Metazoa; phylum Mollusca; class Gastropoda; order Lepetellida; family Haliotidae; genus Haliotis; species Haliotis cracherodii. The sequence goes on from NW_027266343.1 coordinate 38,638,164, forward strand.
TATCTTGTCTTGTCTTCTCTATATCCGACTGTGTTTGTCTGCTGGCGAGTTTTGCTCAACGTTCAGCCAGGGACATCTCTGTATAATTGCAAGGAAAGGTGTTCTTGTTTAGAAGTCACATTGTCGTCTGCTGATATTTTTTCCCTTTTGTTGCCTAGGGCCTTGTCTACCTTGTAGAATATACAAAGATTTCAGATGTGAAATTCATCGCTCACAAAAACACTTTTGGCCAGCTCTGTTTTAAAGTTAGGTGACACATGAATAAAACACAAGATTTTATCACCACTGTTCATAAAAAATGGTGAATAATGCATACAAAAATCTTTATTCTAGCAGAAAGAAATGAATTATCGTTCGGTATCTTGCATGTTACAACATGTTTTGTTTTGTTTTCGTTTATTAGTAGCAGTACCAATGTGAAAGTTGAAAAAATAAATAGAATAAATTTCATTCATCTACAACATGTAAGATGAATTTTAGACCCTGAAAAGTATAACCCAATAAATGAAAAATAAAAGGCCGAATGTGAAAAATTTCATTTTTTTTATTAAACTGCCATAAAGATGTATGAAATTGTATTCTAAAATTTAAAAAATGACACATATGACCTGAGAGTCTTCCGAGGAGCTATTACAACAACTTTGTTACTGGAGACATATTCTAAGCAGGATTTCACCAATTTCAAGTCCCTTTGTCAGCGAGCTGACAGTGAAGGTGTCAAGCCTATGGCTGCTATCAGCAGGCCCCGGCTAGGTAACTGATAGACTCTCAGTTCTACAAACTCCAGGTATTTGCAAACACAATGCATAATGTGTTTTAAAGCCGCTGGCTGCTTCAAGGGATCTGGGATTTCCAAGCAACACCTGAGGTTTCGGTAGGATTATACTAGCAGCTACTTGCTGCAACTGTATAAAATGTAATTATTTTGTTGTTAAAGTTAACAGGAAAGTCTGAGTGAAGGGTTTGGGAAAATAGGTGGGGGGTTCGCTGGTGTACACTGAAGTCAGTTGATATACTGTAACCTTCTTAATGTGGACCCCTGTAAGAATGACTGCACCCCAAAACCAAGTTGATACACTTTAACCCTCTTAATGTGGACCCCTGTAAGAAAGACTGCACCCCAAAACCAAGTTGATATACTGTAACCTTCTTAATGTGGACCCCTGTAAGAAAGACTTCACCCCAAAACCAAGTTGATACACTTTAACCCTCTTAATATGGACCCCTGTAAGAAAGACTGCAACCCAAAACAAAGTTGATACACTTAAACCCACTTAATGTGGACCCCTGTGAGAAAGACTGTGCACCCCAAACAGATTTTTACGTGAGGCACAAATGTGCATTCAGTACATACAATGTAGAGAATGGATGCAGAAAAATATATACTGCATCCCGAGTGACCTACAATAGTATTCATTGTACCTACAGCGTATCAAGAGCATTTATGGGTGTCTATCAATTCATCCATCAATCATGACCACTGTCCACATGATCATTCGTTCATTACAAATTATCTAAACGTACAGTACAATACATATTACAGTACTTTGCAGGACCCTCATATTGACTGCAAGGACCCTTCAAATTAATCATTTTCAGTCCCCCGGACCCCCACTTTTGTCAAGGTAAAACCCTGCCCAAAGCAAGTTGATACACTGTTACCTTCTTTATGCGGATCTTGTGAGAAACACTATACATCCCAAAGCAAGTTGATAACCCTCTTAATGTGGACTCTGTGGGAAACACTTTACATCCCGAAGAAAAATAAAACACTGTAACCCTCTTATGTGGGCAACCATGGGACGTTGCTCGTAACATCAATCACTGGATTGTCTGGTCCAGACAATTTAACAGCGGACATGATAAAGCTTGAGATATTCTGAGTACAGTGTTAATAACAAACACACATACAACACCAATCCATTTGTCCATTTATTACTGATTATAGTCATTAAACCTGGAGAAAAGTTGTCAGCGTTTGTGAGCACTACTCTTAAGAAATACTTTCCTCAGAAATTAAATTTTAAACCAGTAAACTGCCACATTGATACATGCAGATGAGAATTTCATTCAGCATTCTTTGCTAGGAAAAAATTCAACACCTTAAATCCAATAATTGCCATGAAAATATGTCCACAAAACCTATCGGCTGTAGATGAAACTGGTCGTAATGGGAAAATAAGTTAAAACACACAGGAATAATGCAATTTTGTTGTGAAAGTAAATGTTATCTTAGATATGCCCTACCTGACCAAACAAGCCACGATGACCTACTGTTGTTGAAAAGAAAGAAAAACAATATTTTTGTTGAAATTGAGCGAGTATCTTACCCAACTTAAATCCAGTATTATTTGCACAGAATTCATCTTTGACATGGCTTGGAATGTCCCAAGCATCCAATTACCCGAGATTGATTTTTTTCTTGTCATATGTCTTTTAAGCCATTATCAAATATGGTCTTAGGTCATATTTGTTGAGTAAATGTAAATATGGGAAAATTGGTGTGTTCATGGTATCGGGTTTCGTAAGTGATATCCAAATATGTCCGATCCCCATTAATCTTTTATGGAGCTTAAATAAACAACGGTAGCTTTCCGAACCATTCACAGTTCATGAAATGTGCAAGTCGTATAGTCTTGCAGGTTCTGCATTGTGTGTTCAATTATTATCGTAATGCTGTTTAAATGTTAATCCGCAATTACCTGTTTAGGTAATATTGGCCGTATACATCAAAGATGGCCAACAGCCACAGTGTCTCGTTCTGGCTTTACATTAAACAGACGAAGTTTGCATGTGGATATTTGATATTATTTGCATGCTTGCTTTTAACACTGTCATTTTCTATGTGCTCAACTGGATGAGGGAGACAGCTTCAGGTTCAGAGGAGATGAGCGTGTATCAAGAACTTGGAATAATACATCAAATGTGCTTCGTGTGCTCGATTTATTTCCTGTATTCCTGGACATTAAGATGAAAGAAATTCTCTTGAACTGCTGATTGAGTTTGAGGCCAGAAGAAAAAGGCAATTTTTGGGGGTTTCAAAAAACCCAATTTCTTTAAATATATAACAAATTTATATTTTCACAAATGTATTTCTTTAAGCAATTTAAGCATTTTATCAGACTATTTACTTTTCAAAGTTTGGGAAGAAAGTTTCCTTTGTAAAACATTTGAAGCAAATTGGCCTTGTCTTGATGTGAAACTGTTTTGCGCTATTTTAACAATAGAGTCCTTCTTTAGATGATGATGATGATGATGATGATGATGATAGAAACGTGAGGTTGTTATCTCCACTGCAGGGTACATACCTGTACTTTCTTATTGCACAATAGACAACATGACCCTAAGGTCTGTTAAATTTCATTCCATTTCCCCAAATGGAACCCATTATCTCAACTCCTGCTGTGATACATTTACCAAAACCATTCCAGACACCGATGCCTTAGATATCAGCCCCCAACAGCCATGTATACGTTTACTATGGTGCATACCGCTTCTGAAACATACCAACTTTACCACTTCTACAAACGCATGTGTCTGTACCTGTAGACGCAGTGTCAGATGGGCCACTATTCTGCAATAAACATCAGATACAATCATGGTATACCCTAGCGCCAATGGGCGAAATATGAAATATATTGTGTGTTTACGAATACATGACGGTTGGCTCCAGACAAGAGATGGTATCTACTAATGTCCGTGTCACTATACATCATGTACAGTATAAGCTGTATCAATAACAATACCATCAGTCTCCATCCCTAGGCATAAAGTGAATCATAGGAATTGCTTGGTCATCAAAGCTGGAAACAAGAGATTGTCACTGACTATAACAGTACTGTTCATAACCAATTTGAAAAAAAATCAGTGATTTGAGTTTAACAGGAATTTATTATGTTGTTTAGCCCTAACATCAATTTCATCTAAGAAGGTGTTTTTCACTTTTTGCCAAACTGTATTTTTTCATTGTTTGGCTACATGGACCTATCACAAGTTAACCAAACATTTTTACATCTAACTTTGTGTAGTTTAGATATCAACTTTCTATTGTTGGGGCACAAAATGCCGTTTAATTTTGTTTGTTTGTTGTTTACTGTTGCACTCAGCAATATTCAAGCTATATGACGTCTGTAAATAATCAAGTCTGGACCAGACAATCCATTGATTGACATCATGACCATCAATCCATGTAACTTGGATACGATGACATGAATCAACCAAGTCAGCGAGCCTGACCACCGGATCATGTTAGTTGCCTCTTGTGCCAAGCATGGGTTGTCGAAGAACAATTCTAACCCGGATTTTCACAGGGGTTGAAATTAAATTGTTTTAAAGAACCTGTTACTCCATCTTGTTTCTGTGCATGAGAGTCAACCACTGTCATGCTTGTGTTTAAACATGATTCATTCATTCATTCATTTTCCTTTGTAGAAATTATGAGGAAAACAGGATGATTGATGAGGTTGACAAACTTGCCCATGATCTGTTTGCTGATAAGCCTTGTAAAGAGGATTGTCTGTAACATGAATTAATTTTCATTAATATGTTGTCACGGTGACCAAACAGTGGCGGAAACAAACAAATATTAATCATAATAAAATGTTGTACTCCCATAATATTTGTGAGAATTAGTTTTTGCCAATCATACGCTAAGGAGCACAAGGAATAGGGTAAATAATAACCCCCCCTGACTGCTTACACTGTGTATTTAGGATAGATTTTAAGAGAGAAGAAATACTTAGTGGAGACAATAATTCATTAGGCTTAAATGTCCTCATCAGTGTCTGGCTATGTGGGATCAAGATGTCCGCCATTTTGTTTATGATGTCTTTAGCTGACACATAATAGGGTTTTATTATTTACTGGTTGTGCATATCAAACACTGACAGAGCTGACAACTGGTGACTTTATTACTGACACCTACAGATGTCAACATCGTAAATAAGGATATTATACTTCACACCACCTTTGAAGTGCTGCCATTTGGGCTGGAGAAGATTCTGGGCGGCCATCTTGTTTCTCTGCCATCCTGTCGTGTGTTTTTATGTCTGCAGTCTCAGAGGTGAGAGAAGAGGGTTCATTGATTTCGAAAGGAGATTTTTGGAGAGATGTGACAGTTACTTGGCAGGTTTTGTCCTTTTGTTTCAACAGTGTAGGATTTGTTAAGAATGTGAAGGTGTTATGTGCAACTTGGTGCTGAAGCATAATCCCTATAGTCAAGATAAGCTGTGCAAGAATAATGCAAAAATGCAATGAAATCCTACAGTATTATCTTAATCATGAAATAATAATGAACTTGTTTTATTGGACAGGTTTGTTCTTTAAAGATAGATAGATTAAACAGTGTTTAAAGAATTACCATGGTATGACAATCATTGTCACTGATATCCTCCAAGTCTATGGGATTTTTACCATTGATGCCAACATTGGTTGGAGCCAGATACTAAATGGTCAATAGCAGAAGCCAGGAATAACTTGGGATGTGATTATTGCCGCCCTTTCACGATGAGGGTGTTGTTAGTGTTTAACTCAAGTAGGTTGGTTCTGTAATTGGACGAAAACCCTTGAGGGTAACTGCTATAAGCCAAACATACTCCAGGGTTCGGTTTGCCGTTACACTATACTGGTCTTAGTACCAACAGGTGGAAGTACAACTAACATCAGTGTTATTGTTGAGGGGTCTTAACATCTTGAGGGAATTAGAACTATAAGCAGCCCGTTAGCACTGTTCCAGGGTTGTATAATGTTCGGTCAGAGGAGCATAACTTTCTGTGTCTGAGAATTAGTGTGTAAGTGGGTGCTGCAACTTTAACCACAAGGCCGAAGCAAAGTCTTGCAAAATGTATTTCAGTTTAGTAATTAAGACAAGCTGATGCTAGCCCATATGTAAGAGTAGAGTCTACTTAAAATAATGCCAAGGTGTGAGTTCAGTCAAGTAAACTTATAGGTTTTGGGATAGACTGTAACACAATGCTCACACTATCACCCATTGGTTTGTGTGCTCCAGGTCCAATCACAGCCCACTGGGATATAAGTGTAATATAACTGACTGGCATTAAACCCATATACTTACTCCCTCTTATAGTGTTAGTGTCAGTAGATTTCTTCTTCACTGTAGTGGACAATCCTACTGAGTATCATTGCCAGTTCTATTCAGTTTTATCACAGAGAACTGCCAATGTTGCTGAATACATTTTCTTGATTTGTGGGCAGGTCACAAATTTCTTACATACACACTCCAGTGTGTGTCACAAGACCGGCCCAGGCAAGATAGACATGTATTATGGTTATGATATTATATTGATGGTGCGAGAATAGGCACTTGTGTCATTCCAGTCCAGTGTGAATACGGTTCAATAGGTGTCCCTGAGGTGGTGAATAACCATGATAAATACCAGGATCGGTTCAATGAGGATGATAATCACAGCTACTCTGTGAATGAGTGGTTGACGGACAGTCATATTTTGGGAGGAATTATGTGAATGTTCTTATAAATCTGTATGCAGCTCTGATACTGTTTTGAATAAGTTCAGTTTGTCTCCAGAGTGTGCAGCTTGAAGCTAAATGCAGTCCTTGGAATACGACACTTGTGAATGACAAGAAATAGAATTTATTACATGTGAGGGGCGAGCAAAGTGGTGTCCTTAAGTAGTGTATGAACACAGGTGCACTTTACAGGTAGGGTGATAGGAAATAGTGAACGTCAGACTAGTGTTGGACAATCTTGTGTACTCCTCTTCCCAAGACTGGTCTGGTAGCCAAGTGGTTAAAGAGTTTGCTCGTCACGCTGAAGACCCAGACTCACTCTAACGCACTCACTCACGTACTCACTCACTCACTCACTCTAACGCACTCACTCACTCACTCACTCACTCATTCTAACGCACTCACTCACTCACTCACTCTAACTCACTCACTCACTCACTCACTCACTCACTCACTCACCCACTCACTGGATTATCTTTGTCCCAAAAATTGTGCCCCGACGTTGTGGATCTCTGTTCATGATGTCAGTCACTGGATTGTCTGGTCTAGCGTGGACTGTTTACAGACCATCATCATGTAGGAATATCACTTAGTTCGGAGTTAAACAGCAAGCCCACACATGCACACACACGCAGTGGACCAATGACATCATGAGCTTCTGTTCGCTGGTAGAGTGAGTGAGTGAGTTTGATTTCACGCTGCTTTTAGCAATATTCCGGCAATATCATGGCGGGGGACACCAGAAATGGGCTTCACACATTGTACCCATGTCGGGAATCGAACCCGGGTCTTCGTCATGACGAGCGAACACTTTAACCACTGGGCTACCCGACTGCCCCTCGGTGGTAGAGGGTAAAGAATGAAAGCAGCCATCATGAGATTATCATGCTGAACTTCTTTCTCTGCCTATGAATCAGCAATATCTCCACTTATGCGAGTGCATTCCTTGCTGGACACCAATTTGTGTAAATGGTTATTTCTGATTTTTGTTGCTATTTGTGCAAAACAAAATATTTGGCTATAAATAAAATAATCCCTTTTTTTTTCTTTTTTTTTTACATCAAAGAAAAGAGTAGTGTCATGTGACTTTAAAACATTGATTAAATTGCGTTCTTCAGTATAACCGGTATAACATGCTCACGGTAATGTCTTTGCTATTGGGGAAAAATCAACAAAACTCACTGTAGGCATGTATCATGAGCACTCCCCTCTCAATACAGCTGTATGTTTTGGAGAAAAAAGCATGCACTCCGCCCAAGAAAATGTTACTTGATTTATGCTTTTTTTCATCCTGACAACTATTAATTAAGATATGTCATTGAAAGTATATTAACTGTATATTAGCCATGGATTTCATTAACAAAGATCATACAAAACATCTAAAGGTTAGTGTTAGGGAAATATCACTTTCATGTATTGCAGTAGTAAGGGATGTAGAATAGCCCTCCGGTATATGTTATTAGTTGTAAGGAAGATGTATATTTCTCTACAGGTGTTTTCAGAGATGGGTTGTTCTCCCTCATGTTTATTTTTGCGTGTATTGCATTGGCCACTGTTTGTTTGTTCAGACAATATTAAAGATGAAAGACGTTTTATATTCATCTCCTCAAACATATGATATTTTTATACTTCAAATGATAATAATTCTTATTATCAATGTTGTTCATTTAATGCAAGTCAAAATTTCACAATGATCTTTTAGAGGTGATACACCTAAATGTTATTTTCTAATAAGCATTTTTTCTGCTATTGATGAAGAATTGGTTAATCTTCCACAAAGTCTGGTTCGTCTTCATTTCATATTAATATAAATAATTGAGCACCTTATCACAGAACATGCCTGACGTGAAAGGTCATGTTGATAATTGCATCAAATATTTACATGTCCCCGATAGGGTTCCTGCAAATGTCTATATAGAGGTAAGTAATTATGTTTTTTCTGATACAAGGTGACTTTTTTAAGGTCAGACAAAGAATATTTTTCTACGCAGGTAAAGAGATTTGGGGATCTGAATTAAAGATGTATGCCAGCTGTAATACAATCTGTCTTGCACATGTTTATTTGGGATGTAGATGGTGCAGTGGTTAAAGGTACAACAATTCATCATGCAACATTGCCTCCCTTAGCCGAGCCAGGATCTGCTGGGCATAGGGTCAATTTTAATTGCTCTAATCTTGATTTGGGGGTTTGACAGAACCTTACCTGTTCTAGTGATCTTCACCAAGGTGGCAACATTTTTTTCACCCCAATATTAATAAGAAGCTGAAACGTGATACAATTGACTGTGCAGAGTTGCTTCCCTTGGGAAACCTGTGATCATGGGTTCGAATCCTGGTTTGCCACAATTTCTTTCCTAGGTTTGTCAGCACCATACTCGTTGGTTACACCGAAGTGGTAAACGTCTGAGACCTGCATCACTTCAGGCTTTCCTCCCACATTAAGCTGACACACCGCGATATAACTGAAATACTGTTATTATACTGGAATAAACCCAACTCACTCACTCACTCAATCTTATGTTTCTCAAACATGTGGAAATATAAGATAAATATGAATAATTATTTTGAAATCAATAAGCCATGCAATACTTGAGCTTGTCTTTCACATCATTGTCAATTTCCAGTTATTCCTGCTATTGGCGTTCTTGTATTGTCTATTTCTCCCCTACTCCTGGTTTATATATGTAATATCACATGGATCCTGTGTTATGAAGAATGTCTTTATCACATGCATTACATTCCATTGACACGTTTTAACCTTCTCACTATCCCCCACCCTGTTTACACTGACTCGTGTTTCTCTGATAATATTGGAAGTGAAGTATTTTTACGACGGCAGCAGATTGTAAATATCGCTTGCCTCCATGCACATAAATGCATTTCATTGTGTCATTAAATGGCCATGTTATCGCATACATTGATAGACTTGTTGAAAAGTGTGGAATACTTTATGTGTCGTTATATGGTAATTGAAAGTTAATTCTATCTTGGATGACAGATGTATGAGAGTGACCTTCAGCCATTTTGCATGTAGTTTACGAAGCTGAGGTTTGGCAGCTGATGTATTGGATTCTGCCAAGGAGATAGCGTGTGTGGTGATTTAATGATAACCAATCAGGAATAGGAAGTCATTTTATGTTTTATGAAGATACATGCACCTACTGAGATTACAAAACCTTATGGGTTTTTTTTAATTTCAACTAAAATTGATGCTGCAAATAAGACTGTCATTTCTGATATATATCCATGATGCTGAAAAAGGAAAATAGTGTAACATTTAGGAAATTTGAAGCTTTCAGTTTTGAAATTTGTATGTTAAACTGTTCAAAATGTTCACTCCATGACATGACATGATCTCCAATTGTGTGGGGGGCACGGGTGGTCCAGTCGTCTAAGGCGCCGTGATTCCTGTACAGAGTTGCGTTCCTTGGGCATGCCAGAAACCTATGATTGTGGGTTAAAATACCGGTTCGCCCCGATTATGTTTCTAGGTTTGTCAGCACCATACCCGTGCTCATGGGTTTCGACGAAGTGGTAAACTTCTGAGACCTGCATCACTTCGGGCTTTCCTCCTACATTAAGCTGACATGCCGTGATATAACTGGAATACTGTTAAAAGCGTGTTAAACGCAACTCACTCACTCACTCCAATTGTGTGACACTGGTCATGGTCATGTCAGTTGTCGTGCTCCAGTGGTATATCTACAACACCTGCCCCACACCACAACACACTCCTGGGTGTCTGACTAACTGCCCTAACCTGACATCTAGTCTCTGAAATGAACATATCTTACAAAAAAAAACAGTTAAATCATCTTGATAAGAATAAAATAAAAAGGAGCCCAGAGACTCTCTTCTTGATACCGCAGTAATCTAGACATGCCAAACATTTTAGACTTGCATGGGCTCTATTGGATATATTAGTATCAGGGTCTGCATGTAAGACTATGACTGCCCCTCCCCAGGGGTTTCCGACCCCTAGTCTGAATTGTGTCACTGAAGTCTGAATTGTGTCTGCTGTAGTGAGGACAACCAACTTGTGTCGTCATACAGATTTATGACTTTGTACACTTTGATTTCAAGATATTGGCATGAGATGAGGGCTGATCTGTCAACTTTTTGTAGCAAGTGGATAGGTGAATGGCTAGTCTGTCATAGTCCCGAAACCTTAATACAATGTATATTTCCTTAGTGTAATGCTATAGCCCTAAATGAAGCAAGTCTAGATGTTCCACAAGTTCTGAATCTCCCATCTCAATGGAGCTCCTTTTCTCTTTAAGTGGAGTTGTTTCTATCAAAATGATATAAGGGACTATAGCGTTAGTCTTGTGAATGACCACAGACCAGGGCTTGTTAATTGTTGTTCCAGTTTGGGGTCCTGATGAACTCAGTGAGGGTTTCACGCTAAATTGTACAATATGACATAGTTTACTTTGGGTGCATCCTCCATGACATTATTTATTAATTTTCTTCATGCAAACCATGCATAGTTTTTTTAATAATTCAAGATAACCTGTTTTTAAGATGAACACATTCTTTCTAAGGAAGAGAATTAATGTATGTCAACTTCTTTATCTGTGGAACTATTCTCTTCCTTATAAGTATCACTTCTAATTGCCATTTAAAGACTTGACATTCTTTCTCGTCACAATTTCCTGTGTTGATTAAAATTGTTCACTCACTGAGTTTACCCTTTTACTCCACGAGAGACATCCTAGTGACATCACGACCGCCTCCGTGGTCTAGTGGTAGAGCATCCGCCCGGAGAGCGGAAGGTCTGCGGTTCGATCCCGGACCGCGTCATACCAAAAGACGTTAAAAGATGGTACTTGTTGTTACCCTGTCTGGCTCTCGGCATTAAGGGGCTAAAACAAGGACTGGTCGGCTCGGAGTCAGTATACTGTGTCTGAGTGGGTATTCATGTTAAACTGTGGCATGGTATCTCAGTGAGCTAGCACTATAAATCGGCATCAGTCCCGACTAGTACAAGCAGCGACACAAACACACACACGTGCATGCACGTCGCTATATAAGTGCAATAATCTTGGACGTGACGTTAAACCCCATTTCACCTCACCTCACCTCACCCAGTGACATCACAGTCATGGCGGAGGACTGAAGAGACCTATCAGGAAAGACACTTTTCTGTTTATTGGTTGAGGTAGGAATGGGGTCACACGGAGTGTCTGACTATGATATGTTATGTATTACTATGTCAATTCTATTTGAAGAAGTATATAAAGCTATTGAATCTAAATCATTTATCAATTAATCTTTCCTAGAACAGATTTGGAACTCGGTGAATCACATTCCCTATACATATTTAATCTCACCTGTCATTTCAAGTCATCCAAAATATTTCCATTAATTCAGAAGAGGTGATTATTTATCAATAATCGGCGTCAAGATTGAGCAATTTCACGCCAAGGTTAGAGGACAATGTTTGGTACCATTTTTCATCTACATTTAATTGATTCGATGCTTGTGTGATGAGATTGGTGATCCAAAATAGTTACTGGTGTTTGTATATGATGATATTAACATTCAGAAGATGACAAATGATAGTATGATTGAGAATGTATAATTGAAAATCCATACCTGACATCTCAGTGTTGACTAACATCTAGTCTCTGAAATGAACATAAGGTACAGAAAAAAACAGTTCAATTATCTTAATAAAAATATGATAAGAAGGAGCCCAGAGACTCTTCATTTTCATTTCTGATACTGCAGTAATCTAGACTTGCCAAACATTATAGACTTGCATGGGCTAAATTTGTATCAGGGTCTGTAAGACAGACTAATCCCAGTGTTTCATATTAATCAGGTGGCAGACAAACTGCTTAGGGTTACCAGTCTCTTGCTCGTTATGATGTGTCTTAAAAGGTCATTAAGATAGGTACATGAGTGAGTGAGTATGGTTTTACGCCGCTTTAAGCAATATTCCAGCTATATCATGGCGGGGGACACCAGAAATGGGCTTCACACATTGTACCCATGTCGGGAATCGAACCCGGGTCTTCGACGTGAGGAGCGAACGCTTTAACCACTAGGCTACCCAACCGCCCCTAAATATATGAATACACAGTTATGACTTTGTTTGTCATGCAAAGTCTGCAGTTAATTAAGATTAAATAATCAGGTTTGTAAGTACTTTATGATGGGGAATTCATGACAGTGTATATCCTGTGACAGGAAAATTATTCTCTACTAAAGCCTAACCTTTAATATTTTATTATTTTGCACTTACCGCGCGTAGTAACCGAAGTAGCGCTTTATCGAAGAGCGCAATAGCGAGCGATCACTGTATGTTGTTACAACAATTTCAATACTACCAGGTACCCATATATAACAGGTCATTAGGAGTTTTACGCTGAGCTCAGTTTCGCTTGGTATGCTCTAAGGTTTCAAAATTTTGTATTTTCTGTACTTATGATCGTAAATAGCTAAATTTTCTTAGCAAATTTTATGACTTTTTCTTTACTTCCGACATTTTTCTTGTGTTGATGTGTTTTTGTAGAAAATGTCACAATATGTGTGGTAACAAGGTTCCCAGATGCAACACAAGTAATTAAGCTCTGTAAAAAGCTATGTATCGTTATGACATTCAATCTACAACCCAAGATGTCGCCACATTTTTGTCGTAAGAGCTATGAGCTGATGCTATCGAAGTGCTGAAACTGTAGAGCAGACGGCAAGGAGCAGACGGCTGTAGTTGTGAGGAAACAGACGTGAGATTGCAGGACCCCCTGCACGAGTATGTCTAGCATCCACAATCTTCCTCACATCTTGCAATGTTGGACTTGAACCTTAAACCCTCTCACCTACCCTGGCAGGGAATCCACGTTTCTTCATTGTATATATACCCAGCTTTCAGGTGGTAGAAGTGGTAATGAGGTCCTCATTTTGATTCAGTTTAGAATTGTTATGAAACGTTTCAGCTGTAATTGCCCTTCAAATGCGATTTGGTTGGAAATGTGTACATGTCTGTTGTCGGTGACATTGGAATTCCGCTTGTTACTGGAGACAAAAGACAGCAACCGTGAACATCACCATTTATTTGGTGATTTTTTCTTTACGTGAAACAAGAAATACAACACTATTATTTTTCATGCCCTTTTCCATGCTTTCAGATGGAAATAAAACTTACAGTCTTGTTGACATTATAAATGACAAAAGCATCATACAAGAGTTTACACAGTGTGCAGACTGATATTTACGTTTATACCTCCGTAAAAGTTTTTATTAAACAATAATAACTTCATAGACCAATCAATAACACAACAATATGTAATCGTTCTGTGCAGTAATCCAACACAAGTAATCCAACACAAGACCTGCCCATTCTATCATCAGCTAATCAGGAACACAGTAGTCCATTATTGGACTCCTATCTTTGGTTTTTGGAATTATTAACACAAAAAATTGTTTGGTAAGCCAATCAAATGTCAAGAAATCACTTGCAATTTATTTACGTTGTAATGGATCCAAGGTACAAAATTAATTCATGTAGATCTGTTTGTAAGTTTTGATGAGTCTCTTCAAATCCAGAAACATCAGGTTGCCAGAATAACTGAAGATTGAATTAATTGTGTCAAAGTATCAGAAGATAGATAGTACAATTAACCTTTGAAGTCAAGTCTCCATTAATAGAAATTTAATCAAATAAAATTATCACAGAAATATTTAATTCATGACTGACATTAGGCTTTGCCTCTTTGTTGAGGTCGATATTAACATGAACCTGACTATCTCATTGGCAGGGAATATGTTTCAATGAAGCACAGGTTGGTATGTGCATATTTTATAGGTATATTAGATATAAGCGTCTGAGCTACCACACAGTACAATCACGCTACTAGACTACTTATATATCAACTGTGGTATCAACACCAGATGTACACAGTCAAGAATAAACCAAAATTTTCTTCACAGATTTTGGAGGCAATCTGCATGTATTGAGGACCCCTGGCCTTGATCTAGTTGGCTATTACCATATTCGACGTAATAAGCACCCAGGGCGCTCTCAAAATTAGAAATAGGGGGCTCTTATTAGAATATTATTTTGGTGGAAAAAGAACAGAATTGAAAGATAAATTTTGTGGTTTATGCTAACAAGCCTGAAATGTTTATATACGTAAAACCACACTCACTCACTCACTCACTCACTCACTCACTCACTCACTCACTCACTCACTGTTTATCTTTGTCACAAAAATTGAAAACAGTAAACTATGTTTATAATGAACATGCTTATAACGAACTGACGGATATAACAAAAAGGCTTTTTGGTCCCTGTCATTTCCTGTATATATGCTGTATTTATGCTAGGGTTATTACGAACTAAAATCAGTGGTCCCTTTGAGTTTGTTATGACCGTAGTTTACTGTATTTTAAAAAGAAGTAACGCTTTCCTCATATTACAAAAATGCTATACAGTGTACGGACTCTGTGATGTGTTATATGGAGGATAGTTTCTTTTTTTTCAATTGATAGATTTTCGCTCAAGAGATGGATGACAACTTCTTATATTGCTCTTATTGTATCTCCCAATGTTGTTTTTTCCTGTATAACTAAATACAAATCGGAGACTTCAATATTGGGTGATTTAGATGTCAGTGTGTTGACAGCTTTTTAATACTTTTTGAAAGCACTGTCAGACAGGAAACTGCTACATGAGTGAGTTGACTCAAAGTGTTTGCGAAATATTCCCGAAGATAGACCCACTGCCAATCATGCATTCCGCAAATTATGTACTCGCCTCACCACAGAACATATTGTGATGACATATTTGAGTGTCTTATGGCACTATATTGTCTTCTGGCACTGTTTTCAACAACCCATGCTTGTTGTAAGAAGCCAGATCAGGTGGTCAGGCTCACTGACTTGGTTGATGTAGATCCATGCTCTTCATGTGAACCCTGGGTTGTCTGGTCCAGACTCAATCATTTACAGACTGCAGGCATATAGCCGAAATATTGTAGGGTTAAACAACAAAAAGACAAACATCATGGCACTATCTGGCCCTCAGACCTAGCTCAATCCTTTACCCCACAAAACATGTCAAACATCTTGTGAATGTGCCAATACCGCCTCCACCTGCCTTCCAGACGACCAGCGGCCAGTTGGCTCTCAGCAAGGCCTGTTGTACACCGCTAAACGATAAAGCTTCTGGCTGCAATTCTAATAACTTCCTTGGATACCATCCTTTGCCTGGGCCTCCCGAGGTGCAGCTCCCTAGGGATCCCCTCTTTACACTGATGAAAGACAGGACTTTGAAGAACTCCAGATACGAACATCCAGATTTCTGGGTCCCCCTGTGCATTAGATGGATATGAAGATTGCACACTAGTGCATTTGATGGTTGCGTAGGTCTCTGATCCGCCTCCTCCAAAACTAAAGAGTCACTTTTGAAGTTGATGGATTTCGGGGGGATTCTTGAACACTGTTTTGTTTAGTTTTTATCCCCGATTTATCAAACGAATTCCATTAAATGTCATATTTATCCCTGCATTTACATATCAGAGTGCCCTTCAGAAATGAGGTTGAAGCGTTTTTATGACTCAAGCATAAAGAATATGGGAAACCGTCTTTCGAAGCTGCACGAATATTGTCTTTGAATATTTGTTTCTGTTTTTTACTCTTTTAGTAAAATTATGTAACATACATTTATATAAAGTTTATTCTTTACTAATGGTCAGCATTATTGTGAACACATCTAATGTTTAGAGGGTTTGTCCAAGGGCAAAATGCATGCACATGGTATCATTACTATTTAATGGTTATTCATTAACACCTTCTCATGATATAGTCGGATTCGTTCAATCAGTTATGGAAAGGTCTTGACTATTTCAATGAATATCATTCATGTTGTCGATTAAGTGAATTTGGTTCACCTGCAACCCCATTATTTCTTCTTTGTTTGAGTATTAACAATATACCATGAAATTTAATATGAAATGTATGATATTCAAATTTATTCAATACCTTTTTCAGAATATTATGCAATACAGACATACAATGTCTAAATTTGATTGGAGGTATTGATCAACCCACCTTGGCTCCATTGTCACATGCATATATAATCAAAGTATTAAATTTTATTTATTCATATAATCCTACACTTACATAATAAAATGAAATCAGTATCTTCCATGCTGTAATACATGAATAGATTGTTTGTCTGAGACAACAACAAAAAATGCAATTGTCGTAATTCATTAGGGTTAAAAAACCCAAACAGCTTTGTGTCTGGTTTCTTCATGAAAGTCTTATAAATGGAGGCAATTATCCTCGGAAAATAAAAGAGTTTCTAAAATTCTTCTAGGACACAAGGAATTTGATAATTATCCCAGCTCCAATGAGATCTTCCCAATGAATAAACAGTTCACCAAGACAAAGGTTTTGTCAGAAGAAGTCTATCTTCCCTTGCTAAACTTAACTGAGGGATTTATTCATGTGTTAAATAAGCTAATAGCATTTACTTCTTTTTGAGCTGCTGATAGTGCAGGAATGGCTAGTCTGAGAGATGATCGGCAGCCGTTAGTTACCGGATGGGCTAATGTTTTCTAATTATGAGGTCATGTTCAGAACGCTTGGAGGTGAAATATTGGGCTTTGTTCTTGGACGATGCCTCATGTAGTTCGTGCCAGGGTCTTGGCGCCAATTGCGGATGAAAGTGCCAACTTTGATTTTTAAGCTGTTGGTCTTTTTCTGACAATCAGGCTCAAGAAATAAACTGAGATCTTAGTAATATTTATATTTGGTTTGCTTGAGAGTTCAAATTTTATACGAGAATGTGATTATTTCAGATTGTTTATCGGAACTATTTTCCAGACAACAAATGGGATGTTATGACTGAAAGGACATACTTTCCAATTCCGAAAAAGCTGTTTTCCCTATTTAAGCCAGGAAGTTGTTTTGAACAAATTTAACATGACTCCCTTCAATGATTATTACCATAATAACAATAAAGACTTAAATCATAAATCCATCTATCTGAAAATAGAACAAAATGTAATTATGTTAATGCACCATCTATCAATAAAAATGTTATAGATATTTCATCTTGACAAGTAAATCTTGTTCTGACATATATCATTACCAAGGAAGACAAAAAACCTTATAATACTTTCTGGTCTGCATGGCAGTCCTCTATAGCAATGGGTTTCAAAGTAGCAGCTCTTGAACATCATTTGGAATACATCTCTCTTGTTGAGTAATGATGTTCATTTCAAGGCTAGCCAGTTCTTGTGTAAT
Organism: Haliotis cracherodii; assembly: GCF_022045235.1. Classification (NCBI taxonomy): domain Eukaryota; kingdom Metazoa; phylum Mollusca; class Gastropoda; order Lepetellida; family Haliotidae; genus Haliotis; species Haliotis cracherodii. The sequence goes on from NW_027266343.1 coordinate 38,655,909, forward strand.
CTGTCTCACATGGTATTCATTTCCACAGTAATTCTGCCTACACCGTTGCTTATTGCAAGCACTTGAACTGTCTCAGCTCCTGGATGGTCGGAATATTTAACATCAACCATTAAGCCTTATGAATACCCTGTCTGGATAAATGGACAAAATGATACTTTTTAGTGCAGTTTATTTAAATTGGTTTACTTGTGGATCATATTTGAAAGATGATGAATATTGGAATTAGAAATAATGTTTTTGGTGAAATAATATCGTTTCTGTGTGTGTGTGTGTTTGTGTGTGTGTGTGTGTGTGTGTGTGTGTGTGTGTGTGTGTGTGTGTGTGTGTGTGTGTGTGTGTGTGTGTGTGTGTGTGTTTGTGTGTTTGTCAATAAAGGTGTCTGTCTGTCTGTCTGTCTGTCTTTAGTCAATCTCAAGATTTTTGAAAAACACAACACAAGTAGGAACTTGCCTAAACACAACAAGATGCATAAATGTAGACATGACAAATGCTTCTGATTTTATTGCTTATTTTATAAATTTTGTTTATATAACATGCATGCTGCTTTCTGGTTATAAAAACACAATGTCCAAATGCTTAGAATAGTACTATACATTGAGAATAGTACTATACATTGAGAATAGTACTATACATTGAAAATAGTACTATACATTGAGAATACTACTATACATTGAGAATAGTACTATACATTGGAAAACAGCCACATTTGGAAGTCATCAGTATTGGAATTTTCATACTTATTCACCCCCGCATCTTGTGGAGAAACACTGTCCCGATGCATAGGATAAATATTACTACTTCTCTTGAAACTGTCAAGTTTTGCAATAGACATAAATCAATTTTTAATGCAGACATCTATTTCTGTGATGTCTAACTGTAAACATGCTTGTTCCCACCACAGACAACAAATGCTGTAGTGGAGGTAGAGAGGAAGCTTGATAATTCAAACTTCACTATTCATTTAGAAAATAATCAGTCAAGTTGGCATCAAACAGGCTGATATCCTTTGAAGCTTCATATCCTCAGCAAATCCTTTATTCTATACACATGTTAGTTCAGGAATATTCTGACTTAACTAAAAATTGATTGAATCTATGCTTAGACTTGACCTCCACAACTTAACAATTTGTAACCAAACACCTGGGTCCTGCTGGACAGGCCAGCAGAGGCTTGAATTGTGTCCGTTGGTATATTTAATAAGTCACAAGGAAAACCTTTTCATGGAACAAGACTAGAGACAATATGGCAGCAGCCTGGATTTGGGGAAAGACATGCACATACCTTGTTGCCTGTCAGAACTAATTGGCCTCATCTTTGTTCCTTGTTATGTAGATACAGAATGGTAATCAAGGGCGGATCCAGCATTTTTAAAAGGGAGGGGTCCAAAATATCAAAAATCCTCTCTCAGTCAGTTTTACTGCCTACTACATTTGGTTTTCAAAAGGAGGATGTGGACCCCCCTGCCTATGGTAATTGGGGTGTCAAGGTTTCAAGAGTAGAGTTACGATTCTGAACAATTACTAAGATAGATTAGATCTTGATTAGATCCTGTCTTTTTTTTTTATCATGTTCGTGTCATTTGTTAATTAAGTTATTTTTGAAGTAATATTTGTTAGTCAAAGCAATGTTCTCTACCCATTTATATCGCAACCTCTACAGTTTTGGTCATGATCGGTTAAGGTTTTCAATAATAACAAGAAATAAAATTTGTATTCCATATCTCATGAGCAGTTTAAAAAAAAAAACGCCAGAAAAACATCAGTTTCTGTTATCTCCCGAAACAGATTCTGATTGACATCAAAGGCAAAATATTGGTGAAAATTATAGGAATGGATCCCTGAAAATCAGTGATGACTCCAGATGTTTTCATCAAAATAAACTATTTTCTTACAACTTTATCTTATATTAGAGCCAGAATCTATTTCAGGACCTTGTCTTCCAATAATTTGACATAATTCCATTTTCATTTTGATAACTTTGTTATTAATTAGATTAGAATTAATTGAATTGGCTTCACGAGACGTAATTAAGTGGCAATTTTACCTGTTAACCTCTTTGAATGACATAGACATAGCAGTATTCTTCATAGAATACAGCTGTGCAAATGAGACAGACAGTATTGGCATTCACAGATCCAGTTTAATTCAGACCCATATCTTCCTATAAAACAAGTGTATAACACTGTGGGTGCTTATAGGCACTGAGTTAGGAGTGCATGTCAAGATGGTTGTCATAAACAAGCCAGGTTTATGACACAATCAAGCACAGATGACCTGCAGGATCAGCTGTTTTCATCAGTCACAAGTCCACACACAACCTTACGCTGCTGTCTTTCTTCATGTAGAAACTTAATCTGAGATTGAGGGCAGGGGAAATAAATATTCAGGTATTAACTCCCATCTTTGATTTTGTGGATAAGGTTTTCTTTTTTGAGGTGGCTGACATGTTTCTAAGGGATTTTAGATATTTATTTTTAGGGTAAAGATCTTCTGTGAATGAAATGTCTGTTCGGTTAGCATGGTATGTTTTTTATGAAAGCGTCAAGATCTGGGATTCTTCTAATGGAAATTCATCTGTTTTATACTCTTACACTGATGTCGTTGAGATGGTGGTAATTGAGATTTGTTTTGTTTGTTGTATAACGCCACGCTCAGCAATATTCAAATTATACAATGGCGGTCTTCAAATAATCCTGCCTGAACCAGACAATCCAGTGATCAATATTGTGAGCACCGAACCACGCCATTGGGGTACAAGGACATGTCTGGTCCAGACTTGATTATTTTACAAGCTGACATCATTTAGCTGAAATACTGTAGAGCGTGGCATTAAACAACAAGCAAACAAAACATCATTAATGATAAGAGGTGAGGGGAAAGGTGTATACATATCAAACCCTTATTTTTGTTACTTCAAAGTCAGAGATTTCCATGAAGGGAGACGACTTTGTGAAAACTTCTGTGGATCTGCTCTCTGAATCAGCATTATTTTCAAAACATGTGTATGCCAGTGGGAAATTCCTTCATGGTGGTCCATCAGTTCAATATTTTTCCAAGTTAATAAAAATCAATATCTAAACATAATGATGCAGTTTATCACATGCTATCTTTAAGATAATCAGGAATAAAATGTTGAGCTTGAAAAGTTGACAGTCCTCGTATACGGTAATCTCATTGAACACCCCCATCTGTTATGTGAGTTATTGAATATGAGAATATGAGGAAAACAGATGCTGAGGGCACGTTACACACAAAGTTGTGGTCCTAAGCCATGTTGAAATCCTGCGATCATGGGTTTGAATCCCAAATTTCTGCTGAATATGATTCCTGGTTTTTCAGCACCAGATCATGCTTGTGGGTTTCACAATGGTTGTACATCTGAGACCTGCATCACTTCATCCGCCCACTCCCACCACCAAGCTCCACCATGATATAACTGAGCTACTGCTCGGAGCGGAGTGAAACCCATCTCTCTCACTCACTCACTCACTCACTCACTCACTCACTCACTCACTCACTCTTTTTGTTGTTTTAAGAACAATAGCTAAATTTTCACATGAGTGGTTTTGTGATTAATCGGTTTTTAGGTTCAGATAAGTTTTGTTTCTTCTTTGTTTTTAAATGGTGGGGTAGCCCAGTGGTTAAAGCATTCACTCATCATGCTTGAAGACCTGGGTTCAATTCCCCAGGGAAGCAGATTTTGGCAGATGGCTCCAGCCATCATTGTGACCACCCAAAGCTTTTGAAAGATTTGAAAACATCAAATTCTGACAAAATACACAAATCTGGAAAAGTTGCCAAACTTTCAGTTGAACCAGAAAACATTCTCAGTCTAACTGTTTAATTTGAAAAGGTAAATAAACAAGCTGTGTTAAAGGGCCCAATTAATACCCATGTCGCCCTGCCCTTCCATATGGCCTAAAGTAACAACATACTGGATTCTTTCAGAACTTTTTAAATGATTTATCACAAACTTTATCTCGCATTTTATGAGTTTAATCATTTTACAGACTTTTCAGCATGATTTGTTTTTATTTCTTTTCTGAACAAATGTTTAGTTTTGTGTGGTCTTGGTATGTGTGAAGTGGTGGTACCTGCGCTTGTGTTGTCCATGATGAAAGGGGCAGTATGGGAGCCACACAAGATTTCCTGTGCTGCCATATTTATTTATCATTGATATGTTCTTCTGTTTATCCCAATATCAACAAAATTATACATGTACAAACTTGTATGTTGTAGATGTAAGCAAGAAATTCTCGACTTCTGAAATATTTATGTTCATTTCTCCCCATGTGGTCTCAGCTTAATTTAGTAAGGGATGTTAAGGTAGCCTCGTGGTCATGGGCTGGGTGGTCGTAGTTCCAGTTCCCACTATGGGTACTCTGTGTGGAGCCTATTCTTGGGGTCTCCCATTGAGCTATTCCTCACTCACTCACTCACTCACTCACTCACTCACTCACTCACTAACACACAACCCCATTCCTTTAAAAGTTAGACCCATGAAGATCTGGAGTAGAATAGGTCTTCAGCGACCCATGCTTGTCGTAAAAGGCGACTATGCTTGTCGTAAGAGGCGACTAACAGGATCGGGTAGTCAGGCTTGCTGACTTGGTTGATGCATGTCATCGATCCCAATTGCGTGGATCGATGCTCATGATGTCAATCACTGGATTGTCTGGTCCAGACTCGATTATTTACAGACCACCGTCATATAGCTGGAATATTGCTGAGTGCGGCGTTAAACAACAAACCAACGAACCAACCTTTAAAGGTTGGGACCGCCTCAACACAAAACTACAAAACTAGGAATGGCGGTTATTTATGAAATTGTTCTTCAGCTGTTCTTACTGTTTGAAGGGTTGGTTCTTTAATGGTATATAATCATGAATCCATTTCCTCTCAGTTTATCAATATATTATGTCCTCGAATTATTCTGTCTTAAGACCATGAGAGAATATCCCCCATGGCATGAAACAAATTGCATATTTTCAAAGCCAATACAATTGTTTGAAAATGTTAACGAGACATGCGAGATTTTCCAGCTCACATTTTTGACATTTGTAAATGCTAATCTGTTAATGGTAGTTGAATCATGGCGATCTTAGAAAACAAACATATCTTTTTATTGTTATACCAATTTTTTATGTTTACTGATTCTGAAAATGAACCTAAATGCATAAAATATGATGTATATTAGAGTTGACCAATGAGATAATGAAGTTGATAAGGGGATATTTTCTCTCCCTTGATAATTCTTAATGAGAAAATTGGAAAATATTCAAGAAATATCAGCAAATCTCCCTATGAATAATTCATAATAATCATCTTTTACAAGACTTCAAGTAGATGGAAATGTGTATTTATTGTCCTGTAATAAAGCAGAAAGCCTAATGCATGTATGCATTGTGTATTAATGGATGAAATTAATTGACCTCTTTACAAGACTTTGCAATTATCTCCATCGCCATAACTGATCATGGCATCTTAAGGGATGTGTCTTGTCGGTCATTTCACATATATGTAAGTAAATACCACTACCTGGCAAGCTTAATGCCTTTTCATGTCACATGAAATACTATATGCCATCCGTTGGCTGGTCTGACAATGTCATTAGGAAGACAGTATACTCTAATGGACTTTCATTGTATGATGAGACAGTGAAATAATTGCTTTCATATTATATTCTGAATACTAATTGATCTATGAGGGTCAAACAGAATGTGGAAGAGCAGACATATTTTGGAGTGGTCAATGGGCATTTCCCTTTTTTTTAGAGTTATCTCCCTTGGAAATCTCAATATGCTGTAACTATTTTGTTTTTTTTGTTTATTTGTTGTTTAACGCCGCACTCAGCAATATTCCAGCTATATGATGGCAGTCTGTAAATAATTGAGTCCAGACCAGACAATCAAGTGATTGACATCATGTGCATCGATCCATGCAATTGGGATATGACCAATTTGGATATGCAACAAAAAAGTCAGCGAACCCATCATCTTTACGGGTCAACCATTTTGTAGATCTGTTGTTTATTTCTTCAAAGATTAAATTCTTTCTAGATCAACACAACAGGATATAGTGGTACTGATGTAGAATTGCCTTGTTATTGTTTCGTATTTATGGTCCCCAAAATGGTATGTTTGTAGTGTCCAAGGGGGATAACTCTGCATCTGCATCTACTAATGACCAGTCGTGACAATTAAAAGGTTTCAATCTGGGTGTCATTAGATTACTCAGTTAAAAAAAGGATTTGTTTTTTATCACATTTCCTGCCACTTTGAGAAGATTATTCTTGAGATCTTTGAGGACAAGAGCATATTAGTATCGTATTCAGAATCAGCGTATCATTACGCCTATCTGTCTGAGTCGTTAATGACTTGCGTGGTCACGTGTATGCAACCAGATTGGCAATGAAATGATCTTCACTTGAAATAAGATATTTAAATCAATTTTAGTGCCGGGCGGTATCACTTTGATATGTATGCCTGAATATGCTGATGATGAATGCATTATAATTTATAGAGAAACGACCAGGTCATATTGACTGTATGCAATTGGAGGAGATACTTTCAGTAATTATTGTGTAAATCTTGTATGCAGTGCGTGAGGGTTATACCAGCAACAGTTAGCAAAACAACAGAGATTTTAACAACTCAGTGGCACAGTAATTATTGTGTAAATCGAGTATGCAGTGCGTGAGGGTTATACCAGCAACAGTTAGCAAAACAACAGATTTTCACAACCCAGTGGCACAGTAATTATTGTGTAAGTATGCAGTGCGTGAGGGTTATACCAGCAACAGTTAGCAAAACAACAGAGATTTTCACAACCCAGTGGCACAGTAATTATTGTGTAAATCGAGTATGCAGTGCGTGAGGGTTATACCAGCAACAGTTAGCAAAACAACAGAGATTTTCACAACTCAGTGGCACAGTAATTGTTGTGTAAATCTTGTATGCAGTGCGTGAGGGTTATACCAGCAACAGTTAGCAAAACAACAGAGATTTTAACAACTCAGTGGCACAGTAATTATTGTGTAAATCGAGTATGCAGTGCGTGAGGGTTATACCAGCAACAGTTAGCAAAACAACAGAGATTTTCACAACCCAGTGGCACAGTAATTATTGTGTAAATCGAGTATGCAGTGCGTGAGGGTTATACCAGCAACAGTTAGCAAAACAACAGAGATTTTAACAACTCAGTGGCACAGTAATTATTGTGTAAATCGAGTATGCAGTGCGTGAGGGTTATACCAGCAACAGTTAGCAAAACAACAGAGATTTTCACAACTCAGTGGCACAGTAATTATTGTGTAAATCGAGTATGCAGTGCGTGAGGGTTATACCAGCAACAGTTAGCAAAACAACAGAGATTTTCACAACTCAGTGGCACAGTAATTATTGTGTAAATCGAGTATGCAGTGCGTGAGGGTTATACCAGCAACAGTTAGCATAACAACAGAGATTTTCATAACTCCATGGCTTCTTGTTTACAAAAATGTATGATTGATCGGTCTTGTGTCAAAGTTGCCATGTGGTTTGGATTATTACAGTTTTATCCCATATCCAAATCAAATAGCAGATCTTGTAGCTGGAAACATCTTTCAGATAATTGTCATTGATAAAAGTTTCTTCCACTGGTATAAAATATTGCTGCACTGCTTGAACATCTTATCGAAAACCGTATTCAGTGTGTCATCAGGATTTGAAATATGTAAATATGCCAATCATTCATATTCATGACGAAAAAATTGTAACTCAGTAAAGATTTAGGGTTAGATTAAATACATAGATCTGAAACTTGAGCCATGTTAGAGGAATATTTTGTTTCATATAACATTCAGAAATGATTGCATTATTCCAAGTTTTTATCAGGGCACTGATTGTGACTGACAGCTTGGACATTTCATCGTATAAATGATATTCAATATTGCAATGAATCTGTACATTTTCAGCTCCATTTCAAGTTAATGATTACCCTAATCATGTAGCTACTGTCTCAGTTTCACACACGGCATCAGCGTCAAGATCTAGACCTAGAATGAAAACGACAACATACTGGGAGTAAAGTGACTCTTCAGGTATCTGTGGCAGAAGTCATGATGATGATGATGATGATGATGATGATGATGATGGGAAGTTTCCTTTGTAAAACATGTGAAGCAAATTGGTCTTGTCTTGATGTGAAACTGTTTTGCACTATTTTAACAATAGAGTCCTTCTTTAGATGATGATGATGATGATGATGATGATGATGATGGGACGTTTCCTTTGTAAAACATGGGAAGCAAATTGGTCTTGTCTTGATGTGAAACTATTTTGCACTATTTTAACAATAGAGTCCTTCTTTAGATGATGATGATGATGATGATGATGATGATGATTTTTTGTTTTGTTTAACGTTTATAATGAACACGCTTATAACGAATTGGCGGGTATAACAAACTGTTGTTTCTTTGTCCCAGCCATTTGCTGTAAATATGCTGTATATATGTTTATAACGAACTATGGTTATAACCAGAGCTCCAGATAACTTTTTGAGCACTTGAGTTTTTACACTAGGGTTTCTATTTTAATTGGGTTATAACAATTTTCATTGGGTTATCAATATTCTTTCACTTATCCATTCATCACTCTATTGGGTTTTTCCCTTACATGTAAAGATTTAAAAAAAAATGAAATAATGTTTTAGATGTATTTTACTGTTCTAAATATATAGGCTTGACTCAGAAAGTAAATTAGCTCGTAATTGTGTTTTGGAAATTAGCTCTGTTGTACGCATGCTAAAAATGCTTCATTTGGTATTTACATGTGCTGTTTTTATACATTTGAGTTTTTCCTTTAATTCACACATTTTTGTACACAAGATGATTGAAAGTAATTGGGTTTTGAACATTTTTGGGGAGTATTTTATGCAAATATACAGCTTATCTGAAGCTCTGAAAAACAAACTAAAATTAGTGGTCCCTTTGAGTTCGTTATAACCATAGTTTACTGTGTTTGACAATGTCAGTAAATGATAGAGTCTGAACCAGACAATCCAGTGACTGAGATCAATGTACGCAATAGGGTTACGATGACATGCGCCATGTGAGTCTGTCACTTCTTGCGACAGCATGGGATGCTGAAGACCAATTCTAACCCGGAGATGAAGACACTTGCTGCTATTAATTTCAAACTACTTCCTTTAGAGTAAGAAAGACTTAATTATAGCAGTTGATGTTATGTTTTGTTGGGATGAAGCTGTTGGGTAGAGATCAGGGTCTTTTTGCCGACAGATAACGTTTTTTAGGGTAGTGTGAATAACAGAATATCTGATTGAAAATGGTTTGAGGATTGACACTATGTGTCTAATGGAGGATTGAAGAGCCTTGGCTCATGTCAACAATGACAGAATGGACATTTACAAATAGGCTGTTGCTTTTTCCATTTCGGTCAAACTGATTGGCTGATCCTTCCGCACACATTGTATGAGATCAAATCGCTCTCTATCAAAGGAATGTATTTTAGGCATTAGATTAGTATTGACTGATGAAATCCTTCAAAGACATCCATGAGCCCAAACTGATGGAAAGAGTGACCTTGAATATGTGAGGGAGCTGCTTCGGTGCTGCATGGAAGGAGTGAGTGAAGGAAGGAAGGAAAAGAATGATGCGAAGATTGACAGAAATAAGTTGGAAGAATATTATCACCAACTTATCAATATTCTTTGCTTTTACTTGACAAAGTACCTGCTTTTGATGTGACCTCAACTTTTTAATTTTTGAATGGAAATGTCTGAGTATTGTATTACTGGTTGTGTTTTTGTAATTATTCATAGATGTAATAATGAGTGGGTAAACATTTAAAATCAACAAGTTATAATTTTAAAAGTATATTTAGTTTAACATAAATCATTTCATATATATTTTGTCTAATTGGGCTTACATATGCTTTTGAGGGTTCATAATGCAGTTTTGTCATTAAGTTCCAGGTCATGAATTTCTAGCGTTGAAACATTATGGTTCATTTGTTTTAATAGAAAGGATATGATAGTAAAGGATTCCTCATTCTCAACTTTTGGGATTACAAGATTCTGGGTTAGAATAGGTCTTCAGCAACCCACGCTTGTTGTAAGAGGCAACTAATGGGATTGGATGGTAAGGCTCGCTGACTTGGTTGATACATGTCATCGATCCCAATTGCATGGATTGATGCGCATGATGTCAATCACTGGATTGTCTGGAATATTGCCGAATGCGGCGTTAAACAACAAACAAACAACAGGGACAAAGACTCTCGGCGGCTTGCGCGTTCAAAACCTCCCCATTTTTTATTGCAAGGTTGTGAACACTTCTAGACAAAGTTTGGTTAAAGGGGTTTGTGGTTCTTGATTTGAATGTGGAAAGGAATTCCTTGCAGTGGAGGGGCGGTCGGGTAGCCTAGTGGTTAAAGCGTTCGCTTGTCACGCCGTAGACAAAGGTTCGATTCCTGACATGGGTACAATGTGTGAAGCCCATTTCTGGTGTTCCCCGCCATGATATTGCTGGAATATTGCTAAAAGCGGCGTAAAACCATACTCACTCACTCACTCCTTGCGGTGGAATTGGTCTCTGATCAGTCCCAGAGGTCGTGTGTTTGACTGTTTTCCAAAATTACTTTATCTGTATTTTCAAAGAGTGTGAAAAACTGTAAAGACGATGGATTTGGATTACCAGGGACAAGGAATAGGATAATAGATCTTAATGATTGTTACAGAACACTCTCAGTTTGATGTCTTCTTGATAGGCTAAGTAGAGTCTAGGTTCGTGAGACGTAATATGTATATCTTGATGTAAATGAGAGCAGTATGGGATGTATTCCCAGCTTGCTCAGACATTATGTTCAGAGCATGGTGAAATTACACAGTTACAGATAAGTGAACCTCATAATGTATGATTTTTCTTCCATGTTTTTGCAAGACGAAACACATGTCTGAATGAGGGCTATGAATTGCTTTCCAAACAGTGAGTGCAATGAATGCTCATGTACCTTTATATCATGGATAGTGGCAGTTCACTGTGTAGAGTTGTGTCCCTTAACTGTGCCAGGATCCTATTATCAAGGGTTTGAATCCCAGATTCGTAGTGTGATTGATTTGGCCTTTGTCAGCACCATTGTGTGCTCATGTGTTCCACCAAAGTCTAGGACCTGCATCACATCAGCCTTTCGACCCCACAAAGCAGACATATCAGGATACAACTACTGAGATACTGTTCAATAGGGATGCTGATCAAAGTCTAGGACCTGCATCACATCAGCCTTTCGCCCCACATCAAGCCGACATACCAGGATACAACTACTGGTTGGTTGGTTTGTTGTTGCACTCAGCAATATTCCAGCTATATGACGGCGGTCTGTAAATAATCGAATCAGGACCAGACAATCCAGTGATTGACATCATGAGCATCGATCCACAGAATTGGGATCGATGACATGCATCAACCAAGTCAGCGAGCCTGACCACCCGATCCTGTTAGTCGCCTTTTAAGACAAGCATAGTCGCCTTTTACGGCAAGCATGGGTTGCTGAAGACCTGTTCTACCCCCGATCTTCACGACAACTACTGAGATACTGTTCAATGGGATGTTACCGGTAAACCCAACTCACTCACTCACACATATCTATGCAATAGGACCTGCATTAGCCCATCACCCCTTAATGACTGTAGATGGTGAGTAGAGAAGGATGACGACAATGCTCTGGAATGTAAAAGAAATGGAAAAGGAGTTTCAGATATAATAGAATAATAGAATTCTGCAAATTTAATGAAGCAAATTTCAGTTTTGTTTTTGTGTGTGACATTAAGACGTGTCTATTTAGAGTAGAAAGGTCCCTCAGAGTGTCTGTGTTTTGGTAGAGCTGGTGCCATCTGTCAGAACTCTGCAGAACTCCCATCCTTGGCGCTGTGTGATGGCCACTGTTATTACATGGTCTTTTTCTCATTTAGACCTTTTTCTCCGAGCACATAACCGTGTACAGATGCACGTGCAAACAGCTTTATGCATGTTAGTGCTATCAGATGCTGGATGTGTGCTGTTGTGTGATGAACATCCCAACACGCTTGTGTTTTGTGAAAGCCATTAGGTCCTGGCGTGGAATGCTTCTCGTAATACTGTCTGATTTAATGCACTCGTAGACAATCGCAGGGGTTCACAAGTTTACCAAAATCATAACACACATTTTCACCTATGACAAGCTATGTGTGAGTGCTAGGGGTGTTCACATGTGTGATCTTGTCTGCCCCAGACACAGTCTGCTACTTGCATATGGCTGCCTGCTTTGTTTCAGTGGTTTGTTGTCTTCAGTGATTGTGGAGGTGAACATGCTTAAAGAATTTCCTTGGCTATAAAGGGGGGCAAGGCTGGACAGGACATGTAGATCTTCTCATTCAGTGTGATGTCCTTCAGGGTGTGCATGACTGGGAGAGTGAGGGAGGGGGAGCCTGCATGGGTTGATGGGGAGGTCTCAGTGTGAGGGGAGATAGAGTGAGTAAGTGGGTGACTCGGAGAGTGAGTGAGTGATATGGTGAGTGAGTGTGAGAAAGTGGATGAGTAAGTGAGTGAGTAACTGGGAGAGTGAGTGAGTGATATGGTGAGAAAGTGGGTGAGAAAGTGTGAGAAAGTGGGTGAGTGAGTGAGTGTGTGAGTGAGTGAGTGTGAGAGTGAGTGACTGGGAGAGGGAGTGAGTGATATGGTGAGTGAGTGAAAAAGAGGATGAGTGAGTGAGTGAGTAACTGGGAGAGTGAGTGAGTGAGAAAGTGGGTGAGTGAGTGAGTGAGTGTGAGAGTGAGTGACTGGGAGAGGGAGTGAGTGATATGGTGATTGAGTATGAGGAAGTGGGTGAGTGAGTGAAAGGAAGTGAGTGAGTGAGTGATATGGTGAGAAAGTGGATGAGTGAGTGAGTGACTGGGAGAGTGAGTGAGTGATATGGTGATTGAGCATGAGAAAGTGGGTGAGTGAGGTGAGTGGAAGTGAGTGATATGGTGAGTGAGTGTGAGAAAGTGGGTGAGTGACTGAGAGTGAGTGAGTGGGAGTGAGTTAGTGATATGGTGAGTGAGTGTGAGAAAGTGGGTGAGTGAGTGAGTGACTGAGAGTGAGTGAGTGGGAGTGAGTTAGTGATATGGTGAGTGGGTGTGAGAAAGTGGATGAGTGAGTGACAGGGAGAGTGAGAGAGTGAATGAGTATGAGAGTGACTAGGTGAGTGGGTTGATGGATAGAGAGTATTTGATCGATGGTTGGGAGAGCGAGTGAGCAGATTGTAGTTTACAGGTGTGTCTGTCGGTCAACTGTGTGATTGTAGGTTAACTTTGGGAATGGGAATGAAATCTGGGATTGGTTAAAATTTAGAGCCACGAGTTAAGCACGAGAATGTGGAAATATGGATTATCTAATATGATAGGACTGTAGGTTCCAAGAAGGTTAGTAATTTTTGAAGAATGGTTTTATAAAGAGCATATTGGATATTCATAAATAGCACCAACTCGACTGAGTTCATTAAGCATTTAAAAAATATTTCCCCAAAACTATTTCTGGTTTCTTTAGAATTGACTTATGCATATTGTATTTCTTTTCTGCATAGCACACATCCAACAAGCAGAAATTTCACGTCAATATTCCTTTGGGTTTCAATTAATTTAGAAAGCAGACTTCAAAACATGTCTAACATTAGGGTATACAATCCGTCAAACATTTTTAAAACATTCCATTATTTTCTCTGTATGTTTTTCCCATCTTGCATGTGTAATGTGTAATACTATATGATCCGACGTCCCCTCAACAGAGTACTGATAAGAAGCAAAACAACAACCATTTAATCTATATATAACCCAAAAAGAAAAAATCTAATTAATTTAAATTGTAAACTCCTGTCATGACAAGCATGGATTTTTATCTACAAGATCAGAAACACAAGGCTCTCAACACACACAAGCTCCATACACCAAGAAGAGATTTCCAGCCAATCTTCTGAGAGTGGCGCTTCAAATGGAGTTAGTTCTTGTAATTGACTGACTGACTCCAAGAGGGATATTTGCATGCTGGTGCTATGCTTCAAGCAGTAAAACGTGGAGCCTAATTTGGTTTACGGGTTGCTAAACGTGTAATCTGTAGCGAATATACATGGTGTTGGTAAACCACACAGCCTTTGCCAGCTTCCTGTGAGCTGAATCTAGTGGTAGTGATGGCGTGTAAAACAAACTGCTACAACCTCTAGGCTTGGATATTAAGGTGTATGGCGTCGAGGATGGAATTCTTCATTGTGTTTCCATCTAGACTAGGTTTTCCAATTATTTTGATGTAGTGTCAAATTAATATGATTGATAAACACCTCCAGGTCTTTTTCATATCATCTGTAGGCTGTTTCCTCAGCATTAATGTTATCAAAGGTTTTTTTCCCCTGTCAGACTATCATTGCCGCAGATGAGATTTTTTAAAACTTTTCTAACATGTTTACTGTGTTTGCTGTAGGAAGAAGGGGGATGTTTTAAGTCATTTTGCATTTGCCATTCCCAGGATGTAAACCATCATCAGACATCGCTGCTGATTCTGAGCCAGGAATTCACTGGCCATTCTGAACATGCATTTTACCATGTAAAACTGATGTAACTAATGGTCCTTATGCAAACTTATAGAAACCTTATACCCTATTTGACGTAATAAGTGCCCAGGGCGCTCTCAAAATTAGAATTAGGGGGCTCTTATTAGAAAATTTTTTTGGTGAAGAAAAAACGAAGTTGAAAGAAAAATTTCATGGTTTATTCTGACAGCCTGAAATGTTTATGTATGACAGATGTATTTTACCAGGATTTGATTGCCCATAATTAAGGGTGCATATAACACACAAGTACGTATTATACGCGAATAAATAAGTCTTGTGTACATTGATCAATCAGAAGGGATGCTAATTGGGCTTGTTCACTAGCCAATATATTAGCAAATATCGCCGTGGGCGCTTATTAGAGCGGGGCGCTTATTACAACGAATACGGTAAGTAATTTGTCATGGCTAGAAATACATAATCTTATTTTATTATTATGAGATTTTTCAAACTGTATCCTTTTTCTGCGATTTCCAAAGTTAAGGAATTGGGATGCGGAGTACATTGTCCCAGATGAGGTATTCATCTACTGACGACAGGAAGCAAATAGCTGCTAATTCTAGGGATGTGGGCAATTCCTCTTCATTGTAAATTGTCTGCGTTGTTTTCTTTGAGGAAATTGACGTTAATGACCAGCTTGGCATATACTGCATGACTTGTTCCAATCCTGGCGCTGGTGGTAGTTGTCACTGGTACACTTGGTCAAAATGGTTTTAGCTTTATTACGGTGGTTTGAAAATCGTCAGTTAAATATTTGCAACATTGATCATTTTAATCTCTATGCTGCAGCAGAAATGGTGCTTTTATCATCTTTGTGAATGGTAAAACAATGAAAACTGGTTGTTTTGAGCAGGAAATTATAGCATTTAGCTGGCTGGCCCTGCAATGTGGATCAGTTGATGGTAGCAATATGTAGCTGGGGTGAACGCCGATTGCTTGTACGCAAATGAACTGATGTGTTAATTGGATCAAAGGAAGTGATTCGGCTGGGTGCATGTCAACCTCGGTACAGGCTGCAGCAATCATGTCCTCAAATTAACAATTGCAAATACATCAAATAACAAATAGCAATCAACAGTATTTCATTTATAGGAATGATATTTTCCTGACCACCATTTATATGTAGTTCATTTTGATATTAGTTTTTGATGTTTTCAAATAACCAACTTTCACTTCTTCCAAGGGAAACTGTATCGATATTACCTGATTATGAAATATTCAGCAATATTAAGTTCAATATTGTCTGTTTTACTGTTTAATTAGGCCATTTATTGTCCATCTACACAATAACCTTAACCATCCTGAAATTGTATAGCAACTGGATTAAAACAAAAAATGCATCAAATTTTGTTGTTTTTTTGTTTTAAATAATGCAGATTCATTCAATAATGCATCAATTTCAATAGTTTCTTAATGTAAAAATATGATTTTTTGTGTCCCCTCTATATCCTTCCTACCACCCACTCTCCCCTTCTGACCCATGAAGATCGGGGGTAGAATACGTCTTCAGCAACCCATGCTTGCCGTCAAAAGGCATGTTTGTCGTAAAAGGCTACTATGTTTGTCGTAAGAGGCGGCTAACGGGATCGTCTGGTCAGGCTCGCT
This sequence comes from Haliotis cracherodii, assembly GCF_022045235.1. Taxonomy (NCBI): domain Eukaryota; kingdom Metazoa; phylum Mollusca; class Gastropoda; order Lepetellida; family Haliotidae; genus Haliotis; species Haliotis cracherodii. The sequence goes on from NW_027266343.1 coordinate 38,672,128, forward strand.
GACTTGGTTGATGCATGTCATCGTATCCCAAATGCATGGATCGATGCTCATGATGTCAATCACTGGATTGTCTGGTTCAGACACGATTATTTACAGACCACCTTCATTTAGTTGGAATATTGCTGACTGCGGCGTTAAACAACAAACAAAAACAAACAAACCTTTCCCCCTCTCTCTCCCCCTCCCTCTCCCCCTCTAGATACACAATTAAGTTATATACACAGGATGGAGCAAGAACTGCAATAGATCACAGAATATACACACATGGATACGGGATTATCACAGTAGCCGTGTAATTTAAAATAATTTATGGTGGACTGGATGTTTAGGTATTGATGAACCCTTACGATAGTGCTGTGTCAGTTTCAAGATAAAGTATATCGCGATGACGACCCTCACTTTCATCTGGGGATTAGGTTGCTGTTTGATTGTCAATTTCACAAGGGGCAAACAGCATACATAGGACCAGTGTGTTTACCATGGTCGTAAATTTCAGACGCAGGTTCGGTTTGAATCATAATGAAGGTCTTTGTCACTTCGTGTTGCATGTTGATTAACCGCAAATATTCTTTTCCATGTAAATTGAGCATAAGTTCAAGTATGTGCAAGGCTGTAAATTTTGGTTCGCACCAATTCATATATTTTTTCATAGATTGAATTTTAGTGTAATTGTTTCATTTCTGACAATCTGGGTAATGCAGAAGGCTGCAGTAGTGGTAGTCCTGCACTATGACCATGGAATATATTTATTTTATGAAAAAATAAAATCTAGAATTGCATACAAAAGCAAGTCTAGCCAGCTCAAGCTAGCTCTATTCCACATAGAAATCAGCATAGGGATTTTTTATTTTTTTAGAGTCAAGAAGGATATTGTGTAATATAAGATTTCAGAGACTAAATGTTAGTCTACAGTGTTGGGAAATCTTCACATTCTCCGAAAAGTTCTGTGGGTTTGACAAGGCAGCGCTTTCTGGGAGAAGTCCCATTCGCTGTCTGGGCTGCATGTAGAGGGCAAGGGCCCTGAGCAGATGATGAGCCTAACCAGCCTGACTGTGCCAGGATCACCAAAACCCTCTTTGCAGCATTTTTTATTTTAATCTGTACATAATCTTTGCTTAAAGCAAGAGCCCAGTCATGAGTATGCATTGATGAATGAAAATAAGATAATGACACCAGGTGTTTGCGAGAAAGAGAGTCTATCCCACCCCACCAGCAGCACCCGTCAGAAGTAATCTTTGAAATGTAATGTGTCTACAGAATGCACATCGTATAATTTATCACATGTATAAATACTGGTACATGTCCCCAAAATACCATCACCCCAGATAGTTCTGGGATTCCTCAGAAAAACTGTTTTCAACCATTTTTCCGATTCAACTAGCATGTACTATCCCACCAGTACAGAGATTGCATTGAGTCTGACCTTGTCAATCAGCGTGTAGATTTATCATGCACGGAACACATCTTTTGCAGCAGGTGTAAGTGACCCATCAAATTTGCCCCCCTGTCCTTGGATAAGAAATACGAAAACATATCAGAACCCGATAGCCAGGAATGGGTGTTGAGCATCAATGTTACGATGTGTTGATTGTCAGGGCTTGGATTACATGTACCTCATGATCCAAATGTGAAGAGTGTTTGATTGCTGACACATGTTATCGTGTATCTTGTGCCAGTCCTTGGTACATGTCAGTTTTGGAGACTGTTAGATACTTGTTTTTATCATAGAGTTTATTCACAAGTTTCATAATCTTAGTGACATGAACGATATTTATTTTGAACTAAATCATCCAGGCTACTTTAAACTTCCTTTATAACAGGCTACCACATCAGGAAGTCCTTTATCATTGGTTGTAAAAATAAATTATGAGACACAATATTTTGGGGCCTGGGTGGCCTAATCGTCTAAGGTGCCGCCACCTTGCAAGACAAACTCCAAAACCTGACTGGAATTTAACCACAAACTTGGGGCACGGTCGGCCCTGTAGTCTTAGGCACTGCAATTCGCTGTGCAGAGTTGCATCCCTTGGGCATGCGAGAAACCTTTGACCATACATAGGTTCAAATCCCCGTTAGCCCGGATTATTTGTCAAGGACCCATGCTCATGGGTTTCACCAAATCAGCAAACGTCTGAGACCACCATCACTTTGGACTTTCCTCCACATTAAGCTAACACACCATGATATAACTCGAATACTGTTCAAAGCGGTGTTAAACCCAGCTCACTCACTCACTCACACAATGTCCATGCCTCATCCCAATAATGAAACAAGACACTAAATCTTTCTGTTCCCTCCATTTGCCCATGTCTGTTTCTTGCATGTAACTTAAAAATTTCGTTCATGGATCTTGCAAGGAACAAGGTGTCGAGTTACAAACAAGAGTACAAAACCCACTTCTAAATATACCCTGGAGAATGTGTTTTGCCTTTGGCCTGCATGCATGTATGCAATGGTCGCTCTTCATTTGTGTGTGAGACGCCAAGAATGCTGTATATTTACTATGTTTCCCCGTCCAGGATGCCTTGTGTTCTCGCCTCTCTTTCTAATTGTGTTGACTTTGAACAGAGATGATGCCGTCTTTATTAACACAAATAAACAAAAACTGTTACAGAATGAATGTTGCACCCTGTAACCAATACGAAGGCGTTGTGTGTTTATTGGTGGTAGAAATATTTATCTGTAGTAGACGACTGTTTACAAGTTTTCATGACTTAGATACAGCGCTGTAATTGCTTTTGCAGACAGCATCAATCATATATATTGTGTGGCAAATATGCTGGATGCAAAACCTCATTTAAATGGGAAAGGAAATCTTTACCTGCTTGATGATTTATTCTTCTTAAATCCAATTTCCTTGCTTTGCTTCTTAAATAAAGCGACGAAACACTTTCCTCTGCTAAAACATATTCTCTGCTAAAAGAGCAGATTGTATGCTTCAGACTACAACATGAGCAAGTGTTTATGAATCACTATAAATAGTGATGATACCAGGTGTTCATAAAAAGGTGAGCGTATCCTACCCCACCGGTGGCACCCATCACAAACACATGCAAAGGCAAGTCAATTCTTCATTCAGACTTCATTTTTGTCATTGATGCATCAAATTTTGAAATGTCCTCCACATGTCTACCATCAAACCTTTTGAAAGCTTTACTGACACCTTGAATGTTGTAACCGTGATCAAATATTTTTTGAGTCGTATGATGATCTTTAAACACTGCTACTGCCTCGTTGTAAATATTTGATGTGTGGAGATTTAGGGGAAAGTAGAACTCTTGTGATAAACTGTATTTTGTGTTGAGCTATTTCACACCTGTCTGTCCAACGGGAGTGAGTGTTTGTAGTAGCAATATTTCATGTGCCTCGCATCGGTTATCTTCTACACCTGTACAGCCAAGTCTATTAGCAGGCTGTCTGAATGGTTTCCGAGCAGTACAAGTTGACCAGTGGTCAGATTAATTGGCAGACCATTCCCGTAGCTGAGAAACCAACCTTTGATAAATATGTGGGGGTCAGTTGAGGAAAGAGGCCAAGTAGTGGTCAGTGTGGTGGGAAGAGAAATTGACTTATTAGACGTTGGACTGGAACACAGAGCTTGACTGTATTAGACATGAGACTTGGTTTGTTTGTTTGTTGTTTAAGGCCGCACTCAGCAATATTCAAGCTATATGACGGCAACCTGTAAATAATCTAGTCTTGACCAGACAGTCCAGTGATTGATATCATGAGCATGGGTTGCTGAAGACATATTCTCTACCCGATTCTTCACAGGTCTAGAGATAAGGACACAGTGTGTGGGCATAATGTGAGAGGAAAACATGAAAATATGCATGTCTTAGCATTTACCACAAGTATGGGTATGGTGGTCAAAACCAAGAATCATATCAAGGCATGTCCAGGGGACACAACTCACAGAAAATTATGGTGCCTTAGATGACAGGCCACCCTGCCCCACGAATAAACAGGAACATGTTCAGAAAAGAACTAGAATCTGTACTGCTGGATTCTGGCCAGCATATCTTGATGAAAGCATGAATTCTTCAATGTGTAATAGAAGACCGTGAAGAGAAGAATAGGTCTTCAGCAACCCATGCTTGCCGTAAAAGGCAACTATGTTTTTCGCAAGAGGCGACCAACAGGATCATGTGGTCAGGCAGGTTGACTTGGTTGATGCTTATCATGGTATCTCATTGCGTAGAGCGATGCTCATGATATCAGTCACTGGATTGTCTTGAACACTGTCATATAGCTGGAATAATGCTGAGTGAGGTGTAAAACAAACAAACAAACAAACAATGCGTAATGGAGACAAACGGTGTGTACCCATCTGTTATCCTCCAGGCTGAAGGTGAGATCCGGCAATTGTTGAGGAGGTAACTTCTGAGACAGGGTGGGGTGGTCGGGTAGCCTAGTGGTTAAAGCGATCGCTCATCACGCCGAAGACCCGGGTTCAATTCCCAACATGGGTACAATGTGTGAAGCCCATTTCTGGTGTCCCCCGCCATGATATTGCTGGAATATTGCTAAAAGCGGCGTAAAACCAAACTCACTCACTCACTCTGAGACAGGGCCCCATTCCACAAAGTGATCTTAGCACTATGACTATCATAAGCCTATGTTAAAGTATAGGTGTTACGATCACCTTAGCGCTAAGATCACTCTGTACAACGGCACCAAGGGACCTAGTCTACAGTGTCTTGTGTTTGTTATTAGCATGATTAGAGTGGACGAAAATTAGGATCTGGTGATATATGTGTATTCTCTTTGATTCTACACTGTCACTTTCCCCTGATGGCCTTTGGGGTTTTACCCAGTCTAACATTTAATTCCAGAAATGAAATTATTTAAAACTATAAAATAACATATAAATGGAGCCCAGGTCAATGCTTAATTTCAGCGTAGGCAGTCTAGACTTGCCAAATCATTCTAGACTTGAGTTGGATTTATTTCTTAATTTATTCTCTTGGTCTGGGAGAGGTTTTACCTCAATGGAATGAATTGTTATTCATTCTTATCAACCACTTAGCGTACCATAGACTTGATATTTACAAGCTGTCATGATATAGTTTGAATATTGCTGACATTTTGTCCTTCCCTCATGCACTCAATAGCTGTGCCTGCATAAGGAGCAATTTTGTGTCTTTTTCAGGCTTACTCCTACTATCTGACTCTGATGGAAATTATTGGAATCTTTTTTCACCGTGGATAAAATTCTAAATCATTTATCATGTTAATCAATTTGGATTGATTGACGTTATAAACACTCCATGTCTTGAGGGGATTGGGTTATTTTGACTTTCTTTCTCCAATATCTGTATAAAACAGGAAATGGCAACAATGCAACTGGAAGCTAAATATAATATTGATTTAATCCATAGCTACAAGCCCAAATCTGCTGACACTGCAATATTTTCACACAAAACCTAGATATCTGATAATATTTCGTAAGTGACATCAAGTCTGATTAAAATCACCTTTGCACAATAGCGCAGGCAAGGTAACTGATCTTTTCAAAGGAAATCTCAACCAAACCAGACATTTCCTGTGCCCAATCTGACGTCTGCTCGACATCAAAGCTTTAGGCAGGGTACACGTCTGCTTCAAGTAGGCATTGTGATAACTGGTAGGCCTCCACAATTATTGGCTGATTTATTCAGTATTCATCAGCGTATCTCTTCCCTTGATTGTGAATGAAGTGTGTGTATCATTATCAGCATTATCAGATAAAGCTGTTGTTTATCAGTTAAACTCTCACGCAGAATACGTTTATCAGGAGTTTTTTCTCAATCAGACATGATGTTTATTTCATCAAGGAGAGTTCACACAAATGTATTATCACTCTAACCTGGTTACCATGCCGAATTTAACTATTGTCAATTAGCTATTTTATAAGTATAATTAAGTATAAAAGTATTTATCAACATCATCAATAAAGCATCAGTCGATTTTGATATTTTCACACCATGATATATTTTGGGATTCATAAGAGGATTTTATCAAAAATCTTAAATAATATTTTCCAGCAGAGGTAGTTATCAGGAATATTGTCTCTTGTTAATCAGCATCAAATTAATTAGAACAAATGATGGACAACGATGACGCTATGAATTGCATGGAAAGTTAGGTACTCATGTTAAAATAATATGTATAATAATAATATGTACAATATTGACAGTGATACGCACTGAAATATTTTCACCAAACACAGCTTAGATTCAATTACCTAAGTACATCAAACCTGTTTCCCTAACACCAACGCAGATGCCTCATCACGTCTGAATTTGTATTCACGAAAGGTTACATCCCGAAAGCAGAAGGTCAACGTTTCCCGTAATGAAGTCTCCTTCGTAATCCCAAACATACCTTGACTTGCTTTCAGAACAATAATCATTAATAATAACACCATGCTCCGGCCAGGCTGTCACTGTAAAAACGAGCATCCATATTTCACACATTGTCTCGCAATGCAGTGGAGGATGTCTTCTCGGGTTTACAGCTTGTGGCTGTGACAGGGGAGATAAACATGTGTGAGACAATCCGACAACAATGGTGGACAGCAGTACATTCCTCCGTGGAGGATATATGTGCCTGTTCCTTAATCTTGGAGAGGCTGAGACTGTTTTTTATTCGTTTGTTTAGGTTTCATTTCTTGTAAGGCAGGACATGCTTACCCTTTTGCGAACACCAGGTGTCATCGCTGATTTACAGGGGCGGTCGGGTAGGCTAGTGGTTAAAGCGTTCGCTCGTCATGCCGAAGACCCGGGTTCGATTCCCGACATGGGTACAATGTGTGAAGCCCATTTCTGGTGTCCCCCGCCGTGATATTGCTGGAATATTGCTGAAAGCGGCGTTAAACCCCACTCACTCACTCACTGATTTACAGGGATCCAGAAACACTGCACAGTGATTTGTGGTGTCTTAGACGATGGGACCACCTGTCCCCTCAAACCATAAGGGTATATGACATGCAACCATCATGCATCACCATTTTGAAACGTCCCATGGGTATAGAACGCTCTAGACTAGCCACATTGTGGTCATTTCTGAGTTTATGTTATAACCAAATACAGCATGGCCATTCCAGAATAGCTTATGTCGGACTGATGAAATGTGCGAAGCAGTTTATAACATGTTTTGATTTATGGACTGTATCATCATATAATGAGGAACACCTGTTTGAGGATGATCCAAAACTACTGTGTTGTCTTATCGGATACATCTTTACTTGACTTGATAGTTCCAGCATGAACCGGCGCAGCTTAATTGTCTATACCTGTAAGGATCTAAAGGTCTCGACATTACCATCACATCACCTTCAAAACATCTCCATCACATCTCCATCTCAACATCTCAATATCTCCATCGCAGTGTCTCAACATCTGCATCATAATGTCTCAACATCTGCATCTCAACATCACAACAACTCGACATCTCCATCGCAACGTCTCAACATCACAGCGACTCGACATCTCCATCACATCACCATCAAAACATTTCCATCACATCTCCATCTCATCATCTCCATCACAACGTCTCAACCTCTGCATCGCAACATCTCAACATCACAACGTCGCAACATCACAACGTCTCAACCTCTTCATCACAACATCTCAACATCTCCATCACAACGTCTCAACATCTGCATCGCAACATCTCAACATCACAACGACTCAACATCTCCATCACAACATCTCAACACCTCCATCACAACGTCTCAACATCTGCATCGCAACATCACAACATTTCAACATCTGCATCACAACGTCTCAACATCTCCATCACAACGTCTCAACATCTGCATCGCAACATCTCAACATCACAACGACTCAACATCTCCATCACAACATCTCAACACCTCCATCACAACGTCTCAACATCTGCATCGCAACATCACAACATTTCAACATCTGCATCACAACGTCTCAACATCTCCATCACAACGTCTCAACATCTGCATCGCAACATCTCAAAATCACAACGACTCAACATCTCCATCACAACATCTCAACACCTCCATCACAACGTCTCAACATCTGCATCGCAACATCACAACATTTCAACATCTGCATCACAACGTCTCAACATCTCCATCACAACGTCTCAACATCTGCATCGCAACATCTCAACATCACAACGACTCAACATCTCCATCACAACATCTCAACACCTCCATCACAATGTCTCAACATCTGCATCGCAACATCACAACATTTCAACATCTGCATCTTAACGTCTCAACATCTCCATCACAACGTCTCAACATCTGCATCGCAACATCTCAACATCACAACGACTCAACATCTCCATCACAACATCTCAACACCTCCATCACAACGTCTCAACATCTGCATCACAACATCTGCATCGCAACATCTCAACATCACAACGACTCAACAACTGCATCGCAACATCTCAACATCTTCATCACATTCTGTCTTATCTCCATCATTGGATCATCTCACATCTGTGTCACATCGCTGTCTCATCTCCATCATTGTAGTAATCTTTAAGCAACTTATCCTCCCCGCTGGGCCCCTGCAGCCAGTAAAACAAGTCATGTTAGCTGTAATCACTTCTCATTAGTTATCTTGTTTATTTGTTTTGGCTCCACTATCATCAGAAAATAAACAAGACAAAGATGGCTGCCATCACCACCGGTTTGAACTTCTTGACATACACCTCAGATAAACTGCCAGAATACAGAAGACATTACAACAAAGAGCAGACATCTGGAAGTTTAATTAGAAGAACCTCATTAGTAAAGGAGAGAATTATTCAAATACATGCTGCACAAATCAAATTTAACTTAATACTGAGATAAAGAATATTGGAGAGGATTTACTTCTACTTAATAGTTAAACTAATAAATAAACAACATCAAACCTTAATTGGTGTTGATTTTATCCTCTGAACTAATATGAAATTTATTTTGATATGTTTATGCTGTAGCTCAGATAAAAGAACATATTGTTCACAGAACGCTGTATCAAAATAAACTAAGGAGTATTAATAAAATCTAAGATAATGAGATGTAATTTTTTCATGCTGATAATGCAAGTTAGCATAATATACATGTATATATCCAGCTTTATAGTTTTGCTGCTGTGTTATTTTAAGTTTTATTTTTTTAAGTAGAGCTAATTTGTCTTAATCGCACCGCTATGCCAACTTTTCACTCATCTGTTAAATCTCAGATATACCACTTAGCCTGTAGGAGGAAAAAGCCACCATTTATTAGGAACATATGCAATGTTAATTCTACCATCATCCAGCCTGGCTGCCACAGGGAGAGAGTTTGGCTTCAGGATTTAGGGTCTTTGATCACAATTGCTTTCTCATTATCAGCAGAACAGGTTTCTTTTATCAACCATTACCCTGTTTAGTTTTTATGTCTCTGTCTAAAGATTCTATTATGTCTGTTATGGAATCTGAAAACAATTACAGAAACGTTGTAAGACATGGAGTAGAAAGGTAAAGTTGTAGGAGTCGTGGATGTTTGTGAGTGAGTGAGTGAGTGAGTTTGGGTTGGCGTTGCTATTAACAGTATTTCAGTTTGTCACCGCTGAATGTGGGAGGAAAGCCCAGTGATGCGGGTTTCCACAATTTACCACTTGGTGAAACCACAAGCATGGGTATGGTGTTGACAAACCAAGAAACATATAGGCCTGAACCGGGATTAAGACCCACAGTCATAGGTTCCTGGTGTGCCCAAGGGATGCAACTCTGCACAGCGAGTTGCATTGCCTTAGACAAGAGGGCTGACCATGCCCCAAATTTGTGGTTGAATTCCCATCAGGTTTTAGAGTTTGTCTCGAAGGTGGCTCATCTAGACTATGTATTACATCATAGTGGGAACGTGCAACCCAATCAGCTCAGCTAGGAAAGAATGCCAGAAAGTTAGTCTTTTTTATGACCTGATTGCCATTATATGAACCTACACAATAAAATCTGCAATCAAAAACTCGGATGGGGCTTTTTATGGTGTAATGCTAAGGAATGCTTATGGTGTATCTTGGTTGCTTGGTGAGACAGAGTGAGTGAAGTGGCAACCCCCCTCCCTAGTTCTCCCTCGTCCCGCGTCACAGCATCAAGTCGACTCCATACACATATTTCAGTCGTATAAGCAGGGGAAATCACTCCAGAAATACAATGATTAAATTTTTCTTTGTTGCAAGCAAACATTCAAAGCACAAGCTAAACATTAGAAAAAAATTTAACTATGTTCTCTAAACAATTGGATAACACATACACTTGTTAACTGAGGAGCTGTCACCCACATTACAATCAGCACAGCATTTGCCTGGCTACGGAATTCAGCTGAGGAGTGGCACTCATGTGGACATGTAAATATCGCAATATATTTGATAATTGCGGAGTTCCCACCTGTCCTGCTGGGAAATGTTTGTCTGTTTCAGGACATTCCTTCATATTGTGGAATCTTTGATTGCTGGGTTTTGATGATGTTAAAACACCGCCCATTAGCTCACTGGGAATTATATCATTGATGTTAAAGCTCTCACTGGGAATTATATCATTGATGTTAAAGCTCCACTGGGAATTATATCATTGATGTTAAAGCTCAACTGGGAATTATATCATTGATGTTAAAGCTCCACTGGGAATTATATCATTGATGTTAAAGCTCCGCTGGGAATTATATCATTGATGTTAAAGCTCCTCTGGGAATTATATCATTGATGTTAAAGCTCCACTGAGAATTATATCATTGATGTTAAAGCTCTCACTGGGAATTATATCATTGATGTTAAAGCTCCTCCGGGAATTATATCATTGATGTTAAAGCTCCTCCGGGAATAATGTCATTGATGTTAAAGCTTCTCACTGGGAATTGTGTGATTGATGTTAAAGCTCCACTGGGAATTCTATCATTGATGTTATTTATTTATTCAACTTCAATTTGTAGAACTGGTTCAGAGTTATAGTCCTTAAATGCTACTCGTCATTGAGGAGGACTACCATCAGTTGATATCTACTTTGCATCAGCACAACTTAGTAGTCTCGGGGTAGCAGAATAGCGTGAATTTCAATGGCTGTAACAGATTAACTGCCCCGTGTTGATGAATGCATGCCAGTGAGGGTCTGGAGCCTGTGGCGAGGAGGGACTTTCATCTTCCCTTCACAATGGACAGATTCCAAGTCTCAAGCAGGCTATTCTAAGTATTACTATTGTATTCTTGAACTGAATGAAGAAAAGTGTATACAATGTTAATTCTACAAAGACACTTCGCTTTAAGTCAGCCTTTAAACTGAAGCAGGTTATTCTAAGTATGAACATTGTCTTCATAAACTGAATGAAAAAAAGTGAATGAAATGCTTATGCTCCACAGAAACTTTACTTCAAGTCAGTCTTTGGTAGTTGATGTCTCATCATTAATTTGTGTCCATGACAGTCGTTGTTGGTTGGTTTGTTGTTAAACCCTGCACTCAGCAATATTCCAGCTATATGATGGTGGTCTGTAAATAATCAAGTCCGGACCAGACAATCCAGTGATTAATATCATGATCATCGATCCACGCAATTGGGATTGATGAGATGCATCAACCAAGTCAGTGAGCCTGACCACCCGATCCCGTTAGTCGCCTTTTACGACAAGCATAGTCACCTTTTATGGCAAGCATGGGTTGCTGAAGACCTATTCTACCCCGGAATCCATGACAGTCAATGAAGTATCGTTCTTCCCATTGCTGCAGTGGGGTGTCCTAATGCTTTAACTGACCAATCAGCTACACATCCTTAAAGTGAACAAATATGCACAGTTTCCAAATGGAAACTCTCCTAGAACCGATGTGCTGGTGTTTATTCTAAACGTTTCTATTAAGAGCTTCAGCATTTATGACACCTTGCAAAGAATTTAAAGTTGGCATTCCAGTCATCCTACTCTTTAGATTCAAACATCGTCAGAGGTAGAGTTCAGAGCAGAGGTCATGACCTTTGGTGTTTGGTCACATGACAGGGTCTCATTGTGATGCTGGAAGCTATTTTAAAGGCTGAGTAGAAATGTTTGTCTTTAATGTGGTGTGGTAATAAAGTTCATCAACTTGACCTTTTGCTCTTCCAACAACAAGAACTTTCCTTGATTAGGTCTAATTTGTTTGTGTATGCAGATACGTTAATATTTTCTTTTGATAAAGAAAACATTGCTATGAAACAACTGAGGAGCATGCTTTGATAATGACATTTTGGATTTAGATAGTTCGGGTTTAGAAAGGAGATTTTACTAATTGTAGTTTGTAATATAGGACTAGAATTGTTTGAACTAAGCATAGGATTTGTTTGTGTGTTTGTTATTTATCACCTCAATTAACACCAGATGTATGATGGCGGTCTGTCAATAATCGAGTCTGGACCAGACAATCCAGTGATTGATGTCATGAGCATCGATCCACTAAATTGATGACATGCACCAACCAAGTCAGTGAGCCTGACCACCCGATCCCATTAGTCGCCTCTTACAGCAAGCATAGTCACATCTTATGACAAGCATTGTAGCCTCTTTTGACAAGCATGGGTAACTGAAGACAATTTATTTTGTGAGAAACTGATTATGCAACATGGACATTTCACCAAGCAGTATTGATAGTATCTTTTTTGCTTCATTTATATCAAGCAACTATATGCCTTGAAAATGATGAAAAATGATTTCTGTGAATGAATGCCAAATCAAATATTAGTATTTACATTGGCCACCTGGCATACACTCCAACAGGCATAGCTGGCAGCTGTGTGAGATGTGACGCTGAATTAATGCGCTATCACACTCAGTAAGTCGTATCAACGGAATGAGTGCTCGTCTGTCATTGATAATACAAGCAATAATTAAGCCATCTGGATGAACTGATTCACACAGGGAACAGAGATGCATGTCTGGGGGTGTTTTAGGTGTATCTCATGGGTCGTGAGACTACCCGTGTCCAATTGTAATTATGGACAAATTGCAAACAGTAACTTTTCAGCAGCCTCAATGTTTTTACCAAATGGGTTTTGAGTTTAGGAGCTTTCACTGTATTCTGAAGGTGATCAATTTTACCTTGATATAACCAAGACTTGAATGAGAACTTTAAAGAGTTCATTATTAGCAAGACTATTTCAGTGGTAGTTTGAAGGAAATTTGATTTGAATTTGTTTAAAGAAAATTTGGTTCAGTTGGAGGTACTTAAATTGACCATTTGGAAATATACTTATATACTTATTTACTGACCTTATATGCAAGGTGGGAGATGATGATTCATAGGCAGTTTGGATTATTTCTTTTCATTGACAAATGTTCATGTTGTAAAATCGGATAGTTTGCAAAAAAAACCAAATGGAGCAGGTGTCGGCCTACCTGTGTGAGCATGTACCTGTGATGACTTTAACGAGAAAGGTGTGTGTGGTTACCAGAAGATCCTTTGAAGTGTCACATGTCCGCTGCTAGTAGCTGATGTCAAGTGTGCCCGATAACATCCTTCAGCAGTGGCAGACGTTAGGTCAGAGGTCATGTGACATGCACATTTTGTAACAGATAACATGCTGCGAGGGGCCATCTCAAATCATTTCTTGTGAATTTATTGAGAACAATTGTTATCGCCATTGAATTGCTTGAATATTGCTAAAAGCGCTGTAAAACAATACTCACTCACTCACTGAAGATGAAGTTTGACAATTGCTTGGCACCAACTTGAATCAATTCATCACCAACGTATTTTTGGTAACCATGGCCCAAGTTATCCAAGGATCCGCCGCTTATGGTGGGTTTGAATCCTAGATTCAACCTGATTATGATCCCTGGTTTGTCAGCGCCATATTCTTTCTTGTTGATTCGTTTTTAGCCACCATCAATCATGGGTGTGTACTTTCTTCAGATCAACAGTATATATCACTGCATTGTCTGGTCCAGACTGGATTATTTACAGACCACTGTCATAGCTAGAATATTGCTGAGTGCAGCGTTAAACAACAAACAAACAAATATCAATAGGGCACTTTGCCACATTGGCAATATTATTATCACAGTCTGGTCTTTGAGACCTGCCCTGCAGGGAAATAAATGTTGTATGCCGAAGCCTCCCGATGACAGGTATGATGATAACTGGTCCGACTAGCACCTGTGAACTGATTGACTTAGCTCACCTGGCCGTTTTCAGGGACGATAGCCCCTTTACGCGGCACACAAAGTATGGATGTTTATTGGGCACATTTGTCTCAAAAGGGAGAAGGGAGGTAGTTACTTTTTGCATATTTTTGATTAAAAACAAAAATAATGAGGGAGAAGATTATATTTTTTCCTTCCAAGAATACTAACACAACTGGGCACACAGTGAACACATCTCTTCAATACAAAGCCATTAAATTTTGTCAAGAATGGATAATAGAGTCTGTGTCATATGATGCAGAAAATTTGAAAAATAAATATATTGGGGGGTTGGGGAGGGAGCAATAACCAGGAATTGAAACCAGATCTTCGGTGTGACAAGCGAATGCTTTAACCGCTAGGCTACCCAACTGCTGTGGGGATGCTGGGTAGGCTTCAGTATCCAATGCTTAGTACTAGCTGCTTGAAAGGAGGATTGGGTGGTTACAGGTGTATTGTTAAGTCTACAACTGGTTCAATATTGCTCAACAGAGTTGACGTCGTACAACATTAGACACCATTCACTCACTCACTCCACATCCTTCAGACCTTATGAGATTTGCATGCAGCAAACCCCTAAACCAAATCAAGTGGTTAAGTGGATCTGCTAAACAGATAAAAAAACAAACAGAACCCTTGCCATTGCAAAAAGAAATCTCTGCGAAAAGCAGAGTAGATTTATCTTTAATGTATCATGAACAGCTGTTTATGAATCACCATCTAGTAGTGATAATACCAGGTGTTCCCGAAAAGGTGAGCATATCCTGTCCCATTGGTATGGCAATGGTCTCCAACACATGCAAAGGCAAGTCAATTGTTCACCTAAAAAAACACAGGAACATATGGCACAAGTCAAAAAAGGATATTCCATCAGAGTAAGAAATTATTTTTTAGCCTTTTAATTAACAGATAATCCTAAAAGAAATGGTTAATTGCTACTTTTATCAATTATCAACACTTGGTTATATTGTCAGAACTTAAACATGGACTATTTTTTTTGGAATATTTGTCATGTGTGCCTCCACCTTCTTTTTCAGCCTCAAGTTTGTTGAATAATGTTTTTTGAATTTATTGATATTAAGCATGTCATTGTCAATCAACTTAACACTTTCCAAAGTAAAGATCTCACATCATGAGCACATGTGCAATCACTCTTGTACACACAATGTCCACATGCATAAGCTTTGTCAAGCATGATTCCTTGAATGCATCAACGTCTCTTATTAAGCATGTGTGTCACAACTGCATCACATTGTGGATATTGTTTTTGTTTATATTTCAATTTGTCACGTTTCTTTCAGGGATCTCAGCTACAACAAGCTTCTGTACATAGGCAGAAGAACTTTAAAAAGTTCTATTCTTTTGAAAAATTTGTAAGTAATATTGTTCTTGCAGAATGGTAATTACACGATTGTCTGACACTGAAAGGCTGTAAAATGTCATTTCTTGGAAATTATTGTTTTGTAGTTAATCGTTTTACCTCGCTTAATCAAAAATTCTGGAATTCTTGTTTCTTTGTAAATATCATTGCTCAGATTTATTCAAGCTGGAAATTTGAAATTAATTTTTGATAGATATATACTTCGAACACTGTGACCAAGAGACAACCTTTTTCAGCCTATAAGTGCAATTCCTGTTTCAGGTGGTAGTGTTGTTTTTGAAATGCAATCACTCTGGTTCTTCTTTTATACATCTGTATATACTGAACAAAAAAAGTTAAGAATCGTGAATATCTTTAGGGATATTTTGATGAAATGGTGTGCTCAATCTTCACTAAAAAAAATATCCCAAAAAATATTCATGATCCCTAACGTTTTTTGTTCAGGATATGTTTCAATTTATATTTTTTAATTGCACATGCAGTACTTTCAAATTCTTAATTCTGCAATATCTGTTTTATTTTTCAATTTAAGTTTAATTGTCATTCTTAAATTCTGAATGCATGACGTGTTCACATTGCAAGCCTTATTCTTGTTTAAGCATGTTACTCTGTACAGACAACTCTATCCTTGTTTATAACTCATTGTCCATTTTTCAGACAACTTGACCATAATGAAATTACTTGCATATCTGACACTGGAATAAAGGGATTGAAGAACATGGAGATTCTGTAAGTATATTGTAATGATCTTACAGTTGGAGGCTATGCTACTCAACATTGATAGGGATATACTCAATGGCCAGGTAGGGACTGAATGTTGCTTGGAGGTGTCAAGAAATAAATGAGCGTGTTTATTTTCGGCTCTATTTTGAGTTTGAAAAAACAGTACCGGTACATATGTCCTTAAGAGTTTGTTCTCTGAGTTGACTGACAGTGCCCCTATCCAAAATTGAATGGTATACAGGTGTGTTATAATGAACAGCACCCGTACACATGTCGTTAAGAGGTTGTTTGTTTGTTTGTTGATTATGCCACGCTCAGCAATATTCCAGCTATATGACAGCAGTCTGTAAATAATCAAATCTGACCAGGCAATCCAGTGATTGACATCATGAGCATCGATCCATGCAATTGGTATACAATGACATGCATCAACCAAGTCAGCGAGCCTGACCAGCCGATCCCGTTAGTCGCCTCTTTCGACAAGCATAGTCGCCTTTTACAGCAAGCATGGGTTGCTAAGAACTATTCTACCCCTGATCTTCACGGATCCTTAAGAGGGATTATCTAAGTTGCCTGGCAATATCCCTATCAAAAGTTGAGTAATATATCCAAGTGTGTAAAACTAACAGAACCATCACGTGTAGTCCTTATTTAAGCAAGTCAAGCCATCTAGCAGATCCTTATTTAAGCAAGTCTAGCCATCTAGTAGATTCTTATTTAAGCAAGTCTGGCCATCTAGCGGATCCTTATTTAAGCAAGTCTAGCCATCTAGCAGATCCTTATTTAAGCAAATCTAGCCATCTAGCAGATCCTTATTTAAGCAAGTCTAGCCATCTAGCAGATCCTTATTTAAGCAAGTCTAGCCATCTAGCAGATCCGTATTTAAGCAAGTCTAGCCATCTAGCATATCCTTATTTCAGCAAGTCTAGCCATCTAGCAGATCCTTATTTCAGCAAGTCTAGCCAGCTTCGGACAACTCTTTTCCACAATAAAATAAAATCAGCATCAGGAAAATTATTTGTTTTCATTCTAGAGGCGAGAGGTGTATTGAATAATATAGGATTTCATAGACTCTATGTTGGTCCACCCTGTAGGTGTGTGTATCTCTGTGTATGGAACCAATCATGCCAGTCTGATCTCCTCAATGTGTTAATGACAAACACAAGAGCAAGCATCTTCAAATTACACTCAGTGCTTGTTCTTCCGCATCAAACCTTTGTTGTTCTTATATACAAATATGCATTGTCCTATTTTTTCCATGAAAATTCAGTTAATTCATCTATAGGCAAAACAATTCACACATTCCCAATCTCTCTCCGGAATGCGACCGATGAAATCTATGTGATGAGTAAATATCCCAAGCTGCTGGTTTTGGTATCTGATGTTGAGATGGAGTCGAGAGGCTTGACTATGTACATGTTGTGGTCACCAGATAGCCTGGTGTTCCAACTAAAGGGATGTTCCATTTACTAACTATAGACAAGGAACCATAGCCTTGCTCCAAGGCTCTACTTAAAGAAAAGTCCATGGATGTGTAGTAGTTCTGTCCTCTTAATAAGCAAGTCTAGATATATGGACTAAGGACTCCAGTCTCTAATCAGGACAATTTCTTATTATTTTCATAATCTAGAACTTATGATTTAAACTAATAATTATTGCCTTAGAGATTTGTGCAAGTCTAGCGGAACTTCTGCTCTGCTGGGGGCACCTGCCTAAACAGTCGCGGATTGCACCCAGCGTTTTCAAAATGTTGTCAATCTGGAGGATGGCATGTTGTAGATAAATATGTCCTCCGCTAGACAAGCATGCCCCCGAACTGTGAAACTGTTATACACATTTGCAAAAGTAGGCCTGCACAAATGTCATCATTCATTTGGTTTGTAATTTATATGCTTTCCGTGGACTGGTTATTTTTGTGGCAGAATATTTGGCATACACTCTAAAACCGTCATGTTATTAAATGTGACAAGACTTGTACTTGACAAACATTAAGTCCAAGAAATAAAGTTTAAAAATATATATCCACAAAATAAATAGTCAAATCCAGATGGAGCCAAGAACAAGGCTTTACTTCAGGGCTGAGACAATGTAGACTTGCCAAATCATTCTAGACTTGAGTTGGTTCCTTTTTAATATATTCTTTAGGCTCTGGGAGACAGACAAGACTTGTACAAGAAAGGTTAATTTTGTTAATGTCTTCATATTATTATTGATTTATGATTCCTAACAAAATCAATAGCCAATATGAATTATTTATATGTATAAAAGTGATATGTTATTGAAAAATACCAAATTTCGAATGACCTTAACACATTTGTTTTGCAACCTAAAGGATTTAAGGCTTTGTATTGATTCTAACATCTTTCTGTAAAGGTCAAGTAAAGAAATATTACATACTTTGTGGGAAAAAAATGTGCGTTAAAATGGATGCCCTTACACAAGATCTGACAGTGTGGAGACTATAAACTCTCATATACCCATCATAAATAGCCGGGAGTTACGACATTGTTTCCAGGAAGTGACAAACTGTCTTCATCTCTACATTGCACAGAAGCATCAACCCATTATACTAATGTTAAGTACCTAAGTCCCAATGTTGTCCATTAAAAGGTAACATTGTAAAGTTATGTATGACAATACAAATAATCAGCCCATTTACATCCCTGGGATGGGAGGGACAACAAACAGAGGGAAGTTAACCATATTTCAACCTCCCAGCGTCTGAAGCATTTTTAACAGTTTGTACAATGATAAAGCCATGTTTATTTAAGCAGGGTTTATAAGGGCTGAGGTGAATATTGCCATCGTATCTGTATCTTGGTGATAAATGACTGTGTGGTATACATTTTGAGAAAAGGAATGTTATACTTGTGGAGAAAAGGGTAATATCTTAAGTGGCACTCTGGGTTCATGTTACCAAGGTATGTACAATTTATGTAGGGTTATACTTACTTATGAATATTAGATAGCAATGATGATCATCCTTAAAAAGTTTATAGGTCGTGTGATTATTCATGTGTGACCCTTCCCAAATTCTTTCACATTTTTAGGGGGAGCTTCACCCTCATATTTAGGTCCATTATGTGTCCATATTTGGGTGTGACTGTTGTTTGGTGATATTTAAAAAAAAATATCAAAGTGTCTTTTTTACTTTTATCTTTTTACAACCTATTGATCAGTATTTTTCACACATAAAAAAATGGGGGAAAAATGCCTGTACATTTTTTTCATGACCCTTGATCTCCATGGGCTTTCTCCACACTTGTGTTTCTATTTTAGGCATATTTGTTTCCAATAATTTTGAGTGAGTTGGATTTTACACCACTTTTAGCAATATTCAAGCAATATCACGATGGGAGACATGAGAAATAGGCTTTACACATTGTACCCATGTGGGAATCAAACCTTCGAATCGAGGCCTTCAGTGTGACGAGCAAACACTTTAACCATTAGGCAACCCCACCACCCCTTCAAGAATTAGGCATAGTGAAAGTCATCATTTCATGACCCATCACGAAACATATTTATTTTTACAATCAGTCTCCCAAGCTATCATTGGAAGCCACATAGAAAACCCCTTAAGTCTTCGTTTGTTGAAGGCTTTGACATTTAAAAGAGTAAATACCTCATGAAAAGATCATAAAGAAAAATATGCAACAATTTTGTTTACAAGCTTTGGAGTGAGCTATTTGCCCCAGTGAATGGCATGATACCAGTGTAGTGTACAGTATCACTGATTTCAGCTAAGTAGATCATAGAGAGACGATTAAGAGCTTACAAGATAGAAGGGATTCCCATTAGTCCGAGATAGCTACATCGTGTTCATGGCTCACCACTATTAATCTCGTCTAATCTATAAAATGTATGTTTATGTTAGGGGATTATCCCTGAAGATAGTTATAGCTAAGGCGCTCAGAGCTATGACGTGTTGAGTACCAGGGTCACTAGCCATGGTCTTGAAGTAGGATTGACTGGGCGCCTGTCTACCTAAACTAGTAGACAAGCAGCGGCCGATTTTTGTAGGTGGGATTGGACGACACTAAACAAAGCCGTCATTGGTCCTTAGTATCAATCGAAAACAAATAGCAGACTATTTGAAGTTTGTTTGTCAAGTAAAAGTGCTCTCAACAAAATTAGCATTAGGCTTAAAAAAATAAAAGAATTGGTTCTCAGGCAATGGTTTTTGAAAATATTGTGCAGGTGGGCGGTGTCTCCTTTTTTTTTTGTTCAAACTAGTATGTAACCAAATAAACAGTTGTGTACCATCAACCTTGGAAAGGGCCTCCCTACATAAATGTATTCCTGGATGAGTAAAATACTAGCAAACAGTATTTGACTAGCGTTGGACTTTTTAATTTTTTTTCTAAAAATGGAAATATAAACGAAACATGCGACGACCTTTATGATGATGCTGGCGGTACCTGAGAACCAAGACTATTTTCTTTTTTTAGCTTTAGCAGAGCAATTTTCTCTAAACAAACTTTCGAGGTGAATGGATGTCTCCATGTTTATTTGCATTCGTAATTAATAAGTACCATGATGGTACGTATGTACACCTATAACCGGATATGGTACCCAGATATGGTACAGATTTGTACCACTTTTTTAGGTCAACACCTCACAGTGGTTAAAAGTGGTAAGCCTGCTTTGCGTACCAACAGTGGAACCAGTTTAAACGTAGGATACTTTTTGTGGGTTTATGGGTAATGAAATGTAAGTGCATTAAATATGTGTGTATAAGTCAGAGCTGCTATGGTAACGGTCATAAAGTTTTAGGAAAACATAAAACCAAGAAATTTGGAATCTGTTTGACATCCAGTTATTGGCCATCATGGGCAGATAACTCTAAGAAGTAATATTGCTGACACTCCTGTTTTTATTGTGGGTTGATTAAGCTGACTTCAGCAGAAATACTTATGGTTGCAGTTCATCCCTGCTAATGTCAGTTTAGCCTCTCCTTAATCCTAGTTAATCCATAAGATGTGTATCTATGCTGGGGATTATCCTTGACGGCATTTATAGCACTGACACACAAAGCTGTGACACATTTATGACATAAGACATGGTCACAGTTCAAGTGCCAGCGTATGTTGAAAGTCAGCCAAAGCATAAGGTTATGAATGTTCTCAAGAAGAATCTTGGAAATATTATGCTACAAAAAAATAAAGGAATGGTTCAAGAGAGAAACATGTATTTGGTATGAGATGTTTCATGTACCTTAAAGACAGTTTATTTGGTAATGCAGTGAATATACTATATGTTAAAACATCATGTATTTTACTGATAGGTTTAATGTAAATAGCTTGAAACATGAATCATGAATATTTCTTACCATCTTCCCGAGGCAAGAGAGTTAACTGACTTTAAAAGTCCAGTTTCCACCCTTGCCGAACTAGGCTGGAATTACTGGGCTCGATCGTAGCGCCACCAGTGGCTATTACGAGTTATGTCCTTTCTATGCCTCTCCGATTGACCAATCAGATTCAACCTCTCGTATCACTTGCATTTGCTTCAATCAAAACGGTGGCGCCCAGTCAAGACAATCTGATCGATAATCAAGATCTATATTGTGATAAAACGAGTCTTACATCGCGAAGTGCATCAATCACGCGAGCACCTTCATTAAAAACATGAAAAGATATAGAAAATATCTGTTGACAACGAGTTAGCGCTGCACATGCTTTGCAAATCCTGCAGTCGACCGAAATCTGCATGACACTTTACGAACCGGATTTCGATTTCGGTGCGTGATTTTGATTGAACTATGCATAGACTCGTTAGTCCAGCCAAAATGTAACTCCATTATACCAGCCTAGTTCGGCAAGGGTGGAAACTGGACTTTTATAGTCAGTTAACTCTCTTGCCTCGGGAAGATGATTTCTTACATGCTTCCTTAGTATACCACTCATCAGGTGACTATCACTGCTGTCATTAGAATTGTCACAGCTTTGAATATTTCACAATGAAAACACTTAAAGGGAATATTTCATGGAATGATATCACCCACCCAGCATGTATCCGTCCTGGTATTTGAATAGTCACAGCTTTAAGTATTGAGTAATAAACACACTCAAGGGAACTTTTCATGGATATCACCCAGTCAGCATGTATCCAGTCTAGTGACTGTTGTAAACACCCTTTGGTATCTACACTGGATACACTCCTATATCAACAAACATGAATCATTTCAATAAGTCATCTTTAAGTGTCCCAGCAAATCTCTAGCGGCTTACACCAGCATTTAACATTCAAATAAAGCAGTGGAATTCCCCGATGTTCTGTTTTACATAACCTGTCATTGCTTGGAGGCAGTGACCCATGGTATATGGGACTTATCACGTGTGTGATGGAGCGTGATATTAGCAGTTATTATGATGGCCAATTCTTGTTATTGCCCCTTGACAGATAAGCAAGGCCAAGCAAGTTCACGGGTATTAAGATGGTTAAATTGATTGTTTAGGTCATTTGAATCCTTAAGTGCATATTTTGGCTCATTATTGATTTTCCTGTGGATTATATGCTACTCTACGTTTGATAGGGATAATCTGCCATGTCATTCTCTTTAAATATACGGCGGTACGGGTGGCCCAGTCGTCTAAGGCACCGCAATTCGCGGTGCAGAGTTGCATCCCTTGGGCACGCCAGAAACCTATAATTGTGGGTTCGAATCCCAGTTCTCCCTGATTATGTTTCTAGGTTTGTCAGCACCATACCCGTGCTCATGGGTTTCACCCAAGTGGTAAACATCAGGCTTTCCTCCCAATTTAAGCTGACACGCCGCGATATAACAGGGATACTGTTAAAAGCAGAGTTAAACCCAACCCACTATTTGAATAAACACTTGAAATATTGTGAGCATCATTTTTGTGTATCATTAAAATATCAAAAGACCCCTATCAAAAGTAGAGGGGCATATCTTTACTATGATAAATATCATGGACCAATTCACCACCATGGCTTCAGGTTGAATCTGGTTTGAATGACACAGCACTGAAATAAACATCCAATCAAGTCCCACAGTTCTTATGTGGTTGAAATAAGCATTGATTTCACTAACTCTCAGCTTGTCTAAAATACAAGTGGGAAAGCCCAGTAGCATTAGAATTTCACTCCCACTCATTCAGAATGACATCTTCACCGCTAAAATTTTACAGTTTTCTGGTTCGTTTTAAACTCCCATTTCTTTGGAATATATGTGCATTTTGAATGTAGATCTGTGCCAACTCTCATTCAGGAGAATCAGGCTTGTTTATTTCAAGCTCTTGAGCTACAGTGGGCTAACTTAGTGTTAAGATTGAGATGGCGACATCAGTTTTTGAAATCAAAGACGTATATACGTCCGTGCTGAAATGAATCTATGGTGGGGAATGGTTCCAAGGTATTTGTTCTGATAGAATGGAGATATTAAGAATGAATAATCAGGAATAATTTCGGCAAACGGTATATTTCTCCGCAATGAGGCCTCAGCATAACTTCCTATGAAATCCTCCTTATAAACTGCCATGCAAAAGAAAGTATACACCATTGTGTGATGGTGAAAAATGAAACAGACAAGAAATGGTTAATCGATGGTGATGTATTTGAAAAGAGTACATAGATGCAGGGGTCCGGAAACGGTCATATGCGCCGGACATGTCCGATTGGGAATCTCAAATGTCCGGTTTAAAATATAGCTTACCGGACATTTAATTTTTAATCAAACATTTAATCTATGATAGATGTGTTTTGGACCTTAAGATTGCAGTGTTTTGACGACTGTTTTTAGCCTAGTAACATTAGGTAACGTTTGTAATTAAGGGAGAGACATTTATTGAAATTTCTCTTCCCAATGTTGTTCACTTCTGAATGCCTTTCAAAGACTTTAAACGTTTTGAATTGTTTGGTAAATCTAATTTTCAATGGTCTCTCTCTTGTCCGGCAGTTCATATATATTAACATTTAGCTTAAAATATTCAATCAAGGAAAGAATGTGAGTCCGGTTTTACAGTACCAGCTCTAGTCCAGTCATATTGTGGCACTGGACTTCAAGAATGAGCTTCCTGCACTGTACCCATATTGGGATTCAAACCTACGTCTACATTGTGAGGAGCAAACACTTTAACACTGGACTAACCAATAGTTCCTCAAGGCAAAAAAATGGAGACGTATTGAAAAAAATGCGCTTCTCATCTGTTTCCCGTAAAATACATTACAACTTTCCTTGAAATATAATTATGTAATTTAGACATAATTCCAAGGTAGATATGGAATATGTTTCTAAAGATAGGTTCATCCCACTAACCCATCTTAAAATCAATAATAATACGGTGAAAGCACAGGAGCGGTCTCACGGCATGGATATTGCCTCCATCAAGGGCGTCTATGAGTTAATACAGTTATTGCCCATGTGATATAGGGATAATACCCAGACAGATATAGACACATCTGTCATAACAGTGAGTGGGGGAAGAGATTAGGTATTTACAACAACAGCTCCACCTTTATCAATATATGCAGATGGGGATGTCAGCGTCTGGAAGATTCCCTGAGATTTACCCAGCAGGAACATCAATACACAACTATCAGAATCTGCAACATTTCTCTGTGTCAACATTCAGCTTGTTCTGTAGACTGACAACTTGGTTGAAGTATTTTATTTTTTTTATTGGGGGGGGGGGGCATTTTTCACTTTTCGTTGCATAGCTTTCAGTTTAAAAACTCCTTGACAGATTGACAAAAATAAAAATGGAATTGTATAGAGTTAGATTATCCTGCAGTTGGCAGTTGGAAAGTGTATCCTGGCTTCAGACATGTATACCATCTCGTGGCAGTGGGAAAGTATATCATTACAGTATTAAAGTATATCATCGTGATCATGGCAGCATAAAGGTATCATGGCAGTATCAAAGTTTATCCTGGCAGTATTAGAGTATGTCATGGCAGTATTATAGTATATCCTGGCAGTATTGAAGTATATCATGGCAGTCTTAAAGTATATCATGGCAGTATTAAAGTATATCATTGCAGTATTGAAGTATATCATGGCAGTCTTAAAGTATATCATGGCAGTATTAAAGTATATCATGGCAGTATTAAAGTATATCATGGCAGTATTAAAGTATATCATTGCAATAGGCAAGTATATCATGGCAGTATATAAGTGTATCATGGCCAAATTACGATATATGTCAGTATTAAAATATATCACGGCAATAGCCAAGTATTTCATTCCAGGAATGGATATCATTGCAACAGAAATGCATATAAAAGTTGTATTAAAGTATATCATAGCAATAGGCAAGTATATCTTGTCAGTACGAAGGTATATCATAACATTTGGAGAGTTATATCTTGGCAGTTGGAAAGTATACAGTGGCGATAGATAAAGAATCTCACCTGAGTGTCTTGTTTTGAAACTTTTATCAAAAAGTGTTGATAAATTTTATATCCAAAGACACAAAAGTGATATTTTGTTTACCATCAGCAATCATTCTGTCAACTTTTTAAGTTTGTAAGAAAGTATATCATGACCTATTTTTGTTCCAGAACACTAAGTAATAACAACATCACAACACTGCCGAAGGATATGTTCCAAGGAATGACCAAGCTACGAGTCCTGTAAGTATAACATTCTTACTTCTGGAATCATTTGTTAGTTTTGATGTTGTTATGATGATGATGATGATGATGATGATGATGAGTGAGTGAGTGAGGATGGTTTTATACCACTTTTAGCAATATTCAAGCAATATCACGGCGGGGGACACCAGAAATGGGCTTCACACATTGTACCTATGTCGGGAATCCAACCCGGGTCTTCGGCTTACGAGCAAACACTTTAACCACTAGGCTACCCAGATGATGATGAAGATCATGATTGTGATGAAGATGATGATGATGAAGATCATGATTGTGATTATGATGAGGAAGATTATGATAATGATGTCAATTGTGACAGGCTGTGATATCTACATGACATCAACAATGCTGTGTGGTACAGGAAATGCTAACATGAGCTTCATATGGCCTGAACGCACTTGTTTTGAAACATGGATATTAAATTGTAGTAGAGCTTTTGGACTTCATTAGAGAAGGTTGTATTTTGAAAGAGTAGTTCTGACAAATTGTTGGACATTTGATAAATGCAACCATATTGGCAATCCACAGAACAAACTTCCCCAAGCATTCAGCTGTGGGTCTCCAGAGTGACGTCTGGCGATCCTTAGTAGGCCTCCGAGATAGCACAGACTGTTAAAAAAGTGCATTGTAAAGTTCAGATTCCAGATGTTTTGTTTTTGTGTCTTGTGTTGAAATGTTGTTTCTGCCAGAGACTTCTGTCAAACAAGCTCCCAAGAACATTTCTCACTTTTATGTTGTGGAACTGTATTTCCCTCTGGCAAGTCTGATTAATTGTATTGATGTGTAGCATTTAAGAATGGTTTCAGAAGTAAACAAAGCCAAAAACTACAAATAGGAAAAATTTCAAAGAAATAAAAAAGTTATGTTTTCATAGGTGTTAGATTATTCGACATTTCTCCAAACATTTGCCGGCGTACACTGCATAAAACACATCACAATCTCCGAAAAAACAGGATCCTTTCAACAAAGGGAGATAACTCTGTGTCTTGTTGATTAATGGGTTCTGGATGATCAGGAGAGAAGATCCAACATGGCTGCTTACATTGAATTCAGAAGCAGACGTTAAAAACATCCACTTGCACCTGGCTGGGGGAGCATTTGCTGCACAGTAGCGTGTGACAGTGGTATCAAGGGGCGGTAGATAGCTTTAACACTCTCATTAGAGAACACCAGCCTTTTTCCTCTCTCCCTCCCTCCTTCTCTCCCTCATGTTAAAGCAAGGCTGCTACTACCTCCAGATAAAATAAACACAGCAAATTGGTCATGAAATTCATCCTAGGAAGTTCAACCTATCCTGTAACAAGCGTTGCCATATGTGCATGTGAGGAGGTCATCGGAGAATCTGCGGAAAAACATCCCCTTCTCACCTTTTCCTTATGGGACTTTTCCGATACCCTCAGAATACAGTACTTCTCAACTTCAACCAGACTTCAACCTTTGGTAAAAAATCTTCCTAAATGCTGCATGAGGCGTTCATTTTTGAAGTCCCATTTTAATCCCAATGGAAGAGAACAGTCCGGGACTAAGACCCATATGTTAAGCCTTAACCCCTGCAAACCTTATCTTCTGTAAGCAAATGCCAATCTTGTGTTGAGGTCATGGTGTAATACCTTACATAACCTTTCCTCAGATTTATCCAGTCTACCTAAAGGAGAGAGAGAGCTTCAAGGTTGTTTGACATCTGCCTTGTCAGTGGTATGAAGTCGAGAGATAAATTGGCTTAATCATCCCAACTTTTTCACTTTGATCAACTTCACAAGGTCATTTCTGGCTCAGACAGGCCGATGATAATGGATGGTAAACACTTAGAGACAGCAATTCCTAATGATTCCTAAACAAAGTGTTGAAATATTTCAGATTGATTTTCTGTCGTCAGAAACCTTTCCATGGACACTTTTTTGAACATGTCTTTAGCATCCTTCAACCTTGGAATAGTTGCAGCATCTCTTCAGTGGTCATAGAATTCTGACTGTCGTCACTCCTATTTATTAATTTAGCAACAGCTGCAGTGTGAAGATCCCTTACTTTCACAAAGACTTGTGATAAACGTAGTGCTGTGATCACTTTGTGATCCTATCTGTGAGTCCTGGGTTTGAATCCCAGATTCACCGGACTATGATCCTTGGTGGTTTGTGGAAAACATATACAAATTGTTTCACGTTCAGCTTTCCTCCTCCACAGAGATGACATGCTGTGAGATAAGTACACCCTCCCCCTCCCTCCCTCTCTCTCTCTCTCTCTCTCTCCCTCTCTCTCTCTCTCTCTCTCTCTCTCTCTCTCTCTCTCTCTCTAAATCTCACTCTCTCCCTGAATATTAATACACATCACTTTATTCCCACATTCATTAAGCCAAAACACCACCAATTAACTGAAATAATTATACAAGCAACGTTAATCCAACCAACACTCTCCCAACCCGGAATATTGATACACACAACTTAAGGCTTTCTTCCAATATTAATTAACCAGTGAAGATCCGGGTTAGAATAGGTCTTCAGCAACCCATGCTTGCCGTAAAAGGCGACTAACGGGATTGGGTGGTCAGGCTCACAAACTTGGTTGATGCATGTCATTGTTTCCCAATTGCGTGGATTGATGCTCATGATGTCAATCACTGGACTGTCTGGTCCAGTCGATTATTTACAGACCGCCGTCATATCGCTGTCAAACTGCTGAGTGCAGTGTTAAACAACAAACAAACAAACGATCCAGTATTAATTTAGCCAAAATACCATAATCTAGCTGAAAGGATGATACAAGCATCATTAACCCACTCACTCACTCTCCAAACCTGGAATATTAATGCATATGCCTCATCCATTCATTATTTCTCAACTTACACATAAATTTTTGAATCTTAGTCATGAAAATGAAAAATTCACGATATAGGATCAGGTTAAAACAAGATGGTGCAGCATCCCAAAACAGTCCTAACCTTTAGCTAGGATCATATACCTGTATATTGGCTCTGCCTTCATCAAATCTGCTGGGACAGATAGACCTGTACTCTGATACAGTCATTAATCACCAAGTTAGCTGCTTTCAAGTAAGTCCACTTTCAATAATTTTTTACCATATTCACTCAATATAAAAACGGGGCCTCCTTCCTGACATCTGCAGATGTAAGCGCTGCAATCATCAGCTTTGACTGACAGGAAATCCTACCCGTGTATTCCGTGATTACCAGTCTTACATCACTGTATAGATCAGCGGCATGCAAGGTGTTGCCATGTTGAAAACATCTTCACGTCTCCGTGGATCAGTGCCGGGGCTAATTGGGGAACTAGTGCGGATATAGCAACTGCTTTGTGCAACCAGCAAACGGAGATTCACAAGTTGGGAAAGTTTCAGAATGTTGTTCGTGAAGATTTGTTCAGAAGACTTTGTTTTCGGGAGTGTGATGCGAGCATGATTTGATTAAAATTTCGTGACTGGATTTTGTTTTAATACTTTCCTCTGTGTTGAAAGAACCATCTTCCCAAGGCAAGGGCGTAAACTGAATATGAAAGTCCAGTTTCCACCCTTGCCGAAATAGGCTGGAATTTCTGGGCTCAATCATATCGATTGTTTGTTGTTTAGTGCCATACTTAGTAATATTCTGGCTTTATAATGGTGGTCTGTCAATAATTGGGTCTGGACCAGACAATCCAGTGATTGACATCATGAGCATCAATCACTGCAATTTGAATACGATGATATGTACCAACCTTTTTATTTCAGTGTTTACATGAAAAAATCTATATGTTAAAACAGTGGTCACATCCATTTCCAGCAACTCCAAACTACTTTTTACAACTACCAAATGCATGTCCAACTCTTAACCACAAGTGACAGTAAATACTTTGTAAAATACAGGACAGGCTCATCATTAAAACTTGAAAGAAAAGGTTTGGTGTGAAAATGTTTGTTACTGCTTCCTATAGAACTGAAAACTGAAAACTGAAAGCTTGGTAATACTGTGGACTGTCAATCACACAGAATCCGCACTAGTGTCACACCACTGCCCCACTTTCAGCACTGATCAGTGTCGAATGTACACAGGAATAAATTTTACTAAGTAACATCAGCAGCTGTTACAGCTGTTCAGGTGAAAGTGTCATGTCAGTGTGGCTGGGGACATGCTGACAGAGTACAATTAACATTCTAGGGTTTAAAATACAAATTGACACTGGCACTTAAAAAACAACAAATCTTTGACATCCAACAAGTCAGACTCTCTAGGGTGGGACCAATCACCACACAGATGACAGGATCATTTACAAAAACGCGATTTTAAACATGTTTTTGTCAACATTGTTCATGTGAAACAAAAGTTGATTGTCAGCAGTTCAGTGTGTGTCATAAAAAAACTTTGTTAAAAAACTGGGTCGATGACGGCCAAAGAACCTCTCTGCCAGGAAGGTGTGCGATCTGGTGGTCAATGACATAAACAGATGGCGACCAATATGGCCGTGTGTTGTGTCGGAAAACAACAGCTATTGTTGTAATTGTGTCCCTGTTTTGTTTTGTTGCTATGACACTGAAAGATGTGTTATTCTTAATTTTATTGTGTAAGAATTTCAGTGTAACTTTTGGCAGGCAATGTATTTTCTGAAACAATTCACCAAGCCATTCATTGGTACAGTGTGTATTTTCTTAAATGGTGACATTGATTCAAACCGAGTTGCTTAAGGACCAGGAAGTTGTACTGTGATAAACTTTACAATTGCCAATCAGTGTTTTTGTTGATAGGACAAATCACTGAAAATTTCATTGCTCAAACACTGGCTCTTCTACAAAGTTTTTTTATTTTTTCTCAGGGTATACTTTTTGCTCCCAAATGATTCTCATGCCTCAAAAAATTCTCAGCGCAATTGAGTTTGACGCAAAAATTTGAAGAAAGAGCCCAAAACACTTAAAACAAGTATGTATGTAAACATATGATACTATGTATCAGTTACGCTGTTAAGGATGCTCTACATTCTGTAGTATAATAGCAAGCTGATTTTTGCCCAAGTGATAGCTGCATCATTGTATCCGAGACAACAGCAATAATTTCCCAACAATGCAATTTCACCATTAACATTTTATTCCCTACAATAGAAATCCTCTTGTCATGATGACAAATTCCCGTGCAATGGACATAACATGACCTTCCCAGCAACGCGTCCTGTTACATTATTACAATGCAAGATGGGTGTTCAGGAGTATTCTGTGCAGATTACATGCCTATTGTGACGTGTGACCGCACCTAACTACATGTGGACAGCCAACAAGTAATAAATCAAGGGGTCATGCCACCCACATGCTAGCCACGTAGGGAACACTCGGGGGATTTTTAACTTTTTAAGTGGTATTGTGGTAGTTGGAAAAACTATTTGTTTGTTTGTTTGTTGTTGAATGCCACACTGAGAAATATTCCAACTATTTGACCATGGAAGGTGGCATGGGTGGCACAGTCGTCTAAGGCACTGCAATTCACTGTGCAGAGTTGTGTCCCTTGGCTATGCCAGAAACGAATGATTGTGGGATCGAATCCTGGTTTGCCCCGATTGTGTTTCTAGGTTTGTCAGCACCGTACCCGTGCTCGTGAGTTTCACCAAAGTGGTAAACCTCTGAGACCTGCATCACTTTGGGCTTTCCTCCCACAACAAGCTGGCACACTGTGATATAACTGGAATAGTGTTATGAGTGGCGCTAAACCAAGCTCACTCACTATTTGAGTATTTTGTTGGTCTAGAGGGCAGGTAAAGAGCTTAGAGCCATTGATACAGGAACTGTTGCCAGCACTGTATCACCTTACAACCTGTAGTTCATTGAGAAGCGCATTGTCTTTCCTTGA
The DNA here is from genome assembly GCF_022045235.1 of Haliotis cracherodii. Lineage (NCBI taxonomy): Eukaryota > Metazoa > Mollusca > Gastropoda > Lepetellida > Haliotidae > Haliotis > Haliotis cracherodii. Next base: position 38,703,806 of record NW_027266343.1, read on the forward strand.
CTGAAAGGTGATCCCCGTTTGTGTTCAGGGGTCCTATCAGGATCAGCGAAGACTCCACACCATGAGGAATAAGACCCTGACATGCAACACTCTCTCTGTTGTAGCTTTAGTCTCCCTAATCCTAGAGAATTTTCTTTTAAAAAGGAGACCAACTCAAGTCTAGTATGATTTGGCAAGTCTAGATTGCCTCGGCTCTAGCTCCTAAAATTAATGGTTGTTCTGGGCGCCATTTTAAAAAAAAATAAATTATTTTGTAGATACATGTATATATTTTTAAATAAGATAACTTTATTTCTGGGACAAAATGTCTGTTTTAGTCCATGAACTGTGTCATTAGGCTCATATGTAACTAGACCATATTAATGACAAACCAACTAAACTGTCGATAAAAGAAAGTATACACCCATGTATGATGGTGGCTAGAAATGAAACAAACAAGAAATGGTTATTCAATGGTGATGTATTTGATACGAGTATCATAGGCGATATCACATGCATCATATCAACAGTCAAAATTCACAGTACACAGATTGAGCAGAGTGAAGTGTGAATTTTGTGAATACTTACTTTTGCCCAGCAGTTTACTTCTTGGCACCTTTGAGGTGATGACCATTTTTGGCCAGTGTGCCAGTAGACACCGAATTGAAGTGGTTGAAGCATAAATCATCCTGAAAATATATTCAAAAGTAAGAATTCCTGGTAATAGTTTCATGTGACTGTAAGACTTTTCATTTTCATTTTCAAACTTGTGTTAAGACGAAAATAATAGCGTGTCTGTCATGTGAGTATTTTACATTAGAATATCACACCCATGTCACACCCATGTCACACCCATGTTACACCCATGCCACACCCATGCCACACCCATGTCACACCCATGTCACACCCATGTTACACCCATGCCACACCCATGTCACACCCACGTCACACCCACATCACACCCATGTTACACCCATGTCACACCCATGCATGCCACACCCATGTCACACCCATGCCACACCCATGTCACACCCATGTCACACCCATGCCACACCCATGTCACACCCAAGCCACACCCATGTCACACCCATGGAGAGTAGGTATTCTCATGTGAACTAACCTCGTCAGTAGAGTATTCTACAATAATGCTTGTGATGGAATGAACAGAAACTCAGGTATGGTCTAGGTGGAATTCTGGGGATTCCAGGAGAAGGTGTTACTTCATAATTCCTGGTATGAATATTAATCATAACTCCCCACCAAGTGGTTGATATTCTGTGTATTCACCACCTCCACATAGCACCAGAAATAATTCCGTCTCCCGGGTTCTTCAAACAATAAACACCTCACATACCCACACTACAGTGGTCACAAACCCAAACACTCCTCATTGACATATTACCAAGGATAACATAGGGGTTAAATTGTGTAGTCTACCACCCAGATGTGACCTTTGTCTGGGGTCCCACGGGACCTGGCAAGTGTCCCCGCCCAAGGGCAATGGTGCTAGACACGCAACCAGTCATGCCACAGGGGAAAGATGGCACCCGACCAGGGTCGGAAAGTTTCAACTGTCATGTGACCTGTGACTCGTGTGATCTGTGATGGTCGTGGAGTCAAGGAGTACAACATCCCATGTGTGAGATGCCAGGTGGAGAAGGGGCTGGGATTGGGTGGTATCAGAGATGTATAGGCAGATAGACTTGCACCAGGTTTGTGGTGATACATAAGGCAGCAACAATGGCTATTAAACAAGGTCATGCAGTTCACTCTCTTCTTGTGCTCATGCTTGGAATTTCATATTTAGCTTGGCATTATTTGTGTGACTCATACCATTAGAATGACTGGTGGTGGACAACCTCAATAAAAATGTTATGTCTTTTGAAGGTAGAGAGTTGGCTTGTCTTTAATGGCATTTGAAGCTGCACTTCAAATATGGACAAACTGTCACTATGACAGAATGAATTGTGGAAAGTTGGGCCTTGAAGACTTTTATCCACATATGTTAAGATTGGTTTGTGGTAGCTGTGTGAGATCTTCTTGAAGGGGAACTTATGAGGTCTAGCAAATTTGATTCCACTGTCCTCCCAAGAATTAGATAAAAGTCTACCTATTCTGCTACATTCCAAGAGCCACTGAACATTTTATGGAGTGATTTCTTTTCTAGTTAAGTCTGTTTGTGACAATAAATTGAATCTTATTGTCAGGGTTTTGTAAGAAATGGTCATTAGGATGTTAGTATGTAAGTCTATGTGCATACTAGTTTCTATCAACCATTTTGTTGTACCTAGATAGATATTTGTAATCTGCACGACATGGTTGTTTTTTGTGCAATAAGTTAATGATTCTTGTATGGTGTTCTCTATGGTCCTGCATTACTCATTACTCACTCAGGATGGCAGTTAGTTGTGCAGAGTGCTGTCCCTTTGCTGTTCCAGGATCCAGTGGTCATGAGTTCCAAATTCATGTTACCGGTACCTCTTTTTTAACTTTGGTCTGATGGCGACTTGCCTGGCTAAACCTAAGAGTTATATGTCTATCACGTCACATGGAGTTTTCCTCAAACAATGGTTACTAACGTAACTGAAGTATTGTTCTAAGAGATGTTAAATCCAAATCACTCACTCACTCTTTAATCTTTGAGCCAAAGGTCAGGAATCAAATGATTAGAAGATCCACCTTGTCTCAAGACAAACCACTTGCTAACATCCTAATATTGTCCGTATTGATAAACATGCTTTTAGCATGCCTTGGAAGTGTTCCATGATATATCACCAGAGTGTAATCAGATCTATAAGGTGCGGAGCAATCAGATCCAGGAGCGAACATGTTAGCTCTTCACCTATACAAAACGACAACTTATGTTTCAGATATCTATTATCGTAAACTAACGAGTTGTATGGTTTTGTCACCCCGAGAAGCCACAGGCTCTACATGTCCAGATAGTTGACCGCTGGGTAGTCAAGGGTGCCGTAATTAAGGAATATCATCTTTCAGCAGGATCTGTATCGGTTGGTCATTACAGATGATTCACATGCTTCTAGGATTAAAGGATTCTCAGCCATTTGTTTCCATCATGGTGACCATCAGCTCTTAGGACGTACAGGCAGACGGCCAATGGTATCTGGAGGGCTGATATAGCAGGGATTTGTACAGATGATGCCATCCTTGGGTCTGAAGTGTCCATTAACTTGTCAATAATGAGTGCCCTTATCTGTTGGTCTGATAAGAAGTTGGGAGAGAAGGTATGGCATGATGAGAATGACTTTGTGCATGGGGGTGTTCTTGATGTTGACCTCTTTGCTTGGTGGCTGTGATGGGGAGGTGAAGTGGATCTGTTTGATGTTGATGGTGCTGTGAGGAGGAGGATTGGTTGTTGGATTAGATGAGGTAGTGAGTAGGGTTTTACTCGACGTTTAGCAATAGTCCTGCCATTTCATAGAGGGGACATTAGAAATGGTCTGCACACATTGTAACACCCTGTTGAAGAAATGGGATTAAATATGGAGGGATGGATGGATGGATGGAAAGAGGAGAGGGTGGATGGGAAGAGGAGAAGATGGATGGATGGATGGGAAGAGGGAAGATGAATAATATTATAGGAGGGAGGATGAATTTCATAATGGATGGATGGTGGATGGATGGATGGGAAGAGGAAAGATGAATAATATTATAGGAGGAGGGAGGATGAATTTCATAATGGGTGGATGGATGGATGGGAAGAGGAAGGATGAATAATTTTATGGGAGGAGGGAGGATGAATTTAATGATGGGTGGATTGATGGGAAGAGGAAAGATGAATATTGTTATGGGGACGGATGGATGGGAAGAGGAAAGATGAATAATTTTATGGAAGGAGGGAGGATGAATTTAATGATGGGTGGATTGATGGGAAGAGGAAAGATGAATATTGTTATGGAAGGAGGGAGGATGAATTTAAGGATGGATGGATGGGAAGAAGAAAGATGAATAATGATGTGATGTGGATGGAAAGGAAGAGGGAAGATGAACAATATAGGAGGGAGGGAGGATTAATGATTGGGAAATGGATGGATGAGAAGAGGGATGGAAACAACAAGAACCTTTGTTGAGATTTGGATAAGACCTGAGTATAATATCATTGCAATAGAAACAGCACGACCCTATTGTCTGACATAGGACGGGAATCTGACCACATTGGACAACATGAATATTCTAAAGTTAATCTCAATATGTCTATCATCAACAGGACATTTCCACTGCCTACTGTGTCATTTTGAATTTTTTTGCACTTGTTTTCAGCACAGTATAAACTTTAAGATGAGTTTTCGCGAACACCAGGTGTCACAACTGATTTTCCGTGATCCGTCCTTATAATTTTCAGTGCTGTTTTGCCTGTTTCTACAAATGGTATCTGTTTCTGCAGCTTATTATTCTCTGATCTTGATGTGTTATATTTTCTCGATATCTTCTCACGGATCTAGTTACCGATATCTTGCCCTTTCGGTGCAAAGCACTCATTGCCCTCTTAGACAATCATAATATACAAATACATGTAAAATGTAGCAGACACGCCTCGTGAACTGCATGAAATTTGACCTTTTGATTTCAAGTAGACACTTATTCTTCTCCCATGAGTCAGTGCGGCCATTAAAGACGACCAGACATGCAATATTTTGGCTGTAAGGAATGCACAACCCGTGATACACATTCCCGATGTTTTAGCACCTATGCCCAGGACAGCCTCATAACCATAAACTCATTAAACTGACCAGCGGAAAAGTAGCCATACTTTGTCCGTAAAATACGACTGGGCATGTTTACACTGATAATGTCTAGACAAGGATCGTAAACATTCTGACGTGTGAAGGCGATATGCTTACCTGTAAGCCAATACACTCACTTGCCCAGGTGAGAAATGGCTTTCAACACAGTTACTGAAATAAGGTGGCAGGAGTTGTTTGAGTGGGAATAAACCGGCCAGAAAAAGTTGACCTCTGCGTGTCATGATGTATGGAGGTTCCAGTGAGGTGGGAGTTGGGAAATGTGCGGAGTGATATAGGATTAACAGACTGAAGGAGGTTTTGTCTGAATGGAATTCGGATGGTGGGTACTTGCATGGGGTTGCTGGAGTCGTAAAGCCATTCATGGTTGAAGGAAGCGACTGCTTGTTGGTACTGAGATGTGAAATTAGATGAAGTAAGGTGGTTTATCTGAAATCAGTAGACACAAATACCTTTCAGTAGGATTGTCAGCAGGAATGTTTGGCAGACTTACGAATTGATGATAAATGCAAAGAGTGTTTGTTATATATACATAGAGGGCAATAGTTATTACGGATGGGATGTAATACACTGCAATCAGACATATACAGTGTTAAAAAAAACGCTTCACGGACAAGTTGATATTTGGAAAGTGCCTGAGTTTTCTTTTTACATAGTTTTTTCTCCAGGAGATGAAGATGCTGGAAATAAATAATTTCCCTTAGGTTTTGGAAAGAAATATTATTGTTCACTGAAAATATGATGTAAGTTTTAGCTGGAACAGAAAAAATATTCTTCTCTCACAACTATCCACACCCGCACCAGAATATGTCTAGTCCCCAAGTACTGCAACTGTGTACAGCTGGTTGCAGCATCACCTCAGGCCTTAGCTCTGCTTCCTCATAATGAGAACTGGGGTGATGGGGTAGCCATGTGGATGAATCATTATTGCAATATATTGCAGTACAAAATTCAGGCCAATACCCATCACTATACTCACTCACACTGGCACTCACTCACTCACACTGGTACTCACTCACTCACTCACCCACTCACTCACTCACACTGGTACTCACTCACTCACTCACTCACACTGGCACTCACTCACTCACTCACTCACTCACTCACTCACTCACCCACTCACTCACTCACTCACTCACTCACTCACTCACTCACTCACTCACACTTAACAATGGCAGTATTGACCACTGTGCCAGCTACGTTTCCTCTTGCTGAGAACTGATGTGGAAATACTATCTCAACACTATTACTCCATCATTGAGACCTCATGGTGACACTGCCTGTGTTTCAGACGGATCAGTGACAACCGCCTGGTGTGTGACTGTCACCTGGCGTGGTTGGCGCGATGGCTGCGAGCAAACCCAACTCTGGCTCTCTTCACCGAGTGTGCCATTCCGAGTCACTTGAAGAACAATGAGATAGCCGAGCTCCAGGACATGGACTTCAGGTGTATTCGTAAGTATTTTCATCTTTTAGGAATTGCAGTGTTAATCTGTAGGTAGTGTTTGGTCATGAAGTTCTGCTGGCACGACTCAGAGATCGATAGGTCGTTTGATCGATAGGTCATTTGATCGTGTGTGTGCGTGTGCCTGTGTGTGTGTGCGTGTGAGTGTGTGTGTCTGAGATTATGTGTCTGTGTCTCATGTGTATCTGTGTCTATTTATGTGTGTGCACTATTGGTCTCTATTTGTGTCTATGTGTCTGAACGTATCTGTGTGTCTGATTGTGTGTGTCTGTGTGTGATCATGCATGGGTGTGCCTGTTTATCTATTTGTGTGTCTGTGTCTGATTGTATCTGTGTGTCTGATTGTGTCTCTGTGTCTGGTCATGCATGGGTGTGCCTGTTTGTCCATGTGTCTGATCGTGTCTGTGTCTGATCATATATAGTTGTGTCTGTCTATTTGTGTCTGAGTGTCTGATTTTGTGTGTGTCTGATCATATATAGGTGTGTCTGTCTATTTGTGTCTGAGTGTCTGATTGTGTGTGTGTCTGATCATATATAGGTGTGTCTGTCTATTTGTGTCTGTGTCTCATTGTGTGTGTCTGTGTCTGATCATGACTGTGTGTCTGATCATGTCTCTCATTATGTGCCTGTGTATCCAATCCAGTGTATATGTGTGTATTTGTGGGCTTTCATAATACAGACTATTGGTTGGGTAGTATGAAGGATCATTGAAGCACTTGTAAAACCAAAAAAAGTTAACAAGGGTCCCTTTAATACACTATTGAGAGTCAGCATGGGAATTCCTGTTGTCAGAACAAGACAAGATGAAAACGTAAATAATTAACCAATGGACTGGTTTATTTAGGGATTATTTCATTAAGTTACAAGTAAACAGAATCAAGGTCCACATTCAGAATCTGCTAACATATATGTGGTATTCCGGACATGTAATATTCGCCTGGGATTCGCCGAGTATTTCAAGTTTGTTTATTCAGACATTATTTTTTAAAGAATCTGCTTATTTTGTACTAATAATATACTGCAATCTTTAGATTTGTTTTTTAGGTATTAGTAAATATAAAATTAATGGTAAAATTCTTTTGGAACTTTAGGATAAATTATTGAAATAAATTATTAGAACAATATCTACTTGTGTTTGTCCTGTAAAAGACTGTCATTGATCTATCTAGATGTTCTAATTACAAGGATACAATAATACGAATAACAAGTTTTTTTCATTCAGAGCAGCCCCGGATCAAGGCATTATGCAAAGTTAATACAGTTCAGTTTGAGGACAAATATTGATACACTGGAAATATTGAACTGTAATAGGGCTGCAGAACCTTTAATGAGATCTGCACTGAACATAGACTAGATAATCGTTGTTTACATGTGTGCGTCAAAATACAGTAAATATTTACCAATCAATCTAGATTTGTTTCCAAAACAACTAGGTGTAAAAGGTGTAAAGCTACTAATTTGTTCAGTACAAAAACATCCATTATACTTCTGTCGACGAAAAAGCAAGCACCCAAAACAGAAGCTCATTAACAAGTATAAGAGATCGCTCTGAAACAAGATGGCAGCCATTAAAGTAATGCTTGGCAGCGAGGCTATAAACAAGGGATATTCAGTTACTGTGTGTGTTTTGAAACAAGGTACACAAGCAGTTTGTCATCTACTCAAAGGTTAAGAGGGACCAGTTTAAGATGGGCTGTAACAAGGCCGCAATGGAACCCATGTGTTACAGATGATCATCATGTGTCTGGTCATGTGGTCCAGACCATATCTCGTCATATTTTCCAGACAACTACTGTTAGGTTAAGTAATATTTTCCAGACAACTACCTTTAGGTTTTGTCATATTTTCCAGACAACTGCTTTTAGGTTTCGTAATATTTTCCAGACAACTACCTTTAGGTTTTGTCATATTTTCCAGACAACTGCTTTTAGGTTTCGTAATATTTTCCAGACAACTACTTTTAGGTTAAGTAATATCTTCCAGACAACTACTTTTAGGTTTCATCATATTGTCCAGACAACTATTTGAGAAGGAATTTTAGTTTTGGTTGTTGCAGCTGAGTTCAGATGGAACATTTATCTGATAGTGAAATAGCTTGCTTAATGTTTTGCAGAAAGATATAAGGTTTATTATATTTATTTGACAGCAGAGCTGTTGCTACAATTTCACAATCTAGCATGTGACCGACAGTCATATAGTTCTTGCATGTATTTGTGGGAAGATTCTGAATGTTTTGAAAAAAGTTGCAAAACGATTGGTGGAATGTACAAATACCATTTACTAGAAAGTGACGAGAAGTTATGAATTGATTCAAATAAACATTATTCAAAATATTCTGTTACTGCAGTAGTGTCAAGTTTCTTGAGGGTAAATTTCACCTTTATGATTTGATACAGAACTTTGTGATTCATTTTGTTGGAAACTTGTCACAACATTGACGAAATTACATAAATATCTCTTGGTGATTTAACTGATAATATTGCAAATAGCTAGATGTATTTTATGAAATTAAAGTTTTATTTCATTTGCTTTTGTCAAATTGTAAAACTTGAACATGACTACTTATGTAGGTCTGTGGTCGGACTAGAGATGTGTGTAACTATAAAAACGATACTAACTATGAATTTGACGTGTACATGTTCCTGTGTATTGCAGCGGGCGTGGACAACCCCCATCCACACGCCTGTGTGGCCGAGAACCTGTGCCCCCGAGAGTGCACCTGTACTGAGGGCATCATCGACTGTCGGGACAAGGGTCTGACCCAGATTCCGGACAACATCCCAGAGACAGCCACTGAACTGTGAGTCTTCATAAGTGGGGAATTAGATGGCCACAATGGCTTCTGTATTTGTGTGTTGATAAAGCTTTATAATGTCCAAATAAGGTGGCCCGTGAAGATCCGGGGTAGAATAGGTCTTCAGCAATCTGAGCTTGCTGTACAAGGTGACTATGCCTGTCGTAAGAGGCGACTAACAGTATCAGGTGGTCAGGATTGCTGACTTGGTTGATGCATGTCACCGAAGGGGTAAAACATCTGAGACCTGCATCACTTTGGGCTTTCCTCCCACATTAAGCTGACTTGCTGTGATATAACTGGAATACTGTTAAAAGCGGTGTTAAACCCAACTCACTCACTCACTCACGGGGTCCCTGACTTAAATACTATAGTAGGCATCCACAAGGACCAAAGGAATTAAATTTATTCAGATGTTCGTCTTGGTTTGTATTCCTTGAATGGGTTTGCTTTTCGAAGTCTCTGATTGTCGGAATCGGTTAGGAACATATGTGAACACATTCCCTCACCATTCATCCCGGTTGCCTTCCGTCATCGATTCTCATGGAAGAAATGCTGTTTTCATCCAAACATATTGCACTCAGCAGATGGCTGATAGTGGGTGTTTTGTGAATGATTTTGACAAATCAATTGTCGTTTGAGTAAGGTTTGGGAACTGCTGTGTTACAAGACGAAAAACAAATTTGAATCAAATTGAGCATGTTAAGTGGTCGATTGATCGCCAAGTCGGTAAAACCACAAATTGGAGGAGAGTGTTTGAAGCCCAATGCTCAAAGCGCCACAAAGTTGGCGATGTCAACTCGGCAGTATTTGAAAGGGAAATTACTCCGTCATCCAATTATTGTCTCTCAATTTGTTCTTTATGGTGTGCTGGGAATTATGTTTGTGCTTTTTGTGGTGTAAACTTTCACATAACCTCAACTGTCTCTGTGTACAATTTCTTATAGGGATTTGATACATTTGGTCCGGAAGCCTTATTTGGGCGTATTCAATTTTCTTGTCTTGGAGTGTCTTGCATTTATTCATGTTTTAGTAGGTTGTGAATTAGAAATATTCGTGTTCGGCTTAGTTTATTGATATTCAAGTCAAACGCTGACAGCAAATACAACATGATTACATTAAATCGCGTTCATACATGTAATTAAATATGATTATTTCTTCAGAACAGCATTTATGTATGTAATTAGACAAGATTATTTCTTCAAAACATGACATTTTACAATTATATTTTTGTACAAATAGACGTGGGTGGACAAGTGGTTAAAGCGTTAACTCATCACGACGAAGGCCTGTGTTTGATTTTCTCCACATGGGTACAATGTGTGAAGCCTATTTCTAGAGTCCCCATGCTGTACTATTGCAGGGATATTGCTAAAAGTGGCGTAAAACCATACTCACTCACTTACTGTTAGAAATGCATTTGTTGATCGTTTAAGGGCAGTTAATGTATCAGGAATACTAACAGTTTTTCTGGCTACCAATTCATTATAAGGACAAGTTGTCCGCTTATCTGGACTTGTCTGTTATGAGGATAGAAGTACTATATACCCATGGACTTATTATTAACTACAGCCTTGGATACACAATGCCATTTAGAAAGTGGTCAAATGTAACAAATGTTATATTTGGGATAACTCTTTCTTAGTAAAGTACAGATTCTTGTACTTTTTTTTGGTTGAGCCTCACTCTGGCAAGTGTGGGTTCGAATCCCGGACGGGACTCAACCCAAAAAAGTACGAGAATCTGTACTTTACTAAGAAAGTGTTATCCCAAATATAACATTTGTTACAGCCTTGGAGCAAGGCTAGATGTGACATGCAAGTCAGTGATCCATTCACGAAATATCCATACACATGACATATTTGATCATAAACACAATGTCGGGAATCCCACCTCTGTGAGTCAATATTCTGGTCACCCATCAGTACTGCTGAGGAGTTCTGCCTCAATGTGCCGAATCCGATCTGAACAGTCAGGTCGTCTCTGACACCAGCTGTACAACATGTCGGATCCAATTCGGTATTGGCACCAAATGTCTTGGAGCCTGACAGAGTGATAAAGTGGAAGACCTTCTGTTGATGTCGGATCTCTCGTGTCCCCTGTCATTCAAGGTGTTGCATTGTCCATCAATGATTCTATAAGCACTGGCTAACCCGAGTCTCAGCTGGGAAAATGCTGTAATGTTAATACGTTTCCTTTTTTTTTTCAGGCGTATTGAAGAAAACCATATAACCCAGATTCCTTCGAGAGTATTTTCAGAACTTCACAAGCTTCAGAGGATGTGAGTTGTTGTGTGACTAAAAGCATCATGTCATCATGTTAAATTCCTTATCTCCTTCAGGTCAAAAATAATACTTGTGGTTCCTGCATCCTGATCATCCAACCAATCAGTTCACCTGGAACCTTTATAATATTAAAAACATATTTAATTTAAGTGCCAATGAAACATTTTTCAAGAAATAATTACATTAACGGTTTGTTCCTTCATATCACCGGTAGAGCAGGACATACTTACCCTTTTTGCGAACACCTGGTGTCATCACTGATTTAAGGTGATCCATTCATATAATTTTCACCCAATTTTCCCATTTACATCCGTTGAAATCTGTTTCGGGTAATGATCAAGACTGTTTATTTTCTGGCGTTGACGTTTTATATCGTAGTTGTCTGATCCTGATTCGTAAACCAAGTTATAGAAGAACTTGTCTTAGAATGGTATTAAACCTTTATGTAGATGTATGTTCATGAAGTTGGCATGAAGTTACCTATTCTGTGTTTTGATTTTCAGTGATATGAGCAATAACCAAATCTCCTACATCGCCCCTGATGCCTTCTCTGGACTCCAGTCTCTCAGAACACTGTAAATACCATATCTCACACTAGTCACATTTCACATGTTTCATGTACTTCATCAAGGGCAGCAGAGGCCCAGTGGTCTAAGGTGCTGCAATTCATTGTGCAGAGTTGTGTCCCTTAGTCTTGCCAGGATCTGCTTGCGGGTTTGTCCCAGGTGTCTAAGGTGCTGCAATTCATTGTGCAGAGTTGTGTCCTTTAGCCTTGCCAGGATCTGCTTGCGGGTTTGTCCCAGGTGTCTAAGGTGCTGCAATTCATTGTGCAGAATTGTGTCCCTTAACCTTACCAGGATCTGTTTGTGGGTTTGTCCCAGGTGTCTAAGGTGCTGCAATTCATTGTGCAGAGTTTTGTCCCTTAGGCTTGCCAGGATCTGCTCGTGGGTGCGAATCCTAGATTTGTCCTCATTATGATCCTTGACCCTGGTTGTTGGTTTTACAAATGTCTAAAACCTGTGTGACTTTGGGATTTGCTTTACTTGGACTTCAAGCTGACACATTGTGATATGACTGAAATATTGTTCGTAACAGTGTCACACTCACTCACTTTATACAGAATATCGGAGATTATTTAACAACTATTGCAACCTGTAAATAAGTGACACAATAATTAATAAAAATTCCTTATTAATATTACAAATTTTCATTTTATACCAAACAAACAAAAATTAAGAGATCCTGAATATTTGGGTATATTTTTTTATTGTAAAGACTGAGCTTGCAATTTCATGAAGATGTCCACCAAAATGTTCATGTTCTCTAACTTTTTCGTTCGGGATATTTATTTACAACTGTTGTGAGTGATACTCCGTTAAACGGCTCATCGTCTATAACGCCCACCAATTATTTGGACCCCATTGGTAGCGTTGTAGCGAGGGACCACTGTATGTCATCTGTGTGAAATCAGTCTGTATACTTGTGAAAACGATTGATAACATGGAGTAATTTCTTACGTCAAGCTTAGGCATAAGTTTACAGTTTGTTAATGGATACACTGCCACAGGAATAACAGCTTTTTGTCATTTTCATTGGTATGTCACAATGTATATTAATATCTATGTCAATCTGGTTTTCAGCGTGCTTTACGGAAACAAGATATCGGATTTACCTCCTGGTGTTTTCAATGGATTAATCAATCTGCAACTCCTGTAAGTAAAAGATTTCACACACAAAATTTTTCTGTCTCTGTAACTAAGAACTTTAAGGAAACTAAGGAAGAGAATATATGGATGTCAACGTCTTTATTATGAGGAACATAACGTTTTGGAGTATATGGTTACTCCTTCATCAGGTGAATGACTAGATGAGAGAAATGTTAATGGGATTGAAAATATACAACTTTAATCATATGATAACAAATCCATCTTACTGGTTGATAAAAAAAGTTTTTTTTGTGACATTTAATGATGGTCTACAATGTGTTTTGCAGAAATAATGTCTTGATTTCGAACATTTTTCCGTTCACTTTCATTTTACAAGAAGCCAGAAGGTACACTCCTATATGATAATAAACAGACCTAATGCAAAGCATTATAAAATATTTACTTTGAAATACATCTTAGATCAGATTTATGAAATTAATATCTGTCTGCACTGATTGAGTATGCAGATTAGATGTGAAGAGTGTATATCTAATGTCAAATTTGTTTTTTTAATAAATGTACCACATGTATTTAAGAAACTTTTCAAACACAGGGCTTAAAGTGTTTGTAAGTTAAAGGTATCAGAAATAAATTGATATGTTGATTGGTAGGTGTTTATAATGTACATACATCAAAGAAGTGAAATGTGAGCAGATAGCGTCTCAAAAGCTAAAAGATATTCATCTTCTGTACATCGCAAATGGAAGGGTGATATTGCTTTACTATGTGTAAATTTTATCTTACGAATCTTTGAAAAATTGATTTAACAAATTGGAATAAGTTGTAATAAATAGCAGCTCGTTTTTCAACATCACACATGAAAGAAAGTTTATTTGCCATTGGGAAAGGGGTTTTCCTCGATAATGTTTTCCTGTCAAAGCGTGTTAATTTCAAAGCGAAATAAACACCAGGTCTACACATGTGAACTGTCAGTTTTGCGGCTTATTTCAACCGTTACATGTGCATCTGCGCATCTGCTGTGCCCGTCTGCACACTTCGACAGCCAGCTAAGCTTTTAACATCATCTCGTGCTCCTCCCGACGTTAACACTGTTTAACCATGGGGCTGGGCTGAAAAACGCTGAGTGCATTTTTTTGCTTGTGTTGTAAATAATGGATGTGTTGCCAGGCCGGCTGATGTTGCAGGGCTGATTGTTACCGTAGTCAGGCAAAAAGATGCGTGTAAAAGATGAGGGTTTTTAATTAGCATTGTGATTGTTTTCAGCCTTCTCACATGTTAGTTTTGATTCAATTGTTAGTTAATAATTGACTTCAATATTTTTTGCATTTATGGAGTTATGAACATAAAATCCAGTGTGAATACTGTGGGGTTTTTTCCAAGAAGGCACACTTGTTTTATAACTTATAACTCCAATACAAAAACATATTGAAGTCAATTTTTATAAATAAATAAGTCTACAACTTCACAGACTGTAGGGGGCACGGGTTGCCCAGTCGTCTAATGCGCCGCAATTCGCTGTGCAGAGTTGCGTCCCTTTGGCACGACAGAAACCTATGATTCGAATACCGGTTCGCCCCGATTATGTTTCTAGGTTTGTCAGCAGCATACCCGTGCTCGTGTGTTTCACCAAATTGGTCAACGTCTGAGACCTGCATCACTTTGGGTTTTCCTCCCACATTAAGCTGACACGCCGTGATATAACTGGAATACTGTTAAAAGCGGTGTTAAACCCAGCTCACTCACTCACAGACTGTAGACAACTGTACACAGCAATTCAAAATCAGCGACACCATTCAGCGCATTCTATTATCAGCCAATCAAGAAACAGTTGTCAGTTTGTGGGCATGGTCAAATGTTTTTTCGGTTTATGGAAGCGTAAATATGGTAAGATATGACAAACAGCAAGGAGACTGTGTGATCCATTTCTCATGTATATTGCCATGATTATTTAGATACATTATGGTAAGATATGACAAACACCAAGGAGATCGTGTGATCCATTTCTCATGTATATTGCCATCATTATTTAGATACATTATGGTAAGATATGACAAACAGCAAGGAGATCGTGTGATTCATTTCTCATGTATATTGCCATCATTATTTAGATAAATTATGGTAAGATATGACAAACAGCAAGGAGATCGTGTGATTCATTTCTCATGTATATTGCCATCATTATTTAGATAAATTATGGTAAGATATGACAAACAGCAAGGAGATCGTGTGATTCATTTCTCATGTATATTGCCATCATTATTTACATACATTATGGTAAGATATGACAAACAAACAGCAAGGAGATCGTGTGATCCATTTCTCATGTATATTGCCATCATTATTTACATACATTATGGTAAGATATGACAAACAGCAAGGAGATCGTGTGATTCATTTCTCATGTATATTGCCATCATTATTTACATACATTATGGTAAGATATGACAAACAAACAGCAAGGAGATCGTGTGATCCATTTCTCATGTATATTGCCATCATTATTTACATACATTATGGTAAGATATGACAAACAACAAGGAGATCGTGTGATTCATTTCTCATGTATATTGCCATCATTATTTAGATAAATTATGGTAAGATATGACAAACAGCAAGGAGATCGTGTGATCCATTTCTCATGTATATTGCCAGGATTATTTAGATACATTATGGTAAGATATGACAAACAGCAAGGAGATTGTGTGATCCATTTCTCACGTACATTGCCATCATGAGGCGTGTTCGTCACTGTCCACTAAATGTGTATATTCAGCAAAACATCAAGTTGGAAGCTTGCCCGAATGATTTAGAGATTTAGCTAAAAAGCTTCAGAAAAAAAATCCATTACGAAGGGCCTGATGCCTGAAGCTGTTTCAAACAAGAAACCAATTTGTTTAAATTTGTAATATGTTGTGATTGACAGTTGAAAGATTGGGGTATAAATTATGGATATAATGTTTTGATGTTTTATGTAAAAGCTTCATTTTATTTTATGATGCATTTAAAGAGAGGCATGTCTTTGTCAAGTTTATGTTGGACATGACCTGTATCAATACTGAGGATGATACATTTGTGTTAGTCATGATGTCCACAAAACATTGAACAGAGCTCCAGATAAGCTGCATATCTGTGTGAAATATGCATCAGAAATGCAGAAATACGCAGTAAAATAAAATCCAAGCGTATCAAATACGCAACGAACATTACAGATACGCTACAAAAATAAAACTTGTGCGTATCATCAAAATATTGTGAAGTAACCCTGCGTATTCGATTAGCAAATCAGCAACTTATTTTGAAATTATAAACGGGCATTCCGTCAACCTTGACAAACTCCACGATGACAGTTACATCATGATCATTTGCCATCACACTTTCTTGTGGAAGTATCGTGGTATTTTTGAGTCCTGTAAAGCTCTCGAACCCACACGACACCAGTTTCCAGGGACTAGATGAATAGTGTTTTTAAATATTTAACTTAAATACCCACATGTGTAAAAACTAGTGAGTAACAGAAATTTGAATACCCAGATAGAATTACTGATACCCAATGATTTTTAAATGCATGGGTAAAATACCCACAACACCAAAAGCTCTGATCGAGGTAATGCAGTCATGGTGTCAACAAACTAGGGCTCGGACAGGTAACTCGCGTACTCGGGTCGGGTGGGTCCTGAGTAGTACCAGGGTACACACAGTACTTACCGGACTGTGGTTATATTGTTTAATGACAAAAACTCACTACAGCTCTGTAATTACACTGCTAGTTGCTAATGTTTGCATTTCTTTCTGATGATGCAACATTCCTTTTGACTTGTATTTGTTTGAGAAAAGATAAAGCTAATAGGGAGTTGGGTACCCGGGTAGGGTCGGGTAATAGGGAGTTGGGTACCCTGGTAGGGTCGGGTAATATGGGGTTGGGTACCCGGGTAGGGTCGGGTAATAGGGGGTTGGGTACCCGGGTAGGGTCGGGTAATAGGGGGTTGGGTACTCGGGTAGTAAATTTGGACTTGTCCCAGCCTTACAACAAACTAACAGTGATGGGTTAGGCCATATTTAGTTTTTAGTTGGTTGATGAGCCCAACCGACCACCTAAAAAACAGAAATTAGAAGAAGAAAAATTTGCTTTTGAAAATTTGTCTTTGACCTAATTTTACATTATGTTGAAATGAAAAACAAGAGAGATTTTGTCACTACTTTTCATTAGAAATGATAAATAATGCATATAAAATAATTTTTATTCTCATGGGGAGAAAACAATCGGTATTTTGCCATGTTAAAACTTGTTTGTTTTTCTTTCATTAGTAGCAGTACTAATCTGAAAGTTCAAAATGATTTGATTTCTTTATCACCTACATTGAACTTTTGGCCAAATGTTCCTAAACCAACAAATAAACAATAAAATGCCTCCTCATCATAAGACATGAATTTCTGTTTTGAACTTTGTCTCAACATCATGAGAGTAAATGTAAAAGTGTTAACTATGCTATCAATGTAGAATTGTTAACGGTCAGTCGGTTGCATGTTCAACTCCAAGCATGGCTGTGGTCATGTGCCACAGTGGGGAGCTTTGACTGGTGGCAGCGATAGTATGGAGAGCTCTGCCAATGGGCTATCGCTATGAGGAGTTTGCTGTGATCCACTTGTTGAGGACTGACATCCTGATTATCATCTTTGATTTGTCATCACCAGACTCAATGTGTGGATTACATCAAAGCTCCAATCACTTTGGACTCTCCCCATAAATAAATCTGACATGCTTTGATATGACTGAAATACTGTTGAAAGCAGTCTCATTCACTCACTCACTCACTCATATTATATATATCAATATACAGATACATAGATAATGTTTGAACTTTACACAAAACAGACCTGTTTATCGGGCATCCTTTGGAACCGAAGCAGCACATATTATTATGAGAACACTTATTTCTGAAAGTTTTCTTGACAGTGCGAAAATGGACACTGCAGGTCCAATTTACGTTACTGTTTTGTACCAGATAGAGGTGTGTTCCGATAAATTCCCTTTGATGTCTGCTACAGTTTGATTACAAGCCAGAAGAAAGCGAGAGTCAACACCAGATAAATGTTATCACTGCGATAAAAAACCTCGGCTACAAAGGTCAAACTGCAGAACCCTGGTTGGGTGCGATAATAGATCATAATTCTCATTACCCACTCAACGCCTCCCTATCACATCATCTGACACAAAAAGCGTTGCACTTATTACTTACGTAGTTCAGTAATGGCTGAATGTGCAGTGAGCATATTTATTTGAAAAGTAGTTGATATTTCTTGTGTGAAATTAATATTTGAATGATGCATAATGTCAAAACTTGCGGCTGTGAACTATTAAGAAGCTGGTTTTTGATAACACTATGAACATAAATAGCTTCTATATTGAGATAACTTGAGATAATTCAGCTTAACTATTTTGGGGTTATCACTGGTGTAAAAGAAGTCCTGACACTTTTTGCTTATTTGACTTCATAAATTTCATGGTGATATTCTGATATTCTCCATTCTCTCTGTGTGTGAATACAAATCACTGTTACTTTATTCTGGTTTATTGTAAGATCCTTGGACTTTTGTTAACTATAAAATTAAATTGAATATAATTATATGTGAAAGTTAAATATGATTAAATGTGTTAATTAAGGGTGACATTGAATTTTACGCCTTGAGGCGTTAGCCAAGAGTGTTGAAGTTCATATTGCCTGTGGAGGGGGTGCGTGAATTGACTTACCCCTGGTGGCTAGGAAACGCGCAGCGCTCTGACTGACAATGCAAACCTGTGAGCCAAGGCTCTTTCCCCTCTTCCCCAAACGGGGCCACGGGTGGCCCAGTCATCTAAGGCTCCGCAATTCGCTGTGCAGAGTTGCGTTCCCTGGACACGCCAGAAACCTATGATTGTGGGTTCGAATCCCAGTTCTCCCCGATTATGTTTCTAGGTTTGTCAGCACCATACTCGTACTCATGGGTTTCACCGAAGTGGTAAATGTCTGAGACCTGCATCACTTCGGGCTTTCCTCCCACATTAAGCTGACACGCCGTGATATAACTGGAATACTGTTAAAAGGGGTGTTAAACCCAACTCACTCACTCACTCACTTCCCGAAAACAAATCGTCCGCGTGGCATGCCAGTGTCAAGAAAAGCAACCATCAAAACAATGGACGTAACGTGACTTAGTGATATAACTGAGGATCATTACCACATAACTTGGAACTATTTATGATGACGCTTATGAAGACTATAATGTAACACATGGTTTGTAATGACATGAATATCTCTTTTATTTTCCAGGTTGCTGAATGCCAACAAGATTACTTGTGTCCGAGTGGATGCATTTAGAGATCTACGCAACCTCAACTTGCTGTAAGTTGCCTTCACTTTGAACAACAAATACCATCTAAAAAGAATACCCTCCCTATGCTGCGTCTATCACATCCATATCCACATCCACAGACACACCCATTCTTCCCCACCCCCAACTACTTAACCAAGCCCACCATTTCTCACCCTGGAGAAAAGTGGAATGGACCCCTCTTTCCAGTACAAACAGCTCCACGCAGACTGGTCTGTGTGCCCTCTCGGGAAAGGGTACTACTTTTATAGTTCACAGCTACACATTCTTGATACACATTGGTCCCTGGAAGCAGTGATTCTTGATAAAAAAATAGCTTTCAGTTTACCATGTTTGTCTCCTTATGGAGATTCCAGTAAAATATTTGAAGTAGAGTATCAGGTGGCCAGACACTCTGACTTGGCTGATTGTGGATCAGGTGGACAACATCTGTGTCTTGGCTGATTGTGGATCAAGTGGACAACATCTGTGTCTTGGCTGATTGTAGATCAGACGTCCAGACTCTCTGACTTGGCTGATTGTAAACCAGGTGGCCAGACTCCCTGACTTGGCTGATTGTGGATCTAGGCCCACTTGCACAAAGTGATCTTAGCTCTAAGATGATCGTAACTCCCATACTTTAACATAGGCTTACAATAGTCTTAGCGCTAAGATTGCTTTGTGCAAGTGGACCCAGGTGTCCAGACTCTCTGACTTGGCTGATTTTAGATAGGGTGGCCAGACTCCCTGACCTGGCTGATTGTGGCCATACTCTCTGACTTGGCTGGTTGTAGATCAGGTGTCCAGACTCTCTGACCTGGCTGATTGTGGATCAGGTGTCCAGACTCTCCGACTTGGCTGATTGTTGATCAGGTGTCCAAACTCTCCGACTTGGCTGATTGTGGATCAGGTGTCCAGACTCTCCGACTTGGCTGATTGTTGATCAGGTGGCCAGACTCTCTGACCGGGCTGATTGTAGATCAGGTGGCCAGACACTCTGACTTGGCTGATTGTGGATCAGGTGGCCAGACTCTCTGACTTGGCTGATTGTAGATCAGGTGGCCAGACTCTCTGACCGGGCTGATTGTAGATCAGGTGTCCAGACTCTCTGACTTGGCTGATTGTAGATCAGGTGGCCAGACTCTCTGACTTGGCTGATTGTAGATCAGGTGGCCAGACTCTCTGACTTGGCTGATTGTAGATCAGGTGGCCAGACTCTCTGACTTGGCTGATTGTAGATCAGGTGGCCAGACTCTCTGACTTGGCTGATTGTAGATCAGGTGGCCAGACTCTCTGACTTGGCTGATTGTAGATCAGGTGGCCAGACTCTCTGACCGGGCTGATTGTAGATCAGGTGTCCAGACTCTCTGACTTGGCTGAGTGTAGATCAGGTGGCCAGACTCTCTGACTTGGCTGATTGTAGATCAGGTGTCCAGACTCTCTGACTTGGCTGATTGTAGATCAGGTGGCCAGACTCTCTGACTTGGCTGATTGTAGATAGGGTGGCCAGACTCCCTGACCTGGCTGATTGTAGATCAGGTGGCCAGACTCTCTGACTTGGCTGATTGTAGATCAGGTGGCCAGACTCTCTGACTTGGCTGATTGTAGATCAGGTGGCCAGACTCTCTGACTTGGCTGATTGTAGATCAGGTGGCCAGACTCTCTGACTTGGCTGATTGTAGATCAGGTGGCCAGACTCTCTGACTTGGCTGATTGTAGATCAGGTGGCCAGACTCTCTGACTTGGCTGATTGTAGATAGGGTGGCCAGACTCCCTGACCTGGCTGATTGTAGATCAGGTGGCCAGACTCTCTGACTTGGCTGATTGTAGATCAGGTGGCCAGACTCTCTGACTTGGCTGATTGTAGATCAGGTGTCCAGACTCTCTGACTTGGCTGATTGTAGATCAGGTGGCCAGACTCTCTGACTTGGCTGATTGTAGATAGGGTGGCCAGACTCCCAGACCTGGCTGATTGTGGATCAGGTGGCCAGACTCTCTGACTTGGCTGATTGTAGATTAGGTGTCCAGACTCTCTGACCTGGCTGATTGTGGATCAGGTGGCCAGACTCTCTGACTTGGCTGATTGTAGATCAGGTGTCCAGACTCTCTGACCGGGCTGATTGTAGATCAGGTGTCCAGACTCTCTGACTTGGCTGAGTGTAGATCAGGTGGCCAGACTCTCTGACCGGGCTGATGGTGGATCAGGTGGCCAGACTCTCTGACTTGGCTGATTGTGGATCAGGTGGACAACATCTGTGTCTTGGCTGATTGTAGATCAGACGTCCAGACTCTCTGACTTGGCTGATTGTAAACCAGGTGGCCAGACTCCCTGACTTGGCTGATTGTGGATCTAGGCCCACTTGCACAAAGCGATCTTAGCGCTAAGATGATCGTAACTCCCATACTTTAACATAGGCTTACAATAGTCTTAGCGCTAAGATTGCTTTGTGCAAGTGGACCCAGGTGTCCAGACTCTCTGACTTGGCTGATTGTGGATCAGGTGGCCAGACTCTCTGACTTGGCTTATTGTGGATCAGGTGGCCAGACTCTCTGAATTGGCTGATTGTGTGTCATCATGCCCTGATCACATTTGTTTGTCTGAAGGAACCTTAATTATTTACAGGCCACCATGAAATAGCTGGGATACTTCTGACTACAACACCTCACTGATTGTAGTCAATCTCGGTGCATGTTAGGGGATACACCCAGTCTAGGACAGCATGATCAATCTGTGGCTGTGAGGCCTGGATGAGCTACATGTAGGATACATGCACGCTGCTGACAGAAAAACGCAAACGTAAATACACACATCCTGTCAAAATATCTCACGAGGCATTTAGCATGTAGTGTTTCTGGGATACATGTGAACTGGCAGATATTGATGAGACGAACTCACTGGTTTGTTTGTAAGAAACTAGGGAGTATTTCCTACGCTTACACTCCTCCCGAGACCTCCTGCCACCATCAGCAGCAGATTAATGACCTGTAGCTCACCTGGCTAGGACACAGGGAACATAAATTAATAAGTTTATTGTACCGTAATTGTAGATGTACAAAAACTTTTCCTGATTTCACTCGGTGAGTCCGTGTATGCTGGGAGACACTTTGGTATGTCTTGGTTGTTTTCATTTGAGGATTTAGATCTATGAGCTACTTGCTGTAGGCTTTGTGCTGTCAGAAGAGCGTGTTGGTTTAGGGTATAGGCCAAGTTCCCCCCTCTGCCTCCTGGGACTTGGCACTGTTAACCTGGCCAGTCATCCGTAAGGCCCTGATAAATAATTGTTACATTTTCGCCCCCACGAACCTTGCTAACAAACACACACACCCCACCCCCACCCCATCCTCATCATTTTGTTGTTCCTACATACATACAGACAAGGACAACTGCTTTGGGCAGTTTCTTATTTCTTTATTTGATGAAACTATTTTAGTAGTCAGGTATCTTTATTTGTTTGTTTGTTGTTTAACGCTACACTCAGCAATATTCCTGCTATATGAAGGCGGTCTATGAATAATCAAGTCTGGACCAGACAATCCAGTGATAGATATCATGAGCATTGATCCATGCAATTGACAACAATCAGCTATCAGATGGTGACTTTTTCAAATGTATGACTGGATAGGGACTTGTCATTTAATAGGGACAGGGAACTTGTCTCAACGCTGAAGAATTTTGTGTAACATTTTTACATGCCCCCCACCCCCCCTCACCCCTCCAAAAAATATATGACCACATTTTTATTGGAAAAGAGAACTGTCATTATTTCTTCTCTCCCCCATAGTTGTGATAAATTTTGCCAAACCCCCTTCTTTCGCTGTTTTTTTTTATGACTATGCTTGTTGTATGAGGCAACTAATGGGATCGGGTGATCAGGCTCGCTGACTTGGTTGATACATGTCATCGTATCCCAATTGTGTGGACCGATGTTCATGACATCAATCACTGGATTGTCTGGTCCGGACTCAATTATTTACAGACCGCCGTCATATACAGAGCTACAGATAAGCAGCGTATTTGCGTAAAATACCCCTCCAAAAATATTCAAAACCCAATTACTTTAAATTAACTTGCATACAGAAATGCATGCATTAAATGAAAAACTAAATGAAATGTAAATGAAAAAATGTATAAAAACATCTCGCGTTGTACCCAATGAAGTTTTTTCAGCATGCGCACAAAGAGCTAATTTATGAAACACAATTACGTGCTAATTTACTTTCTGAGTCAAGCCTATATATTTAGAACAGTTATATACATCTAAAACATTATTTCCTTTTTTTTAAATCTTAAAATGTTTACTAATTTTGGGGAAAAAACCCAATAGAGTGATGAATAGATGAGTGAAAAAATGTTGGTTACCCAATAAAAAATCTAATAACCCAATTAAAATAGAAACCCTAGAGTAAAAACTCAATTGCTAAAAGGGTTATCTGGAGCTCTGCATATTGCAAGAATATTGCTGAGTATGGCATTAAACATTACACAAACAAAACAAAATATAACGTATATCGCTGTGTATAAAGCGACCCCACGTATAAGACGACCCCCCTGTACACGCCTTAAAAATCAACCCAAAATCCTATACTCCGTGTATAAGGCGACCGGGAATGAAACACATCACAAGTCTGACTGATATAGAAGATTTAACGTGCGCTTTCCGACTGTAGCGTATTTCGCACACAGACATCACAAGTTAGTTAGTTACTTTGGAGATTTAACGTGCGCTTTCCGACTGATGCATATTTCGCACACATCACAAGTGCGCACACAAACCTTATATATGCAATAAAAATATGTTTATCTTGCGTTGTTTTTTTTCTACAACGATAGGTCGCGTGTGTAACTCCAGCACACGTCGCCACTTTGTTTTGTGTACGACACCAAATTGGTGCCCGTAAAATAAAATTCATTTATGAAGAAATAACATATAAGAGACAATGGTGAGTAATTTAATCGCCAGTTATCTATGTTGTAACTAACAGTTATTGGAACAGTTATTTAGGACGAAATGCAAAGTTTAATTGTCAAAGGCTGGGCTGGCTATCGGACGCCGGTTGACATCGCCAGTGGAAAAAAATGTGAGATCTGCGACTCCGTGTATAAGACGACCCCCCTTCTTAGCCCCCTCATTTTAGGTACGAAAAACTCGCCTTATACACAGCAATATACGGTAATAAATGACCACTCCCTTAGATTGACTATTCTGCAGCTGACCAATGCTTGCCATTCCATAATTGTCCAAAGATGACTATCCTTACTGTGTCCTTACTGATGAGTTAATTGGTTACAATGTTGCAAACAACAATTTTACAGTATGTAGCCTCTCCGTACTAAACACTTTTCAAATCTTCTGCAGTAATAGATGAAATAACCCACATTGTCATGGGTGACAAATGTTTGTTTGAATAAACTTTGCTTGTTTATCGGCTCAACAAGTGTAGGAGCGGCATCAAAATTCTTGTACACTTCATGAGAGGAGGGTCGTCTTTGATAAACTCACACCAGCAGGAGTACAATGAGTCTCTGCTAGGGGGCGCTACTTGCTGAAATAAACATTGGCAAGTTTGTGATACACAGACAGGATGATATTTATGTCTGGAGGTGCGTGGAAAAGTCAGAAGTCATGACATAACAATGGTAGGGTGTTAATCAGGTATCACTTACTCACTTGCTTAATCAGTCTGGGTGTAGCAGAACTGTAGACAATATGAGGTGTGTCAATTAACCAAGTCAGCGAGCCTGACCACCAGATCCTGTGTTTACATTTGAACAGACAACATATACATATATGGTCTCTGATTTGAATCATTTTCTGTATCAATGCGAGACCTTGTGTTGATCACCCAAAAATATCTACAACCATGACTAAGGCTTATTTGATTGAACTTTCAAGACTTTTAAATATGTATTCATAAATAAAAATAAAGGTTTCTCGGGCACATTTTTCTCAAAAGTGAGGAGGGCGGTAGGACTTTTCTTTTTCTTTTTTATTGAAGCCAACGTGATATGGAATTAACCCTTTTTGTATCTTTTCTTCCAAGAATATCAGCAAACACAACTAGCTTTGAACATTGCACATTGAACTTGACCCTTTAATGTCAGTTGTCAAGTGTGTCATTTTATGGATTATAAATCTGCTGACTACCCAAAACTGAAATTTTAAAAATATGAAAGGCAATGTTATTGTAATTCTGCCAAACTGAAATAAGTAAAATGTTTTAAAAAAGCTCATTTACTGTTGCTGTAAACATATATTTCAAAATACTATCATTATAACCTGTTGAAAGTTTTCTTTAAAACTGTCTCTCCCAATTTGTATTCCATTAGCTACTAAACATTTTGAGGAAATCAAAACAAATATTTGAAACTGGATTTTTGTTGTTGATTTTTTCAACCTACCAACCTGAGTTTTGGGGCCAATGGGCCAAACATGCGCAAACCAAAAACAAAACACAAAGGTCTGCCCTAATGGTGTAGTCTCAGTCTCTCGCCTCTAGTAACAATCTACCTGATTTTCTGTTTCAGATCGCTGTACGACAACAAGATACAGTCTCTGGCCAACAATACGTTCACACCGCTGAGGAACATACAGACTTTGTAAGTAGAAGCTTCTGTATAGGCAGTCCACTGGTTCCATGTTGGATTCATCTTACCAACAGCTCAGCAAAGTCGTTTGTACCTTTCCAAATTATGAGAGATGAATTTAAGTATTACGATTTGGAAATGTCAATGTTTGTTTGACTAATCTTCTAGTGATGATTAAATCACTTTTTCCATTTACTGTGATTTGTATATTAGCACCTACTTATCTATAGAAATATCTTGTAACAGATTAATTAATCATTATTACAGTGTTTAGTATTTCATAAACAAATATGTTGATTTATTAAAAGATATTAAAGGATATGTAATTTGGGACTTATTTAGAAAATATTGTCCCATATACAATGATATTTATCATCCAAAGCTGGCTCCCACAGGAGATATCGCTTGGGTGAGATCAAGCGATATCTATACTGTAGATATCGCTGCAATGAAATTGCATCACAATGCTTTGCAGACCATTGTGACGTCATTGGTTACCATGACGTCACAATCAAATGACATCACTAATGGCTCTGCTACTGAAGCTGTTAGTAGTACTTTTTACTCTTAAGACACTGCTTATAACTTTCTACAAACTGAAAAAGTTGGAAGAATGATGTTGGATGATAAATAAAATCTCACCCGAGTGTCTTTTGATATCAAATATATCAAAACTTGTTGATAAAAGTGGAAAAAATCCCACTTTTATCAACTCGTGTTGATATATTTGATACCAAAAGACACTCGGGTGAGATTCTCTGTATATATGGTTTAGGGAGGATTCTGTAATTTGATTAACCATCATGTAGCTGGAACATTGCTGAGCGCGGCATTAAACAACAAACAAACAAACAAACAATGTCATTTGATTAGACTAACATCTAGTCCCTGAAATGAATTTATCATCCAAAACTGGCTCCCACAGGAGAGATGGCTTGGGTGAGATCAAGCAATATCTACATTGTAGATATTGCTGCAATGCTTTGCATTATTGCATTATTGTGATGTCATTGGTTACCATGATGTCACAATCAAATGACATCACTAATGTCTCTCTCTGCTACTGAAGTTGTTAGAACTACTTAAGACACTGCTTATTACTGTCTACAAACTGAAAAAGTTGGAAGAATGATGTTGGATGATAAGTAAAATCTCACCCTCGTGTCCTTTAATATAAAATATATCAACACTCATTGATATATTTGTATTCAAAAAACACTCGACAGAAAAAAACAGTTGTTAAATAATGGTTATGAAATATAATAAAAAGGAGTCCAGACTTTCTTCATTTTCAGATATTGCAGTAATCTGGACTTGCCAAATATTATAGACTTGCCTGGGCTGTATTGGATATATTTGTTTCAGTGTCTGTATGACAGACTATCATTTGAAGTACACTGATGTATCATGTCAAAAATCATTATAATTGGTTTTGTATACTATCCAAAAGAAGTTAAGGACCATCGGATTCTTTCGTGCCATGAGAAATTAACTTTAGTAATATGAAAAAATCAGGTGGTCCTTAACTTCTTTTGAGTAATATTTGAAAAGTTAATATCAATGAAAAGTTGGAAGAGTCAGTTATGATCAAGTAATTGAGTGTGAAATTTTCGGACTTCCTTGTTTTAATCTAAACATGAAGCAGCATTTCTAAATGAACAGAGATCACTTGTAGGATTGTGTGTGCCTGCATGTCCTCACATCCTGCATTCTGACATGTGTCATAATTCGTCCATCATCACGCTACACCCGCTGACATTCCAGTAACAGCTCATTCATTTAGCCAGGCCATTTATGCCATATCCTCATTGAGGGCTGCTTATCTGTCCATCAAAGCCCTGAATATGGGCTTTAATTAACTTTAATTAACATGCGACTGATGATTTAATTGTACTGCACCAGGTGACAAATCTGTTGCCATGACAACTGATTATAAACACAAAATGTGCACTGAGTGATTGACGGATAAGGTCACATGACTGCAGTGACTGTGCGGTGATGCATGTGCGTGTGATCGAGGCGAGGGACAGAGCACGCACATGCGGAGATGCGCGATGATTCATCTGCTCTCCATATGACTTCCAGAGTAAACACAGGGAAATAGATTATCCATCTTTTTGTTATTCACATTTCGGGATATTTACATCATTAGTGATGGCGTTTCCGCAAACTTGCATAATCGGTTGTCAGAGGTGAAGCATAAATAGGTCAACATGCTATATACATCTCTGTCAATGTTTCTTTGATATTTCTCTTAAACAGTGCCATGCATTACCCCAATCAAGGGAAACAAAATTGTTTAACATCACTATTTCCTTGATTGATTTGGGATGCAGATTGTATCATGTTGATTAGGTGGGATGCATTATGAATCATATTATTGGGTGGGATGCATTATGAATCATATTGATTGGGGTGGGATGTGTTATGAGTCATATTGATTGGGTTAGGATGTGTATGAATAATATTGATAGGGTGGGAGGCATTATGAATCATATTGATAGGGGTGGTAGGCATTATGAATCATATTACTTTGTTGGGAGGCAGTATATGAATCATGTTGATTTGGGTGGGAGTGAGTATGAATCATGTTGATTGGGGTGTGAGGCAGTATGAATAATTTTGATTGGGATGGGATGCGGTATGAATCATTTTGATTGGGGTGGGGTTCAGTATGAATCATGTTGATTGGGATGGGATGCAGTGTGAATCATTTTGATTGGGGTGGGATTCAGTATGAATCATTTTGATTGGAGTGGGATTCAGTATGAATCATGATTATTGGGGTGGGATGCAGCGTGAGTCATGTTTGGGTGGGGTTTGTGTTTGTGATTAGTGACTAATGTACAGATTAATTACATAGATAAATCATTTAGTAATTAAAATGAAAAAAAGATGCAGTCTGATTAACAAAATGCCTCATCAAGTGTAAGGAAGCAGATTTGAAGTCAGTAACCCTCTAAATGGAGGGATTACGGTGACTGGTGTTTACTTCCTAAGTACGTTGCCATTTCCTGTCTACTTAAAACAGGATCTTAGATGTTGTGACTACCTGGGCTAGGTAGGTGCTTCCATGTTACCAGACTAATGCAGGAACCATTAACGTGGGGAGTGCATCTCTGTGTTGAAACACATTTAATTAGCTACTTTTTAAGATTCATTGCCTAAGGCCTCACATTTTATAGTTTCATTTCACAGGCCCGCTGTCCCTTCTGAAAAACAGCCGGTTCAAGAAAAGAATTAAATTAATTTTTTATTATTATGTCTGCCTTTCGTAATATAGACCTTCTGAAACAATAAAAAAAATGTTATATATAAATTCTATGTCACTATCAATATTTTGTTCACTATCAGTGATTCAAGAAGCTAGCTATAGTTTTAACTCCATGTTAGAATGACTTTCATATGAATAAAAACATAAATAAATGATTGACATAGCTGTTCATTTTTATTTTTATTTCAGCTGACCTTGTGTGGAAAAACTGGAATAATCCGTGAAACATAAAATTAAAAAAGTGTGGGCTTATTGTATAAAAATACAATGTGGTTAATATAGATATATTGCCATGTTATCATGATTTTTTTAAATAAAGTACTTCACTTTGTGTTACTGAAACCCGTTAATGACCTGGTCAAGTTATGTAGATAACCTACACCATCATGGAGGTTTTTATTGCTAATACAGTCTTAAATATCAAACCTTATGTCAGGTTATGAAACAGCTCATACATTTATGACCCATTTTGGATAAATCTGTCGTTTAGATGGTATTAATTATAAATTTTGGGGTTATATATGAGATAAGTGGTTCTGAGAGTAGTCTCAAGAATGCGACCTTGACCCCAGACATACACATACCAGACCCTGGGGCAGTGATGGAACTTGTCATGATTGAAATATTTTAGACATATACAATGTATGGGGAACAAGACCACTCTTTACCCTTACTGTCATACTATTTTTAGATGCGTTTTTGTTTTTGCTTTTGCCTAGATAAGACTTAAGCTTACTTTACATGATGGAAAATATGGAGGATTAAAAAGGAAAAATTAGCCTATCCTGAACCCATTTAAACGTCTCAAAAGTATTCTTCCCCTGTCACAATCCATATTCGTCTCATAATTGCATGGGTACAATCTGTGAAGCCCATTTCTCATGTCCCAGCTGTGAGGTGAGGTGAAATGGGGTTTAACGTCTTGTCCAAGATTATTGCACTTATATAGCGACGTGCATGCACGTGTGTGTGTTTGTGTGCCTGCTTGTACTAGTCCGGACTGATGCCGATTTATAGTGCTAGCTCACTGAGATACCATGCCGCAGTTTTAACATGAATACCCCACTCAGACACAGTATACTGACTCCGAGCCGACCAGTCCTTGTTTTAGCCCCTTAATGCCGAGCGCCAGACAGGGTAACAACAAGTACCATCTTTCAACATCTTTTTGTATCGAATCCCGGACCTTCCGCTCTCCAGGCGGACGCTCTACCACTAGACACGGAGGCAGACCCCCTGCTGTGAAATTTCTGTATTATTGCTATCAGTTAAGCATAAAACCATACTCTCTCACTCTCTAATTACAGTTAAAGTAAATACACTAGGTCTCCATATCATGGGAGGATAGCCCAGTGGTTAAAGCGTTCACCGCTACACCAAAGAACCGAGTTTGGTTCTCCCAACTTGTGCAATGTTGGAGGCCCATTCTTGATGTTCCCTGCCTTACTTTTCTCTTTCGAGCCGTGAAGATCCGGGGTAGAATAGGTCTTCAGCATCCCATGCTTGCTGTAAAAGGCGACTATGCTTACCGTATGAGGCGACTGAAAAGGAGCAAGTGGTCAGACTTGGTTGATGCATGTCATCGTATCCCAATTACGTGGATCGATGCTCATGATGTCTATCACTGGATTGTCTGGGCCAGACTTGATTATTTACAGACCGCCGTCATATAGCTAGAATATTGGTGAGTGCGGCATTTAACAACAAACAAACAAACCTAAATGAGGTACTGAAGCTCACTGCTGACAAACTAACAACTAAAAAACAAAGATGCTGTTAACATCATTTTAATAAACAGACTAAAGATTTTTTTATTCAGATGATTCATATGACACGAAAAATGAAATTACATGTGTATAAGAATTCATTTCCACCCAATATTCTATTTTCCAAATACCATTGACGATTTTCTGACCGGTTTTTTTTTTAGATAGAGCACTGCAGAAGTGTTTCTTCTTAATATGGCCGGCTTTGATGTGATGAGGTGATTGGCTGTAGTTAATCCTCAGACACTTCTAAGAATTTATTGGTCCACCCTGACACATAAAAGAGATATTTCTTCAAAATTAGTCAAGCTTTCCCACATTTTTTAAAGAAACTACAACCCCTAATTCATCTCGTTTGAATTTTATAGGAAATTGAAACCCCTGAAACTGCTTTGCCCAAATTAGAAAACTTGAGTCACAGGGGGTCCTTAAAACAGATTTTATTATCATAGTTGTAAAAGTTTGTGAACAGTGGTTTGAGGTTTGTGTAATTGTTATAATGGTTAATGCTTTAAACAAGGTTATCAGACAAGGATAGCATCAAATGATCCCTTTAGGAATACAGGAAATGCAATAGGATTTTATCTCCGAACTTGATCACAATTTCTGATGATTCCCAGAGCTTTATGTGATCAAATTTACTCTAATACAGTTTGACTGTTCCGGGAGCAAGTGTGTTCAGATCAAGAAACACTTGAGTTCTATAATATCATGTTGTGGATAAAATGAACCAGCCAATGTCATATCGGTACTTTGTGAAATTTAAGTAAATTTATTTCTTTGTAAATGTAATACCAGCCCCTTTTACGAGATCCTTTAAGACAATATCTGTTATAAATGATCCAATATATGGTAACAGATGCTATAATACTGGCTTCAGCCTCCGTCCAGGGTTTGATTTAGGGAAGAATATCGATGGTATTTCTCCAAGCAGGGCCCCAGCTGTGAGTTAATAAACTTGTTGAATTGAGCAACAGGCATCGTGGGATATCTTAGTCACCCATGACTCATCTAATCACATTTTAGGGGCCGGCTTGGAGCCTTAAGGCTGATGTGTTTTTTAGGGAGGTGGACATTTTAGGGAGATGGACAAATTAGAGGGAAAGGCTGTCATGATTAAATCTGAAATTTCCCGAAGGAATTGGAAGACTTTAAGTCCGACATGCATCTGTTGGCATGAAGTTAGATTATGCGCTTGCCATCCCTTGTCAGCGTGAGATAACGGCGCCATTAAAATATCTCAAACATCCTGAAAATTTATCTGCTTAATCTTTTTAAATGAATTCTGTTAGTCAGCAAGGATGACTGTTTGACAAACACCAGCATGATTTTCGGGTAATTCTTGGGGATTTTGTGAACGAGATTTTATTGGTTTATATGTCTCGGTCAACAGGGTGGCTGATTTGAGGCTTGGTTGTAAATAATTCAATTTTACCAAAAATGAGATTGGTAAAATTCTTTGTTTAGTATTATCTTGTGTTGTATTAATGATAGTTAGAATGTTACTCTATAGTAGCAGTATTGATCGAGTATCGTGGCTTTAGGCTTCTGGAATGTCCTTCAGACAATGTACCATCGTGGAATCAAACTCTGGACTTCTTTTGGAAAAACATTCTCACCAGCTGCTAAATCCACAATATTGTTAATTTTAAATGTCACAAATATGGATAGTTTTGTTTTCTGATCTTTCTCTCATTTTAATGTTGTGGTATAGTCATGTAGTACTTACAATATTATGAATGTTTGAATGTGGTTTTATACCGCTTTTAGCAATATTACAGCAATATCACAGCATGGGACTCCAGAAATGGGCTTCACACATTGTACCCATGTGGAGAGTTGAACCTGTGTCTTCAGCATAAGAAGTGAACGCTTTAACCAAGAGGCTACCCCACCACCCCTTATGATGTTACGGAAGAATGTTCTTTTAAACATAAGCCAATCATGAAATTCCTGACTAATAGCTGTGTTTTTACTTACAAACAAAAAACCCATGTATATATTCTTCGGGTCAAGCGTGATCCTTTTCAACAAGACACGAGAATTTGTTTTTGTTATTTGACTATGCAAATAAACGTGATAAATATGTTTCATATGCCAAATCATATGACAACACATATTAATCCCTGAAGTACTAACACTGGAGTCAGAAACCACATCACCTAATGGACTGGACACCAATCAACGCCATCAACATGACCGGCTCCAAGACCTGAATCTGTTCCCCCATTCTCTCCAGCCCATGATTAAATGGGCCTAAGTGATGATTAAAACCCCTTTTTCATCCTGACAGTGACAGGCATGTGTCATCAGAGACTCGGGGTCGACTATCCGTCCAATTTGATGCATGGAGAGAAATGCCAAAGTACTCACAGTCTCAAGTTATTTGGGACGTGCATCGGGTGGCGGGTTGTTTGGGGAATTAGAAGAATTGTGACCGGTCATTTGGTCCTTTTTTAGCCAATTACGTGATAAATTGACTTAAAATGGGCCTTGATGTTCTTGGGTCACATTTCACAGTTGTTTTGAGAAACTTTTCAATGTGAATTAAGGCAGAAGGGAAACCAAATTCAACTTTGCTTGATGATTTTACAGTTAGGGGATACTATTGATGGAGTTTTTTTTATAATTTCTCTGATTTTTTTCTAGTTTTTATAAAAATTTCGTTAATTGTGTTCAGAGGGGAAGCTATCTGTATCGGATGATGTCATTTACCCATTACTTCTCATGTTTGATATTTAATCATTTCTTCCACATTCAGAGACAATTAATCAATAATGACTGTGACGAGAAAATCAAAGAAAAGCTCATGACTTGGGTTTCATGGAATCATTATCATAAATTTGATCATTCGAGCTCCTAAAACCTTCATTTTCTGTATTAAACATTTAAACTATGATGTGTTATGTGTTTTCCCCTACTGTAAAGGTATCAGATTGTCATATCACATGTATTAAAAAACTGTACCTGTTACATCATAGATAGGCTGACACCTAGTCCCTGAAATGAAAATATTTTACGGAAAATGTTAGCAAATTATCTTAATGCTTTCAATGCCAGTGTTGAGCCCATTCGACAAAGTGTGTCACAAACCGTGTTGCTACTGTCGAACCCATTCGACAAAGTGTGTCACAAACCGTGTTGCTACTGTCGAACCCATTCGACAAAGTGTGTCACAAACCGTGTTGCTACTGTCAAACCCATTCGACAGAGTGTGTCACAAACCGTGTTGCCACTGTCAAACCCATTCGACAGAGTGTGTGCCACAAGCCGTGTGTGTCACAAGCCGTGTTGCTACTGTCGAACCCATTCAACAGAGTGTGCCACAAGCCGTGTGTGTCACAAGCCATGATGCTACTGTCGAAGCCATTCCACAGAGTGTGTTAGAAGCCGTGTTGCTACTGTCGAAACCATTCAACAGGCGAATAACATAAGGACACCCCTAAATAAAACTCGCAAAAACTTTTCACCAAGTTATTGAGATATTAGGAAAAAGGCGCCTAGACTCTCTTCATTTTCAGAAACTGCTGTAATCTAGACTTTTATAGCCTTGAATGAGCTGTATTGGATATATTTGTTTCAGGGTGTATGACTATATCATAGAGTGCACCCTTTTTGAAAAATGTGTTATCAGTGTCAGAACATGGTGATCCACATAATGTCGATCATTCACACAAAAACGCAAATTTGGACAAAAAAATTAAGAAAGCAAATCCATTTTTATGGGATTGATTGACAAGTTATCTGATGATTGTGGTTTTTCTTTCAGACATCTGGCTCGGAACCCGTTCATTTGCGATTGTAATCTTCACTGGCTCTCGGAGTACCTCCATGACCATCCCATCGAGACAAGCGGAGCACGCTGCGAAACCCCGCGCAGGATGCGAAGGAAAAAGATCGGACATGTTCGAGCGACAAAGTTCAAATGTAAAGGTGTCTTGAGATTTGAGTGCTTTTTATTTTGGTTCCTAACATTCCGCATTATGTTTATTTCATTTACTAGCTTAGCGTCACGTGGATCTGTTGTCAGTAACCCCAGACTCCCGTGGCTTACGACATGGAAGAAAGACGTTTTGAGCTGACACACTGCATGATGGGAGCTCCGCAGGTCTTGCGATAAGTTTCCCAAGACAATCACCCAACAAACGAAAATCGCAAATGTATTTTCTGTACCCAAAATTATCTTGTTGCTATCACCCCTTGTGTGTAACATTTTCTGTAATTCTGCGATATTCTTCGATAGTATTTCCCCGTTCTTTTAAAAAATGTAATACGTAGATTTATTCCACTAATGTTCTTGTTCTTGCTACATGTTAATTGTTGTTCCATTAAGCCTTATTTTGTAACCCCTTGTTCATAAATAAATCCCCCTAACCAGCATGGTCATTAAATAACTCATTAGTATGCATGGAACAGATTTGTGGAAAATATTGTTGTTTACTACGCCAAATTTTACCCCAAACAATCCCAGCCAATATAAGTTGTATGCTATGTTCAACATGGTAAATATCTTTAAAACATTTTTCTATTCAAAAACATGTTTTTCTTCAAGAATTGCTATCATAACTCAAAATTTAGCCAATATGTCAATAAATTTGGTTCATCTGTAATCAGATGTTTATATTTTGGAAATCATTGAAATAAGGAACCTAGTTTCGCAGTGTTGTTTCACTGTGACAAATAGGCAATAGCTACCTTCGTTTTTTCAATTTCAGGCTCGGAGGCCCACCGAACAAAGAATGCTGGGAACTGCATGATAGATCGGGAATGTCCGCGGGAAT
Organism: Haliotis cracherodii; assembly: GCF_022045235.1. Classification (NCBI taxonomy): domain Eukaryota; kingdom Metazoa; phylum Mollusca; class Gastropoda; order Lepetellida; family Haliotidae; genus Haliotis; species Haliotis cracherodii. The sequence continues at coordinate 38,739,514 of NW_027266343.1, forward strand.
GCGTGTGCATCGGAACAACGGTGGACTGTTCTGGACGTGGGCTGAAATATATCCCTAAAGAACTACCCATGTATACAACCGAATTGTAAGCAATTTCTTGTTATCACTTCAATATGGTGAAGGTGTTGGTCGGGGGGGTAGCCTAGTTGTTAAAGCATTTGCTTGTTAAGCTGTTCAAAGCAAACTTTATTACAGTGGCCTAGTTGAATAAATGACTGGGTAAAAGATAAATGAAAAGTAGATCAGTTACTGTTCCGACTATTTTTGAAACGCAAAAGGAGTTAAAGAACACCCAATTCTTTCATATTACTGTAGTTTATCTGCAGTTACTATAGAAATCAGGGGAGGGATTACCCAGTTGTTAAAGTGCTTGCTCACCTCACCTAAGGTCTGGGTTCGATTCTCCACACGGTAGCAATGTGTAAAGTAGTTTTCTTGAATATTGGAGGGGCGGTCGGGTAGCCTAGTGGTTAATGCGTTCGCTCGTCACGCCGAAGACCCGGGTTCGATTCCCGACATGGGTACAATGTGTGAAACCCATTTCTGGTGTCCCCCGCCGTGATATTGCTGGAATATTGCTAAAAGCGGCGTAAAACCAAACTCACTCACTCACTCACTCACTTGAATATTGGCAAAAGCTATGTGGAACCACTCACTCACTCACTCACTCACTCACTCACTCACTCACTCACTCACTCCAACACACTGAATATATCATGATTGGGGTTGGGGTAGCCCAGTGGTTAAAGCGTTCACTCACCACACCGAAGGCTCGGGTACAATGCCTGTTTCTGGTGTCCCCTGCCGTGATATTGCTAGAAGTGGCGTAAAACCATACTCACTCACTCACATGATTCATAATCTGTGTATCATATCCAAGATGCCCTTGAGGGCGGTCGGGTATCCTAGTGGTTAAAGCGTTCGCTCGTCATGCCGAAGACCCGGGTTCGATTCCCGACATGGGTACAATGTGTGAAGCCCATTTCTGGTGTCCCCTGTCGTGATATTGCTGGAATATTGCAAGAAGTGGCATAAAACCGTACTCGTTCACTCACATGATTCATAATCTGTGTATCATATCCAAGTTGCCCTTGTGAAGATCCGGGTCAGAATGCAAGAGGCAACTAACTGGATCAGGTGGTCAGGCTGACTTGGTTGATGCATGTCATTTATCCCAATCTTTTAGTTTGATGCTCATTATGTCAATCACTGGATTGTCTAGTGCAGACTTGAGTATTTACAGACCGCCATCACATAGCTGGAATAGTGCTTGTGTGCCTTTAAACATCACACAAACAAACATGTCCAAGATGGCGTCCTGCAGAGTGTACAGTAGGCCATACATATTCACAAATTATACTTTTGAAACAAACATCATTATGTACCTATTGATTTGAATATGAACTGGTATTATACTTGTTTGAATATGAAACTATGTGACTGTATTTTTTTGCAGAAAACTGGAAAATAATGAAATAAATCGAATTAAGAATGATGGAATATTCAAGAAAAAACTACCCAATCTTCAGATACTGTGAGTATACAACATTCGTGTACAACATTTGTATACAACATTCGCACAATATTCCAGATACAGACACGTGTAAGCAAGACAGACAATGCACAAGACTGTTGTACAGCTACAGAAAGTTCAGTTCTATCAAAAATGTATTTTTTCATCCGGTAACCAAACAAACCTGCAATTGCGTTAAATAACACCAAGTACAACACAAGTGAATATATGTTTTCACAAGTGGTGGTGTCGAACTTTGAAATGTTTTGTAACTGGTGGCTAAAGGAGAAACTGTGGAGAAGATTAAAATATTTTCACTGGAGGTGAAACACAAAGGTAAACGTTGGCAGGCAAGAGTGTAAGGTCACTTCAAGGTCATAGACATTTGCCAAGCAGCCATTGCTGCAAGAGAAGCAATAAGGGTGATATCACACCCCTAGCTGAGACAGGTGATTGGTGGGAAGGGGGGTTAGGTGGTTGGTGAGAGGGGGGCAGGTGGTTGAACCGAGGGGGAGGCGGAAGCTTGGTGAACATGTGTTGATAAAGTGAGATAAATTGTGTGTTGCACAGATCTCATCTCTCACATCTTGTACTATTTTGATTTTAGAGCTTTTAGATAAATTGATTCGGCCCTGCGTCATTGATGATGTAGTCTACATCTATTTTGATCTTACTGCTCGTAGATAATTAAATCTCTCTCCTGCCTCATTGATGGTGCAGTCAATACAATTATGTTTGAAAAAAATGACAAAATCATAATCATTATCCAAACTAAACAATAACTTTCATAATTTAACTAATAAACATTAAATTCTAAATACATGTTTTTTATCCAGCTGAAGTATAAATGTGATGTCATTCTGCTATACCTCAAATAACGTGGGAGATCAACCCGAAACTCATGTTCTATTGACAGTCGTATGCGCCAATTACACCTTGCGCAAGTGGAATCTCCGCACAGTGTCGTCACCACACTGCTAAGAGCTCCACACTGTTTGCACAGGCTTTGAAGTCTTTGTCGTAACAGTTTCTCAACTTTGGCGAGACATTTCTAACATTTGCTGAATAAACTTTGACAAATTTTTCGGATACGGCAGATTATGTGGCATTTGTTTTGGAATCGTGTCTTTTCCCTGTTGAAGAAGACTTAGCAGCCGCAAAAAATGGGGTGTGAAGTAAGGAATATGTTTACTTTTTCAGAAGGGATGAATGGCACCGTTGTATGATAGGAGTAAACAGATCAGTATGGGGGTATTGTGTTGTCAGATAATGAGGGAAGTGCTCGCTGTTGATGTGTGCTTCTAAAATTCATGCCAAGTCTAGCTGAAGGAAAAGACTGATAAATACGTTTTTTTTATTAAAATGATCAAAATAATGGCTGGAGAAAAACCCAGGGATAAAACGTTGTTCACTCCTCATTTTCATTTTTTCATTCCAATTACTTGTTTATGGCAAATCTAACCAGTTTGGATTTTTTTCTTGTTTCCATTAAATTATGCTTTCAAAGTACAGGACTTATGTGGTACTTCTGCATGATCGAGAAATTGTGAAGCCTTAAAAATGTAAAACTGTCAAAAACTCATTATTTCCAACATAAAAATTTCAAAATTTAACATGAAATGTGAGATGATGAATTTTATGCTTGTGTTTCATTCTTTGTATACAGTAAATTTAACATAGCAGCTGAAAAAATATAATGAATAATACTTATGTCCACAGGCAAGAAGCACTTGTATATATTCTACGACATATTGAGATAAAGTCCGTGATTTGACAGTTGAGAGTTTGTCAGCTCTTGGAGTGACACTGTTTATTCACTGTGATCACATATGACCCATCCCATACATTCTCTACTTCCAACTTTAAAACAGATCGCCAGATCCACACAGCAAAGTTCTCATCTTTCAACACTTTGGTAAGAAGTGTTTAGATTTGCCAGGTGAAGTCCCCCTGTTTGAGCATATAGCTACTTGTGCTGTAAGTAGCATCTGTCATCTGGAAAGTAGTGTTTACTTTTATGGTGGGGGAATACTACTTGCCAGACAACTGGAAACTATTCACATAATTTGTAATTTCCATATGGTGTCAAATCTTCCACATGATAAGGAGGAGAAATGTTTAGAGAGAGGAAATTTGAATTCTAAATTTAAGCAATCTGAAATTAATTAAACAACTTGAAAATACAAACAAATGTGATTCTATTTCACTGATATTAGACATGATTTTTTAAGGTCATGTGGGTAGTAATTTGAAATATAATTGTGTATATAAATAATAAAATAATTAAGTTTGATGATGGGTACTATCAAATATAGTGAGTTGATTTGTGGATGAGAAAGATAAATATTTACTTGGATTTGCTTTGAACAAGTTTTATCTAAATGTTTTTGACAAATTGCTTAGGGATTTACTTCAAAAGATAAGGTATTTTTAGAAGTTAATAAGTACAAATTTGGTTGTGAGATTATACTTTTCTCTTAATCTGGAACTTTAAAATTTAAACAAATGCTTTATCTGTAAGCAGATATCAAAACACAACATATCTTTCACAGCTTGAACTGTGAAAAACTCCATGTCTGAGATTTTCTTGTCAACTCTGGTGAGATTTCGCACTGACAAAACACCCTGCTGCTGTGAAAATATTTAATCAGTGCATCTTGATAAGGTCTTAGAGTCAGATTTGGATTTTCAGGGTCAAAGAAAAAGCCTGCTTTTCCAAATTTATAGCTGCAGACTTGTGTGTTAAAGACTGGCGGATCTGGAAAAACACTTTAGCCAATCATTATTGCTGTGACCTCGGGGTATTCTGTGTGTGGTATGGTGTGTCACACATGGTTTTATCATTGTCACGACATGCTTGACTTTTGTTTATTCCGTATTTCCAGTTGCAGCTTTATCAGACAGTGTCAGTTTTCGTAGAAAGGAGGTTTTTGAAATGGATAATTGAGATTGCATTTTGAGCACCATTTTAACACTAAAACACGAAATAAAGTTATGACCCAGGCCTGTTTTCCTCAAACAGGTCCCAATATCAACAGCCTGTTGTAGGTCGACTTCAAGGTCATTGTCATTATTTGTTACACTGCCGTGAAGAGATCACCCGTTTAATAACAATAAGCGTGTAATACACATTTTGCAATACCAAAACGTGTGCTTATGTACTGCAGGAACAAGTTTCACTGACAAATTTTGGAAACTCCAAACATTCCTGGACTTACTCAATGACATTGAGTGTAGGGATGATAGATCACTGGGAGGAGCTTACGCCCACCCGATGATGACCCCAGCAACCCTGTTGCTAGGCTGACGTCACACGGTTTGTTTTCGCTGGTGGATCTTGCAACAAAATTTCGACAAATTGCGTCATTGTGAGGTGATTGTAAATTTTGTGGTGCAGGGTAATCGTACCGCAAGGACATTCATAAATCTATGTCATAGAATGGGAGTTACAAAAACCTTAGTGATATGATAGCTATGTAGAACCAACCCTTCATTTCTAAAGGTAGGCCATTGTATTGTATTAAATTATTATATGTAAACTTTTGACATGTTTGAAGTATTATTCTGATAAACTTAAAATTGGATTATGCTGTGGTTCGTCTAGATGCTTCCCTATTCAGATACAACAGTGATTTTTTTATTAAAGTTCTAAACAGCAAATAAGAAATACAATACTAAACGAGCTCCTGTGTAATACCATTTTATGAAACTCGTGAATATTTCTGGTGTCTGATAAGTGAGTGAGTGAGTATTGTTTTACACCGCTTTTAGCAATATTCCAGCAATATCACGGCGGGGGACACCAGAAATGGGCTTCACAATTTGTACCCATGTTGGGAATCGAACCCGGGTCTTCGGCGTGACGAGTGAACGCTTTAACCACTAGGCTACCCGACCGCCCCGGTGTCTGATGAGCGAAAGAGAGTCTGATACCAGAACTATTCACTCGTTCCATAAAATTGCTATTACACAGGAGCTCGTTTAGATTCTATATTTCTTCAACAAAACACAAAAATATTAATATAAAAACTTATAAGGGTATAAAGTGAGGTCAATGCACAGGAGAGGGTTTAAAATTACAGCTGTTCTTGTGAGACATTAAAAGATGGTGCTTGTTGTTACCATGCCTGGCACTCAGCATTAAAGTGCAAGTATCACGAAAAAATATTGATAGATATAATGTAGCCTGTATGATGTACAATGGCCAAGAAAAAAAGTGTGAAAACGTAAATTTAGTGCTGTTGCACTTCATTAAAAGTATGTATTTTGAGGTATATGTTTGTAATATCCCAAACAAATCTTAAAAGCATTGATGGGGAGGCGTGGCTTAATTAGCATGGCCGACTAGGCCTGCAAGCTGATTGGGTTGGTTGGTACGTTGTTTAACGCAGCACTCAGCAATATTCCAGCTATATGATGGTGGTCTGTAAATAATCGAGTCCAGACCAAACAATCCAGAGATTAATATCATGAGCATCGGTCCACGTTATTGGGATTGATAACATGCATCAACCAAGTTAGCAAGCCTGACCACCGATCCCGTTAGTTGCCTCTTACAACAAACATAGTCGCTTTTTACAGCAAGTGTGTGTTGCTGAAGACCTATTCTACCCCGGATCTTCATATGGTATTACCACCAGCTGGGTACAGAACTCGTGATCGTCTCATTAGTTGTGGGGAAACCTGTATTGTATATGTATGGATTCCATGTATGTCAACCGCCTCCGTGGTCTGGTGGTAGAGCGTCCGCCCGGAGAGCGGAAGGTCCGGGGTTCGATCCCCGGCCACGTCATACCAAAAGACGTTAAAAGATGGTACTTGTTGTTACCCTGTCTGGTGCTGGGCATTAAGGGGCTAGAACAAGGACTGGTCGGCTCGGAGTCAGTATACTGTGTCTGAGTGGGGTATTCATGTTAAACTGCGGCATGGTATCTCAGTGAGGTAGCACTATAAATCGGCATCAGTCCGGACTAGTACAAGCAGCCACACACACACATACACGTGCATGCATGTCGCTATATAAGTGCAATAATCTTGGACGTCGTTAAACCCAATTTCACCTCACATCCTTGACATGGCATATTTCATAAATTTTTCATTTCATTCCCATGTGTCAAGAACTGTCTGCTGTAAGTGTGATGGAGTTAATTAGAACTGAACATGCTTTCAGCCAGGTTATTAAATGTAACAAGAATTTATGTTTTCAAATTGTTTATTTTCACTTCATCCACAAGGTGGTAAATGATTGTCATATTTATATGTTCGTATCTCTGTTTATTTTATTTCATTTTTTTCTTCAGAGATTTGAATGATAACGCTATAGAAGTCATAGAAGATGGAGCATTCGAAGGGGCCGAAAAACTGACAGACTTGTAAGTTATAATTGCCTGTCATAACAGCTGATTTATTGGGTGTGTTGTTGATATCAATAGTGGGACGTATATTTCATCAACACACTTATCTCCATGCTTGCAAGACCAGATACTTCATGGTGTACATGCTATTGGCAACTGCTATAGATATCCTGTGAGATGATGCATGATGGGAAGTATAGAATGTAAATATGGAAATGTTAGTGAGAGCCAGATTAAGTTACATGAATCGTAAATTATGAATTTTTTAATCATGATTGATTGATATATGCTATTGTCAAACATTTGCATGAGTTTGACGTGCGTGAGTGAGTTTGACGCTGCTTTTAGCAATATTCCAGCAAAATCATGGCAGGGACACCAGAAACGGGTTTCACACATTGTACCCATGTGGGGAATTGAACCCAGGTCTATGATGTGATGAGCCGACACTTTAACCACTGGGCTACCACCGCCCCAAATTTGACATTAAACATACATGATACATATGTTATGCTGAGTTTAGAATGTGTGAAAATTAGAAATACCATTTTGTGCTTTGCTTGATGAACTTTGAATTCTCCAAATGCTTTTGAATTATGAATCATATTGCTTAGCGAGTTTTGCTGTTATACAAGACTTTGATCCCTGCTTCATAGGCCTCTGTGTATATATATATATATATATATCTATTTTGTGAAAAGATAGGCTGGCACCAATTGCTTATATATAGTAAATCTGAAAGCTTTTTTCATATATTTTTTTTCTTTCTTTCTGAATCCTGTTACAGAATTGATCAGACATACAGGCTAGTGTCTGAGAAGGATATAACAAAGATATACAAAGAATTTGTTAAAACAGAGGCAGTATCTTCAAGTAATTTTCATTGGTTATGAAACTAGTAATGATAGCATGATGTTATATGGAATATGGAACTGTGAGATTTTACCAAGACATTGACAAACACATTCATGCTGCATTTGGATGTCTTCTTTCTGTATCATGGCAAAGTCATTATATCGAATATAATCCAAATAAGTAATTGATAAACTGGAAGCCTTTTGCATTACGTGAGATACTTGAAATATTATACATACGTTAAAATATAAATGATATATAACTGAAGAATTGTAATGCATTTTTGTTCTTAAAAAAGCTTTTACACATAATCCTTACATTTTCTTTTGTGTTCATTCACATAGAGGAATTCAAATAAATACATAAATATACATAATCTCAAGCTGAAACTGAATTAAGCTATGACATCATTACTAACTGTGATGTCATAGCCATTGTCCATTGTGACCAACAGTGTCACAGCAATGGCTGAACAAGCATCTCAAATAATGTGCTAAACCACTACTGTATGCATGATGAAGGCAGGAAGGCCGAAACCTTGAGAATATGTATATTCACATTATCTATTATCAGCCAATATTTTTTTATTATTTGTTTTGTGACTACAAAGTATATTATTTTATGAATTCCTCTTTTTACTTACACGTCAAAGATTGTTAGATTGTAATCACAGTCATCTGTATTTCAAACAAGTACGACACAGGTAAATAATAAAAAAATACCTGAAAAACACACAAATTTCCTCAAACTTGACTCATTATAGCAACAAGCCATACCATAGCTACAGACTTTGTCTGCATCTCTGTTCCAATCGTTTCACAGTTGTCAATGAAAATTTGTCCTACTGACAACCAAATGAGTTAGTGGTAATTTTTTGTCAGTTTTTTTGCTTCTCCCCTCTTGTCCCCTGCTTGACGACATTGTTTGTGTGTGTTATTAGACTGGTGACTAACAACAAGCTTACCCAGCTCTCTTCTGCATCGTTGCGAGGTCTGCAGCATGTCAAGTCGCTGTAAGTGAAACACGGAGGGGAAAAGTCAAGCGTTTCCCCCCAATTTGTTTGTTCAAATATCTTGCTTTGTTGAAAGATTTGAAGCTGGTGGCGAGAAGATAAAGATGTTTGTTTTCAGGTCTTAAAGGTTAACTATACTTAATGTTTTCGTTTGGTATGTTGCACCACAAAATGGCAGTGGGGCATTGTAACAATGACATGTAAAATGTATGGTTGTATTTTGCAAAGATTCATACTCAATATAGGTCTTTGTTTTGTAAATCAAATTCTATCCTTAGAGATGTTACACAGGTTACAGGTATTTGTAATGATGGAAATATATATTCTATTTGGTACCAGTATAAGAATTAGATGAACACATTTGCTAGTTACTGAATAGGCTCCCATACCCCATGTTTGTCTCCCAGTGGGATTCCTAGATAGAGATAGAATAGGCTCCCATACCCCATGTTTGTCTGTCCGTGGCATTCCTGGATAGAATAGGCTCCTATACGCCATGTTTGTCTTTGTGGGCATTCCTTCATAGAATAGGCTCCCATACCCCATGTTTGTCTCCCAGTGGGATTCCTAGATAGAATAGGCTCCTATACCCCATGTTTGTCTCCAAGTGGGATTCCTTGATAGAATAGGCTCCCATACCCCATGTTTGTTTTTGTGGGGATTCCTTGATAGAATAGGCTCCCATACCCCATGTTTGTTTTTGTGGGGATTCCTGGATAGAATAGGCTCCCATACCCCATGTTTGTCTCTTAGTGGCATTCCTGGATAGAATAGGCTCCTATACCCCATGTTTGTCTTTGTGGGCATTCCTTCATAGAATAGGCTCCCATACCCCATGTTTGTCTCCCAGTGGGATTCCTAGATAGAATAGGCTCCTATACCCCATGTTTGTCTCCAAGTGGGATTCCTTGATAGAATAGGCTCCCATACCCCATGTTTGTGTTTGTGGGGATTCCTGGATAGAATAGGCTCATATACCCCATGTTTGTCCCCAAATGGGATTTTTAGATAGAATAGGCTCCGATACCCCATGTTTGTCTCCAAGTGGGATTCCTTGATAGAATAGGCTCCCATACCCCATGTTTGTTTTTGTGGGGATTCCTGGATAGAATAGGCTCCCATACCCCATGTTTGTTTTTGTGGGGATTCCTGGATAGAATAGGCTCCTATACCCCATGTTTGTCTCTTAGTGGCATTCCTGGATAGAATAGGCTCCTATACCCCATGTTTGTCTTTGTGGGCATTCCTTCATAGAATAGGCTCCCATACCCCATGTTTGTCTCCCAGTGGGATTCCTAGATAGAATAGGCTCCTATACCCCATGTTTGTCTCCAAGTGGGATTCCTTGATAGAATAGGCTCCCATACCCCATGTTTGTCTTTGTGGGGATTCCTTGATAGAATAGGCTCCCATACCCCATGTTTGTCTTTGTGGGGATTCCTGGATAGAATAGGCTCCCATACCCCATGTTTGTCTCCCTGTGGGATTCCTGGATAGAATAGGCTCCTATACCCCATGTTTGTCTCCCTGTGGGATTCCTGGATAGAATAGGCTCCCATACCCCATGTTTGTCTCCCTGTGGGATTCCTGGATAGAATAGGCTCCTATACCCCATGTTTGTCTCCCTGTGGGATTCCTGGATAGAATAGGCTCCCATACCCCATGTTTGTCTCCCACTGGGATTCCTGGATAGAATAGGCTCCCATATCCCATGTTTGTCTCCCATTGGGATTCCTGGATAGAATAGGCTGCCATACCCCATGTTTGTCTCCCAGTGGGACTCCTAGATAGAGATAGAATAGGCTCCTATACCCCATGTTTGTCTCCAAATGGGATTCCTAGATAGAATAGGCTCCCATGTCCCATGTTTGTCTCCCATTGGGATTCCTGGATAGAATAGGCTCCTATACCCCATGTTTGTCTCCCAGTGGGATTCCTAGATAGAATAGGCTCCCATATCCCATGTTTGTCTCCCATTGGGATTCCTGGATAGAATAGGCTCCTATACCCCATGTTTGTCTTTGTGGGGATCCCTGGATAGAATAGGCTCCTATACCCCATGTTTGTCTTTGTGGGGATTCCTGGATAGAATAGGCTCCTATACCCCATGTTTGTCTCCAAATGGGATTCCTGGATAGAATAGGCTCCCATACCCCATGTTTGTGTTTGTGGGGATTCCTGGATAGAATAGGCTCATATACCCCATGTTTGTCCCCAAATGGGATTTTTAGATAGAATAGGCTCCGATATCCCGTGTTTGTCTTCCAGTGGGATTCCTCTTTAGCACAGACCCTTTTCCCAATGTCATAAGAGTGGACTTAAATGGTCATTTAATGGTTTCAATAAACCATATTTGTTGCCATCATGACTTAACCACTTCAGTTGGTGTGATTGATAATTGGTTCCCCCTGTGGCTTACCCCGAACCAGTTTCAAAACTACATTGTCTACTTTAGTCCAGTCATCGTGATATCTCACTACTGAAGTCCCTTTGTAAAATGGTCCAAAAAGTAGAGCTCTATGGAGCCAAAGTGTTGATACCTTTTTGAGGCTGTTATCTGTACAAAAACATCCGACAAAACTCACACATCTAATGGGGTGCACCCCCATTTTCTCAGACACTTTACATGTCAGTTCCCCCTCCCCATCCCCATCCAGTGTTACATTCACTTCATACAAAATTATTAACTTCTGTTGCGATATGCTTCGTAGCGATAAGCTATGGGGGTCACGAACAGTTGCACTTTATCCTGAACCATTGACAAACTATTCATCAGCTTGTGAACTTATTTCAAGTCGTCCATATCACACTCTGCCGTCAGTAATTTCCTTTATAATCAACACATGTTATACAACAGGCTGGTTGTATGTTGACTGGGGAATAACCAGATACTAAGATAACAGGGCTTAATCATCATCTGTAGCGACAAGTGCACGCTCAGCAGAAATTATTGAATTAGTCACATATCAGAAATGGAGGATGTGATTTGTATGTGACTGCAGTGTGAAACTCCAACGGTATTTTCTGTATCATTAACATGATTAGGGTTGGCGTAGCAGGTCTGAGTTTGAAGGAGACGGGATTTGTGCTTTCAGTTTGATGATGGTGTGTTTGCTGTGCATGACGATGTTGTATGATGTCTGTTCATATAGGATGCTGCGAGGTAACAGAATCACGTGTATCAACAATGTAACGTTCACAGAGACGCCCCGCTTGAGAGTGCTGTGAGTAAAGAGTTTAACTAAATGCTGTACGATCTTATCCAAATAATTTTCAGAACTCAATTAAACCTTAAATTGGATCACCTTTTTCATCTGTTATGAAATAATTTGTAAGAACTTGCTTTTCAAATTTGTTTCAGTTTCACATAATTTGAGAAAAAAATTCTTGAAGACATTTCTGGTAATTTGTACTGGTAATAATGAGACTCATGCTGAGTAAAAATGTGTCATGTCAGCAGAATACGTCCCTGAGTAAAAGCCATATAATCTCTGGGTTTCTACCGCCTCCGTGGTCTTATAGTAGAGCGTCCGCCCGGAGAGCGGAAGGTCCGGGGTTCGATCCATAGCCGCGTCATACCAAAAGACGTTAAAAGATGGTACTTGTTGTTACCCTGTCTGGCGCTCGGCATTTAGGGGCTAAAACAAGGACTGGTCGGCTCGGAGTCTGAGTGGGGTATTCATGTTAAACTGGGGCATGGTATGTCAGTGTGTTAGCACTATAAATCGGCATCAGTCCGGACTAGTACAAGCAGCCACACACACACGTGCATGCACGTCGCTATATAAGTGCAATAATCTTGGATGCGACGTTAAACCCCATTTCACCTCACCTCACATCACTGGTTTTCTTCAGGGTATATGTGGAATTTGCTACCCAAGGACATAATAAATCAATTGTCAGACTTTCATCCTCCCTACCTCACTACAAAACACCCTGCGTCCATCAGTCTATTGTACCCAAGTGCGTATAGATGAAGAAAATCTCTGTGTGTTGACGTGTTTCTTTACTCATGAGATTACGAAGTAGTGATCTGCTGTGAGTGTCTACAGTCAACCAGAAGCTAGTACATTGATCTATTGGTGAAATTAACCATTTGCATATCAGTGCTTGCTATTCCAAAACATGTCAGTGTTGGGAATGGACTTGCCAAGATGTAAAACACATCCGTCGACAGTTCATGTGTACATATCCAAGAAAAATGTCTAAAAACTTTTAAGGAAAATCTAATAAGTTTATTGTGTCCTTTTAGTGATTTCCATATTTATTCCTTTTTTATTTTTTGTATACTGTATGATATTCACTTTGTATGATACATTTCTTCAGCTCGCTGTATGACAACCAGATCCGATGTATAACACAGGGAGCCTTCGACAGACTGCACTACCTGTCTACACTGTAAGTAGATCCAACTCAGTGAAGCACTCGTATAAGAGCATCCTTGCCATGTAGGTATTACTGGTATAGGCTGGGGAAGTATGAACATCTAATCTGTGACTGCTTGCAACTCATAGGTCCAAAGCATAAGGCCATGATTTTATCATGACTGCCTCCCTTTGAGGAGCACCTGTATACAACGCTCACTGCTAAATAATAACAGATAGGTGAACCAAACTGTTGGGCAAAAGAAAGTATAGACTTGGAAACTGGATTTGACCAAATAATTAAAAAACGTTATCAAAATGTGACAAGGCTGAAAACAATTGCTGAAACATTGCAGACTTTCAGTCCTAAACATAACTATGTTACACGTATCAATTACATCACCATCGAAAGACCATTTTTTGATTGTTTCATTTTAGCCAACATCAAACAATGGTGTATTCTTTGTTTTGCTAGTAGTTTATAAAAAGTTAGATATGTATTCACTCTTTAAAAAATTATATAGAGCTGGACTGGAATGTAAAAACTGCTAATATAATTAAATTTATGCATTGGCACAAAAATAATGACATATGTCTAGATGGACTTAAAAATGTAGAAATTGATGAACTTACCGAAAAATAATAACAGAGGTGGACTCTAAAAGGTAGAAATTTATGTTCTCACTAAACATCCAGATATATTTGTGAGGCTTACTCACACACAGTAAACATGTGGTCATAACGAACTCAAAGGGACCACAAATTATAGTTTGTTATAACAGTAGTTTGTTATAAGCATATATACACCATATACACAGCAAATGGTCGGGACAACAAAAATAATTTTTGTTATATCCGTTAGTTGGTTATAAACATAGTTTACTCTACAATTGCAAGTGGGCATGTGTCTAATATTTGGCCTGTTATACCACTGTATGATGTATTTCACAATATCAACAAACTATTTCACTGGAGAATACCCTGAAGGTCTAAAAACTTTGTGTTAAGTCTCTCAAATTTAACAAAGTGAAACATCTGTATTACCCTATTTCAAAATACACACGGAAATCTCACAAAAATTCCCGTCTCCCTTTCCAGACTAACAAAGTTTATACCTGTGATACAGTTTACCGAACACAACCATAAAAAACCCATCTCTGGCATGTTTCGCAAGCTAACGAAGTGTTTTACCTGGAGTTATCATCGTGGTACACATACCAGCTTCGCGATCTCTGTTTCCCTCATCAGTGATGAAATAAAGGCATCTGCCACCAGTCCTAGTGTTATCACAGAGCCAGTACTCAGGACTGTTAGTGTTGGCGCCGATGCAGTTTTCACACACCCGTGAATGATTTACCAAATTGTGCAGTTCTTACAATAGCAGCTGTTGTTGGAAGTATACACAGAGTTGTCTGCATCAACTGGAATCTGTTTACTCTCCACCGTGATTGTGTTTGTTCTAGTAAGTTTAATTATCAGAAGGTTGAATGATCGCCATACTCTACCAACAAAGGGGACGTTTTGAAAAATAGCCATTGCTTGTGAGAAAATATTCTATTACTGAAAACAGAGTTATGGCTTTGTAAGAACATATTTCATTACTGGGAACAAGGTGTACTTTTATTTACACCTTCTGTTTTCTTCAACACAAAAGTGTTAATGATATTGAGACCTTTAAGCTTAACCTGTGAAATTCGGAGACATGAACTCTGTCCCAGTCCCGCCCCTTAGTTAAACCATCAGGATTATGTCACGCTTTTGTTCTAGCAGTTGATTCAGAGCCAGGAATTCACTTACCATTGATTCTGGCCAACTATAACTGACACAGCCATAGGTTACCAAGCAACATCATAGAGACATTGTGTTAACACAGTTTTAAGTCAGAAAAATCACTTAATTCTGTTGATTTAATTTCCCCCAATTCCACTTCTGGAATCAACATTCTCATGATATCTCAAAGACATAATTTGGATAGTTTAATGACTTAATAAAAATGTTACAGCCGAATTTATCAAATTATGCATTTTCCTTCAATTTATGCAATTTTGACCCCCTGAAAGTTTACGCACACACTTGCAAGCTTACTACCCAATGAAATTGTGTACAGATACCCCCTTTATGCAATAGAAAAGGTTTAAGGTATACAGGAAAATGTGGGAACGAAAATCTAAACTAAGCCTCTTTTCCGCTGGTGGTCAACTGACTATTTACAAATCAGCCTCAGTGTCCAACATTACACCGAGAAAGTGGTGAAAAGCCCTTAAATCCCCCAAATAACTCTTATGCATCCCTTTGATAAGAAAGATAATTGATAATTATGTAAAGAATATATTATTGCCTACAGTACATAACACTATAAGACTATTGTCATCAAAACAGTGAAGATCTGGGGTAGAATAGGTCTTCAGCAACCCATGCTTGCCGGAAGTGGTGACTATGCTTGTCATAAGAGGTGACTTACGGGATCGGATGGTCAGACTCTGACTTGGTTGATGCATGTCATCATATCCCAATTGCGTGGATCGATGCTCATGATCCTTGGTTGCGAATGTGAATACTGTTGACTGATATTTAAGTTAAGCTGGTACTGCATGATGTATTCTACCACAGTATTGATGACCAAATATCCTTCCACAGTTGTCTCCCTTATTCTACGTCTGAATTTGAATACTGTTGACTGATACTTAAGTTAAGCTGGTACTGCATAATGTATTCTACCACAGTATTGATGACCAAATAACCACCCACAGTTGTCTCCCTTATTCTACATCCGGATGTGAATACTGTTGACTGATACTTAAGATAAGCTGGTACTGCATAATGACACTTCCATGTACAACTTATATGTTGACCCCTGTTTGAATTCATCCCGTGAAGATCCGGGGTATAATACGTCTTCAGCAACCCATGCTTGCCGTAAAAGGTGACTATGCTTGTCTGGATTGTCTGGTCCAGTCTCGATTATTTACAGACCGCCGTCATATAGCTGGAATATTGCTGAGTGCGGCGTTAAACAACGAACAAAACTTCTGTTGGAATTCCGGGTTAGACTAGGTCCCAGAAACCAAGGCATATGAGGCGGCTTAATGGATCCTGAAGCCAGGCCCGATGACTTGGTTGATTCCATGTCAACATGCCATATATCACTATGTATAAGGCGAGATTTTCGTAACTCCAAATAGGGGGCTTTCAAGGGGGGTCGTCTTATACACAGGGTTGAAGAGTTTTGATGTTTTTCCCCCCACCACAGACATAACTGTGAGCACGCAACACAGGAAATACCATGTCAACAAATCCCCGAGAGCATGGGACGTTGCTCATCAATCACAGGTTTGTCGTGTCCAGATTTGATTATTTTCAAACCACCGTCATATAGCTGGAATATTGCTGAGTGTGGCGTCAACTAACAAACAAAATATATGTTTGCTCAGGGGAGAGAGATATTTTATGCCGTTCTGATTTCAGAAACTTGATGGCAAACCCATTCCATTGCAACTGTCACCTTGGCTGGCTGTCTGATTGGCTGAAGAGACGCAACGTGATCACTGGCACGCCCACCTGCACTGCCCCCCACCCCCTCAAAAACACCCCCATACAGGACCTGAAGCAGAAGGACTTTGTCTGTGAAGGTAGGTCAAAGTTGGGCTACTAATCTACAAGGCCATCAGGTCCTTTCTGGCAATTTTTGGAGAAAAGAAGAAAAGAATCTCAAATGTGAAAACTAAATTTTTTTAATTTGATTTGGAACTTGATTTTTGACATCTGTTGTTGCAGAGGTGAACGACATTGGCTGCAACACTGGAGTAACACCATGTTGTCAGGACAGCAGTATCGGTGAGTTGAGAATGTTTCCCTACAACTTGTTATTTTCACCAATTAATGCAACTTGTTCTCTTCGCTTAATGTCCTGTAAATAACATGTATCATTCCTTCTTGTAAAGAAAATGGTAGGTTTTAATCAATTTTTAAATGTTTTTCAACTAGTTGAGGAGAACAGTTGTGACCCCCGTGCCTACTGTCCCCCCAAATGCTCGTGTGATGGCACGAAGGTGCGCTGCAGCCACCTGGACATGACCGACATCCCCAAGTACATCCCCCTCGACACCACGGAGCTGTAAGTATAGTACTAGTTGGAGTGAGAGAGTTAGTTGGTCTAGTTGGACTAAGATGGTATTGGATGGTCCTACTGTCTGCCACTGCTAAATGCAATATGCAGTGCTCTTAGTGAAGACAGCTGCATGATTTTATCAACTTTGGTATGGACAGTACTCTAATGAAGCACCCTGAAAATGACTGACATGTATGCCTACCTGAACAGAAATGACAGTGAGTGAGTATGGTTTTACGCCGCTTTTAGCAATATTCCAGTAATATCACGGCGGTGGACGCCAGAAATTGTACCCATCTGGTGAATTGAACCCAGGTCTTTGGCATGACGAGCGACCTCTTTAACCACTAGGCTACCCGGCCGCTCCTGAACAGAAAACAAAGTGTAAAAAAAGTCCACACACCAAAAAGTAACTCTTGATTTACCACTTTGGTGAAACTGATGTGTATGGTGCTGACAAACCTAGAAACATGATCAGGGCAAACCAGGATTCAAAGGTTTCTGACATGCCTTAAGAGATGCAACTCTGCACAGCAAATTATGGCTCCTTAGACACCTTCAGACTGTATGTACGCCAGTGTATGAGAAGCTGAAATGTGGGATACTATTTGATGACCTCTTATGAACTCTGGATGAGGGAGTGAGTACAGATTTACGCCGCTTTTAGCAATATTACAGCAATGTCACGGCGCTTCACACATTGTACCCATGTAGGAAATCAAACCCAGGCCTTTAGTGTGATGAGCCAACGCTTTAACCACTAGGCTACCCCACTACCCCTATGAACTCTGGACCAGTGTGACATCTCACAAGGTGGTAGGTATATGCCAGTTGATTCAATATTTTTTGTATTTCAGATACCTGGATGTCAATGAGATCACTAATATCCCCATGGAAATAGGCCTGTTGACCAAGCTCCAAAAACTGTAAGCATACTAAGTGTTGACAGGTTGACATGAGTGAAATATTGTGTAACAACAGCAGCATCAAGATTACTGTCGATTACATGTGCATGTCATCCTGAAAACTTTCTGTTAGAAATAATAAACTTAATATAACGACTCACCTGATACACATTCTAATCATTTTCATATCTTGTGATTTCAGGGATTTAAGTCACAACAATATTGAGACCCTGCCGGAACTGATCTTTGCCAACCTGACCAAACTATCAACACTGTGAGTTCCGGTAGCATCATGGCGCCATCCTCTGTCTATCCTCTGTAGAGCAGCTGTGTGACTAAATTGTATTCTGAAACAACTAGAAGATAATCCTGACAAAAGTGATGTGAAGCCAAAAAGAAATTTATACCAATTACCAGTTTTTACTGTTTTGAGAAGATTTGTTTGTTGTTTAGACAATCAGGTGATTGATATCTTGAGCATCGATTCACGCATAAGGATATATGACTTGCATCAACCAAGTCAGCGAGTCTGACTACCTGATCCTGTTCTTCCTTTTGTTTTGTTTTGTTTTGTTTTGTTTTGTTTTGTTTTATTTTTACTTCTTTTTTTATTTAACTTTTTTGTTCATCATAACTTGTGGAAAAAGTATCTTTAAAATATATAAATGAATTGAAATAAAATATAATTTACAGATTCATATTACATTGTCACTGAAAACATATAAATTGTTTGTCCTTTGACTGGGGATGAAATTAATTTCATCTGTGAATAGTCACATCATGATTGGAGGGCAGCAATGGAAACTAATAAACTGTGTTATTGTTTTTCAGAATCCTGAGTTACAACAACATTCAGTGTATGGGGGACACCAGCTTCTCCGGCCTCAAGGAACTCCGGATATTGTACGTACTGGAAGATTGTGTCTCGTAACCTCACTGGTTTCAAAATGTTCCTTGTTAAATTAAGATTTGGAAGATGTGAGATAAAACAAATCACTTCTAATAGTTGTCAGGTTATAGTGTCTTCAGTTTCAGGTGAAGAGATTCCCTGTCTCCTTCCTATTTTATAATAGTCAACACAATCAATCTCAAAATCTTTACCAAAGTTTTACTGACGGAAAGTTTTTTTTAATGTTATATTTTGTAAATATGAAAGATAATTTCTCATGGTGTTGCAGGTCCCTCCATGGCAACAACCTGTCCGTAATCCCCTACAACGCCTTCAAGGATCTTGTTGCCCTCACTCACATGTAAGTAGTAGTCATCAAGACTTGTCTCCCCTTGACTGAACATTTTCAGGTGCATTTGCGTGTACAGATGGTGCCATTCTGACAATGAAGTAAAGTAAAAAATAACCTAATATATTGGGTCATACTTTTTAACCTTGAAAAAATGTGATTATTGTGTGTTTGTTTGTCCATGCATGCATGTTGTTTAACACCACACTCAGAAATATCCCTATATGACGGCGGCCTCTAAATAATCAAATCTGGACCATACAATCCAATGATTGATATTTTGAACAATGATCCAAGTCACTGAGTCTGACCCTTAAGTCGCCTTTTAAGACCATCATAGGTTGCTGGAGACCAATTCTATACCGGAATCATTGTCTTGAAACTTAAGTGACTTGACTCTTGTATGAACCATGACACTAGTTACTGTATTGTCTGTCTGTCCCTGCAGCGCCCTGGGTGGAAACCCCATGTACTGTGACTGCAACCTCAAATGGCTGTCTGACTGGATCAAGCGGGACTACATCGAACCAGGGATTGCGCAGTGTGTTGGCCCCGAGAAGATGAAGGACAAACTTCTGCTCACCACACCCTCTCATTTCTTTGAATGTCTCGGTAAGGTCATGTTAAAATATTCGGACATATCCAACTATTTTTCCCAAGCACGTAATACGAGTGTAGCAACTATACAGTTTCCAAGTCCAGTGTAGTGAATAGAATCACAGGCCGTCTGCTCCAAGGTCGGATGCCTGGTCCACATGACCAAAGAGGTTAGCCCTGTCAGCTTGAGGATTAAGTAAGGATGTCTTCTGTGAGAAGACTCCATACCCTACCACAGAAGCGTGACAGATTGATCAGGATGTTTGTCGGTATAGTTTCATTTTCAGTGAGTGAGTGAGTTGGGATTAACACCGCTTTGAACAGTATTCCAGTTATATCACAGTGTGTGAGCTTAATGTGGGATGAAAGCCCAATGTGATGCAGGTCTCCGATGTTTACCACTTTGGTGAAACCCACGAGCAAAGGTATGGTGCTGACAAGTCTAGAAACATTTTCCGGGTGCACCAGGATTCAAACCCATGATCATAGGTTTCTGGCAGTGGGGTAGCCTAGTCATTATATCGTGCGCTCATCAAGCCGAATTCATGGGTTTGATTCTCCACATGGGTACAACGTGTGAAGCCCATTTCTGGTGTCCCATGCTGTGATATTGCTGGAATATTGCTAAAAACGGCATAAAACCATACTCACTCACTCTTTGCACCAGTTCTTCCCCATAGGCCTCAAGGGTGATGCGTTATGACTTATTATCACATGGTATATCCTGTGCTGTTCTCAGGTGACCCCGACCCTCAGGTGGCGGAGAAGTGTAACGTGTGTCTGAAGAAACCATGTCTTCATGACGGGAAGTGTCATCTTAAAGACTTCAAGAACTTCACATGCGAATGTTCAGCAGGTTACCATGGTTACCAGTGTGAGAAACAGATTGACGCCTGTTTTGGTAACCCCTGTAATAATGGCGGCAAGTGCACTGTCATGGAGTTTGGAAGATTTCAGTAAGTAGTTTGTACTTTACATAGGCCGTACTAGATGAGTTGTAGGAACTTTTGATAGCTTCCATTGTGTTTTGTCACTACAGCCTTACAACATCACGTCAACATCTTCATCGCACATGTACTGTTAAGGCCAGACTTTTTTTAAACTTGGTTTATGAATCCATTGAAAATAAGAAATTGATTTTTTTAATAAATATTTAATACATTAAAAGCAGTGGGCTTTTATTCTGCCCTAAATAAGAAAAATGTTAAAATAACTCATTTACTGTTGCTATCGATATAAATTAAGTATTTACAGGTGAAATACTATAATTAAAACCTGTTGAAAATGTATCTTAAAAACTACAACAAATTGTGATGAATTGTGACAGATCTGTGTCTATAAAAGAAGGGAAGTAACTCTAAACTTGATTTTCCCCTATTCCCCGCTTTTTTATTCGACAACTCATTTTGTAGGTGTCACTGTCTGGATGGGTTTGAGGGGGAGAGGTGCGAGACCAACATCGATGACTGTGTCACCCACTCCTGCACCAACAACGCCACCTGCGTGGATGAGATTCAGTCGTACTCCTGCCACTGTGCACCAGGATATATGGGTAAAACTCCACCCTTGATCACATGGTGGGGTGCTGTGTAGGGAGGGGATAGTTCAGTTATATCATGGCTGAGTGTGGGAGGAAAGTCGACTAACAGGATCGGGTGGTCTGTCGCTGTATCTCGATTGCGTGGATCGATGCTCATGATGTCAATCACTGGATTGTCTGGTCCTGGTTTGATTATTTACAGGCCGCCGTCATATAGCTGGAATATTGCTGAGTGTAGCATTAAACAAACAAATATGTACATAAACAACAAACAAACAAAACAAGTGACACAGGTCATGGATGATGACCACTTTTTGAGAACACAAATTGTGCTGAGCCAAACTGACAAGCCAAGTGACATAATACCCAGAGGGGAGGATCAGGGATTCAAACCCTATTAATAAGTTAATATGATAGACGTTGAAGAACTTCATCACATAACACAGAGGAAACACCTCCTCCTAGACTTTGAGATACTTCCTCCAGCTATTACCTGAGAAGATCTGGGTTGGAATTGTTCTAGAGCAACTCATGCGTGTTGTAAGAGGCGACTAACAGGACCGGGTGGTCAGGTTCGCTGACTTGGTTGAAGCATGTCATTGATCCAAATTGCGTGGATCGATGCTCATGATGTCAATCACTGGATTTTCTGGTCCAGTCTCGATTATTTACAGACCACCGTCATATAGCTGGAATAATGCTGAGTTCGGTTTAAAACAACAAACCAACCAACCAACCTTGCTTGCCAAAGATCTGTATGAATGAGGATTGCCTACATTCAGGCTCGTTGTGTCTTCACTGATTGTTTGTTGGCCCACTCACAACTGTTTCCAGGTCACACTAATAGCTGGAACATTTCTATCTGTGGCATAAGAAATCTTCACTCATCCCGTGTTGCATGTATTCATGTGTCCTGTGTTCCAGGCAAGCGGTGTGAGACCAGGATCCCGTTCTGCAAGGCCGGGTTTAACTACTGCATGAACAGTGCCACTTGTGTCAGCACCGGCTCAGATTACAGGTACGTAGCTGTGTCACACAATGACATGAACTGGTGAGTGAGTATGGTTTAACGCCGATTTTAGCAATATTCCAGCAATTCACGGCGGAGGACACCAGAAATGGGCTTCACACATTATACCCATGTTGGGAATCGAACCCGCCAGGTCTTCGGCGTGATGAGCGAACGCTTTAACCGCTAGGCTACCGGACAACCCCTCAAAATTTGAATGCCAAGAACAGGTGATGTTCCAGGTGTATCATGTGCCCAAGAACGCTCTGTAAGCTATGCGGTATTGTAGCAGTCAGGGTTGAAGTTTAGGCTGTATTTTCTCATTTTAATAATAACAAACAAGAACTTTAATACTACAGAATGTCCGAGGTCTGCTAACTTTGCTTACTGTATTGGGGACGTCTCCGTGGTTTAGTGTCCGGCCAGAGAGCGGATGGTCCGGGGTTCGATCCCCGGCCGTGTCATACCAAAAGACGTTAAAAGATTATTCTTGTCATTACCCTGCTTGCCACTCTGCATGAAGGGGCTAAAACAAGGACTGGTCGGCTCAGAGTCAGTATACAGTGTCTGAGTTGGATATTCATGTCTGCAGCATGGTATCCCAAATTTCCCATATGTCATCTCCTGATGACTGTAGTTTTCTCAAGGGGCCCTGCCTTTCAGGTAGACCAAGATCTGTTTTAAAAAAATACCTTTGATTAAATTGTTTTATAAAATTCATGAGCTTTGTACCACATGGCCAGAGGTAACACTTTATTTTCGCACTAGGTGTGAATGTACCCCAGGATACCAAGGCAAGAACTGCTCCGAGAATGTCGACGATTGTAAGTCCCACGCCTGCCAGAACAGTGCCACGTGTTTGGACGGCTTAAACACTTACTCTTGCATGTGTGATCGTGGCTACTCCGGCAAACATTGCGAGATTGCACCTGTCCTCGCATTACCGTTACTACGACAACAAGCGTCCGGTGCCTGCCGGTTCCATGCTTGTCAAAACAACGGCATCTGCTATCAGCCCCCTGGCATGCAACAAGCTGATTATATGTGTAAATGCGCACCAGGTATACTAGCAATGCTTTTGTTGCTTGTTTAATGTCTATGTGTATCATGTCTCAATATGATAAGGAAATAAAAAAAAAATTAAATTTAAAAAAAAAAAAAAGCAACATAAAATCAATAAGAAAATTATCAGTTCGCTGATTCGAATGTTATATTTGTATTGATGGTTAAAAAATAATCCCTGTAATTATCACGGGATAAATTTCAAGGGAGATAACTCTGACTCTTTTGAAATCAGACACTATTTCCGTTAAGAATGGCAATTCCATTTAATTGTTGTTTGTCATGGAAACCATCATCTTTGGGATATATTAAAGAGAGAGAGAAATATTCTTTGAGACATGGTACGTGTACTGATGGGTGATCCTAACAAGCAGGTTTGAAGTGAGACATATATGTGAGAACTATTAATAATACTTTTCCACGTGAGCAGCTCTCAAAATTCATAAGCTTCAGTGCTTTACTGACATACCTAATCACATCAAGGAATAAATTTTCACTTCCGTGACTCAATTAATTTTTTGTCAAAAGCTTTTTTCAAAATTATTAAATATTGAGTCTGTTTAACTTTTTTTTATGTTAATTACTTCAAAGAAGTACAATTTTACGAAAGAAAACATCTTCTGCAAATCCATATTTCTGAAGCAGACTTAAAATCCCAGGTGCTTCAATTGATGATTATTGGGGTAGTTTCAAGTCCAACCTGTTTCATACCTGCTTGTTGTGCCCATCATTAATAATATATTTACTTTGTTTTAGCCTAGCGCTTCATAATGCTAAAGATTAATTTTCTTTACTTTTTCCCTAAAATTTCAATTTTCTTCTGTAGATAGACATCTTAAATAATAATTCCCCTTTTATCATAATTATCTGTGTTACCTAGCAACAGACTTATATGTAATACATAGTTCCTTGGCAAGCCCGTTGTCTACCCAGAGATATTTACCCTTCCTTGTATAATATGTGTTAATAGCAAACCCCTTTACATATCTCAATATTGTTTTGTATATTTACTTTATAGTCGTGCTTGAGTTAGATCCTACATCAAGTCTCCCCAGCTTTCACAATCCACCGTGTATAATACCATTTAAGTCTTTGTGTACTTGAGAATTTGCATTCACAGATGGAAGGATATTCGTGATGAAACATCAGCCAAAAATGTGATACTGCATTTAGATTATAAAGAGAAAAGAAAAAAAGGTTTATTAGACAAATAATCACATTGTAATATCTTTCATCATTCATAGATGAACAGCACAAAGATGCACATTACTAACCCATGTTGTACTGAACCCAATATTTGAAAAAGTCATAGATGGAGGGGAGACAACTCCTCTAGGAATAAGGTCCCTCAATGTTTTATGGCATGTTCAAGCATAGAATGAACTGCAAAACTGTCCACGCTGAAGAAGCATTTTACTGTCTCTTCTCTCAATTTCAATCTCTGAACTGCTCTGCTTTGTATCTGGTGCAATTATCAGGAAGATCTTTTCTTTTTTTTTATTCAAAACAGAAATAAAAAATCCTTCATTTATGGCGCTGCATTATGGGACAAAGAATTAGAAAATTTTGCAGATAACAGTGCAGTGTGTTATGTTTCAGGTTTTGATGGCAAAAAATGTGAGAAATTATCCAGTGTGTCTTTGAACGAAAAGGACTCCTATATTCAACTCCCACCAGTAGATTTCCAGAAGGGAGTCAACATCACCATCGTCTTCATCACCGACTCCAATCAGGGCATCATCATGTACGCCGGAGGGGAGCAACACGTTGGCGTGGAGGTGTTCCGTGGACACATACGTGTCAGTTACGATGTGGGTAACTATCCCGTGTCAACAATGTTTAGTTACGAGCGCGTGGCTGACGGCAAGCAGCATATCCTTGAGATGAACATTAAGCAGAAGAACTTCACCATGCAGATTGATCATTCAGGAGTGCCCCGAACGGTCATCAACGAGGGGCCAAAAGACTTCCTCAATGTCAAGGACGATCTGTTTTTGGGAGGTTTGCCAGCTAATGTCAACACTCGCGCCTTTAAGAAGTGGCATGTGAGAGATGGGACTAGTTTCAAAGGTAACAAATTAGTTTCGATCGATCTTAGTTTTTGGTTCATTCCATTTAGGAGATAAACCCTCTGTGTTTGGAAACTTAAACTTGTCTTATTTTTAATTTGGAACCAATCGCTTTAGCCCGAGGTTACAAATTGATACCTTCTTGCTTTTGAGAATACCGTATTTGACGTAATAAACGCCCAAGGCGCTCTCAAAATTAGAAATAGGGGGCTCTTATTAGAATATTATTATTAACAGAGTTGAAAGATAAATTTCGTGGTTTATGGTGACAGCCTGGAATGTTTATGTACGACAGATATATTTTTCCAGAATTTGAGTGCCCATAATTAAGGGTGCATATAACACACGAGTGTGTATTATACGCAAATAAATGTCCTGTGTACATATCTTTGCAAATGTCGCCTTGGGGGCTTATTAGTGCGGGGCACTTATTACGTCGAATATGGTACTTATATTCTTGCCAAGTTCAAAATAATGGTTCAAAACACATAGTATTTAGAAATGATTATTATGGAGGATCTGGTCTTACTGTTGAGTCGATACCTTCTTATTTTTAATTTGGAACCAATCGCTTTAGCTTGAGGTTGCAAATTGATACCTTCTTACTTTTGAGAATACTTATATTCTTGATAAGTTCAAAATATCAGTTCAAAACACATAGTTTTTATAAATGATTATTGTGGTGGATCTTGGATCCATCCATGACGAGTGGGCAGTGGCTAGTGGAGCATCTTTATCCAGTGATGCACAGCCCCAGGTCACAAATCAGGTGAAGTTAAGTAACGCCAGTCTCGGAGAGTAGTTGGATGGGTGACCGCGTTCTGCAGCTTGGCTCCTGAGAGTTTCTAGGGCTTCGGTCCTGCCCCACACTGAAGCACATGTAGCACATGTGGTGTCTCCTAAGGCATGTGACTTTTCTTTTAAATGTGCCTCTATTTACCCTGCATTGAATGGGTACTCGGTAGGATGTGGTGGTAATGTGGCTGTTCACCTTCAAGCGCCTTACAGGCAGCTTGGGTTGTATACTCCTCAGGAAGCTGAGACTGAAAATTGAGAGCATGTCGATCCATTGACCGGGGTAACAATAGTTTAGCTGAGCATCCACTTGGTGAATGGAATTTGGCGCATTATAAATGCACATATTATTTATTATTTTATCCACTGTGCAACTTGCACCCATGGGAAGAGGTTCCTGCTTAAAGGAAGTTGATAACGACTCTTCTCTCCTGCAGGCTGCCTGAGCCAAGTCTTCATCAACCGAAAGCAGCAGGACCTACTGTCGTCGCGCCACCGTCACCGCGTGACCCCGGGGTGCCAGTTTGACCCCTGCCAGAACCACATGTGTCAGCGTGGTAGGTGCAAGCCCAGGAAGAACAAATCAGGCTACAGGTGTAAATGCAGGCGGGGCTACTCGGGCACTTTCTGTGATAAAGGTAACAGCGATTGTTCACAGAGACAGTATCTTATATAATGTCCACACGAGCATGTGCATGTAGGTTAAGTCATTATCAAACACCCGCCGACCTCGGTATGGTTTCACACTTCACTATGGATTGATGGCATGAACTTAAAAAAGACATTTGCTGAATTAAGATCTCATTATTATCTCATTATTTTATTGCACTTGGTCATTAAACTTGCACATGCTTGCATGTTTGTCTGCGACTCCTTCTCACCTTCCATTGAAAGATCGGAAGACATGAATTTTTCTATGGATAACAACTTCTTTTTTGACTGTAACAA
Organism: Haliotis cracherodii; assembly: GCF_022045235.1. Classification (NCBI taxonomy): domain Eukaryota; kingdom Metazoa; phylum Mollusca; class Gastropoda; order Lepetellida; family Haliotidae; genus Haliotis; species Haliotis cracherodii. The sequence continues at coordinate 38,766,883 of NW_027266343.1, forward strand.
CTTTTGAGGGCTACTTTTGAGAGGGGTAGCCTAGAGGTCAAAGTGTTTCGCCCGTCACGGCGAAGACCCGGGTTCGATTCCCCACATGGGAACAATGTGTTAAGCCCATTTCTGGTGTCCCCCGTCGTGATATTGATGGAATATTGCTAAAAGCGGCGTAAAACCATACTCACTCACTTTTGGGAAGTTGTTATCCATTGATAGTAAATGTTATCAAAGACTTCAAAAGAGCAGAATGTTGAAAAAGTATTATTCTACAACATGCAATCATCCCACTCTAGCTTTATAAGGACGGAAGAGAAGCAGGCTTTAGTTCATCTTCTCTTGCTACCCAAGAGAACGGAGAAATCTATCACTGCCTGATTTGTTCATTGATGTTGTGACCTTCACCTTATTGATGACTTCTGTTATGTTGTTTGTTATCTGTTCACTCATGATACATAACGGACCGTGAAGATCCTGGGAGAGAATAGGTCTTCAGCAACCATTCTTGCCACAACAGGCGACTGTGCTTGTCGTAAGAGGCAACTAACGGGATCAGGTGGTCAGACTCCCTGGCTTGGTTGATGCATGTCATCATATCCCAATTGTTTAGATTGATGCTTGTGATATCAATCACTGGATTGTCTTCCGTCATATAGTTGGAATGTTGCTGAGTGTGGTGTTAAACATTAAACTAAAACATGATTCATAATGCATCTACCTCAACCAACTGTTTCATGGGACTGGGAATCCATAGTGCCCTTTGCTTCTTGTGATTGAGTGAGTGAGTGAGTGAGTGCTGCTTATCACTGTAGTATAGGTATGTCTCAGTGTGTAATTCTTGTTGGAGCAGGTAAGCTTCTGGTTGATAGAATGGTAAAGACTTAGTTTGAGTATTGTCATGCTTTTGTAGCTCACCTGACAAAGTGAGCTTGTCATGGTATTGTCCATCATCTGTCCGTACAGTTATCAATCCATCCTTTTGCACTTTTACACTTTAGACTTCTCCTCTGAACTACTAGGTGTATGGAGCTGAAGTTTTGCATAATGAACCCAGCTTTGGTGTATCTATTTAGTCCTCACATAATTCTGATTCAATTTCAAAGATGGCTGCAGTGGCAGCCATATTGAAAATGTCATTTTTGCCCATTTCTTTGCGTAACCGTGTACATCCTAAATGGTATGCAGAATAACATAATATATCACTGAAAGTCAAGTCATGTTTTGTAATGTCATGGCCATAGCACTATTTTGTATCAAGCTATGACCTCTGACATCACCTCGAAACTACAAGGCCTAGGGAACTGATATTTTGTATGAATGACCCCAGGTATGGAATATTTTAGAACAGATCACAGATTTCAGTCCTATTTTAAACTTGATCACCAGTGATTTTTCATAACTCAGGTTAGCTACAGAGCCTTGTTGCTCTATTTGTGACGTCAGTTGAGTAATGCATAGCTTCAAGATGGTAATACCCATGATATCACACATGAAAACAGTAAATCCAGATTATGTTAGTCCGGCAACTTGGCCTAACAGGCAATCTATTTGGAAACATTCAGAACAACATTACATAATTTGTTTGTCTGGAAATTTGCTAACCTGAATGGTTTCTCTGGTAATGGTACTCTCTGGATTAAGGGATCGGTCATATATTATAGGGGTGGGTGGGTCAGACAGTGTCTAGGGGAGGGTCGTAAAAAATAATACACACAGTCGGGGAAGGTCTTGTGAAATAAATTTGAAAAAACATGGGGAGGATCATCCAAAATAATGACAAGCATTAGGGGAGTGTCATTATTTTCAGTACATTGTTGCATGAAACCCCACCCCCCACCCCTATAAATGATCATTCCCTAACAAGGCATCATTGGTCCTGCTCATGTCATGATTTTACCAAAAAATACTATGTAAGAGAAATTCCTTTTTGGTTGTGCATGTACAACAATGTTTAAATTTTACCAATGATTAAACCTTTGAAATAACATTTAATACTGACTTATCCTCTACAAGTTTACAATCAATCATTGTACTGGTGCTGAATACCAGGCAATCACTGATACGTATCAATCATTAATAACAGAACAGTTTCCTTCATCACAGAATTGTTACTGTTTACAGCTCCTTCCTGCACTGAGATCGTTTTCCGCGACATCTACATCGACCCCAAGACCAAGTGCAAGTCCCGCGCCAAGATAAAGTACCGTCGCTGTGAGGGCCGATGTGGAGACAACTCTTGCTGTAAACCGAAAAAGATCAAGACACGGAAAGTTCGACTGTTCTGCCCTGACAGCTCGACATATATCTACGAGCTTCCTGTCATCCGCCGCTGCCGCTGCAAGAAGTGCTGAAAGTAACTCTAGTGCCACATTTTGACGTTTAATGTACTCGAGAAAAGCATTGACCAGCCTGCTTGAAGGCAATTGGTCAGAAACCTTGTTAGATGTTTCTGATTGGACGATATACATGCTTTAACCAAAGAAAGGTTGTGAAGGGAAAAAGTTCACGGGATAAAACCAAGATGTGGTTATAAAATGGACAGCAATATCTGCCGGGAAGAGTTGTCTACCTTGTACAAAGTGCTTCTGTCTTAACCAACACCTGACAAGAAGCATCCGAAAACGGTGTACGTTTATTTTCTTAACGTGATGTAAATCTTCGTCAGGATGTTTTGTGACTTGTTCATCCTCAAATCATGGATATGTGTGATGGTGTGTCCGAACAATTTTATGACACAGAGTCACGTGACTTGGTCACGTGATCGTTGGCAACCATTTGAGGACAATCAACTCCCTTGAGGCGGCATTCAGATATCTGGAGATGCTTCGTATACCAAAATTACTTAGAATTGTTTTATATTAAACTTTAATGGTCTGATTGTGATAAATTTGTTTTCTTTTTCATAAACCTCGAGTCATTTACATATTTAGCTATTTATAACCCCCGTCACTATGGCAACCAACATGTAGCCCCATCCTATAATTGTGACGGCATGCCTCCCTCCGTTGACAATGTAGAAATGGCATTTCCTTGTAGAAGTCTTTCAAAGTAGGTTCTATTCATTTTGAACAATATATCACACAATTTAATAACAGTGTTTTGATAATGGTTTCTTAATCAGTGTTTTTAAAATATAAACAATGTTTTGTTGCAATTGTGTTTCAAATATCTTGTATTTAGATCTAAAACATCAGATTTTCACAAGAAGTTTATATCAATCATGTCTTTATTTTGATAATTAATAAACAATGCATAGTTTTTTTCTGAAACAAGCCTTTTTAAGGTATTTTCTACGCAAAAGACGACAGTTGGGATATATGCTCCAATGAGATTTAATGTCACCTCTTCCACTGCCAGCAAAACTTAATTTATTTGCTAACACAAATTGATATTTTCGATATCATAAAAATAATCTGTGGTGCTTGATAGTAAAATGAAATGTTTGTTGAAATATGATCTCAAATTTATACAATTATGGATATTCATCTCAAAATAAAATTCAAATAGATGGATATTTTACTTTGGATGGCAAAGAGTTTTTATATTTCGAATGATATTTTAATATCTCAAGCCACCATTTCTGATTACATTTTCAAAATTCAAATATGAACAAGGTTTCTTGATCATGTGAAGAATTCAGGGCAGAAGTACATATCAAGTATTGTCGCCGGCTCCATGTTATCTGTCACCATCATCACAGCTAAAATAGGATTTCATTCAACAGAAATAATATCACAATGGATACTTTTCTCAATGTAAAGTTTCGTAGTCACCTGCTGTTGTGTTTGCCAATTTTCTGTTGTTTATTTTTTAATGATTGTAAATTGTTATTGTAGTACAGTTTCAATATCGCTAACATTAATGTTACATATTTTGTACAAAATCAATAATTTATCTAAATATTTGACAAAAAACTTCTTGACACATGATAATGCAAATACCGTATTCGACGTAATAAGCGCCCATGGTATTATTTGCTAATATATTGGCTAGTGAACAATCCCGGTTAGCACCCTTTCCGATTTGATCAATGAACACAAGACTTATTTATTAGCGTGTAATACGCACTCGTTTGTTATATGCACCCTTAATTATGGGCAATTTAATTCTCGAAAATATATCTATCGTGTATAATACACACAGATTCTTCTTTTATATCATTTCAGGCTGTCAGCATAAACCACAAAATTTACAATCTTTCAACCTCGTTTTTAATCTCACCAAAATTATATTCTAATAAGAGCCCCCTATTTCTAATTTTGAGAGTGCCCTAGGCGCTTTTTGCGTCGAATACGGTATCATTAAATATTCTAAATTCCTGTTGATAATTGAAGTGACAATATCTTTCATAAATGAGTATACTATATTAATTTAATGAGGCTAGTTCTTGTTCTCAGGCTATTTTTACATATCATTGAAACAGTCCTAAAAAAAAAAAATATGTTCCTACTTTTAGACCCAAAATTGGAAATTCTGACACCCAGGAGCCCATTTAAAAATTGAAAGTGAATTTGAGAAAAGAAAACCGAAACAATTTGTCAAAAGTCTTTGCCTGAGAATGAGTGAATTCATCCCAGCATATTGGAAAGTTTGAGAATAAAGCTGCTCACATTTGAATGTAATATTGTGTGATTATTGTTTATCTCTTGCTATAATCCCCATGTCAGTAGGAGGTACAAGCATTATCACTGTAACAGGAAAACTAATTCAAGAGATATATATGTGTAACTTTTTGAGCTTGCTGAAGAGTTATCTCCCTTTAATGCATTTAAATCTCGCAAGTACTGTAAAATTCTCATACAAATGAAAAAAGGATGAATTACAAAGTGAAAATGACAGTCTTCATTATCATAGAATGGTGATATGTTAAAAGTGAATATACATGACACAGGAAGGGGAGATAACTCCATCAAGTCTCATTTTAATAAGTTGTTTTTTCTGTATTATATTTGTAAAGAAAATGTCATGTATATTGATACCATAACATGTATATTTTCCACAGCAGTGACTTAATTTGCTGCTTTTTGTTGTCATCTCATTTGTAGATTTTCTCAGAATATATTGGTCAGTATATTGTCCTCGCCGATGTCCACTGAACTTTCGATCCACTGTACAATAGACAGACATCTAGCCACTTAGAGTATTGTACGCAAACTTGGCATTTTCATCTCGTCACCTCCGACAAGTTCAAATTTGAGAATGAACAAAATCTTGATAATTCTGCAACCTGATAAAAATAGCTCTTCAATAATTTTTTGTTTTGAAATTTTTAATATACATGTATCAGAATCAAATAATGGTTCCCTTGGATCCATTTTTCTTCACGATAATTGACTATCCGTTTTGGGAATGCCATCATCAGTATATGAATCGATATCTCAATTAATAATGTTAACTTGAGTCATATTTGACCCTAAAATAATCAGCTCCAGAATAATTTGCCTTGTCACTTTGAAACTACCCAAATGGTTAACTAATTACAAAGGCTAGCCATATTCTACCTGCAAAGTTAACCTGGACAATGTGCTTAACATGTTGATTTAAGTCTCTCTGATGCATGAAGTGTGTACTGTTTCACACACCACCATTGTCAGAGTTGCTTTGTCTGGTGTTCTATTTGTGGTCAGTGTCCAAGAGGATCAAGTGTTGAACTAGATTTGAACTTGTTGGTGGAGGATCTGCTTCTCTAGATGCGTAAGTTGAACTCTGTTATTTATTTGTTGTTCTACCTCAGTGAAGATTGTGGGCACATCACTGAATATATGATAAAGATGGCGATTTCTCACCAATTGTCGTCCATATTTTCAAGTTTTAGTAGTACCAGACACGTTGCCATGGAAACCATATTGATCACATGACTGTATGTAAATGTAGACCTGAAGCAACGTGGAAGGGCTAAAAATAAAAAAATACAAACCCTTTAATGTCTTTGTGAATGTTTGCTGCGGTTCGAGCCTCGGAAAAGAACCCAAGGAGCCAAGTATGCATCCAGGTGTCTTAACATTGGTGGGCACAGGTGGCCCAGTCCTCTAAAACTAAAAAGTGTGCAGAGTTAATCCCAACTCACTCACTCACTTAACACTGTACAACATAGCTGTACTTTTATTTGAAAATCAGTTTAGAGCCTGAGTGAATGAGTATGGTTTTACGCCGCTTTTAGCAATATTCCAGCAATATCACGGCGGGGGACACCAGAAATGGGCTTCACACATTGTACCCATGTCGGGAATTGAACCCGGGACTTCGGCGTGACGAACGAACGCTTTAACCACTAGGTTACCCGACCGCCCGTTTAGAGCCTGAACAGAGCAACATACACTTTGAAGCATCAGATTCGAACCTGCTATAACTGAAATTCAGCCAGAGCCAAGACTCTCTGGAACAAATATACCACCTCCCTGGTCTAGTGGATAGGGAGCCTCTGGCTATAGGGCAGGTCGGTGGTTAAAACAAGGACTGGTCGGCTCGGAATCACTATATGGAGTGTGAGTGGGTTATTTATGTTAAACTGTGGCATGGTATCTAAAAACAATGGCAATACTCTGGACAAGTTTGGTGGTGGGGTAGCCTAGTGGTCAAAGTGTTTGCTCATCACGCCAAAGTCCCCGGTTCGATTCTTCACATGGGTACAATGTGTGAAGCCCACTTCTGGTGTTCCTCGCCGTGATATTGCTGGAATATTGCTAAAAGCGGCATAAAGCCATACTCACTCACTCACAATATAAGTGCAATAATCTTGACTGAGGCGTTAAACCCCATTTCACCTCACCCGCAACAAATCGTAAGCTAAATCACGCTTGAGTCAGAGTGAGTGAGTGAAATGGTTTCACGACACTGTAATTATTATTACAGCCACAGCCTCTTGGTAAGGTATAGGCTTTACACAGTGTTAGAGTTTGTCAGCACCATTCCTGTGCTCGTGGGTTTCACCGAAGTGGTAAACGTCTAAGACCTGCATCACTTCGGGCTTTCCTCCCACATTAAGCTGACACGCCGCGATATAACTGGAATACTGTTAAAAGCGGTGTTAAACCCAACTCACTCACTCACTACACAGGGTTAGAAATAACTGTCTGCCTGCTAGCTAAATGCCAGGCACTTGAAACTGGGCTAGTAACAGTCAATACATATTTATTTCTATGAATCATCAAGTCAGTTATGTCGTCATTTAATGTCAAATGCTGCTGTCATTTTGTTTTCATTTTGAAGGTTTAATATCAGAAGTGTTTTGGGCAAGTAAGATATGATGTGGGCTTGCAACATTGTTTTGTTAACAAGCCCTCCTGGTCAGTGAACTTTGGAGACTAATTCACACACTGGCTTCACTATGTTGGAATCAAACCTGGAATTTTGGCTTAGCTCCCCGTGAAGATCTGGGATCTTCAGCAACCCATGCTTGCTGTAAAAGGCAACTATGCTTGTCGTAAGAGGCGACTCACGGGATCAGGTGGTCAGACTCGCTGGCTTGGTTGATGCATGTCATCATATCCCAATTGTTTAGATCGATGCTCCTGATAACAATCACTGGATTGTCTGATCCAGACTCATTTACAGACCGTAGTCTTATAGGTTGAATATTCCCGAGTGCGGCATTAAGCAACAAGCAAACTTTGGGCTTAGGCATTAACCTCCAACCTCTGCTGGTCGTAAGACGCGATAAAATGGAATTGGTGGTCCAACTCAGTGACTTGATTAATTGCATGTCTCCTACCCCGACAGCGAAGAACGTTGCTCGTAATTTCAATTGTCTGGTCCAGATATGATTACATACAGGCCTCATACAGGCATGTATATACATGTAGCTGGACTATTGCTACGAGATGACCTCTTGAATCAGAGGCATAGCCAACAAAGGGAGAGGAGATGAAGCAGGGGAGAGTAAGAATTACCTTCAATATTCCCATATCAGGAATCAAACACAGGCTTGACAAGCAAGCACATACTCACCACGGGGTAGTGCCAATGGTAGCTGGGGCTTTTAACTCAAGGGAGATAACTTGAACAAGTTGTCTCCCCTTGATCATCTCGACCTGGCTGTATTTGAGGATGCCAACCCCATTCCTCTTGACATCCAGCATACCACTTAATTTGTGTTGGTATTCAATTTAAGAACTCTCGAGTCATATCAGTGTACACAGCTGGTACAAATATTAGACAGGGATTTTCACATGGAATGCACGACGCATGTATGCTCATAAGCTTCGCACAAAATATTTCATTGATGTGCCACTTTTTGCGAACCAAAATTATTATTACACACAAAAAGGCCCCTTCTCGAGAAAAAATAAATTATGGCACCAATTCTCAAACTTGGTTGTGATAAGTATCTCTTATTAAAGCTAACATCAGAGGTTTCTTAGAAAACTTGTCACTTGCAGACACTTTGCAGTAAGTTGAAAAGCATGGAGCAAGGGCCATAACTAATGTTAAAAAATGTAAATTTAAGACACCAATTTTATAACTCATTTAAGGTCATGACCAGTAACATCAGTGTGTAAAATAATATTTCTCTAACTCAAATTGTGTGTTTTCATAAAATTTGTCTCCTTTGAAAAACAGTTGGATAGACGGACGGACGAACTTCATTCCTATATCCCCCACCCCACTTGGTGGCAGGGAATCAGAAACAATGCAGCTAGTGTTTTGTATGTAAATATGGTTTATTTGTATCTCAAAGGATGAATAACTAAAAATATCATGACATGATATATCATAAACAAAAAGTTTTTGGTTTGAAGGCGTGAAATTGGACATGCATCAGACATAGCTAAAATCAATACCGAAACATGCAGCAACTAGAGCCTTTAGCAGTCTCTACTCATCTTGGTATTGACCGATAAGTTCTACCCGAGTCAGCAGAAAGTTAAAATTTCAATGAAAACCTAGGCTGGCGGTATGACAAACTGATACAGAGCCTGCATTCACAGCGCCCATATTCAATCCGGAGGACGTAGTGCCAGTGTTTCTTCACATAATGGAAAGTGTAGATACATGGGCAGCAGGTGCTAAAGGGCAAGTAAAGTCAACATAGTAGATGTTAATACTGTAGGGCATACTTAATCACAGACCACCGTCATATAGCTGGAATATTGCTGAGGGCGGCGTTAAACAACAAACCAAACCAAAACAAAAACTTAATCACAAAATAACAGAAACAATATATGTACAACGGCTAACACTCACAAGACAGATCAACATGGCAAATGCATCAGCCAATGAAAACAGTTGTCACTGCTGCGCTGGTAGCTTTAGGCCACACACCCTAATAGATTTTGAAGCTGATTACAGAACGTGAGACTTCAGCACTTTCAGGACATTTAAATACTTTTTTTACGAATATTATGAATATTTATCTCTCGGAAATTGACTAAATGTTTCTAGGATAATTGATATTCACAACAAAATCACAATCATTTTTTTTTTACTTTACTTGCCCTTTAATGGTCTTCAATTTGCATCATCGTTATTTTGAAAGGCTAGACATATGGGCTACCGGTTTCCTACCAGTTGAGCCAACATAACTCTGATCTAATTGACAAAAACACAACAAGTCAATGTATAGATTGAGATACTGTCTGGAAATAGGACAAACTACTTCGCTGCAGTCAGTGAACTACAGGCAGACATACTTGCTGTCTGTGAATTGTACACTACACGCGAGGTGAGGTGAAATTGGGTTTAACGTCGCATTCAAGACGTGTGTGGCTGCTTGTAATAATGCTGATGAAAAAGTATTCTTCCCCTCTCACAATCCATATTCATCTAATAATTGCATGCATGGGTACAATCTGTGAAGCCCACTTCTCATGTCCCTGCTGGGAGGTGAGGTGAGGTGGGGTGAAATGGGGTTTAACGTCGCGTCCAAGATTGTTGCACTTATATAGCACGTTCATGCACGTGTGTGGCTGCTTGTACTAGTCCGGACAGATGTTGATTTATAGTGCTAGCCCACTGAGATACCATGCCGCAGTTTAACATGAATGCCTGAGTGGCAGGCAGGGTAACAACAAGTACCATGATATGGTATGACACGGCCGGGGATCGAACCTCCAACCTTCCGTTCTTTGGGTGGACGCTCTAGCACTAGACCATGGAGGCGTCCGTACACTACAGGCAGACAAGACTTGCTGTCTGTGAATTGTACACTGATGCAGACAGGACTTGCTGCTGGTTCAAAACCAAGTTCACATATATCACAGATCTCCTCTGCTATCACAGTCATATCACACATGCATCATCATCGAGTGGTGTCACCATGGCAACAAGTCTGTTTTGAACCCATAATAAAACCGCTACTACAATGATACTCACTAACAGTAACTTAATCATTAACACATCAAATAACATCTAAACAACAATGGGTCTCCTCAATATATAAACTAACCCTACAATCGTCATGGTAATGGTTTGGAATGACATATAAATCACAATGCATATCAAAATAAAACATCAGTCATTTCAAGATGACCATGTTTCAAATATAAAGCCACCCTAATACCCAAACCTACAATGATTTTAAAGTGACATTATTTCAAACATGAAATCACCTGTGATAAGATTGTCAACGATTTGTTACAAAAAGGAACATTATTAAGCATGTATATAAATGGTTTTAAAACTATTAAATATACCTTATTCGAGGTAATAAGCGCCCCGCTCAAATAAGTGCCCATGGCAATATTTGCTAATATATTGGCGAGTGAACAATCCCAATTAGCACCCCTTCCACTTATTTATTCCTGAATAATACACACTCGTGTGTTATATACACCCTTAATTATAGGCAATTTTCTTTTGTATCATTTCAGGCTGTCTGCATAAACCACGAAATTGACGATCTTTCAAATCTGTTTTTTTTTCTCACCAAAATTATATTCTAATAAGAGCCCCCTATTTCTAATTTTGAGAGCGCCCTGGGCACTTATTACGTCAAATACGGTAAATATGCATATAGTGAACAAAGATGCATCAGTTTGCTATGAATTAGAGCAGCTGTTTTTTCCCGATCAGTCACATCCCATATATTAATTTCAACTTAAGACCTGATGGATGTTTGTTGTTAATCGCTTGAAAGAATTTCTGTGGAGCATATAGTCAGTGAGCAAAACATGCTCTTCTAAAGCATCAGAATCACATATCCAGTCCAGAGTCTTGGGGTGAAACGATACATCAGTGCACAATGATTCATGGGACAGTACGATACACGTTACCTTTTTTTCTGTATTGATACACTTGCTGAAAAAAAACTATTCGTGTCAGATATCGCAAAATGTGTTGTAATTAGTTTTTCAAGTTCACTACTAAAATTAGCCACTACGAACATGTGTTTACAGCTAGCTTTTCCTTTAGAACTTGCTCTGAAATATTTTTTGTCATTAACTTTCCATGTGATTTGATGTAAATATGCTCATCGAGATACGTATCATATCGTGACCTATGTATAGTGATACGCATCATATCGTGACCTATGTTTAGTGATACGCTTCATATCATGACCTATGCATAGTGATACATACCGTATCGTGACCTATGCATAGTGATAAGTATCGTATCATGACCTATGTATAGTGATACATATCTTATCGTGACCCGTGTATAGTGATACGTATCGTATCGTGACCTTGCTGTATAGTTTCACCCGTAACTCAGTCGTTATTAGACTTCTTCAAATAAGACAAATCTTCTTCATGGCGGGCAAGCCCGAAGACACCAGCATTATTCTCCATATTCTTTTAAAGAAGTCAACAGACAATGCCTCTGTTTTGAACATATTTTGTTGAGCTATTCCCTGGTGGTCCTGTTTCAGATAGAACGGCTGGCTTTCATCCAAAGTTAGTTTAGGTCTTCGCTCCCTGAACTGCTTGTACAAAGTGACAAAACATCGATCTGGTATCTCCGGCTTGGCATATACTTTGTAGACTTTGTCTGCCTTTACAGATCGGGACAGGTATTCACAGCCTTGATGGTCCATCTTCAAGACGACATCACCCCACTTGAGCTTGGAATGCTCAGCTGGTCTTTGAAAAGCAAGGTATCTAGAATTGACAAACCACATGCTGTAAGTGAGAGTCAAGAGGTCATGATCCCCAAGCTGGTTTGTTTGAAACAAGATTTCAATGTCATTGTCATTCAAAGGGAGAGTTTTTGTCTTAGAGACTGACTTGGACAGACTGGAGATGTACTGTTTCACTGAACGAAACTCAAGGTCTTTGGTGAGCAAAAATGAATATCCTTTGTCTCTTAAAAAACGTCTCACAGAATACAGGGTTGCCTTCATAGTTGTTGGACTGAGCTGTACTCCCCTATTCCGCGAAATAGCCCCCTTGAAATATTCCAGGAGCATACTCTCAATTTCCTTAGGGCCCACTGAAAGCAAATCAACGGTCTTGCCTGTCTTGCTTTGGTGGAACTTCATCATCATATTAACTGATGACATCTGATTTCTCCTCGCTTTCCCGTTCCCTTTAGATTCATGTTTTGATTGATGTCCTTCATCACAGATATCCATGGATGAAGAGTAGATGTCATCGTCAAACAGGTCAAGGTCAATGACCTCATCATTATCACTATCGTCACCATCATAATCCAAATAAATTAGGTTGGATGCATCTTCCTTTGTTTTGTTTATCACACTCTTTTGCATATTTAAATCTGGTTCCACTTTCGGCTCCTCTTCCTTTCCGTGTGCTGTATGTATGGAACGACGACAGTTAGGCGGACTCTTCTCTAGAACACATATTGGTCCTTTCCCTGGTAAGGGATGAAAGTCTTGTATGAACCGTTTCTCTTTCTTTTCCAAAACATGACTTCGGGACAAAGAATCTTGCTCTGCTGCTTCCAATTTGTGCATCAAGGAATCAGGTACAAGGTCAACTATGTCATCAAGTATAGACTGGCAGCTTTCAGGTCTGAAGTTGTCGGGGAACACTGGAAAAGGTTGAACTGGACTTGGCTGGCACAAGCTGGTTTGTTGGACCTGCCTGGGATTGGATAACATCGATGGGGTTGCACCCTGTTGAGGCTTACCATCTGAAGTTGATTTTGGGACTTTTGTATTCGTCCTGTGGTTGTGCGTACCCTTGGGTTTTTTTATTGTCAGTTGAGGCTGAGCTAAGACATGACACACACTAGGGACTTGGACCACAAGGGGAACTGAGGTCACTGATTGTGAAGGGCCTGGCATCTTCCTAGGTGGCACTGGCTGTGGTGAGGTCACTGTTTGAGAGGAGACTAGTAACATCCTTGAAGGAACTGGCTGTTGTGAGGTCACTGTTTGAGAGGAGACTGGCAACATCCTAGAAGGGACTGGCTGTTGTGAGGTCACTGTTTGAGAGGAGACTGGCAACATCCTTGAAGGAACTGGCTGTTGTGATGTCACTGTTTGAGAGGAGACTGGCAACATCCTCGAAGGAACTGGCTGTGGTGAGGTCACTGTTTGAGAGGAGACTGGCAACATCCTCGAAGGAACTGGCTGTTGTGAGGTCACTGTTTGAGAGGAGACTGGCAACATCCTCGAAGGAACTGGCTGTGGTGAGGTCACTGTTTGAGAGGAGACTGGCAACATCCTCGAAGGAACTGGCTGTTGTGAGGTCACTGTTTGAGAGGAGCCTGGCAATACCCTGGAAGGAACTGGCTGTGGTGAGGTCACTGTTTGAAAGGAGCCTGGCAATACCCTGGACGGAACTGGCTGTTGTAAGGTCAGTGTTTGAGAGGAGCCTGGTAACATCCTAGAAGGAACTGGCTCTGGTGAGGTCACTGTTTGAGAAGAGATTGGTAACATCCTGGAAGGAACTGGCTGTTGTGAGGTCACTGTTTGAGAGGAGACTGGCAACACATTGCAAGGGACTGGCTGTTGTGAGATCATTGGCTGGACCATTTTAGGGGTGGCATGTCTATATATTGAAGGTACACTTCCAGCTTCAACACTAAGCTGATCTGGTTGAACTGGACTCCCTGTGCAAGTCGTGGGTGTGTTCAACACATGTGTACAATAGCTCTCACTGGTGACACTACCACTTCTGGCGATCCTCTCACGGAGGACATACACCTCTTTCCTTCTGCTATCTATCTCAACACACATGTAGCCATTTAGTTCCACAACGTCTCTGAACTTCAGAAACCTTGTACAAGCTCCTTGCAGTATTTCAATGAGCGACTCAAAGAAGTCCTCAGTGTACTGATTATCCATAATTCTTCATTCACTCCCGTCTTCCTGGCAAGGACACAACACCAATACACTTCATCTGGAAATAAATCTTTAAATCAACAATCACCTCATCTGCCTCAGGACACACTGTTATGGTTTACTGACGCCTCGCCCAATGTTTTTCTGACCTAATATGACACTGTATACGGTTGTTTGTTTTGTTGTTGAACGCCGCACTCAGCAATATTCCAGCTATATGACGGCGGTCTGTAAATAATCGAGTCTGGACCAGATAGCCAAGTGATTAATATCATGAGCATCAATGGGATCAATGACATGCATCAACCAAGTCTGCGAGCCTGACCACCCTATCCCATTAGTCGTTTTTACGACAAGCAGTCACCTTTTACGGCAAGCATGGGTTGCTGAAGACCTATTCTACCCCGGAATCTTCACGGGTCACCAGACAATCCAGTGATTGATGTCATGAGCATCGATCTACACAACTGGGATACGATGACATGCATCAACCAAGTCAGCGAACTTGACCACCCGATCCTGTTTCGCCTCTTACGACAAGCATGGGTTGCTGAAGAACAATTCTAACCCGGATCTTCATCGGGGGTCTAGACAAAAGTGACGGCCACATCAACAGAGAACCGCTTGGAAAAGCACCAATACACAAGACTTCATGCCTGATTTCTTAAAAGTCATATTAAGAGTATGAAAAGTGAAATAAATATCAGGCCAGTAATATCTACCTCCACAAACAACATGCGTTGCCTTACCTTCCCGCCACAAACCAACAGCAGTGCCCGGATCATCTGCGTGTACCGGAAGTCACTTCCACCAATGATGCCTTGGGTTTGACAGAATCTGCATTTTTGACAGAACTGGGTTTTTTTCGGTAATTTCAATTCACACTCGCTGCAAGTTACATGTGTCATACTTAATGACTCAAATTAACATAAAATATATTGTCTGTCATTTTATGTGAATGATTAGTCTCCCAATACCTAGAGAATACAGTAAAAAGGCGCAAGTCTAGGACGGCTTGTCAAGTGTAGATTGCCTCAGCATTGTTCCGGGCTCCTTTTGGAATATCATTTGTATTTTGTAGATATATATGTTGAAATAAGATAACTTTATTTCTGGGACAAAATGTTAGTCTAATGACTGATTGACGCTATAAATAGTGTTAGCAACAGACTGGTCAGAAATCAGCCGAAACCCGATGATGGCCTTCAAGAACGCTAACTTGTTTTCATGAACATAGAACTACATTATGATCGTTTTTTAGTGTTTGACACAATTTCCCGATTCCCCGGGCTTACATTCTTAGTCGAAACTGAGAAGGTTTTTTTCCCTTATAAACAGAGCGAAAAATCTAAAACAGCATTTATCAACATTTTCAAACATATACTTTCCATGAACCTTGTGAAGCGGACGTAAAATATCTCTCGCTGGACGTGAAAAGAAGAATCTTTAAAGCCCAGTGCTTCACTCACTGGGCTACAGATACGATTTGGTTGGTTGGTTTGTTATTTAACGCCGCACTCAGCAATATTCCAGCGGAAAATAATCCAGACCAGACAATCCAGTGATTAATATCATGAGCATCGATCCACGCTATTGGGATCGATGACATGCATCAAACCAAGTCAGCGAGCCTGACCACCCGATCCCGTTAGTCGCATTTTATCGCATATGGGGTTGAAACCATATCTTCAACGTGATGAGCCGATCCTTTAACCAGTAGACTAGAAAGTGAGTGAGTGAGTGAGGTTTTACACCACAGTCATCACACTAAAAAGGCCCGTGAAGATTCCGGGGTAGAATAGGTCTTCAGCAACCCATGCTTGCCGTTAAAGGTGACTATGCTTGTCGTAAAAGTCGACTAACAGGATCGGGTGGTCAGGCTCGCTGACTTGGTTGATGCATGTCATCGATCCCAATTGTGGGGATCGATGCTCATGATATTAATCACTGGATTGTCTGGTCCAGACTCGATTATTTACAGACCGCTGTCATATAGCTGGAATATTGTTGAGTGCGGCGTTAAACAACAAACAAACCAGTATATGAAAGATAAAGAAATGTCTCGAGCTGTATCCACAAGAAAGGTATATCTGACCAAGTACTCACATATGTGCGAATATGTCTGAAAATTCAGTGTTTAATATATCAAGTTGATTTTGTTTGTTGTTTATCGCCGCACTCAGCTATATTCCAGCAATATGGCAACGCTATATAAATAATCAAATTGGGACCAAACAACCCAGTGATTGATATTGTGAACAACGATCCACCCAGTTATGGAAGGGTAACACGCAAGTCTCAAAACCCGACCAACTTATCTATTTTGTCGTCTCTTACTAACGGCAAGGGTTGCTGGAGATCAATTCTAACCAGTATCGCACATGATGAAGCATGTCTGCTGTAATTTGCTAGCACACTGAGCTATAGCACAACGCAGTTTAACATAGATACCCCGCTCAGACATAGTTTACTGGCTTCGAGACGACGTCCCTGTTTTATGCCATAATGCCGAGCGCCAGGCAGGGTAACAACAAGTACCATCTTTCAATGTGTTTTGGTATGACGCGGCCGGGGATCGAACCTCCGGACAGACGCTCAGAGGTGGTCACCATTCATAGGAAACAAGCCAATGTCTAGTAACTATTTTTTTAAACTATCAGGTATATTATGAAAAGAAATGTTTGAAGTGATTAATAATTCAAATAAATAATCGTCATTATAACGATGAATCGAAGCTTGCATTATGGGTAGATATTGAATTTATCAGTATCGATACAAACGATACGTGAAAATACAAACAGGACGAAAATGAATTGTGAAATATTTTATGACTCAGATATTGATCTGTTTGGGGTTTTTTGTTTGTTTTTTGTTTTTGTTTTTTGTATTCACTCAAATTTACCAAATACGTTTTGGCAGGACTCGGCATATTGTTTCCAGTTGACGATGGGACACTTTACCTGCCCACATCAATCCCTCAATTTTGTATGTATTGTGTTCTGTATATCTTACCGCTATCTTACGAGGTATTTTTGTTTTCTATTTTTGTTCAACTCCACACTCAGCAATAATCCAGCTAAATGACGACGGTCTGCAAATAAATAAATAAATGAATCTAGACCAGACAATCCAGTAATTGACATCATGATCATCGATCCACGCAATTGGGATCGATGACATGCTTCAACCAAGTCAGCGATCCTGACCACCCGATCCTGTTAGACGCCTCTTACGAAAAGCATAGTCGCTTGTTAGGCCCATGCAAGTCTCTGCTACAGTTTTAGGGATTCTTTTTATTATATTTTATTAAGATAATTTAGCAACTGTTTTCCACTGATATTTTCATTTCAGAGACTTGATGTTAGTCTAGAAAAAAATTGTTCACAAAAAAACAATTTTTATTCCGATACGGAAATATATTTGACAATAATCTCTGTATATTCTGCCCACGAACCCCTAGGGCACATACTCCAGCGTTCTAGGCAAACTTTCTGTACAGGATTATGTTGTAATAATGCTTACATTATAAACTTCTCACATTGTACAAAATGGCTTAATCGCTTAATAAGTCAAACCAAGTTCTTTTCACACTCCAAGATTAAATAAAAGCAACACAACTTCAGAAGTCTCTGTGTATAAAGTTGTAAATAAAACAAGTCTTACATCTCTTTGATGATAAATCAACACAAATGATTATCTTCTAATCTGGGTTATGTAACGAGCAAACAGCTGATGGTAAGGACAAAAGTGGACGCAAGTGACCAGTAGCCTCTTACGTCGTCATGCTACGCTACGCAGTGGATCTGGTTACGTCACTTTAAACAATGGTCAAGGTCACCGTCGACCATCTCCGCAGGATGTTTGTTCCGCCTCATATACCTTTGTACTGTTAACGAAGAATAGGTGAGACATACTGTGAAATTACATTGTGAGGGACAGTTTCGTGGATGCAGAAAATATTCAAGGCGTTAAGAGTAGGCATAGAAACAAACCGAACGTCCTTGAGATCAGTTTCCGTAACTCGTGATCTGATGTCGGCTGACTGGACGTGGAAGACATTTCATTGTGGTGAAGGAATTACACATCGTAACAAAATGAATGACCGTAAAACGCTTTTGTTATTTTGCAGCTTAAGTTCAGATGACTGGCTTTTGAAGATATTCTAATCGAAAAAAGAAAATGGAGTTAGACATTTGATAGATTTAATGACATGGTTATATATCATTCTAATTTGGATTGATTGAGCATAACGTATAATTTGTACGTTTGTAGAAAAGGAGAAAAAAATGGCTATAAATTCAACGCCAGTGCCCCGTTTTAAATATAACTGTTCAACGCCCTCCCTTAACGCTATACAGGTTCTGAAAAGCAAAACGTCCTCTGTACAAAAAAGAGACAAGTAGAACTCGGATTCTTGTCAAATGGAATGATTGATCTTCGGAACTGATGATTGGAAGCACACATCGTTTGTGACATTTAGTGGAACCTGGCAACTTGTCTAATTCGGCATGCTATTTTATGTGAGAGAAAAACAGCCAAAAGACATTTTGAAACCAGAGTACAGTAGACTACGGTTATAACGAACTCAAAGGGACTACTATTTTTAGTTCGTTATAACCGTAGTTATAAGCATATATACAGCATAACTACAGCAAATAGTCGGGACTAAAAAGTTAGTTCGTTATATCCGTCAGTTCGTTATAAGCGTGTTCGTTATAACCGTAGTTTACTGTATTACGTTTGTCAAACCAAGTCCATGTCGTAGTTTATATAGGAGTTATGGCAGATCATGAGTTTAAGTGAGTGAGTGAGTTAAAATTTAAGGTCGCATCAGCATTATTTCAGCCATATAGCGACGAGTCATAGTTAATATATTCACAATTTAGTTATTTATGTAAAGTTATATTTAAAAACAATTTATGAAACATATTTGAGTATAACAATATCATGTATACAGATCATGAGTTTAAAGAATAGGAGTTACAACACCCCTAGTTTACCATTTCTTTGTGAGTGTGAGTGTCCACCCTACACTCAATCACAGCGTGTACACTTTGGGGTGTCTCCGTAGACAAGTGGCTGTTACACCTCTGTTCACTCAACAGTGGCGTGGGTACCCGGTAGGATGATGCAAACTGTTAGCACGTCAGTCCTTGATTACCATTTCTTTGTGAATGTGAGTGTCCACTCCACACTCAATCTCTGCTTGTACACTATGTGGTGTCTCTTTGTGAAGACTCTGTTCGAGATGAGCCTTTGTTCACCCAACAGTGGCGTGGGTACCCGGTAGGATAATGTAAACTTTAAGCACGTCAGAGGCAGCTTCGATTGTATACTCCCCAGGGAGTTGAGAATTTAAATGATTAGAATGGAGTGGGTTAGGGCATCATAGGCAATAACATTTAAACTACTTAACGAAACAACACGCTTGAAAATTGGATTTGACCCAAACATTACAAACATTATCAAAACGTTTCTATAGTGGTTAAAGCGCTCGCTCGTCACGCCGAAGACCCGGGTTCGATTTCCGACATGGGTATAATGTGTGAAGCCCATTTCTGGTGTCCCCCGCCGTGATATTTCTTGAATATTGCTAAAAGCGGCGTAAAATCAAACTCACTCACTCACTCAAAACGTTTCTAGGCTGAAAGATGTCACCGAAACACTGCAAACTTAAGGTCAAAATTATGATTCCCGTATATTATATATAAACGTCGAATAACCATTCCTTGTTTGGTTCATTTGGCCCCTGCCAAACATAGTGTGTACTTTCTTTTGCCCTGCCGTTTAGTTGTATCAGAGACCATATAATAGATTATTATTATATTATCTATTATATGGTCTCTGGTTGTATGTTTGTGTTTTCCGCCATTGTCATGCCGCCCTCTAAAACCATTCTTTAACTCAATCATTGCTGTTCAATACCCGGCATCATTGCATGGGAGGCTCTCACAGTCAGGTTCTTTTACCACTGTTTTATTCATGCACATTTCCGAATGGATGATATGGGGGAACTAAAAATGAGTGAGAGAGTGAGTGAGTATGGTTTAACGTCGCTTTTAGCAATAATCAAGCAGTATCACGGCGGGGGACACACCAGAAATGGGCTTCATACATTGTACCCATATCGGGGATCGAAACAGGTCTTCGGCATGATTAGCGAACGCTTTAGCTACTAGGCTACCCGACCGCCCCATCTTCTATGCGATCTGGTTAATTGAATATTATAAATAGTTAAAGCCCCAAAGTTTTATAGCTCACCTGAATTATTGGCTATCATCTTCAAGCTAAGATGTTGTTGGTATAGCTGACAATGACTGAATGGTTTAGCGATATTTAGGGCTAATACCTGTCCAACGGTAACTACATGTTGGCATTTCAACACATTGCATATAAAATAACACACCCACGCATTTATGAAAATCTAAACAGTGAGCGAAGATACTACATTCAGCAAACAACCAAACTGGCTTTTTCAATATAGCTGCCTGGTGAAGGTGGTAATATCAGATTACATTTCTTGGTTGGTTGGTTGGTTTGTTGTTTAACGCCGCACTCAGCTGTATTCCAGCTATATGACGGCGGTCTGTAAATAGTAATCGAGTCTGGACCAGACAATCCAGTGATTGATATCATGAGCATCGATCCACGCAAATGGGATCGATGACATGTATCAACCAAGTCAGCGATCCTGACCACCCGATCCCGTTCGTCGCCTTTTACGACAAGCATAGTCACCTTTTACGGCAAGCATGGGTTGCTGAAGACCTATTCTACCCCGGAATCTTCACGGGTCAGATTACAATTCTGAGTACAGGGGTGAATGATATTGGTAAGGCCATATATCCACTGTGTCGTTATGAGAAGGGTGTTGAGTTGGCCACTCTACTTGTTTAATAGTGACATGAATATCAAGTGTCTTAAGTGACATTTAGAAGTGGGTATGATGAACAAGGGAGATAATTCTATGGATATGCAACTTCTTTATTACAATGAATGCAACGTTTCGGTGAGGATATTGAATCCTTTATCAAGCAATCACTTCACTTGCTTACTAATGGTTAGTATCTACACCGAAAGGTTGGACGACATATCAAAATACTGAGACTAATAACATAGTTTATTGCGCATCCACATAGTTACTGGATATCAGTTTTCACAATGGCACCAACAGGCCGAGTAATGGCCACTCTAGCCTTGCTCCAAGGCTGTACTGAAAGACAAGTCCATAGATGTGTGGTGATTCTATCCTTATAATGGGCAAGTCTAGATATGTGGATAGTAAGGACGCCTGTCTCTTATAGGGACCACTTATTCTTATCATTTATATAATATAGAAATTATGATTTAAACTAATAATTCTTGCCGAGGAGACTGCACAGGGTATTTTCACTATGACTGTACTGGGTATTTTCACTATGACTGTACTGGGTATTTTCACTATGACTGTACTGGGTATTTTCACTATGACTGTACTGGGTATTTACAATATAACTGTACAGGGTATTTTCACTATGACTGTACTGGATATTTTCACTATGACTGTACTGGCTATTTAGCTTATATATTTAGCTTATAGCTTATAGCTGGAATATTGCTGAGTGCAGCATTAAACAACAAATAAACAAATAAATCGTATCAATCAACCATCCAGACAGGCTTTGATCAACTCCATCAACTCCATCACATCGTCTGACACCTCCAATTATACAAGGCACAGATTAGAGGTGTTATAACGCATATTCAAATACGTTTATGTTTGTGTAAATGTGTAAACTGGCGATGAACACTGATTTCTATAAACGCCACTTCTCTTAAGTCCATACTTTTATTATATATATAAAACACTTGTGATAAACACAACTTTTCAAATCAGTCTGTCTGCACCAAAACAATACAAAGACTGGATGATTTGTTTGTAAGTGTAAACCTGTTATTATTACTCTTATACAAGAACTGTTAGAAATACTCCTTCAAGGAAAATTGCCAGAACAATTTTTCTTACAAAGTGATCACATGAGTATTTGAGTGACAATTTAAGGGAAGAGTTACCTCTCTTCCCACACTGACATATTCCTCAAGAGAAAGGAAATAATTACCAAACACATTGGTTTAAACATATTTATTTCGTTATTCATGACTGGATCGGCAACAAGCTGTCCTTATATTATTTAACGCCTTTTGTCAGTAATATTCAATCAATATCACAGCGGATAACTCCAGGAATGGGCATCACACTTTGGACTCATTTGTGGGGGTGGGGTGGGGTGGGGTTTGGGGGCTGTGGTTCTGGAGAAGGTGTGTTGATGTACATTCAAGGTTTATCTAGAATGTGTGAGGTTATCACTGTGATCCGGGGTAAAAGTGTTTGAAGTGTAGCATCACACATTCGGGACGATACACAAGGTGTGAGGTTGGGACTGTAATTGTGGGAGTAAAGAATTTGGATGAAGTGTATGATTTATATACAAAGATTGTGGGTGAGGACTGTGATATACCTCAAGGATGAAGTCTATACCTCCTATGTTCAGGCCCCGTGAAGATTCCGGGGTAGAATACGTCTTCAGAAACCCATGCTTGCCGTAAAAGGTGACTATGCTTGTCGTAAAAGCGAATAACGGGATCGGGTGGTCAGGATCGCTGACTTGGTTGATGCATGTCATCGATTCCAATTGCGTGGATCGATGCTCATGATATGAATCACTGGATTGTCTGGTCCAGACTCGATTATTTACAGACCGCCGTCATATAGCTGGAATATTGCTGAGTGCGGCGTTAAACAACAAACCAACCAACCAACCTATGTTAAGGTTGATGGAGAATGTTAGGCTGGGACTGGGATTGGGGGTGGGGGCTAAGCGCCTGTGGGTGATGAAGCGGATACCTCTACATTACAGGGTTGATGGGGAATGCTAGGGTTGATGGAGAATGTTAGGGGTGGGTATTGTGATTTGAGGGTTGAGAGTATGGGTGTGATTACTGTATGTCTCAAACACTCAGTTGATCCAGAAGTGAGTATGTGAAGTGATCATAGATTGACTTGTTTTGCAACTGGTGCATGTCGTCGTATTCCAATTGCTTGGATCGATGCCCATGATATCAATCGCTGGATTGTCTGGTCTAGACACGGTTATTTACAGACTGTCGTCATATAGCTGGAATATTGCTAAGTGCAGCGTTAAACAACAAACAAGCAAACATTTATTATTTTTAAGTTAACAAAGAGTAAACTCTGTCATGATCTGTATTAAATGAGTACCAGTAAATCAATCAAAATGTTGTAAAATAATGCGAGTCATGTAATACCTTCCACAGTGGACCTCTGAAGATTCCGGGGTATAAAATGTCTTCAGCAACCCCTGCTTGCCGTAAAAGGTGACTCTGCTTGTCGTAAAAGGCGACTAACGGGATCGGGTGGTCAGGCCCGCTGACTTGGTTGAATCATGTCATCGATCCCAATTGCGTGGATCGATGCTCATGATATTAATCACTGGATTGTCTGGTCCAGACACGATTATTTACAGACCGCCGTCATATAGCTGGAATATTACTGAGTGCGGCGTTAAACAACAAAGCAACCAACCTTCCACAGTGATGATATTGCACATTACCCGTTATTATACAAAGACTGATCTAAACTAAGGAAGGAATACATCCATGTTTGATGATGGCAAAAGTGAAACAAACAAGAAATTGTTATTAAACGGTGATGTATTTGATATAAGTATCATAGTTGTGTTTTAGACCTGAAGTTTGCAATATTTCGGTGACTGTTTTCAAATATATACGCACCTTTCCTTTGGCTGCGTGTTTAGATATCACAGTTAGTCTGTCATACAGACCCTGAAACAAATATATCCAATACGGCCCATGCAAGTCTATATATACTGTTTGGCAAGTCTAGATTACTGCAGTATCTGAAAATGGAGAAAGTCTCTGGTCCCCTTTTTTACTAATTTGTATAATTTAATTATATATATATCTGTGAAATATGTTCATTTCAGAGACTAGTTGTTAGTTTAATGTCGCGGTATAACCCAAGTGTTTAATCTTGTGGCACGCAAGTTTAACGCAAGTGTGAAATGCAAATCTCATGGACGACTAGCATAGTTATAATAATTCAGTCACACAAACACGCTAAACAATCATTGTCAATTTCACCACAGGCGCAGTAAGTGCTGTCTGTCAAATCTGTCTGTCTGTTAACAAGATTCCATCAGCTACCCACATACCCCCAGTGACATGCCCTAATACTAGAAATACCAACTCAGGGGGAGACCGACCCTACACTAGGGCCGGACTGTCTGAATGCAATTAACATGATGAGATTGACAGCTATAGACAAGGCCCCCTCCAGACCAGCTGGGTGGGGTACATTTGTCAATGGCAGTTCCCCTCACAGTTTGCACGAGATGGAAAAGACAGCTGGGGGTGTTTATGCGTCCCCCAAATGTTGTTTGAGAATTGACCAGATTGTTTTTGTGTGTTTACAGTGACATTAATCACGCTTTGGAGTTTGACATGGACGTGTCTGAAATATCATTCAGAGTATGTTGGCGTATTCTGTTTATTGAATCAAGTTAATATCAGTTTGAGGGGAGTGACAAATATGAGTATAAGGATTAATTTTAATTTGAAACAAGTTATACACATCCCAAGATTCCAAAGCACTAATACAGAGTTAATGTTAAAGTGATTCATTGTAATAATACAGTATATACACCCGAATTGTGAATAAATTTAAAATTAAATGAAATTTAATTTGTCTTTCATTTTATCATATCTGTTCATGTTCTTTAGAAGGAGGAGTACATAATTCTATATATAAGTGAATATAATATTTATGTAAATGATATAAAATATACCCATGCTCATAGTAATAGTCACCCCCATACAAAGACGCATATATCGTTATACATTAGATTTTAATTCTAGTGTCTCGTAGGCCATACCATATTTGTTTGTGTGCGTGTTTCAATAGAAACGTACAAACAATCAAATGTAGAACCCAGACCTATGCTAAAGCATTTCTTCCGGATACGATTAACCGGTGGAACACTCTACCAAATGAAGTTACTAATGCTTGCTCATTAAAAGAATTCACATCCTTAAGTAATCGTTCTGATACAATTATTAATAATTGAGACTTAAAATACGGTCATAGATCATGCTAAAATTGTCCACTGTCGCCTTAGGCTCGGCTGCAGTGACTTAGACGATGATAAGTTTAGACGACATGTATCAGACATATCAGACTGCACTTGTGGATTTCACTTTGAAGATGCAATTCACTTTTTCTATACCTGTCAAAAATACGATAATATCAGAAACACTATGTATTTCTACACACATGAGTATGATTTAAAAACGATATTACAGGGCAGTAGTTTAGTCAGCAGTTCTACAAACATGACTATTTTTCAATCACTTCACGATTTCATTGTCAAAAGCAAAAGATTTGAGTAGCTTAATTTTTGCATGTAGTAATGGAAAACTGCATTATCTTATTTCACAGACACCACTTGTATTGGCTTCATGTATTTCATTTGTGCATTTAGTATGTTTATGTTTACCACTATCTTATGTATAACCAGCTGTTGTAAAGTTATTACCTAGCAAGGTTTGCTTGTTTACCGATCAAGATTTCTTTTGAAATATAAATATGTTTAAACCACACTATAGAAACATAGAAACACACACACACACTCTCTCTCTCTCTCTCTCTCTCTCTCTCTCTCTCTCTCTCTCTCTCTCTCTCTCTCTCTCTCTCTCTCTCTCTCTCTCTCTCTCTCTCTCTCTCTCTACGTAGTTCGAGTAGATATGTACAATGCCCATCCAGTATGACCTATGAGACACTAAAGTCTTTAAAATGCGCAAAACATATATAGATTAAAAGGAAACATTCTAAGTGACAAAAAAAGAAAAGAAAAGGAAAAAGTAACATCAGTATAGACACGCCTAAGCCACCCAGTCCCAAGTCTGCCTGTCCGTCCGTCCGTGTGTCTGTACTCCTACCTGAAAACAGGCATCCCATACTACCTTTTCACTTGCTTTAAACACATTTTTATTTCAAAAGAAATCAGTATCGGTAAACAAGCAAAACTTGCTAATCAAATGTAAATACCTCTCCAGGTAATAACTTAACAACAGCTGGTTATATATAAACATAAACGTACTAAATGCACAAATGAAATACATGAAGCAAATACATCCACTGCCATGTAATATCGTTTTTAAATCATATCCATGTGTGTAGATATACATAGAGTTTCTGATATTATAGTATTTTTGACAGGTATAGAAAAAGTTCATTGCATCTTCAAAGTGATATCCACAAGTGCAGTCTGGTATGTCTGATACATGTCGTCTAAACTTATCATCGTTTAAGTCACTGCCGCCGAGCCTAAGGCGACAGTGGACAAGTTGACATGATCTATGACCGTATTTTAAGTCTCAATTATTAATTATTGTATCAGAACGATTAATTAAGGATTTCAATTCTTCTAATAAGCGAGCATTAGTTCCTTCATCGGGTAGAGTGTTCCACGAGTTAATCGTATCCGGAAGAAATGCTTTAGCATAGGTCTGGGTTCTACATTTGATTGTTTGTATGTTAGTTGGTTGGTTGGTTGGTTGGTTTGTACTCGGCAATATTCCAGCTATATGACGGCGGTCTGTAAATAATCGAGTCTGGACCAGACAATCCAGTGATTAATATCATGAGCATCGATCCACGCAATTGGGATAGATGACATGCATCAACCAAGTCAGCGATCCTGACCACCCGATCCCGTTAGTCGCCTTTTACGACAAGCATAGTCGCCTTTTACGGCAAGCATGGGTTGCTGAAGACCTATTCTATCCCGGAATCTTTACGGGTATGTTTGTATGTTAGATCTATTTCTAAGGTTATAATTGCTATTATCAGAGACTTGACGAGTGATCGTTGAGATATGCAGGTGAAATAACAATGATTGCTTTTCTTAGTAACTGGACACCTTTCCATCAACTGCACAAAACTGTTGACCACATATATATTTCAAACTATTATTCACCCTCGTGTAAGTTTCTCAAACCAAAAACAAATACAGCACTGGGCATGATTTATTGCATATAGCGACGTTTCAATGTAATTCTCACGCCCTTTCATATACAGTGAAACCTCGTTTGTCCGGAAACGTGGCATCTGGATTAACGAGGTTGTGCTCACCAGACAGAACACATAAGGCAGTACTGTTGTAACCATCGATATTTTTTCATCCGCGGGATTTAGTCTTCACAAGAATGTATCTTTTTTATCCCCCCGGCATATAATGCGGGGGACATTGTCATCATCTTGTCCGTCCGTCCGTCCGTATTTCTTCTCGGCGCATAGCTTGAAAACCGTAAAAGATATTTCATCCAAAATTAGTACAGGGGCTGAAGTGGTGCATTTTGCTATTTTTGGGGCCGGGGGATTTGTCATCTTGTTTTAATCAGAATAAGTGAGCATCGCCAGAATTGTTTGATTCACATGTATGCAATAGTTTTCTAACAGTAATATCGGGTGGAGAATATATTAGAGAGCGAAACAAGCCGTGCATGAAAGGTAATTAGTCTTAAGTACCGAAGAATGAGAATATTTTGGGGTAAATAAAACAGCTTGATGTGAGGTTGATGTCGAATGGTTTATAAATAATTCTTTTCATCAACATAAACCTTCCAAATAAACATATTAAACGGGGCCGTTGCATTAACAAAATCCATTGTATTCCGAAGGAAGCTGGGCAAGTTATTTACTGTAAACCAGAGGTAGCCATTGGTGTCGAAAGCAAAGCTGTCAACCCATTTCATGTTCGTGTCATCCTTCGCCACCAGAGTCTGTGTTGTCATGGTTACGTCGTCAACAGACGCCGCCATGGCCATGTCTTTAGTGAAATCCCATTTGTAGACAGCATTCAAACCCAACGCTCCGTAAAACAAACTTTTACTTCCAGCCATCATGCCACCCGTCTGGGATACTTTGCTTCCTAGGTCTTTCACAGATGTGCCAATGTTGTCATTTTCTTGCGCAAGCACTGATGTGGGAACACGAAAAAGTTTCATTGATGCCAAGGAACAGTAGTAAAGATACCGGAAGTCGGGGGAAAGAGCAATGCCATCTATCGGTGTATGTGTCTCGAATTGCGCATGGTCATAATCGATTAAGGTAGCTGGGCCGCTCTCGGCTAACATGCTCCTGTGTGCAAACGTGTACGATTTGTCCCTTCTGAAATCATAAACGACAAGTCTGGTTGTTCCAGGATTCGTGATGTAAGCATAGGCAGGCTTTCCTGCAATTTTATGAACCACGATGTCGTTCAGGAACGTCCGCATCTTTGGAGCGACGGCTTCAGGAAAATGATGAACTCGAATAACCTTGTCCTTGTTTATATCGTAGATAACTAGCTTAGGAGGACACAAGTACTGCCCCGGGTCAGCGATACGCTGTAAGCCAGTGTCAATAATCCACATCCACCCAGTTAAAGGATCAATCTCAAAACTCTGAGAGTACTGGATAGCTGAACAGTCCCCCACAGTCTGCATGGCCCAGCTTGGGAAGGGTCTGAGGATTGCCTTCCCATCCTTTACCACGACTACATTGAGAGAAGACGGGACTCCTTTCCTCGAACGAGGAACTGTCACGTAAACACTTTCGTTGTAGACCTTTATGCCAGAGATGTGGTTATTTTCTATGATGAAACTTCCGTTTTGGATGAATTCCTGTTTGGCTGAACTGTTCGGCCATTCATAGTCTAAGGCATGCCATTGATACACTATGGAGGAATCCACAAATCTGTGTCCGAGAATGGCGATCAGGAGGATTGGAAATGCCGACATACTCGCAGTCGTAAGGTAGAGAGTCTGGGTTGGTCTCAGTCGTAAGCCATCTGCTGTGGGTTCATACCTTATCTATTAGTTGCGCAATGAAATAAACAATTTTCAGTACCATTGTCGAAATATTATCTTATATACTCACGAGCATGAGAACCAACACCGTGTTGTGTTGATTTCATATCTCAAGCTTAGAAGTCATCGTGACCTGTGAAGATCCGGGGTAGAATAGATCTTCAGCAAAAACGACTATGCTTGTCGTAAGAGGCGACTAACGGGATCGGGTGGTCAGGCTCGTTGACCTGGTTAATGCATGATATCGTATCCCAATTGCGTAGAACAATGATATAAGTCACTGGATTGTCTGGTCAAGGTTTGTTTGTTTATTTACAGACAGCCGTCATACACCTGGAATATTGTTGAGTGCGTCAAACAACAAACAAACAAACAAACAAACAAACAAATAAAAAATAAAAAATAAAAAACACGAGGTTACAAGTCCATACTTTAAACACACACACACCCCCCCCCCCCCCCCCCCCCTTCCGCATATACCTTTTGGCCTTTTGCCAGACACAGCATATGTTGGAGGTGAGAAGTTATGGATCACCGATTCTGTCATCTTATAGTGGGAAGAATGGTATGCATTGTAAGGATATATATACCAGTACCAGTCTAAAAATTAAACATTTGCCATAAATACGCGGAAAAAAAGGACATGAACATTAACTGCAGTTCACAAATACGAAATTACAGTCTTATGTGCTGGACCCAGTGATAATATAAGACAGTAAGTCTAAAAAAACATTTCTCATAAATATATGACAAAAAAGGATGTACACGAAAATTTACGACACATCACAAATACAAAATTACAATGTTCAGTGCTGGACCCAGTGATAATATAAAACAGTAAGTCTTAAAAACATTTCTCATAAATATATGACAAAAATTGATTTACACAAAAATTTACTGCACATCACAAATACAAAATTACAATGTTCAGCGCTGCACCCAGTGTGTGGCCCATCTATCTGAACCTGTCCATCAAATCCCAACATGTCTCCCCAGGCTCCGTACATCTTTCACCTATCATATTGGATTAGTCGTCTTCTAAACAGTACCTCAGACAGAACAAACACAATACACACATAAATCCCACAATCCCTTTCTCTAACATTGATAAAACTGGTACAATAGCAATAATCTTAAAAAGATTTCTGTAACCTCAGCCAACATGGGGCGGCCCCCTGGTAGTAAATGTTCGCTGAGATAATTAGCACGTGATTACTAGGTGCTATTCATTGAGGAATCCGTCACATATATTTTGTGGCGAGATTTGGCTGATGTGGACTGTCCAGGGTGGTGATCAGCGTGATTAAAATGACATCAGCGGAGATTGCGGTTGTCCCTGCATTCATCACCCTCTATCTCGCTGCACCCCCCGGCAGCCCCTCATTGGGGGGCATTATTGACGGGACCTTTGGGAAAGGGTGGCCATTAAATAATGATTGGGGGTTAAGGAGGGGCAGGTTTGAGTTGGACCCAGCAATGATAGGCTGTCACGGAGTGATAGAGTCCTGCACCATGACCGTGGACTATATTTATTTTAAGATTTTTTTTTTCTAGAAATGCATACAAAAGCAAGTCTAGCAAGCTCAAGCTAGCTAGCTCTATTCCACAAAGGGATTTTTTATTTATTTTTAGAGTCAAGGAGGATATTGTGTAATATAAGATTTCAGAGACTAAATGTTATACTAGGAGTGATATGGAAAGGACATTTGTGAAAACATGGATGTCTTTGATAGACATTTGGGTGAGGGAGTTGGTCTTGACGTTTTGAATATTATTTTAATTTTTCTGGTTGATGTTCGACTGGAGACGAAAAAGCGAGGCAGGTGTTTTACAGGTATAATGCTGAAAGACCACCGAGTGAGTGAGTGAAACCCATGTATACACGGATAATGCTGACAGACCAAGGGTCTCCGAGAGTGAGTGAGTGAGTGACTTTGGTGAAACCCATGAGTACAGGTATAGTGCTCGAAGACCACCGAGTGAGTGAGTGAGTGAGTGAAACCCAGGTATACATGGATAGTGCTGACAGACCAATGGCCTCCGAGAGTGAGTGAGTGAGTGAAATCCATGAGTACAGGTATAATGCTGAAAAACCACCGAGTGAGTGAGTGAGTGAAATCCATGAGTACAGGTATAATGCTGAAAGACCACCGAGTGAGTGAGTGAGTGAAACCCATGAGTACAGGTATAATGCTGAAAGACCACCGAGTGAGTGAGTGAGTGAAACCCATGAGTACAGGTATAATGCTGAAAGACCACCGAGTGAGTGAGTGAGTGAAACCCATGTATACATGGATAGTGCTGACAGACCAATGGCAGAAATCCATGGTCAGGGAGGATCACACAGGAAGCCTCATGTGAGTGAGTGAGGTGGGGTGGGTTCAAAGCCATTTTTAACAGTACTTCAGTTATATCACTGCGGGTGACAGTTTAATGTCAGTTCTAAGCCGACAATCACAGACACGGTGCTTACAAACCAATAATCAGAATAAGTGAGAATCTTGGATTCAAACCCAGTCAGTCCACATATGTTTTTGAATTTAATGATCTACAAATGTTTGGCTAACCATTAAGCTCAGGTACGTTGAAATAATAAATTGTTCAAATATATTGTAGATAATTTTCATGAAGTTGTTTAAAGGACCGGCCATTGTTATAGACCAAAAATATGTCTCTAGGGGAGGGTCATAGAAAGTAATACACATATTTGGGGAGATTCATGAAAAAATGGACATTTTGTTAACCATCCAAACCTGATGACAAGAATTAGGGGAGGGTCATTATTTTCAGTGCATTTGTGCATCAAAAACCTCTGACCCAACCATCGATAAATGACCGGTCCCTACGTTGGTTCGGTTCTTTTTGAAAAGATAAATGCTAATCCTGTTTTATGTGAAGGATGTTTTTTAAGACGAACATATAAATGTGTACGTTAGTTCTGAGAGGGCTTTGACGCCTTTATGAGGTATTTGCACTGGCCAGAGGTGAGGTGAGGTCAAATGGGATTTAACGCCGAGTAACCCACCTCGGACACAGTATACTGACCACTTGTTTTAGCTCCTTAATGTCAAGCAGCAAGCACGGAAATAACCATCTCTTAACGTCTTTTGGTGGGACGCGGCCGGTGATCGGGACACCGACCTCCCGCTCACCTTAGACGCTACATCTACTAGTTATAAATATGGTAGACTTTATTTGTTGTCACCTTGCCTTCCGCTCGGCATTAATGGGGTACAAAAGTACAGGCGGCTCCTGACATAAACTTATTTATTTCCATAAAGGGTAGGGACTGGCAAACAAGCACATTTTGCTTATCTGAATGCCTCTCCCAAACATGATACACATACAAATTACAATGTATTGAAAGTGACATGAGAAATAGCATACATTGTATAATTGACATTAAAGATAAGTATTGTTCTGTAAGTTTTTAATTACTGGATTATCTTTCGTAACTACAGCTACGTTATTATTTACATCCAGTACAACAACATCGCAGTATATTAGGACGAAGGCCCGAAGTGATGCAGATCGCAGACGTTTATCACTTTGGTGCTGACAAACTAGGACTGACTTAGTGAGTGAGTTGGGTTTAACTCCGCTTTGAACAGTATTCCAGTATTATCACGGTTCGGGATTCGAACCCACGATCATAGGTTTCTGGCGTGCCCACGGGACGC
Organism: Haliotis cracherodii; assembly: GCF_022045235.1. Lineage (NCBI taxonomy): Eukaryota > Metazoa > Mollusca > Gastropoda > Lepetellida > Haliotidae > Haliotis > Haliotis cracherodii. The sequence goes on from NW_027266343.1 coordinate 38,799,661, forward strand.
AAATCTGCACAGCGAATTTCGACAATCTTAGAAATGAAATCAGGACGGTTCTGGGATCGAACCCAGGTTCGAGCCTAATCGATGCTTCGTATATGAGTGAACAGAAACATGCACTCCTGTCTCATATCGCCTAGTGAACACTAGTTCAGTTACATCATGGTGCATCACGGTGTGATGTGGGATGAAGGCCCGAAGTGATGCAGGTCGTAGAAGTTTATCATTTTGGTGAAACCCATAAGTAGTGTGCTGACAAACTAGGAGTGAGTGAGTGAGTGAGTGAGTGAGTTGGGTTTAACTCCGCTTTGAACAGTATTCCAGTTTTATCACGGTTCGGGATTCGAACCCACGATCATAGGTTTCTGGCGTGCCCACAGGACGCAACTCTGCACAGCGAATTTCAACAATCTAAGAAATGAAATCAGGATGGTTCTGGGATCGAAGGCCCGAAGTGATGCAGGTCGTAAACGTTTATATCTTGGTGAAACCCACGAGCACATGTATGGTTCTGACAAACTAGGAGTGAGTGTATTAGTGAGTTGGGTTTAACCCCGCTTTGAACAGTATTTCAGTTATATCACGGCCTATCAGCTTGATGTGGGAGGAAAGCCGGAAGTGATGCAGGTTTGAGACGTTTAATACATTGGTGAAACCCACGAGCACGGGTATGGTGCTGACAAACCTAGAAACATAACCAGAATTCGAACCCACGACCATACGTTTCTGGTGTGCCCAGGGGATCTGTCTGCTTGAGAGCAGGTGGGGATTAACACAATCTCATTAAAAATCAGATCTTAGTTCTCGTTAGCGCTTAACAAGGCAGTGGCGAGGACTAAGATCTAATTTTAATGAGATTGGGATCAACAGATCCTGAAACACAGTAGGCGAGCCCCCCCTTGAAAATCACATATGTACTCAAATGACATGAACAAAAAAATATATCCCATGTGATGAGAGGAATGAACACCATGTTTCTTCATTGACAGTAAAATCGTTTCCAAATATTGAGAAACTAAAATACTTTCAACAATGATAAAATCAAGCCCTGAACTAGCATACACCAAGGTGTCAGGCTCAAAATTATTACTTGTTGGGGGTAAATTGTCAAGTACTTGTTAACTTGACCATCTGTAGATGAGATTAACATGGCTGTGTCAGTGATGCCCTGCCAGGGTGCTGCAGTTGCACTGATGTTTAGTCTGCAGGATGACACTACCGATCAGGCGATGTGCTACATTCCTGCATACTACTCACAAACTCATCATCTGTATTTAATGACCTGTAAACTCCCCGTGGTCCATTTTGTCATTCAGTCACTGAATAATTAGAAATAACTTTATCAGGAGTTGGATGACTGAAAATTCCAATTCTAATTTGTCATTGAAATTTTCTCTATTGTTGTTGTTTTAAGTATTAGGCCGTGTTGTTGTTTTAGGTATTAGGCCGTGATAAAGTCATAAAGGACGCGTCATGTATTTTTCTGGATGTTACAGACAAGATATGTTTTGTACACAATTTCAAAATAGGCCATTTATTTCTCTGAAAGGTGGAGCTGTTCGATTTTGTATACATTTTTGTAAGGGCAACCACCATTTTTAGGGACAACGTCTGAGGACAAATAATGTTTTTCCGACTTTATTCTAGAATTGATGTGTTTTTGTAAATAGATCCAGTTCATTGTCCCCCTGCACATAAAATGGTCAGTCAGTAATCATATTTTCAAACATTTATTTGTAATACGCGGAATGCATTCGGGAACATGTATGTACGTTAATTTGAGGTAGAATTTTCACCAAAACCTAAAAACTGGGCCCCTTTCCACGAAGCGATCTTAGTGCTACGTTGGTCGTAACTCCCATACTTTATCATAGGCTTACGACCAACGTAGCACTAAGATCGCTTTGTGCAAGAGGACCCTGGTGCGTTGGGTGTTTTGGGCAGCACCTGCCCACAGAACACACACCACTCAACTTACAGCCTTGGACACTCGATACAACAGGAACCACGTACCTCGCTGTGAAATAGATGAATGAGAGTATCTTGCACAACTTGACCTGTACGGAAAGTGACACAAAAACTCAAAATCCTCTCACAAACGTGTTATCACCTCCAGTGCGGCTTTATTCGGATGGCACTCTCGAAAAAGCAACTGCTAAATGGGGTCAGATGTAACAATGCCTAGTTGAACACAAGGACAGTGAAGTGTCAAAAGAAATTTATGCGTCCCCTGGCAATTAGCAGTGGCCAGCAATGGGGAACCACACCTGTCCATTATGGAGGGGTTGGGGGTGGTGCTATTAACGAGGACCCCTGCAGGCATCACTAATCATGCTTGGATAGCTTCAGGAAGTTCATGACTATCTGGACAAATTTTATTCGGATTGATGCATTTTATGATTTTGATTTTTCTTTGTAGCTTGGATATGTTCTTGTCTATGCTGCTGTGTTAACTGACTTCACACACAACTCATTTAGTGTTCATATTTGTATGCTGAGGTGGCCAGCTGACCGGAATGGTTTCGTACATGGTTTAATCAACTAATATTTTATGGTTCTGATATATTCAGCAGTGCATAAGTAATAACTCCTTTGTCCAACTTTATTGATTCTGATTGGAGAATGAATACTCAAGTTTGAACGTGGTCTGATTGGGAGAATGAATGCTCAAGTTTGATTGTTACAATTCTTTCGTGGTCGTGGCTTCAAAGAGTGTTGAGATTAATTCAGAGACGATAAAGTTTAAGCAGGGACTCTGCTTCCTGGTCCGTTGCCCCTTGACAATCTTGGTCTGGTCCTTTTATCCGTGCCACCACTAGACCACTAGGCATACATGGAGAATGTCACCAGTCTTTTGATGTCAACAAAAGTCGATATATTTGATATCAAATGACATAAGAGTAAGATTATCAAATGACATGAGAGTAAGATACCATTTTTCATCCAAACTCGTTGATAGAATCTTGAGTGGAAAAAGCACAGCTTCCCAGCTTCTGTGACAGAGATTAGTGATGTCATTTGAGTGTGACGTCGTGGTAACAATGGTGTCACAATGGTCTGAAAGCATTGTCATGTAGTTTCATTGTAGCAATATCTCCCGTGGAAGCTAAATAGTTTGAATCAGTATAGTACCTCTGTAGTATTTCCACAAGAATCTTTACACAATCTACATTAATCCTGGTGGGTTCTAATCGGGTTTATGCAGTGAGTGAGTGAGTATAGGTTAACGCTGCTTTGAGGACTATTCCAGCAATATCACGGCGGGGGACATTTAAAAAAATAACTTTAAGATGATTAAAATTTTTTTTATTTTCGACCTACCAACCAAATTTTTCATTATCAAAATCCATAAACCTCAAAACCAGAAAGTGTCTGTCCTAACTGCCTTAAAATATGGTTCACATTTCTTCAACCAGCGTGTGCTTCTCTCAGCGAGTTGTTCCATGTCACAAACACAGACCGAGTAACATGTGATATATGCTATGCTGAAACACTAGGATAATCCACAAATGTTGGTCCTGGGATCCACTGAGATACTTTGTTAACAAAGCATGCATGTACAGCAAACATGGCTAGCCAATATAAAGGCTGCAGTATCCATAGCATGACCTCCTCAATCTATGCTTTGACATCCTAATCCAAAGAATGGCCAGACATATTGTCAGATCAGTGAACAGGTGTGACCCCTGATCTAGGGATGGACACAATGAGGCAAATCCAACTTGTCCACTGGAGTGTTGAACACAAACTAGATTATAGCAGTCAACATGTAGATCCTGTGCCTAGTCGCAGGACAGGTGGGCTTGTATTGATGTTAAACCCTGCTCCGATTGCTGAGGAAGCTAGCATGAAGTGGGGCATCTCCATCAGACAACAGAACAAAATACCAACAAATATGTATTTATATATATATCTTTATTTTAATTCCATGTCACGAGTGACATCAACATTGTTGTCTGTGACCACTCACAGAATGACAGAATATTAAAACACTATTTAGATTATTTAGCACTTAAAGCACACAGAAAACACAATCAAGTTGCTGAGCAACCATTTAGCATTTACAATCTAACATTGCAGTAGGAAACATAAAATCCAACACACTATCAACTCTAAAACTGAGTTTTCATTGCTCGGAAACCTAATCGGGAGTTAAGTTAAAATTAAAGCTGTTTGAAACTTCCTACGAATATTTTGGCAATAGGAGTGACAAAAACTAAACTTCAATAACAAGCAAATAAAAGATGACAGCTAAAATTGTACAAGTTTGAAAGAATATTATAAAATAAATAATGAACATGGTAACCCAAATAGTACAGAGGTAAGTCAAGGCTGATTTCTGTATTATTGAGGGAGTACCTATATAAACCACACACAATACTCCTGCCCTTGAGTGCAGAGTTAAGTATTGAGTGTTATTTAAATGTTCCCAGTAGCGTCCGCAGGCAGTAAAATATTTGAAATATGATACACTTCACAGTAATGATAATAGTATTGAGCACTTGGTGGTTAACATACCATTCTGTCATGATTATAATAATATTTGTCATACACTTATCGTCTGTACAACTTGCCGTGCATCTTTACATGACCGTGCAGATTTACATAATATGTGCAGAGCACAACTATACAATTATTGGCAATCACATCGTATTCACTCAAGAATCCTATATTCCCATGCTGCATCCACTTCAGCTTGGCTGATCGGCTTCATTTACCAGCTACAGTTCACAAACACATCACATCACAATAGTTTCCGGGGGGTACCCAAATATTTAGCACTTTCTGCTCATTTTTTGCACTAAGTTTTTTTACATTATAAGTTATTTACAAATCTGATAGAGGGAAGAATGGAAAGGAAGAGGGAAGAAAAGAGGTAAGAAAGTTGTTGAGAATGGTTGTTGTAGCACTACATGGAACTCTCATAGTCCACTGGTGACTGGACAAGGGACATTGCTTTCCTGGACCGAGGGGTCAGCACTTGTTTCTACAACAAAAGATAACAGAATTATATGAAATGCTTTAGAAACATACATGTACAAAAAGCCATTACCGTAAGTAATTCCCATGCTTTAAGCTTTAGCCACTGGTCTCGTAGTCTAGTTTTGTCTAGTAAGCTCAGCTAATAATAATCCACATCACAATTATAAAAAAAATGCTGAAAGACATTATTGGACATATAGACTCTCCAATATTTCTTTAACAAGAGTTTGGTGTTTAGCGCCGCACTCAGCAATATTCCAGCTATATGTCGGCGGTCTGTAAATAATCAAGTCTTGACCATACAATCCAGTGATTGGCATCATGCGCACTGATCTACGGAATTGGGATAACAATGATATGCTTCATAAGTCAGTGAGCCTGACTTCCCGATCCCGTTGGTCGTTTAATATATACAAAGCATAGATTACTGAAGACAAATTAACCCAGATCTTAACGTGAAAAATGAGATATTAGTAATAGCCTTCAAAGCAATCTGCTTGGTATAACTTGTCAGATTATGAACTATTAAAGAAGCGATTAATGAAAATGAATGATTTTGAAATTTGATGAAACTGAACATACCTGCACAGATTTGGATGCCTTGCACACAGATTGAGTGATGGGGGAAACCATGGCAATGGGTTTGTTTCTGTCGGGTGTAAAGTACAGTGTTTTCCTGACGTTCATGTTGACGTTCATGTAGTTGATCTCATTCTCGGCAGATGGATGTTTCTGGGAACTGATATTTTCCAGGTTGTCTTTCTTGAAGGGAACATTCCTGTCCATGTCTTCGTTACTGCGTCGTTTCCGTATGTTGGACTTGTGTGGTTTGTGATCCCTCATGTCCACAATATGGACGGCCGGGCTGGAGGGCTGTGAGTGAAGCATGGAGTCAGTCACGATGTCAAGACAGAAGTCATGGCAACAAACAAAATATTCAACCCAACTATCAGAGCCACAAATCACAAATGTACAATGTCCATGTTACAGTAGGCGAGTTGAAAATTGATCCGACAAACTTGTCAAGACCCAGAGAGCGTGAGCCTGGAGAGCTAAGTCAGTGTTTTGATCCCCGGCTGCGTCATATCAAAAGATTTTAAAATATGTTATTTGTTGTTACCCTGCCTGGTGCTTGGCATTGAGGGGATAAGAAAGGGATTGGTCGGCTGAGAGTCAGTATTATGTGTCTGCATAGGGTATCCATGTTAAACTGCTGTATGCTATCTGAGTAAACTATGACAATAAAAACGGAATTAGTCCTGACGAGTACAAAAAGCCACACACACATACATGCACATTGCCATTTTAGTGCAATAATCCTGAATGTGACGTTCACTTCATTTCACCTCGTCTGTGTAGACAATGCTACTTGCCACAGCATGTCTAAGCATCAGTTTCAGACTTGTTACGGTCACGGTTTCAGTAATGCTTTGTTAATGTTTAACATACATATCAGTGTCAGTGTAGCCTGATCAGTGTAGACAGTGCTACTTACCACTTTAGCCTTGGGTTCCTTGTTGTTGTTGGGTGTAGGCGGGGAGTTGCCGCACTTGATAATCGTCACTTTGTCATCATCCACTTCCTCGATGAGGATTGGTTTGGTCAACCCCCAGTTGAGGTTCTCGGTCAGTTGGGCGGGATCGTTCGAGCCGCGGCGCTTGTGTTTGTGGAGAACTGGGAAGTGTTTCTGAGGAGAGAAAAAATACATTGCAATAAATGACTTCACAGATGGCCAAATTCAGTGGAAATTAAATTCATAATTTTGGGAATTTTCAGCAAGATGCTTTACTTGTCCTCTGATACAGTTAAACTAAAGCCACTGGTCTATTGTTACATCAGTTACCTGATGAACTTACCTTGAGTGATTCCCCAAATGTTCGACTTCGTGTGTGTTTGTTTTTCGGTTGTGTGTTACCACTGGCACGGTTGAACTGGAAACAAGAGAAGAATTGAATGAACAGATGATCAAAAATCTTAGTGACACATAGTGTAGAAAAATCATTTCTCACTGACAAAACATCTCATAAAATCTTGTAGACAGAGACAAAGGTCACTTGAGAAGCACTTGCAGAAAATCTGACAACTACGACCGAGAAATGACAAATGTGTCAACCTACCTGCTTCAGGAGTTTCTTCTTCTTTGCTGACTCTGGCATGGCCTGGACGTGGGCGTAAAGCTTGGCCAGAGCCACCTGGGTGTCATTGGCGGTGTCCGCCTGCTGGCAAACAGGTCGGTCAATGTAGCACACCAGTGTGTTCAGGGCAGGGCCGCTTCCCCATTTCTACAAGATCAAACAGCCTTTGAGCATAACAGCACAACCAAGGTAGCAGGGTGAAGGTCAGGACTATGAAATTTCCTTGTATGTTCTCTAAAACCTCACTTTATGGTATGATGTGTGTTTGTTGTTTATATTCAAGCTATATGGTGGTTGACAATCAAGGCTGGAACAGACTATCCAGAGATTGATATTGTGAGCAACAATCCCTGCCTACGGGGTATGAGTGAGTGAGTGAGTATTGTTTTACGCCGCTTTTAGCAATATTCCAGCAATATCACGGCGGGGGACACCAGAAATGGGCTTCACACATTGCACCCATGTCGGGAATGGAACCCGGGTCTTCGGCGTGACGAGCGAATCTTTGACCACAAGGCTACCCGACCGCCCCATTGGGGTATGAAGACACACCAACCATAAAGTCACCGAGACTAAACCACCCGATCCATGTGATCCATATTACGACCAGAATAGAATAAGATAGAATGGGACAGATTCCAGAAACCCCGTGAGGGTCATGTGATGTTAAAAGATACAGAAGTCATGTCCTTCTCACCTTGGGTCTGGTGATGTTGTTGTTCTTCTCGGAGGAGTCAGGCCTATTACTGTTGTAACTTGGGTCTTCCATTTCACGCCAAAAGTTGGACACATCCACTGCCAACTCCCGAGGGATCTGTGACAGACAGTACAGTTACAACCAACATTGTAAAGGAAGCATGCATGGCTAGGAATAACAAATCTTTACACAATGTGGCAGTGATACAAAATTAATCCAATGATGAATGGTCTGAATGAATTAAAACAAAACTTGTAATCAGTCTCACCTTGAAGAGTGTTTGGGCATTGTCCACCAAGAAGCTGACCGCCTTGGCTGAACTCATGGATGCTGTATGGAGCTCTGCAGGAGTCAACTGAGGACAAGAGAGGAACCAAATATTACCATCAAAACCAAGATTTCAATTGATCAGATATTATTCATCTTGTTTTTGTTACTATAAAAAATACCCTGTGAAGAAGATACAGGTTCAAATTTGTCTTTACTATCCGTGATGCTTGTCGTAAGTCGCGACTAATGGGGTTGGGTGGTCAGGCTTGCTGACTTGGTTGATGCATGTCATCATATCCCAGTTGCACAGATCAATGCTCATAATGCCAATCACTGGATTGTCCGGTCCCTATTATTTATAGACCACCGTCACATAGGTAGAATATTGCTGAGTGTGGCGTTAAATAACAAACAAAACAAAAAACTATTTTAAATGACCATTACAATAAAATAAAAACATCTAATATGTAATCTTTTACATTTTTTAAACAATGAAATATTCACCTTTCTTGAACAGAACAGATGAGGTGTGAAGATCGTTCCTAGGGCCTGTGACGTCATCCTGTTCTCTGAGACCTTGGCGACTTTGTACAGAAGGTCAAGGACACATTCCAGGAGGAGAGCATTCTCTCGGGGCAGAAGATGGAACAGCAGCTGTAGAGCCTTGAGCTGTTTGTCCTTGACCCTGGCTCGGTCACTCTCGGCCACATCTCGACCCATGTCTACAATGAAATCAGCATATCATTAATAACAAGACACCTGAATAAATACTGGGGATTGTACGTCCGCTAGTGTGGTAGCATGCATGCAATTTCAATTTCAAAGTCTAGTATAGGGAGTGTTGAAATCCAATTAAAATAATAAACTGATTTGCAATTTCTATCAACATGATCAATAACATCTGGATAAATAAATTTTCAAACAAAACTTTTATACATTGAAAATATTTCAGTAGTCACTGTCAAGGTAGAAAGAACAAGTTTGAACAAGATAGTTCTGTACTGAGAGCTTTCAGATATTTTCGCAAGTACAAACAAAGCCTTGATCATGTTGATACCCATCACTCTCATCAACTCACCAAATATTTGCCGGTGTGCCTCTGCATGTTTCTCTGTGAGGAGCTGTTCTGGGAGCTCGGCAAGGTAGTGTTTGAGGACTGCAGCAACGTCATGAGCGGTGAAGGTGCCATCATCCAGACATAGGTTGTTGTGGCCCTGTTCAAGCAGTTCTTTCAGGATGCGCTGGCGGCAGATGTTGCCGTTCTTACGGAACAGGCCTTCCTTGGCAATATCTGCAAGGACATTTCAATTAGTTTCAGGTTTCCAATTACAACAACTGGAGGTCAGTGACTTATGGCAAATCAATCTGAACACAGATGGTGTGGATTAAACTTCAGGTTTCAAAATGATTGTTCCTTTCTGGAACAAATTGATAAACCCTGTATCACAAAAGCAAATACAAAATCCCCCTGGACCAATTAGACCAAAGTTCAGTTCATGTCGTTTCCAGCTTTTAACAATCTGCAATTCGACCATTTTGTCTTTTCAAATCTTATTTTCTATTCAAGTTTAATAGAAAGGAACTGAGATCATTCAGGTCATTTGTAGTTCCTTTTCTTGAGAACCTTCCACTCCACTCTAAATGAAAGTGGTCAAGTGGACCCCCTGCCTTTGATCTCTTCACTTCAAATACCGATATTAAACGTGCAATTCAGGCTTGCACTTGTGTTTTCTGTAGTCTAGACCAACTCCTTGCTGGCCAGGACTAGCCATTCATCAATATTATGACAATCAAGATTGCATACAATACAAGGTCAGTCGCATGCTGGGCATTTCATTCCTTGAATACTCTTCTGTGTCCAAGTGGTCCAAGTCTGATACTTGACCACTCCAATGGATTATCCAGCACCTTTTCTTGCCCCAAAACAAGCCTCTATATCAAAGGAGGACATCAAAGAAACCTCCATTCACGGATGACTAGTCGCAATTTGAGCCTTTTCTCCATCACAGTTCTATCAGATCAACATTGACATTACATCAGTGTGTCTACCCAGCACTGGTCCTTGACAAGTCCTAGTAAGTGGCAGTGACTGCTGATGACATCACGGGTACAGGGGAGTTTGACCACCAGCATCACTGGACAATCGGAGTGATGGTGGTCAAGGGGTTACATCACTGAGAAAACTGTCCAGTTGCATCATTGTTTTCTCAGTGTCCGACTGTTTGTCTCCCGGTTGAAAGACACACCTCCACTTGGACCATTGTCTTGTGGTCATTGTGGAGGATGTTGAAGGTCAGGGGGTCACACATTGAAATGGACAGTCCAGATATGTTAGTATTGAATCTCTCCAACCATCTGTCTTGTCTCCGCCTGGGTCATTTCAAGACTTAACATGTCAGTTTTATCAGGCAACTGTTGAACATCTCCTGGATTGGTATGGATCCCTAACAAATACCACCTGCCATGGGTAACCTGTGCACAAACTCATCACACGGACTACAGAAGAAACTTACTCTCAGGTCTTCCGAGGAACTCAATCAACTGGTACACATGAGCCACATTCTCCTCGCTGACTGGAGATCCAAAAAGACTCTTTCCTGGAATAAAGAATACAATTTTTACAATCTCAAAGAAATAAATGTGTAAAAATGTTCGTCCATATTAATCTAACTAAAAAAATCATTCTCGAATTGGAAGCCCATTAATGTGTGAGTGATTGAGTGAGTATGATTTTATGCCGCTTTTAGCAAATTTTCAGCAATATCACAGCGGGGGACACCAGAAATGGGCTTCACACGTTGTACCCATGTCGGGAATCAAACCTGGGTCTTCGGCGGAATGCATTGGAAACAATGGATAAAGTTGCAATGAAAATGACTAGTTTTTGTAGTTGGTTCACTGAACTGAAAAAAAATATTAATTAAAAAAAATGTTAAAATTTATTGATTACTTGATGTTTTTTTTATTGATGATTATTCAAGGAACAAAGGCCACAACCTAAGGAGACACCATTTTCACTCCCTGACACTTATCGGTACAGAGGTCCATGACAAAAAGATGGCTGAATAAATAATCAGCTTAATCAACCATGGTAGTCAAGTTCAACAAACAATGTTTGTGAGAGAACCATAAATCGTGTAGGCTCTTACAGATAGTGTAAAGCAGGGTGAATAATTAACATGACAGAGTCAGTTCCTGTATGCTCAATGACGGCCATATGTGATCTTTGCGAATATTTAATCAAATCAATTTTTTTCAGTACGAAGGTCAGATGGTAATGAAAAACCCACAAAAGACCCCCAACTCATGCCCTTACTTAGACAAATAGTTTCTTTGATTATTAATGAAGACTTAATAGGTTTCATACTAAATCAATATTGGAAAGGTTTTGCTGTGAATAACCCATACCCTGGCAGCAATGAAGTACATGATATGACAATGTTTTAACAATCTGAACTATTTGCACAAGAGAAAAGATGGCCATAAAGTCAGTCATGGAAACAATTAATTTCTTGAAATCAAAATGTCCTCATGGAAGAGTTAAGAAAGATACTTTTCACACTAACGTGCCAAAACTGGAAAGCAGATCTTATTAATGAAGTGTGGAGGGTTTAGTTAGAGGGTAGATCCTTCAAAGACCTATTATCTACTGAGATCAAGGGCAGGTGACTACAGTGAGAACAAATATTAGAGCAAGGCTATTGTGAACACAGAACCCCTGATTACACGAGGAAGGGGAAGCAGAAAGAAGCTGCAATTAAACCCTGGAGGGGAGGGGTGGGAGAAATGGATGGTAGACTGAGTCAGATGATGGGTGGGAGGATGGCTTGGTGATGTGACATAACACAAGTAATGGACATAGGGTCATTAGGAAAGGTGACTGGATGAAGTTCTGTTGCAAGATGCAGAGGGTAGCAGTGGGATGGGGAGGGGGGTCAATGCTTGAGGGCAAGGCTGGGCCAGGGGGGTGGGGACGGGATTAGCAGGAGACAATGGTAGCCTTGCATGGAGGAAGTCATTAGGCAGATTGGGTGTGTGTAATTTTAGAGGACTGGGTTTTGGGTGGCAGGGTGGAGAGGAGAAGAATAGCCACAGCCCATGATGGAAGGCGCAGGGCAGAGGTGCAAGTTGGCCAAGTTCAAGCAGATTGAGTGACCACATCATTAGACTGACAGGGTGTAGAATTCTGTCATCAGGTGGAACAGGCCTTATGTGGTGATCATGAAACAAGGGCATGAAAAGGTTGAGTGAAAGGGGTTTCAGGTGCAGGCTTAGAGATGAGGTGCTACATCATTCAGTGAAATGTGGATTGCATTATTGTGTCTGACCCTCCATGGTACAAGAGATCTGTTACCATCTCAAACAAAATTCCTCTAATAAGAATCTATGCTGAAGAACCTTACACTCAAGTGTTACACTCCCCACAAGGGTATCATAACACAATTACAGACAATAAGATGACAATTAAAGAAACACTGTTCGGATTCTAACAAAGGGTGGATTTCTATGCAGAGATGGAGATGAGTCTTTGTTCTTCTACTGTTATTTGATCACTAGTAATGCCTTCAGTTCTACAGAATATTTCACAGAGTCTGCCTTAGAAGGAAGAGAAATTTATGGATGTCAACTACTTTATTACTAGGAACACAAAATTTCGGAGTATATACTTACTCCATCAGGTGAATGAGGACTACCATCATTGCATTTTCACATTTCACCAGAACATTTTAGTAGTCCCGGGCTAGCGAATGTTCGAATTTTGAAGACAGCACATTGGAAGATGGTATGCCTATACATTGGCCAAACTCTAAACCAGGAATATGAATAACTTCTTGTACATCTCAAATGCTGGTTAAGTTTTTTTCGACCAAAACCATGACCTTTTCCTATGTGCAAGGAGCATGCAATCAAAGCCATTCAGTTCTTGGGACAACCAGACCACTGGCCTTGCAATGACAGACCATCTGGCACTTGGTACCTAGGGGCCATGTAGATATGCTACGCATACACTGATACTGCACCACAGATCCTATCACAGACACAGGATAGTGTTGAGGATGAGGAAGCAGAACGTTGCCCCCAGGACATGGGCAGTGGGAGGGTGGGGGTAGATAGCAGCATATATCAAAGGATGGGGAGGAGGAAGCAGAGCGGTGCCCCCAGGATATGAGAAGATGCTAGGTCGGGGTAGATAGCAGCATATATCAAAGGAGGGACAACACTGAGCTCTAACACCTTATCAATTGACCATATCTCCCTCAAGGCTTCCTTCTTGCTCTTGGGCAACTACAGGCATAAAATTGATAAAGGCCTCCTAACAATGCATAATAGGACTAAATGTCCCTGTAAATCAAATGCAGGTTCATCTCCACATGGACAGGATGGTGAAGGAACCGGGGTGTAAAAGCCATTTGAGACTGACAGGACATCAAAGATGGCCGTTCTGGTTGATTGATCTGGCAGAGGTGCCTCTCCGCCTCAATGACCAAAACCGACTGGTGAATGGACCCTTGTGGTCATCTGAGTGGTCAGGCTAAAGATTAACAGTTTCTTTGCAAGGGAATCCTGGATGGTGGGAGTGGGGCACAGTTGCTAGGGTGTTTCCCATCTTCACTTGACACTATCAACACTGTGTTGACTGTAGAGATCCTTTAAAATGGAGGGTGTTTGCCAAGTTCATCAATACTATGCTAGGTCAAGGAAATTATATAATCCATGTTGACATTGCGAACTGCCAAAGACTTGCCAACAATGACTAAAAACATAAGCCCCTTAATCATATCAGGACCCTTCCTGAAGACACTGATGCTGCATACCAAGTTGTTGACCAGGAGAACTGATACACCAACAGCTACTTGTAACCTTTAAATTTATTCCCGAATTAAAACCAATCATCCATTCAAGTGGAAAGTGGGGAGGGATTAATGTCAAACCCCTACTGTCCTTTTCAAGCTTCCCCCACATCATTTTCCAGCTATGTCCATTTCTCAACATGACAGGCCATCAGTCATGTCAATGTGACAAGCAATAGACATCAGTTATAAATGATATGCACATTTCGAAGTGTACTAATATAAACATGATAAATGGGTAATGGTCACCTGAAGGGAAATTGACCACAAGGGGTAAAATGGACCTAATACTGCTCTAAGCTACAGCTGCCCACCATGATGCCATACACCTGTCTCACATTAAGGTCCTTGGTGATGAAAGCGAACATGTGATATTTGAAATATATGATGTAAATAACCAGTTACCTAACAGATGTTGGTTGAATGTGTTGCATGCATGGGATTGCAGATATCCCAAACAGTAACAGGTGTTATGGGCCGGGGTTTATAAGCTATATACTGGTTGTGAAAACATGCCTCCAGTTTATGGGACTGATGGCAGTTTCTGCCCGTAAATCCATCTGCCAGACATCAGTCTGGTGAGTGATACTGGGGATGATATGACCATGAGAGAGCAAAGACTTGCAGTTAATTTTGGGAGGAAATTGTATCGGAAACACATGCTATAGATCAGATTTGGATTCAACTGACCATGAACTGCAGCATTTACGAGATAACTCATCCAACATAAGGTTCTCATCAACATAAGGTTCAATGGACTTCATGAGTAATGCGGAGTGTACTTCAAAGGAATTTAACCTTAAACCTGTCTGAAAGCTGGATACTGGACAAACTAAGCGATAGTCTGGCAAGTGGAGTTTGAGAACAGGAAAGAAAACTGGACTACACAACTATAAGGGTTAATTAATGGCAAGGCTAATCCTTAAATACTCCAGACATTTGTTGGGGCTGCTGGGAGATATGAAGGTCATGGGACTCTAGTATCGTCCTTCTTTCTTTGAGAATGGTATGGAAGTGATTTGACAGTTCATATTGGAATCTGAAATTAAGCATTAGCCTCAATATTTTCTTTACCTTTTTTCTTGGAGAATGGAGTGGAACATCCCCTCTTTTTATCGGGCTTGTTATTGTCTGTGGTTTCACTGCTAAGATCTTCCAACTTGTGACCATCAAGGTCAAGGAGGAATGACAGATGCATCTTGCACATTGCAGACAGTTTCTCAGGGCGCACGCTGCGCAGTCGATTCAGGTTTTTCTCTGCCTCTGTCTGGCGACGCCTCACAGTTGACATCGTCAAAGACATGGCTGAAATAGACATCAGTTGTCAATAACATTTCACAAAAAAGGCGATGTTCCTTTGTTTCATGTCTTAATATTCCCACATTCAGGGGACATTATGACACTGACAATCACTACAATGTCCTCAACGGATTTCTAAAGCTAAAGACGCTATCCATAACCTATTTGTTTGCATTGGAGAAGAGGGTGTACTGTGCTGGTTTTGTTTGAGTGTTTAAAGAAGCATTATATCTAACAACCAGAGGCAAAAACAAATTCATGAGGGCCACCAGAACAAACAGTATTTCAATCAGCATGAATAAATCCACACGATCACCCATGGTCCTTTGCACTTTCATAAAATCCCAGACCTTAAGTCTACACCAATGATTCTCAAAAAAATTCTATTATTTCTTAATGGGCAGTACCTAGGGCACAGGCGCTTTGAAAAAGCCTAATCCCAAACTCAATGATTCTGAATTTAAGAGGCACATTCATTTTTAAAGATACAATGTTTTCTCGATTTCAAATAAAGGGAGAACAGTGACAAGGGCAATGATTGGCATTGATAGCAATAATGGCCCAAAAGGACAATACCCTACAGGAGACCACCGGCCCTTGCACTAGAATGGGACAGTGAATTTAAATAATCAGACTAGGGGCACCCCTTATCCAAACAGTCTCACTTGAGGGTCCAGTGTTTCCCACACTGGTCAGTTACCCAGATGACCACAGGCCAGCTTCTCCCACAGCTATGAGCATGATATTGATTTGAAACACTGGCATGGTTATGTAACCCCTTGTCTTACTTTGATGATTAACAGTAGCCTGCATCAGCATCTTATTATTCTTAAGCATCTTCCCTGAAGCTGTGGACTGGACTGACTGCTGGAGGGTCAGGCAGTCCAGGGCTATATACCAGATAGGTGTAGCAGTGTTTTGACACAGAGGATTAATGAATTATCAAAGGGGCTGCTGGCATAGATGATGTGTTCTTTACAATGATTGGTCGGAAAACAATACAAAAAGTAATGCTCTCACTTGTCCATTTTGACACAGTAGCATTCATTGTCTCAGGGAACTGGGTAATCCCCAAATTAGCTGAAACCTTACTGGATCTTGAGTATTGTGACTCCTTAGGGGTTGACCAAAGAGATAGGGATTAGATAGGGATTAGACAAAATAAACATTTCTTATGGGTTGCTTATTTCAATATGAATCATGGGACATCAAAGATAGGACTTTTTCATATCTATTCTCAAGGTAATTAATTTCATGAAAGCATTCAAAACATACAAACACCAAAACAATTAAACAAAATGATTATCCAAAGCATATTTGGCTATATTTAGTGAATGGAAATCAAGCAGAAATAACATCACATAACTTGGCCTGAGTCACATGTCTTTGAAAGAATAAGGGAAAAAAACCAAAAAAGACCATTAACAAAAGTTGCATGATACAGGAATATCAGCACATGAGGGCATTATAAGGAAGAATTTGAAATTACACATTTTATTCACACTTAGAGGAAGTCACATGTATTAATACTTTCTTATTTAAAGCTTGTAATTTATCTGACATCAATTTCCATTCTACTAAATCTGGGATGTACTCAAGAGACCAGTTGTATTCCTTAATTGCTGCCAACCTATCTGGCAGCCTGTGCTAACTGTCTGAGTATCATTCATTCCAAATGTTTTCCTATCATTACACACAATAAGTAAATAAAAACATTCTGAAGTATGAGGCCAAAGAAGCATTTTAATTGTTTATACTGCACTAATTGGGAATATCCCAATTTGCTTAGAATTACAATTAGGTGGCGAATGATAGCAGGGTGACCTATAAACAAACTTGGCTGGACATGTGTGTTGATTTCAGCCACTGACACTTGAATGAGTGAAAGAGCCTCCAGCCCAGGTGAAACTGACAAACTGCAATTGACATCAGACTCATGTGGATGTCTGTCTCTCGCATCCTGTCAATCATGAAACTTGTGAAAAAGACCTTTGTTCTTATTGGGAAAGGATTTTTATTTTTAGTTTAGAAGTGGTGTGGATTTATTGATTATATGTAAAATATTATGCTTTCGTAACATCGTGTTACATAAATGCATGAGTTGAATACATAGTTGTTTTATAAGATCAATAATAATTATAAATATAAATGCAAACACATAGCTCAAGATTGAACACTTTTCAAACTTGCAGAATGCAAACTTTTCTCTTCCGCAAAACAAAACTGTTTTAAAAAGAAGTTTAAATAATTAATAATTAACTTGATAGAGTCTTTGTAGAGTTTTCCAAATAACAACCATCCTCTCACAACACAGCAATAAAACACACCACTGGACCAGACTAGGAGGACTTCCCATGGACACTTTGAGTGTCCATCAACCCATCATTTTGCAATCAAAACATCAGTGCAAATCTCATAATCCCAAGGCCAAATCAAGGTTACATTGAATATGCATTAATCCTGAAGATTTGCAACCAATACCCTGAATTTACAGCCAGCAAGGTTCAAAGATGCCAGGACCCAGTAATAAACTGGGGTTACTGACCAGATGTAATAGGGGCTCACTGAGAGACAGTGAGAAATCTTTATTACCGATGAGGAAGGGAACTGTGGATCCATGTCAGAAAGGGTGGGAGGGTGAGGGAGGGCAGAGCAAGGATGAAAAGGGCAGAGGCCATGTTTGGTATTCAGAAGTCTGACCATAAAGAGGGAGTTGGGAGGAAACGCTCTGCAGGCAGAGCTGAATGAATGCATTGTAAGAGGATATAGTGGAGATCAAAGTTTTGTAAAAATCTTAACCACCATGAACAATAAAAGTGGGTCTTTAAGTACTAAGCTTGCACTGGGTATGGGGACCATCACGGAACATATGCAATTTGGTTGGTCAAATCTGACTTTTATTACCTTGATGGATGAATGGTTTGTATTTTATAACTAGGAAATACAGACATTTACTTATTCAATTACAACAGAAATGTATGCATGACTACACCTATAGAGGCTGGTCACCAAACATTTCAACATAGAAACCATGTTCAAAATAGCCATGTTGAAAGTGTTACATTTTTTCTACAAAATCATAAGATTGTAGTAAATGTAAGAATCCCGTTAGTGTGTCAAACAGAAATATACAATTGTGTTCACAACCTCCATGTAACCAGTTAAGCAGCTTGATTTCCTTGAGTAATTGCAGATGTGGTCCAGCAGCCTCTGGCTACACATCTGACCAGCTCACTGGCCAAGACAGTTAGATAAGAGACCTACACAGATCAGCAGGGAGCCAATTAGGCTCCAGTCAGCCCTGACACCTGGATAACAGTTATAAAATTTATGTCCATCATTTACAGACCAAGAAAATTGGGACCACAAGGATTAAATCAAAATCATCTGTTACAGCACTTAAAACATATTTTAGAGGATGTGGGAGAATGGTATGGTCATTGATGCTGAAATCAAACGAATAACACCAAACATCTACACGCTTAATGCTTTCATGAATGACATATTAAAAAATTACTGGCAGTAAATATTTAAATGCAAATACTATTTATATTTGGCAGGACGGTTTTCATCATATCATATTGCTAGATCTCAAGATCATTTGTAGGCCTTTAAATAATTAAAAGTAATAAATTCTCTTTTGACTAGCATGATAGGTGTAGCTGTTGTCAGCTATGACAAATCACACCATGATAATGAAATATAAAGAAAATGGAAATGATCTTACAACAAAAATGAAATTCCATTTGTCAATGTTTGAATCTATTGGGCCTATATATTCATATACGACATTTTCTAGTTGAACAGAACATGTTGAAAGAGGGCCTATAATGGAAACTAAAGGGCCTAATCAAATTAACATTTAAAGTACATATTTCCTCAAATTATAGGAATAGAGTTTGTTTGGGGTTCTAAAACATATTTCTTTATCAAAATGTCAGGAACCTGAAATGCTGGATCAACCGATTTACCGTGACAAAAGATAGAATCCAATAAATACAGCAGGCTCAAGCAGTATTTCTGTAAATATTCTACAGGATGCTTCTATATGCTGTACGCCCAAGTGTGGGATTATGAACACAGATGCTGATGATCGGAAGGAACATGGTATATCCAATAATCTGTAGGTTGAAGATCTCTCTCTCCGCATAAGCTCTGTATCGTGATATCCGTATAATTGTGAACGGGACAAATACGCTTCACGCCAATGAGCTGTCACTCAGGAATCGGATCTCCACATTAAAATATGGCAGTATGGGTCTGTCACTCACCTAATGTTGTTTCGTATATATCCTGATCTAAAGTATGTATCTCGTCAGATTGGTAGTCCACAGATAGTGGAGATACATGTGTTGCGATTGAGTTCAGTTGTGATGTCTGATGCGAGTCAGGACGGGAGAATTTTATGTTCTCTCTCCTTCTCAAGTCAAAACAGCCGCCGCAGTCCTCCATCTATTGTTCAATTGCAAACAAGCTCGCTGATTGGGCCATCCCTTTGAAAGACGCAATTCAATTGGTTGGTGGAAAACACCACACTGCTCATGCGTTACCGGATGTTGCTTCCATGTGGGAAAGTCGGTCGAGTCAGTATACGTCCCTTTCCCAGACCAGGCCACAGCGCTACGTTTATCGAGTGGTATACATCTTGCAAGGGCACGACTCTTCCCTTTAATTACTTGCGCTCAGTGCTACTGTCATGGCGGATCTGTTTACGCATTTGTTTTCTGTCGAAGGTCGGCTTGTTGTTATATTAACGTACAGATCGCTTACTATAACTGCCAGGAAGTCTCTTAGGTGGGTTATGGTCGGTTTTATTGTGGTTGTGTCAACAGTGCGAATGCTAAAATTTGTTTGCCACCAAGTATGATTAAAATCGATATGGCTCAAGACATATCTTTTAGCATATTATGTTATCCACGCGTGCCTCTTAGATCCTTTGGGTTAGTTGTGTCAGATTTGTTTATTTGTTGTTGTTTAACGAAGCACTCACCAATATTTCAACTAAATGACGGCGGTCTGTAAATAATCGAGTTTGCTCATGTATTGTCATTTAAGCCATTAACAATAAGCGGTACTGAACATTTCAACCAAACCTTGTGAAATCATTTCATACCACACGTTATTATTTTTTGTGTATCATGCACAATTTTAGACAAGGGGATGTGTTGAAAGTCTCTATGTTCTAACAATCATATGTTGAGTTTGTGTTCTGTTTCCAAAATAGAAAACACTACCATTTAACACTGCAATTAAATCCAGTCTGACATTTTGTTACCTACTCTTGAGACTTGCAGTGGGTACCCGGGTAATAGGGGATCGGCTAACCGGGTAGTAAATTTGAACTCGTCCCAGCCCTACTGCAACTATATCACAAAATAAATGCCTCATTAACTGCAAACTGTGAAAAGTTTTATTGTGGCATGGTACTTAGTTTTAAGGCTTAATTTCATTTCATCTGTGCTTTAAACTTAAATTTATAAATAAAGCGTGTGTGACAGTGTTAATGCACTTTTTACACTTCCAAATACAAGGAATAAAATCTGGTATTCAAGTTTCAGTGAATGTTACTTTTGTTTGAAATACAGTCAAACTCAATTGGGTTTCTGTCACTTGCAGAACTTCAACAATGGATCATAACAAGCATGACAAATATTACAGAACATCCTTAATATCAGAACTCGGGTATTTATCATATCTAGCTTGTGACAATTTTAACATGATATTCTCGTTTCATATTTGTCAACTGAATAATGTGTTATAGTTCACAAGAAAATTAAGTTAGCCAGTCAGGCAACCTTAATGTTATTTTCATGAGCCCTACTTGAAATTAATGGTTTCTTAACCATAAAAGGTCGGGGATTTAATCTTTCCGAGGACATTTTCTAGTGTGACTTGAAAACTACAGCATAGATTCTTCTCAAACTTTGTGTATCAATAGGACAGGTGCTGTGTGAGGTTCGATTTCAATTTTTGGATTTTCTGAAAAAATACAACTGTTTTTCATTGGGTTACTTATATTTTTTCTACTTAAACATTTTAAGCACTGCATGCATTCTTTTGAATTTTAGGGAACAGTTACCATACTAAAATAGAGGAGGTGCAGTGCAAAGTTTGATAAGTGGAATATCTCAGAAAATATAACGGTATCTTGTTTCATGTTTTGAACTTAGAAATATTTTTATACCCCTGACCTAAAACCTTCAAAAGGGCAGCGCATCATATTTAGGACATAAACATACTGTGTTTTCAATGTAGAGCTAGGTTACCTGTAGATTTAACCATGCTAAATTGAATTTGGAACCAAAAGCGCAGCATGAGGTTTCAAATATTAAATCTCCATTCTACCACGACTAAATGAAATGCCAACTCTTTTGTATTACAAAAATATATTGAGTGAAGTGGCATGGGTTGAGTCCAGTATTTTGAGTGGGTTGTTGATCTGAATTTACGGAATCCCTGACAACAGCCTGTAAACACAATATGGTGCTCTATATGTCCAGCAGTTCCTTTACACTGTAATACTTCACACAAACTTATCATACCCGTGAAGACCCCCCGGGGTAGATTAGGTCTTCAACAACCTATTCTTGTCATTGATATCATGAGCATCAATCCACACAATTGGTATCGATGACATGCTTCAACCAAGTCAGCGAGCCTAACCACCCGATCCCATTGGTCGCCTCTTATGACAAGCATAGTCATCTTTTAGGGCAAGAATGGGTTGCCCAAGACCTATTCTGCCCTGGATAATCACGGGTCAACTGTTATCATGTCATATTGCTCACTGTGCTGCGAAACATATGCAACGTCGTACAAAAGTGCCAAAATAGCAAGCTCTCTGTTGACCTTTAAAGTTTGAAATATATTCTCTTTGCAGATTTCTGTCATGTTCTCTGCATGAAAATATTTCCCACACATCCTTTGAATCATCGTACAACCGCATCGTTTATGACTCCTACTAGAACGTCTACAAATTATTATATAAAAGAAACATCGCTGTGTGTTTTCCAATATCAATTAAACAGGAAAAAGGGACAACTACAGACTTTTCATATTGCTTGGATATAGCATTTGGGTAAATAATCGTCGCTAACCCCACAACCGTCGTAAGATATTTATTATTCTTACTATGTATGACTCCTACTGGACCTTCCACACATTATTATATAAAAGAAACATCCCTGTGCGTTTTCCAATAACAATTAAATGGGAGACGAACACTGGTCGCGGTAAGGGACATCTACAGACTTTTCATATTGCTTGGATATAGCGCGTGGGTAAATAGTGGTCACTACCTGCACAACTCTTGTAATATATCTATTAGTTTTACTATGCATGACCCCTACTGGTCACTCTACACATTATTATATCAAAGAAACATCCGTATGTGTTTTCCAATATCAATTAAATGGGAGACGAACACTGGTCGCGGAAAGGGACATCTACAGACTTTTCATGTTGCTTGCATATAGCGCGTGGGTAAATAGCGGTCACTACCTCCACAGATGTTGTAATATATATATATTATTTTTCACTATCCATGACCCCTACTGGTCACTCTTCACATTATTATATAAAAGAAACATCCCTACGCGTTTTCCAATATCAATTAAACGGGAGACGAAGACTGGTCGCGGAAAGGGACATCTACAGACTTTTCATATTGCTTGCATATAGCGCGTGGGTAAATAGTGGTCACTACCTGCACTACTGTTGAAATATAATGATTATTTTTACTATTTATGACTCCTACTGGTCACTCTTCACATTATTATATAAAAGAAACATCCCTGTGTGTTTTCCAATATCAATTAAACGGGAGACGAACACTGGTCGCGGAAAGGGACATCTACAGACTTTTCATATTGCTTGCATATAGCGTGTGTAAATAGTGGTCACTACCTCCACAGATGTTCTAATATATATACATTATTTTTCATTATCCATGACCCCTACTGGTCACTCTTCACATTATTATATAAAAGAAACATCCCTACGCGTTTTCCAATATCAATTAAACGGGAGACGAAGACTGGTCGCGGAAAGGGACATCTACAGACTTTTCATATTGCTTGGATATAGCGCGTGGGTAAATAGTGGTCACTACCTCCACAGATGTTGTAATATATATATATTAGTTTTACTATGCATGACCCCTACTGGTCAATCTACACATTATTATATCAAAGAAACATCCCTGTGTGTTTTCCAATATCAATTAAATGGGAGACAAACACTGGTCGCGGAAAGGGACATCTACAGACTTTTCATATTGCTTGTATATAGCGCGTGGGTAAATAGTGGTCACTACCTGCACAACTGTTGAAATATAATGATTATTTTTACTATTTATGACTCCTACTTGTCAGTATACACATTATCATATCAAAGAAACATCCCTGTGTGTTTTCCAATATCAATTAAACGGGAGACGAACACTGGTCGCGGAAAGGGACATCTACAGACTTTTCATATTGCTTGCATATAGCGCGTGGGTAAATAGTGGTCACTATCTGCACAACTGTTGAAATATATATATATCAGTTTTACTATGCATGACCCCTACTTGTCACTCTACACCTTATTATATAAAAAAAACATCCCTGTGCGTTTTCCAATATCAATTAAATGGCAGATGAACACTGGTCGCGGAAAGGGACGTCTACAGACTTTTCATATTGCTTGGATATAGCGCGTTGGTAAATAGTGGTCACTACCTGCACAACTGTTGAAATATAATGATTATTTTTACTATTTATGACTCCTACTGGTCAGTATACACATTATCATATCAAAGAAACATCCCAGTGTGTTTTCCAATATCAATTAAACGGGAGACGAACACTGGTCGCGGAAAGGGACATCAACAGACCATTAATATTGCTTGGATATAGCGCGTGGGTAAATAGTGGTCACTACCTCTACAGCTGTTGAAATATAATGATTATTATTACTATTTATGACTCCTACTGGTCACACTTCACATTATTATATCAAAGAAACATCCCTGTGTGTTTTACAATATCAATTAAACGGGAGACGAAGACTGGTCGCGGAAAGGGACATCTACAGACTCTTCATATTGCTTGTATATAGCGCGTGGGTAAATAGTGGTCACTACCTGCACAACTGTTGAAATATAATGATTATTTTTACTGTTTATGACTCCTAGTTGTCAGTATACACATTTTTATATAAAAAAACATCTCTTTGTGTTTTCCAATATCAATTAAACGGGAGACGAAGACTGGTCGCGGAAAGGGACATCTACAGACTTTTCATATTGCTTGCATATAGCGCGTGGGTAAATAGTGGTCACTACCTGCACAACTGTTGAAATATAATGATTATTTTTACTATTTATGACTCCTACTGGTCACACGTCACATTATTATATAACAAAAACATCCCTGCGCCTTTTCCAATATCAATTAAACGGGAGACGAACACTGGTCGCGGAAAGGGACATCTACAGACTTTTCATATTGCTTGTATATAGCGCGTGGGTAAATAGTGGTCACTACCTCTACAGCTGTTGAAATATAATGATAATTTCTACTATTTATCACTCCTACTGGTCACTCTTCACATTATTATTTTAAAGAAACATCCCTGCGCGTTTTCCAATATCAATTAAACGGGAGACGAAGACTGGTCGCGGAAAGGGACATCTACAGACTTTTCATATTGCTTGCATATAGCGCGTGGGTAAATAGTGGTCACTATCTGCACAACTGTTGAAATATAATGATTATTTTTACTATTTATGACTCCTACTGGTCACTCTACACATTATTATATAAAAAAACATCCCTGTGCGTTTTCCAATATCAATTAAATGGCAGATGAACACTGGTCGCGGAAAGGGACGTCTACAGACTTTTCATATTGCTTGGATATAGTGCGTTGGTAAATAATGGTCACTACCTGCACAACTGTTGAAATATAATGATTATTTTTACTATTTATGACTCCTACTTGTCAGTATACACATTATCATATCAAAGAAACATCCCAGTGTGTTTTCAAATATCAATTAAACGGGAGACGAAGACTGGTCGCGGAAAGGGACATCTACAGACTTTTCTTATTGCTTGGATATAGCGCGTGGGTAAATAGTGGTCACTATCTGCACAACTGTTTAAATATAATGATTATTTTTACTGTTTAGGACTCCTACTGGTCGGTATACACATTTTTATATAAAAGAAATATCGCTTTGTGTTTTCCAATATCAATTAAACGGGAGACGAAGACTGGTCGCGGAAAGGGACATCTACAGACTTTTCATATTGCTTGGATATAGCGCGTGGGTAAATAGTGGTCACTACCTGCACTACTGTTGAAATATAATGATTATTTTTACTATTTATGACTCCTACTGGTCACTCTTCACATTATTATATAAAAGAAACATCCCTGTGTGTTTTCCAATATCAATTAAACGGGAGACGAACACTGGTCGCGGAAAGGGACATCTACAGACTTTTCATATTGCTTGCATATAGCGTGTGTAAATAGTGGTCACTACCTCCACAGATGTTCAAATATATATACATTCTTTTTTATTATCCATGACCCCTACTGGTCACTCTTCACATTATTATATAAAAGAAACATCCCTGTGTGTTTTCCAATATCAATTAAACGGGAGACGAACACTGGTCGCGGAAAGGGACATCTACAGACTTTTCATATTGCTTGCATATAGCGTGTGTAAATAGTGGTCACTACCTCCACAGATGTTCTAATATATATACATTATTTTTCACTATCCATGACCCCTACTGGTCACTCTTCACATTATTATATCAAAGAAACATCCCTACGCGTTTTCCAATATCAATTAAACGGGAGACGAAGACTGGTCGCGGAAAGGGACATCTACAGACTTTTCATATTGCTTGGATATAGCGCGCGGGTAAATAGTGGTCACTACCTCCACAGATGTTGTAATATATAAATATTAGTTTTACTATGCATTAACCCCTACTGGTCAATCTACACATTATTATATCAAAGAAACATCCCTGTGTGTTTTCCAATATCAATTAAATGGGAGACAAACACTGGTCGCGGAAAGGGACATCTACAGACTTTTCATATTGCTTGGATATAGCGCGTGGGTAAATAGTGGTCACTACCTGCACTACTGTTGAAATATAATGATTATTTTTACTATTTATGACTCCTACTGGTCACTCTTCACATTATTATATAAAAGAAACATCCCTGTGTGTTTTCCAATATCAATTAAACGGGAGACGAAGACTGGTCGCGGAAAGGGACATCTACAGACTTTTCATATTGCTTGCATATAGCGTGTGTAAATAGTGGTCACTACCTCCACAGATGTTCTAATATATATACATTATTTTTCATTATCCATGACCCCAACTGGTCACTCTTCACATTATTATATAAAAGAAACATCCCTACGCGTTTTCCAATATCAATTAAACGGGAGACGAAGACTGGTCGCGGAAAGGGACATCTACAGACTTTTCATATTGCTTGGATATAGCGCGTGGGTAAATAGTGGTCACTACCTCCACAGATGTTGTAATATATATATATTAGTTTTACTATGCATGACCCCTACTGGTCAATCTACACATTATTATATCAAAGAAACATCCCTGTGTGTTTTCCAATATCAATTAAATGGGAGACAAACACTGGTCGCGGAAAGGGACATCTACAGACTTTTCATATTGCTTGTATATAGCGCGTGGGTAAATAGTGGTCACTACCTGCACAACTGTTGAAATATAATGATTATTTTTACTATTTATGACTCCTACTTGTCAGTATACACATTATCATATCAAAGAAACATCCCTGTGTGTTTTCCAATATCAATTAAATGGGAGACGAACACTGGTCGCGGAAAGGGACATCTACAGACTTTTCATATTGCTTGCATATAGCGCGTGGGTAAATAGTGGTCACTACCTCCACAGATGTTGTAATATATATATATTAGTTTTACTATGCATGACCCCTACTGGTCAATCTACACATTATTATATCAAAGAAACATCCCTGTGTGTTTTCCAATATCAATTAAATGGGAGACAAACACTGGTCGCGGAAAGGGACATCTACAGACTGTTCATATTGCTTGTATATAGCGCGTGGGTAAATAGTGGTCACTACCTGCACAACTGTTGAAATATAATGATTATTTTTACTATTTATGACTCCTACTTGTCAGTATACACATTATCATATCAAAGAAACATCCCTGTGTGTTTTCCAATATCAATTAAATGGGAGACGAACACTGGTCGCGGAAAGGGACATCTACAGACTTTTCATATTGCTTGGATATAGCGCGTGGGTAAATAGTGGTCACTACCTGCACAGCTGTTGTAATATATCTATTAGTTTTACTATGCATGACCCCTACTGGTCAGTATACACATTATTATATAAAAGAAACATCCCTGTGTGTTTTCCAATATCAATTAAACGGGAGACAAACACTGGTCGCGGAAAGGGACATCTACAGACTTTTCATATTGCTTGCATATAGCGCGTGGGTAAATAGTGGTCACTACCTGCACAACTGTTGAAATATAATAATTATTTTTACTATGCATGACTCCCACTGGTCAGTATACACATTATCATATCAAAGAAACATCCCTGTGTGTTTTCCAATATCAATTAAATGGGAGACGAACACTGGTCGCGGAAAGGGAACTCTACAGACTTTTCATATTGCTTGGATATAGTGCGTGGGTAAATAGTGGTCACTACCTTTACAACTGTTGAAATATAATGATAATTTTTACTATTTATGACTCCTACTGGTCACTCTTCACATTATTATATCAAAGAAACATCCCTGCGCGTTTTCCAATATCAATTACACGGGAGACCAGCATTGGTCGCGGAAAGGGACATCTACAGACTTTTCATATTGCTTGGATATAGCGCGTGGGTAAATAGTGGTCACTACCTCTACAGCTGTTGAAATATAATGATAATTTCTACTATTTATCACTCCTACTGGTCACTCTTCACATTATTATTTTAAAGAAACATCCCTGCGCGTTTTCCAATATCAATTAAACGGGAGACGAGCACTGGTCGCGGAAAGGGACATCTACAGACTTTTCATATTGCTTGGATATAGCGCGTGGGTAAATAGTGGTCACTACCTCAACAGCTGTTGTAATATATATATTATTTTTTACTCTTTATGACCCCTACTGGTCACTCTTCACATTATTATATAAAAGAAACATCCCTGTGTGTTTTCCAATATCAATTAAACGGGAGACGAACACTGGTCGCGGAAAGGGACATCTACATACTTTTCATATTGCTTGCATATAGCGCGTGGGTAAATAGTGGTCACTACCTCCACAGATGTTCTAATATATATACATTATTTTTTATTATCCATGACCCCTACTGGTCACTCTTCACATTATTATATAAAAGAAACATCCCTACGCGTTTTCCAATATCAATTAAACGGGAGACGAAGACTGGTCGCTGAAAGGGACATCTACAGACTTTTCATATTGCTTGGATATAGCGCGTGGGTAAATAGTGGTCACTACCTCCACAGATGTTGTAATATATATATATTAGTTTTACTATGCATGACCCCTACTGGTCAATCTATACATTATTATATCAAAGAAACATCCCTGTGTGTTTTCCAATATCAATTAAATGGGAGACAAACACTGGTCGCGGAAAGGGACATCTACAGACTTTTCATATTGCTTGTATATAGCGCGTGGGTAAATAGTGGTCACTACCTGCACAACTGTTGAAATATAATGATTATTTTTACTATTTATGACTCCTACTTGTCAGTATACACATTATCATATCAAAGAAACATCCCTGTGTGTTTTCCAATATCAATTAAACGGGAGACGAACACTGGTCGCGGAAAGGGACATCTACAGACTTTTCATATTGCTTGGATATAGCGCGTGGGTAAATAGTGGTCACTACCTGCACAGCTGTTGTAATATATCTATTAGTTTTACTATGCATGACCCCTACTGGTCACTCTACACATTATTATATAAAAGAAACATCCCTGTGCGTTTTCCAATATCAATTAAATGGCAGATGAACACTGGTCGCGGAAAGGGACGTCTACAGACTTTTCATATTGCTTGGATATAGCGCGTTGGTAAATAGTGGTCACTACCTGCACAACTGTTGAAATATAATGATTATTTTTACTATTTATGACTCCTACTGGTCAGTATACACATTATCATATCAAAGAAACATCCCAGTGTGTTTTCCAATATCAATTAAACGGGAGACGAACACTGGTCGCGGAAAGGGACATCAACAGACCATTAATATTGCTTGGATATAGCGCGTGGGTAAATAGTGGTCACTACCTCTACAGCTGTTGAAATATAATGATTATTATTACTATTTATGACTCCTACTGGTCACACTTCACATTATTATATCAAAGAAACATCCCTGTGTGTTTTACAATATCAATTAAACGGGAGACGAAGACTGGTCGCGGAAAGGGACATCTACAGACTTTTCATATTGCTTGGATATAGCGCGTGGGTAAATAGTGGTCACTACCTGCACAACTGTTGAAATATAATGATTATTTTTACTGTTTATGACTCCTAGTTGTCAGTATACACATTTTTATATAAAAAAACATCTCTTTGTGTTTTCCAATATCAATTAAACGGGAGACGAAGACTGGTCGCGGAAAGGGACATCTACAGACTTTTCATATTGCTTGCATATAGCGCGTGGGTAAATAGTGGTCACTACCTGCACAACTGTTGAAATATAATGATTATTTTTACTATTTATGACTCCTACTGGTCACACGTCACATTATTATATAACAAAAACATCCCTGCGCCTTTTCCAATATCAATTAAACGGGAGACGAAGACTGGTCGCGGAAAGGGACATCTACAGACTTTTCATATTGCTTGGATATAGCGCGTGGGTAAATAGTGGTCACTACCTCTACAGCTGTTGAAATATAATGATAATTTCTACTATTTATCACTCCTACTGGTCACTCTTCACATTATTATTTTAAAGAAACATCCCTGCGCGTTTTCCAATATCAATTAAACGGGAGACGAAGACTGGTCGCGGAAAGGGACATCTACAGACTTTTCATATTGCTTGCATATAGCGCGTGGGTAAATAGTGGTCACTATCTGCACAACTGTTGAAATATAATGATTATTTTTACTATTTATGACTCCTACTGGTCACTCTACACATTATTATATAAAAAAACATCCCTGTGCGTTTTCCAATATCAATTAAATGGCAGATGAACACTGGTCGCGGAAAGGGACGTCTACAGACTTTTCATATTGCTTGGATATAGTGCGTTGGTAAATAATGGTCACTACCTGCACAACTGTTGAAATATAATGATTATTTTTACTATTTATGACTCCTACTTGTCAGTATACACATTATCATATCAAAGAAACATCCCAGTGTGTTTTCAAATATCAATTAAACGGGAGACGAAGACTGGTCGCGGAAAGGGACATCTACAGACTTTTCTTATTGCTTGGATATAGCGCGTGGGTAAATAGTGGTCACTATCTGCACAACTGTTTAAATATAATGATTATTTTTACTGTTTAGGACTCCTACTGGTCGGTATACACATTTTTATATAAAAGAAATATCGCTTTGTGTTTTCCAATATCAATTAAACGGGAGACGAAGACTGGTCGCGGAAAGGGACATCTACAGACTTTTCATATTGCTTGGATATAGCGCGTGGGTAAATAGTGGTCACTACCTGCACTACTGTTGAAATATAATGATTATTTTTACTATTTATGACTCCTACTGGTCACTCTTCACATTATTATATAAAAGAAACATCCCTGTGTGTTTTCCAATATCAATTAAACGGGAGACGAACACTGGTCGCGGAAAGGGACATCTACAGACTTTTCATATTGCTTGCATATAGCGTGTGTAAATAGTGGTCACTACCTCCACAGATGTTCTAATATATATACATTCTTTTTTATTATCCATGACCCCTACTGGTCACTCTTCACATTATTATATAAAAGAAACATCCCTGTGTGTTTTCCAATATCAATTAAACGGGAGACGAACACTGGTCGCGGAAAGGGACATCTACAGACTTTTCATATTGCTTGCATATAGCGTGTGTAAATAGTGGTCACTACCTCCACAGATGTTCTAATATATATACATTATTTTTCACTATCCATGACCCCTACTGGTCACTCTTCACATTATTATATCAAAGAAACATCCCTGTGTGTTTTCCAATATCAATTAAACGGGAGACGAAGACTGGTCGCGGAAAGGGACATCTACAGACTTTTCATATTGCTTGGATATAGCGCGCGGGTAAATAGTGGTCACTACCTCCACAGATGTTGTAATATATAAATATTAGTTTTACTATGCATTAACCCCTACTGGTCAATCTACACATTATTATATCAAAGAAACATCCCTGTGTGTTTTCCAATATCAATTAAATGGGAGACAAACACTGGTCGCGGAAAGGGACATCTACAGACTTTTCATATTGCTTGGATATAGCGCGTGGGTAAATAGTGGTCACTACCTGCACTACTGTTGAAATATAATGATTATTTTTACTATTTATGACTCCTACTGGTCACTCTTCACATTATTATATAAAAGAAACATCCCTGTGTGTTTTCCAATATCAATTAAACGGGAGACGAAGACTGGTCGCGGAAAGGGACATCTACAGACTTTTCATATTGCTTGCATATAGCGTGTGTAAATAGTGGTCACTACCTCCACAGATGTTCTAATATATATACATTATTTTTCATTATCCATGACCCCAACTGGTCACTCTTCACATTATTATATAAAAGAAACATCCCTACGCGTTTTCCAATATCAATTAAACGGGAGACGAAGACTGGTCGCGGAAAGGGACATCTACAGACTTTTCATATTGCTTGGATATAGCGCGTGGGTAAATAGTGGTCACTACCTCCACAGATGTTGTAATATATATATATTAGTTTTACTATGCATGACCCCTACTGGTCAATCTACACATTATTATATCAAAGAAACATCCCTGTGTGTTTTCCAATATCAATTAAATGGGAGACAAACACTGGTCGCGGAAAGGGAACTCTACAGACTTTTCATATTGCTTGCATATAGCGCGTGGGTAAATAGTGGTCACTACCTGCACAACTGTTGAAATATAATAATTATTTTTACTATGCATGACTCCCACTGGTCAGTATACACATTATCATATCAAAGAAACATCCCTGTGTGTTTTCCAATATCAATTAAATGGGAGACGAACACTGGTCGCGGAAAGGGACATCTACAGACTTTTCATATTGCTTGGATATAGCGCGTGGGTAAATAGTGGTCACTACCTGCACAGCTGTTGTAATATATCTATTAGTTTTACAATGCATGACCCCTACTGGTCAGTATACACATTATTATATAAAAGAAACATCCCTGTGTGTTTTCCAATATCAATTAAACGGGAGACAAACACTGGTCGCGGAAAGGGACATCTACAGACTTTTCATATTGCTTGCATATAGCGCGTGGGTAAATAGTGGTCACTACCTGCACAACTGTTGAAATATAATAATTATTTTTACTATGCATGACTCCCACTGGTCAGTATACACATTATCATATCAAAGAAACATCCCTGTGTGTTTTCCAATATCAATTAAATGGGAGACGAACACTGGTCGCGGAAAGGGAACTCTACAGACTTTTCATATTGCTTGGATATAGTGCGTGGGTAAATAGTGGTCACTACCTTTACAACTGTTGAAATATAATGATAATTTTTACTATTTATGACTCCTACTGGTCACTCTTCACATTATTATATCAAAGAAACATCCCTGCGCGTTTTCCAATATCAATTACACGGGAGACCAGCATTGGTCGCGGAAAGGGACATCTACAGACTTTTCATATTGCTTGGATATAGCGCGTGGGTAAATAGTGGTCACTACCTCTACAGCTGTTGAAATATAATGATAATTTCTACTATTTATCACTCCTACTGGTCACTCTTCACATTATTATTTTAAAGAAACATCCCTGCGCATTTTCCAATATCAATTAAACGGGAGACGAGCACTGGTCGCGGAAAGGGACATCTACAGACTTTTCATATTGCTTGGATATAGCGCGTGGGTAAATAGTGGTCACTACCTCAACAGCTGTTGTAATATATATATTATTTTTTACTCTTTATGACCCCTACTGGTCACTCTTCACATTATTATATAAAAGAAACATCCCTGTGTGTTTTCCAATATCAATTAAACGGGAGACGAACACTGGTCGCGGAAAGGGACATCTACATACTTTTCATATTGCTTGCATATAGCGTGTGTAAATAGTGGTCACTACCTCCACAGATGTTCTAATATATATACATTATTTTTTATTATCCATGACCCCTACTGGTCACTCTTCACATTATTATATAAAAGAAACATCCCTACGCGTTTTCCAATATCAATTAAACGGGAGACGAAGACTGGTCGCTGAAAGGGACATCTACAGACTTTTCATATTGCTTGGATATAGCGCGTGGGTAAATAGTGGTCACTACCTCCACAGATGTTGTAATATATATATATTACTTTTACTATGCATGACCCCTACTGGTCAATCTACACATTATTATATCAAAGAAACATCCCTGTGTGTTTTCCAATATCAATTAAATGGGAGACAAACACTGGTCGCGGAAAGGGACATCTACAGACTTTTCATATTGCTTGTATATAGCGCGTGGGTAAATAGTGGTCACTACCTGCACAACTGTTGAAATATAATGATTATTTTTACTATTTATGACTCCTACTTGTCAGTATACACATTATCATATCAAAGAAACATCCCTGTGTGTTTTCCAATATCAATTAAACGGGAGACGAACACTGGTCGCGGAAAGGGACATCTACAGACTTTTCATATTGCTTGGATATAGCGCGTGGGTAAATAGTGGTCACTACCTGCACAGCTGTTGTAATATATCTATTAGTTTTACTATGCATGACCCCTACTGGTCACTCTACACATTATTATATAAAAGAAACATCCCTGTGTGTTTTCCAATATCAATTAAACGGGAGACGAAGACTGGTCGCGGAAAGGGACATCTACAGACTTTTCATATTGCTTGGATATAGCGCGTTGGTAAATAGTGGTCACTACCTGCACAACTGTTGAAATATAATAATTATTTTTACTATGCATGACTCCCACTGGTCAGTATACACATTATCATATCAAAGAAACATCCCTGTGTGTTTTCCAATATCAATTAAATGGGAGACGAACACTGGTCGCGGAAAGGGAACTCTACAGACTTTTGATATTGCATGGATATAGCGCGTGGGTAAATAGTGGTCACTACCTCTACAGCTGTTGAAATATAATGATTATTTTTACTATGTACGACTCCTACTGGACCATCTACACATTATTATATAAAAGAAACATCCTTGTGTGATTTCCAATATCAATTAAACGGGAGACCAGCATTGGTCGCGGAAAGGGACATCTACAGACTTTTCATATTGCTTGGATATAGCGCGTGGGTAAATAGTGGTCACTACCTCTACAGCTGTTGAAATATAATGATTATTTTTATTATGTATGACTCCTACTGGACCATCTACACATTATTATATAAAAGAAACATCCTCGTGTGATTTCCAATATCAATTAAACGGGAGACCAGCATTGGTCGCGGAAAGGGACATCTACAGACTTTTCATATTGCTTGGATATAGCGCGTGGGTAAATAGTGGTCACTACCTCTACAGCTGTTGAAATATAATGATTATTTTTACTATGTATGACTCCTACTGGACCATCTACACATTATTATATAAAAGAAACATCCTTGTGTGATTTCCAATACAATTTAAACGGGAGACAAACACTGGTCGCGGAAAGGGACATCTACAGACTTTTCATATTGCTTGTATATAGCGCGTGGGTAAATAGTGGTCACTACCTGCACAACTGCTGAAATATAATGATTATTTTTACTGTTTATTACTCCTACTGGTCAGTATACACATTATTATATAAAAGAAACATCGCTGTGCGTTTTCCAATATCAATTAAACGGAAGACGAACACTGGTCGCGGAAAGGGACATCTACAGACTTTTCATATTGCTTGGATATAGCGCGTGGGTAAATAGTGGTCACTACTTCCACAGATGTTGTAATATATATATTAGTTTTACTATGCATGACCCCTACTGGTCACACTACACATTATTATATCAAAGAAACATCCCTGTGCGTTTTTCAATATCAATTAAATGGGAGACGAAGACTGGTCGCGGAAAGGGACATCTACAGACTTTTCATATTGCTTGCATATAGCGCGTGGGTAAATAGTGGTCACTCCCTGCACAACTGTTGAAATATAATGATTATTTTTACTGTTTATGACTCCTTCTGGTCACTCTACACATCATTATATAAAAGAAACATCGCTTTGTGTTTTCCAATATCAATTAAACGGGAGACGAGCACTGGTCGCGGAAAGGGACATCTACAGACTTTTCATATTGCTTGTATATAGCGCGTGGGTAAATAGTGGTCACTACCTGCACAACTGTTGAAATATAATGATTATTTTTACTATTTATGACTCCTACTTGTCAGTATACACATTATCACATCAAAGAAACATCCCTGTGTGTTTTCCAATATCAATTAAACGGGAGACGAACACTGGTCGCGGAAAGGGACATCTACAGACTTTTCATATTGCTTGGATATAGCGCGTGGGTAAATAGTGGTCACTACCTGCACAGCTGTTGTAATATATCTATTAGTTTTACTATGCATGACCCCTACTGGTCACTCTACACATTATTATATAAAAGAAACATCCCTGTGTGTTTTCCAATATCAATTAAACGGGAGACGAAGACTGGTCGCGGAAAGGGACATCTACAGACTTTTCATATTGCTTGGATATAGCGCGTTGGTAAATAGTGGTCACTACCTGCACAACTGTTGAAATATAATAATTATTTTTACTATGCATGACTCCCGCTGGTCAGTATACACATTATCATATCAAAGAAACATCCCTGTGTGTTTTCCAATATCAATTAAATGGGAGACGAACACTGGTCGCGGAAAGGGAACTCTACAGACTTTTGATATTGCATGGATATAGCGCGTGGGTAAATAGTGGTCACTACCTCTACAGCTGTTGAAATATAATGATTATTTTAACTATGTACGACTCCTACTGGACCATCTACACATTATTATATAAAAGAAACATCCTTGTGTGATTTCCAATATCAATTAAACGGGAGACCAGCATTGGTCGCGGAAAGGGACATCTACAGACTTTTCATATTGCTTGGATATAGCGCGTGGGTAAATAGTGGTCACTACCTCTACAGCTGTTGAAATATAATGATTATTTTTATTATGTATGACTCCTACTGGACCATCTACACATTATTATATAAAAGAAACATCCTCGTGTGATTTCCAATATCAATTAAACGGGAGACCAGCATTGGTCGCGGAAAGGGACATCTACAGACTTTTCATATTGCTTGGATATAGCGCGTGGGTAAATAGTGGTCACTACCTCTACAGCTGTTGAAATATAATGATTATTTTTACTATGTATGACTCCTACTGGACCATCTACACATTATTATATAAAAGAAACATCCTTGTGTGATTTCCAATACAATTTAAACGGGAGACAAACACTGGTCGCGGAAAGGGACATCTACAGACTTTTCATATTGCTTGTATATAGCGCGTGGGTAAATAGTGGTCACTACCTGCACAACTGCTGAAATATAATGATTATTTTTACTGTTTATTACTCCTACTGGTCAGTATACACATTATTATATAAAAGAAACATCGCTGTGCGTTTTCCAATATCAATTAAACGGAAGACGAACACTGGTCGCGGAAAGGGACATCTACAGACTTTTCATATTGCTTGTATATAGCGCGTGGGTAAATAGTGGTCACTACTTCCACAGATGTTGTAATATATATATTAGTTTTACTATGCATGACCCCTACTGGTCACACTACACATTATTATATCAAAGAAACATCCCTGTGCGTTTTTCAATATCAATTAAATGGGAGACGAAGACTGGTCGCGGAAAGGGACATCTACAGACTTTTCATATTGCTTGGATATAGCGCGTGGGTAAATAGTGGTCACTCCCTGCACAACTGTTGAAATATAATGATTATTTTTACTGTTTATGACTCCTTCTGGTCACTCTACACATCATTATATAAAAGAAACATCGCTTTGTGTTTTCCAATATCAATTAAACGGGAGACGAGCACTGGTCGCGGAAAGGGACATCTACAGACTTTTCATATTGCTTGGATATAGCGCGTGGGTAAATAGTGGTCACTACCTCAACAGCTGTTGTAATATATATATTATTTTTTACTCTTTATGACCCCTACTGGTCACTCTTCACATTATTGTATCAAAGAAACATCCCAGTGTGTTTTCCAATATCAATTAAACGGGAGACGAACACTGGTCGCGGAAAGGGACATCTACAGACTGTTCATATTGCTTGGATATAGCGCGTGGGTAAATAGTGGTCACTACCTCTACAGATGTTGAAATATAATGATTATTTCTACTATTTATGACTCCTACTGGTCACACTTCACATTATTATATCAAAGAAACATCCCTGTG
The DNA here is from genome assembly GCF_022045235.1 of Haliotis cracherodii. Taxonomy (NCBI): domain Eukaryota; kingdom Metazoa; phylum Mollusca; class Gastropoda; order Lepetellida; family Haliotidae; genus Haliotis; species Haliotis cracherodii. The sequence continues at coordinate 38,837,667 of NW_027266343.1, forward strand.
TGTTTTCCAATATCAATTAAACAGGAGACGAACACTGGTCGCGGAAAGGGACATCTACAGACTTTTCATATTGCTTGGATATAGCGCGTGGGTAAATAGTGGTCACTACCTCTACAGCTGTTGAAATATAATGATTATTTTTATTATGTATGACTCCTACTGGACCATCTACACATTATTATATCAAAGAAACATCCTTGTGTGATTTCCAATATCAATTAAACGGGAGACCAGCATTGGTCGCGGAAAGGGACATCTACAGACTTTTCATATTGCTTGGATATAGCGCGTGGGTAAATAGTGGTCACTACCTCTACAGCTGTTGAAATATAATGATTATTTTTACTATGTATGACTCCTACTGGACCATCTACACATTATTATATAAAAGAAACATCCTTGTGTGATTTCCAATATCAATTAAACGGGAGACCAGCATTGGTCGCGGAAAGGGACATCTACAGACTTTTCATATTGCTTGGATATAGCGCGTGGGTAAATAGTGGTCACTACCTCCACAGATGTTCTAATATATATACATTATTTTTCATTATCCATGACCCCAACTGGTCACTCTTCACATTATTATATAAAAGAAACATCCCTACGCGTTTTCCAATATCAATTAAACGGGAGACGAAGACTGGTCGCGGAAAGGGACATCTACAGACTTTTCATATTGCTTGGATATAGCGCGTGGGTAAATAGTGGTCACTACCTCCACAGATGTTGTAATATATATATATTAGTTTTACTATGCATGACCCCTACTGGTCAATCTACACATTATTATATCAAAGAAACATCCCTGTGTGTTTTCCAATATCAATTAAATGGGAGACAAACACTGGTCGCGGAAAGGGACATCTACAGACTTTTCATATTGCTTGTATATAGCGCGTGGGTAAATAGTGGTCACTACCTGCACAACTGTTGAAATATAATGATTATTTTTACTATTTATGACTCCTACTTGTCAGTATACACATTATCATATCAAAGAAACATCCCTGTGTGTTTTCCAATATCAATTAAATGGGAGACGAACACTGGTCGCGGAAAGGGACATCTACAGACTTTTCATATTGCTTGGATATAGCGCGTGGGTAAATAGTGGTCACTACCTGCACAGCTGTTGTAATATATCTATTAGTTTTACTATGCATGACCCCTACTGGTCAGTATACACATTATTATATAAAAGAAACATCCCTGTGTGTTTTCCAATATCAATTAAACGGGAGACAAACACTGGTCGCGGAAAGGGACATCTACAGACTTTTCATATTGCTTGCATATAGCGCGTGGGTAAATAGTGGTCACTACCTGCACAACTGTTGAAATATAATAATTATTTTTACTATGCATGACTCCCACTGGTCAGTATACACATTATCATATCAAAGAAACATCCCTGTGTGTTTTCCAATATCAATTAAATGGGAGACGAACACTGGTCGCGGAAAGGGAACTCTACAGACTTTTCATATTGCTTGGATATAGTGCGTGGGTAAATAGTGGTCACTACCTTTACAACTGTTGAAATATAATGATAATTTTTACTATTTATGACTCCTACTGGTCACTCTTCACATTATTATATCAAAGAAACATCCCTGCGCGTTTTCCAATATCAATTAAACGGGAGACCAGCATTGGTCGCGGAAAGGGACATCTACAGACTTTTCATATTGCTTGGATATAGTGCGTGGGTAAATAGTGGTCACTACCTCTACAGCTGTTGAAATATAATGATAATTTCTACTATTTATCACTCCTACTGGTCACTCTTCACATTATTATTTTAAAGAAACATCCCTGCGCGTTTTCCAATATCAATTAAACGGGAGACGAGCACTGGTCGCGGAAAGGGACATCTACAGACTTTTCATATTGCTTGGATATAGCGCGTGGGTAAATAGTGGTCACTACCTCAACAGCTGTTGTAATATATATATTATTTTTTACTCTTTATGACCCCTACTGGTCACTCTTCACATTATTATATAAAAGAAACATCCCTGTGTGTTTTACAATATCAATTAAACGGGAGACGAACACTGGTCGCGGAAAGGGACATCTACATACTTTTCATATTGCTTGCATATAGCGTGTGTAAATAGTGGTCACTACCTCCACAGATGTTCTAATATATATACATTATTTTTTATTATCCATGACCCCAACTGGTCACTCTTCACATTATTATATAAAAGAAACATCCCTACGCGTTTTCCAATATCAATTAAACGGGAGACGAAGACTGGTCGCTGAAAGGGACATCTACAGACTTTTCATATTGCTTGGATATAGCGCGTGGGTAAATAGTGGTCACTACCTCCACAGATGTTGTAATATATATATATTAGTTTTACTATGCATGACCCCTACTGGTCAATCTACACATTATTATATCAAAGAAACATCCCTGTGTGTTTTCCAATATCAATTAAATGGGAGACAAACACTGGTCGCGGAAAGGGACATCTACAGACTTTTAATATTGCTTGTATATAGCGCGTGGGTAAATAGTGGTCACTACCTGCACAACTGTTGAAATATAATGATTATTTTTACTATTTATGACTCCTACTTGTCAGTATACACATTATCATATCAAAGAAACATCCCTGTGTGTTTTCCAATATCAATTAAACGGGAGACGAACACTGGTCGCGGAAAGGGACATCTACAGACTTTTCATATTGCTTGGATATAGCGCGTGGGTAAATAGTGGTCACTACCTGCACAGCTGTTGTAATATATCTATTAGTTTTACTATGCATGACCCCTACTGGTCACTCTACACATTATTATATAAAAGAAACATCCCTGTGTGTTTTCCAATATCAATTAAACGGGAGACGAAGACTGGTCGCGGAAAGGGACATCTACAGACTTTTCATATTGCTTGGATATAGCGCGTTGGTAAATAGTGGTCACTACCTGCACAACTGTTGAAATATAATAATTATTTTTACTATGCATGACTCCCACTGGTCAGTATACACATTATCATATCAAAGAAACATCCCTGTGTGTTTTCCAATATCAATTAAATGGGAGACGAACACTGGTCGCGGAAAGGGAACTCTACAGACTTTTGATATTGCTTGGATATAGCGCGTGGGTAAATAGTGGTCACTACCTCTACAGCTGTTGAAATATAATGATTATTTTTACTATGTACGACTCCTACTGGACCATCTACACATTATTATATAAAAGAAACATCCTTGTGTGATTTCCAATATCAATTAAACGGGAGACCAGCATTGGTCGCGGAAAGGGACATCTACAGACTTTTCATATTGCTTGGATATAGCGCGTGGGTAAATAGTGGTCACTACCTCTACAGCTGTTGAAATATAATGATTATTTCTATTATGTATGACTCCTACTGGACCATCTACACATTATTATATAAAAGAAACATCCTCGTGTGATTTCCAATATCAATTAAACGGGAGACCAGCATTGGTCGCGGAAAGGGACATCTACAGACTTTTCATATTGCTTGGATATAGCGCGTGGGTAAATAGTGGTCACTACCTCTACAGCTGTTGAAATATAATGATTATTTTTACTATGTATGACTCCTACTGGACCATCTACACATTATTATATAAAAGAAACATCCTTGTGTGATTTCCAATACAATTTAAACGGGAGACAAACACTGGTCGCGGAAAGGGACATCTACAGACTTTTCATATTGCTTGTATATAGCGCGTGGGTAAATAGTGGTCACTACCTGCACAACTGCTGAAATATAATGATTATTTTTACTGTTTATTACTCCTACTGGTCAGTATACACATTATTATATAAAAGAAACATCGCTGTGCGTTTTCCAATATCAATTAAACGGAAGACGAACACTGGTCGCGGAAAGGGACATCTACAGACTTTTCATATTGCTTGGATATAGCGCGTGGGTAAATAGTGGTCACTACTTCCACAGATGTTGTAATATATATATTAGTTTTACTATGCATGACCCCTACTGGTCACACTACACATTATTATATCAAAGAAACATCCCTGTGCGTTTTTCAATATCAATTAAATGGGAGACGAAGACTGGTCGCGGAAAGGGACATCTACAGACTTTTCATATTGCTTGCATATAGCGCGTGGGTAAATAGTGGTCACTCCCTGCACAACTGTTGAAATATAATGATTATTTTTACTGTTTATGACTCCTTCTGGTCACTCTACACATCATTATATAAAAGAAACATCGCTTTGTGTTTTCCAATATCAATTAAACGGGAGACGAGCACTGGTCGCGGAAAGGGACATCTACAGACTTTTCATATTGCTTGGATATAGCGCGTGGGTAAATAGTGGTCACTACCTCAACAGCTGTTGTAATATATATATTATTTTTTACTCTTTATGACCCCTACTGGTCACTCTTCACATTATTGTATCAAAGAAACATCCCAGTGTGTTTTCCAATATCAATTAAACGGGAGACGAACACTGGTCGCGGAAAGGGACATCTACAGACTGTTCATATTGCTTGGATATAGCGCGTGGGTAAATAGTGGTCACTACCTCTACAGATGTTGAAATATAATGATTATTTCTACTATTTATGACTCCTACTGGTCACACTTCACATTATTATATCAAAGAAACATCCCTATGTGTTTTCCAATATCAATTAAACAGGACACGAACACTGGTCGCGGAAAGGGACATCTACAGACTTTTCATATTGCTTGGATATAGCGCGTGGGTAAATAGTGGTCACTACCTCTACAGCTGTTGAAATATAATGATTATTTTTATTATGTATGACTCCTACTGGACCATCTACACATTATTATATCAAAGAAACATCCTTGTGTGATTTCCAATATCAATTAAACGGGAGACCAGCATTGGTCGCGGAAAGGGACATCTACAGACTTTTCATATTGCTTGGATATAGCGCGTGGGTAAATAGTGGTCACTACCTCTACAGCTGTTGAAATATAATGATTATTTTTACTATGTATGACTCCTACTGGACAATCTACACATTATTATATAAAAGAAACATCCTTCTGTGATTTCCAATACAATTTAAACGGGAGACAAACACTGGTCGCGGAAAGGGACATCTACAGACTTTTCATATTGCTTGCATATAGCGCGTGGGTAAATAGTGGTCACTACCTGCACAACTGCTGAAATATAATGATTATTTTTACTGTTTATTACTCCTACTGGTCAGTATACACATTATTATATAAAAGAAACATCGCTGTGCGTTTTCCAATATCAATTAAACGGAAGACGAACACTGGTCGCGGAAAGGGACATCTACAGACTTTTCATATTGCTTGGATATAGCGCGTGGGTAAATAGTGGTCACTACTTCCACGGATGTTGTAATATATATATTAGTTTTACTATGCATGACCCCTACTGGTCACACTACACATTATTATATCAAAGAAACATCCCTGTTTGTTTTCCAATATCAATTAAATAGGAGACGAACACTGGTCGCGGAAAGGGACATCTACAGACTTTTCATATTGCTTGGATATAGCGCGTGGGTAAATAGTGGTCACTACCTCAACAGCTGTTGTAATATATCTATTAGTTTTTACTCTTTATGACCCCTACTGGTCACTCTTCACATTATTGTATCAAAGAAACATCCCAGTGTGTTTTCCAATATCAATTAAACGGGAGACGAACACTGGTCGCGGAAAGGGACATCTACAGACTTTTCATGTTGCTTGGATATAGCGCGTGGGTAAATAGTGGTCACTACCTCTACAGATGTTGAAATATAATGATTATTTTTACTGTTTGTGACTCCTACTGGTCACACTTCACATTATTATATCAAAGAAACATCGCTTTGTGTTTTCCAATATCAATTAAACGGGAGACGAGCACTGGTCGCGGAAAGGGACATCTACAGACTTTTCATATTGCTTGGATATAGCGCGTGGGTAAATAGTGGTCACTACCTCAACAGCTGTTGTAATATATCTATTATTTTTTACTCTTTATGACCCCTACTGGTCACTCTTCACATTATTGTATCAAAGAAACATCCCAGTGTGTTTTCCAATATCAATTAAACGGGAGACGAACACTGGTCGCGGAAAGGGACATCTACAGACTTTTCATATTGCTTGGATATAGCGCGTGGGTAAATAGTGGTCACTACCTCCACAGATGTTGTAATATATATATATTAGTTTTACTATGCATGACCCCTACTGGTCAATCTACACATTATTATATCAAAGAAACATCCCTGTGTGTTTTCCAATATCAATTAAATGGGAGACAAACACTGGTCGCGGAAAGGGACATCTACAGACTTTTCATATTGCTTGTATATAGCGCGTGGGTAAATAGTGGTCACTACCTGCACAACTGTTGAAATATAATGATTATTTTTACTATTTATGACTCCTACTTGTCAGTATACACATTATCATATCAAAGAAACATCCCTGTGTGTTTTCAAATATCAATTAAATGGGAGACGAACACTGGTCGCGGAAAGGGACATCTACAGACTTTTCATATTGCTTGGATATAGCGCGTGGGTAAATAGTGGTCACTACCTGCACAGCTGTTGTAATATATCTATTAGTTTTACTATGCATGACCCCTACTGGTCACTCTACACATTATTATATAAAAGAAACATCCCTGTGTGTTTTCCAATATCAATTAAACGGGAGACGAACACTGGTCGCGGAAAGGGACATCTACAGACTTTTCATATTGCTTGCATATAGCGCGTGGGTAAATAGTGGTCACTACCTGCGCAACTGTTGAAATATAATAATTATTTTTACTATGCATGACTCCCACTGGTCAGTATACACATTATCATATCAAAGAAACATCCCTGTGTGTTTTCCAATATCAATTAAATGGGAGACGAACACTGGTCGCGGAAAGGGAACTCTACAGACTTTTCATATTGCTTGGATATAGCGCGTGGGTAAATAGTGGTCACTACCTCTACAGCTGTTGAAATATAATGATTATTTTTACTATGTATGACTCCTACTGGACCATCTACACATTATTATATAAAAGAAACATCCTTGTGTGATTTCCAATATCAATTAAACGGGAGACCAGCATTGGTCGCGGAAAGGGACATCTACAGACTTTTCATATTGCTTGGATATAGCGCGTGGGTAAATAGTGGTCACTACCTCTACAGCTGTTGAAATATAATGATTATTTTTACTATGTATGACTCCTACTGGACCATCTACACATTATTATATAAAAGAAACATCCTTGTGTGATTTCCAATATCAATTAAACGGGAGACCAGCATTGGTCGCGGAAAGGGACATCTACAGACTTTTCATATTTTTTGGATATAGCGCGTGGGTAAATAGTGGTCACTACCTCTATAGCTGTTGAAATATAATGATTATTTTTACTATGCATGACCCCTACTGGTCACTCTACACATTATTATATCAAAGAAACATCCCTGTGCGTTTTCCAATATCAATTAAACGGGAGACGAACACTATATTGCTTGGATATAGCCCGTGGGTAAATAGTGGTCACTACCTCCACAACTGTTGAAATATAATGATTATTTTTACTATTTATGACTCCTACTGGTCAGTATACACATTATTATATCAAAGAAACATCCCTGTGCGTTTTCCATTATCAATTAAACGGGAGACGAACACTGGTCGCGGAAAGGGACATCTACAGACTTTTCATATTGCTTGGATATAGCGCGTGGGTAAATAGTGGTCACTACCTGCACAACTGTTGAAATATAATGATTATTTTTACTGTTTATGACCCCTACTTGTCACTCTACACATTATCATATAAAAGAAACATCCCTGTGTGTTTTCCAATATCAATTAAACAGGAGACGAACACTGGTCGCGGAAAGGGACATCTACAGACTTTTCATATTGCTTGCATATAGCGCGTGGGTAAATAGTGGTCACTACCTCAACACCTGTTGAAATATAATGATTATTTTTACTATGCATGACTCCTACTGGTCAGTATTCACATTATCATATAAAAGAAACATCCCTGTGTGTTTTCCAATATCAATTAAACGGGAGACGAACACTGGTCGCGGAAAGGGACATCTACAGACTTGGATATAGCGCTTGTATATAGCTTCGATATAGCGCGTGGGTAAATAGTGGACGCTACCTCAACAGCTGTTGTAATATATTTATTATTTTTACTATGTATGACTCCTACTGGTCATTCTACACATTATTATATAAAAAAACAACATCCCTGAGTGTTTTCCAATATCAATTAAACGGGAGACGAACACTGGTCGCTGAAAGGGGCAACTACAGACTTTTCATATTGCTTGCATATAGCGCGTGGGTAAATAGTGGTCACTACCTCAACAGCTGTTGTAATATATATATATTATTTTTTACTATGCATGACCCCTACTGGTCACTTTACACATTATTATATCACAGAAACATCCCTGAGTGTTTTCCAATGTCAGTAACATGTGAGACGAACATTTTTCATATTACTTGTATATAGCGAGACGGTAAATAAATGTCATTACCTCCACATGCAACTGTTGTAATCTATTTATTATTTTTGATGTGTATATCTGATGGGAATCTACACAGTATTATGTGTTATTGTGACATGCCAGTAGACTAAATATATATGAAAGATCATTTTATTATTCTGATTGTGTAGGTAGCGATGAGGATTTTCACACTTCTAGCTTGGTTATTCTTGTCTATTATGCTGTGAAGAATGATCTTTCCGTGGCTTAACTATGTAAAAAAATATATTATGCCATGTGTGGGAGTAGCGCCGATAATTTTCCTACACCTTATAGTAGACTAGACAATCAGTCCGTACTTGTCCCTTTCCCAGACCCAGGGAGCCGTCATTACAACGTCCGTGTCTACACTAGTATTTAGACACAGGACCGTGTGCAGTCTGCAATTGTCCCTTTCCTAGACCAGTGTTCGCCTCCCATTTAATTGTGTAGAAATAAGCCAGGTTATTCTTGCATATGATACTCTGTAGAATGGCCTGTCCGTGGCTTAAAGATGTAAAAATAATTTATTATACCACTTGTGGGGGTCGCTACACTATCAGTCTGTAACTGTCCCTTTCCCAGACCAATGTTCGCCTCCCATTTAATTGTGTAGAAATAAGCCAGGCTATTCTTGTGTATTATACTGTGTAGAATGGCCTGTCCGTGGCTTAAAAATGTAAAAATAATTTATTATACCACTTGTGGGGGTCGCTACACTATCAATCTGTACTTGTCCCTTTCCCAGACCCAGCCAGCCTTAATCACTGCGTCCGTGTCTATATTTAGACACAGGACCGTGTGCAGTCTGCAGTTGTCCCTTTCCCAGACCAGTGTTCGCCTCTCGTTTTGTTAATATGGAAACACACACAAGGAGGCTACTTTTATATAATAATATGTAGAGAGACCATTCAGTGTCGTAAATATAAAAATAATAATTGTATTATTCTAGTTGTGGGGTATCGGCGATGATTTCCCCACACCCCATACAAAGCAATATGAACAGTCTGTACTTGTCCCTTTCCCAGACCAATGTTCGCCTCCCGTTTAATTGATATGGAAATAAGCCAGGTTATTTTTGTGTATTATACTGTGTAGAACCGCATGTCTGTGGCGTAAAGATGTCAAAATAATAGTATTATACCACTTGTACGGGTCGCTACACGATCAGTCTGAACTTGTCCCTTTCTCAGACCCAGCCAGCCTTCATCACTGCGTCTGTGTCTATATTTAGACACAGGACCGTGTGCAGTCTGCAATTGTCCCTTTCCCAGACCAGTGTTCGCCTCCCATTTAGTGAATATGGAAAACACATTTCCTCTTATATAATGTGAACTGTGACATGCCATTGGACTAACTATATAATAAATCATTGAAATATACCACTTGTGGGGGTAGCGATGAGGATTTTCAAACCACCTTATCAAGGCAATATGAAAAGTCTGTTGTTGTCCCTTTCCGCGACCTGTGTCCGTCTCCCATTTAAATGATATTGGAAAACACACAGGGATGTTTCTTTTATATAATAATGTGTAGACGGTCCAGTAGAAGTCATACATAGTAAAACTAATACATATATTACAACAGCTGTAGAGGTAGTGACCACTATTACCCAAACACTATATCCAAGCAATATGAAAAGTCTGTAGTTGTCCCTTTCCGCGACCAGTATTCGTCTCCTGTTAAAATTATATTGGAAAACACATAGGGAAGTTTCTTTGATATAATAATGTATAGATGGTCCAGTAGGAGTCATATATAGTAAAAATAATCAATATATTACAACAGCTGTGGGGACAGCAACGATTATTTACCCACACGCTATATACAAGTAATATGAAAAGTCTGTAGTTGTCCCTTTCCGCGACCAGTGTTCGTCTCCCGTTTAATTGATATTGGAAAACGCACAGGGATGTTTCTTTGATATAATAACGTGTAGATGGTCCAGTAGGAGTCATACATAGTAAAAATAATAGATATATTACAACAGCTGTGGAGGTAGTGACCACTATTTACCAACATGCTATATCCAAGCAATATGAAAAGTCTGTAGTTGTCCCTTTCCGCGACCAGTGTTCGTCCCCCATTTAATTGATATTGGAAAACACACACGGATGTTTCTTTTATATAATAATGTAAAGACGGTGAAATAGGTGTCATATATAGTAAAAATAATATATATATTACGACAGCTGTGGAGGTAGTGACCACTATTACCCAAACGCTATATCCAAGCAATATGAAAAGTCTGTTGTTGTCCCTTTCCGCGACCAGTGTTCGTCTCCTGGTTAAATTATATTGGAAAACACATAGGGAAGTTTCTTTGATATAAAAATGTATAGATGGTCCAGTAGGATCCATATATAGTAAAAATAATCAATATATTATAACAGCTGTGGGGATAGCAACGATTATTTACCCACACGCTATATACAAGTAATATGAAAAGTCTGTAGTTGTCCCTTTCCGCGACCAGTGTTCGTCTCCTGTTAAAATTATATTGGAAAACACATAGGGATGTTTCTTTTATATAATAATGTATAGATGGTCCAGTAGGAGTCATACATCGTAAAAATAATAGATATATTACAATAGCTGTAGAGGTAGTGACCACTATTACCCAAACGCTATATCCAAGCAATATGAAAAGTCTGTAGATGTCCCTTTCCGCGACCAGTGTTCGTCTCCAGGTTAAATTATATTGGAAAACACATAGGGAAGTTTCTTTGATATAATAATGTATAGATGGTCCAGTAGGAGTCATATATAGTAAAAATAATCAATATATTACAACAGCTGTGGGGACAGCAACGATTATTTACCCACAGGCTATATACAAGTAATATGAAAAGTCTGTAGTTGTCCCTTTCCGCGACCAGTGTTCGTCTCCCGTTTAATTGATATTGGAAAACGCACAGGGATGTTTCTTTGATATAATAACGTGTAGATGGTCCAGTAGGAGTCATACATAGTAAAAATAATGGATATATTACAACAGCTGTGGAGGTAGTGATCACTATTTACCAACATGCTATATCCAAGCAATATGAAAAGTCTGTAGTTGTCCCTTTCCGCGACCAGTGTTTGTCCCCCATTTAATTGATATTGGAAAACACACAGGGATGTTTCTTTTATATAATAATGTGTAGACGGTCCAGTAGGAGTCATACATAGTAAAAATAATCATTATATTTCAACAGTTGTTGAGGTAGTGACCACTATTTACCCACACGCTATATCCAAGCAATATGAAAAGTCTGTAGATGTCCCTTTCCGCGACCAGTGTTCGTCTCCCGTTTAATTGATATTGGAAATCACACAGGGATGTTTCTTTTATATAATAATGTGTAGACGGTCCAGTAGGAGTCATAAATAGTAAAAATAATATATATATTACAACAGTTGTGCAGGTAGTGACCACTATTTACCCACACGCTATATCCAAGCAATATGAAAAGTGTGTAGTTGTCCCTTTCCGCGACCAGTGTTCGTCCCTCATTTAATTGATATTGGAAAACACATAGCGATGTTTCTTCTATGTAACAATGTGAAGAGTGACCAGTAGGAGTCATACATAGTAAAAATAATCAATATATTCCAACAGTTGTGGAGGTAGTGACCACTATTTACCCACACCGTATATCCAAGCAATATGAAAAGTCTTTAGTTGTCCCTTTCCGCGACCAGTGTTCGTCTCCCCTTTAATTGATATTGGAAATCACACAGGGATGTTTCTTTTATATAATAATGTGTAGACAGTTCAGTAGGAGTCATACATAGTAAAAATAATAGATATATTAAAACAGCTGTAGAGGTAGTGACCACTATTACCCAAACGCTATATCCAAGCAATATGAAAAGTCTGTAGATGTCCCTTTCCGCGACAAGTAATTAAAATTATATTGGAAAACAGATAGGGATGTTTCTTTTATATAATGATGTGTAGATGGTCCAGTAGGAGTCATACATAGTAAAAATAATCAATATATTACAACAGCTGTGGGGTTAGCAACGATTATTTACCAACATGCTATATACAAGTAGTATGAAAAGTCTGCAGTTGTCCCTTTGCGCGACCAGTGTTCGTCTCCCATTTAATTGATATTGGAAATCACACAAGGATGTTTCTTCTATATAATAACGTGAAGATGGTCCAGTAGGAGTCATACATAGTAAAAATAATAGATATATTACAACAGCTGTGGAGATAGTGACCACTATTTACCCACATGCTATATCCAAGCAATTTGAAAAGTCTGTAGTTGTCCCTTTCCGCGACCAGTGTTCGTCCCCCATTTAATTGATATTGGAAAACACACAGGGATGTTTCTTTTATAATAATGTGAAGAGTGACCAGTACGAGACATAAATAGAAGAAATTATCATTATATTTCAACGCCTGTAGAGGTAGTGACCACTATTTACCCACGCACTATATCCGAGCAATATGAAAAGTCTGTAGTTGTCCCTTTCCGCGACCAGTGTTCGTCTCTCATTTAATTGATATTGGAAAACACACAGGGATGTCTCTTTTATATAAAAATGTGTAGATGGTCCAGTAGGAGTCATACATAGTAAAAATAATAAATATATTAAAACAGCTGTAGAGGTAGTGACCACTATTACCCAAACGCTATATGCAAGCAATATGAAAAGTCTGTAGTTGTCCCTTTCCGCGACCAGTGTTCGTCTCCTGGTTAAATTATATTGGAAAACACATAGCGATGTTTCTTCTATGTAACAATGTGAAGAGTGACCAGTAGAAGTCATACATAGTAAAAAAAAATCAATATATTTCAACAGCTGTGGAGGTAGTGACCACTATTTACCCACACGCTATATGCAAGCAATATGAAAAGTCTGTAGTTGTCCCTTTCCGCGACCAGTGTTCGTCTACCATTTAATTGATATTGGAAATCACACAGGGATGTTTCTTTTATATAATAATGTCTAGACGGTCCAGTAGGAGTCATACATAGTTAGAATAATAAATATATTATGACAGCTGTGGAGGTAGTTACCACTATTTACCCACAAGCTATATGCAAACAATATGAAAAGTCTGAAGTTGTCCCTTTCCACGACCAGTGTTCGTCCCCCATTTAATTGATATTGGAAATCACACAGGGATGTTTCTTTTATATAACAACTTGTAGATGGTCCAGTAGGAGTCATACATAGTAAAAATAATCATTATATTTCAACAGTTGTGCAGGTAGTGACCACTATTTACCCACGCGCTATATGCAAGCAATATGAAAAGTCTGTAGTTGTCCTTTCCGCGACCAGTGTTCGTCTCCTGGTTAAATTTTATTGGAAAACACATAGCGATGTTTCTTCTATGTAACAATGTGAAGAGTGACCAGTAGCAGTCATACATCGAAAAAATTATCAATATATTACAACATCTGTGGGGATAGCAACGATTATTTACCCAGACGCTATATACAAGTAATATGAAAAGTCTGTAGTTGTCCCTTTCCGCAACCAGTGTTCATCTCTCATTTAATTGATATTGGAAATCACACAGGGATGTTTCTTTTATATAACAACTTGTAGATGGTCCAGTAGGAGTCATATAGAGTAAAAATAATAAATATATTACAACAGCTGTGGAGGTAGTGACCACTATTTACCCACAAGCTATATGCAAACAATATGAAAAGTCTGTAGTTGTCCCTTTCCACGACCAGTGTTCGTCCCCCATTTAATTGATATTGGAAAACACACAGGGATGTTTCTTTTATATAATATTGTGTAGACGGTCCAGTAGGAGTCATACATAGTAAAAATAATCATTATATTTCAACAGTTGTGCAGGTAGTGACCACTATTTACCCACGCGCTATATGCAAGCAATATGAAAAGTCTGTAGTTGTCCTTTCCGCGACCAGTGTTCGTCTCCTGGTTAAATTTTATTGGAAAACACATAGCGATGTTTCTTCTATGTAACAATGTGAAGAGTGACCAGTAGCAGTCATACATCGAAAAAATTATCAATATATTACAACATCTGTGGGGATAGCAACGATTATTTACCCAGACGCTATATACAAGTAATATGAAAAGTCTGTAGTTGTCCCTTTCCGCAACCAGTGTTCATCTCTCATTTAATTGATATTGGAAATCACACAGGGATGTTTCTTTTATATAACAACTTGTAGATGGTCCAGTAGGAGTCATATAGAGTAAAAATAATAAATATATTACAACAGCTGTGGAGGTAGTGACCACTATTTACCCACATGCTATATCCAAGCAATATGAAAAGTCTGTAGTTGTCCCTTTCAGCGACCAGTGTTCGTCACCCATTTAATTAATATTGGAAAACACACAGGGATGTCTGTTTTATATAATAATATGTAGACGATCCAGTAGGAGTCATATAGAGTAAAAATAATAGATATATTAGAACAGCTGTTGAGGTAGTGACCACTATTTATCCACATGCTATATCCAAGCAATATGAAAAGTCTGTAGTTGTCCCTTTCCGCGACCAGTGTTCGTCTCTCATTTAATTGATGTTGGAAATCACAAAGCGATGTTTCTTTTATATAAAAATGTGTAGATGGTCCAGTAGGAGTCATACATAGTAAAAATAATAAATATATTAAAACAGCTGTAGAGGTAGTGACCACTATTACCCAAACGCTATATGCAAGCAATATGAAAAGTCTGTAGTTGTCCCTTTCCGCGACCAGTGTTCGTCTCCTGGTTAAATTATATTGGAAAACACATAGCGATGTTTCTTCTATGTAACAATGTGAAGAGTGACCAGTAGAAGTCATACATAGTAAAAAAAAATCAATATATTTCAACAGTTGTGGAGGTAGTGACCACTATTTACCCACACGCTATATGCAAGCAATATGAAAAGTCTGTAGTTGTCCCTTTCCGCGACCAGTGTTCGTCTACCATTTAATTGATATTGGAAATCACACAGGGATGTTTCTTTTATATAATAATGTCTAGACGGTCCAGTAGGAGTCATACATAGTTAGAATAATAAATATATTATGACAGCTGTGGAGGTAGTTACCACTATTTACCCACAAGCTATATGCAAACAATATGAAAAGTCTGAAGTTGTCCCTTTCCACGACCAGTGTTCGTCCCCCATTTAATTGATATTGGAAAACACACAGGGATGTTTCTTTTATATAATATTGTGTAGACGGTCCAGTAGGAGTCATACATAGTAAAAATAATCATTATATTTCAACAGTTGTGCAGGTAGTGACCACTATTTACCCACGCGCTATATGCAAGCAATATGAAAAGTCTGTAGTTGTCCTTTCCGCGACCAGTGTTCGTCTCCTGGTTAAATTTTATTGGAAAACACATAGCGATGTTTCTTCTATGTAACAATGTGAAGAGTGACCAGTAGCAGTCATACATCGAAAAAATTATCAATATATTACAACATCTGTGGGGATAGCAACGATTATTTACCCAGACGCTATATACAAGTAATATGAAAAGTCTGTAGTTGTCCCTTTCCGCAACCAGTGTTCATCTCTCATTTAATTGATATTGGAAATCACACAGGGATGTTTCTTTTATATAACAACTTGTAGATGGTCCAGTAGGAGTCATATAGAGTAAAAATAATAAATATATTACAACAGCTGTGGAGGTAGTGACCACTATTTACCCACATGCTATATCCAAGCAATATGAAAAGTCTGTAGTTGTCCCTTTCAGCGACCAGTGTTCGTCACCCATTTAATTAATATTGGAAAACACACAGGGATGTCTGTTTTATATAATAATATGTAGACGATCCAGTAGGAGTCATATAGAGTAAAAATAATAGATATATTAGAACAGCTGTTGAGGTAGTGACCACTATTTATCCACACGCTATATCCAAGCAATATGAAAAGTCTGTCGTTGTCCCTTTCCGCGACCAGTGTTCGTCTCTCATTTAATTGATGTTGGAAATCACAAAGCGATGTTTCTTTTATATGAAAATGTGTAGATGGTCCAGTAGGAGTCATACATAGTAAAAATAATAAATATATTAAAACAGCTGTAGAGGTAGTGACCACTATTACCCAAACGCTATATGCAAGCAATATGAAAAGTCTGTAGTTGTCCCTTTCCGCGACCAGTGTTCGTCTCCTGGTTAAATTATATTGGAAAACACATAGCGATGTTTCTTCTATGTAACAATGTGAAGAGTGACCAGTAGAAGTCATACATAGTAAAAAAAAATCAATATATTTCAACAGTTGTGGAGGTAGTGACCACTATTTACCCACACGCTATATGCAAGCAATATGAAAAGTCTGTAGTTGTCCCTTTCCGCGACCAGTGTTCGTCTACCATTTAATTGATATTGGAAATCACACAGGGATGTTTCTTTTATATAATAATGTCTAGACGGTCCAGTAGGAGTCATACATAGTTAGAATAATAAATATATTATGACAGCAGTGGAGGTAGTTACCACTATTTACCCACAAGCTATATGCAAACAATATGAAAAGTCTGAAGTTGTCCCTTTCCACGACCAGTGTTCCTCCCCCATTTAATTGATATTGGAAAACACACAGGGATGTTTCTTTTATATAATATTGTGTAGACGGTCCAGTAGGAGTCATACATAGTAAAAATAATCATTATATTTCAACAGTTGTGCAGGTAGTGACCACTATTTACCCACGCGCTATATGCAAGCAATATGAAAAGTCTGTAGTTGTCCTTTCCGCGACCAGTGTTCGTCTCCTGGTTAAATTTTATTGGAAAACACATAGCGATGTTTCTTCTATGTAACAATGTGAAGAGTGACCAGTAGCAGTCATACATCGAAAAAATTATCAATATATTACAACATCTGTGGGGATAGCAACGATTATTTACCCAGACGCTATATACAAGTAATATGAAAAGTCTGTAGTTGTCCCTTTCCGCAACAAGTGTTCATCTCTCATTTAATTGATATTGGAAATCACACAGGGATGTTTCTTTTATATAACAACTTGTAGATGGTCCAGTAGGAGTCATATAGAGTAAAAATAATTAATATATTACAACAGCTGTGGAGGTAGTGACCACTATTTACCCACAAGCTATATCCAAACAATATGAAAAGTCTGAAGTTGTCCCTTTCCGCGACCAGTGTTTGTCTCCCGTTTTAATTGTATTGGAAATCACACAGGGATCTTTCTTTTATATAATAATGTGTAGATGGTCCAGTAGGAGTCATACATAGTAAAAATAATCAATATATTACAACAGCTGTGGAGGTAGTGACCACTATTTACCCACACGCTATATATGCAAGCAAAATGACAAGTCTGTCGTTGTCCCTTTCCGCGACCAGTGTTCGTGTCCCGTTTAATTGCTATTGGAAATCACACAGGGATCTTTATTTTATATAATAATGTGTAGCCGGTCCAGTAGGAGTCATATATAGTAAAAATAATAGATATATTACGACAGCTGTGGAGGTAGTGACCACTATTTACCCACACGCTATATGCAAGCAATATGAAAAGTCTGTCGTTGTCCCTTTCCGCGACCAGTGTTCGTCTCCCATTTAATTGATATTGGAAATCACACAGGGATGTTTCTTTTATATAATAATGTGTAGACGGTCCAGTAGGAGTCATACATAGTAAAAATAATCAATATATTACAACAGCTGTGGAGGTAGTGACCACTATTTACCCACACGCTATATGCAAGCAATATGAAAAATCTGTAGATGTCCCTTTCCGCGACCAGTGTTCGTCTCCCGTTTAAATTGTATTGGAAATCACACAAGGATGTTTCTTTTATATAATAATGTATAGATGGTCCAGTAGGAGTCATACATGGTAAAAATAATCAATATATTACAACAGCTGGTGGGTTAGCAACGATTATTTACCCACATGCTATATACAAGTAATATGAAAAGTTTGTAGTTGTCCCTTTACGCGACCAGTGTTCGTCCCCCATTTAATTGATATTGGAAATCACACAGGGATGTTTCTTTTATATAATAATGTATAGATGGTCCATTAGGAGTCATACATCGTAAAAATAATAAATACATTACGACAGTTGTGGAGGTAGTGACCACTATTTACACGCGGGCTATATGCAAGCAATATGAAAAGTCTGTAGTTGTCCCTTTCCGTGACCAGTGTTCGTTTCCCATTTAATTGATATTGGAAATCACACAGGGATGTTTATTTTATATAATAATGTATAGATGGTCCAGTAGGAGTCATACATAGTAAAAATAATCAATATATTACAACAGCTGTGGGGTTAGAAACGATTATTTACCCACATGCTATATACAAGTAATATGAAAACTCTGTAGTTGTCCCTTTCCGTGACCAGTGTTTGTCCCCCATTTAATTGATATTGGAAAACACACAGGGATGTTTCTTTTATATAATAATGTGTAGACGGTCCAGTAAGAGTCATATATAGTAAAAATAATAGATATATTACGACAGCTGTGGAGGTAATGACCACCACTATTTACCCACGCGCTATATCCAAGCAATATGAAAAGTCTGTAGTTGTCCCTTTCCTCGACCAGTGTTTGTCTCCCGTTTAAATTGTATTGGAAATCACACAAGGATGTTTCTTTTATATAATAATGTATAGATGGTCCAGTAGAAGTCATACATCGTAAAACTAATCAATATACTTCAACAGTTGTGGAAGTAGCAATGATTATTTACCTACATGGTATATGCAAGCAATATGAAAAGTCTGTAGATGTCCCTTTCCGCGACCAGTGTTCGTCTCCCATTGAATTGATATTGGAAATCACACAGGGATGTTTCTTTTATATAATAATGTATAGACGGTCCAGTAGGAGTCAAACATCGTAAAAATAATCAATATATTACAACATCTGTGGGGTTAGCAACGATTATTTACCCACATGCTATATACAAGTAATATGAAAAGTCTGTAGTTGTCCCTTTCCGCGACCAGTGTTTGTCCCCCATTTAATTGATATTGGAAAACACACAGGGATGTTTCTTTTATATAATATTGTGTAGACGGTCCAGTAGGAGTCATACATAGTAAAAATAATCATTATATTTCAACAGTTGTGCAGGTAGTGACCACTATTTACCCACGCGCTATATGCAAGCAATATGAAAAGTCTGTAGTTGTCCCTTTCCGCGACCAGTGTTCGTGTCCCGTTTAATTGCTATTGGAAATCACACAGGGATCTTTATTTTATATAATAATGTGTAGCCGGTCCAGTAGGAGTCATATATAGTAAAAATAATAGATATATTACGACAGCTGTGGAGGTAGTGACCACTATTTACCCACACGCTATATGCAAGCAATATGAAAAGTCTGTCGTTGTCCCTTTCCGCGACCAGTGTTCGTCTCCCATTTAATTGATATTGGAAATCACACAGGGATGTTTCTTTTATGTAATAATGTGTAGACGGTCCAGTAGGAGTCATACATAGTAAAAATAATCAATATATTACAACAGCTGTGGAGGTAGTGACCACTATTTACCCACACGCTATATGCAAGCAATATGAAAAATCTGTAGATGTCCCTTTCCGCGACCAGTGTTCGTCTCCCGTTTAAATTGTATTGGAAATCACACAAGGATGTTTCTTTTATATAATAATGTATAGATGGTCCAGTAGGAGTCATACATGGTAAAAATAATCAATATATTACAACAGCTGGTGGGTTAGCAACGATTATTTACCCACATGCTATATACAAGTAATATGAAAAGTTTGTAGTTGTCCCTTTACGCGACCAGTGTTCGTCCCCCATTTAATTGATATTGGAAATCACACAGGGATGTTTCTTTTATATAATAATGTATAGATGGTCCATTAGGAGTCATACATCGTAAAAATAATAAATACATTACGACAGTTGTGGAGGTAGTGACCACTATTTACACGCGGGCTATATGCAAGCAATATGAAAAGTCTGTAGTTGTCCCTTTCCGTGACCAGTGTTCGTTTCCCATTTAATTGATATTGGAAATCACACAGGGATGTTTATTTTATATAATAATGTATAGATGGTCCAGTAGGAGTCATACATAGTAAAAATAATCAATATATTACAACAGCTGTGGGGTTAGAAACGATTATTTACCCACATGCTATATACAAGTAATATGAAAACTCTGTAGTTGTCCCTTTCCGTGACCAGTGTTTGTCCCCCATTTAATTGATATTGGAAAACACACAGGGATGTTTCTTTTATATAATAATGTGTAGACGGTCCAGTAAGAGTCATATATAGTAAAAATAATAGATATATTACGACAGCTGTGGAGGTAATGACCACCACTATTTACCCACGCGCTATATCCAAGAAATATGAAAAGTCTGTAGTTGTCCCTTTCCTCGACCAGTGTTTGTCTCCCGTTTAAATTGTATTGGAAATCACACAAGGATGTTTCTTTTATATAATAATGTATAGATGGTCCAGTAGGAGTCATACATCGTAAAACTAATCAATGTACTTCAACAGTTGTGGAAGTAGCAATGATTATTTACCTACATGGTATATGCAAGCAATATGAAAAGTCTGTAGATGTCCCTTTCCGCGACCAGTGTTCGTCTCCCATTGAATTGATATTGGAAATCACACAGGGATGTTTCTTTTATATAATAATGTATAGACGGTCCAGTAGGAGTCAAACATCGTAAAAATAATCAATATATTACAACATCTGTGGGGTTAGCAACGATTATTTACCCACATGCTATATACAAGTAATATCAAAAGTCTGTAGTTGTCCCTTTCCGCGACCAGTGTTTGTCCCCCATTTAATTGATATTGGAAAACACACAGGGATGTTTCTTTTATATAATATTGTGTAGACGGTCCAGTAGGAGTCATACATAGTAAAAATAATCATTATATTTCAACAGTTGTGCAGGTAGTGACCACTATTTACCCACGCGCTATATGCAAGCAATATGAAAAGTCTGTAGTTGTCCTTTCCGCGACCAGTGTTCGTCTCCTGGTTAAATTTTATTGGAAAACACATAGCGATGTTTCTTCTATGTAACAATGTGAAGAGTGACCAGTAGCAGTCATACATCGAAAAAATTATCAATATATTACAACATCTGTGGGGATAGCAACGATTATTTACCCAGACGCTATATACAAGTAATATGAAAAGTCTGTAGTTGTCCCTTTCCGCAACCAGTGTTCATCTCTCATTTAATTGATATTGGAAATCACACAGGGATGTTTCTTTTATATAACAACTTGTAGATGGTCCAGTAGGAGTCATATAGAGTAAAAATAATAAATATATTACAACAGCTGTGGAGGTAGTGACCACTATTTACCCACAAGCTATATGCAAACAATATGAAAAGTCTGTAGTTGTCCCTTTCCACGACCAGTGTTCGTCCCCCATTTAATTGATATTGGAAAACACACAGGGATGTTTCTTTTATATAATATTGTGTAGACGGTCCAGTAGGAGTCATACATAGTAAAAATAATCATTATATTTCAACAGTTGTGCAGGTAGTGACCACTATTTACCCACGCGCTATATGCAAGCAATATGAAAAGTCTGTAGTTGTCCTTTCCGCGACCAGTGTTCGTCTCCTGGTTAAATTTTATTGGAAAACACATAGCGATGTTTCTTCTATGTAACAATGTGAAGAGTGACCAGTAGCAGTCATACATCGAAAAAATTATCAATATATTACAACATCTGTGGGGATAGCAACGATTATTTACCCAGACGCTATATACAAGTAATATGAAAAGTCTGTAGTTGTCCCTTTCCGCAACCAGTGTTCATCTCTCATTTAATTGATATTGGAAATCACACAGGGATGTTTCTTTTATATAACAACTTGTAGATGGTCCAGTAGGAGTCATATAGAGTAAAAATAATTAATATATTACAACAGCTGTGGAGGTAGTGACCACTATTTACCCACAAGCTATATCCAAACAATATGAAAAGTCTGAAGTTGTCCCTTTCCGCGACCAGTGTTTGTCTCCCGTTTTAATTGTATTGGAAATCACACAGGGATCTTTCTTTTATATAATAATGTGTAGATGGTCCAGTAGGAGTCATACATAGTAAAAATAATCAATATATTACAACAGCTGTGGAGGTAGTGACCACTATTTACCCACACGCTATATATGCAAGCAAAATGACAAGTCTGTCGTTGTCCCTTTCCGCGACCAGTGTTCGTGTCCCGTTTAATTGCTATTGGAAATCACACAGGGATCTTTATTTTATATAATAATGTGTAGCCGGTCCAGTAGGAGTCATATATAGTAAAAATAATAGATATATTACGACAGCTGTGGAGGTAGTGACCACTATTTACCCACACGCTATATGCAAGCAATATGAAAAGTCTGTAGTTGTCCCTTTCTGCGACCAGTGTTTGTCTCCCGTTTAAATTGTATTGGAAATCACACAAGGATGTTTCTTTTATATAATAATGTATAGATGGTCCAGTAGGAGTCATACATCGTAAAACTAATCAATATACTTCAACAGTTGTGGAAGTAGCAATGATTATTTACCTACATGGTATATGCAAGCAATATGAAAAGTCTGTAGATGTCCCTTTCCGCGACCAGTGTTCGTCTCCCGTTTAAATTGTATTGGAAATCACACAAGGATGTTTCTTTTATATAATAATGTATAGATGGTCCAGTAGGAGTCATACATGGTAAAAATAATCAATATATTACAACAGCTGGTGGGTTAGCAACGATTATTTACCCACATGCTATATACAAGTAATATGAAAAGTTTGTAGTTGTCCCTTTACGCGACCAGTGTTCGTCCCCCATTTAATTGATATTGGAAATCACACAGGGATGTTTCTTTTATATAATAATGTATAGATGGTCCATTAAGAGTCATACATCGTAAAAATAATAAATACATTACGACAGTTGTGGAGGTAGTGACCACTATTTACACGCGGGCTATATGCAAGCAATATGAAAAGTCTGTAGTTGTCCCTTTCCGTGACCAGTGTTCGTTTCCCATTTAATTGATATTGGAAATCACACAGGGATGTTTATTTTATATAATAATGTATAGATGGTCCAGTAGGAGTCATACATAGTAAAAATAATCAATATATTACAACAGCTGTGGGGTTAGAAACGATTATTTACCCACATGCTATATACAAGTAATATGAAAACTCTGTAGTTGTCCCTTTCCGTGACCAGTGTTTGTCCCCCATTTAATTGATATTGGAAAACACACAGGGATGTTTCTTTTATATAATAATGTGTAGACGGTCCAGTAAGAGTCATATATAGTAAAAATAATAGATATATTACGACAGCTGTGGAGGTAATGACCACCACTATTTACCCACGCGCTATATCCAAGCAATATGAAAAGTCTGTAGTTGTCCCTTTCTGCGACCAGTGTTTGTCTCCCGTTTAAATTGTATTGGAAATCACACAAGGATGTTTCTTTTATATAATAATGTATAGATGGTCCAGTAGGAGTCATACATCGTAAAACTAATCAATATACTTCAACAGTTGTGGAAGTAGCAATGATTATTTACCTACATGGTATATGCAAGCAATATGAAAAGTCTGTAGATGTCCCTTTCCGCGACCAGTGTTCGTCTCCCATTTAATTGATATTGGAAATCACACAGGGATGTTTCTTTTATATAATAATGTATAGACGGTCCAGTAGGAGTCAAACATGGTAAAAATAATCAATATATTACAACATCTGTGGGGTTAGCAACGATTATTTACCCACATGCTATATACAAGTAATATCAAAAGTCTGTAGTTGTCCCTTTCCGCGACCAGTGTTTGTCCCCCATTTAATTGATATTGGAAAACACACAGGGATGTTTCTTTTATATAATATTGTGTAGACGGTCCAGTAGGAGTCATACATAGTAAAAATAATCATTATATTTCAACAGTTGTGCAGGTAGTGACCACTATTTACCCACGCGCTATATGCAAGCAATATGAAAAGTCTGTAGTTGTCCTTTCCGCGACCAGTGTTCGTCTCCTGGTTAAATTTTATTGGAAAACACATAGCGATGTTTCTTCTATGTAACAATGTGAAGAGTGACCAGTAGCAGTCATACATCGAAAAAATTATCAATATATTACAACATCTGTGGGGATAGCAACGATTATTTACCCAGACGCTATATACAAGTAATATGAAAAGTCTGTAGTTGTCCCTTTCCGCAACCAGTGTTCATCTCTCATTTAATTGATATTGGAAATCACACAGGGATGTTTCTTTTATATAACAACTTGTAGATGGTCCAGTAGGAGTCATATAGAGTAAAAATAATAAATATATTACAACAGCTGTGGAGGTAGTGACCACTATTTACCCACAAGCTATATGCAAACAATATGAAAAGTCTGTAGTTGTCCCTTTCCACGACCAGTGTTCGTCCCCCATTTAATTGATATTGGAAAACACACAGGGATGTTTCTTTTATATAATATTGTGTAGACGGTCCAGTAGGAGTCATACATAGTAAAAATAATCATTATATTTCAACAGTTGTGCAGGTAGTGACCACTATTTACCCACGCGCTATATGCAAGCAATATGAAAAGTCTGTAGTTGTCCTTTCCGCGACCAGTGTTCGTCTCCTGGTTAAATTTTATTGGAAAACACATAGCGATGTTTCTTCTATGTAACAATGTGAAGAGTGACCAGTAGCAGTCATACATCGAAAAAATTATCAATATATTACAACATCTGTGGGGATAGCAACGATTATTTACCCAGACGCTATATACAAGTAATATGAAAAGTCTGTAGTTGTCCCTTTCCGCAACCAGTGTTCATCTCTCATTTAATTGATATTGGAAATCACACAGGGATGTTTCTTTTATATAACAACTTGTAGATGGTCCAGTAGGAGTCATATAGAGTAAAAATAATAAATATATTACAACAGCTGTGGAGGTAGTGACCACTATTTACCCACATGCTATATCCAAGCAATATGAAAAGTCTGTAGTTGTCCCTTTCAGCGACCAGTGTTCGTCACCCATTTAATTAATATTGGAAAACACACAGGGATGTCTGTTTTATATAATAATATGTAGACGATCCAGTAGGAGTCATATAGAGTAAAAATAATAGATATATTAGAACAGCTGTTGAGGTAGTGACCACTATTTATCCACATGCTATATCCAAGCAATATGAAAAGTCTGTAGTTGTCCCTTTCCGCGACCAGTGTTCGTCTCTCATTTAATTGATGTTGGAAATCACAAAGCGATGTTTCTTTTATATAAAAATGTGTAGATGGTCCAGTAGGAGTCATACATAGTAAAAATAATAAATATATTAAAACAGCTGTAGAGGTAGTGACCACTATTACCCAAACGCTATATGCAAGCAATATGAAAAGTCTGTAGTTGTCCCTTTCCGCGACCAGTGTTCGTCTCCTGGTTAAATTATATTGGAAAACACATAGCGATGTTTCTTCTATGTAACAATGTGAAGAGTGACCAGTAGAAGTCATACATAGTAAAAAAAAATCAATATATTTCAACAGTTGTGGAGGTAGTGACCACTATTTACCCACACGCTATATGCAAGCAATATGAAAAGTCTGTAGTTGTCCCTTTCCGCGACCAGTGTTCGTCTACCATTTAATTGATATTGGAAATCACACAGGGATGTTTCTTTTATATAATAATGTCTAGACGGTCCAGTAGGAGTCATACATAGTTAGAATAATAAATATATTATGACAGCTGTGGAGGTAGTTACCACTATTTACCCACAAGCTATATGCAAACAATATGAAAAGTCTGAAGTTGTCCCTTTCCACGACCAGTGTTCGTCCCCCATTTAATTGATATTGGAAAACACACAGGGATGTTTCTTTTATATAATATTGTGTAGACGGTCCAGTAGGAGTTATACATAGTAAAAATAATCATTATATTTCAACAGTTGTGCAGGTAGTGACCACTATTTACCCACGCGCTATATGCAAGCAATATGAAAAGTCTGTAGTTGTCCTTTCCGCGACCAGTGTTCGTCTCCTGGTTAAATTTTATTGGAAAACACATAGCGATGTTTCTTCTATGTAACAATGTGAAGAGTGACCAGTAGCAGTCATACATCGAAAAAATTATCAATATATTACAACATCTGTGGGGATAGCAACGATTATTTACCCAGACGCTATATACAAGTAATATGAAAAGTCTGTAGTTGTCCCTTTCCGCAACCAGTGTTCATCTCTCATTTAATTGATATTGGAAATCACACAGGGATGTTTCTTTTATATAACAACTTGTAGATGGTCCAGTAGGAGTCATATAGAGTAAAAATAATAAATATATTACAACAGCTGTGGAGGTAGTGACCACTATTTACCCACAAGCTATATGCAAACAATATGAAAAGTCTGTAGTTGTCCCTTTCCACGACCAGTGTTCGTCCCCCATTTAATTGATATTGGAAAACACACAGGGATGTTTCTTTTATATAATATTGTGTAGACGGTCCAGTAGGAGTCATACATAGTAAAAATAATCATTATATTTCAACAGTTGTGCAGGTAGTGACCACTATTTACCCACGCGCTATATGCAAGCAATATGAAAAGTCTGTAGTTGTCCCTTTCCGCGACCAGTGTTTGTCTCCCGTTTAAATTGTATTGGAAATCACACAAGGATGTTTCTTTTATATAATAATGTATAGATGGTCCAGTAGGAGTCAAAAATCGTAAAACTAATCAATATACTTCAACAGTTGTGGAAGTAGCAATGATTATTTACCTACATGGTATATGCAAGCAATATGAAAAGTCTGTAGATGTCCCTTTCCGCGACCAGTGTTCGTCTCCCATTTAATTGATATTGGAAATCACACAGGGATGTTTCTTTTATATAATAATGTATAGACGGTCCAGTAGGAGTCAAACATCGTAAAAATAATCAATATATTACAACAGCTGTGGGGTTAGCAACGATTATTTACCCACATGCTATATACAAGTAATATCAAAAGTCTGTAGTTGTCCCTTTCCGCGACCAGTGTTTGTCCCCCATTTAATTGATTTTGGAAAACACACAGGGATGTTTCTTTTATATAACAATGTGTAGACGGTCCAGTAGGAGTCATATATAGTAAAAATGATAGATATATTACGACAGCTGTGGAGGTAATGACCACAACTATTTACCCACGCGCTATATGCAAGCAATATGAAATGTCTGTAGTTGTCCCTTTCCGCAACCAGTGTTTGTCTCCCGTTTAAATTGTATTGGAAATCACACAAGGATGTTTCTTTTATATAATAATGTATAGATGGTCCAGTAGGAGTCATACATAGTAAAAATAATCAATATATTACAACAGCTGGTGGGTTAGCAACGATTATTTACCAACATGCTATATACAAGTAATATGAAATGTCTGTAGTTGTCCCTTTCCGCGACCAGTGTTTGTCTCCCGTTTAAATTGTATTGGAAATCACACAAGGATGTTTCTTTTATATAATAATGTATAAATGGTCCAGTAGGAGTCATACATAGTAAAACTAATTAATATATTTCAACAGTTGTGGAGGTAGCAACGATTATTTACCTACACGCTATATGCAAGCAATATGAAAAGTCTGTAGATGTCCCTTTCCGCGACCAGTGTTTGTCTCCCGTTTAAATTGTATTGGAAATCACACAAGGATGTTTCTTTTATATAATAATGTATAGATGGTCCAGAAGGAGTCATACATAGTAAAAATAATCAATATATTACAACAGCAGGTGGGTTAGCAACGATTATTTACCAACATGCTATTTACAGGTAATATGAAATGTCTGTAGTTGTCCCTTTCCGCGACCAGTGTTTGTCCCCCATTTAATTGATATTGAAAATGACACGGGGATGTTTCTTTTATATAATAACGTGTAGATGGTCCAGTAGGAGTCATACATAGTAAAAATAATAAATACATTACGACAGTTGTGGAGGTAGTGACCACTATTTACACGCTCGCTATATCCAAGCAATATGAAAAGTCTGTAGTTGTCCCTTTCCGTGACCAGTGTTTGTCCCCCATTTAATTGATATTGGAAAACACACAGGGATGTTTCTTTTATATAATAATGTGTAGACGGTCCAGTAGGAGTCATATATAGTAAAAATAATAGATATATTACGACAGCTGTGGAGGTAATGACCACCACTATTTACCTACATGGTATATGCAAGCAATATAAAAAGTCTGTAGATGTCCCTTTCCGCGACCAGTGTTCGTCTCCCATTTAATTGATATTGGAAATCACACAGGGATGTTTCTTTTATATAATAATGTATAGATGGTCCAGTAGGAGTCAAACATCGTAAAAATAATCAATATATTACAACAGCTGTGGGGTTAGCAACGATTATTTACCCACATGCTATATACAAGTAATATCAAAAGTCTGTAGTTGTCCCTTTCCGCGACCAGTGTTCGTCTCTCATTTAATTGATATTGGAAATCACACAAGGATGTTTCTTTTATATAATAAAGTATAGATGGTCCAGTAGGAGTCATACATAGTAAAAATAATCAATATATTACGACAGCTGTGGATGTAGTGACCACTATTTACCCACACGCTATATGCAAGCAATATGAAAAGTCTGTAGTTGTCCCTTTCCACGACCAGTGTTCGTCCCCCATTTAATTGATATTGGAAAACACACAGGGATGTTTCTTTTATATAATATTGTGTAGACGGTCCAGTAGGAGTCATACATAGTAAAAATAATCATTATATTTCAACAGTTGTGCAGGTAGTGACCACTATTTACCCACGCGCTATATGCAAGCAATATGAAAAGTCTGTAGTTGTCCCTTTCCGCGACCAGTGTTTGTCTCCCGTTTAAATTGTATTGGAAATCACACAAGGATGTTTCTTTTATATAATAATGTATAGATGGTCCAGTAGGAGTCAAAAATCGTAAAACTAATCAATATACTTCAACAGTTGTGGAAGTAGCAATGATTATTTACCTACATGGTATATGCAAGCAATATGAAAAGTCTGTAGATGTCCCTTTCCGCGACCAGTGTTCGTCTCCCATTTAATTGATATTGGAAATCACACAGGGATGTTTCTTTTATATAATAATGTATAGACGGTCCAGTAGGAGTCAAACATCGTAAAAATAATCAATATATTACAACAGCTGTGGGGTTAGCAACGATTATTTACCCACATGCTATATACAAGTAATATCAAAAGTCTGTAGTTGTCCCTTTCCGCGACCAGTGTTTGTCCCCCATTTAATTGATTTTGGAAAACACACAGGGATGTTTCTTTTATATAACAATGTGTAGACGGTCCAGTAGGAGTCATATATAGTAAAAATGATAGATATATTACGACAGCTGTGGAGGTAATGACCACAACTATTTACACACGCGCTATATGCAAGCAATATGAAAAGTCTGTAGTTGTCCCTTTCCGCAACCAGTGTTTGTCTCCCGTTTAAATTGTATTGGAAATCACAAAAGGATGTTTCTTTTATATAATAATGTATAGATGGTCCAGTAGGAGTCATACATAGTAAAAATAATCAATATATTACAACAGCTGGTGGGTTAGCAACGATTATTTACCAACATGCTATATACAAGTAATATGAAATGTCTGTAGTTGTCCCTTTCCGCGACCAGTGTTTGTCTCCCGTTTAAATTGTATTGGAAATCACACAAGGATGTTTCTTTTATATAATAATGTATAAATGGTCCAGTAGGAGTCATACATAGTAAAACTAATTAATATATTTCAACAGTTGTGGAGGTAGCAACGATTATTTACCTACACGCTATATGCAAGCAATATGAAAAGTCTGTAGATGTCCCTTTCCGCGACCAGTGTTTGTCTCCCGTTTAAATTGTATTGGAAATCACACAAGGATGTTTCTTTTATATAATAATGTATAGATGGTCCAGAAGGAGTCATACATAGTAAAAATAATCAATATATTACAACAGCAGGTGGGTTAGCAACGATTATTTACCAACATGCTATTTACAGGTAATATGAAATGTCTGTAGTTGTCCCTTTCCGCGACCAGTGTTTGTCCCCCATTTAATTGATATTGAAAATGACACGGGGATGTTTCTTTTATATAATAACGTGTAGATGGTCCAGTAGGAGTCATACATAGTAAAAATAATAAATACATTACGACAGTTGTGGAGGTAGTGACCACTATTTACACGCTCGCTATATCCAAGCAATATGAAAAGTCTGTAGTTGTCCCTTTCCGTGACCAGTGTTTGTCCCCCATTTAATTGATATTGGAAAACACACAGGGATGTTTCTTTTATATAATAATGTGTAGACGGTCCAGTAGGAGTCATATATAGTAAAAATAATAGATATATTACGACAGCTGTGGAGGTAATGACCACCACTATTTACCTACATGGTATATGCAAGCAATATAAAAAGTCTGTAGATGTCCCTTTCCGCGACCAGTGTTCGTCTCCCATTTAATTGATATTGGAAATCACACAGGGATGTTTCTTTTATATAATAATGTATAGATGGTCCAGTAGGAGTCAAACATCGTAAAAATAATCAATATATTACAACAGCTGTGGGGTTAGCAACGATTATTTACCCACATGCTATATACAAGTAATATCAAAAGTCTGTAGTTGTCCCTTTCCGCGACCAGTGTTCGTCTCTCATTTAATTGATATTGGAAATCACACAAGGATGTTTCTTTTATATAATAAAGTATAGATGGTCCAGTAGGAGTCATACATAGTAAAAATAATCAATATATTACGACAGCTGTGGATGTAGTGACCACTATTTACCCACACGCTATATGCAAGCAATATGAAAAGTCTGTAGTTGTCCCTTTCCGCGACCAGTGTTCGTCCCCCATTTAATTGATATTGGAAAACACACAGGGATGTTTCTTTTATATAATATTGTGTAGACGGTCCAGTAGGAGTCATATATAGTAAAAATGATAGATATATTACGACAGCTGTGGAGGTAATGACCACAACTATTTACACACGCGCTATATGCAAGCAATATGAAAAGTCGGTAGTTGTCCCTTTCCGCGACCAGTGTTTGTCTCCCGTTTAAATTGTATTGGAAATCACACAGGGATGTTTCTTTTATATCATAATGTATAGATGGTCCAGTAGGAGTCAAAAATCGTAAAACTAATCAATATACTTCAACAGTTGTGGAAGTAGCAATGATTATTTACCAACATGGTATATGCAAGCAATATGAAAAGTCTGTAGATGTCCCTTTCCGCGACCAGTGTTCGTCTCCCATTTAATTGATATTGGAAATCACACAGGGATGTTTCTTTTATATAATAATGTATAGATGGTCCAGTAGGAGTCAAATATCGTAAAAATAATCAATATATTACAACAGCTGTGGGGTTAGCAACGATTATTTACCCACATGCTATATACAAGTAATATCAAAAGTCTGTAGTTGTCCCTTTCCGCGACCAGTGTTCGTCCCCCATTTAATTGATATTGGAAATCACAAAGCGATGTTTCTTTTATATAATAATGTGTAGATGGTCCAGTAGGGATCATACATAGTAAAAATAATCAATATATTTCAACAGTTGTGGAGGTAGTGACCACTATTTATCAACATGCTATATACAAGTAAT
Organism: Haliotis cracherodii; assembly: GCF_022045235.1. NCBI lineage: Eukaryota > Metazoa > Mollusca > Gastropoda > Lepetellida > Haliotidae > Haliotis > Haliotis cracherodii. The sequence goes on from NW_027266343.1 coordinate 38,869,877, forward strand.
ATGAAAAGTCTGTAGATGTCCCTTTCCGCGACCAGAGTTCGTCTCTCATTGAATTGATATTGGAAATCACACAGGGGTGTTTCTTTTATATAATAACGTGTAGATGGTCCAGTAGGAGTCATACATAGTAAAAATAATCAATATATTACAACAGCTGTGGAGGTAGTGACCACTCTTTACCCACACGCTATATATGCAAGCAATATGAAAAGTCGGTAGTTGTCCCTTTCCGCGACCAGTGTTTGTCTCCCATTAATTTGATATTGGAAATCACACAAGGATGTTTCTTTTATATCATAATGTGTAGATGGTCCAGTAGGAGTCATACATAGTAAAAATAATAGATATATTACAACAGCTGTGGAGGTAGTGACCACTATTTACCCACACGCTATATGCAGGCAATATGAAAAGTCTGTAGTTGTCCCTTTCCGCGACCAGTGTACGGCTCCCATTTAATTGATATTGGAAAACACATAGGGATGTTTCTTTTATATAATAATGTATAGACGGTCCAGTAGGAGTCATACATAGTAAAAATAATCAATATATTACGACAGCTGTGGAGCTAGTGACCACTATTTACTCACACGCTATATCCAAGCAATATGAAAAGTCTGTAGTTGTCCCTTTCCGCGACCAGTGTTCGTCTCCTGGTTATATTATATTGGAAAACACATAGCGATGTTTCTTCTATGTAACAATGTGAAGAGTGACCAGTAGGAGTCATACATAGTAAAAAAATATATATATTTCAACAGTTGTGCAGGTAGCGATGATTATTTACCTCACTAACAGTACAGATAAGAAAATTAATGGCTTTAAATGTTATAAATTTATGTACATTTATAAAACACGTTACAGTACGAATTGTAAGGCTTAGAGCATACAATACTCTCCTTTAACGTTATTTGTCATGAAAATTTTGTCCCAGAATACGGCGTTCGCTTTTGAGTAATATTTATTCAGACAAAAATGTATGGAATTGTTATAATTTGACTGGGATTTGTCTATTATTAGCCGCGCATTTCGTTTTGGCGTGCGGAAGCTTAAATACAGTATAGTTGAACTACACGCGCGTGTACAACAGGCATACCTCTCGATAAAAGTAGCGCTGAGGCCTGGTCTGGGAAAGGGACGTATACTGACTCGACCGGGAAAGTCTTGATGTTTTGAATGGTGATCGATTGCGATAATAGAGTAAGACTTAGAATTGTTTAGGTACATATGCAAACAATAGCTGAACACGTTTTCTGTACTGCCTAATTAGGTCAGACAGTGGAGTCAGACCACCGTGTTTCCCTTTCATTCAGTCGCAACTCAGACAACGATGAAAATGTTAGACAGTAGTGAGCACTGTCAACTGACATTATGTTGACACTGACAGTGCTGAACTTTATTTATGTTAATACATATACTTTTCAGTTATGTCTGAATCTGGATTGACACGTGTGTGATGACATTTCACCTGGTCTCATGACAAACTACAATTGAGAAGATGTCAGTTCTGTATTGGTTACATTTGTCATAGACTTTAGGGATAAAATGGGATATTATGAGTAATTTGTATTTGCAAAAGAATATATCCTGTTCCTTAGATTGGATAAATATAAGGACTTGTATTCTAAAATGCCTTTTAATTCAGATATTATTACATACATCCTACCCTGATAAAGTGAGGGAATCGATAACTGACTCCAAATGTTTTCTAGCTGTATATATATATTGACCAAATGATACATCTTGCACCATTTATGTTCCACAGGAACAAAAAGAGCTGTTCAAGTGATAAATACTGATCTTATTAAATTCTTTGATTCTGCTGGTAAAGAATTTAAAAAAATGTGATATCCATTATAGTTAACACTAACATAACACTTACCAGGGACCTACAGATTTTGGCATGGTAATTGAATGGTTGGTTCAAATTACTTTCATAGTAATGTTGTCAACCTTTTTGAGGATTTGTTTTGATCTGCCATGTGTGGACATGACTCAACCCACATCTGTAGCATGTAATTCATTTTCAAGGCAGGACATAAGAGGCATTCTTAGATGCCAAACAAATTTTAAATTTGCTACACATTGCAATATGGTGAGTGTAAGTGATAAGGTTTTCACACATCGTCATTAGACTTTGATGGTTGATTCATCAATAGCTATTGCCTGTAAATGTTTAATATCAAATGGCAATGAAATACCAGGATGTACCTGTGATGAGCCATATCACACCAGGCAGTTGCATGCAGATTCATTTAGAAGTTAATCTGGAGCTTTGAGCATCAAATATAAAAGAAGCATCAAACAGTTTTCAAACATAAATGCTTAAAGTCTGAAGTTTCTCAAATAGATCCAGTAGGACTTATTAATCTTAGTGCTGCAGGGATGCAACTATATCACTGGCGTCAGTCAGTTTGCCAAATGTTTATAGATAACCTTAGGGCGAGTAGAATTTCAGGCTTTTAGGGGTGTTGTTATATGTCAGACTCACTGACATGGATGATGCATGTCTTTGCATCCCAATTGCGTTGATCGATGCTCATGATATTAATCACTGGAGTGCGGCGTTAAACAACAAACCAACCTGGTGCTGTCCATGGGGGTCCCATACATGCAATGACTGTTCTGATAGTTCCTTGCTATGTGACATGCAAATATATGTCACCATGTCTACCTAAAAAACTATTCCCAAAGGAGAATTAAAAAATCCCAATTCAAATTGCTATGATGCTATAGTTGACATGTATTGTATTGTGTGCTTATAACAGGACTGATAAGGAAGGTAAAGCTGAAATAGATAACGGACTTGTAGTGAACAGATTAACACCATTGCAGTATATCTGAATTGAATAAATTAAGACATTAATAAATTCCCAAATATCCACAAAAAAGTTACCTGCCTGTCACAGGAATATGTTTGTAAGTGCTACAAAAGTAACTGATGTCTTCACTGAGTGTTCTTTTAGAAACAGAAGGTTAATGTATTTTCATTGTTAATATTGCTGAGACTGTACCAAATTTCAAAGGTACTCTACTGTGTTAAATGCCACACAGAAAACAACATTATTGAAACCCTGTCTTGAGAAACATAATAATTAAAATAATACTATATAGCATGTTTTTTTTCTAGTAAGTTGGTTGTGAAATGTGATAGTTTGAAGGTGGTTTTTCACAACTTTGGACTGTTAGTTGTAACTCGTACCAACAGCAAAGCGTGTGTTTGTTTATTTACCATTGCCATCATATCATGTTGTTTTATTTTGTCTAATTGAGGATTTGTGTTCGCTCTTGTTTAATGTTTACAGATTAAGAATTTTTTTATTGTTGCCAGACATTCACAGTACCAACATAAATTGAACATGACAATTGCCATAAAGATTGCTTGGCAGGCCATGGGTCATAAAAGTGTAATTTCAACATGTTTAGCAGTGCATGGCTTGTTCAGTCTGAATGTAGCCAAATTTGATGACCTCTCTATAGTCAGATTGTATCCCAAAGACACTAACCAGCTTGCATACATAAACCAAGGTATTGAAATTAAGGGTTGAACCTTGACTTAGGCTACCAGACACAACTGTTGGCAGCCAGATAGGAACACTCCAGCCTTAATTATAGTTTTATCCCTTTGTTTTCTTTGCTGATTAACCTGGTCAAATTACCAGAGCTGATCCAAGCTGGTTAAGACCAAGTTGATGGAATTAGCTGTGCATGTGTAGGATTAGGAGCATTTTGCATTGAGATTCTTTACAGAAATCATGTACTTACTTGACAAGGTTAATGATGTTTGTAGAATTGGGGACAGTGTGGAAAGGTATGTGTGTGGACACTATTTGAAGAGTGCTGTGTATATCTGCTGATTGGCAGGCCACCGACACCAGCTAGTTAAAGACTGACGAGTGATTAGACTCTTAGACATGTCACGGTCAGTCTGAACTAATAAAATACTTATGTTTTACCTTACCTGATGCTACGCAGTGCCTGTAGGTGTAGAGTCAGATAAGTATAAAACAGTGCATTTAATCAGAAATGCTCATGTTTTACCTTACCCGGTGCTACACTATAGCACTGTGTAGCGTCAGGTAAGTATAAAAACATTGCATTTAATCAGAAATGCTCATTTTCAAATAAAAGTAAATTTGAAATAGTTGTTGGGAAAATATTTTTAGGCAAAATTATATTTTTTAGTGATCCTACCAAAATTTCAACACACTAAACATGAAAAGTTTGTTTCCAAAATTCATAGTCTTACCAAGATTTGAATACTAGAAATATTACCTTTTCATAAAATCTTATATTTTTAACATTTTTTATTAGACAAACTGTAAAATCTTTTCGGGTTACTATTATTGTATCTGTGTAGACCTGATAGTGAAGAATGGATAGTTTTAAAGAATGAAAAAAATTTAGGTTGATAAACCGATGCATCGATGCATCATTACATTTACGATAGACATTATGCTATAATTTGACCATTCATAATTACTTTTTATGGAAGTTACTGGTATTAATCCTGACCTAGGGGAATGTCTGGCTGCTCTGCACAAGTGCCATAGTGTTAGTGACAGATAAAGATAGTAGGCCTAGCTGAATGTCCCATAAAGCACTGCCCCCCAGGGCAAGACCTGTCACACCCAGGGGAGGGGTAGGTGGGCCTGATATTAATGTCCAATTTCTTTGTGTCATAGACATGCATATTTAAAAATATTGAAAAATGCAGAAAATAAGTTTTTCTTCAAATCATGTATTTTAGGAAAATGGTTTGAGTATGTGTTCAGAGTTCGACATGGCCACTTGTCCGTCAGTCAGAAACTAGTTAGGGTGTAATGATACATCGGTGCATCGTCAGTTTTCATGTGGTGATATGATACATGATACGTTTTTTACTGTATCGATACAAGATGATACACTTGCTAAAATAAATGACTTACTACTCATTTAATGACCCCCAGTGTGTTTGTCAGTCAAATATCTCAAACTGTGTTGTAATCAGCGATTCAAGTTCATTACTAAAAATAGCTGCTACGAACATGTGTCTCAAACTAGCAGTTCATTTTGAATCTGCGCTGAAATATTTATAGTTTTATAGTCAGAGCGTGCGATTTGATGTAAATACGTGTATCGCAATACATATCTATCGTGACCAATGTCAGAGCTCCAGATAAGCTGCGTATCTGCGTAAAATACGCCTCAGAAATGCAGAAATATGCAGTAAAATAAAATTCAAGCGTATCAAATACGCAACGAACATTACAGATACGCTACAAAAATAAAACTTGTGCGTATCATTAAAATATTGTGAAGTAACCTTGCGTATTCGATTAGCAAATCAGCAACTTATTTTGAAATTATAAACGGACATTCCGTCAACCTTGCCAAATTCCACGATGACAGTTACATCATGATCATTTGCCATCACACTTTCTTGTGGAAGTATCGTGGTATTTTTGAGTCCTATAAAACTCTCGAACCCACACGACACCAGTTTGCAGGGACTAGATGAATAGTGTTTTTAAATATTTAACTTAAATACCCACATGTGTAAAAACTGGTGGGTAACAGAAATTTAAATACCCAGATAGAATTACTGATACCCAATGATTTTAAAATGCATGCGTAAAATACCCACAACACCAAAAGCTTATCTGGAGCTCTGCCAATGTATTGTATTGTAACCTTGCTGTATCATTTCACCTCTAGAAACTAGTGAAAACCCAGAGGGTCAAGTTGTTTTCTTCCCAAATCTAGATATTCTGCATAAGCTACTAGTCTGAAATTAACTTCGGACAAGTTGCATATGACCAGTGGTGTCTACCCCATGTTTATCACCCCATTAGAGGTGATGTTCCCCACCTGTAACCAATGAAGGACCAAGTCCATGTGTTTACTGACCACTAGAGGTGATGTTCCCCACATGTAACCAATGAAGGACCAAGTCCATGTGTTTACTGACCACTAGAGGTGATGTTCCCCACCTGTAACCAATGAAGGACCAAGTCCATGTGTTTACTGACCGACAAGAAGTGTTGTTCCCCCTCCTGTAACATTGTATATTTCCATGACAACAGAAGCTGCTCCTTTCTAAAATACAAATTACATAGGCAAAAATGAAATTTTTACCAAGAAAAGGTCATTCGCAATCACTGTGAAGATTTTTAATCCTGCTTAAACATAATTTCTACCAATTTTACAATGAATATTAAATATTGTTTATAGTGTTGGTTAGTACTATTTTCTGACTTTTCTCCAAAAAATGAGGTGTGAAATTTTAGGCTTGTTTCTCACCCATGGTACTGCTCCATGACCATGTAATACATGTGAACAAACAAGGCTTACTTCTTTGCAGCCTTGTACACTGTTGATGCTACTTAAACAGGATTATGAAATCACGTTATCAAAGCTATACATATGTGTGGCCGAAACTGTAAACTTACAAACATTCCCATGGGAAGATGCACCAAACTGGAGAAGGATTACAGTTAAGTGCTTCGAATCTGGAAGGCAAATAAATACTTCATCGTGGTACAGGGAGATGAGTGTTTAAGTCATTACAAGGGGGCTAGGGTTGAGTGATGCTGGCAGAGGAAGATAGGGACACAGAGTCAACATTGTGGCCACTCAGCCATACCTCACACAGCCCATACATGGCTGGCGACATCTCTAATGGCCTTTGTTTTGAGAAGCAGGCATACTCTGGACACCTTGAGTGTTTATGTGTGGTAAAAATTTGAAAGCTGATTTTGGCAAATGTTTCTGAAATTATTGACATTCATCTTGCATTTTGTAGCTGGTCACTTCAGAAACTAGCACTGGTAATATAAGCTCTGATGGTTAAAGGGAGACCTGATACATCCCGGCTATATTTCCATGTTGTTAGTACCAACCTGTGCTCGTGGGTTTCACCAAAGTTGCAAACGTTTTAGATCTGCATCATTTGGGCCTTCCTCCCACATAAAGCTAGTTTGTCTCCTAGAGGGGTGGTTGGGTAGCCTAGTGGTTAAAGCGTTCGCTCGTCACGCCGAAGACCCGGGTTCGATTCCCGACATGGGCACAATGTGTGAAGCCCATTTCTGGTGCCCCCTTCTGTGATATTGCTGAATGTTGCTAAAAGTGGTGTAAAAACCATTCTCACTCACTGTCTCCCAGACCCTAGAGAAGAAATTTAAAAAGGAATCCAACTCAAGTCTAGATTGGTTGGCAAGTCTAGATTGGTACAATGTGTGAAGCCCATTTCTGGTGTGCCCGCCTTTATATTGCTGGAATATTGATAAAAGCGGCGTAAAACCATACTCACTCACACATTCACTCACTCACTTTAGGGTAGAGGTAGTCTGTCATACAGATCCTGGTACAAATATTTCCAATACAGCCCATGCAAGTCTATAATGTTTGGCAAGTCTAGATTACTGCAGTATCAGGATGTGAAGAGAGTCTCTGGGTTCCTTTTTATTATATTTTTATTAAGATAATTTAACAACTGTTTTTTTGTGTAAGAGACTAGGTGTTAGTCTAAGGTTGAGGTGCCATGTATATATCCTGATTAATAATATAATCATTCTGAATGTGCATAGATAAAAAATTACCTATGTAGACCTGCAATTAATCAATTTAATGCTAAATATAAACAAGGCTGACCCTTTAAGTTTTTAAAATTGAATTTTGTGTCTTCTCATTTTCCATCTTTCCACGATAAATGTTTCTCTGAATATTATTATGACATATCATCACCTGAGAATAACCAGTCTTGATTATCTGCTGAAACAGATTCTATTGGGCGTAAAAGGCGAAATAGTGGTGAAAATAATATAATACCACTTAAAATCAGTGATGACGCTGGTAGAGCTTGTTAAAATAATGGATTGTTTCTCTTGACCAGACAAGGTCTCGTGGAACATTAGAATTAGGTTTAGTTGTATACATTTGTAACCTTAATATAATGGATGCATGAAAAACATATTCGACGTAATAAGCACCCAGGGCGCTCTCAAAATTAGAAATAGGGGTCTCTTATTAGATTATTTTTTTTATTGATAAAAAAACCAGTTGAAAGAGCGGGGCGCTTATTATGTCGAATATGGTAGTGCAATTCGAGGGATGTGTAGTAAAAATTCATTGTTCAAAATTCTTGACAAGAAAAATAAAGGTCCTGTAATTAAAGTAATTATTAAACTTTACACTACAGTACAGTACACTACACCATTTCATTCCTTTACTGGTCCCTCATATTTCCTGTATGGATCCTTGAAATGAATTATTTTGGGTCCACCGAACCCCTAGTAGGTCAAGGTAAAACCCTGGATTATCATTTCAACATATTTGTTAAGTCTTGCAAAATATAGAAAATATGTGTCTTTGTCTGTAAAACAGGAAATAATGGTCAAGTCTAAGTCTGTTTCCTCATTCAAACTCATTAGTGTCTAATTTGATTTTTTTCCAAACAGTGCTATCCTTGATCCTTTCTGTTAATGGCTTTCCAGCCGCTGTGTTGAAGTAGGTGATCTCTGGCTTTCTCCTCAGTGTTTGAGATGGGGATGACAGATGATGGGGCATGTCCAAGCTCCCACTCTCTCCAAGACTACTGTATAAACAGTGTTGTGTTGTGTGGGGTAGGGGTTGAAGGGGGGTAAGGGACATTGGTACCATTCCATAATTGTGTCTTTAGACTGCTGTGCAAACAGTGACTTGAATGGCAGTGGGGGCGGGGATTACGGACATTAATTCCTTTCCCTTCGTCGTGGGGGTTGGAGAATAGCCTCATTCTGTGAAGTTTCATTCTGTGCATTCTGTGAAACCTCATTCTGTGCAATGTGTGAAGTTCATTCTTTGTGCAATCACCATGAAATTGCTTTAATATTGTTCAAAGCAGAGTAAGATATCTTTGCTCACTCACTCACTCACTCACTCACTCACTCACTCACTCACTCACTCACTCACTCACCCACCCACCCACCCACCCACTCACTCACTCACTCACTCACTCACCCACTTTGAAGTGGGTACGGAGGGTGGAGTTGGATACGGGATGCTGAGGGTAGATTACTAAATCAATTGGGAGTTTTGTGGGGTGGGGTTGAGTGCGGGTGGGGGTTATGGGAGGAACTGAGGGTAGATTGTTCTCCGGGGATTGCTGAGTCAACAGTAAGTTCTATGGGGCAGGCTGGAGCAAGGGTCAGGGAATGGTGAAGGGAAGTGTTAGGTATTTCACTCAACAATTGTTTCCAGGAAGTTGAATAACGCTAATGTTTGACAGATTGAATGACTAGTGTCACTGGCTCTCTCTCAGGTATTCCTGACATTTAGTGGTTTCACACATTTTTGTCCTCTTTCGCTTGCATCGTGTTTGTGAAAAAGTTTTATGTAATTTGTGAGATATCTGACATTTCATCCGTGTAGAGGTCACAGATTAAAGCCCTCCTTTATGAGGTGTCTTGCATGTCTTCACTGTTCCAGAAAAAGAGCAAATGATCAGATAATACAGGAGACGACCTGGGCCCACTTGCACAAAGCGATCTTAGCGCTAAGATAATTGTGACTCCCATACTTTAACATAGGCTTAAGATAATCTTAGCACTAAGATGATTTTATGCAAGTGGTCCCTGATGTTCAGAAGAAAGTGAGAAATCATTTATGAAATATATACCACTTAACCTTTTGTAAGGATTAAACAAGGGACTTTATCCAATAGTCTGAAGCCCAAGTCTATAGTAAAATTCTGTTCGGTCTTGTGAGCTCTGCTAATAATAGTGCATATTATGACACTAAAGTTTAATGAAGATGATGCTGAGCCAAGTTCAGGCTAGTAGACTCAAAAGCTTTTGGCATAGACTTGAAACCCCAAACTGATTACCCGTGTTCACATAATAACTGATGAATTTGCCCAAGAGTGTGGGGGTAGGATTTGCTATCTATACAGAGCATAGAGATCGATAATTGATAAATATCAGAGAAGTAAAAGTCTGAAAGAAATCAGCACTCTTCATGCCACTGATGAGTGGTGACACATTTATGCATGGCTCACTCTGTGGACCTTTCAGTTATCAGTTGCTTTCCATCATTGGCAATTGACATGATTGATAATAACAAGTCTGTTTTGGTAAATTCAAACTTTATTTCATCATGATTGTTTATGTAACATATTGTCGATGACACAATTTTCATATCAATAATGGGGGCGGTCAGGTAGCCTAGTGGTTAAAGCGTTCACTCGTCACGCCGAAGTCCCGGGTTCGATTCCCGACATGGGTACAATGTGTGAAGCCCATTTATGGTGTCCCTCGCCGTGATATTGCTGGAATATTGCTAAAAGTGGCGTTAAACCATACTCACTCACTCACTCACTCACTCACTCACTCACTCATATCGATAATGGTTAATATTTCTTCCCATCAACGATAATTCCGATTATCGCCAGCCCCAGTGGGTGGTGCTTATTATAACCATAAACAAGTTGAATCAAGAGATTGAGCTGTAGTGAATACTCAATGAAAATATACACAAGAAAGTATGGATTACCTTGTAATTTGTCCTAAAGGGGGCACTAACAAAGATGACTTAGTTTGGTCTAGATGTTGGTCAAGGGGGCACTTATTGAAGTATGTACAGATGAATGGTCAATGGGGATCACAAGTCTTTCTGACCTAACAACTATTTGATACTAAAGTAACCCCTATTCCGTTCTCATACCATTCTCAGCTCTAGCAGCTTATATCATTTCTTTTTTCAGCTCCTGAAATTAGAGACTTGTTTGTTCCTTTAAACTTGTGGGTTCACCGAAAGAATTATTCTTATTTGAAAAAATTACTCTATGTCCGATCACATCTTCACATTATATGCAATAACCCCAAAATGACTATCACGTCGTAAACACAAAGTGTATGTAGCCATTGTCAATTTTAAAAAAGCTTTTTACATCGTTGAATGTTGCGAACAAGGGCACTGTTTAAGAACTACCGGTCTATAGGGGAAATGTACAATATCAAAAGCTATGTATTCAATTATGAAATTTTGTATGATGTGGTGACGATATAACCGATTTCTTTGACTGTCTTGTTGGCTTACGACAAGGATGTATCTTGAGGCCAATATTGTTCTCATTTGTTTTATTGTTAGATGTAATGATAACTGAAGGAAGAAAACTGTCCGCTAAAATATCGAAGAGGTTATGCCCATTATGTCATTGAGGTAAGGTGAAATTGGGTTTAACTTCGCGTCCAAGATTATTGCATTTATATAGCGACGTGCATGCACGTGTGTGTGTGTGTGTGTGTGTGTGTGTGTGTGTGTGTGTGTGTGTGTGTGTGTGTGTGTGTGTGTGTGTGTGTGTGTGTGTGTGTGTGTGTGTGTGTGTGTGTGTGTGTGTGTGTGTGTGTGTGTGTGTGTGTGTGGTTGTACTAGTCCGGACTGATGCCGATTTATAGTGCTAGCTCACTGAGATACCATGCCGCAGTTTAACATGAATACCCCACTCAGACACAGTATACTGACTCCGAGCCGACCAGTCCTTTTTTTATCCCCATAATGCCGAGCCCCAGACAGGGTAACAACAAGTACCATCTTTTAACGTCTTTTGGTATGACGCGGCCGGGGATCGACCCCTGACCTTCTGCTCTCTGGGCGGACGCTCTACCACAAGACCACGGAGGCGGCCCATTCAGCAATAGAAAATGAAATTCATTTTTCTTTTGTATGCCCTTTTTATTGTGATCAAAGAAACTTTTTTATACCAGAACGCTTAACCTGTACATGATTTAATTTTTCTTCTCTCTTCAAAAGATGATACTGTCATATTGAAACCGGCAGTATAAAATATAGAAACAATTTGTTGAACATTAGTAATGTATCTGAATATGTAAAACTACTTGTATGTTGCTCCTATGTATATGGGCCGGTGGCCTTTAATACAATACACATCTTTGACTAGACTTGACCTTTTACATTACAATATGTTAGTCTCGTGAATCACATCCATCCAAAATTACTGTATACTGATGGCTTGAACAGTTTGTAAAGTATATTATCATGATCATATGAACAATAAAACTCCCCTGCATCACATTTTAATGAAGAATCAAAATTTAGTTAATTTTCATGAATTATAAGATTTTAAGGCAATTATCTCCTAAAGGGCTCATTGTAGTATTAGTATTGAACTATTTTTTCGACAATCATAAAATTTGGCAATAGCTTCCAAGGTAATTATGTATTCATTGATATGCCAAATTTTGTCATATTTCTACTATTTATATTTTGAATTTTCCATAGACAGCCCTGTTCCAGAGCTGCACACCCTGAATTGGAGCCAGATGACTGTTAATTAACTGTAAATTTTAGTAGCTTCACTTGAATGTTTTATAGAGGATAGTTAGACTAATGATGTATATTTATTTCCTTGCTTGCACAATCATGGGCATAAGCATGACCCTCCACTGAAACTCAATATTAGCTCCTCTTCATTCAAGTTACGTAATCTGCTCACTGGCGTTAAAGTTTACGTGGTCAGGTAGCAAATCAGTGGATGGTATTTTGTTGAATATGTCATTTCATGACTTTTACCACTTTTCCTACTGTGAATTACAAACTGGACAAACTGAGGGAGTGTTGGTCATCCTCTCCCCTGCCCCTATAAACCAATAAAGCGACCATAAGATTGTGTAACCAGCTTCTTACCCTGACCAGCTCCAGCTTAAGTCCTGACATAAATGTTTATGATGCCTTCTTATTTTTGTCTTCCATTGGGGAGAAAATAATAGCCTTTTGAAAAGAGAGCAGTGTTTGAAATCAAGACCAGATAGAGACTATTACATCAGCTGATCAAAGGGGATGAAGAACTGGCAAGGATTAAGCCCAGCCCCTCCCCATGATGTGACTGTGGTTGTAAAATCTCTCCCCTTTGGTCATCAAAGCAACACAGGGCTTTTAATGAAGTGAATTGAACTTCCTGATTTTCTGCCTTCTATTATGAAGGCTTTTCATTTCTGTTTTCTGTGATGTATTTGGATAAGGTAGATAAGGATGTCTGGTTTAGATTGAGGCATGATTGTGGTGGTAATGTCTTTGGACTAGCTGCTTGAAATCATCCCAACTTGTTGGCCGTTCAGGTTAAATCCTGTGCCTTTATTGGCCATTGTTGGTTGTTGTGATGAAAGTGATGATTCAAAATGTGTCTCTTTAAGATGTTGAACATGATTGCTATTGGTAATACTTTACTCTTTAGCCTTAATGAGGCTGTATTTTACCATGGGATCAGTTTGAGGCAATCTAAATGTTGAAATATTTTGTTTGGCTGGGGCATTAACATGAGAAAGGTAACAGTTTTATGTTTTTATTGGCTGAATGTTGAATGTAAAGGGAGGACATTTTGAAGTTTTTCTCACATTTGGGAATCCACATTTGTGATAATGTCAAATTCAGTGTCATCAGATTCAGTCAAGTTTACGGACTAGCATTTACAATCATTTGGAAATAAGTGGAGGGATCTGTTCAATGGAGCCCCATTTGATAATGAGAGGAACCTACTTTGTTATGAGTTAACCTGTGAAGGGTCACCCAAAAAACAGACTTGAATAGATATTGATGTTAATTAAATACTGGAAAATAATTTTACTGGAAAAAACTACTTTTACAAAATACCAGAATAACAAATATTATAGCTAAAATGGATAGAATTATCATAAAAACGCCCGCATGTTATCAGAAATGAGCGGGCCACTGTAACTTGATAATGCCCTCATATTACTTGACGACGGGCCATTATCACGCCCGTTGTTAGGTGACGTCACAGAATAGGGATAGGTGACGTAACGTTCAATAATGACGTCATCTGGTTTATTCTATGACGTTTCCATATTTGTAAAAGTGGGTCAGTGACATTCGTGTTGATTGCAGTAAATGTTTCAAAATCAACATTGTTGTTTCTTTTTGTTTATAACAAATTCCATCCATTTTAGCTATAATAACGGTAACGCTATTTTTCAGGGCATTATCATTTGCAGAAGCCCTCGGTCTTTTCAACTGCCCTCCTTCGTCGGGCAGTTAATGGAAGACCTCGGGCTTCTGCAAATGATAATACCCTGAAAAATAGCGTTACCCTTATAATCTTTTCAGATTGATTCGCTTTGCATAGCGAGGTTTCTGAATTAATGAAGTTTGGATGAACAAAGTTTCACAGTATAATATTCATTAGATTTTCTTTTTATAAGATTTAAGTTAGAAGAATTTTACAGATATTATTATTTTTTCAATTTTAGAATAAAATAACCAAAAGACCTAAAATGAATGTTACTTGTTGCTTCCCTGCCTAGTGTTTGGCATTAAGGGACTAAAACAAGGACTGGTGTTTCTGGTTGGGGTATTCAAGTTAAACTGCGGCATGGAATCTCTGTGGGTTAGCGCTATACAATTCGCGGTAGTGTGGACTAGCACACACACACACGCACACGCACACACACACACAAAAATCTATATATAAGTGCACCCCATTTCACCTCACCTCAGCAATATGGTGTTAAACCCAGCTCACGCACTCACTCAATCACTCACTCACTCACTCACTCATTCAGTGTAGAGTTGACTAAGGGGAACATATGTCCACACTTCCCCATCTGTTGGGGGGAAATGGAGGGGAACACATTCCCTACGTTTACAGCAATTAAAGCTGGCTGGTGATAAATGCATCCTGCTCGGGTAATGTTTTAATCTGGGTGTTAATGGCCATTCATCCTCAGATTCAGTCACATCACAGTGCAGGCTGGGCCTGACATAAAGGTCACTTTCACTTTCAATGCAATATTGGTACATAGCTGAATACAAATAGCCATTAAGCTGATACTGTAAGGAGAGATAGATTGGTTTGGACAAGGTAGATTTGTTGTCTCCAGTCACAGGGAGTAGTCATGCTGCCTTCTGATCGCTGGTAGTGATGATGCTTGTGAAATATTGTCATTGTGCTGGGGCATTATGCATTCTTCTGTCTCAAGCTGAAGTGTTTCGCTGATGGATGAAAGACTATTTGGGACAGTTTAATGTGAATAAAATTTGGTTTGGAAATTGATATGTGTAGGTTCAAAGAGTACAGGTGTGTTTGTTTGTTTTTGTTTTTTGCTGTTTAACACCGCACTCGGCACTATATGCACTTCCGGCTATATGATGGTGGTCTGTAAATAATGGAGTCTGGACCAGACAATCCAGTAATTGGCATCAATCTACATAATTTAGGACATGCATCAACCAAGTCATTAAGTCAGAACACACGTTCCCTGTTAGTGGATTCTTATGAGAAGCATAGTTGCTTTTTTTTTTAAATCTCTAAATGCTTACTCATTTGGAGAAAAAACAATAGAGTGATGAATACCCAATGAAAAATGTGATAACCCAATTAAGATAGTGAGTGAGTGAGTGAGTGATTGATTGAGTGAGTTGGGTTTAACACCGCTTTTAACAGTATTCCAGTTATATCACGGCGTGTCAGCTTAATGTGGGAGGAAAGCCCGAAGTGATGCAGGTCTCAGACGTTTGCCATTTCGGTGAAACCCACGAGCACGGGTATGTTGCTGACAAACCTAGAAACATAATCAGGGCGAACCGGGATTCGAACCCACAATCATAGGTTTCTGGCGTGCCCAAGGGACGCAACTCTTCACAGCAAATCGCGGCGCCTTAGACGACTGGGCCACCCGTGCCCCCCAATTAAGATAGAAACCTTTGAGTAAAAACTCAATTTCTCAAAAATTTATCTGGAGCTCTGGCTAAATGTACATAGGAAGAAGATTATAAATATTTTATAACTGAAAACCAAAGGTTGAAATTCCTGTTAATCTGTGTGTCCAGCAATACTGGTGTTGGTTCTCACAGTTGAGCATTAATACAGGGTTGTTTTGTGTAGCCCATTTAATACTTGCTATCAAATTAATTTTGTGACATGCAATTTAATTTCAAGTAAAATGAAGACCTTATGCAGAAGTTAAAGTCATTGTAACAAACTTTTGCAGCCTGTCGCTTGAAAAGACCCCACTTTGGTGTTTTGACTGCACTTTGTCAAGAAAATTTATTTTCACGAAATATTTTGTGGTATGTACTTTAATGTTGGGAGGACATTGTTTTGGAATGAGTGAGTTATTTGGGTTTTCGCAATATTCCAGCAGTATCACTGTGTGGGCCACCAGACCAGAAATGAGCTTTACAGATTGTACCTATGTGGGAAATCGAACACAGGCCATTGGTGTGACAAGTGAACACTTTGACCACAAGGCCAATCCACCTCACCCAATCCAACCCCATCCCACCCTATGACGTTTTTTCCCAATTTTCCTGACAAGGGTACAAAATTTTGGACCCATGAAGATCCGGGTAAGAATAGGTCTTCAGCAACCCATGCTAGCCATAAAAGGCGACTATGCTTGTCGTAAGAGGCGACTAACGGGATCGGGTGGTCAGTCTTGCTGACTTGGTTGATGCATGTCATCGTATCCCAATTGCATGGATTGATTCTCACGATGTAAATCACTGGATTGTCTGGTCCAGACTCGATTATTTACAGACAGCTGTCATATAGGTGGAATATTGCTGACTGAGTGCGGCGTTAAACAACAAACAAACAAACAAACATAATTTGGAATTCTGTGTAAGTCCTGCGTAACATGAAGTGATGCAGTAATGTATGACTCCGATCCAGAGTGTGATGAGTATGTCTATGGCAGGTGAAGTCTCACACAAATGTAATGAATAAAGATGAAATTAGATTTTGTACCGATATCTCCACCCTTATCCTAAAAATTGATCAGCATAAATTCATTTATGGGTGTGCATGAGCCGATCTTGTTAACATATCATAGCGGAAATGGTTTCACATGACAATGCAGGTTGACATTTCTGTCAGAATTAGTTGTCTGCCACAGATTGAGGACCTTCATAGATTTGAGTCATGCATCTATTTTATGCCATGGTTTTTATTTCAGATTAATAAATCACTAGAAGATGTCTGAAGAGGCCTTTCGTCAGGTTGATGAGAAGCATGTGTCTAACGAGATCTGTCACATGGTGTGGTCTCCACGCATAGACCTGGTGGCACTCGCCAATATCCAAGGGGAGGTAAGCAGATGTGTCGCTGGCAAAACTATTGGCACCAATATTGATAGGACTTTGATAACATGTTATTGTGGACTGTATTTAAGTCTAAGGGGCTTGTTTATAATACAATAGTTTTTGTCAATGTACTGTCAATGTATTTGATTTTGTATGAATAATTTTTCTGTTCAGGTGATTCTGCATCGCCTGTCATGGCAGAAAGTATGGACATTAGCGCCCCCTGGTGAGGGGGAGACAGTTGGAGGACTTGCCTGGAGACCAGATGGCAAAGGTCAGGCCTGGGTTTTGAATGTGATTTGTGTAATCGAACCGTAAATACAATACAGAGAAGAAGTGAACCAAAATGTGTTCAACTTTTATGAGTTGTGCTGGTTGGTGAGGTGATATGAGGATTTATGTTGCGGTCAAGATTTTTTGCACTTAAACAAAGGGGTGTGGGTGAGTGTGTGGGGTGGGAGAGTGTGTGGGGTGGGAGAGTGTGTGGGGTGGTAAGGGGTGTGGGAGGGTGGGAAGGGGTGTTGGGGGTTGGGAAGGAGTGTGGGAGAGTGTGTGGGGTGGGAAGGGGTGTGGGAGGGTGGGAAGGGGTGTGAGAGAGTGTGTGGGGTGGGAAGGGGTGTGGGAGAGCGTGTGGGATGGGAAGGGGTGTGGGAGGGTGGGAGAGTGTGTGGGGTGGGAAGGGGTGTGGGAGAGCGTGTGGGATGGGAAGGGGTGTGGGAGGGTGGGAAGGGGTGTGGGAGAGCGTGTGGGATGGGAAGGGGTGTGGGAGGGTGGGAAGGAGTGTGGGAGAGCGTGTGGGGTGGGAAGGGGTGTGGGAGGGTGGGAAGGGGTGTGGGAGAGTGTGTGGGGTGGGAAGGGGTGTGGGAGAGCGTGTGGGGTGGGAAGGGGTGTGGGAGAGCGTGTGGGGTGGGAAGGGGTGTGGGAGAGTGTGTGGGGTGGGAAGGGGTGTGTGGAGTGGGAAGGGGTGTGGGTGAGTGTGTGGGGTGGGAAGGGGTGTGGGAGAGTGTGTGGGGTGGGAGAGCGTGTGGGGTGGGAAGGGGTGTTGGTGAGTGTGTGGGGTGGGAAGGGGTGTGGGAGAGTGTGTGGGGTGGGAAAGTGTGTGGGAGAGTGTGGGGATGGAAGGGGTGTGGGTGAGTGTGTGGGGTGGGAAGGGGTGTGGGAGAGTGTGTGGGGTGGGAAGGGTAGTGGGAGAGTGTGTGGGGTGGGAGAGCGTGTGGGGTGGGAAGGGGTGTGGGTGAGTGTGTGGGGTGGAAAGGGGTGTGGGAGAGTGTGTGGGGTGGGAAGGGGTGTGGGAAGGGGTGTGTGGGGTGGGAAGGGGTGTATGGGGTGGGGAGGGGTGTGGGAGGGTGTGTTTGGTCGGAAGGGTGGGAAGGGGTGTGGGAGAGCGTGAGGGGTGGGAAGGAGTGTGGGAGAGCGTGTTGGGTGGGAAGGGGTGTGGGAGAGCGTGTGGGGTGGGAAGGAGTGTGGGGTGGGAAGGGGTGTGGGAGAGCGTGTGGGGTGGGAAGGAGTGTGGGGTGGGAAGGGGTGTGGGAGAGCGTGTGGGGTTGGAAGGAGTGTGGGAGTGCATGTGGGGTGGGAAGGGGTGTGGGAGAGTGTGTGGGGTGGGAAGGGGTGTTGGAGAGTGTGGGGTGGAAAGGGGTGTGGGAGAGTGTGTGGGAAGGGGTGTGGGTGAGTGTGTGGGGTGGGAAGGGGTGTTGGAGAGTGTGTGGGGTGGCTGCTTGTACTAGTTCATACAGTTTTATAGTGCTAGCCCAGAGGTACCATGCCTCAGTTTAACATGGCTAGCCCACCAGTCCTTGTTTGATCCCTAAATGCTAATGCTATTAAAGGGGGATAATCAAAATATTAGTTATGCCTAAGAACTCCACACAATGGACGGGCATGACACTATTTCCCCGGTCAAGGATCAGTTTGCATTCCAGTTATGTTCTCAACTCCCTGGGGAGTATACATGATAGGGACTATTAGGTGATGTTACAAAACACTTAACCGGTATAAACATTGTTAGTTGAGTACATGAATATTCTGCAATGGCAATAATGAGACAACTGAACAAGATTGCCGAGGCACAAGTCCTGATTGGCAAAAGCAACCAAACTGTCAGGATTTTCAAATAAATTCTCATTTAATTAAATAATTTATTTTATAATTCTGTAATCAGTAAAAATTACTGGTAGTTATCGTTGACATAGTAACATGTGCTGAAACACTGAAAATGCATAATCAACCTTTAACTTGAAATGAAGACAAGAAAATTATTTTGGCAGTACATCTTGAATGACATTGAATGAGAAATCGAATCCATACAATAACTGCAAGGTTGTGTTTGATTGTCTCATGCCTAAATACATAGAACAACTTAATTTAATTTTTATGGCCATTTTGCCAAACTTTACACAAATTTAAATATGTAGTCTTTGAAAGGCATTTAGAAGTGATACACATAAGGAAGAGAATTTATGGATGTCAACTTCTTTATTATGAGAAACATGTTTGAAGTATATGCTTACTCATCATCATCATCATCATCATCATCATCATCATCATCATCATCATCATTCACCTGATGAAGGAGTAAACATATACTCTAAAACATTGTGTTCCTCATAATAAGGAAGTTGACATCCATATATTCTCTTCCCTTTAAAATGGGGGCACGGGTGGCCCAGTCGTCTAAGGCGCCGCGATTCGCTGTGCAGAGTTGCGTCCCCTGGACACGCCAGAAACCTATGATTGTGGGTTCGAATCCCGGTTCACCCCGATTATGTTTCTAGGTTTGTCAGCACCATACCCGTGCGCCTGGGTTTCACCGAAGTGGTAAACGTCTGAGACCTGCATCACTTCGGGCTTTCCTCCCACATTAAGCTGACACGCCGTGATATAACTGGAATACTGTTAAAAGCGGCGTTAAACCCAACTCACTCACTCACTCACTCACTCACTTCCCTTTAACTATGTGTTTTCAAAGTGTGTCTGTAGATCTATCTCTGAGGTTGCCTGGGTGTTGTTATGCTGGAGTCTGTATGTGCAGTGTTGGCAGTTGGGTACAAGTCCGGCCAGCTCAAGCTGTGTGATGTGGAGAACGCGGAAGTCCTTCACACGATGACGGTGGAAGGGGAGGTAACTAGCATGACCTGGATATCGCAGGTGTTTACAGACGGAGTGGAGTGGACAGCGGAACCCTACCCCGAGGACAGTTCCGCGGACTACCTGCCCAAACTACAACCACTCAACAAAAGGTGAAGCCTCCAGTAACACTGGATTGAGTGAGTGAGTGAGTTGGGTTTAATGCCGCTTATAACAGTATTCCAGTCATATCGCGGCATGTCAGCTTAATATGGGAGGAAAGCCCCGAAGTGATGCAGGCCTCAGACGTTTACCACTTTGGTGAAACCCACGAGCACGGGTATGGTGCTGACAAACCTAGAAACATAATTGGGGCGAACCAGGATTCGAACCCGCAATCATAGGTTTCTGGCATGCCCAAGGGATGCAACTCTGCACAGCGAATCGCGGCGCCTTAGATTACTGGGCCACTCGTGCCCCAACACAGGATTGATGTTCCCCATAATGATGTGTGTTGGAATGGTCTTCAGCAACCCAAGTTTGTCGTAAGAGTCGTAAGAGGTGATGGAGGGGGGAGGCCAGCTTGGTACCATTGTTGGGGTAGGACACGCTCACCGTTTCACCAATACATGTATCATAACTATTTGATAGTGATTCATTAACACATGTTCATCATACACAGAAAATTGCACAATCGACACTGCTTTTAGCAGAGATTATGAATATTGAAAGATTTTTGTTTTAGAAAAGGCAAGAAATTGATTGAATCTGCACAGAAATTTGTGTATTCCCAGTGGGATGAAAGGCCTCACATTTATGATTCCAGCATATTTTAATGGGCATTTTCAATGGGGATTAGTTGACAACAACGGCTACCAAGGGTGAAGCTTGGTTGTATGCTTTAAGTTGGTGGAACAGATTGCATCGTGAAAACCCTAAAGGGATGAAATTGATTCACATCCTCACAACACCCTCACTAACTCCGGTCACTTGTGAAGATCTAGTGTAGAATAGGTCTTCAGCAACCCATGCTTGCTGTACCAGGCGACTATGCTTGTAGTAAGAGGCAACTAACAGGATCGGGTGGTCTGATTTGCTGTCTTGGTTGATGCATGTCATCGCATCCCAATTGAGTGGATCAATGCTCATGATATCAATCACTGGATTGTCTGATCCAGACTCGATTATTTTACAGACCAGTATCATATAGCTGGAATATTGCTGAATGTGGCTTAAAACAACCAACAAACAAATGCTAACTCCTTCATGTGTATCAGCAAGATGATTTTGTTTCTTACCAAGTGTTATATTTTTCAGCTATGGGACATTATCTAAAGGACAACAGTAGGTACACTTATTAGTTGTGACGTTGATGAATGTCTTGGCTTTCTTCTTATTGATAGTTGAATGTATGATCTGGTTGTGATGGAGACATGTGATGTATGATCTGGTTGTGATGGAGACAGCTGATGTATGATCTGGTTTTGATGGAGAAAGGTGATGTATGATCTGGTTGTGTTGGAGACCAGGTGATGTATGATCTGGTTGTGTTGGAGACCAGGTGATGTATGATCTGGTTGTGATGGAGACATGTGATGTATGATCTGGTTGTGATGGAGACCAGGTGATGTATGATCTGGTTGTGTTGGAGACCAGGTGATGTATGATCTGGTTGTGATGGAGACATGTGATGTATAATCTGGTTGTGATGGAGACATGTGATGTATGATCTGGTTGTGATGGAGACATGTGATGTATGATCTGGTTGTGATGGAGACAGGTGATGTATGATCTGGTTGTGATGGAGACGTGATGTATGATCTGGTTGTGATGGAGACGTGATGTATGATCTGGTTGTGATGGAGACCAGGTGATGTATGATCTGGTTGTGATGGAGACCAGGTGATGTATGATCTGGTTGTGATGGAGACATGTGATGTATGATCTGGTTGTGATGGAGACAGGTGATGTATGATCTGGTTGTGATGGAGACAGGTGATGTATGATCTGGTTGTGATGGAGACAGGCGATGTATGATCTGGTTGTGATGGAGACCAGGTGATGTATGATCTGGTTGTGATGGAGACAGGTGATGTATGATCTGGTTGTGATGGAGACCAGGTGATGTATGATCTGGTTGTGATGGAGACATGTGATGTATGATCTGGTTGTGATGGAGACGTGATGTATGATCTGGTTGTGATGGAGACGTGATGTATGATCTGGTTGTGATGGAGACATGTGATGTATGATCTGGTTGTGATGGAGACCAGGTGATGTATGATCTGGTTGTAATGGAGAAAGGTGATGTATGATCTGGTTGTGATGGAGACATGTGATGTATGATCTGGTTGTGATGGAGACGTGATGTATGATCTGGTTGTGATGGAGAAAGGTGATGTATGATCTGGTTGTGATGGAGACAGGTGATGTATGATCTGGTTGTGATGGAGACAGGCGATGTATGATCTGGTTGTGATGGAGAAAGGTGATGTATGATCTGGTTGTGATGGAGACAGGTGATATATGATCTGGTTGTCATGGAGACCAGGTGATGTATGATCTGGTTGTGATGGAGACCAGGTGATGTATGATCTGGTTGTCATAGAGACCAGGTGATGTATGATCTGGTTGTGATGGAGACCAGGTGATATATGATCTGGTTGTCATGGAAGCCAGATCTGGTTTTCTTGGTGACACAGAACTATATTTTCAGAGAAGAGAATGTAGAAGACAGCAAGCGACTCAAGGATCAGAAAGAGTGAGTTGATGATGTTCTATTCTCACGAGCCTAATTTATTTTTTAGGTTTTTTTAACCAAACTCACAAGACTTTTTACTTAACCCTCGAGGTCATGGCATGATGCAGTGTCCACTTTTAAACGAAGTCAATTATGTTTCGAGTTAGATAGTGCTTGTTTTATACTGTATACCTGCACAGCCTTATGTACATGAGAACATACATGGTCCGACCCGTGAAGATTCAGGGGTAGTAGAGGTCTTCAGCAACCCATGCTTGCCCCAAAAAGGACTATGCTTGTTGTAAAAGGCGACTAACGGGATCAGGTGGTTAGGCTCTCTGACTTAATTGATGCATGTCATCGATCCCAGTTGCGTGGATCGATGCTCATGATATTAATCACTGGATTGTCTGGTCCAGACTCGATTATTTACAGACCGCCGTCATATAGCTGGAATATTGCTGAGTGCGGCGTTAAAAAACAACAACAAACAACAACATACATGGTCCAAGTCTTCATGTGTAAGTACAACCATAAAAACCATTATATTTTCTTCCTCATCCATGTCAATAATAATATAGATATCTGTAAAGCTCATATATCAATTTTAAGAATTCTAAGTGATTTAATGCTGATCTACTTCAGACTGAACTTGCTGCTAGTGGGGACGAATCGTGATGAGCTTCAGATGTTTGTGTATGGCATCTTTCATGCAGCTGTCGTCTCCATCAGTCTACAAGACGGCTCCCAGGTACGTGAGGATGACAGTAACGTGATTGTCACAAACACCAGTTGTCTGAGGTCACGCTGTTTGACAACAATATTGAAATTAAGTAAATTACTTTGGATTAAATACTTGCTTATCCCCTGCCATGAAATCCTTCCGTCCATCGGTCATGTTTTGTTTCCAGAGCAGAACTCAAAAACTATGAGAGATATCTTAACCGAACTTCGTACATAGATAGGTCTGCTGGTGAACTGGTGCCTTTTGATAGTTTGAGACTTTTAAGAACATTATTTTTTTAGTTGCCATGGCAACCGGACATGTCATATTGGCGGGGGATATGAGTATTTCGTGCTTGTTGAGCAGATGTTTTTGTTCTTTTTAATTCTGGTGGCATGGTTGTCAAGTTGTTCATGGTGCGGCATTTACTGTGCAGAGTTGCCTCTCTTAGATGTGTTAGGATCCTATGATCATGGGTTTGAATCCCACATACAACCTGATTTTGTCTTTGGTTGTCATTACCATACCATTGTTTGCACCCAGTGTGGCAAACATCTAAGACCTGCATCAATTTGGACATTCCTCCTATGTTAAGCTGGCACAGCATGAGATGACTGAAATAGTGTTAAAAGCTGTGTAAAATAAAACTCACACATTCACCATCAGAGGAAGAAGACACTGTGAGATATCTACAAGTAACTCTCAGATCACATTGGATAAGATGTGTGTGTAAAACTAGATTTTGTGAGAAAGCTAGCTCACCTTCAAGATTGTCACTAGTCCCAGACTCGTGGCCATTTCTAACTAACCCTGCCTTATGACTGATATTTGTCCTGACATCATGGGATTAACAATAATAGACAATAATTACTGAACATTGTCTGGGTGTTGATATTCCTTAAAAAAAACCCACAAATATTAATTGCAGAAACAGGTTTCAGTGATTGTTATGTAACAAAGAGCTTGTGTTCCACATGGATTGTGAAAGTAGGACCTTTTCTACCAACAGAATCGGCGTGTTCACTCAGCCATCTTGTCGCAGGACCTGCACTGTCTGTCGGTGGTGGTGGAGTCGACACTGGAGATGTCGGACGATATTGACTACTATCTTCTCACGGTCTGCACAAAACATTCTTTCTTTCATAACCATGCTACTGGTATGGCAGTATTTCTCAGTGAATTGTAAAAGAACTGCTATGTGAAATAAAAATTTGATTAATTAACCGAATTATTGAACAAATCTTGATTGGATTATGACTTTCAAACAAAACAGTTTGGATTACGAGTGGGCGCTCAGTCGACTGATTGGGTATGGTTCCTTCATGTCTATGAGGATTAATATAAGTATGTACATTTTGTATTGGTACCTATGAATATCCGGGGTAGAATAGGTCTTCAGCAACTCATGCTTGCCATCAAAACCGACTATGCTTGTCGTAAGAGGTGACTAACAGGATCAGTTGGTCAGGCTCGCTGACTTGGTTGACGCTTTTTATCTTATCACCAATGCGTGGATCGATGCAATGAACGAACGCTTTCACCACTAGGCTACCCCACTGCCCATGAAACAAACAAGACATGATATTGCCAATATTACACATACCACATACTTCCTACATCAAATGTCACGCAATGATATCTACAGAAATTTCAAAGTAATGATCCTTAAATTATTTTCAATTCTGATGCTGAGACAACAAACTTCCTAAGCTCGTATCAATCAGACCCGTGAAGATCTGGGGTAGAAGTTGTCTTCAGCAACCTATGCTTGTCGTAAGTGGCGACTAGCGGGATTAGGTGGTCAGGTTCGCTGACTTGGTTGATGTATGTCATTGTATCCCATTGTAGCATGATGTAAATCACTGGATTGTCTGGTTCAGACTCGATTATTCGACCACCATGTAGCTGGAATATCACTGAGTGCAGCTTTAAACAACAAGCAAACAAACAAACAAAACAAATCATTTGTATTGTAAATCTTATGATTTTTGCCTGTGGGGATTCCGGGTTAGAAATGGGTCCCAAGCAATCACTGGATTAACTGGTCCAGACTCTTTTAAGTTACAGACGGCCATCATACAACTAGAATATTGCGAAGTGAGGCTTTAAAAAACAACAAAGTAACTAATTATATGTTATGACAAAGTTTCTGTTTGGTAAATTTATTGAAACAAAATTTAGCCACCATTCCTTTGACATATTTCCATCTGTACATTTGACAGTATGACACGACCCTCTTCGCATCACGGCATAAGGAACTACGACTCCTGGCCCTGAAGTACGGACAGATCGCCACACTGATGGGGGTACGTGGCTCGAGCTGATGCACCATCAAGTACATCTGCGTGTTCACCAAATTTGTTTTCCATATCAGTTACTATATATATCATGATATATGTGATATCTTTTTTTGTATTGACTAAAGCTGTGGGAATTCCGGTAAGGACAAAAGGGCCCCAACAACCTATCTTGTTAAAGGTGACTATTTGGATCAGTGGTCAGGCTTTGTGTAATAATATAACCCCTATATGCAGGACATGATCTAGTCCTAATGTCCCCTTCCTCTCTAGTCCTAATGTCCCCTTCCTCTCTAGTCCTAATGTCCCCTTCTTCTCTAGTCCTAATGTCCCCCTCCTCTCTCGTCCTCATGTCCCAGTCATCTAAGGCGCCAAACTGTGCTTTGCAGAGTTGCGTCCCTTGGGCATGCCAGGAACCTATGATTGTTGGTTCGAATCCCGGTTTGCCCTGATTATGTTTCTAGGTTTGTCAGCACCATACCTGGCTTGTGGGTTTCACTGAAGTGGTAAACGTCGAAGACCTGCATCACTTCAGGCTTTCCTCCCACATTAAGATGACATGCCGTGATATAACTGGAATACTGTTAAAAGCAGCGTTAAATCCAACTCACTCCTAATGTCCCCCTCCTCTGTGTATTGTAGTACCTCCAGACCACGATCCAGCAGATGTCGGAAGCATGGGAGGACATCCTTATGGCCATGGACTCAAAGCTGCTCAAATTTGCTGAAGACAAAAAGGTAGGTTGTCTCCCTTGCTGATAACATGGCACCCAAACATCCTTACACTACAACACCTCATATCATATATTTACCAGTAACCTAAGCTTGTCGCAATGAGCGTCTGAACAAATTGGGTTGTCTTGCTCGGTAAGCTGAGTACCTTAACTTGGTGGAACACCTGGCTATGATGGAACAGACCCGTGAAGATCTGGGGTAAAATAGGTCTTCAGCAACCCGTTCTTGCCGTAAAAGGCGACTATGCTTGTCGTAAGAGGCAACTAACGGGATCGGGTGGTCAGGCTCGCTGACTTGGTTGATGCATGTCATTGTATTCCAATTGCGTAGATCGATGCTCATATATCAATCACTGGATTATCTGGCCCTGACTCATTATTTACAGACTGCGGTCATATAGCTAGAATATTGCTGAGTGCAGCATTAAACAACAAACAAACAAACAAACAATGGGAACAGGTGGCCAGACTTGATGATGTGGTTGATTGTTTGTAGTAGTAACCTGATACCATGGCACCATGCTCGTAATATCAACCACTGGTTTTCTTAAGCCAGATTTTATTCATTAAACGGCTGCTGTGATATGGCTGGAATATTGCTGGCTGTGATGTAATAAAAACAAAGAAACAAACAAACAAACAAACAAACAACTAGTAGGGTATCACAGCGTTAGAAATTGGCACTAGTCCTATAGTCCTTGCCAAAATGCCCAATAGTTAAGGTATCATAAGGACCCGAAGAAATTTGCCATTTTTAAGGGTTTTGCTATATGTTAACATTATAAGGACTATTGGACTGAAACTGTTAGTTTCTAACGCTGGCATCAGGATCAGAATGGGCCTGGGTACCTCATGGTTATCTCAGAGCTGACTCAACTTAGTGTCTGTGAGATACAGCTCTGTGACTTGTGTATGAATTTGAATGTTTATCATCCCAAACTGGCCAAGTGATATTGCCTTGAAGATATCACTACGATGAAATTGCATCACAATGCTTTGCAGACCATTGTGATGTCATAGGTTACCATGATGTTACATTCAAGTGACATCACCAATCTCTGTCACTGCAGCTTGTTGGTTGTACTTTTACACTCAATATGCTATTAGTGTTCACAGACTGATAAATTTGGGAGAATGATTTTGGATGATAAATAGAATCTCACCCCTGTGTCTTTTTGTATCAGATATATCAACACTTGGCAAGCCTCAAAGCTCTAAGCTTTTATCAACTCGTGTTGATGTTATTTTTACCAAAAGACTTGTATGATATTCTGTATTTGTCATTCAGTCAATGACAGGTTAACTTAAGTAATATGAAAAAAATCGATCCTTAACTTCTTTTGAGTAGTATATAAGGAGTGACTATGTGTGCCATGATACGAGTGTAATACCAGATATAGTCTAGACGTTTGAACCAGCGACTTGACTTCACTGAAACATCATCTGTGTATAATTAGGAGAGTGATTATCTGATAGAGATGATGTCGCAGATAAACAAAGTGTTGTTTGAATGTCCTAAATCAAACTTGAGAGGAGCACCCATTTGTCGGAGCCTGCCTGCTTTAACCTAAAATTATATCCTTTGTTCAGTCTAATATGCATGGACAGGACAATTTGTCATGAGATGGATTGTTGCCTCTTGCAAGGAATGTTTTACCATGTCAGATCCGTACTTAATCATCTACTTGAAGAAATGTTAGCTGATAAACAATGTGGTCTCATGAAGCTCCGACATTGCGCGTTGCGTAAATGTTACAGCACGACATACATGTCAGGTAGATATGAGGGGAAATATTACATCAGGCCTCGTAATGGAGTGTACAAGTACTTGTCAGGTTTATAGTGGAGATAAGTATGTCTCCGTCAGTGTCAATATTAACAGTTGGTAGATAACAGTACACTGTTAATCGGATGTTACGTAACCATAACAACCAAGGAGACAAGAAGGCTTGACATGGGTGGAAGGGGGGGACTTGGTGGGTTTGGGGGACAAGTAAACAAGGCTTGGGCGAGAAGTGAACAAGGGTTTGTGGACTGTTGTTTTTTTAGGAAACATTAACAAGGGTTTGGGAACTTTGGGGTTTCGGGGAAATGTGAACAAGGCTTTGGGGGAGAGATGAACTGGACCTTGGGGGTTTTTGGTGAAAAGTGAACAAGGCTTTGTGGGTTTGGGGAGAAATGAACAAGACTTTGGGAGGCTTTGGTGCATTGCGACAGAAGGGGAAAGAATTTAATCTTTTGACATGAAATAATTATGTTGTATTATTGGGATATTTAACATATATTTAATGATCCATGAAATATGGGTGTGGAAATTATTGTTTCTGAATCATTTGATAATTTCATATCTGAACGACGTATTTACCATCAAGTAATTGAGATAGATAGCCTTAGCTGGAAATAAATAGGCACATGTTACATTTGAATGAGTCTTTTGAACATTATTGCTAAAAAAGGGTCTTTCAACAATTTTTGGAACATTATTGCTGAAAAAAAGGGTCTTTCCAAAATGTCTGGAACATTATTACTGAAAAAGGGTCTTTCAACAATATCTGGACATTATTGCTGAAAAAGGGTCTTTCAACAATATCTGGACATTATTGCTGAAAAAGGGTCTTTTCACAATGTCTGGACATTATTGCTATAAAAGGGTCTTTCCACAATGTCTGGACATAATTGCTGAAAAAGGGTCTTTCCACAATGTCTGGACATAATTGCTGAAAAAGGGTCTTTCCACAATGTCTGGACATTATTGCTATAAAAGGGTCTTTCCACAATGTCTGGACATTATTGCTGAAAAAGGGTCTTTTGACAATGTCCGGACATTATTGCTGAAAAAGGTCTTTCCACAATTTCTGGAACATTATTGCTGAAAAAAAGGGTCTTTCGACAATGTCTGGAACATTATTACTGAAAAAGGGTCTTTCGACAATGTCTGGACATTATTGCTGAAAAAGGGTCTTTCAACAATGTGTGGACATAATTGCTGAAAAAGGGTCTTTCCACAATGTCTGGACATTATTGCTGAAAAAGGGTCTTTTGACAATGTCCGGACATTATTGCTGAAAAAGGGTTCATCGACAATGTCTGGACATTATTGCTATAAAAGGGTCTTTCCACAATGTCTAGCCCTTCTGGCAGTATTATACAGGTTAAATGCAACTATGAACAGAGAAGAGCCTCTTGTCTGGATTCAAGTACAATCTGTCAAATCATGAGCCATTACGCAAAGTGTGACCCACTTAAGCTGGGTAGAAATTTGACTTCTAAATACTTAATCTGATACAGTTGTGGCTAAATAATCAGCAACAGGCTGGCTTTGCAAAGAGAATGAATTATCAATCTTAGACAGTTGTTGATTGAGTGGATTGTGTGTGGATGAAAGCAGACGTCTGCTTCTGGTATGCGTCTGCTAGTCTAAGTCTGGTGTTGAGTCATACTCTGTCATAGGATTAAGTGATCTCTCCCATGTTGTGGGGCCAGACTTTGTTCGATGTAGAGAAATCGGAAAATTGAAAGCTGTTCAAGGAATTTATCGCAGATCAGTTTAATCAATGTGCAAATTTCTTGGTTGATAGATTTTTTTTTAAGAGGTTGGGCGTGTTGGGGTGAAGGTTGTAGAATGTGATGGTAATTGATCACAGGAATGTTATTAAGAGTTTAGTTTGGGCCGTTTTACAAGTATGACACTGATATAGCTGACCTTTACATGTGTGTAAATAACTTGCTTCTCCGCAGGACATTGGAGTTGGTCGTATGTAATGTTACGTCTGTCTACATTTTAATTTGCCCAATTCTGCATTTCACGTCAGGGGGAGGGAATTGTATCTATTTCAGGAGCAGGATTTATCTTTTTAAAGTTCTTAGTTTCTAAATTTCAGAGGTATTTTTTTATCAAAATTGCATCATACTTTTACAAGAATTTATTATTTGGGACTTTTTACAGACAGTTTCTGCTGATAAATCTGTAATGGGGAAAGATAAAATTTGTCAATCTGAAAGTTCAAATCCTAGGATTATTTAAAGTAAAAATTGCCATGCCACGCCACGCCACGCCACACCACACCACACCACACAACACCACAACCTTGAAGTGTGCCAGTAGCAGCTAGATAAGCCCCCTCCATCACAGCGAGTGTCAGAGATCAACACCTTGCTAATTACCTCCATACCTGGCAGTGGTCTGTGAACACACCTGTAATCTCCCGCACCTAGAACAATGGGGGCTATCAACATGGCTGCCCCCCGTCATGAGCAGGTCGGGGGACACAGCTCCGTGTGGTTGGTTGTGTGTTTGGATGTATTTATGGAAAGTTGGGATTCATGTGTTTGTACAAATACTCAGGGCTACAGACGCTCCTGGTTGGACTGTGAAATCCCCTGGAAGGCTGGTCCGTGTCCAGCAGTAGCAGTTTCTGGCCCCACTTACACAAAGCGATCTTAGCGCTATGATGATCATAACTCCCATACTTTAACATAGGCTTACTATAGTCTTAGCGCTAAGATCGCTTTGTACAAGTGGGCCCTGGTCATCGGTTGTTGATGCTTGGATTAAACAAGAAGGAATGCTACATTCTTCAGTATTCTTGTCTTTAACTACATTAATTTCTTTACATGTTTTGCAAGTTTTCTTGGTCAGTGTACAAAAGGCATGCTATATTTTTTTTAAAGTGCCAGCATTAAGAGATGTAATATAAACTGAAAAAATGTATCACCATTAAATGTTGGCATTCATTTTATGTTCTTTTTTTAATAAGAACTTCAGACAGGTCTACAAGAAATATACATTCAGAATTTCAAAAATATTATATTTCCAATTGTAAACAGCATATTGATCGTTTATGGATGTCAACTTTATTATGAGGAACACAATTTTTGGAGTATATGCTTATATATGAAGAAGGAGTAAGCCTAGTGGTAGCCTAGTGGTTAAAGTGTTCTCTCGTCATACCAATGGCCTGGGTTTGATTCCACACATGGGTACACTGTGTGAAGTCCATTATTGATGTCCACCTGCCCGCCTTGATATTGCTAGAGGGGTGGTCAGGTAGCCTAGTGGTTAAAGCGTTCGCTCGTCACGCCGAAGACCCGGGTTCAATTCCTGACATGGGTACAATGTGTGAAGCCCATTTCTGGTGTCCCCCGCCGTGATATTGCTGGAATATTGCTAAAAGTGGAGTAAAACCATACTCACTCACTCGCTGATATTGCTAGAACATTGCTAAAAGTTTGTAAAACATACTCACTCACTTGATCAATGTTAATGCAGAGCTACAGATAAGCTGCGTATCTGCATAAAAATACGCATCAGAAATGCAGAAAAACGCAGTAAAGTAAAATCCAAGCGTATCAAATACGCAACGAACATTACAGATACGCTACAAAAATAAAACTTGTGAGTATCATCAAAATATTGTGAAGTAACTCTGCGTGTTCGATTAGCAAATCAGCAACTTATTTTGAAATTATAAACGGACATTCCGTCAACCTTGCCAAACTCCACGATGACAGTTACATCATGATCATTTGCCTTCACACTTTCTTGTGGAAGTATTGTGGTATTTTTGAGTCCTATAAAGCTCTCGAACCCACACGACACCAGTTTGCAGGAACTAGATGAATAGTGGTTTTTTTTAATATTTAACTTAAATACCCACGTGTAAAAATTAGTGGGTAACAGAAATTTGAATACGCAGATAGAATTACTGACACCCAATGATTTTAAAATGCATGGGTAAAATACCCACAACACCAAAAGCTTATCTGGAGCTCTGTTAATGTGTATGTCTAGATATTTGTTTCACATTTTCCCAGTTGTTTGAAACAACCAATTAACACATCACTTATTTGTCACTGTATCAACACTGGTAGTTCATCATAATGTTTATTCCAGTACATCAGTTGGTATAATCCCATCTCGGGACAGGGTGAATGTGTTTTACAGCACCAGGTGTTCTAAGTAAGCATGTTTAGAGCCTACCATATGTTTGCTGCAAGAACACCTTGTGTGGTGTCACTGTAATTTCTTATTTAAACAACATCTGCTACTGCTATAACTGTTGTTTTGTGTTATTGGATGTTAATCCCGCTACGTCAGCCCTGACCCTTGGCTGTGAACAATTTGACAATTGTTGTGAGCACAATCAAATCTCATGAAATCAACAATAAAGCTTAAAGCCTTGACTTTCTCTGTTGGTGAAATGGATTTTCATTTCTTTGGATATATGAAGCTCATTGTGATGTAGAATTTCTTGAATTCTTTAGGTGCAAGTGTACTTATGTTAGCCATGTCCTATTGCCATGTTCAGCAACACTGGGTTGGAGCTTATTGACAGATGGTATGAATTTGATGCTCAAGAAATAAAATAATGGTTTTCAAGCTTTGGCTTTTCATATGCTGGGATATGTTGACTTATGCTGGGATGTATTGACTTAGGCTAGGATGTATTGACTTATGGTGGGATATATTGACTTAGGCTGGGATGTATTGACTTATGGTGGGATATATTGACTTAGGCTGGGATGTATTGACTTAGGCTGGGACATTTTGACTGGGATATATTGACGTATGCTTGGATATATTGACTTAGCCTGGTATGTATTGACTGGGATATATTGATGTATGCTTAGATATATTGACGTATGCTTGGATATTTTGACTGAGGTTGGGATGTATTGACTGGGATATATTGACTTATGCTGGGATATTTTGACTTATGCTGGGATATATTGACTTATGCTGGGATGTATTGACTGAGGTTGGGATGTATTGACTGGGATATATTGACTTATGCTGGGATATATTGACTTATGCTGAGAAATGTTGATGTATGCTGGGATATATTGACTTATGCTGGGATATATTGACTTATGCTGGGATATATTGACTTATGCTGGGATGTATTGACGTATGCTTGGATATTTTGACTTATGCTGGGATGTATTGACTTATGCTTGGATATATTGACTTATGCTTGGATGTATTGACTTATGCTTGGATATATTGACTTATGCTTGGATATATTGACTTATGCTGGGATATATTGGCTTATGCTTTGATATATTGACTAAGGCTGGGATATATTGATTTAGGCTGGGATATATTGACTTAGGCTGGGATGTATTGACTTAGGCTGGGATATATTGACTTAGGCTGGGATATATTAACTTATGCTGGGATATTTTGACTTTGGCTGGGTTGTATTGACTGGGATATATTGACTTTTGCTTGGATATATTGACTTATGCTGGGATTTATTGACTTATGCTGGAATATATTGACTTATGCTGGGATATATTGACTTAGGCTGGGTTGTATTGACTGGGATATATTGATGTATGCTTGGATGTATTGACTTATGCTGGGATGTATTGACTTATGCTGGGATGTATTGACTTAGTCTTGGATATTATGAGGTGTATCATGAGGGGTACATGCGTCCGATGATAGGCCTTATACCACGAGTCCGATAGTGAATCAACAACAGAACCTCCTGAATATGATGTTGAAAGACGTGTTTGAGCTACTTGCCTAAAACAAATTTGTAAAGTATAACATATGGGTTTAGTTTAAGATATATGTCACTCGTTCATATAACTCATTTTTAATCCATATTTTTATACAGTAAACTACAGTTAAAACAAACTGAAAGGGACCGCTGATTTTAGTTTGTTATAACCATAGTTCGTTATAAATGTAGTTTGCTGTATTTTCATTGTAAACAAATATGCTGAATAGGAATCATAGAAAGGAAGGACATTTTGTGCAATGTCAAAAGAAGGTTACAATTATAAATCTACATCATCCTTTAAAGAATAACTGTACAGGATACGGGTAACCTGTAATCAGCCTTCAGTGGACATGTTGCAACAATAAATATGTCTGCTATGTACCCCCAGGACATGCCATGAAAACAGACTAAAAGGATTACCAGATTTGAGCCTTGATTTATTGTCATCTTTGTTTAATTATTTCTTCTGAAAGTGCCCTGATCTACCTGTGATGTACCTGTGATGTACCTGTGATGTACCTGTGATGTGCTGGCCCTGTGGTAAGCTCTTCACACCCCTCAGTGACTAAAACACCTGAGGCAGGGGAGCAGGATGATGGGAATAACACTGGCAGATAAATCAAGCTTCAAGCTTCAACAAAATAGTTTCCTGTTGTATTATGATGTGGATGTAATTATTGTGTTTGGAGTTTGTTTAACATCACTCACTACCCCCATGTCTCCTTGTTCCAAGGCCCCCACCGTGCCTCCTCTTCTCCTGCTGTCCTCCTCCCTTCCATATCTTCCTTCCTTCCATCTCTTCCTTCCTACCCTACTGCCTTCCTACCCTACTGCCTTCTTTCCTTCCATTTCATCCTTTCCCTCTCTCCTCTCTTATCCTCCCACATTCCTCTATCCTCCTTCCTTTCTTCCCTGCTTCCTTCCTTACTCCTACCTCTGAACCTCCTCTCTCTCACCAATCCTCCCTCCCTACTCCCTACTCCCTCCTCTCCAAATCCTTTCCCCTCCTTTTTACCTTCTTTCCTTCCAGTCCTGCCGCCCAACCCCTCTTCCTCTTCTCTCCCCTGTCCTCTCCCCATTCTTTTCCTTCCTTCTTACCTTCCTCCCTTCTCTGCCCCCCAACCCCTTCTTCCTCACCCTGTCCTCTCCCCATCCTTTCCCCTCCTTCTTACCTTCCTTCCTTCTCTGCCCCCAACCCCTTCTTCCTCACCCCCTGTCCTCTCCTTCTTCCTCACCCCCTGTCCTCTCCTTCTTCCTCACCCCCTGTCCTCTCCCCATCCTTTTCCCTCCTTCTTTCCTTCCTGTCCTGCCTCCCACACCTTCTTCCTCTTCTCTCCCCCGTCCTCTCCCCTCCCCCGTCCTCTCCCCATCCTTTTCCCTCCTTCTTTCCTTCCTGTCCTGCCTCCCACACCTTCTTCCTCACCCCGTCCTCTCCCCATTCTTTTCCCTCGTTCTTTCCATCCTGTCCTGCCTCCCAACCCCTCTTCCTCTTCTCTCCCCCGTCCTCTCCCCATCCTTTTCCCTCCTTCTTTCCTTCCTGTTCTGCCTCCCAACACCTTCTTCCTCACCCCCTGCCCTCTCCCAATTCTTTTCCCTCCTTCTTACCTCCCTTCCTTCTCTGCCCCCCAACCCCTTCTTCCTCACCCCGTCCTCTCCCCATTCTTTTCCCTCCTTCTTACCTTCCTTCCTTCTCTGCCCCCCAACTCCTCTCCCCCAAATCCTCTCCCCCCATCCTCTCCCCATCCTTTTCCCTCCTTCCATCCTCCCCTCCCCTTATCTCTCTCACTTTTGTATTTCCAGTCCTAGCCCTATTATACTCTATAAGCATGTTAAGGAAATTTTTCATCTTAATAAAATATTAACAATTATGTTTTGGAGTAAATAACTTACATGTACACAAAAAAAGCCATGAAGTTATCGAGACACAATGACTAGAATAACATGTTTTCTCCCTTCAGTAAAACCATGGAGCAAGGCTAGCAAAGCAGTAAAGCTACAGATTGTTTGCTTGAGATGCTAATTGGCTTCATCTGGTGTGAAGCATCATTGGAGTTTATTGCTGCCATTAGTGGCCCTGTGATAATGATCTGCTATATGGACATGGCAGTTTGCATGTAATTGACATATACGTTTTATTAGTTTATTGGCAGGGCTGACAACAGCACCTCTGCTTCCCTAACACAGGGACATGTCAACCATCATAGTTGTCAGGCTTATTGCCAGGGATGAACAGGATTAGAAAACAAGGGGGTCCAGGGGTCCTTAGCGTTTTCTGCTATAGTTTTGTAATCCAGGGACCTCCCAATCCTAATAATAGTATACGTAAAATTAATAGGCTATGGCTAGAACCCATACACTTTCATGCTTAAACACTGCAATAGGAATTTAGAGGAAACTTTTCAGACAGTCTGCTGTATGTGACTTCATGTGAATGGGATTTTATTGAGAAAAATAAATTGTCCCAGAAAGTGCTAGGAAGCTTAATTATGCTTCAGGCTCTTTGGAAAAAAAGAAATTGTCAGCCACAAAAAATACATTGTTGCAAGATATTTATAAAAAAATATAGAGTTTAGGTAAAAAAAATCACTTTTGCAGCTGTCCTGCACATTCTTCCTTCAGAAATATGTTGCTAAGATACATCTCTTTATTCACGTCAGTGTATTGTCTGCCCAAAAATACATAACAAGGTTTGACATCTCAAAAAGTCTTTCGATTATCGCGGCTTAAGCACTTGTTTTTTGTTCATGACGTGTGTAAATTTCAACAGTAGCCTTCGACGGAGGAGTAATCAGCCTCATCACCTTGAGTATTACACGTTCTGCTATAACCAGTCTTAAACTGGGCGCCTGTCTGCACTGCAGGAGCCTCCTGTCAGGGTGCCCCCAACTGGCCTCATCACACCTGACCAGTAATTGCTATCTGTCAATCACCACTCATCACACCTGTCAAACAGTAGCAGTGTGTCTGTTTCACCTGGGCTTATGGGGAGGTGTCTTTTCTATTATTGGTATGCACTGCTCAATATGATATCGTTTAGTACAGTGTTGGAACCGTCAACTTATCAGTCATTGTGTGTCGTCCTCATGAGGAAGGATGATTGTCTGGAACTCGAACATGGCATTTTATTCAACCAGGGGATTTAATTTTTTTGACAAGAATTGTCTCATGTCACAGATGGGAATTAATTGTGATGAAAAACCTTGTCTCTTATCTGGCATGCATTCATACTTATTGTTTTCAAGACATGAATAGACCCGTGAGGATCTGGGTAGAGAACAGGTCTTCAGCAACCCATACTTGCCGTAAAAGGCGACTTTTCTTGTCGTAAGAGGCGACTGGCGGGATCGGGTGGTTAGGCTCGCTGACTTGGTTGATGCATGTCATCTTATCTCAATTGCTTGGATCGATACTCATGATGTCAATCATTGGATTGTCTGGTTAAGATTCGATTATTTACAGGCTGCCATCATATAGCTGGAATATTGCTGAGTGTGGTGTTAAACAACAAACAAACAAACATAAATGCCTCTGTGGTCTAGTGGATGTAGTGTCTGCCTGGAGAGCGGAAGGTTGGGGGTTAAATACCAAAAGACATTCAAAGATGGTACTTGTTGTTACCCTGCCTGGTTTTCGGCACTAATGGGATAAAACATGGATTGGTCAGCTCAGTCAGTTTACTATGTCTGAGTGGGGTATCCATTTAAACTGTGGTGTTATATCTCAGTGGACTCGCACTGTAAAACCGGTATTAGTCTGGACTTGAACAAGCAGCCATACACATACACACCCACACACACAGATGAATAGCATAAAAATGTGCTAGAACCTCACTTTTCGATGAATACGTTTTTCTTGATATTTGTAGCATTTGTAATAATTTTTTGCTACTATGGATAGAAAAATTTATATGAACAAGGATATATTTTTTTGCTACTCTGGATAAGGTTTATTTATTTGTGTAGAACTCCTGACAGCTTGCTGAGCCAAAAGTTCAAATGAGTGTTATAGTATTTGACATTTTTTATATGTATTTGTACACAAACATTTCAGAATTAATTGAA
Source organism: Haliotis cracherodii (assembly GCF_022045235.1). Classification (NCBI taxonomy): domain Eukaryota; kingdom Metazoa; phylum Mollusca; class Gastropoda; order Lepetellida; family Haliotidae; genus Haliotis; species Haliotis cracherodii. The sequence continues at coordinate 38,908,086 of NW_027266343.1, forward strand.
AAGTAGTGATTTATTTGCATATTTTACGCCAATATGAGTCCTATCTTGACCTGTATTTGATCTGCCTGCCTGATCAAGTTACATTTTCAACATCTCTGAAACCACAAGGCAATATAAGGAGAAACCGGAGATCATATATGGTATGGCCTTTCTTTTATGGGTTGGAAAACAATATTTTTTATTCTTTAGTTTCCTCAATCATGTTACCACCTCCATGGTCTAGTGGTAGACCATCTGCCCGGAGAGCGGAAGGCCTGGGGTATGATAGCCGGCTGCATCATACCAAAATATGTTAAAAAGGTGGTACTTGTTGTTATCCTGCTGGCACTCAGCATTCAGGGGCTAAAACAAGGATTCTTTGACTCAGAGTTGGTATGCTGTGGGGTATTCATGTTAATCTGTGGCATTGTATCTCAGTGGGCTGGCAATATAAAATAAGCATTTGTCCATACTAACACACACACACAAACCACACACACACACACACACACACACACACACATGCACGTTGCTATATAAGTGCAATAATCTTGTACGTGACGTTAAACCCCATTTCACCTAACCTTGATTCGGGTTGTTGCTGATAAAATATTTTGTTTATATTTTTTTTCCATTTGCTTAGTAATTGGGGTCAGCGGATCTGTAAACCAACTAAAAAACCAAAACAACCCTAAATGGTGTCTGCTGAAACTTTGTATTGATGAGGGATGTTATGCTGTCTCATGACATGCTCACATAAATCGGATCCAATTTTTAGACAGGCCCCCTGGGACAGTGGTGTATTATGACTATGCAGATATTGTTGCTACAAAAGCCCTGCTGTCTGTCTTCCTCCAGTGTTCAATGATGATCGAGATGTTGACAGCAGGATGCTGCCATTGATGTCAGTATGGGAATAAGGCCAATATTCTGATTTCCTTATATCCCTAGGTGTAGGGAGGGTATTGTGTTCACTGTGTTGGCCTCAGTGGGTAGACTCTCATTGTCATCACCATTTGTGTCTTAACACAATGAGAATCGGGCTTACAGGAAGTTGAAGTGACATATGACAAAAATATGATAAACAGCAATATTGACATGAGTCTGTGGCTGATACGGGTGACTTTATTTAATTAAGTAATATTTTTCAAAGTTGTTCACATTTGAGTTTTTTTTTGTTTTTTTTGGGGGGGGGGGGGTGGTTTAACTTGCCAATAAACACAAGATTTTGATCAAATAAATATGAAAATTGTTGATAAGAAACAGATTCTATGTAGAGTTGGGTTCAGCTGATCAAAGTAACAATAGATATCTTTATTTTCTGAAGGGACAAGCAATAAATATGAATTATCAAGATGAGTCTTCTGTGTACAGCTGATGTTCAGTGAGACAGGTGACTTATTGGCAAAGTATTGCTGGTAAATACAGTACAAGGTGAAATGACAAGGATATTTTATTCTAGTAGGTTTTCGTTCTTGATTGTGTAATATTGTTTTCATATTGCTCATATTTCTACATCACTCAGGCATGCTCAAAGCTCAATTATTACCCCAGTCACTGGATTAGTATGCACTCAAGAAACATTCCCAGCTCCCTGGGGAGTATACAACCCAAGCTGCCTGTAAGGCGCTAGAAGGTTACCAACCACATTGCTATCTCATCCTACTGGGTACCCATTCACTGCTGGGTGAACAAAGGCACATTTCAAACAAAGTCAATTGCCCAAGGAGACGTCACATGTGTTCTTCAGAGTGGGGCAGGACCAAAGCCCTAGAAACTCTCAGGAGCCAAGCTGACAGAACGCGGCCACCCATTCAAGGATTGTCCGTGACTGATGTTGCTTAACTTCACCTGATTTGTGACCTGTGTGCTGTGCACAGGACCACGTGCCACCACGTTTTGAGTGATACGAGTTGAGTGAGAGAATGAGGAGTGAGCCAGCAGGGCTTTTGGCATTAATACATAGAGATTAATCAGATTATTACACGAGCATGTGTGTCATACTGGTTTTACGAAATGAGTGTCAGAATTATTGTATTTCCCATAAATCAGTATCACACACATGTGAGTGAAATAATTTCTTTTTATTGTATATAGTTATACCAAGGTTCTTCATAAAGATATATATACTGAACAAAAAAGGTTAAGGATAATAAATATTTGGGGGGATATTTTTATTGAATTGTGTGCTCAGCCTTCACTACAGAAAAATATCCCAAACAATATTCATGATCCCTGACTTATTTTGTCCAATATACATTCCCTTTGTGTACGCATCCTCTGTTACCTCGACTTAAAAACACAATAAACCCACACGAGACAAACAAGGAACAAATGCGTGACCGTATCAGGAATATATGTGTCACACCTCACTGATGTATATTAGATAGCTGCTCATTACGGCCAAACAAAGCTTTGAAAAATGAACCCGCAAGCACATATGGGTGTTCGGTTTCAGTTCTGTATGCCAGGTGATTTCCCTGTCATATCGTCCATTGTCTGCCTCTGTAGCCCTGGCTTACAGAGACAAACTGTCCTCCTCTGGCTGCTTGGTGAATGGGTGAAAAATTGTTTCCATCACGCTAAATCCTTGTCCTACCCTCGGTCTGCCCACAGATTGAATCTTATCACAAAGACATCTCGTCTTGGTCAAAGATAATTATAACATTCAAGTAGAAATTTGAACATTGATTTAAGTACCAATTCAGTCTCAAATGGCTACGTCTGATAACTTGATCCAAAATAGATTTTGATGTACTGGTACTACTCTAAGAGAGGTTTCGATTGATGGAAATGTTTGAAGGATGACGTTTTGATGTTGAAAAATCTCAACCAGCAACTTCATTGATTGTTTTCAAACCATTTTTAAATCCACATGGACTGTTTCCAGTATCATTGACAGTAGTGACATGTTTCTGGAGTAAGAAATCATGGTACAAAGAAAGGTCCCTTAGTATATATTTATTTAGATATGTCCAACAGGAATCTGCTGGGTTGTTTCTGGACTTTCTGAAGTTCTTCTGATATTTTGGTGATGTTATTATGTTCAACAAGTTTGTTTGTTTGTTGTTTAACGCTGCAGTCAGCAATATACCAGCTATATGATGACGGTCTGTATATAATTAAGTCTGGACCAGACAATCCATGGATGACATCAAGAGCATCAATCTACGCGATTGGGATACGATGACATGCATCAACCAAGTCAGTGAGTCTGACCATCCGATCCCGTTAGTCGCCTCTTACGACAAGCAAAGTCGCCTCTTGAGACACGCATGGGTTGCTGTTGACCTATTCAGGGGTCTGTTTTTCTTGGCCAAAGTATTGAAATCACTTCTTTTATCCGATGCTTGAAATATAACAAATATATTACCAAATTGTTCCGGCGTTGGGGTAGCCTAATGGTTAATGGGTTTGCTCGTCACGCTGAAGGCCAGGTTTCGATTCCCAACATGGGTGAAGTCAGTTTCTTGTGTCCCCCGCGGTGATATTGCTGGAATATTGCTAAAAGCGGTGTAAAACCATACTCATTCACTACAACATGGTTTAGTAAAAGTACTAGTCTTTACATACTCAAGTCAAAATAGGTCCCAAGCCATGATCTGTATTCTTCTACAGTATATGGTCTCGGTTATGGGTTTATGGTCTCTGTATTTGTGTGTATATGGTCTGTTCTTGTTAGCATATGGTCTGTTGTCTGTTATGTCTGTAATGATCCCTGTTGTCAGCATATGGCCTCTGCTCTTGTCTGTGTGTCATGTCTGTTCTTGCAAGCATGTCATCTCTGTTATCAGTTTATGGTCTGTTCTTGACTGTATAGAGGTGGTCCGGTAGCCTAGTGGTTAAAGTGTTCGCTCATCACGCCGAAGACCTGGGTTCGATTCCCGACTTGGATACAATATGTGAAGCCCATTTTGTTAATGCCAGTCCAATAACCAAAACCAACTGCTGTAGACACTTTGCTTCTTTTATTCTTCCTCAGCCTTAAACCACTCACTCAAAAACAACCTGTCACGCTGGCCGGCAACTGCTCACTCCCTTTTATCACAACACGAAATTTTCCCAGCAGCCCCACTTCCGACATGGGCAGTGGGACTAGCTTAGCAGACGATATATCAACATATTTCTGGTGTCCCCCGCCTTGATATTGCTGGAATATTGCAGCCAACAATCATACTCACTCACTCACTCACTATGGTCTCTGTTCTTGTCAGCTTGTGGTCCCTGAAGGTGAAAGAGATGTGGTAGACAGTGTTCCCGCTGCCTTTTTTACTCTAAAAATTGCCAGTCCCAACTTTCAAAAAATAAATAAAAATGTATGAAAACTATTGGGTTTTAATTCTTCCAATATCATGTTCAGTGCAAAGATGTCATCTCTGGTTGGTTGGTTGGTTGGTTAACACCGCACTCAGCAATATTCCAGCTATATGATGGCGGTCTGTAAATTATCGAGTCTGGACCAGACAATCCAGTGATTAATATCATGATCATCGATCCACGCAATTGGGATCGATGACATGCATCAACCAAGTCAGCGAGCCTGACCACTGATCCCATAGCTTCCTTTTACGACAAGCATAGTCACCTTTTACAGCAAGCATGGGTTGCTGAAGACCTATTCTACCCTGGATCTTCACGGATGTGGTTGCAGAAGACCCATGATCTTCTCATCTCATTGTTAGATCTATACGTCATTCACACAAACTTCAGTCATAATTTTCTCTTTTGTTTTTAAATATTTTGAGAGAAAGTAGCTACAAATGGATATTTAACCGAGAAATAGACATGGGGAAACCCTGATGGTAACAGACAAGCTGATTTTGTTCGAAAAATGTACTTATATAAATATCACCAATGTGCAACAACAAAGATTTAGAAGGTACTTTATTTGCTGGTCCACAGGGACTGGCAGTCACATGAATTACCGGTCCAAGCCTAATTTTACCGGTAAAAAACTGGTAATTACTGGTAAACAGGAACACTGGTAGAGGAGTATCTAAGAAAGATGGTGAGGACAGGAGAGGGGATAGGATAGGAATAATCCTACACTTAATGTGGCTGTCAGTAATGTAATTGATGGTTGTTGATGGCATTGATGTAACAGAAAGTAACAGCAAGTGTGTTGGGAGTCCCTAGTAGACAGGTAAACTATAGACCTGGAGTCCCCTGTGAGATTGTGAAGGCAGCAGGTGCCCCCCAGAGACCAGGGTTAGGGAGGAAGTCTTCATTATGGGGTGGTGTGAGCTATGGTCAGGTGGCCCAGGGGAGGGACAATCACTGCTTCTCCAAGGTGTCAGGGGTGGCAGCTTGGAAACACCCAGAAAACTCAGTGTGGATGATGGTGGAAAATTGGGACTGATTTTGAAATTGGAAAAGAAATTGTAGGTCAGAAATAGTTTCCTTCACGATAATGTAATTGATGGTTGTTGATGGCATTGATGTAACAGAAAGTAACAGCAAGTGTGTTGGGAGTCCCTAGTAGACAGGTAAACTATAGACCTGGAGTCCCCTGTGAGATTGTGAAGGCAGCAGGTGCCCCCCAGAGACCAGGGTTAGGGAGGAAGTCTTCATTATGGGGTGGTGTGAGCTATGGTCAGGTGGCCCAGGGGAGGGACAATCACTGCTTCTCCAAGGTGTCAGGGGTGGCAGCTTGGAAACACCCAGAAAACTCAGTGTGGATGATGGTGGAAAATTGGGACTGATTTTGAAATTGGAAAAGAAATTGTAGGTCAGAAATAGTTTCCTTCACGATTATGTGTAGAAACAGCCTAAAATATAAATTTATCCAGGTCAAGTTCCAGCAAGTCACAGCCCAAGAATTCACTCTCACACCAATATCACTTTTTGCCATTATTGTCAATATTTGTTAGCACCAAAATATCCCAAACACTGTTTCTATAAAAAAACATATACTGACACACTTTGAAAACACATGTTCAATTTTATGTAACATTTAGCAAAATGGCCACGAAAATGAATTTAGTTGTTCTGGGTATTTAGGCATGAGACAATTAAACACAACACTGATGTCATACAGGTTCAACACTTTTCTGATTTCAATTTCAAGTTGATCATGCGTTTTTATTGTGTTTAAGTCTATGTAAAGGTTTCAATAAATGAAATCTAATAAGCAATAGCCTTGCAAGACCATGTTGTCTCCAGCCTAGAGTTAGTGAAAAATATGCTACACACTTTTGTGAAAAAAATTAATCCAAATATTTGCAGGCCTCGATTTAAAGAACTTGATTTAACTTACACCAGGTGCATGGTGACAAAAAACAAGTTGCACCAAACAAAACCAGGCTGCTCCCTGGTCCCATAAATTTATAAAAGTTAAAACCTATATCGTCTGCTGTCAGTGTCACCTAAAACCTATATCGTCTGCTGTCAGTGTCAACTAAAACCTATATATCGTCTGCTGTCAGTGTCACCTAAAACCTATATCGTCTGCTGTCAGTGTCACCTAAAACCTATATCGTCTGCTGTCAGTGTCACCTAAAACCTATATCGTCTGCTGTCAGTGTCACCTAAAACCTATATCGTCTGCTGTCAGTGTCACCTAAAACCTATATCGTCTGCTGTCAGTGTCACCTAAATTAAGGATGCAGTGTTATAATGTAATAGCAACATGTGCACATAATTTTGAAGTCCCCCCAGATTGATGATGTCAAGCCCATGAAATTATACGAAAAACAGTGATTAGTGTTGTAAGGTATAAAATTCACTTTAGATACTGATTGTGTTCATAGACAAGTAAGCAGCGAGGGTTAGTCGGACACAAATTTGTTTTTTTTGTACATGCACTGGATGCATGTGGACATAAATATTAGGATGCATTTTTCAATGATACATAAACTATGTTTATAACGAACGCGCTTATAACGAACTGACGGATATAACAAATTTATTTTTTGGTCCCGGCCATTTGCTGTATATATGCTGTACATATGCTGATAACTACGGTTATAAAGAACTAAAATAAGTACTGTATTCGATGTAATAAGAGCCCAGGGCGCTCTCAAAATTAGAAATAGAATAAAATAAAATAGAATATTATTTTGGGTTGAAAGATTGTAAATTTCGTGGTTTATACTGACAGCCTGAAATGTTTATATACGACAGAAATATTTTTCCAGGATTTAATTGCCCATAATTAAGGGTGCATATAACATACGAGTGCGTATTATACACAAATAAATAAGTCTTATGTACGTAAACCACTTGGAAGGGGTGCTAATTGAGATTGTTCACTAGCCAATATATTGGCAAATATCGCTGTGGGCGCTTATTAGAGCAGGGCGCTTATTACGTTGAATACGGTAATCCCTTTAGGGTCGTCATAAACGTAGTTGACTGGAGCAGCACTGGTGCATGTTTTGTATGACTAAATCGAGCCCTGGTTTGTGTATGTTCTATAAAAACACTCACATTAAATTAATGAAGGATACATGAGGATGTGAAGAGATGTTTAAAGTTACACATAATAAATATTTATCTTCATGATTGTCAAGTACAGAATAAAAGAACGATTCGGAACAAAATGCAAGAACCGAAATGAGCTCAGCAACATGAATCTTTGACAGGTACACGTTGACAGCCATTGATTCCCGTGTTGTAGATGGAGGTGACCGCTGATTATATGTGACACTTGACTGGTAGATTACCCTCCAATACATTGTACAATTAATCATTAATTAATCCAAACTTCCCAGGTATAGAGTCGCACAAAGAAGTGGCCAAATCTCATTAGGACCCAAATGGTGAGGATCAGTTTTATTGCTGCATTTGTAAACAGAAGAAATGGGCCAGTAGTTCAATAAATCTCACCTCATGGATTGTTAATCTTTCCCTCTATGTAATTGTCAGGGGAAAATGTAAAGTGGTTTTTGGTGACCCCTGTGTAACTGACCATTACCATGCTCCGTGACTCGGCTGTGGGGGGTCAGAAAGGTCCAGCCCCAACCCCCACGGGGCCATTGTGGTCAATGCTGTCACCCAGGGGCTGTGTCGGTGGTTGTTACAGTCTGTATCATATATATATCAACTTGTGTCCGACAGGCAGGCAGTTATGGTTGATCTGTATTGTGAGTTTGGATTTTATTCCCGTCTCCAGTAAGCGTCCCCTGAACCAACTTCTAGACAAGTCTGTAATTAATCTCTATGAGCACCTCCTACCATCACATCCTTTTTTGCTTGTATGTGCTAAAGACTTCTTACGGGGTAGATTTAACAACAAATTTGTATGTAGCCAGCAGGGCTTGCTCCTGTTAGAAGTTACTGGCCCTCTCCGAAGTAACTGTCCTTACAACTAAATGGTGGAGTCTGCGAAGTGGCTGAACCTGTTGTCACGTAGCCACCTAGTGGGGCTCTGAAAATTTTAGAACTCCTCACCTCTGAAACACCTTTTCCTGCTCTCTGAAATTAAATCTTGGCTTTCATTTGCCTCATTTTGTGGTGATTTTTGAGCAAATAAAGATGTTGTTCACAACATTACAGAATGGCGCCCGGCGTCATGGTTCACATGGTTCACGAGTAGTGTGCAATTAAAAAAATTAAATATACATGGAGAAGGGGTGAAATTTTGACTAGCCAGACAGGCCATCTACTGAAGATTGAATTCAGCAAGCCCTTTGTAATTTTAACTGGCCACAGGCCAATGGGCCAGCAGCTAAATTGACCCCCATCTTAAAGAAACAGTAGCATGAAAGGGGTATATAGTTGACCTGGAACTGTCATCGAAAATGTTTTAGTTTCATCAATGTTAGTGCTGAGTTTGTTCAATACCGCTTGATCTCGGAAAACATATTTAGGTCGTTGTGTATGGTTTAATAAGCACCTCCCTCTGTCAATTTTCTAAGCACTTTGGGAGCTTATAACTGCAAATGGATTATTTTGAATACTGTATGTATTCAGGGGTTTGAGGGATGGTGGGTTGTTATTAGCTTGATCTTACATATTTTTCGCTTTTAGGGTTTAGATTTTTTATATTTTGTTCTCAGAGCCGACGAAGGGGGATTGGTGGTCAGTCTGACTGATTGTCTGTCATTGTACCCCTGATGGCATTAATATTTAAGAATAAACGTACAAAACTGTGTGAAAGCTGTGTAAATCCATAGATTTACGCAAAGTGTGCACACCATTTGTCATGTTTATAACTCCATAAATGCAAAATTGTATTGAAATCAAATCTTATGAATAAATATGTCAACAATAATAACTTCACAGACTGCTAATTTAATCATCAACATACAAAAAACTGTAGACAACAATGCAAAATCAGTGACATCGTTCAGTGCAATAATGCAACACAGTCCCCAACCATTTTATTGTCAGCCAATCAGGAAACAGTAATTCCCCAGTGGGTGTAGCATGATTTGTTTCGGTTTATGGAAACATAAACACAAAAATATTTTCTTGGCTAGCCAGTCAAATGCCACTGCAATATATATTTATTTAATCGTGCTGTCATTCTCTGTTTTGCCCTATCCAGCCTATTTACAGAGACCTTTTTTAAGCTTAAATATTGATGACTGACAAAAGCAAAGAAAGACACATACACGCGATAATGTCAGGTTGACATCGAGGAATTCAGTTAAAAGGTATTCGGTTAACTTTGGCATTTAGAATTTGTGATGACCAGCTCCTTTGCTAAACCAACAAGCAAATCTACCGAGATCTAGCTGGCATTGCAAATATGTCTTGCGTGTGTTCAGTTGACCTGGACTGTGTGCTGTTAGTCCATGTGCTGACAAAATACAGACACTGTTTGTTTTTCGTACAGCCTGACACTTAGACTATATTTGTCACACGTGTATTGTGTGTTTACTCATATCACAAGACTTGAAAAGATGGTTCTTGTTGTTTCCCTGCCTGGTGCTTGGCATTAAAGGACAAATCAAGGACTGGTCGGTTTGGGGTCAGTTTTCTGTGTCTGAGTGGGGTATTCATGTCAAACTGTGCATGGTATCAAAGTGGGCTGGCTCTAGAAAACTGCAGTGTTCCCGTTTACTGGTAAATACCCTGTTTTTACGGGTAAAATTAGGCTTGGACCGGTAATTCATGTGCCTGCCAGTCCTTGTGGACCGGCAAATAAAGTACCTTCTAAATCTTTGTTGTTGAACAAAACATTGGCGATATTCATATAAGTATATTTTTCGAACAAAGTCAGCTTGTCAGTTGCCATCTGGGTTTCCCCTTGTCTATTTTTGGTGCTATTAAATAAGATTTGCTTCAAGGTTGAAGATATATTTGCAGCGATTTAGTCTTGAAATATTTTTAAAAAAAAGAGAGTTGAAAGAATTAAAACACATAATTTTCATACGTTTTTTCATTTGTTAAAAGTTGGGACTGACAAAAATTAGGGGGAACTGGTAATTTTTATAGTTTCCAGTCCTACTGGACTGGCAGTTTTAAAAGCCATCAGGAACACTGAAACTGTCATTAATCGGGTCCAGTACAATCAGACAGACAGACACTTCATGTTGACCCTTTGACTTAAATAATCAACACACTAAACAATGCTTCAACAATTTGATGACAACAGACATGTTGTTTCACAAATTGTTTTGTTTTCTGAACCCCCCTTCCCCAGCAACCCATTTTTCTCATTTTGCATGTATATTTTCAATTGGTTTCACACTGGTACCAGTCAACAATTCGGCTTCATCAGATGGAAGCCCATTTTTCAGTCTGAGAAAGCTGAAAAACACCATGAATATTTTACATTGTTCGAAGGAGGAGACTAAGCTTATAGTAAGAGGTGACTAACAGAATTGGCTGGTCAGGGTCACTGACTGGGTCGTTGCATGTCATCGTATCCCAATTGTGTGGATCATTGCTGATGATATCAATCACTGGATGGTGTGGTCCAGACTTGATTATTTACAGACTGCCGTCATATAGCTGGAATATTGCTGAGTGCGGCGTTAAACAACTACAAACAAACATGGGAAACAAAACATTGCCTAAATATTAGAAGAACTTCAGAAGGTCCAGACACAATCCAGCAGATTACTGTTGGACATATCTAAATATATATATTCCAAGGGACATTACTTTGTACCATCACAGGATATCAGTCACTGGATGGTCTGGTCCAGACTCGATTATTTACAGACCGCCGTCATATAGCTGGAATATTGCTGAGTGTGGCTTTAAACAACAAACAAACATAAAGGAGGTGTTTATATACACAGAGAAATTATTTTATGAGTGTTTGGCTTAGCATTGCAATTATTCAGAAAGATGAACATATACATTTGCAGTGCCTTAGACCACTGCACACACACGCACACGCACGCACGCGCACGCACGCACGCACACGCACACACACACACACACACACACACACACACACACATACTACCTCGAAATTATTCGTTCAATTATTTATTTATGATTTATTGTATTGAAGCTGCCAATATCAGTTGTCTATGAAGTAGTTGTGATGTTTTCCGTCCCTCCCCCCCCGGGATATCAGGTGGAGACCTCTCATATGAACTACACCCCTAGAGGGTGGTGGTTTAGGTGGGGATTAACACTTCAAAGAGGAACACATCAGTGTCTGCAAAGCACTTCTTACGAGACCTTTTCTTTTCAACATAGTAAACCTCTGGCATCTTTATGGAGAATCTTCAGGCCAGAGTACCGTTTCAGTTTTCAATGGATTAATGGCCATGATTTTCTCCACACAGTTGTGTTAAGTGGACCTCATATGGTTTAAATACCGGAATGATATTAAACTCGGGGCATGAAATGTTCATGGTCAGTGTGACCTATGTGTGACATGTCACATCCCTGCTGGACTTGTGTTCAGCCGCACTGCAGTAACAGTACAGGAAGATTTAACATGGCCTGTCATCCCTCCCACTCTCTCTCGTACAACCAGCTTCATCACTCTCTCTCCTCTACTTTCCATCTTTCCCTTCCTATTCACACTCTCACCCCACCCTCCACCCCACACTCCACCCCACACCCCACCCCACACTCAACCCCACACTCCACCCCACACTCCACCCCACACCCCACACTCCACCCCACACTCCACCCCACACTCCTTCCCACCCCACACTCCACACTCCACCCCACACTCCACCCCGCACTCCACCCCGCACCCCACACCCCACCCCACACTCCACCCCACACTCCACCCCACACTCCACCCTGCACTCCACCCCGCACTCCACCCCACACCCCACACCCCACCCCACACTCCACCCCACACCCCACCCCACACACACACTTGCATCCTCACCTTTGCTTGCAACTCTCTCATCTACACACCCCCCCTTATCTTCTCACATATCTTCTCATCTTCACACACGCCCCCTTATCTTCTCACACACCCACTCATCTTCACACATGCCCCCTTATGTCCACTCATACCTTCTCATCTTCACACACGCCCCCTTATCTTCTCATGCACCCTCTCATCTTCACACCCCTCTCCCCACCCACGTATTTCCCTTCATTTGATTTTAAACTCACAGTCATCACTCCTCTCGTTTCTCTTTCAGATCCCATAGCACTATTCTCGTAAACCTATCACCCCTATTTCGTTCACATTGCTTTCAGTTCTAGTCCAGCTTAATACATCTATAGGACAAGATATAATTTTTTGTCCAAATAGTCAATTGTTTTTGTTTTTCTGTGATATGTAACTGATACTTACAATCATCTACTATCTCTCGTACTATTATTATTGGTCTTTATAAACACCTGCTGGAATCGACTGGTTCTTGTCGCAAATAGCTGTAATATTGCTGATACTGCGTAAAACAGTATTTTTTCATTCACTATTCTAGCTCAGCTCTTGCTCCTGGAAATGATAGACTTAGGGTTTCTTTAGGCCACACTTTTTAAATTTTATGTTTCACACATTTATTCCAGCTTTTCCACACAAGGTCGGTCAAATTAAGAATATAAATAAATAGCTATTTATTTATTTATTTGTTTATTTATTATCTATCTATCTATCTATCTATCTATCTATCTATCTATCTATCTATCTATCTATCTATCTATCTATCTATCTATCTATCCATCCATCCATCCATCCATCCATCCATCCATCCATCCTGCCGTGGAGTTAAAACTGCAGCTGCATTCATTCATTCATTCATTCATTCATTCATTCATTCATTCATTCATCATTCTGATGTGGAGTTAAAACTGCAGCTGGCTTCTTGAGTCACTAGTGATGTAGACATGGAATTGATATTTGACATTTGTAATTGAGGTTCTATATTACTAGTAGGAGACATATGGAGAATCTCACCCAAGTGTCTTTTGATATCAAATATATCTACACGAGTCGATAAAAGTTTAAGACTCTGAGGCTTGCTGTCAGTTTTAAATGTTTATCTACGAGTGTTGATATATTTGATATCAAAAGACACAAGGGTGTATTCTATTTATCATCCAACATCATTCTTCCAACTTGTTCAGTTTGTAGACAGAAATAAGCAGTGTCTAAGTGTAAAACGTACTGCTAACAGCTTCAGTTAGTGATGTCATTTGATTGTGACGTCATGGTAACAATAACGTCACAATGATCTGCAAAGCATTGTGATGCAATTTCATTGCAGCTATATCTACAATGTAGATCTTGTTGATTTCATCCAAGCCATATCTCCTGTGGGAGCCAGTTTGGGATGATGAAATAAAAATATATATTCTTATGTAACTTATTTTTTCCCTGGCACCTTTTCAGTAGGGGCGGTGGGCCCATGAAACGAAAAAAATAAAACGTGTGGCCCTACTATTCTCGGGTTTAATTGTTGAATTATCTGTTTTACCTTATACACAACTTGATGTCAGGGTTCATATGTGAGTCAAACACGCACACACACAACTGATCTGCCTCCACACTGATATCCCCCCCCCCCCTCCCCTCCCCTTAGGGTGTTCCACGACAGGTACACCTACCTAAGGGCTGTAGTTTCCTGTCCGACCACCCTAAGGGCGAGTTCTAATGAGTGAGGTAACAATAGCATTGTTCTGCTGTGAGTATCAGTTGTATCATGCACCAATAGGATGTATAATATTATTTCTTGAACTGTCATTTTCTAAAGAACCCCCACTGTACTCTCTCATTTGCTAATTAGCAGGACTAAAATCTTTTTGTCAGTCAGATAACATTTTTGCAACAGCTTAAAGATTAAACAGATAGCTTTGTGATTTAGAAGATCTGGATTAACCTGTGTCTTTGAAGTTTGTTTAAGTGACCCCCCTACACTGAATTATTTCCAAATTGTGTTTCATTGGTGTGTGTGAGGCGTTATGTTAATTATTGAAGATTAATACTGGCCATAAAGTTTATGCGTTATCTCCCCTTGATTAAAGGGTAAGGTGTGTGGCTATTAGTGTATGTGTGTATAACGAAACCCAAGATTACAGGGCACTGCTTTTTTTTACCGATGTAGATATTTTTGATATCTTTGTTTCGTTGTAGGTAAACAACACAATATATGTAATTACAAGGAGCTAACTGTTTAATTGTTTACGTAGTAAGACTTTAAGCTGCGTTGTGTGAATTGAAAGATTATGAAAGAATAGATTTATCATAGACGTGTGATAGGATTGTGTTAGTAAGGGTGTTATCTATAATGGCAAGCTGTTCCAGGATCACATAATGTTAAACTAAGATGGAGGAGATATGTTTAATAACAGAGTTCATTATGGTTGCAGGGATTTATCTAGACCTGCTCAGAGGCTAATATCCGGCTCAAGTCTGTAGCAAAGGATAGCAAATATTCCCTTATTTGATTTTTATAATCTCCTAATTCCTCAGAATTTACGAAAATAAATTTGAACAATATCCCAATTCTTTCGCAATTCTCTTGCCAAGGGTTCTTTGTTTGGAATCCTAGATAATTCTGGTTTGTCCACAAACAAACAGGACCAGGGATGAAAGTTATTTAGGCCAATTTTTATCGCCCCGTTAAATGGGGGATAGAGCAATCAATATGTGTGTCCAACTGCCTGTCCTCTTTCCGTTTTCGGAACAGAACCGTTGAACATATTTTGTTGAAACCTGCTGTACAGATTTGTTTAGTAGTTAACTGGTGCATGTTGATGATGTGGGATTTTTATTTTTTAATTTGTTTTTATGTTTTATGACAACAAGTTGAACTTTAATGAAAATGAGTGTAGTGCTTGTTTCCTGAGCAGAACTACAATACTGTTGAAACATTTCTTGATGAAACTTGCTATGAAGATCAGGCAAGTGGTGAACTGGTGCCTTTTGATGATTATGATATTTCTGATCAGCATTATTTTTTTCTTCACTGAACCGAAGGTATCCAATGGCAATGTAGTGGAGTATAGGTAGCCAAATCCTATTTCCAAATTGCACCAGACCGGGGGATATGTCAGTTCCTGATGCCTCTTGTCTGCTGAATGAGACTTTTGAGAACAGACTTACATTCTTATTGCTGAAATATACCAAAAGTGGGGCATTAGTAGCCAAATTCCATTTCCGAATTGCAGCAGACCGGGAGATATGTCAGTTCCTGATAACTCTTGTTTGATCCCCTGACCAAAATATTACAAATTTGGAAATTAAAATGAAACAGACTTACATTCTTATTGCTGAAATAAACTTTACATTGCGCAACTTAAGATTTGAAGTAACATTTTGGCTTTCATTGTCAGATGTAGATGTATCTGTGATGCTTTCAGAAAGCTCAGAGTGGCCAGAGCAGCAGCGTCAGTAACGACTTCTTGGAACTCCTCCTGTTTGGGACACCCAGGTAGGGTCATCTTGCTCTCTTGTTTTAGAGTCCAGGGTCCCATTCAACCAAACTATCTCAGCGCTATGACGTGTGGGAGTTATGATCACCTTGGCACTTAGACTGCTTTGTGGTACAGGGTTGATGTACACAGGTCATGAATGTTTTGATTTGTTTCAAGATTCTATTTCATACGAAAAAAACAGTTACAAATTTGATTTGATTTAAAATCACGAGCTGATTAAAAGCCAATTTGATCATCTCTGGCTGCAATCTGTTAAGTGTGTAGAATGATTTTATTCAGGATATTATAAAAGCAAAACAATTCATAAACCGATCATTCCTCCTTATTCAAGTGGGGTGGTCGGGTAGCCTTGTGGTTAAAGCGATCACTCATCACGCCAAAGACCCAGGTTCGATTCTCGACATGGGTTTAATGTGTGAAGCCCATTTCTGGTGTCCCCCGCTGTGATATTGCTGGAATACTGCTAAAAGCGGAGTAAAATCAAACTCACTCACTCACACTCCTTATTCAAGTTAGATCCTTCACCAGTAACTTCTGCCACAGTAGTCCTGGCCAACATGGAGGTATTTTATGACTGCTTCACTCATTTAACTAATTCAATTTCCACCAAACCGTTCTTTGTTTCATGGCACCAAATAATGATACGTGTACAATAACAGTGATAAACACAACATTCACAAGGTTTTCAGATGCATTTGCTGCACAAATTCACACGTACACTGTTTTGAACTGTTATTGAAATCGCCCAAGTGATTTAGCCTGACATTTCCAGTACTGTAGCAATATGGTGACAGGATACTGCCAGGTGCTTGAGAGGAAGGCAGTTCCACCAGGTGGCTACAAGACCAGTGTACATTGTGGCCTTAAATATTTTTTCAGTGAGGAACTGGAACAGTTCTTGCAGCATGAACTCACAGAAAAGGTAGGCATGTAACAGAATTAGTTGTTAGTTAGTTGGTTTGTTGTTTAACGCCGCACTCAGCAATATTCCAGCTATATGACAGCGGTCTGTTAAATGATCGAGTCTGGACCAGACAATCCAGTGATTAATATCATGAGCATCGATCCACGCAATTGAGATCGATGACATGCATCAACCAAGTCAGCGAGCCTGACCACCCGATCCCATTAGTCGCCTTTTACGACAAGCATAGTCACCTTTTACGGCAAGCATGGGTTGCTGAAGACCTATTCTACCCCGGAATCTTCACGGGTCTGTAACAGAATTAACTGATAAAGATGACGTCTGTGTAGCTAGGTTTTATCTGTTTATTGGATAGAAAATATTATGTCCTGTACAAGATAATTGAGAATGTACTGCAATTTGCATGGGATACAAGAGGATTAATTTTATGAAAATATAAATCTCCATGTCAGAAATCCTGTATTTTGGCTGACATCACACTATAAAATCTTTAGTTTCACCAGAAGTCCGCTTCAATGTCAACTGTCGATAATAAGTTGTGCAAGTAATAGTATCTTGCTACCACACGGAACTCAAAGGCGTATGACTGGTTAAATCATTAAATCATATTCAGATGTAGCCTGCACTTTGATGTAAAATGTTAAAGATGTCCATTTACAATTTCATCAACTTTTACTTTAAGAAACCCCTGTGAAGATCCGGGTTAGAATTTGTCTTCAGCAAGCCATGCTTGTCGTAAGAGGTGATTGACGATTGTGACAGGATCATGTGGTCAGGCTTGCTGACTTGGTCGATGCATGTCATCGTATCCCATTTGCCTAGAGCAATGATCACGATGTCAATCACTGGATTGTCTGGTCCAGAATTGATATTTTACAAACCGCCGTCATATAGCTGGAATTGCTGAGAATGGTATAAAACAACAAAGAAACATTTCAAACAAGAATATCCATATCAGTCATGAGCATACAACTTCCAGGCAAGGCCATGGTGACTTCAACCACAACAACACTACAACAACACAACAACAACACGACAACACTACAACAACCACAACAACAATAATGTGTACTAATATTGCACTAGCCTCCATGCATTTGTGGGGGGCACGGCCGGCCCAGTCGTCTAAGGCGCAGCGATTTGCTGTGCAGAGTTGCGTCCCTTGGGCATGCCAGAAACCTATGTTTGTGGGTTCGAATCCCGGTTGGCCCCGATTATGTTTCTACCATACCTGTGCTCGTGGGTTTCACCGAAGTGGTAACTGTCTGAGACCTGCATCACTTCGGGCTTTCTTCCCACATTAAGCTGACACGCCGTGATATGACTGGAATACTGTTAAAGGTGGCGTTAAACCCAACTCACTCACTCACTCACCCATACATTTGTGCCCCAGACAGTTTCTCCACCTACATATCTTCCTCATGCAAGTCCTATGCTTCACAGAAAAGATGTGTTTTGTTAATTGTGATTTGAAAGATTCATAAGTTTTAGAAAGTCTGATAAGAATAGGAAGATTATTCCACAGACGAGAGCTGTGAAGATCCGGGTTAGAATACATCGTCAGCAACCCATGCTTGCTGTAAATGGCGATTATGCTTGTCAGTGGCGACTAAGGGGATCGGGTGGTCAGGCTCTCTGGCTTGGTTGATGCATGTCATCGATCCCAGTTGCTCATGACATCAATCACTGGATTGTCTGGCTCAGACTTGATTATTTACAGACCGCCGTCATATAGCTTGAATATTGCTGAGTGCAGCGTTAAACAACAAACCAACCAACCAACATATTTTTAGTGCTCAGATTTGTCAGTAAAGTCTGTTGGATTCGTTTGGTAGTGTCGATACTTAAATGTCTTTTTCATTGTGTTTGATTGCAGGGTTTGAAGAAACTGGGTCATTCCATTGAGACTTCATACTCCAACATACAGAAGCTGGTTGTGAAACATTTACAAAGGTCGGGAAACTGTCTGTTGCAGAATATCTTAAAGATAATAATCATATGAATGATAATATTAGTGACAGCATGAAGCCTTGATTAATTATTTTAATTTCATTTAACAATAATCGCGACCTGTGAAGATCCAGGTTAGAATAGGTCTTCAGCAAGCCCATGTTTGCCATAAGAGGTGACTATGCTTGTAGTTAGATTGCCGTAATGGGATTGGGTGGTCAGACTCTCTGACTTGATGGTTGATGGTTGATGCATGTCATCATGTCCAAATTGCGTGGATCGATGCTCATGATATCAATTACTGGATTGCCTGGTCCAGACTCGATTATATATGTATAGCTGCTGAGTGCAGCGTTAAACAACAAATCAAAACTAACATTAATCGAACAGTAAACACGGTCTCTCATGGATAATTAAATATGATAATAATAAGTGCAATACTTCACTCCATAGAGTGATGATGCTCAAGACATTATTACTGTGGCAAACTATCTGCAAGTGAATTGCAATCTCAGCTCCTTGTGGAGGATGCATACACATTGTGTCATTGATCAGTTGATAAGACATACCACAGTAGCTATGCGTCGTGACTGATTCTGATAAAGTGTCAAGAAAAAATTTATCATCCGACATCGGCTGTCGGCTCAGGTGACAGAAACACTCTCAGTCTGTATTGGCTAGGTGTTTTGCCATAAGGCTACACAGAGTATTGTATAATAACTAAATTATATTTATACGTGGCATTTGATTGGCTAAACAAGCAATTATTGCATTTATGCTTCCATAAAGTGAAAAGAAAATAGGCCTTGCCTACTGTTTCTTCCTTTGCTGAAATAGAATAGGAAGGGCTTGTGTTTCATAATTACGCTGAACGATGTCACTGACTTTGTGTTACTATTCGTGTGTTGATGATTAAATAAGCATTTATTTTTGACATACTTATTTTTAGAATTTATTTCAATATGAATTCTTATTTTGAAGTTTACAGGATTTATGGTGATTTGATTGGTTTTTTTTTGTTTATTTGCTGATCACATGAAATGTTTTTGTGTTTGTGGAGTTAAACACGTAAAAAAACATGTGCACACTTTGTGTAATTGTACTGAGTGCAACTGTTTTTGCATTCATACTCCCATTAACACAAAAAATATTGTTATAAATGTCAGTTCTAAAAGAAATTAAGGATTGTCCTTGTTTATACAAGTTTTATGAAAGTAAGTTCATATATTATTCTTTAACGGGTAGGATGGTATTAGAAATGTCAATTCCTGTGCTGTTATGGAGATTTTACGAGTGCTTCTCTGTGCAGTGTAAGCCAAGCCTTGGTGTACCACCTGAGTGAACTGAGGGGTATGTCCCTGTGGTACGACAAGTTCGGGGTGCTCGGACTGGACACCAGCGATCTACAGAAGGCCGTGCAGCTCGCAGGAAGCTTTGTGCTCAACACCAGTCAGCTGCAACAGTAAGTAACAAAGGCTCCCATTGGTGGATAGGCAGTTGTTGGCCGTAAGTAACACAGGCTCCCTTTTGTGGATGGGTAATTGTTGGCTGTGAGTAACGTAGGCTCCCTTTGGTGGATAGGCAGTTGTTGGTTGTTAGTAATACTGGCTCCCATTGGTGGATTTAAATTTTGCTGTTTGTTTGTCGTTAAGTGCCGCACTTGGCAATATTCCAGCTATATGACAGGGGTCTGTAAATTATCAAGTCTGATCCAGACAATCCTGTGATTGACATCGTGTGAGCATTGGTGTACGCAACTGGGATACGATGACATGCAGCAAATTTGAAAACCCGATCCATTTAGTCGCCGCTTACGACAAACATGTTTCAGGCTAAAAACAGCTAAAGGGGAATAACTCTGTTAACGTCACAAGTTCAGCTGTTCTTTTTTTCCAAATTTCTGACACTAATCGTTTGCTTAACACTGTTTAGAAATACTGATTTGATTTATAATCACTTGAGTACATTTGTGGCTCTGAAATGTATGCTGAAGTTATTGTTGTAACAATTCTTTAAGCTTTACTTTTGACCACAAATCCATTCTAAAATTCTTTAATACTTTGTAAATGTATGTCATTTTAGGAAATAAGAAACATATATTTTCAGCTGTGTTAAAGGTTTATGATCACATATATATATGTGTTTAGTTTAATAGTCAAGTGGACAAGGGGAGATAACTGATACTGTTTTCCTTTTCAGAGTTATTGATGGAAGCATCAAGAATTTCAAGGCATTTTTCAGATGGCTGTATGTAGGTAAGATGTTAAAGATGCTGCTACCTGGTATATACACAGTTGATAAAAGTTTTAAAATCTGAGGCTTGCCAAGGGGTTTCAAATATTTTTGGAAGAGTGTTGGTAGATTTGATATCAAAAGACAGAGGGTGAGATTCTTTTTATCATCCATTATCGTTCTTCCCAATTTTTAAGTTTGGAAAGAGTAATACCGTATTTGACGAAATAAGCGCCCCGCTCTTATAAGCGCCCACGGCGATATTTGCTGATATATTGGCTAGTGAACAATCCTAATTAGCACCCCCGATAGATCAATGTACACAAGACTTATTTATTCGTGTATAATACGCACTCGTGTGTTGTTCACCCTTAATTAAGGGCATTTAAGTTCTGGAAGAATATATCTGGCGTATGTAAACATTTTAGGCTGCCAGCATTAACCACGAAATTTACGATCTTTCAACTCTGTTTTTTTTTCACCAAAATAATATTCTAATAAGAGCCCACTATTTCTAATTTTGAGAGCGCCCTGGCTGCTTATTACGTTGAATATGGTAACCAGTGTTTTTATGTGTAAAAAGTGCAGCTAACCAGCTTCAGTTGTAGAGAGATTAGTGTTGTTATTTGATTGTGATGTCATGGTAACTACTGATGACACATTGGTCTTCTGGGCAATATCAATTGATATCACCTGTGGAAGCCGGTTTGGGAGGATAAGTTTACATATGCAAGTGGAGGCCTTCCAAAAACAAGACTATCTTTATTATTTGTCTTGAGAATGTTTAATGTGTCATTATTTTTACCTTTTTAGCAAGGTACTACAGAATGGAGGATTGGACTTCCTAAAAACACCTAAGACATTTAATACTATTTCCATAAAATATATTCATATATGACTGATAGCAATGTTAGATTTATTTCCTGTGCCCAACACAAAAACTTCTTTATCATATGTTTGATCTAAGAGTTATCATTCGTATACTTCTTTTCTTCTTTTCCATCATTCTGTAGTCAATTTAAGAAATCCTGACTGTTCTAAAGATGGAAGACCGCCTCCGTGGTCTAGTGGGAGAGTGTCCGCCCGGAGAGCGGGAGGTCCGGGGTTTGATCCCCGGCCGCGTCATACCAAAAAGATGGTACTTGTTGTTACCCTGTCTGACGCTCGGCATAAAGGGGCTAAAACAAGGACTGGTCGGCTCGGAGTCAGTATACTGTGTATGAGTGGGGTATTCATGTTAAACTGCGGCATGGTATCTCAGTGAGCTAGCACTATTAATCGGCATCAGTCCGGACTAGTACAAGCAGCCACACAAACACAAACACATACATGTACATGCACGTCGCTATATAAGTGCAATAATCTTGGATGCGACGTTAAACCCAATTTCACCTCACCTCTAAAGATGGATGATCTCGCTATTTTTAAGTGTTAAAGTGACATATGAAGCGTGTGGCTTAGTGTATTTGGTATTGTCCTTGCAGTGATTTTACGACTTTCAAACGAGCAACCACCGGCTGAACTGAGCAAGGTAAGGATTGGTTGTAGGTCTGAAACATGAAGACGAGTTCCCATCAGATGAGGGGTGGTGGGGTAGCCCAGTGGTTAATGTGTTTGGTCATCCTGCTCATGATCCAGATTCGAATCCGCATCGGGATAATTTATATGAATTCCGTTTCTGGTGTCACTTGACCCGCGAAGATCCAGGGGAGAAAAGGTCTTCAACAACCCATGCTTGCCGTAACAGGTGACTATGCATGGCATAAGAGGCGACTAACGGGATTGGGTGGTCAGACTCGTTGATTTGTTTGATGCATGTCATTGTATCCCAGTTGTTTAGATTGATGCTCATGATATCTATCACTGGATTGTCTGGTCCAGACTCGATTATCTACAGACCGCCATCATATAGCTGGAATATTGATGAGTGCGGCATTAAAAACAAACAAACAAACAAAACCAGACTGGTGTCACTGTCTGTGATATTGCTGATATATTGGTAAGAGCAGCAAAAAACATGAAATAGATATATATGTGTGTATTGTAAACTTTTCAACTTGTGTTTTTGGCAATTCTGAAAGCTGGATCAGTAGATGTACAGAAATATGTCACATCGCTGCAGTGAGGAAACTTCACTTCAGGTATTTTGTTTTTGGAGCTGACATGTCTTTCTATTTGCAGATGACACAACATGATGTGAACTTTGTGGCTGAGTTTCTGCGGGACAACTTCACACAATTTTCCCCAGTAAGATATCCGTCGTCTGACATGCTTCAGAATCGTAGTCATAGTTGAAATAAGGCGCCCTGGTGAATAAACAAAACCCTTCTTTCTCATCATTAGAATTGGCCCCAATGCTGGCCGTAAGTGAGTTAGTTGGGTTTAACGCCGCTTTTAACAGTATTACAGTTATATCACAGCGTGTCAGCTTAATGGGGGAGGAAAGCCCGAATTGATGCAGGTCTCAGATCTTTACCACTTCGGAGAAACCCACGAGCACGGGTATGGTGCTGACAAACCTAGAAACATAATTGGGGGGAACCGGGATTCAAACCCACAATCATGTTTCTGGCGTGCCCAAGGGACGCAACTCTGCACAGCCAATCGCGGGGTCTAGACGACTGGGCCACCTGGCCCCCGCTGGTCGTAAGAGATGTGTCTGTCTGTGTGTCCATATTAAAATTAAATATCAACAGCATGCATTGTTGCATGTGGCTTGAATTTCATAATGGATGATGTAAATTACTTGTAACACTCGTAAAAGCTCAAGTGTAGGAGTTGATTTATTGAATGAAGATCCCTTAAAATCTTCCATGTTATTTGTGTTGATTCATGTGTCAATTCTCTTTTTCAGGAAGCCAACAACCTGTTTGGTGATTCAGATTCTGGGAAAAAGTCGGGATTTAAACTTGAAAAAGTTGGCCAGGTAAACATTGTTCAAGGCATATAGGAAACAGTGACAGTCTCATTAAAAGGAGACATTTTACTCTGATATGACACCTCAAGACAGTCAAGACCCCTCTATAGCAGGTGGCATCAGGTGAACTTTCTGATCAGCCAATTAGCTTCGAGGCTTCTACATCCTAGGTAGGGGTGGTCGGGTAGCCTAGTGGTTCAAACATTCGCTCATCACGCCGAATACCTGAGTTCGATTCCTGACATGGGTATTATGTGTGAAGCCCATTTCTGGTGCTCCTTCCATGATATTGCTGAAGTATTTCTAAAAGTGGCGTAATATCAAACTCACTCACTCACTACATTCTAGATACGAATGAGCAGACCATTCAGACCAGTATATTGATTTCTGTATCACAAAAACGAAGTTAATCGGCCTGTTCTGATAGTCCATGACAAGGGTTGCTCCATGTTATAGTTGTGGATATTTTTTACTTTGTTGTTTCTGAGCACCATGGACTCTGTACATAAGATTTAAGTACCATTGAAGGAATATTTGTTGTGTCTGGGTTTTCTTTTGTTAAAATTGAAATTTTCAAAGCGAGATAGTAAAGTAGTTAAATAATTTTGGAAAGTTGTCATCCCATTGGCTATTGAATTCATGCATCCCTTTAGTTTGGGGTTCATGTGAGTAGATGTCACAACATGTACATGTGGAGAGGTATCATATCGGAGTAAAAGATCTGATTTTATTGAGATTGGAAACATCGATGAAATCAAATTCTTTTGTGAAAGTATGATTTCATCTGAAACTGTGAACCTTGTCTTTGTCTTCTGAAATAAATTATTATTTGGCGAAGTTATCCAGGAAATATTTCATTAAAATTCTCTACCAAATGAGAACAACAGTACATAATATATACTCACCGACAGCAGATATGTGTATACCATACATGTTAGTTAATATATGAAGAGGGGGCACGGGTGGCCCAGTCATCTAAGTCGCCGCAGTTCGCTGTGCAGAGTTGCATCCCTTGCGCACGCCAGAAACCTATGATTGTAGGTTTGAATCCCGGTTCACCCCGATTATGTTTCTAGGTTTGTCAGCACCATACCCATACTCGTGGGTTTCACTGAAGTGGTAAACGTCTGAGACCTCCATCACTTCGTGCTTTCCTCCCACATTAATCTGACATGCCGTGATAAAACTGGAATACTGTTAAAAGCGGCGTTAAACCCAACTCACTCACTCACTAATATATGAAGAATTACTCATCATGCTCATATTTAAGAGATATAAGATTGGTTCGATGCACTAAGGAACATACTGGTATGGTTCGTGTTTCTTTTGGTGGTAAGAATTCAACAAGGGCAATAACTAGGACAGCAAACAAGATCCGTGTACCTGGATTTATGATAATGGCTGCTGAGCTTAGATACCTGGATGGGTGACAGTTCTTTCTTTGTTTCAGTATTTAAAGAAAGAGAACCTGTCTTCTCCACCTGACACGTCAAACAACCCATGGCAACAGTACCTCAATGCCAGTACATTCCATACAGGTGAGCAGATAGTTAAACCGATGACCAAAACAGTGTTCCATAGATGGATGTTGTGTGTATTGCAGACAGTCCTGTGCTGTACCCAGTAGACAGCAACCACTCTCTTGTACAGCTTATGGCCACAACAGTGTTCCATAGACTGATGTCGTGTTACACTGTGTTGTGTTTATTGCAGACAGTCCTGTGCTGTACCCAGTAGACAACAACCACTCTCTTGTACACCTAGTGACCACAACAGTGTTCCACAGATTGATGTAGTGTGACACTGTGTTGTATGTATTGCAGACAGTCCTGTGCTGTTCCCAGTAGACAGCAACCACTCTCTTGTACACCTAATGACCACAACAGTGTTCCATAGATTGATGTTGTGTGACACTGTGTTGTGTGTATTGCAGACAGTCCTGTGCTGTACCCAGTAGACAGCAACCACTCTCTTGTACAGCTCCAAGAACAGCTAGTTGAGCTGATGACTACAACAGTGTTCCATAAACCAGCGGTAAGTACAAGCCGTATTTGAAAGTAAATAAACTTCTAGCAGATATGGAGGCCACAGGAAGCCCAGGCTTCTAAGGCACTGCCATGCCCAGTGCAAAGATGCATCCGTAAACCTATGATCATGGGTTCAAATCCCAGTTCGCCCTGATTATGCTTCTAGGTTTGTCAGTACCATTCCCTTACTTATGGGTTTCACCAAACATAAAAGACCTGCATCACGTCAGCTTTGCTTCCACATCCAGCTCACATGCTGTGATATAACTGCAATATAGTAAACTACAGTTATAACAAACTCAAAGTTCGTTAAAACAGTAGTTCGATATCAGCATGTATTCAGCATATATAGAGTAAATGGCCGGGACAAAAAAAAGAGTTTGTTATATCCGTCAGTATATGCGTGTTCGTTATAAACGTAGTTTACTGTTCTGTTCAAAGCAGTATTAAACTCACGCTCTCACTCAAGCACATGTAAAACTTTATTTTGTTGGGAAATAAACAAATCAGGATTGATTTGGGTCATGAGACTTTGGTAGCACCTCACAAAGATGGATACCTGAAAGAACAGCTGAGCCAGTTACTTTTATTCAACTTACTTCATTATGTTTTTGTTTTTTTAACTATCGCCATATAGAACAAGAGTCGCAAGAAGATAACAAATCCCCCTGGCCCCCATAATAGCAAAAGGTACTTCAATCCTTGGTTAAGAAATGAAAAAATCTTTCACAGGCTTCAAGTTATGGTTTGGAAACAAAATATGTACGTAGGTACGGACGGACGAACAGACAGACCAGATGATGACTATATCCCCCAACATTATATGACGGAGGGACAAAAATCAGTTGTTCTTGCACATCTTTTGAGTTGTACATTGAGTTGAAAATTGCAAGTGATTCAGTGGCATTTGATTGACAAACCACGGGTGGCCATGTCATCTTATGCGCCGCGATTCGCTGTGCAGAGTTGCATCCCTTGGGCAGGTCAGGAACCTATGATTGTGGGTTCGAATCCCGGTTCGCCCCAATTATGTTTCTAGGTTTGTCAGCACCATACCCATACTCGTGGATTTCACCGAAGTGGTAAACGTCTGAGACCTGCATCACTTCGGGCTTTCCTCCCACATTTACACCTTACTCCGTTTTACACAAAATATGTACTCTTCTGTACACAAGGCCAGTGTCCTTGATATTTGGAAATAAGAAACTAAAACAAAGCACATTATATTCAGCTAAAAAGTGAAGGTCCCTGCGATACTTTCATATTACGATAGTAAAACTGACATGGCATGACAGATTAACTGTAGTAATGTGAAAGAATCGGGGGAGCCTTGACTTTTTTTATACTAGTACATGGTGATAAATCCAAGTAGATGACGGGAACGTGATGTAGAGGGGGATGGCCTAGTAACTCTCCATTCCTTAAAAATGAGATTGCCTCCGTGGTCTAATGGTAGAGTGTCCGCCCGGAGAGAGGAAGGTCAGGGGTTCGATCCCCGGCCGCGTCATACCAAAAGATGTTAAAAGATGGTATTAGTTGTTACCCTGTCTGGCTCTCGGCATTAAGGGGCTCAAACAAGGACTGGTCGGCTCGGAGTCAGTATACTGTGTCTGAGTGGGGTATTCATGTTAAACTGCGGCATGGTAGCTCAGTGTGCTAGCACTATTAATCAGCATCAGTCCGGCCTAGTACAAGCAGCCACACACACACACACATACACGTGCATGCACGTCGCTATATAAGTGCAATAATCTTGGACGCGATGTTAAATCCCATTTCACCTCACCTCCTTAAAAATGATGGAGCCTTTGAACACATCCCTACTCTTACACTTTGACAAAACATTCTAAGGAGGCATACAACATGCGTAAAGATCAGCTCGCGATGGAGTACATGCAACAGCGGCAGAGAACACAGTCAACTCTTCATTCCTGAAAACAAATGGAACACTTCAACAATAGGATGACGTCACCACTGTGTTTTAAGTGCACTTGATGTGTGTTGCAGGTTGTGATTGGCCAGTCCCTCCACTGTATGTGCACCAACCACCTCTTCACGCTCACAAGGTAGGTTCCCGATATATAGGTATACTGCAATAATATAGAGTTGCCCGCCTTTGATTCGTTAATGACAGGTACTTAGTTTACCGAACTCGGCAAAGAAAATCAGCATCGATCAATCCTAACTGATGTGTCATAAAAGTTGAACAAAGAACAACATACATTTTGCGTATGACATATTTAATAGGTCAGTAAGCGTGTGGTTTTTAATTCCCTTATGAAATAACTACCATGATAATATAGCATACCAAGCTACCTTGACTGAGAGGAAAGTTTCTCATTATATCAATCACTAGTTATCTGGACCAAAATTGATAATTTACTTGCTGCCGTCAAATAATTGGAATATGGCAGCGTGTGGCGTTAAACAAACACACTGTCTTGTTATAGCTGGCACTCTCTCCCTCAGTGCTGCTGCTGCTGCTGCTGCTGCTGCAGTAGAACCTCGTTTGAAGGATTATGTCATACATGTTACTAATAACCTTTGTTTCCCTTATATAGACCTGAAGACTCCACTCCAAGGAAGCCGGTCTTCTGTCAGTAAGTCTTACTAACTTTACATTCAGCAAGGACTTGGTTGCTTGACCAGCTTAAAGAGATTGAGTTTTAAACTTTCAGCTGGCACATAATAATAATAATAATAATAATAATAATAATAGTGAGTGAGTGAGTTAATATTTAACATCACATCGGCAGTATTTCAGCCATATGGTGACGAAATAATAATAATAATAATAACAACAACAATAATAATAATAACAACAACAAAAAGGTTAACAACCTCATTGCCATCTCATCCTACCGGGTACCCATTTACTGCTGGGTGAACAGATGCGACTTTCCAACAAAGTCACTTGTCCAAGGAGACGCCACATGTGTTGCAGTTACAGTTCTTAAGTGTGGGGTAGCCTAGTGGTAAAAGCGTTCACTCATGTCGAAGATCTGGGTTCGATTCCCCACATGGGTACAATGTGTGAAGCCAATTTCTGGTGTCCTCTCCACCGTGATGTTGCTGGAATATTGCTAAAAGTGGCGTAATACCATACTCACTCACTCACTCTTCAGTGTGGAGCAGGACTGAACCCCTAGAAACTCTCAGGAGCCAAGCTCCTGAAACATGTCTTATTGTTAAAAAATGAAGTCTGCACAGAAAGCAGGGTCAGAGTGGGTCGTACCTAGGTGATACATGTTTGTCTTCGTGAGATGAAGTGACTGCTTGTCTCCTGCAGGTTCACAGATGTAGAGAGGCAGAGGTGTTACACAGTCTTCACTGCCGACTTCCTGCCGTGTGACAAGTTCCTGGTGCTGCGACAACCCACCGACCCCAACAGGTAGCACACAAGTCCCTGACCCATAACATTGTAGCCACATGAAATGAGGCCTGTGAAGATCAAGGGTAGAATAGGTCTTCAGCAACCCATGCTTGCCATAGGCGACTATGCTTCTCGTAAAGGGCAACTAACGGATCGGGTGGTCAGTCTTGCTGGCTTTGTTGATGCTTGTCATCGTATCCCAATTGTGTGGATCAATGCTCATGATGTAAATCACTAGATTGTCTGGTCCAGACTGGATTATTTACAGTCAGCCGCCATATAGGTAAAATACTGCTGAGTACGGCGTTAAACAAGAAACAAACAATCAAAACATGAAATGAAATTAAGTATTAAGGGCACAAGAAAATTTAATTTTAAATTTTAAATTTTGTTGGCTAAAAAATAAATATTGACGAATGGCTGAGAGGAAGAATTGAAGCTCTTGTACGTATGTGAATCCACATTCACTCATTCAGGTGCTCAGTTGCTCTTGTTGCTATTGGGGATGGTAGTGATGTGCTATGCAGACAGTAATAGGGACACAAGAAGACTGGTCCAAAACCAGTTCCAGAGAAATGGGATGAATTATTTCCCCTTGTCCATATCCCATGTTCTCATAACCGACCTCAAATATTTTATGAGTGCTTCACTTCACATTCTTCTCATATATAACATATTTGTGATTTTTTGTGGCATTGTAATGCGATGAATTGCATTAATAAGTGTGGTTTTCTTAGAAAAAGATGTGTTTCACAATCTTTTACATTCACAAAATTCCCAACAGGACTGACACAGACAGTGGCATCCTGGCCGTTTCAATGGGAACCCTGGCATCCTCCAACCCCAACAGCAGCTCCACATCCGACTCAGACAGGTAGGCTTCTATTGCTTCTTTGTCACAAATGATGCTGTATCGTACTAGAGGGGGGTCACAGTGGCACAGTGGTGTAAGGCAACAAGTTCCTGTGCAGAGTTGAGCCCACTGGCTACCAGAATATTCTGGGTTTGAATCTCAATTTACCATGGTTATATTTCATGGTCTGTCAGCACCTTATTCATGCCTGATTTAGGGGGCACGGGTGGCCAGTCGTCTAAGGCGCCGTGATTCGCTGTGCAGAGTTGCGTCCCTTGGGCATGCCAGAAACCTATGATTGTGGGTTTGAATCCTGGTTCATCCCGATTATGTTTCTAGGTTTGTCAGCACCATACCCGTGCTTGTGGGTTTCACCGAAGTGGTAAACATCTGTGACCTGCATCACTTCGGGCTTTCCTCCCACATTAATCTGACACGCCGCGATATAACTGGAATACTGTTAAAAGCGGCGTTTAACCCAACTCACTCACTCAATTATATGAGAAGAATATGAAGTGAAGCACTCATAAAATATTTGAGGTCAGTTATGAATACATAGGATATGGACAAGGGGAAATAATTCATCCCATTTCTCTGGAACTGGTTTTGGACCACTACATCCAGTATTATCCAGTGTATTATATAATATAGTCATTGCTTTGTGGTAAATTCCCTGGCTTTGTTTTGAGAATGATCTGAAAGGGATGAGGCTAAAACTAGCTACCTAATCAAGTTACGAGGCAAGACATTCTTTGCTAAGCAGGATACATTAGTATGTGGTCGGGCTCGTTGAAGTGGTTGATGCATCATATCCCAAATGCGCAGATTGATGCTCATGATGTCAATCACTGGATTGTCTGGTTCAGTTTGATTATTCCAATCTTTCTGACCGCCATCATACAGATGGAATATTGCTGTGTGCAGCGTTAAACAACAAACTAAATTATATGAGACGAAGATAGTGACATCACTTCAAAAATGAGGCTATGGTCGCGAATAGGTCCGGGATATTTATCATAATGGAATGGAGATATCATACATTAGACATAGATGATGTGACCACCAAGGCAGACCACTTCCAGGTGTGAGACCTCCTCCATGGTGTAGTGGATAGTGTGTCTGCCTGGAGAAGCAGAACGTCTGTGGTTTGATCCCTGGCCGCATCATACCATTAGACGTTAAATGTAATGGTACTTGTTATTATTATTTTTTTCTGAATTTTTATATCTACCACTGATTTAATTTGTAGAATATTAGCTTATTTAAATTTTTACCATAGCTTGCAAATAATCGCCAGTAGATGGAGGCATGGTGTAAATCCTGCTGGGTTACCATGCAAGTAGCAGAGGTAAAGTAAGTCTCCATGGTCCCAAGTATGGTGGCCTTTTTTCTTTTTGTTTTATAGTTTCTTCCTCTTATTCTTTTCAAACTAGTGATATAAATATATCTGTGATGTGATTTTTTATTTTACTGTCCTTTGATGACTGGGTTTTAGAAAATATAACTGTTTAACTTTGTCTGGTCACAATATGGCTGAAATATTGCTGACATGAATTAAAATTTCCACCCACTCACTCACTCACTCACCCATGGGTATCAAGACAGAGGTCACTATATGCTGGTGGCCCAGTCGTCTAAGGTGATGTGATTCGCTGTACAGAGTTGCGTCCCTTGGGCACGCCAGAAACCTCTGGGTTGTGGGTTTGAATCCCAGTTCGCCCCCGATTATGTTTCTAGGTTGGTCAGCACCATACTCATGCTCATGGGTTTCACTGAAGTGGTAAACGTCTAAGATCTGCATCACTTTGGGCTTTACCCCAACATCAAGCTGACACGCCGATATAACTGGTATACTGTTAAAAGCGGTGTTAAACCCAACTCACTCACTCACTATAAATGGCTACTTTGTATTGGAAGCATTCATAAAATCACAACCCTCTGCTCTGCAGCTGTTGCGGGCAGCATCAGCCCCCATGTTGTCATTCCGTGAGTGCCATGAAGCATGACATGTGTCCCTCAAGAGGGACCTGAAGTCTTAATGAACATATTCTTTCTTCAAAAGGATCTTTCAAAAACTATCCAAAAGCAGTTTGTTTTCCTCAAAACCAAATGTAAAAATGATTTATTGGAGATGGGTACAAATGACAGATGGTTCAGTTTGCGTGAATCTGTGCATCTTGTAACATGGCAGCTGTGTACAATGTGGCCGTGAATCGCATTCCTTCACACGCTAATTACCATCATTATACAAGGGGGAACCAGCACACCGAGCAGTGGGCGACTCTGTGTATCAACATGCTGGTGTATGTGGGACAGGTCTCATTGTCGGGACGGCTTGGGTTTTTGAAAGTATCTAATGGACTTTTGTTCTTGGTCGAATCACTTGCTCTGAGTTAGCTGTGTAAAGTACACTTTGTTGTGGTATTATGATTGTAGGTTATATAATACACCCCAAATTCAACTCTTTGATGTTGATGTACCGACATTGAAGGGAGAGCCTTGAAACCAACACAGGTTTGGTGAACTGTGTGTACTAATTTGATTATTGGCCTGTGACTCACCTAAAGTTTAGTATTTGCAATCCCTTTCAATTCCATGGAAACCTGTCTTCCGGGTGTGCATGGTCTGTTTGTCTGTCTGTCTGTCTGTCTGTCTGTCTCTCTCGAAGCGGCGTTAAGCATGGGCGGATACAGAGGGGGGGTGCGCACCCCCCCTTTTTATTTCGAAAAAAATCTTTATTTCTGTATAAATTACCACCAAAGACAATAAATAGATCTTAGTTGTGCACCCCCCTTTTAAAAAAAGCTGTATCTGCCTCTGTTAAGCAATATTCTCTCTCTCTCTCTCTCTCTCTCTCTCTCACTCACTCACTCACTCACTCACTCACTCACATTTAAGTCATGGCAGTTCACTATGCATAGTTCTGTCCCTTCAGCATGTCAGGATCCACTGTAAAGGTTTCACATCCAGAATACATTGACTCACAGCAGATGATGTTACGCCTATCAGCACCATACCCTTGCTCATGGCTGCCCCACAGTGATACAGTCTGGGACTTAGCCCTTGGGCTGAAGCCCAAGTTTAGTCACATTTTGTTTGGTCTAGCAAGATCAGCTGCACTTCAATGTGCACAAAAAGATGCTCATAGCCAAGTTCAAGCTAGTGGATTCTTAAAGTTGTTTTGAACAGACTGGTGATAAATGTCTACAACTGACTCCATGAAATAAGTGAATTACTGTTCTAAATGACATCAAACCCCACTCACTCAACCAAACACCCACCCAAACACCCACCCATTCATTCACTCACTCACTCAAACACCCACCCAAACACTCACTCACACAAACAACCACCCAAACACTCACTCACTCACTCACTCACTCACTCACTCACTCACTCACCAAAACACCCACCCAAACACACACTCACTCACTCACTCACTCACCAAAACACCCATCCAAACACTCTCACTCACTCACTCACTCACCAAAACACCCATCCAAACACTCACTCACTCACTCACTCACTCACTCACTCACCAAAACACCCACCCAAACACACACTCACTCACCCACTCACTCACTCACTCACTCACTCACTCACTCACTCACCAAAACACCCATCCAAACACTCACTCACTCACTCACTCACTCACTCACTCACCAAAACACCCATCCAAACACTCACTCACTCACTCACTCACTCACTCACTCACTCACTCACTCACTCAGCCGGGGGGGGAATGTGAGGGTGAGGGAGTACACTGTGAGATGGTTAAGAGGGGAGTTACTTGACTATGTAGTGTCGTACAGAGTTCCCCTCACATGCCGTCACATTAAACCGAGGGGACTTCCTTGTCAGTCCCCACTATTGGAGAGTCTAAGAGTGTTCTCCTGGTATTGAAGGGTTGACTTTGATTCCATGGTACAGTGAGTGAAGACGTTCCATCACATTCCCGGGCATTGTGCTGATGGTGCACACTTCACTCACTTATTCACTAGTGACCTAGATCCTTCCAAGGACCCGGGGCGTATGTTACAGTGCACTGAATGCACAACACAGTGACTCCCTACGGCCACACTCCACAACCTTCTCTATCTTTGTTAGAATACGCATAAAATTCTGATCCACACACTGACTAGTACTTAATGTTTGCCAACTCAAAACCCACCCCATCTCCACTGTAGAAGAAAGCCTGGTACTATCCCAACTGAATATGCTGCTGCCTATACACTCTGTCCCCTTCTACCAATCCACCCACCCTTCCATCCACCCTTCCATGCATGAATGAATTATTCAGGGTTCGGACTTGTGGCCAAGCTCACAGACTGCCATCCACCCACCCTTCCATATTTCCATCCTCAGATTTTTCCATTGTCCATCCTTCCTTCCTTTCCATCTCGACCGCCTCCGTGGTCTAGTGGTAGAGCGTCCGCCTGGAGAGCGAAAGGTCCGGGGTTCGATCCCCGGCCGCGTCATACCAAAATATGTTAAAAGATGGTCCTTGTTGTTACCCTGTCTGACGCTCGACATTAAGGGGCTAAAACAAGGACTGGTCGGCTCGGAGTCAGTATACTGTGTCTGAGTGGGGTATTCATGTTAAACTGCAGCATGGTATCTCAGTGAGCTAGCACTATAAATCGGCACCAGTCCGGACTAGTACAAGCAGCCACACAAACACAAACATGTACATGCACGTTGCTATATAAGTGCAATAATCTTGGACGCGGCGTTGAACCCATTTCACCTCACCTCACCTCCTTTCCATCTCCCCTTCCTTTCCCCCACCCAACCTTCCCTCCACCTATCCATCTATCTACCCACCCTCCCACCTATCCTCCCATCCTTCCATTGACCCCTCCACCGAGTTTCCCATCCCTTCCTCCACCCATCCTCCCATCCTTCCCCACTCCCACCTTCCAACCCATCTACTCACTCACTCACTCTGTACTAGGAAGGTATGACTAACTCCCCCCTCCTCCCCCCCCCTTCCTTCATCCATCCAGTATACCCAATAGTAGTCAAATCCAAACGTTATCAGCATGATTACCACTGATTTATTCAGCACAATAATAACAAAAATAAAATGATTTTTAAGATTTTTATTTCATTTGATTTATTTCTGTGTAATCATTGTTCTCTCACCTGTAAAATCATGCTATGTACATGACTATCATTATGCCATTTACAATGTAATATCAGGGACATGGCGACGACGTACCTGTGATTTAATCGTCCTCAAAGTTGAGTGGTTGAGTCATGACATTTACCCTCACCACCTCAACTGTCACCTCACCAAGGTCAACACGGTGAAAATGGACAAAAAACGAGAAAGTAAATTTGAGAATCTGGTTGCTTTTTTCTGTTAATTCTAAATCGGGATACAGGTGAGTTTGTTCGCCATGTCCGATGATTCCGTCTGTATTTGATACAGCTGAGTGAAGCGTCTCCACACAATCCATGCAACCAATTTCCACATGTTCTGTACATACAATTGAAGCATGATGTAATGCCACTGGTTCTATTCCAATCATGGAACATTTGTTTCTAAATTCTTTCACCCTTTTGGAATGGAAATATACACTAAGGTGAAGTCTAAAAAAATGATACTTTAGTTTCATTTTTACTGAGGAATATGAATTGATACTATTTAATTATGATTTGAAGAGGCATTTTTATTAGCCACTTTCATTTTTGGTTTAAGTACATCTGAGATTTTTAATTGCAATTCTAAATGAAGTTTTATTAAAAAATATGATTTTCAAATCAGACTATAGTTTCAAACCTTTGAAATATAATCTAGCTGTATAAAACATTATAAAAGTAGTATAAATGTAAACATACCTAAAACATTTGATCCCTCTTAATGACAATTTGAAGTGTGTACAATCAATACCGTATCATACCTAAGGCAATAGATCTCTGTGTATGGCAATTTGAATATATTGCTCAAAAGAAGTTAAGGAACACTGATTAACTATAGTTACATGAAAAAAACAAGTTTCATACCATGACATGTTAACTGTAGTAATTTGAAAGAATTGCATGTTCTTGAACTTTTTTAATCCCTGATAGATTATCTACAGTAATGGTAAGAATCGGGTCTTCTTTAATTTCTTTTGAGTCGATGGCAGATTAACTATGGTAATATGAACAATCGTGTTCCTTAACTTCTTTCGAGTGGTACATATTGCATCATACACAAGCATACCTACTGATCATTCTGTAGGGCATTTTAGATGTGTAGCATTAAATACACAGGATTAATTGAATTTGTACATCAGGGTGGGAAGAAATTCAGTCCCTGTTGAATGGCCTGTTATGGGTATCTGTTATCAACGTGGTATAACTGTGTTGTCAGGATCTAACCACTTGTGTCGGCAGTTATCTTCGTAATACTTGAGGTTGAAATGGGTTGTGCCTAGTGTACATAACTTAAAGTAGTATAGAGCACTTTGTAGGGGTTGAGTTGCTTCAAACTATTCCCATTAATGTTACTTACTTGGGGAGATGTTTAAATGTATATGTTTTTATTTCTAATAGTTTGTGGAGGGGAGAAAGGGGATTTGTTTGTTCAGTGATTGTAAATAATCATACACGACATTTGGGCATAATGAAATGAAGTTATTTCTTTCAATGTATTTGAGAGTCTAGAATTACAAGTGGTATGGGATACTGGCCTTGAAAGAATGTGATGAATAAATCATGTATGAAGATGTTGGCATGGTATTACCGTATTCGACATAATAAGCGCCCAGAAATAAGGGGCTCTTATTAGAATATTATTTTTGATGGAAAAAACAGAGTTGAAAGATAAATTTTGTGGTTTATGCTGACAGCCTGAAATGTTTATGTACGACAGATATATTTTTTTCCAGAATTTAATTGGCATAATTAAGGGTGCATATAACACGCGAGTGTGTATTATACCCGCATAAATAAATCTTGTGTAGATCATTCGGAAGGGATGCTAATTGGGAGTGTTCATTAGCCAACATATTAGCAAATATCGCTGTGGGCGCCTACTAGAGCGGGGCGCTTATTACCGTGAATACGGTAATCAAGTTTTGACAGTAATTGTATTCAAGACGATCATCTATGAAAAGTATCATTGTGTGTTCATGATAATGTTTTAACTAGGAGAGGACTATTGACATCATTTTGACATTGGGAGTTCTGCTTCTAAGCACAGAATAATAAAGTTTATATATATACATATGGTTAATAATGTACATGTTACTTAAGCTGTTCCCTTCTCAGGATGAATTTTTAATTCAGTTGATTTTAGATCAGTTCGATCAGGTTTGGTATAATTCATCATTGACAATTTTAACTTGACAATTATGTTGGGAAATAGCAAATAGAATTAATGGGACACATTGATGGGGAATTGATATAAATTAGCACCAATCAGTTGAAACACATTTATTTCAAGTTCCGGCCTTGACATACGAAATCGATCACAATCACGGCACTTGACATCAAAAGCGGACGCAAACAAATCTGTCAGTGTGGTGTGTTATCAATTACTCATTGTTCATTTAATGTTACATAATTGTTAGGAAGAGAATTTATGGATGTGAACTTCTTTACTAGGAGTTGATGTCCATAAATTCTCTTCCTCGTGTATCACTTCTAAATGCCTTTCAAAGACTTTATATAATTGACTCATTTTCTTGATTTTCTTATTGTTATTATTTATCCGAATATTGGATGTAGCTTGATTTATGATGAATGCTTTGATGACAACCGTTTCATTTGGTTTTCGAAATATTTCAGAATTCCTTGTTTCCTCGCATTACTATGTTGCTGAATGTGGCTAAAACAACTGACAAACAAAATCACGTTTCATTCACACAAACACACGTCACAATACGCTGAAGACTGGACATACAATACACAAATCAACACACTGATTCTTATAAATTAATACTGTGTACAACAAGGATTTGGCATTAGGCCACAAATATGACAAAAAGCAGTCTTTTTCTCAAATCTGCAATATTTAAAGCTAAATTAGTCCACATAAAATTCTTGGAACACATTTGACTCCGTTAATAGCAGCCTTGAAATCAGCAACATTCAGTGAATTTCCAGTCAAAGTCCAGACATGTCACATAAGTCTCACGTTCGACTTCATTCTCGACAACTCACGATGAACAATCTTGCATAGATGTTGAAAGTTAAAGGCACTGTGTCTTTAGTATAGAGAACAGGGTGCATGGCTTTAAACCAGTGAATCCCTTTTTCAGTCATATGATTCTGTTTTTGAAGATTGTGAAAGGTGAGCTTCATGTTCTTCAGGAACGTTTATTCCAGGTTCACAATTGGTTGAACAGTCTGGTGTCACGTAAGAATTAAAACTTGTTGAATTGCCTGAAGCAGTTTGCTTCGTTTTCCTCGGCATTTGTTCTTTTTCCACTGCTATTCAAGCAAGTAGTTACTTGACATTAATCATCCTGTGTAAATGCCACTTGGATGGTGGTCATTATTCATAAATGCTTGTGGTTGGCGTAGACTGTGGAAGATTTGAAGGCGGCATAGCTGTGGTTTTATAAATAGCGACCAGAAATTGTCCATCTTTTACAGATTCAGGTCTTAAAATGGCAGCGTGATTTGTAAATACAGTTGGAATGTAGGTTCACCAGTAGTAAGCTTTTCCATCCTTAGTCTTCTCCAGGAAAAACTTTTTGATGAACTTTTTTCTCCAAGATTTGTGTTGTAATAATGTCTTAAAGTTTGGTGGCAGTGTTGCCAGTTCGGGCTTTCCAAGGTATGCTGACGAAAACTTACTGTCCATATTGGTGCAGTTGGAATCTAGAACGAAAATAATCAAGTATGGTAAATAAATTTATCATCTCAAAAGTCTGGTGAGATCAAACAATATCTCGGAGGAGATATCACTACAATAAATTGCATTACAATGCCTTACAGACCATTGGTGGGGCGGTGGGGTAGCCTAGTGGTTAAAGCATTTGCCCATCACGCCTGAGGCCAAGTTTGATTCCCCAAATGGGTACAATGTGTAAAGCTCATTTCTAGTGTCCCCCGCTGTGATATTGTTGGAATATTGCTAAAAGTGGCATAAAACCACCCTCATTCAGTTTGAATTCTTTATTGACTTGTGTTGATATATACTACTCAAAAGAAGTTAAGGATCACCTGATTTTTTCATATTTCAACAGTTAATTTCTCATGCCATGACAGATTAACGTTACCAATATGAAAGAATCAGGTGATCCTTAACTTCTTTTGAGTAGTATATTTTAAATCAAAAGGCACTCGGGTGAGTCTATTTGTAGATGATATTTCAGGAAACTTTTTGACTAAACTGGGTTAGATATTCAAGGTATTGTGTAGAAAGAAGAATCAATATCCACATTCTAATGAGTTCAGTTTTTTATACATTTAATTTAATAAGTCATATAATTAATCAAGACGTCTTATTGATATGGATTTTGGAATTCTATAAATACTTTACCTGGTGACTCCCAGAATTCCACAGTGATTAGGCTATGCCCAGCAATCCAATCTTTTGATTGGTGGAAATGGTTACAGTCCCATAATGCAACATGACCTTTTGGCCGATTCAGCTTCTTCGTGTATGTTATCACTCGAAGAATACCCTGTTTCCCCCAGAAATTCTTCTTTGTATCAATAGGGTCCATTTGGTGTAATTTTGACACAGTTGGGTATCCATATTTATCTGCCATGAAAGGTCCGTATGCTATTGGGTGGTATATATACTGCAAGCCATCTTTGCCCGGGACACTGTCCGTTCCAAATTTGGATAATCGGATGATACTTTTCCCAAGGGAATGAACTCCGCTGACTTTGTTGAGAGCATAGGACAGACGTAAGGCACTTGTGTCGTGTAGAAGAAGATTGCTGTGGGTTCCGATCATTGTCAATAAATGATGATTGTGGAGGCGGCCCCCAAAATTCCAGTATCCCGGATAATTGGCTTGAAGTTTTGCGAAAGGTGGAAGTGGAATCTGGAAAATATAGAGAAAAGTTGCATAAATATAAGCTGGGAGTCATTAGAGTATTTGATCAAGAGTGATAAATTGTTTAATGATGATATTTCGTATCTGTTTCAGTCTGTATGATTTCTTGCCTGTGGGGTTCCATTAA
Organism: Haliotis cracherodii; assembly: GCF_022045235.1. Classification (NCBI taxonomy): domain Eukaryota; kingdom Metazoa; phylum Mollusca; class Gastropoda; order Lepetellida; family Haliotidae; genus Haliotis; species Haliotis cracherodii. The sequence goes on from NW_027266343.1 coordinate 38,948,232, forward strand.
GACCCATCCACCTATGCTTTTTGTAATGACGACTAACATGATCGGGGGGTCAGGCTCGCTGACTTGGTTGATGCATTTCATCTTATCCCAATTGTAGATCAATGCCCATGATGTCAATCACTGGATTGTCTGGTCCAAACTCGATTATTTACAGACCGCCGTGATATAGCTGGAATGTTGCTGAGTGCAGCATTAAACAACAAACAAACAATCAAAGCCCTATTAGCATCCTCATTTATCTCACACGCAGTGATATAATTGAAATGCTGTTCAAAACAGAGTTAAACCAAACACTCACTCACTCATGGATTATAATAAACATAGGGATGGTTGTTTTGACCTTTAACTTCAAATAATACATCATTGTGTGCCATGCTTGAAGAGGATTACGTTTGTTTTGTTGCTTATCCAGTAATTAATTCATATCATGCTTGTGTTCGTACCGCATGTCTCTCCAGAGAACAGTGGATGCATTTATAACAGTACTGCAAGTCATGATCGGAATGTTTGTCCCACACGACTTGTAGCAATATTGATATAGCTCATAATAATCTTATCGGAAATCCGATTTTTCTGGGGCTTTATTGAATAAGACGTTTGGGGATATTCGTCATACACGTCTTCAGTGTCATGAAAATTAAATGAGTCAGCGTTTGATAACTGTTATCTTGACAAGTATGCCAACTCCCACTGTGTACGAGATTAAGACAACTATGGTTAAAGAAATTCTTTAACCCCTGCGCAGTAAAATATTTCAAAAAATTGATTTGAAAAAACACATATAAATAAGATGTTGTTATGGAGAGAAAAGGATCTGCTTTCATATGAATTACTACAGTTGTAGGTTTGTGAAAGTTTCACGGAATTGTGACCTAAAACTGACCTCTACCTTGCACTAGAGGAAGTTAAGGGTTAAGGAGGACTGAGCTGTCTATCTTGGCATGTCCACGTGTACCACATACTGGCAAAGGCCATGGGAATCGTGGGATAGGTCATGTGACATATTACTGTGTCAGTCGCAACGAAGACACAATCCTTCAACAGTTAAGAAAACACAAGAACATCAAATACAAACTTCTTTTACAACAAATTCTACATAATTCACATTTTAACCTCAGGGGCCTTGGGTGAACTGTGTTTTTGAGGGGAAACTGCTCGACAGTGATATACCATTAAGCGTAGGGGGATTACTCAAACAACATTCATCACAAACATTTCAACTTTCGTGAACTATTTTTTGTCTTATTTCTAAGTATGAGCAACCCCTGTTCCCAAATGTTGATCAACATATGCATGAAAAAGTTGAGGATGGAATTTTTTATGCTATTGTATCTTCAGTCCGTAAAAGAATTCTTCCCTTGAAAGGTTTCGTATAAGGAAGTGGAAATGGTTGTCCTGCGCCATGTCTGTGGAATTCATATTTTTTAGGTATTTTTATAACTAAAACCCTAGGCAAGTCTAGATCAAACTAACAAAGTCTAGTTTGCTTGATTGAAAACAGTAGAAGAGGAAATGTTCTTTCAAAGAAAAAAAAGTATAATTATTTTAAAGAAATGTTTTCGTTGACTAAGTGTTAGTCTATGGAAATGAATTCCTAGTTAATTCACACACTTTTACTATTGAAATCAAGTTTCTCGGCCATCATTAACTAGCCATTAAATCCCTTCGTTTCATCCTTGTTCTCGTATATTTGCACATGTCTGAGAGTAGGTCTGCCATTGACCCCAGGGGGACAGATCAAGGTACACTTATGTTGATAAGTAGATGGCTCGGGGAATGATACCATTGAAGCTCCGGTCAAACCTGACATTGACAGGGGGCTGATCTATATACCTTGAAAGGATATATCTCAGCTCCACACTCCAACCAACCAGCACATGCCATAAAACACAAGGACAGAACTGAAACCGGATGCATTTCTAATTTTGACATCTCGGGAAATTGTTGAAGTGGACACTCGGAGTGGTTGTGCAAATTGTGTGTATAATGACCACCCCTCAGGCCTACGGTCCAATGTACACCTGCGGTCAAGGGAGATATAGACCATAATGCCTGGCTGACCACCGGTTAAATTCAGTGGTATCATAGATTGACTGCAAACATGTTTTGTGGATGAAGAGTTTCAACAGCTACTTACAAGCTATCCATGTCTCGGTGTCACTCACGCTTCATCCCTTTGAGGTATTTTCAAGTGGGATTCATACACTGTAGAGAAAGCGTGAGAGCCATCGAGGTTCCTCTTCATCAGTGATTAATGTCATGGCATGGTTTTCTTTGGTTTAACTACACCACCACAACAATAGGGCTCTCAGCTTTGGATAAATATTTTAGCTGATCCTCTTGATTAAGTGGTGTCGACTTAGTCAGTATTTGAAATTGCTTTCTTTTGTGAGGATTATTAACTTAAGTGACAAGTGTTTAGATGAAAAACTGTGCAACCGTGATTACTTTTGAAAAGGTGTTTGTAATTGTCATGATAAAAAAATATTGAATAAATTTGGAAGAGATTTCACATGTTCTTTGTAATATTTGACAAAGAATGCCAGATAGGAAACGGTTCAAACAAGGCTTTCTGTTTTTTGACACACTTGACATAAATGCTAATTCTGGAATCAGAATGAATAAAAGATGGGAGAGTGACAATCCTTTCTACAAAGGAGACCATTTCAAAAGACAAATGTTGTAAAATTGTCTAGTTACTGATCGAAGTTGACGTAAGCACAAAGCTTTGACGAAGTAAAGAGGAGTCATCCGAATACATGAATATATTTACTGTTGTACAAGGGAGCGCTGTGTGTTGAGATTGTCAGCGAGACACATGAGCTGTATGGTGGAGGAAGGTGGACACATGCCGCTGTGATATGACGTCCCCTCCAGCTACAGGGTCTGTCACAGAAGTGTCACGCGGGATCACACGGGATGACTCATCCAAAATACTCCCATGAAACTTAATAACTAACTGCCGACCATAACAATCACACATCAAAACTTTCATAAAATACCAGTTACCCCAAAACAATTTTTTTAAATACCTCTCACCAAGGGTTTTAACTGGATTAAAAAAAAAAAGGTTTTTTTTATCACCAAGGGACTAACATAACAATCACACATCAAAACTTTCATAAAATACCAGAACCCGAAAAACATTTTTTTTTAAATACCTCTCACCAAGGGTTTTAACTGGATTAAAAAAGAAAAGGTTTTTTTTATCACCAAGGGACTAACATGACAATCATGTATCAAAACTTTCATCAAATACTAGTACCCCAAAAATATTTAAAAAAAAAAAAACTAATACAAAAGATTCTAACTGGATTAAAAAAATGTTTTCATTGCAAAGGCACTATTATGTTTTAGAGTTATTTTAATTAACATCAGAATTTAATATTTTACGTAAAATATCTTTTAATAACACAAAATATTATTAGCAGCTATCTTTTCAGCCTCATTGCCAGCTTTGAACAGTGCATGCTTTGTTAATATGCTGTGAGTTTTTGCTAGGAAAATGCCAAAAAACTATCTGTTTTTTGTTACATAAATATTGCCAGCATATTCTATTATGGAAAGATGTTTACTGCATAAACATTCTTTATTGGACCAAATACCCTGTTCGCTTGGCTGGGAACCTGAGAAAGTTGAAGTGATATTTTCACTCACTATCTTTTTATTGGCGATCAATGGACATAATATTTTGAAAAATTAATCTCTCGTGACTTGACAAATGAAACCATGAGAGAATATATTTTGCCAGCATGCATGACATTGTTGGTTTACCCTGCACATTGCTTGTGTTTTCATAGAATCAGCACTCTTGTTTACTTTGCAATTGTGTACTGTTAAAGATTAACACACTGTCTGACAATGCACTCACCCTTTATCAGGATAATAGAACATTTATGTTATGCTTGAAATCAAGACTTGAACACAGTGTGTGACAGATGGCGCCTAGAGAGGCTTAGACATATACCTAGCAGCACCAGCCTACAAAAAATAATTTTCCATCAATTATTTTCTGGTCGTGTGAATAGGAGACAGAAAACTACGGACATCTTGACCCCTTGTCAGCACCAACAAAAACTCCCATAATGCCCCAGGCTATCTCATATCGTGGGGGATTGGACAAAATCTGGGCATGGCCGATTCAAGAGTTGGGTTCTATGTGAGGTGAGACAACCTTCGACCTGGGTTAGGGAGGTATGTTATCAAGGGATACCATGTTGACAGGCTTTATCCTGTCCATAACAGAATAGGCGGAGCACCCCTTGGGTATGGACTTTGGAAGAATTGTAATTAAATTCCTTGGTAACTCTGGTCTTGTTGCTGGTGTTATGTGGGGATTATCTGTGTTTGATCTGATCGAAATGTTGGGACAATGTTATAAATCTGTGTCTGGACGGGGTCATTAGCATGTGATTACAAGTCGCGGGACGGAAATCAATTCAGAACAACTTGGATTGGAGTGACATTTAAATCTGCCCTCATCAGTCTTGAAGTGAGAAAAAAAAAAGATTTTAATATGTAATGACCAAGGACTTTTTTGTAAAAAGAAAATAATATATATTGTTCTGAATTTGAATGTGTAGAATCGCATAGACAGCTGTATGAAAAGTTTTTGATACAGAATCTTTGAAAATTGTTGAGTTCAATTTATAGATTGAAAATGTTTTGCAAAAAAATAAATATTAAGAAATATATTTTGTTGAAATTTTATTTTAAAACAGTTCTCAAGGCTCCATTTCTGAAAATTCAAAGACATGTGTGCTGAACCTATTTCTTCTGTTGCCAAAGTTCAAATTCATCCGTGTGTGAAAAGAAATAGAAAGCTATTTGAAAACATGCATCAAAGGCAGAGATGGTTAATTGCTGGGGCTACATGCTTGATGTGATGTAGATCATGCTGGTATGTAGTCGGCCCACCAGGGCCTGTGTCAGTGTCGACTCGCCTCAACAGGAGGTCAGGAAGTTGGGTACAGTTGCAACTAAAATTGGCCGTCCACGTGACTTTGCCTCCTGGGATATTATTTGCATTATTCCCGGTCGATATGAGGTGTTTATGCAAGTAATGTTTAAATTTAAACCCTCACAGACACAAATTCAATGACATCCATATAAATGGAATATTTCTTTCATAAGCTGAATGATCTGTTGATATCTGATGCATGAAAAGGAGTTGGATGTTTTGTGTGAAATAATCAAATATATTTAAATTCGAATATTTATGTTGTCAATATCATCTTAACGTCAAATTCATTCATGCTTTGAAATTTTATATTACTGTGTCTTTTGAAGGGGGTTTAGACGTCACAGTTGGCTGAAGAATTTTATGGTTTGGTTAGATGAATGATACGATGAAATGCTGTCTTGGTGTTTATTGCTGTGAGAAGTCTGGGTCAAATTTCCATGTCAAATGTTTTTGTCAGTTCGTATTGTACTCGAGCACTGTTGATGTTTACTTGTAAACATGGCCGTTTGCCATGTCATACCGTAATGTATCATAGAGGTCAGAAGTACGCGAAACTGAAACGGTAACGCGATTGTAGACACATTGTGTTTTGGTTCATGGCTATGTACTCCCTTACAGCATTAGATCCGGGATTTAAGCAAATGTGGAACTTTATTATTCAAATATAATTTGAGAAACAGCAGTTATGAATATAACATGGGGTTGATGTGTTATGAAACTTGCATAAGAGGTAAAATTGTTGAAAAATGTTATGCAAATGGTTCGTATGAACTTGATCAATTATTTTATGTGATGAAGATGGTGAGAATGGGATGGTGGTGGAAAGGGGATGGTTGTTAGGGGCTCTACGGTAGAGCAAACGACGGGGGGACGCATGCCTCTCATTCACGAGGGTGACTAGGAGGCACGTTGAAAAACATTGATTGTTTGACGAGGACGAGACACACTTTGATGTCACATGACTAGAATTTGTCATTGTGTTTTGTTACGACAGATGGTGCACCTTGTTTGTTGCACTGCAGCCGCAGCATCAGCAGCAGCAGCAGCAGCAGCGGTAGCAGCGTCATCAACCAGAATACACATTGAAACAAAAGATGCTTGTATTCATTTGGTTGAATATCAAGAAGCCATGGCATGGTCATAGGTTTTATGTGGGATGATTACTTTACTTGTCTGAAAGGCTGAGATACTCTCGATTTGTCTTTAGGTCATACTGGTAAATTGAAGGTTCCTTCGGTAAAGAATAGAAAATTACATATCTTTGTTTTCAGTCATTTTGTTTTTATTTATGCTTGGAGCATCTGATTCATTGTCTGTGGATAGACTCTATTTGATTATATATGCTTTGAGTGTCTGATTTGTTGTCTGTGGAAAGACTCTATTTATATATGCTTTGAGTGTCTGATTTGTTGTCTGTGGAAAGCCTCTATTTATATATGCTTTGAGTGTCTGATTCATTGTTTGTGGAAACCCTCTATTTATATATGCTTTGAGTGTCTGATTCATTGTTTGTGGAAACCCTCTATTTATATATGCTTTGAGTGTCTGATTCATTGTCTGTGGAAAGCCTCTATTTATATAATATAAATGCTTTGGGTGTCTGATTCATTGTCTGTGGAAAGCCTCTATTTATATATGCTTGGAGTGTCTGATTTGTTGTCTGTGGAAACCCTACATGTATGCTTGGACTCCCTGTATGCTTGGTGTGTCTGATTTGTTGTGTATACCCTCTATGCTTGGAGCATCTGATTCAGTGTCTGTGGAAACCTCTATATATGCAGGGAGTGTCTGATTCAGTGTCTGTGGAAACCTCTGGAAACCTCTATATATGCAGGGAGTGTCTGATTCAGTGTCTGTGGAAACCTCTATATATGCAGGGAGTGTCTGATTCAGTGTCTGTGGAAACCTCTGGAAACCTCTATATATGCAGGGAGTGTCTGATTCAGTGTCTGTGGAAACCTCTATATATGCACGGAGTGTCTGATTCAGTGTCAAACCTCAGCATGGCCACTCGTCCCAGTTTGATCATTCCCATAGGTCAATCATTAGCATTTCATAATCCACAGCTCTGCATTAAGTACCTGCAATTATCCCTGCAGAGCAATTTGCAACCAGAAAACAATTTTGACCTATCATTATAAGCCAAACTGGCCTATAAATTGTGCTCTGAATTTTGTATGTCCTTGTGGTTGATGTGTTTGTGTTCAATAATGAAGGTGGCCAGACTGTGGAGGGACTTACAGAATATTCCTTCCACTTAGCCCGTGCTAAACCTGTGCTTAACCTGTGCTAAACCTGTGCTTAGCCTGTGCTAAACCCGTGCTAAACCTGTGCTTAACCTGTGCTTAGCCCGTGCTAAACCTGTGCTTAACCTGTGCTTAGCCCGTGCTTAGCCTGTGCTAAACCTGTGCTTAACCTGTGCTAAACCTGTGAACAAGAAGAACTCTCTGGAAATGTTTTTTTTAAGCATTTTCAGCAAACTAAACAAAACAAACATCAGGGACCCAGTTAGACTAACATTTAGACTTGCTTTTGTATGCATTTCTAGATTATTATTTTTTCATAAAATAAATATATTCCACGGTCATGGTGCAGGACTAGGACCCTGTATAAACAATCCTTCCTTTACATTATTGATATCTTTTGTTGTTTTCTTTTAACAACAATAATTTACTGATTATTATTGAAATGCCATGATATATTTTAAGTCCCAAATCCTGCCTCAGGGTATAGCTTGACAGGGTCATTATATCATGACTGAAGATGGCTACAAACCTCATCAGTCTAAAACTGTTGTTACTGATCGATCACCTGAAGATGTTTATGACGTACAGAATAGATAGATAAACGAATGGACAGCTTATGAAGTATTTATGGAGCCTAGAGGGGACACACAGTTTACTGTTAATTCAAACAGGTTATCAATCATTACCCTCCTGAAAGAGTTAATGTAACAGGTTTTTTAACAAGGTCCATGATGATCTTACATGTCAAATTCCTATCAATGTCAAGGGTATAAATGGCGGGAAGATGTTCATTTGAAAATCAAATAATATAGTTCGGATTAGGGGCTTGTACTTTTTGACATATGAAGTTATGTTTTTTACAGTAAAATACTCAATTATGGTAAGGTTCTGTACCTGGTTTGATGTGACTGAATTAATTATCATTTAACACGGTAAAGAATCCAGATGTTATGAAATGTGATAGCTTAACAACAAAAAGCCATTTACTGGAAAATAGGGAAACACACCTTCCACTTGTGTATATTAGGCACCTAACACCTCCATGTAACATGATGGTGGAAGCATTGTTGCCGTGTAGGATGGAAACCTAAGTGGGTCTGTGTTTATTGTGCCATTGTTGTTGATATTGTCAATGGAGGGGTAGGGGCTGTATTTAGTTAATGGAAAAACAGGGATCTTGGATGTGGGCCAACTACGCACATATCCCATTGTCCCTAAGTAGTGACTGTAGGCTAAACAAACCAAGATTATTTTAATTTTATTTTTTTACAATCTCTTTATCAGATCTTTTGTACTTCTTAAGTTTGTTGTTTGTTATGTGATGGTAGTCAGCAATATTCCAGCTATATGACAGCAGCCATAATGGTACTCAGCAATATTCCAGCTATATGACAGCAGCCATAATGGTACTCAGCAATATTCCAGCTATATGACAGCAGCCATAATGGTACTCAGCAATATTCCAGCTATATGACAGCAGCCTGTTGCTAATCGAGTCTGGACCAGGCTGTCCAGGGATTGATATTATGAGCAACAATCCATCAGGTTACGATGACATACAATCCCCTAAGTCTGACCATCCCATCCATTAAGTCGTCTCTTGCGACCAGCATAGATTGCTGGGAAGCAATTCTATCCTGGACTCCCCACTAGGATTGACTTGTTCAGGACGCTGCTCACGTGATATGATTCAGACATGATGTGATTTATAAATTTGATATATGATTATTCAGTGGATAATTCAGTTTAGGATTTTCGTAATCGTCAATAGGAACCTTGCTTTCCCAAAAGCTCAAACTAAGTGGCTAAAAAGAATCATTTATGTTATGATTGTGGCAACATTGATAAATATATTTGAACTTTGCAATGGTCAGCAAGATGATTTCATTCCTGCTTTCAAGACCCTAGAATCTGGAATAGACTCAAGATCACAAGGCAGTCATGTCAGTACGACTGTCGTACTTGCATGGGGCAGTGGGGTAGTCTAGTGGTTAAAGCGTTTACTTGTCAAGCCAAAAGACCTGGGTTTGATTCCTCACATGGGTACAATCTGTGAAGCCCATTTCTGGTGTCCCTCACCGTGATATTGCTGAAATATTGCTAAAAGGGAGGCGTAAAATCATATTCATTCGTACTTGCACAGCCATGCCATAAGTCCCATGCACTTAAGGGGTTAAGGTTTTTAGTCATATAGGGATGTCTTATATATTTCAATGTCACTATTAAAAATCGTTACTCTTTCATTAGCGTAGACATGTAATAGCCCTAGTCCTAAGAAGGCTTTGTGAATCGGGGCCCCCGGAGTCTAAGCCTTCAGTCAGGGGGTGACAGGAAGTTGAGTCCGGTCGACTAGTAGTTTACTGTGAGAAAGTCTTGTGTCATCACTGGGGTCTTAACACATTGCAGTAGTGTTTGAGAAGGCTGTGTGCCTGGGATTGTGCTGGAATTGACGGTGTGGAGCAGTTTGGTGTGGAAGCTTACGGTACACGACTACTCCGCTAATGCCGGTCTCATTATGTTTCACACCATGTCGTCAATATTTGACTTTTTTATTAGCCCCTAGATTGGGCAATGTCTTTGTTCTCCCACCATGTTGTGTTGCCTCACCTTTGTGCTCAAACATTTGATGTATTTCTGGCAGATTGTCCTGGGTTTCAAATAAGCTTGGAACATTCAGAAAGAGCTAAATTCGACAAAAATACCGCTTACTGTCAATTTTGGTTTGAAATGGGTCACAATTGTTGGCTTCAAATAGAATTCTTTGGTATGGAATTAGATTTTGCTGCATGTACCTCTTGATATGCATGATTCATTGTTAAAAGATTTATGCAAGATTGATTATTTTGTCGTTGAAGTCTTGCATAAAGAATTCAATTAAAGATCTCTTAAACACCATAATTCACCAACTGTTGTGTCCCACAGGAAATTAGCTGTCAGGATTGTGGGGGGAGAGGAGGTTCTCTGGGTGCTTGTGCTATTCTAATGATGGGATAGAAGTGACATGATTCTCGGACTAATGAGGAATTAATAGGAGAGATTAAGGATGATCCAGTTACATTCAGAAGTAGAGATAACGCAGAGTTTGCCTAAAGGATTGGGATTAGAAGATTGGAGTGATATGTCCAGCAGATGTGCGACACTGGTCAGAACGGTGGACAGCGGAATCGTGACTGTCTCTTGTTACTGTGGGTAATTACAGGAAAAGGTCATCGTGATTTATGCTCAATTGAACACTGCTATGTGTCAGGGAGACGACTTGTATAGACCCATGGAGAATGTGACGGGGATGCTCCCTGGGGAAGAGACAGGGATTGTTGTGTTGCGGAGGGATGACAGGATGGGGTGGAATATGGGGCAGGGATGTTCCCACAGGGACAGAGAGGGTCAGAGGTGAATGGGAAGGTGACCAAGATGAGCTATTGGGGCTGAAAAGGGCAGATCTCTTCTTGTCTGGGAGCAGAAAGGCAAAGTGTGGCCTGGTTGATGGGGATTATCTGTAATGAATGAGTTAAAGATGTGAGCTCTGGCCATCCCACCCTCACCTATCCATTCAGCTATTTTCTTGGTGTGTCTATTGTGTATTGTGTAAGCTGAAGTTGCTATCTGTCACCAACACCCCTCTGTCTCTCTCCACGCACATCTCTGTCCATCACCTGTCCCCATCACCCAACTCCTCTGTCCTTTATCCACCCCAAGCTAGCCCTCACCCAAACCTCTTTCAACACATCTCTCTGGGCTCCCTCCCCCACACCACACACACACCCTTTCCTGTCCCCACCACCTTACTCTTGTCCCCACTCACCCCTCAAAGTCACCACTCACCCACCCCAATCTAGCACTCACCCAAACCTATTTCAACACATCTCTCTGGGCTCCCTCCCCCACACCACACACACACCCTTTCCTGTCCCCACCACCTTACTCTTGTCCCCACTCACCCCTCAAAGTCACCACTCACCCACACTAATCTAGCCCTCACCCAAACCTATTTCAACACATCTCTCTGCCCTACCCCCATCCCACCAACCTTTCCCTCCCCTCACCTTTTCCTGTCCCCTCCACCTTACTCTTGTCCTCACTCACCCCCTCAAGTCACCACTCATCCACCCCTATCTATCCCCCACTCTTCCCTGTCTTGACCCCACCCACCCCTCTCTGGCCCCCACCCCTCTCTCGCCCCCACCCACCCCTCTCTGTCCAGCAGCTATGGTTCCTGGCCATCACCAGTGCTATTGTCCCCCACCCACCCCTCTCTGGCCCCCACCCCTCTCTGTCCAGCAGATATGGTTCCTGGCCATCACCAGTGCTATTGTCCCCCACCCACCCCTCTCTGTCCCCCACCCCTCTCTGTCCAGCAGATATGGTTCCTGGCCATCACCGGTGCTATTGTCCCCACCCACCCATCTCTGTCCCCCACCCCTCTCTGTCCAGCAGCTATGGTTCCTGGCCATCACTGGTGCTATTGTCCCCTTTCAGAGGTGCCCAGTGTATTGTGTAGGCCAAGTGCTGGACTTCCGCAATGGGATCTCACAAGTGTTACATTCAGGGGATACAACACCCACAGTCGGATATTGCATCGTAAACCTTCCCTTGTGAGAATTTGATGTGGAACTTATTACCGTAGTTAGCCCCTTTGGAGAAGGAGGGGTTTTATCATTGGACCAATTATATAACATTTATGGCATCTCTGACTTTGAAGTCATCCTATCTCTGTACCTGTCTCCTGACAATGGTGTGGACTCCCTCTTTAGTAGTTTTGTCTAAAGTGGTTTATTCTTAACTTATAAATTGACTCTTTAAAGTATTAAAGTTCCATTTTTCAGGATTATATTACTATCAGTAATGACCAGGATGGTGCGCCATCTTTTGTGTGGTTTGTGATAGGGTCTATGTAATGTATGATAATCTATTTATTTATTAGTATGATAATGACAGTTTAAGTATTGTCCTAATAACAAGCAACACCTGGCCCTTTAAAGTTCAATACAGTCTTATCAGCTAACAGCTGTTTCCCCAAGTGGTGAGGAAAAACCACATGATTTTAAGCCAGGTTCTCTGATTTAGTAAAATTGAATTTTCTTAACTTATCACCAGGTTAAACAGATGAAATGTTTAAGTTTAAAAAATCTATTTGTGGAACATATATGTCGTGACTGTGTGAATATGCTAATCAGGTCACAATTATAGAAACACAACAGTGTCCTTGCATAAGTTTAGTGAATCGTTGCACTATCAAAGCGTGAGATTGAAAACACACCTGATACTAACGAGTCTTTGTTCCCAGGTAAATGACATTGATTACTAATCACAGCCTGTCACTGAAACGTAATTGTTTCTCCTTTGTCATCTCAATTAATCTCAGGTAGGCGTACATGTTACGTTGACTTACATTCAGTAAAGAAACAGGTGATCGCCTTTCTGTATTGCTAGGTGCAGAGATTAGGTGTCTAGTCATTTCCCCTGTCCAGGTTAATTAGATTTTTGAAAACATAATGGTGGGGCTGGTCTTGTATCTGGTTGTAAAGTATGTTCAGCAATTAGCAAACAATATCCTAATGTGTTGGGGAAAAAGTACACAAGCTGCTTTGAGAAGGGGAACGGCAATTTACACCTCCATGACCTGTAGCCACGGCAACAATTTCCTACTTAGATGTTATTATATACCATTGAAAAGGTTAGCTGGTAATTCACAGTTTTGGTGGACCACGCGGTATGTGGTTTTGGTGGCGATTTATGGAATATAGCACGCTTGTAGAGTCTTTGTAAGAATGACAGTAGTTTGAGTTATTTTGGGTAAATTTCGGTTTGGGCTTTCACAGTTGTAGCTGTCAGAGAGCACATTGGTAGCCCAATAGCCAGTGTATGGTAATTTGAGTCAGCTTATGATGGAATACAATATGCTGGACCAATTGTCTGACAGTTTTACCTGTTCATCTGACTATTTCTTAAGTGGTCATAGAAAATAAATGTTACATGTTGTCATACATACTCCTAGACCCTCTCCCTCCCTCCCTGTCTGTAGGTCTGTCTGTCTGTCTCTCTCTCTCTCTCTCTCTGTCTCTCTCTCTCTCTGTCTGTCTCTCTCTCTCTCTTTCTCTCTCTCTCTCTCTTTCTCTCTCTATCTCTTACTCTATCTCTCACAGATATGTAGTGGATGGAAGGGACATTGTTAGAGAATGTGTTGAATACTGCCAACATTACGATATATGTATACACACAACTCTATGAAATCAGATGACACTGTAGAGCCAAATGTCACCAGATTTGAAACAAGATGGAACACATGATCGAATATTAAATATGTTTGTACAGTTTCAAAAGACAGATGAGTTGACCTGGATGTTTCTATAAACTACTATGACAAATGTGAATGCATTGCTACCAGCAGTTAAGCGTGAGTGAGACTCTCCATTGTGACGGTTCGGGGTCTTTCATTCAACCAGCCTCCCAATTTGGTCTAGGTATACAAACAGGAACAAACCCAAGTTCAGATAGTGCTTTGCGCTTGTGATTTATAGGACCGACTTTCTGTCTGTGACCACTAGCTGTGTGCTGGCACGGTAGCGAACAAAACCACGATCTCGCACATAAACTGTTACCCTTCGGGATTCCATTGTGGCTATTGCACAATGAATGCACAGAGTGAAAGCAGTATGGTATGGGCGACTTAAGCCACGCTTGACTACCTTCTTGCACGAGCCAAACGTAAAACACCATCGCGAGACGCAAACCATGCTGTATATTATGTAAACTCCGGGTCATGTCCTGTCATACTGCCACCCCATATTTATTTGATCAACACACACATCTCTTCACTATCTGCCCTACATGAATATAAAGGAGAGATAAGAAAGGAAGAAATATGCTTGCAATTTCGAGTAGCATTCACAAAACCAGTAGCACTCTACTGAATTCAAACTGATGCACCACGTTGGCAGTTAGGCATACTGGGTGAAGTAACGCCCAGTCGCTTATTGGTGAGATCGAAAATCTCTTTATGAAAGCTTCGCCAATACTATCTAGCCATTCTTGTAGTGTCCCGAGGTTTCGTGTACCCATCGTTACGTTCAGACGATGACATGACACGTTTGGTATTGTCACAGTGAATAACTGCCGTACCGGCCTATGTGATACACAAGCCCGTTGAACTATCAGCTCATATCGGTTACACATGCGTATATGCCAGCTTCCCACCTATTTTCACTAAGAAGAGGCTGTGATTGCTGAAGAGATAGATAAAGCTCAACAGGATCTTGTTCTAAACTTATGACTGCCTTTTGTTGTAGCCCTGCGATAATAAAAGCTTATTGAGTTTCACGCACAGACACTTTCTGACGTAGACAGTGACTCGGCCCGGTGTCATCCTGCCTCTAAGACAGCAGGATATAGAGGTGGTATAAAAAACATTCCCCACTCTCTGGGTACAAATATTGTTAAAATCTTCGGGTTTATGTGATTAGATGAATTACGGGGTTTTTTGTGAGAGGCTTTTGTTAGTCTGGCATTCAAGTTAATGGTGATAGGTATTGATGCGTTTTACAGTTCCAGCGACGTGTTTGGATGAATGGTAAGAGTCTGGTGAAATATATTAATGTGTTTTTGAATCGGTAATTATAGCTTGGTTTGATGTTCCTGAAAATATATTGGTTTTTACTGAAGTATATTGATGCGATTTCAAACTGACGCTTATATTGGTCAAAATGGGGTGCCATAATTTCTTTCCCAAAGAGTGTTTATGTATTTAAATTGAGCTTATTTCAAAACGCAATTTATTATTCCAGTCAAGGATATCAATTTCGCCAAAAATATAATGGACAGTTTTAAACAGTGCATTGTATTGTTGATCGGCTTTGAAATGTCTGCTTTGGATAAATTAGCATAAATAATTCGGCAGAGCAACAATTACTCATCTCAATCACCTCGGATGTTTTATTCATGTAATTAGTGAGTCAATGATGAATAAAAGTCATTGTGAATTTGGACGTGTTTGGTTTAGTTTGGTGTGAACAAGAGCACAATTTGCCAATGGAGTTATTCCCCAGGTTAAAGTATTGATTTTCTTTGTCTGAGAATCCAGTGCCAGTGATGATGCTACTATTGCCATGACACCGAATGTCTGTATTTGAATTATTCCATCATGTGATTACCTTTTCTCTAAATGTTTTATAAACCTGATCTGATATTATTAAGTAATGTGGTGAACATTGGTTATGTTTAAAATGTTTTTTTCAAAATGAACCTGGATTTGTCTACTTTGTCGATCTCTGAATTGCAGTTCTTTGTTCAGATATTGAATAACTTTTAAGAAAGTGACATTGAATATATTTGTCATTGAAGCACCTCAGGTCATGGATCTGTTTTCTCTTCTTTTAATTCTTGAATAGTTAGGTCCCAAGGCATTTAGTAGGTGTGCTCAAACAAATGATTCATCTTCATCCCTTCAGGCTAAGAATTTAGTATCTTTTTAAACTCTAATCAGCATGTTTGATCTTTGAACAATGTTTAATTGGATTAGAACCAGTGACACCCGATGACAATGAGACATGGCTGTGTGTGACCCTGCTCTCTTGTTCCAAAGTCTGGAGATGGTCCATGCAACGTTATACTGCCTTGAGGCCCTGACTTAGAGCTGGAGATGGTAGCTACTTATTGTTCAGGCTATTATCATTAGGGATAACCGTGTCAATGCTCACCTGTCTTACTCGTTACAGGTAAATACAGGTAGATACAGTTTCCCTTCCTCTCATGGTGATGAAGTAGATGTTTGATGTAATTAAACTTTCTAGACTGATTGGATTTCATATCTACATACAGCTGTTCATTTTAAACCCTGGATAAAGTTTGAATATATTTTTAACTTTTAAAAGTATTGGTTTACATTATGTAAGTAACTTAAGAATTTAATGCAAGAATGAAGTTCAAAATTTTCATATGAATGATATGATGCGGTCTTTGGGTGTTGCTACATTAAAAAACTTTACTGTATTTTTAATTTTTTTACCTGAGACATATTGGAGTGGTGTCCGACAAAGGCTGATAGTAAATTTTGTAGAGTCTGTAATAGTTTCTAAAGTTTTCTTCATGAAGTTTTAAAAGCTATGGAGCTTTAAAACCTAAAATTCTGCAGATGCGCTCAAAGAGAATGATGAATGAAGGTTGCACAAGTTGAAATGAAATTTGAATTCCTTACCGGTTCAGTGCTTGCTTGAAGCACCCCAAGGATGAGGAGATGAAGTAGAATGTATCCCAACATGATGATAGTGTGGTCTAGATGTACATTGAGTTACCGAGAGTTTGACCAGTGTGTGTCGGAGTCGACAGCTAGTCCATATGACTGAGAGTGGAGCGGCACGTGGGTGACACCACACGACCACTGAAGCTGAACTGTTGATGAGGCCACTCGCCAATCACTCCCGGCTTGTCACACCCCTTCCCAGCCACAGCCAGTCTTTGTCCAACAGCCTCAGGGCACAGATAAGGTCCTGCTTCTTCAATCAATGTCGGGACAGTGTGATAGTCGGCGTATCACCAAGATTAGCCGCTCGAGAGGGCTGCAAACCAGGTAGATGAGAGGTCAGAGCTGCAGTCTGCTTGTGGATGATAGGGGTGGCCGTGGGACACTGTGTGCCAGATATGTTGACCAAGTTTTCAGGCAGCTTTGAGAGGAGGATCACGTCTGCAAGTTCACGTCTGCTGACTGATAGTTCACGTCTGCTGGCTGCTAGTGCACATGGTGGTGCACTGGGATGCAACCGGGGTTTGTACAGTGTCTGCACACACACAACCCACAGCTTCGTGAATGAGACCTTTCGTTATGCAAACTTACAGGCCCTAAGCTTTCGGTCAGGTCAGCCAATAGGGTGATAGCATTGTGGAAGGGGCGGAGTTTCATGGTTGGGGACTGTGTGCTTTGGGAGCAGAACCGTGCCAGTATCGTAGTCGACAATAAAAACGCTAGCCACCCAAAGTTGGCGTGTGCCAACCAAACTCGAATAGAGGTGATCTCCCACATATGGGTCTGAACACACGCTTAGGTTTTAACAGTGTCAATGCACAAAATACATTGACTGGCGTTCGCCTTGGCTGCTGTCCAACAAACGTAGGTCTTGGCTGTATCGTTTGTAGCAAAGTTATTGTGTCTTGAGCACACTTGCGACTTTGTTCAGAAAATGCAAATTAGGTCATTGAAAACCACTTTTAATATCTGTGCAGGATTGGGCTTGTGTGGAATTGAGTTTGACAAGAAAAAGAAACAATTCACGAAATATATGAAAGAAGAAGTTTGTAGTGATATGATAATGTATTGGCATGAATAATTTATATGAATTGAAATGCCAAATGATTTTTGATGCAATATTTTTAATGACCCAATGACTGGAAGCAGTGTTCACGTATGTATGTTGGGGGAACAGCTAACAAGTGATTGTTAGGTTGCAGTGACAGACTGGCCTGTCAACATGCTTGACTAAAGCCGACGTTTCTTTTGGAACACACGTGTTTGATAGAAAAAAAAGTATTCAGGTGTCCCTCTGGTAAATTGTCATTCCAACTGCAGTGTTATTTTTCAGGGGTAAATACAATGAGCTGAGTGTATCTAGTTGAAAAGTCACTACAGACCATTTTATGTAACAGTGCCAGACTTCACTTGCCTCTGACGAGCAGGCCGGTGTGGTGTTGGTGCTATTTCAGCTATGTGATGGCAGCCTGTAAATAATGGAGTCTGGTCTAGACGATCCAGTGATTTATAATGTGTGCAACGATCAATGTCATCATGTACAATGACATGCAATCAACAAATCACCTAGTTTGACCACATTTGTGGGTGAGTGAGTGAGTGGGTGAGTGAGTGAGTGAGTGAGTGGGCGATGGGTATGTGGATTGGTGAGTGAGTGAGTGAGTGGATGGGTGGGTGGGTGGGTATGTGGATTGGTGAGTGAGTGGGTGGTTGGATGAGCGAGTGATGAGTGGGTGAATGCGTGTATGAGTGAGTGAATGGATGGATGGATGAGTGAGTGAGTGAGTGAGTGGGTGGGTGGGTGGATGGGAGGATGGATGGGTGAGTGTGAGTGAGTGAGTGGGTGGTTGGATGGGAGGATGGATGATGGGTAGATGAAGGATGGATGGATGGGTGGACGGATTGATGGATGGATGGATGAGTGGGTGAGAAAGCGAGCGATCAGGGAAGTATGGTGTTGTTTAGAACAACTTTGCCCTCCATCATGAAACATGCAACATACATGAGTGAGTCATGGACCAACTAAGCAATGGTTGATAGCACGAGCACCGATTAATACCATCATGGTACAAGGACACACCATCACCCAAGTCACACCCACTGACCACCCAATCACCTCAGGACTTCTCCTGGAATGACATGGTCACTTGGAAAGAAAACAAGAACAGAACGACAATGACACCTCATTACTTAATCATGTAATTTCTATGAAAATATGATACAGTTAGCTACGGGTATCCTTAATTCAAAACACCACCAATATTAGTTTGTTATAACCGTAGTTCTTTATAAGTATATATATCGGATATATACAGTAAATGCAGGGGACCAAACAACAGCATGTTATATCGGTCAGTTTGTGTGTTCGTTATAACCGTAGTTTACTGTATGAGTATATACTATAGGCTTTGTTAGGTGACGAAGTAGTCTTTATCTAAAACATGGTAACATTTCTTTACTTTTTTTCCTGATCGGGACATGAGGATGTAAGTGCAAGGGATAGACTATACCATATTCTGTCTCACAGTTTCCAAATCATATTATTTTCTCTTCTGCCCAGCCCTTACTTTAATGCTGTAGCCCTAAATGAAGCAAGTCTAGATTTTCTTGAGGTTCCGAAACTCTCAAACTTTCAATTTAAATGTTGTTGATTATTTCTATCAAAATCATATCTATTCAGAGACTTAGCTTTAGTCTCATCTTGATAGGAATTGCTGGATTATTTTTTATCCCTGTGTTGTCTGTGAGGGCTGCTCTTGTAATGGACTCTGCACCTGTCGAGTTTGGTGTTTGTTTCATAAAAGATAGCTTCGATAGAAAGACGAAACTTGCTTGTGGAGGTGAAGTGCGAGGCTGATGTACCTCAAACACCACCCAGGTTTGATGGATGGGAATGTTTCGGATGAAATTACAATTTTTTGAAGAAAGAATTTGAAATCTGCATGTTTTATCGGAGGAAATGTAGGAGGTACAAGGCGATGGTGCAGACACATATATTGGTTCATTAACATGTATTCCACTCCGATGTCGCAGTCAGGGGTTGCTTGTATATCTTTTTTATCCTCTGCATTCCATTTGTAATTTCACTGTGAGAACTCTTCCTTTTTCTTTTCCTCCTGCTTTGAAAACCTACTCCTGTTCAAATTTAAATTCTGGGACAGAATATTTCCATAGTAGTTGTTGGCTTTGATGGCAATCTTTGTTGATGGCAGCAGTAGTAATGTTATCACTCACTCACTCACTCACTCACTCACTCACTCACTCACTCACTCACTCACTCACTCACTCACTCACTCACTCACTCACTCACTCACTGCAGACTGCACTGTAACATAACCAACAACTAATTGAGCTTACAAAGGAGGAATCTGATCAAGAGTTGGAAAATATCACCCAAGCCACTCTCACTCACTCACTCAAGCAACTCTCACTCACTCACTCAAGCAACTCTCACTCATCCACTCACTCACTCACTCACTCACTCACTCACTCACTGCAGACTGCACTGTAACATAACCAACAACTAATTGAGCTTACAAAGGAGGAATCTGATCAAGAGTTGGAAAATATCACCCAAGCCACTCTCTCTCACTCACTCACTCAAGCAACTCTCATTCATCCACTCTTTCACTCTTTCACTCTTTCACTCTTTCACTCACTCACTCACTCACTCACTCACTCACTCACTCAAACAACATTGTTCTCAATGTCACCAAGGGGAGTGAGTTAGTGAGTGAGCAACCACTAGTTCTAGCAACTTCTGTCACCTAAGACCACTTTGCCACTAAGCTGTACATGATTCAAGGGTAACTCTATTGAGTAAGTACAACCTCAGTCCATTCACTTCAAAATACTCTCTACCGTTTTCTCCAAGGTAAACAAACATTCCCATACAGGTGAGTTGCCACAACAACTACCACCACCTGCCAGGTAAACACAACCCTCCACACCTGAAGCTTCAATACAGGTGATAATTGTTAATTACCCACTGAATCCCATGACAACCTAAACAGTTAAGAAAGCACAAACAACTATTGATGTTGGCTGAAATACCACCACCATTGTCTCATAGATGCACAAGGTCCTAAAACAGACAACTTGTCTCCTTACTGTTTTTTAGGGGGAGCTCAAAGCCATGTTAAGTCACACCATTAGATATCTTTTTCACAAATCTTATTGGTCAATATGTAACAGGACAGAAAACAAATAAAATAAAATTTGTTTAATTTTCAAAAACAGTTTTTAGACCAAGGTACATCTTCAATTGCACACAACTTGAAAAATATTATTATTTATATTCTAGCTAAATTAATGATAGGTTTCTGTACAACCAGCAACCCACTCTCCTTACTGTTTTTTAGGGGGAGCACAAAGCCATTTAAGTCACACCATTAAATTTCTTTTTCACAAATTTTATTGATCAATATGTAACAGGAGAGAAAATAAATATAATAAAATTTGTTTAATTTTCAAAAACAGTTTTTATACCAAGGTACAACTTCCATTGCACACAACTTGAAAAATATTATTTTTTTATATTCTAGCTAAATTAATGGTAGGTTTCTGTACAACCAACCACTCACTCCCCCCCCTCCCCCCCCAAAAAAAAATAAATAAAAAAATATGTGTTAGCCCCAGCTTGGAATTTTATGTATTTCCAAAGATTGATTAGCTGAGTTGGTTGTTTGATGGTTGTGGCAACTTACTATCGTGCCATAACAATTGTAACAAGAAACTGTTCATTCATTATGTAATCCTCGTCATCAAACTTCTAGACACCAAACAAAGGCTAATGGGCCATTTAACAAAACATGTCAGTCACCAGCGGGCACACCCAGTCGGATCTAATGCATTGTTTCCAGTAATTACTGTTGCAGGACACTTGTGTGTCAGACACGGACAGACAGGGTTAGGGTGTGATACAGATTACAGTACACATTTCACAATTGTCAAAAACACGTTCTTAATGTCTCCTAGGGGAATACCATTTGAGTAAGTTTTGCACAAGTCCCTAAAGCAATAGCTATTAGATTAAATCATAATTTCTAGATTATATTAGTAATAAGAACAAATTGTCCCTAAAAGAGACTTGCGTCTGCTTATCAAGACTCGCCTATTATTAGGATAGAATCACTATCCACCTATGGACTTACCATTCAGTACCACCTTTTGTGTGTGTGTGTGTGTGTGTGTGTGTGTGTGTGTGTGTGTGTGTGTGTGTGTGTGTGTGTGTGTGTGTGTGTGTGTGTGTGTGAGAGTTGCTCACTCACTCACTCACCTAATCACTCACTCACTCACCTAATCACTCACTCACTCACTCACTCACTCACTCACTCACCCACCCACCCACCCACCCACCCACCCACCCACTCACTCACTCACCCACCCACCCACCCACCCACCCACCCACCCACCCACTCACTCACTCACTCACTCACTCACTCACTCACTCACTCACTCTGCAGACTGCATTGTAACAGAAACCAACAACTAATTGAGCTTACAAAGGAGGAATGTGTTCAAGAGTTGAAAAATATTGTTCTTTCACCTCGCCATGGCAAAGAACAACTTTGATTGGTTTTAATTAGGAACGTGTTAAGTTCCCCTAAGACAGGTGAAAACCTTGAATAGCTGTTTACTGAGGCAGTGCACAGATAATCCATCACCATCAAGTCCCCTCTGTAGATCTACTGATTGTGTTTGTCTGTCCAGCCTTACTTGGTATTCACAGAGCTTTGTATGTTGCAATATGATTCTCCACAACCAGACCCCCATGGCACGAGCTGACTTTTATATCCCAAATTCTAATAAAATTTCAGTCTGTCTGTTGACACTAAACTGTTGGAGGTCCGAATTGCACCATAAACCATATCCCCCACGGACCTACTGCTGGTCGGTTTATTGGAGGTGTAAATCCCGGGAAGGTGTGGAGACGGACATCCATACAAGGTGTCGGGTGGACACTGTAGCATTCTGGGATTTCACCTTCATCTCGGGGCTATAAAACAGGAATCTGTCCCAGGTATCCGTTTTTCTTGACCGGCTATTGTAACCATTTCTGAGCTAATCAGGCTGATTTATTTGGATGTCGTGTTGAACATTTATGGTCAAATAAATGAAACTGGTCTTGTTCAGTTGATTTACTGTATTGTTGGCCTTTGATTTTGTAATTTGAGGTTTATTGTAGGTTTCATGTGGCTACGTTTAGCGTGTCTAAGAGAGCTCTGTAATAGTTAATTGATGGTCAGGTGAAATCTTACTTTGATGATCAGGTGCGTTCAGGTCTGCTGCAGTCTGCTTGGAAATGATAATGAACTATCTGAATGGGAATTTGTGATTTATATGAACTGATTTGTCGCAAGCTGTTGATAAAGTTTAGACAGATGTTTAAGGATGTCTAAGATTTGATATAATGTTTCCTGTTCCTGTGAATGATTTAGTATTACTTAAGTTTCAAGTTTTAAGTGGTTGTTCTTTGGTTTGATGGGGCTATGGAATAGCCTAGTGGTTAAAGTGTTCGCTCGTCACGCCAAAAGACCCGGGTTCGATTACCCACATGGGTACAATGTATAAAGTCCATTTCTGGTGTCCCCCGCCATGATATTGCTGGAATATTGATAAAATCATACTCTCACTCACTCACTCATCACCCACCCACCCACTCACTCACTCACTCACTCACTCACTCACTCACTCACTCACTCACTCACTCACTCACTGTTTGAGGGGCAGTCGGGTAGCCTAGTGGTTAAAGCGTTAGCTCGTCACGCCGAAGACCCGGGTCCCCCACCGTGATATTGCTGGAACATTGCTAAAACCATACTCACTCACTCACTCACTGTTTGAGGGGCAGTCGGGTAGCCTAGTGGTTAAAGCGTTATCTCGTCACGCCGAAGACCCGGGTCCCCTGCGGTGAAATTGCTGGAATATTGCTAAAAGCGGCATAAAACCATACTCACTCACTCACTCACTCTTCTGTTTGTAGGAGCTGTGGAGTAGCCTTGTAGTAAAAGTGTTTGCTCATCTTGCCAAAGGCCCGGGTCACGTCGTACTATAATACATTTTCGATGGTACTTGTTGTTCCCCTATCTGGCCTAATTGTGTATCATTGTAACTGACGATGTGGGATGTTGCTCATAATGTGAATCGCTGGTTAGTATTCAGAGACCTTTGAAGATCCGGGGTAGAATAGGTCTTCAGCAACCCATGCTTGCCGTAAGAGGCGACTATGCTTGTTGTAAGAGGCGACTATGCTTGTAAGACTGGATTTGGTGGTCAGGCTCTCCAACTTGGTTGATGAATGTCATCGTATTCCAATTGCATAGATCCATGCTCATAATGTCATTCATTGGATTGTCTGGTCCAGACACGATTATCTACAGACCGTCGTCATTTAGCTGGAATATTGCTGAGTGCGTGCTAAACAACAAACAAACAAAACATGAAGTGAAATTAGCAGGTACTAGGGGCACAAGAAACTGAAATTTTTATTTTGTTGGCTAAAAAATATGAGCAAACAGAAATGGGATGTTTGGATGGAATGGAAAAGTGGCAGCATAATGTTTTTGGTAGAGCAGTTGTGTCTTTCAATCAACAACATCATTTATTTTAGCAGTTGTTTCATTTTTCCTGTACAGATGATTAGTATAACTGTCACCAGTCTGACAGCTCAGCTGTATCTTTTAAGAAAGCTTACATCTGACTAGCTCAAAAACATTATTTATTTTAGTAATTGTTTCATTTTTGTCTGCACCAAACATTGCATGGTATTACTCACCTGTTTGATAGTGAAGCTGAATCGTTTTGAAAGATGAAATTTGATTGGCTCTAAACCTTTGATTGCCTTATTAGATTGGGTGACCGGGGCTGACCTCTAATGGAGATATTCATGAGAGAGGTGGTATCAAATCAAAATATTTGATATTAATAAGATTTTTAGCCCATTTTTAATACTCATTACTCAAAAGATATACATGGTCACTGAAGTGAATGAGTGAGGATGGTTTTACGCCGCTTTTAGCAATATTCCAGCAATATCACGGAGGGGGACTCCAGAAATGGGCTCCACACATTGTACCCATGTCGGGAATCGAACCCGGGTCTTCGGCGTGACGAGCGAACGCTTTAACCACTAGGCTACCCCACCGCCCTCTTTTTAATTTGTCTCCGTAATACATACATCTCCTACCCTGATGGGATGCCAGACTAGAATTCCTCCAAAGTAAACCTATGCTGGTCATATTTAGGGGCAGCATGGATTGGGTGGTCAGACTTGGTGACATCATGCCGCATCGACGTGGATCCTTACTCACAATATTGATCACTGGATTGTCTGGCCCAGACTCGATTATTTAGAGGCCGCTGTTATTTGGCTGGAATATTGCTGAGTGTGGCGTTAAACAACAAACAAATAAACATCTTAATGGATGTGTCATCCTAAGGAAAGTGACATAACCAAAGACTTGAAATGACACTCATTCGAACAAACTCACACATGAAAAGTGCATATATCATGTTTCACTGCTATCAAATATCCTATGTTTAAACTTTTGCCAGTTTAACTTGCTTTGTCTTCTTAGCAGGTGTGAAGATAAGAAATGGTATTTATCCAACATATTACAGTGTGTGAATGGACGTCTGCCTCGAGTGAATGAAGGCGTCACGAGATGGTATCAGGTAACGCAGCACGCTTACCGCCATTGTTCCACAGCATTGTTTATCAGTTTATTGCGTTCCAGCAACTCATAAATCTGAGGCCGACGTATGTATGTCAGAGTGACCATCTAATATTTGTTTCGAAGGAAGCGATAGATCGGGTTTGGGGACCGATCTGTCGGGTAGCTTTGATTACTGGCAACAGCTGTACGGAAGTATAATTAATGACAAGACAATTTGCATGAAGAGACAATAAGCAGTGTTTTGTGCTGTCTTTGTGTTTATTGCCATGCTGGAGGTGTGTTTCAGAGTAGTTAAGTGGTCATCATGCTTACGTGGTCAAGTTTAACATGGTTATAGATACCCTGACTGAATGTCATGGCCAATTTGTTGTCCGTCATCTGTCCTCCATTGTACACATCTCCTCCTCAGATACTGCGGGAACAATGGCACTATTTGTGAGTTATAACATTAATTCAGTGGCCAGATAAATGAACCTTTCCAGATATACTTGTTTCGAGGTGGTTGGGAGACATGGTTTGAATTATTTGGTTCCAATCTGTTATTGGTTTATGATCATAATGGGAAGATAGTTCCTCCTTTTTTGTCACTCTTTGTTCTGATGACTAGGGAGTGGTCGGGTAGCCTAGTGGTGAAAGTGTTCGCTCGTCACGCCGAAGACCCGGGTTCGATTCCCGACATGTGTACTATGTGTGAAGCCCATTTCTGGTGTCCCCCACCGTGATATTGCTAAAAGCGATGTAAAATCAAACTCACTCACTGACTCAGTTTGTATTAGTTTATTCGGGTAAGTGTTATCACTGGAAGTGAAAAGGTGTCATTCATCTTTGCTGAATTGGCTGATCATGTGAAGGTGATTGTAAAGATGTGTCGAATACTGTCTATCGCCGTCTATAAAGTCACTCCACGTATAAGACGACCCCCATGTACAAGCCTTTAAAATCAATGCTAATTTATATACCCCGTCTCTAAAGCAAATCAGAATGAAGCACATCACCACTGCATACACAATATCTACATTTGCAATAAAAACGTGTTTGTCTTACGCAGAAAAAAATTACATCGTTTCCCTTCAGCGAATTCAGGGAAATGAACAGATCATAACAATTAAACTTGGACAATACAGATTTTAAAGTTGAGAAGAAACAAAACACTAGACATGATCATTTACTGATTAACAATGATTAAATTGTATTTCCTGTTCTGATAGGCATTGTTTTATATGCAGAGATTAAGATTACCGTGTGTATTTTCTCGTAAACTAACCCGGAAGTAGCCCTTATTTGAAAATCTCGCCTTATACACAGCAATAAACGGTAGGTCCAGAAATGGTTCAATAGATGACCAAGGACTGTTGCATAGGTCTAGACAAGGAGGGGTGGTCACCGAAGACCCAGGTTCAATTCCTGACATGGGTACAATGTGTGAAGCCTAATTCTGGTGTCCCCTGCCATCCTATTGCTGGAATAATACTAAAAACTGTGTACAACCACACTCACTTATTCTAGACAAAGAGACGATTGTTTTTAATTTTTTTATAATTATTTTAAATTTTTGTTCATTTTGTTCTGATATTTCCAGTTGCTATTGTAATAGTTTTGTGCGCACTCCGTTGTTTTGTGTATTAAGTTGGATCTGAATGAAGGTATTCTATCACTGACACACACAGGCATACCAATGTATGCAAAAACCTGAGTACAAGATCATAGTGTCATAAACAACAGCTCTATTGTTATTCATGCTACGGAATTCCTGGGCTGCATATCATGTTCCCATTGATAAATGATATTCTGGCATCTCATCTGTTCTCATGCTGTGTCACAGGCAGATCAAAGTTTATAAGCTAGTGTCTCATTCATAAAAATATCAAAAGGTTATCCTATGCTCTGGGATGTCTCCAGCTCGACTGCGATATGACTCGTTCTGTCTGTACCCGTGAAGATCCGGGGTAGAATAGGTCTTCAGTAATCCCTTGCTTGCCCTAAAAGGCGACTATGCTTATCGTAAGAGGCGACTAATGGGATCGGATGGTCAGGGTTGCTGACTTGGTTGCATGCAATTATATCCCTATTGCATACGTGGACCGATGCTCATGATGTCAATTACTGGATTGTGTGGTCCAGACTATATTATTTACAGACAGTCGTCATATAGCTGGAATATTGCTGAGTATGACGTTTAACAACAAACAAATAATCAAAACATTTTGTCTGTGATATACGAATAATGAGTGAAAACATTCTAAAGAAATCACTAGTATACCACCTTCTAACCGGAGACGATTCAAGCATCCAACGTTTATTTCTCCACATTCTGTATCTAATTACCCATCATGCCACATCTCATGCCTGTAGACTGCCCCCTGGTGTCAACGGTTTACCCATTGAATAAACTCTATAACGCATGGTCCCACGTTGAGCCCTTAAATCTCACTGTATTAACACTAATCTCATCCCCTCTAGGACCCTCCATGTTGTATTCATGGAGCCACGATTACACGATTAAACTAATGATAACCGGCACATGATCAGTTGAACCATTCAAGGGATTGTTGCCCAACTTGTTGACATTTGTGCGATGATGCAACGTCTGAAAGTGTGCGGAGGTGTGAACAGAAGGTGTGTTAATGTCCGCCGTGACAATAGCTGATGAGGACGGTGATGAGACCATCCATCCATCTGCCGGCAGCTGACTAGGACAGGCTCATTATCAGGGCTATTTTGAACCTCATTTGAAAGTTTGGGTAATGTTGTCTTTGTAGTTGTCGATCTGATTGTTTGGACGATCATCTGAAGCAATTGTCAGGCAAATTTCTTTGCAGCTCGTTTGACGTCTTGAAAATAAAATGTTGTAGATCTGTATCAGGAACTGTAAATAATGATGATGATGATAATAACATGTACTAGACGAACATCTAGTCTCTGAAAGGAACATGAAAAAAAACAGTTGTGCAGTTATCTACATAAAAATATAATAAAAAGGAGCCTAGAAAATTTCTTCATTTTCAGATACTGCAGTAATCTAGACTTGCCAAACATTATAGACTTGCATGGGCTGTTTTTGATATGTTTCTATCAGGGTTTGTGAGACAGACTGTATAGTGCTAATATTCCACACAAGGCATGCTCTTAGTAAATACTTATTAATGTAAGCTACCTTTAAGGTTGAAATCAATGAGGAGTAGTATTGGAGCAGCATGGTGGATGAGGACACAATATGATGTTGGTCTCCTAGGCCAATTGTCCCGTGAAGATCAGTGGTAGAATAGGTCTTCAGCAAACCTGACTATGCTTGTCGTAAGAGGCGACTTAGGGGTGGTCAGGCTAGCTACTTTGTTGATGCATGTCATCGTATCCCATTTGTGTAGATTGATGCTCATGACATCAATCACTGGATTCTCTGGTCCGGAATCAATTATTTACAGACTGCTGTCATATTGCTGGAATATTGCTGAGAGAGGTGTTAAACAACAAACAAACATAACAAATCCTAGGCCACTGTTGAGTTGGAATTGTGCTGAAAGAAACATTTTAACAAGTAAAGGTGGATTGTTCTATCAATTACAACTTTAACTACTGATGCTGATATGAACAACAAACCTTTTTGTTTCAACAGATATTAAGTAGTTTTAACATTTATTTTATAAGGAATCGATTAATAATGCATCAAGACAGCTAAATACCCTCAAGGCATTTTCTACGGTCATGTGTCTGAATATTACATGACAGTTTCATGACTTCCTGTACATGTCTGTGCTAACTGTTCTTGTTGGAGAGGGGCGATCGGGTAGCCTAGTGGTTAAAGCGTTCACTCGTCACGCCAAAGACCTGGGTTCGATATTACATGACAGTTTCATGACTTCCTGTACATGTCTGTGCTAACTGTTGTTGTTGGAGAGGGGCGGTCGGGTAGCCTAGTGGTTAAAGCATTCGCTCGTCACGCCAAAGACCCGGGTTGGATTCCTAACATGGGTACAATGTGTGAAGCCCATTTCTGGTGTCCCCCGCCGTGATATTGCTGGAATATTGCTAAAAGCAGCGTAAAACCTCACTCACTCACTCACTCACTCACTCACTCACTCACTCACTCACTCACTCACTCACTCACTCACTCACTCACTCACTCACTCACTCACTCACTCACTCACTCACTCACTCACTCACTCACTCACTCACATATTACTACTGACTTTAGGATGTTTTCTTGTGGCCATGAAGATTTGTAGATGTTTTTAACTGACCTGAGAACTCATTACATGTCCATAAATATTAATACACATGTCACGGGATTGGTTGCACACAACTGAAGTCTTTGTTTGATGAGTCATGTTTTTGTGTTGTAAATCATTTGTCAGTTCAGTACTTGCTACAGTTGGAGTATTAGTATCACATACATTAGTAGTGGTTATTAGGCTAGGTCAAGGCCGTATGAGCTCGTGTTGAGACAGTGGTTCAGCTGCCTTTGTGGTGTAATCATAGTTGACCTGTTTTTTTCTGAGGTTGGTTTTATCATACTTAGCTCACCTGAACTGTGGCTCAAGGTCATTATGGTATGGCATGTCATGTCGTCTGTCCATCCATCCCACCCACCATCCATTAGTTGTAAACCATTTTCTTTTTCAGTGTCTCCCTGTAAGCCTGTGGGTTTACAAAGCTGTATGCTCACAGAATTCTAATCTTATTGCACTTTTTTCTCTGGCATTTCTGCCTGTATATCTCACTCACCCACTCACTCACTCACTCACTCACTCACTCACTCACTCACTCACTCACTCACCTATTTCACTCACTCACTCACTCACTCCCACCCACCCCATGAATCGTTGATTCGCAATATCAATCACTAAATTCTCTGGTCCAGACTTGATTATTTACAACCCTCTATCATATCGCTGGAATATTAAGTAACAAACAAACAAAATGTAATGTAACACAGATGTACAACAATGATCCAAGCTGCGTCTCCTAATCAAGACCAATTCAACAGCTCCCACCGTCCTGATAAACCAAAGAGCAAACAACCAATTTGCAAATTATATTATGTTGCCTTATTACAATAATCTTGTATTAAAGACATGAAATCCCGCACCTCTAATCTCCACACACCATGCAACGACACAAACCATGTAGTGGAGCCAACACCGGCTCTTCTGTCATATCGATAGATCAGGTTACAGTAACGGCCCAGACCGCTTTAAACAGCCGTAAAGCATTAACATTCTAAACAGGGATTAAAATGATAAAATGATTCTTTTGAAGTGTCCAGCAGTGATATCAAATAAGACAGCAAGATAACAGGTTATGTAGAATGAAAAATTATATATTTTTTTTTATTTGCTGATTGCATTGCGGAGTAGAGATAGCAATATCTTGATCATACATGGGGACTTATGTTCCAACTGAGAGGCAGTAGGGTGGCACAGTGGACATAGTGTTCACATGCTATGCCCTTGACATGGGATTAGTTCTCTTTTAGGTTTTAAGAGTATGTTACAAGACTCTTACAGTTGAGATGGCATGCCCTATGCCAGTCAAGTACCGGAGAACCGACGGCTGAAGATCCACGTTAGAAAAGGCCCCCAGCTACCTCTTCTGGTTGAAATAGGCGACCAAATGAATCAAGTTTTGGGCTCAGTGACTGGGTTGATAGCATGTCCTTGTACCTCTATGGCGTAGATCGTTGCCCACAATATTCATCACTGGATTGTTTGGTCCAGACTCCAGTATTTATAGCTGTAATGTTGCTGAGTGCAGCTTTAAATGAACAAATTGTAAAAGTATTGCAATGGTATTTATAACTATTGCAGGGGCGGTCGGGTAGCCTAGTGGTTAAAGCGTTCGCTCGTCACGCCAAAGACCCGGGTTCGATATTACATGACAGTTTCATGACTTCCTGTACATGTCTGTGCTAACTGTTCTTGTTGGAGAGGGTCCGTCGGGTAGCCTTGTGGTTAAAGCATTCGCTCGTCACGCCAAAGACCTGGGTTCGATTCCTGACATGGGTACAATGTTTGAAGCCCATTTCTGGTGTCCCCTGCCGTGATATTGCTGGAATATTGCTAAAAGCGGCGTGAAACAATACTCACTCACTCACTATATCTATTGCAGAATTTAAATGGCAGCAAATCACCCCTACCAAATGCAAAGTTTGAATTTTGAACGCTTCCCTGACCCAATTCAGGAGTCACTTAATGGGCGTCAAGTTCTTTGTCGTCAGTTCATTGTACAGTTCTGTTCCCACAAAAAGTCATTTAAGTGTTCAATACCATCCCTCTGTTGGTGAGATAGATGTGTATTGACCGAGTCCTGTTCTGTATGCTATGATCATCTGCGTTTCCTGGAGATAATGGTCTCTTCAGACGCGTCTACATGTACAGACGATACCTCGGACAATACATCGAACAATACGCCAGACAATATCATGCACAATAACTGGCATAAGTCCTGAAAGCAGACAAGTCTGTGTTCCCGTGGACAAACCAACAAGAATAGTCATCATTGTCATGTAGTCTTTGACAACGTTATGATATTTCGCCCAAGGAGCGACTCAACACATTGAGTGAAGTCCCAGGAAATAATGAGGGACGCACAGCGCAGGGTCAACAATAATGGGTAGAAATCAAAAAGCATTCTTTCAATGCACGTGGAGTAAATCCCTTGGCCAAACACTGGCAGATGAGCAGTCAGAAGGCCAGTGTCAGGATGAAGACGTTGTAGTCATGGACAGTCGAGGCTGCCGTGGTCACATCTTGTCCAACATGGCCGAAATGGTTTAAGGCGAAAATCAAATAATTACAATCAATTAAGAGGAGTAGGGGGGGCAGGTTCAAGACAGAGGCTCCCCACTTGGGGTAGGGAGGCTGTGTCAACAGTATTGCAGGTCAAGTCCGTCTGCCACCATCAGAAATCTGATCAGGAAATGTGTGGATTTCAAGAGTAAATACTCGGCAATTAGAATATAATGGGCCTAAACTTGCACCTCACAAGATGCTTGGGTTAGGGATTGAGTGGGGTTGGGGGATTGTGGGGGATATGATTGTACTTTATTCGCCTTTTCAAATAGTTTAGGTCGAAAGTGCAGGAAGGGAGCTGTTTAGTTTTCATATCCGCACTTGAAATATGTTTGTGTTGGGTATTTTCCTGAACCCCAGAAATACTATTTGACTATTTTGCTTGTTTGATTAACTTGGGTTAAGTTTGGTTATTTCTGTAATAAAAGAGATCTTATTAAGCTTTTGTTTGTGGAGAGTTGAAGTAGCTGTTCCGGGGAGCGATACCGACATGAGCCTGAAGCATCTTTCATCGGGGAGAATAACATGGGGCCTTTGTTCTGCTTCGAGTGGATGGTAAAGAATAAAATATTTGAATAGGTTGAAATATTAATCAAGATGACAAAAATAATGTTTTAGTCTTTTGAGAGGAAACTGAGTTGGTGGTACACCTGGGGAAGAGGGGCGGGGCATACGTAGCCTAGGGTCCTGTTCTACACAGCAGGGGAGGTGGGGTAGCCTAGTGGTAAAAGCGTTCACTTGTCACACCGAAGACCCGAGTTTGATTTCATACATTGGTACAATGATTTTGTTTTGGTTGAAATATTGCCAAAAACGATGTAAAACCATACTCACTCCAGAGAGTGATTTAGTGCAAAGAGGATTGTAACTATCATTCTTAAAAATATTGACTGATGACAGTTGTAGAGCTAAGATCCCTTTGAGGAACGGCCCCAAGATTTTTAAGTCTTTGCAGTATGTTGAGCAGAGCTGCATACCACACCTATCAGATCTGCTGATGATGGGTTCAAATCTAAGATTTGATACCTGTAAGCACTATGATGTCTTTAATTGACGAACTCTAAGTCGTATGGCACAGTCTGACCTGCCTATTGTTACCAGGCCTACTTGACGTTGGTGTAGAGTTTGTCATTCATTACACCGTCTAGACAGAAAACGGACGGAGTATGGAGCGTTTTCCCCTTTTAACATATGGCTTGAGATTTCTCAGTGGTATAGTTTGTTTGTTGTGTAACACTGTGCTCAACAATGGTCTGTATATAATCAAATCTGGACTAGACAATCCAGTGATTGGCATAGCGCGCAATTGGGATACGATGACATGCATCAACCAAGTCACCGAGTCTGATCACCCGATCCTGTTAGTCTCCTCTTACAGCAAGCATGGGTTGCTGAAGACCAGTTCAATGGTTTTGTTATAGTATGGTATCTATAGTCAATTAATGTAGACTTCACTTGGTAAATTTCAATACAAAGATTATTAATCCAAAATTATAAGAGTTTATTCAGTTAATTGTATGTTACACATTTATCAAGAGATAAAAATATCATTGTCAATACAAATTCATTACAAATAAAAACTATACAACAAGCTCATGCTCAAAGAGACAGATGGCCATTTAATAAGTTGAAAACACAATTACAAAGACCTTTAATTCAATGTTTGCTTGACGTGATTTGCTTGACATGCATACAGGACAGCATAAGTATAGGATGTCTCCTGATGTGGATCCAAATACAGACAGGTGTCTTTGAGGTGAGGTGAGGTGAAGTGAAATTGGGTTTAACGTCGCGTCCAAGATTATTGCACTTATATAGCGACGTGCATGCACGTGTGTGTGTGTGTGTGGCTGCTTGTACTGGTATGGACTGATGCCGATTTATAGTGCTAGCTCACTGAGATACCATGCCACAGTTTAACATGAATACCCCACTCAGACACAGTATACTGACTCTCAGCCGACCAGTCCTTGTTTTGGCCCCATAATGCCGAGCACCAGACAGGGTAACAACAAGTACCATCTTTTACCTTCTTCTGGTATAACGCGGCCCGGGGATCAAACCCCAGACCTTCCATTCTCTGGGCGGACGCTCAACCACAAGACACAGGAGGCGGTCAGGTGTCTTTGAAATCCTGATAGTATCTTCTCATGCATCTAAAGGTTTGGCGAAAAAATATGGAGATCACTGAATTTTATTGCACTAGAAGCAGATTATCAAACGCTGAACCTCGTAGGGGTGGGATGGGTAACTCAGGTACCAGTGTCGGGTGGATGCTGAGTAGGACCCGGGTACGTACAACTCGAATGTGTGGTTAGTCACGTGATATATGGTTTAATGACTACCTGGAACTCTATGGTTACACTACAAGTCACTAATGTTCGCATTTCTTTCTGACTATGCACCCATTCCTTCTGACTTCTCATATGGTTGAATAAAGAGACAACTTCAATGTAGGCATGACCAGATTGTTTGATACACGTTTCTAAATATTTTTTGCCAGGGCTATGGTAAAAGAAATACCTAATCGGACATTTTCTACCGATCTCTTGAGACCTACAATGGGTACCCGGGTAGGGTCGGGTAATAGGGGGATGGGTACCCGGGTAGGGTCGGGTAAAAGGGGGATGGGTACCCGGGTAGGGTCGGGTAATAGGGGGATGGTTACCCGGGTAGGGTCCGGTAATAGGGGGATGGGTACCCGGGTAGGGTCGGGTAAAAGGGGGATGGGTACCCGGGTAGGGTCGGGTAATAGGGGGATGGGTACCCGGGTAGGGTCGGGTAATAGGGGGATGGGTACCCGGGTAGGGTCGGGTTATAGGGGGATGGGTACCCGGGTAGGGTCGGGTAATAGGGGGATGGGTACCCGGGTAGGGTCGGGTAATAGGGGGATGGGTACCCGGGTAGGGTCGGGTAAAAGGGGGGATGGGTACCCGGGTAGGGTTGGGTAATAGGGGGATGGGTACCCGGGTAGGGTCGGGTAAAAGGGGGATGGGTACCCGGGTAGGGTCGGGTTATAGGGGGATGGGTACCCGGGTAGGGTCGGGTTATAGGGGGATGGGTACCCGGGTAGGGTCGGGTAATAGGGGGATGGGTACCCGGGTAGGGTCGGGTAATAGGGGGATGGGTACCCGGGTAGGGTCGGGTAAAAGGGGGATGGGTACCCGGGTAGGGTCGGGTAATAGGGGGATGGGTACCCGGGTAGGGTCGGGTAAAAGGGGGATGGGTACCCGGGTAGGGTCGGGTTATAGGGGGATGGGTACCCGGGTAGGGTCGGGTAATAGGGGGATGGGTACCCTGATAGGGTCGGGTAATAGGGGGATGGGTACCCGGGTAGGGTCGGGTAATAGGGGGATGGGTACCCGGGTAGGGTCGGGTAATAGGGGGATGGGTACCCTGGTAGGGTCGGGTAAAAGGGGGATGGGTACCCGGGTAGGGTCGGGTAATAGGGGGATGGGTACCCGGGTAGGGTCGGGTTATAGGGGGATGGGTACCAGGGTAGTTAATTTGGACTCATCCCAGCCCAGGAGCCTAGTAAGGAAGAGCTCATTGTATCAGTTTTCATTGATTGTATTTAAAATACAGTTATGATGCCACTCTATTGTTTCAACTGTAGATTATCTGTAACGAATTGACAGTCGCTGACCTACTAACCGCAATGCAAGTTTTATGCTCATGCATAAATTCTAAGCATGTGCATTAAGAATGTGCTTGCTACAATGACCAAAGCCCACAAAATGCAAATCACCTCTTGGTGTACAGAAATATATATAAATTGGAAATCTCAGGTGGCATTTAACTTTGTAAACTTTCAATTGTTTTGGCATTTATGTTTCCATTAAAGAAAATACAATTAGGCCAAGCCCACTAACGGACTACTGTTTCCTGATTGGTTGATAATAGAATGGGCGGGGCCAGGGCTTGTGTTGCATTACTGTGTTGAGTGATGTCTCTCATTTTGTATTATTGTAACACTTTTGGGGGCCCAGTCGTCTAAGGCGCTGCAATTCACTGTGCAGAGCTGCATCCCTTGGGCACGCCAGAAACCTATGATTGTGGGTTCGAATCCTGGTTCACCCCGATTATGTTTCAAGGTTTGTCAGCACCATATCTGTGCTTGTGGGTTTCACCGAAGTGGTAAACGTCTGAAACCTGCATTACTTCGGGCTTTCCTCCCACATTAATCTGACACACCACGATATAACTGGAATACTGTTAAAAGCGGCGTTAAACCAAACTCACTCACTCACTCACTGTAACACTTTTTTGTGTTGATGATTAAAGAAGCAGTCAGTGAAGCTGTAATTATTGACATATTTATTAATGAGAATTGACCTCAGTAAGTTTTTGCGCCTGTGGAGTTATACACTTAAAAAATTGTGTTCACTCTTTGCATCGGGGTGGTCGGGAAGCCTATTGGTTTAAGCATTCACACGTCACGCTAAAGACCCGGGTTCGATTCCTGACATGGGTACAATGTGTGAAGCCCATTTCTGGCGTTATCCGCAAGGATATTGCTGGAAAATTGCTAAAAGCGGCATAAAACCATACACACACTCACACTCACACTCACACTCACACTCACTCACTCACTCACTCACTCACTCACTCACTCACTCACTCTTAGCATTAACCAGTGTGCACACCAGTTTTTAAAGTTATATGTCCATAAATGCGAAAAAAAATATTGAAGTCAGTTCTTAAATAAATCTCTTTAATCTTGTTTCCCTCCTACCGACCGGGGGGCGGTCGGGTAGCCTTGTGGTTAAAGCGTTTGCTCGTCATGCCGAAGACCCGGGTTCGATTCCCGACATGGGTACAATGTGTAAAGCCCATTTCTGGTGTCCCCCGCCGTGATATTGCTTGAATATTGCTAAAAGCGTCGTAAAATCAAACTCACTCACTCACTCCTACCGACCGGGGTTTTCAGAAAACAACCTGTTGACAAAGAAATATAAAGAGACTTAGACCAGTCTATATATGAAAGAAAAAGGGCTTGCACACAAAAAACATACACACTGACTTTCTTATTCACATTTTACTGAGAATATCCAATTGCAATTTGATAACCATTTTGATTCACAGCGTGTTGCTCTACTTACAAAGAAAGCACCCTTGATCTGTTTATGGATTTATGTAGACATTGAAAAGGTTACAGGAAAGATTGAAAAAATGACTGAAAAGGTTACAAAGAGGATTCCTAGTCTCCTGTAGGAAAGGTTAGTTTGATCATTTTATTAAAAACAGGTGCCCTATGGCATTTGTGTTGACAACCATTAGTTGCTTGATGTGTTGATGTTTTGTAAGTCAGCTCTTCCCTCCTCAAGTTTGTTTAGATTTTACTGGACATTTGCTGGGTTAATTTGGCATTAATAACTAGTTAACAGTGCCAGTATCTTGTGATCATCAGACAAAAGAGAGGATTCATCCTTCATTGAATCTCAGCCCCAGGCACAGGTCATTCATCACTGAAAGGCGGACTTTGGATGAGATGATGTCTGCTTTTACGGGTCTGCTTCATCAGTGATGTCTCCTTCTGCATCTCGGCCCAAGGCACAGGTCATCTATTACAGGCGGACATTGGATGAGATGACGTCTGCTCCCAATGCGTCTGCTTCGTCAGTGAAGTCTGCTTCTGCATCTCGGCCCCAGGCACAGGTCATCTATTACAGGCGGACATTGGATGAGATGAGGTCTGCTCCCAATGTGTCTGCTTCATCAGTGAAGTCTGCTTCTGGATTTTGTTTTTCAAGCATGTTTTGGGCATGAAAATTTTGGTTTTATTACAATTTTGTAATTGTCTGGTTAAGTTTGAGGTTTTCACTTTATGAAAGAGAAGATTTGAATTTATTCTGAATGAATTTTTTTTTTTTTGGACAAGATCAGATCAGATAACACAGACTTTAATCCAAAAGTACTTAAAAGTATCGAATTTGTTTTTATGTATAAAATTAAATTGCTAAATTTATTTCTTCATTGTTATCATATTTTCTTTTTGAGATTCATTTTCTTGAGACTCCGTCAAGTTCATCGTTATTAATGGTCTTCAGCAGCCCTTGCTTGTAAGTGGTTTTGGTGGTCAGGCTCGCTGACTTGGTTGGTGCATGACATCATATCCCAACTGCATAGATCGATGCTCATTATGTCAATCACTGGAGTGTCTGGTCCAGACTTTGCTGAGTGCGGCGTTAAACAACAAACAAACAAAAATATTGAGAAAACAGTCGTCTTGTCATGGTTATTTTCTGGAATATTTTCTTTATTTTATAAATGGATAATATGTGACAAATAGACATGTAATACAAGTATACTAATAAACATTTTGTAAGAACCAAGTTGGTCATCGTAAGTCAAAGGTGTAGTCCTCAATGTTAAGAAGTATCGTTAAACTGGTCTGGCTATATTTTTAAAGTCTTTTTATTAGATACAGTTACTGTGAGAAATGCATGGGAAAAGATAAGGCACTATTGTTTGAGAAAAGAATTAAAAAAATATAAACAAAGTAATATTTCTTTACATATATTCTGTCCTGTGCTGGACAGATGTCGTGTTTTCAACAAAACTGTCTTTGTATCAAATTTGATATCAGTGCTGCTTCTTGGAAACATGATAATCTTGTTTTTTAGCCCCGGGTGATATTTGCCTGTTTTGACAGATGACAACTGCATCCTTTCAGGCTTTGTCGTCATCTGTTTCCTTCATCCCCTGTAGCTTTTGAAATTAATTATATGAAAACAGAAATTAAAGGTTTAGTGCATTTAGTCAGATGTAAATGTTTGTGGAAGATAGTGAGATGAACTTTTTAAGTTGATAGTGTCTGCCTTTTGGCTGTTTTGGCCTTTTGACTGTTCCGCTATGAAAGGTCGATGTAGGCCCCAGCTGTGTGATATTGGTGATAAGGTTGTTCCAGAAGGACCCTCTTGACCTCATCTCCAACCCGATGGCATCAACCCGTGAAGATCCAGGGTAGGATAGGTCTTCAGCAACCCATCTTGTAAGAGGTGACGATGCTTGTCGTAAGAGGCGACTAAAGTGATCGGGTGGTCCGTCTTGCTAACTTGGTTGATGCATGTCATCGTATCCCAATTGCGTGGATCGATGCTCGTGATGTTAATCACTGCATTGTCTGGTCCAGACTCAATTTATTTACAGACTGGAATTGCTGAATGTGGCGTTAAACAAAAAAACAAACAAAACCTGTTGGCATCACAGATGGCCCAGTCATCTAATGTGCCACAGAGTTATGTCCCTTTGGTGTGCTTGAAACACATGATGATGGTTTTGAAACCAAGAATTGCCTTTGTCATGTTTCTAGAATTATAGTGAGCACTATGCATATGCTTGTTGGTAAATGTCAAAGCGCTGCATCACAAATTAAGCTCACTAGCAGTATTATAACTGAAATACTGTGCACAATTTTAAACCCAATTCACCCTCTTGCCAACTCTCTCTCGCTCACTTGGAAGGTCGGTGGTTTGATCCCAAGTTGTGTCATTCCAAAATATGTTAACAATGATACCCTACCCTTATCCCTACCCTACCCTACCCCCCCTAACCTTACCCTTACCCTTACCCTTACCCTACCCTACCCTACCCTACCCTACCCTACCCCCCTAACCTTACCCTTACCCTTACCCTACCCCTACCCCTACCCCTACCCCTACCCCTACCCTACCCTACCCTACCCTACCCCTACCCTACCCTACCCTACCCTACCCTACCCCCCCTAACCTTACCCTTACCCTACCCTACCCTACCCCTACCCTACCCTACCCTACCCCCCTACCCTACCCTACCCTACCCTACCCCTACCCCCCTAACCTTACCCTTACCCTTACCCACCCTTACCCTACCCTTACCCTACCCTACCCTACCCTTACCCTTACCCTACCCTTACCCTACCCTACCCTACCCTACCCCTACCCCTACCCTACCCCTACCCCCTACCCTACCCCTACCCTCCCCTACCCCTACCCTACCCTACCCTACCCTAACCCTCCCTACCCCTACCCTACCTACCCTAACCCTAACCCTAAACCTACCCTAACCCTACCCTACCCTACCCACCCTACCTACCCTACCCTACCCTACCCTACCCTAACCCTACCCTACCCTACCCCTACCCCTAACCCTACCCTACCCCTACCCCTACCCCTACCCTACCCTACCCTACCCTACCCTACCCTACCCTACCCTACCCTATACCCTACCCTACCCTAACCCCCTACCCTACCCTACCCTACCCTACCCTACCCCCCCTACCCTACCCTACCCTACCCTACCCTACCCTACCCTACCCTTTGACATCAGATTTAAATGCCTCATGGGCTTCGATGCTGCAACTCTTTGAGTTTAATGTGCCTTATGTTCTTGACATTCTTTCCAGGTGAACATGCCTCATGGGCTTCGATGCTGCAACTCTTTGAGTTTAATGTGCCTTATGTTCTTGACATTCTTTCCAGGTGAACAACAGTTTTGTGGCACCATTTTTGATTAACCTGAAAGAAAAATCTCACACAATGTTTCCTTTCTGGGTATTTAAACAATCCAATGACACATGAAAAACATTGTTACACTTCCCTAACTTCATCAAACCGAGAACATTTACTCACACCAAGTCCATCAGTAGTACATCAAACTCAAGTCCAGTCACTTTTCTTGCACGATTTCTATGTTTTGGCTACTAAGGGCCGTTATCTAAACAATCATTGATCCAAGGTGCTATATCAGACAATGAAAAAGGGCCGCTGTATCGAAGCTTTGATGTTTGCCGCGTTTGTCCATATCAGTAGATGCATGGAAAACCCACAATGGCCTCTTTATCATTCAATCAGAGATGAGCCAGAACAGATTTGTACAGTCTTGGATCAATAGGTCAGCTGAATGCTTGCAGGAAGATTTGGATCTATTCATTTGCTCAAATCATTGACCATTTGTTATACTTATGCTACCCTCTTTATTTTCTATTTGAGGCAAAATGGCCATTTTGTATCGTTGTCCAAGTTGCAGAGATTACATCAGATTGCTTATGATCGCCATTGTCACTGTTGATTTCATGATAGAAACTTTCCTGCTATAAGGTGGAGCTGTTTTCATGGTCATGTTGTAGGCTTGTGCGCGAACTATATTATTCAACTTTTGATAGGGATATTCCGTGTGTCCAGGTGAGGACTGATTCATTGTGCCTGATTGCATGGAGTTGTCGGGTGAATAGTATTCAATATTACCGTGGAACTGAAGCTGAAGGGGTTGTTGTCGGCACAGGTACTACAGAAATGTATCCCAGGTACGTTTCTGTATACAGAGATGTATACCCTAGCCAAAATTAGAATACAGAAATGTACCTGGTACCCTAAATGGCGGACGAGTCCATATTTACTAACCTGAACCCGGTTCATGTTATAGTTCAGGTTCGCCAGATAACGAGTGCATGCATGCATCGCGGAATATTGCCGGAATATTAGGTTAATATGCACAATCTTTTGCCAAATGCTCCCTAACCTTGTGTAATGGTACAGCCTTGTCTTGATTTTGGCTAGTGTACGTTTCTGTATACAAAAACTTACCAAAAACAAAGAACTGAAGCGTGTTCATCTTCATTTCAAACTAACTGAACAGAACAACACAGTTCAATAACTTGTAACAGCATGAAATATCTCAGTATCCCTACTACATGTTGAGTAGCATATAGGTTTGAAATTTGATTTTGCCATCATTCCTTAAATTTAAAAAATATATTATATTTTGAAAAATGTCTCATCTTGAAATAGAAACATAAACATTGAGAAACCTTCATTGTAATGCAGTGACTGAAAGAAGATTAATATTCTTATGTAAACTTTGTTCTTTGTTCCTTGAAGACAAGCTATGGTTTCTTCATAGAAATTGCAATATTGTTGTCTTCGAAATTGAGTATAGAAATGAAAATTTGTCTAAATTGCTTTTAAAGTTAATTTTTGTTTAGTTGTCTAAATGAAATAACTATCATTTTTGATTACCATTGATATTTGTATTGACCGCCTCCGTGGTCTAATGGTAGAGCGTCCGCCCGGAGAGTGGAAGGTCCGGGGTTCGATCCCCGACCGCGTCATACCAAAAGATGTTAAAATATGGTACTTGTTGTTACCCTGTCTGGCGCTCAGCATTAAGGGGCTAAAACAAGGACTGGTCGGTTCAGAGTCAGTATACTGTGTCAGAGTGAGGTATTCATGTTAAACTGTGGCATGGTATCTCAGTGTGCTAGCAGCCACACATACACACACACGTGCATGCAGGTCGCTATATAAGTGCAATAGTCTTGGACGCGACGTTAAACCCAATTTCACCTCACCTGATATTTGTATTGTGTAAAGAAAGAGAAAACAGTGGTTTCTCTAAGCATTCTATGTATACCTCAAATATTTCATATATATTCATATATACAGGGTTAGAAATTGGCACTAGTCCTAAAGTCCTTGCCAAACTGCCCAATAGTCAAGGTATCATAAGGACTGGTAGAAATTTGCCATTTTTAAGGGTTTGCTACATGTTATCCTTATAAGACTACTGGTCTAAAACTTAAGTTTCTAACGCTGATATATATATATATATATATATATATATATATATATATATATATATATATATACACACACACACACACACATCAAATAAAAGCTTCTGGGACGGTCG
The DNA here is from genome assembly GCF_022045235.1 of Haliotis cracherodii. Lineage (NCBI taxonomy): Eukaryota > Metazoa > Mollusca > Gastropoda > Lepetellida > Haliotidae > Haliotis > Haliotis cracherodii. The sequence continues at coordinate 38,990,813 of NW_027266343.1, forward strand.
GGTAGCCTAGTGGTTGGAGCCTTAAATTCGCTCGTCACACAGAGGACCTGGGTTCGATTCCCAACATGGGTACAATGTGTGAAGCCCATTTCTGGTGTACCCTGCCGTGATATTATGGGAATATTGCTAAAAGTGACGTAAAACCAAACTCACTCATTCATAAAAGCTCCCAAATTGGAATTTTAACATACCCAATTTAGGTATGTATAATCATGACTAGTGTTATAGCTTTGCAAAAGTTACCTGTATTGCTCAATATAAAGAGGAAACAGTTGTACTTCTGGGTAAAATACCTCGAAATGTAAAGGGGAAAAAATCCAATTTTGAACCTAACAAAGCTTTTTTTTCTAATTTGCCTGCCAGGGCATTTAGTTTGGAATCGATAAATCTCTGGAAAACCAATTATAGTTCCTGTATTCTGTTTCAAATTTTGTTGTCTTTGATTTGATTCAATTGTTGACTTTAAGATTATCATTACGATGGACACCCGTTCTTCTCCATTACAAAGGCTCAAAGATTTGACAGTTTCAGACCCAAGTACTCAACATTATGATCATCTGCTCGTGTTTGTGTTTGAGATTGGGTCTACAAGAGACAAGCACCTGTCATCCGTGTTTGCGACTTTGTCTGAGTAGTTGATTCTGGTCATCTCAGGTGATCATTGCCATTGTTGTGGTAATACCCCTGTACATAAAGTTTGCCAACATCAGTGGCGGAGGTGGTGGAAATCTGCGACTTGACTTCCTGGGCACGCTCAGTGGCATACTGCAGTACTCGCACACTGGCTACTTTTTCTTAATGTTTCTTGTGAAAGCTGAGTTGTCAGATTGATGTTGTCCATCAGAATACAAGGTAATCTGGATTATGTTTCAAGTTTCTCAGCACCCATGTTTGTGGTTTTCACTGAATTGGTTTTACATCGAAGACCTCCATCACTTCAGGCTTTCCCCTCACATAAGGATGGCACACCATTAAATACTGTTCAAAGTGGCGTTAAAACTTACTCGTTCACTCACTTGTTCACTCACTCACCCACTCACTCACTCACTCACTCACTCACTCACTCACTCACTCACCCACCCACCCACCCACCCACCCACCTCACTCACTCACTCACTCACTCACTCACTCACTCACTCACTCACTCACTCACCTACCTCACTCACTCACTCACTCACTCACTCACTCACTCACCTACCTACCTCACTCCCTCACTCACCTCACTCACTCACCAACTCACCCACTCACCCACTCACTCACTCACCAGTTTGATAAAAACTGGAATGCTGTTCAAAGAAGCAATAAGCCAAATTAACTGTACTATACAGTGTATTTTGAGGTGAGGTGAAACTGGATTTAACGTATATAGAGACGCCCATGTGTGTGTGTGTGTGTGTGTGTGTGTGTGTGGTTGTGTGTGTGTGTGTGTGTGTGTGTGTGTCTGTGTGTCTGTGTGTCTGTGTGTGTGTCTTGGTCTGTGTCTGCTTGTACTAGTCCGTACTGATGCTGATTTATACACTGAGATACCATGCCGCAGTTTAACATGAATACCCCACTCAGACACAGTATACTGACTCTGAGCCGACCAGTCCTTGTTTTAGCCCCTTAATGCCGAGCGCCAGACAGGGTAACAACAAATACCATATTTTAACGTCTTTTGGTATGACGCTACCGGGGATCAAACCCCGGACCTTCCGCTCTCCGGGCGGACGCTCTACCACAAGACCACGGAGGGGGTCACTGTATCTTGAGAGATGGTCTAGACCTGTATGCTGGTGAAAATCCAAGGGGCAAAATACAATTCTTACAGAATGTCTCAGATCATTTGAGGTAATTTAGATTATTCACCTCTTATGGCAGCCATGGGTTGTTGAAGACCATTCTTATCCAGATTTCATGGGGGAGTTGGTCATGCTATCAACCACTAGTTTGCCTGTCCTGAACTCAATCGTGTTTTGGGTTGATGGAATATTGTTGTTGGAGAAGACAGTGAAGCCCTCTTGATGAGCAGGCAATCAGAGCATCCTTGTGTAATGTGAGTGAGTGAGTGAGTATGGTTTTACGCCGCTTTTAGCAATATTCCAGCAATATCACGGCGGGGGACACCAGAAATGGGCTTCACACATTGTACCCATGTCGGGAATCGAACCCGGGTCTTCGGCGTGACGAGCAAACGCTTTAACCACTAGGCTACCCAACCGCACCCTCGTGTAATGTGAATGTGGGCAGTCTCTGCCTCCTGCTTATGCCGCCATTACTTTGTGGAGAGGCCAGGTGAACGTGCCTGCTTTGTACCTTTACTGCTGCTTTAATATGAAGCACGTTGTGCTCACTGACTCACAACACATTTGACATACACCATAGCAGGACGTGTTTGTTAAGTTCGGATCATGTGGAAAGTAATTAAAACTTTGTCTTTGTATTCGCTCAGCTGGTTTGTTTTCATTGGTTCACAGAACTCCCGAAGCTTTATAAGAATACTGTAGTAGGATGCTCCGATGTAGATACCCAGCTGACTCTTACATTTAAAGTTTCTTATAAAGTGTGGGCCGCTAACAAGAAATGTTTCCATCAGCCGATAGACATAAATTGAAGCACTCATCTGGAAAAATAGTTTTGGGATCATTTCCTTTAGAATTTTCAAATTATGTTTGTTTCATTATCGTTTTATGCTATTGTGATAGAAAAAAACTAGCACGATGCACATTCCAGTGATGAAGATTTGTTTGGGGAAGTACAACTGATGAAATATCAGGAGAGTTTAGGGTGATTCATTGTGTAATACTGAATATAGTTGTGTATAAGTTGAGTTTTTCGTACTTTGAAATCGGGGGCTTTGAAGGTGGGTCATCTTATACACAGGGTTGAAGAGTTTTGATGTTTTTCCCCCAAACGTAAACTAATCATGGAATTACACTGTCTGGTTATTAAAACAGTTCATTTTATATCTGGACCTACCTTTGTAATCTATTTTATTAATTTTATTCAAAATTGCATTCAATATTGTTTATTTTCATTTCTGCAAAATCGTTTGTGATTGGAAGATCACACAACTCACCGTTATTTACAGCAACCACAGTCATATTACCACTATTGACGCCTTGAAACGAACTTTAGTGGATAGAGAATGGATATATATATCATAAATGCTATACTTTGACTCGCTGAAAGTCATATTTGTTGTATTTTGACTATTATATGTCAACATAAAGTTTTCACTATCGGGAGCGCAGAAGCATTGGCGGTGATTGGTAAAATTGTTCCATACGAAATAAAAATCTTGCAATAGCGATGAGCTGTACCAAAGTGCTACACTTATGGTTATTAATTTTTTTCAAATATATATTGTAAAATACTACTAAAATAACATGATATTGGAATATATTATTCTGTAGAAAATAATAATTTCAGATTCAATTCTTTCGATTATTGTTTCAAAATTCTTCAAAGTTATATTATTGGGTAATTCTTAACCAAATCACCGGTAGATTCCGTGAATCGTGTGTACAGCTGATTGCTGATCTGGCTTAGTTTACGGGAAAATACACACGGTAATCTTAATCTCTGTATATAAAACTATGTGCTATCAGAACAGGAAATACAATTTAATCGGTAAATGATCATGTCTAGTGTTTTTTTTATCTCAACTTTTAAATTTGTATTGACCAAGTTTATTTGTTATGATCTGTTCATTTCCCTGATCGCTGAAGAGAAACGATGTAATTTTTTTCTGCGGAAGACAAACACGTTTTTATTGCAAATGTAGGGATTGTGTATGAAGTGGTGATGTGCTTCATTCCGATTTGCTTTATAGACGGGGTATGTAAATTAGCATTGATTTTTAAAGGCTTGTACAGGGGGGTCGTCTTATACGTGGGGTCACTTTATAGACGGCCATGTTCTGTTATTGTTACATCTTCGTTCAGTTGAAGGATTAAGAGACGTTTATTACTTCATGGTGAACTACATTTTAAGAAAAAGATCAAATTCTTGCAAATCCTCTACCTCTATTACATCCTTTGCCATAAATCCTGTATTTTGGCTTTATAACTAACTAAAATCTTCAGATTTTCAATAGACGTCCTCTTCACTGTCTATTAAACAATTAGTTGTTCCCAATATACCACTATAATTGAAGGATCAAGAGACGTTTATGACTTCATGGTGTACTACATTTTAAGTAAAGGATTATTTTATGTATTAGTATCATGAGCATGTATTCATTTCTCCAATATCTGGGGGCACAGGTGGCCCAGTTGTCTTAGGCACCACAATTTACTGTGCAGAGTTGCATCCCTTGAACATGCCAGAACATATGATGGTGGGTTCAAATCCTGGTTAGACCCTGATTATATTTCTTGGTTTATCGAACCATACCTGTGTTTGTGGGTTTCATGCAATTGGTAAACGTCTGAGACCTGCATCACTTATCACTTCAGGATTTCCTCCCACATGAAACTGACATGCCATGATATTACTTGAATACTGTTCAAAGTGGCGTTTAACCCGACTCACTCACTCACTCACTCACTCACTCACTCACTCACTCACTCACTCACTCACATACTCTTACTCACTCAGTTTATAAAGTTTAAGGTTTGGATTTTTATTTTTTTTGAAAAAATATAGAAATGGAAATATTTATGTTTTGTGTGAACCCTGTCTGAACCAATATGAAGGCTGTGATATTGAAGCAGGTGAGCTTCAGCTGAAGAGGCAGTTATTGAAACAGAAGCACCTTCTCAGCATCTTCCAGTGTATCCAGAACCGATGTGAAGGAGGTATCTGTGATAGATGATATTCTGCAAAGGGCCGACCAGAAAACACTTCGTTACAAAGAGTTGAGAGGAAAAGCCCTACAGAGAGTAACATTGTATTCATGATTAGCGGCGACTTCTTGCGGTCAAGATCTATTGTGACTGACCAAGGGATAACCTGCTGGACAATACCCTGCCATTTCCTCATTCACTTGGACCGTTTGAAGTCACCAGCAGAAGTGCCCAGGCATATAAATGTTACCACTAAAATACCCACACTGACGTCTGCTCTAATTATCTCCCGCCAGGGGGCAACTTTCATTCAAACTTTCAGAATGTAGGGTGAAAGTTATGGTTCGACTTGTTGACAGTTAGTTTAATTTAGAGTTCATCAAAGCTGGTGATTATGGTTGTCTGTTGTGAGGGAGGTACTGCCTGATACATGGCTTGGGCTCTGTGTTGTCAGGTCCGACACTTCTTGTCCTCGTGCACACAGATACTCCTTCTATCATGTACAGAGCTACAGATAAGCAGCGTCTTTGCGTAAAATACCCCCCCCCCCCCCCCCCCCCCCCAATATTCCAAACCCAATTACTTTCAATTAACTTGCGTACAGAAACGCATGCATTAACTGAAAAACTCAAATTTATAAGAACAGCACGCTTTTCCAGCAAGCGTACAAAGGGGCTAATTTCCAAATCACACTTAGAAGCTAATTTACTTTCCGAGTTCAATCATACATATATTTTGAACAGTTATAAACAGCAGTTTCGAACAGCCTCAACATTCATTTATGTTATATTATTGGGTACCTTGTAACTGAATCACAGGTAGATCTGGGATAAACTGTGCGTACGGCTGATCGTTATTTCCAGCTCAGTTTACGAGAAAATGCACACAGTTGTCTTTATCTCTGCATTTAAAACAATGCCCACTTTTTGTGCTTCTGAAAAATGAGGCTGCCATCCTCTTCTGGTTGGTGGAATTTGGGAGTCTATTCAGAGGGTATTTGGGATTCTACCATGATATTGATGAATGCTTGATTCTGATTGGTTAAAAAGAGGTTTCCTTTTTGCTACGGAAACCCCTTTCAAATATATTAAGCCTTTTCACACAAAAAAATTGAGTATGAATACATAGATAGCCTACATATCGATTCACAGAAAATGGCTGCCGATCGATCACCCCCATATGAACTGTAAAACATATCTATATTTCCTCTAATACACGCTGGGTCTCTAATACCAGACAGGTCTCTAATACACGCCGAGTCAAGGGCTCTCGCGAAATTAATAGACTGCGTATAGTGTCAAATAGAGGAAATACAGTAGTTTGATATCGGATGTTTGCAGCGTTCTAGGCCGCAATCCTGACTGCTTCGTTGATGACATTAAAAGATTTAACGAAGGCACATCTTTTGCATACAAATGAAATGTTTATGAAACTGTTAGAGAAATGTTCTATGGTGACCAGAATCGGAACAATTTAAGCTATTTCCTCATTGAAACAACCGACAATGAAAGTAAAATATAACATTATAAAAATTGTTTGAAAAAACAACATCACATCAGCAGGGATAGTTATTCAGAGGGTATTTGGGACTGAGTACTGTGGTGTGCAGGATATAGATAATATTGTATTAAAGAATCATAATGATGTACGTCAATATTTCCCTTATATTATATATTTTTCGTATATTTGTCAAGTAATATAACTTCAAATCGCAGCATGTTATGACCTAGGAATGTTTTCGTTCTGCCTTTATAGAGGGAAATCTGACATGTGCTTTTGAGATTTGTGGTATTCGGGGTTCAGGGGTGAGCAAATGACTCACAGTGAAAAATTAGATGGGATTCGGGGTTCAGGGGTGAGCAAATGACTCACAGTGAAAAATTAGATGGGATTCGGGGTTCAGGGGTGAGCAAATGACTCACAGTGAAAAATTAGATGGGATTCGGGGTTCAGGGGTGAGCAAATGACTCACAGTGAAAAATTAGATGGGATTCGGGATTCAAGGGCTATGGGGTTGGCACTCTCAAATATTCTACCAGTACTCTACATTTTTCAGACCCGTGAAGATCTTGGTTAGAAAAGGCCTTCAGCAACTCATGCTTGCTGTAAAAGGCAACTCACAGTGCTTGTCATAAGAGGCGACTAACGGTATCAGGTGGTCATGCTCACCAATTGTGTAGAGCGATACTGATGCTGTCAATCACTGGATTGTCTGGTCCAGACTAGATTGTTTACAGACTGCCATCATTTAGCTGAAATATTGCTGTGTGCGGCATTAAACACCAAATACAGAAACAAACATTTTTCACACGTATTACGTTTAGTTACAGTTGGACATCACAGCTTAATGGGCTCTGTGGTATAGTGCTTATCATGAGGTTCAATATGTCAGGAAATACTGTCTATTTGGATAATATGTCAACTGTTGAATGTCTTATAAAGGTACGGGACTGCCTGGGTGGTCTAGTGGTAGAGCGTCCGCCCGGAGAGCGGAAGGTCCGGGGTTCGATCCACGGCCGCGTCATACAAAAAGACGCTAAAAGATGGTACTTTTTGTTACCCTGTCTGGCGCTCGGCATTAAGGGGCTAAAACAAGTACTGGTCGGCTCGGAGTCAGTATACTGTGTCTGAGTGGGGTATTCATGTTAAAATGCGGCATGGTATCTCAGTGAGCTAGCACTATAAATCAGCATCAGTCCGGACTAGTAAAAGCAGCCACACACACACACATACACGTGCACTATATAAGTGCAATAATCTTGGACGCGACGTTAAACCCCATTTCATCTCACCTACAAAGGTACGGAAGAAGCTGATGGCACTGGACCATGTCATGTTATTGAAACATTGTTATAAAGAGTCAGTTTGATTAAGCTTTATGATTACAGAAGTGAAACGTGAGGAATGTCGGTGTTTAAATTGTTGTGGGAATCGGCCTATTTGGACTCAAGTTTGTTCAAGCATGATACGTGTATTGAAAGGAAACATGTAATTGTTTTTATGAAAACAGTAATTACAAGTTGAGAATTGACAAACAATTCATGTGAGATCCAAATGATCTGATAGCCATTGACCCATGTAGCATGCATTGAGTCACAAATACCTCCCCTTCAGAAAACATGTAATTATACTCTCGACAGTCATCATGAGAACTAGTTGAGCTCTAACTAGTATCTCCTAGCGACATGCAACCGTCTGTCATCATTGCCGTCTTTAATTATCTCCCCTTTTTGCATGAGGTAATCATGGGGGGTTCCTGTAATTTTTCCAGGTAAAAGTTCATCTCTTTGTAATCACCTGTGTCAGGAAGAGAAATCACATGTAAATGCAATCGGAAGTTAACGACAGGTGTGGGAGAGGAAATGATTGACGTCCATTGAGAGTGGGTCAGGAGTGACAGGGGAAAGACACTCGTTGTTGCAGGGTAGTTTGTGTGCCTACAGCTGGCTTCCTTGGAGACATCATTGTGGCACTGACAACTTTATTTGTGATAATACACTGAAAATACTGTAGCTGCTCCTTGAATGACTATATAAAATTGACATTATTTTGAGAAAATGCTTGATGTAATATAATACATTGTTGCTTCATTGAAATTTCTATATAAAAAATTCTATTTCAAAATGAATTATTATGAATATGACATGAAATGGGTGCATTCAAGATCATTGTACTTCTATAGCAACATGCATGCATGTATGTGTAGTCCTGCTTGTACTAGTCCGGACAAATGCTGGTTTTATGATGCAAGTCCACTGAGATACCATGCTGCTGTTTAACATGAATTCCCCACTCAGACACAGTATACTGACTCAGAGCCGAAGAATCCTTGTTTTAGCCCCATAATGCCGAGCACCAGGCAGGGTAACAACAAGCACCATTGTTTAACGTCTTTTGGTATGATGTGGCTGGGATGGAAGCACCGACCTTCGGCTCTCTGATAATGAGGATGATTAAAACGATGGATGCAGTATTTAGATCAATTGAACAAGACATTTTTTGTACATCGACTGACCATGTTCCGTAAACTTCTAAATCTTCATTGTCTCATGGGTTGAAAATGAACAATCTTTTAATGTCCCTCGTGACAATGAAAGTTTACATGTAAATCTCAAGCTCCACCTTTGTTTTGCAAGACATTTTATAATTGCATAATATAAACAAGGTACCGTAATCGACGTAATAAGCGCCCAGAGCGCTCTCAAAATTAGAAATAAGGGGCTCTTATTAGAATATTATTTTGGTGGAAAAAAAACAGAGTTGAAAGATGCATTTCGTGGTTTATGCTGACAGCCTGAAATGTTTATGTACGACAGATATATTTTTTCTAGAATTTAATTGCCCATAATTAAGGGTGCATTTAACACACGAGTGCGTATTGTACGCGAATTAATAAGTCTTGTGAACATTGATCAATCGGAATGGGTGCTAATTGGGATTGTTCACTAGCCAATATATTAGCAAATACCGCCGTGGGCGCTTATTAGAGCGGGGCGCTTATTACGTCGAATCAGGTAATTGATTTTCAAGTCTAAAAAAAAACTACTTTTGAAATTTTAATTAAAAATGTATGTCACTCATTTCAAGCAATTTGAGATGTTACTTGTTTGGGTTAGTTCTACAGGATGCAGTACATCAACAGGTGTACAGGCTTAACAAGATGGAACATAACTTGAAATCAGAATCGGTAAAGGTTTGATAATTCAAGTTTCTGTTACTATAGCAACCATTATGCCTTCCTTTGCCGAACAAGGGCAGCACTTCAACATCGGCTTTGTAATATTTTCTATACTCCATCTTTTTCATGTCATGATTGGAAACACTTCCATCACCTGATTGAACTTGAAATAATCCTACATTAATCCTCCTCAACTGCTTCAACAAGACTTCAAGTTGTTGTGTGTCACACTTGGTTCTTGATAACACACATTGTGTTGTTCCACCATTGAAATGATGGACGCTAACCAACAACTCTTACAGCGGGATGTTGCTCTTGTGGTGACAGCCTTGGCATCAGTATTTAGGGTATTAAGACATTGCCTCCCTCCCGTCTTTGTATTTTATTCCATCCTAAATAAGAACATCAGCCCTATCCCCATGGCATCTAGAACTCCATGACAGGTGCTCACACTTATGTAGCAGAAATGACAAAGTTTTATTAATCTTTGACCCTTCTTTAGAACTCTGTTGACAATCCAGCTGACTGTGGAAATGAAAAGTTAAGAAATTGACAGGAAAAGCTACCTAATGATCACCCTGGTCCATCTAATTGTGACCCTTCTGTTGGCTTCTGATCCCGAGCCTTTTAGGGACCCCGTAATTACCTCCATAGGTCGCCTCCTAATTTGTATACGCTGTGTAGGCTGAGGGTGATGAGGTGGGAGACGAGGGGGTTAAGTGGCTGATTTCAGTCGTGATGACCAGAAGAGAATGTATTTTGTCATGGTTTTCGCCAAATGGGTGACTGTTTTGATAGAGAGTGTCAGAAAATGATTACGGACAATGATTATGATTACTTTTTACTTTGTTGTCATGGTGATGAGGTCTCTAGGTCAATCAGGTTCAGGTTTGTTTGACCTTGATTAAAATTTAGAAATACTTGATGGTTAGTTTATTTCAATTTTAGACAATCCAATGTATTTTTATTTCCTTGGATTATGAGCCAAGAGTCAGGAATTAAAGAAAAAGATTTGATACAGTGTTGTCCGTGATTTCTTTAAATTTGATTTACAGTCAATGCCAAACAGATTTTTAAGGCACTGAATATGCCAAAAAATCAACAAATCTTGAAAAAACATTATAGCCTGATTTGTCTATTGCCTCCATGGTCTATTGGATAGATCATCTGTGGAAGGTCGGTTATTTGATCCTTTGGCCGCGTCATACCTAAAGTATGTTAAAAGATGGTACTTGTTCTAACACTTCCTGGCTTTTGGCATTAAGGGGATAAAACAAGGATTGGCTGACTCGGAGTCGGTATATTGTGTCTTAGAGAGGTTCATCTATGTTAAACTGGTGCCTGGTATCTCAAATGGCATTAGCCCTGACAAGTACAAGGTATAAGGCCACAAAAAGTGTGCATACATGTCGCTATGTTAGTGCAATGATCTTGGAAGACAATGTTAAACCCCATCTCACCTCACTACACCTAACCTTGCCTAACTTCACCTCAATTTGTCTGTCCATTGGAATAATATGACCACAATAATGCTCACGTTTTAATTTGAGTCATGGTAAGAATTGTCGTAAGAAGCGACTAACAGGATCGGGTGGTTAGGCTCGCTGATTTGGTTGATGAATGTCATTGATCCCAATTGTGTGGATGATATCAATCACTGGATTGTCTGGTCCAGACTCGATTATTTACAGACCGCCATAAAGCTGGAATTTTGCTGAGTGTGGCGTTAAACAACAAACCAGCTATGACAAAATGTAATTTTAGCAATACAGTTGGAAATTCCAATAGCTTACCGGACATCAAACAAGAGCCCACCCAGGAAACATACAAGCATGAATATGACAAGATTTAATTTCCCCATCTGTTTCTGTCGGGAACATGATCCTTTGGATGCTAAAGGTGTTTTGGAGCCCAGCCATCAAGAACTACTCAAGAGGAAATATTTTACTATTCTCCTGATGTTCGTTGACAGCCAGTTCTGTAGTAACCATCGAGGTCCGTGTCCCTTTCTCTCCTTATTCCCCATCATAATGGCAGATTGACACCACAGTGTCTGTCGATTCATTGAATCTGACACATCAATTGATGCCATTATGTTGATAGACTTGAGTAAACTGTCTCCCTCTTTCATGAACCTCTGAAAATAACCGCACCATTAACCAAATCATTTGCACATATTTCAACCAACCATATTTTTTCCCTTTTACTGCTGTTAATTATGAGAATCATAAGAAGCAAAGAAGCTGTCATTTCCGCAATCTGGGTACGGCAGAGCTTGTCCAGCTTAACCCGATTGATATGCTTTTCTCTTGGATGCACTGGAATAATGTTTTAGGGGGATTTTCAGAAGGTTCAGGATGTCCTTGAGTGGTATGCAATCAGGGGTGAAAAAGTGTGGAAATTCGGCAGATGCTGGCAAGGTTCACTGGAAGATTACTGTGAATTGTCGGGCTTTGCCGGGCGATGAATTTGTAGGTTGTTCACTGTACCATGCCGGAGAAAGTTTTTGAGACGTTGATTGTTCCCTGTGGGAGATTAGTGGAGGTGGAATTGTGTTGGAGTGGAAGCTGGCCAGTGTGGATGTGTGGGGAGTTTTTTGGGTTTAGTGTAGCATGTAGGTATAGTGTATGGAAGATCAGACTTGCCACCTGGGTGAGATTACTTTCTCACACGCTGCCCGGCATTCCTACCGCAGCAGATTATGGACGGTTCATCAATTTTTCAGTCTTGTAATTGCAGAGAGTAAAAAATGGAGTTGGACAATTTGTTGTGGTACTTTTTTTCCTGAAATGAGTTAATTGGAGAAATAGATTGTGATTTGGTATTTTTTGTATGTACATGTAGTTCATGCTTCTAAAATACAAGCTTTGACATTTAAGGATTATGATGAATTTCTTTTTTGTTGATTATATGGATATTGATGCTGTTTGTTGAATTAAGGATTGTGGTACAGTAAACTACGTTTATAACGAACATGTTTATAACCAACTGACGGATATTACGAACTGTGTTTTGTTCCCGGACATTTGCTGTATATGTGCTCAAATATGCTTATATCGATTAGCGGTTATAATGAACTAAAATTAGTGATCCTTTGAGTTCATTATTACCGTAGTCTACTGTATATAGATGCCTAGCCAGCAAATTAGTCTATTAATTTAAAAAGAAGTGTGGGTGTATGAAGATGTACCAGCTTGTCTGCCAGCCAGAGACTACCAAATTGTGCTGAGGACAAGTAAAAATCCACTGATGGTAGCTAGCCCTCATTGACCAGTAGCCTTTGAGGCCTATAATTCTGAATCCGGTTCGCAGCGCTTCAATTTTGCTACACATTGAAACTTAATAAAATAACTGACAGAAAATGTAAACATAAACATTTTTGTCATGTTCAAACAGGGCTAGCTACAAATGCTGAGAACTAGTGAAATAACGTTTACACAAGTCCTTGGGACTAGTCTTAAAATTATTATTTTTCTAAGGCTGCATGTGGACATGATCCGATGTTGTTTTCATATAAACGTCCTGCAGGTGCACTCCAGGATGTACATAGCTGTATATGATCAGCAGGATGTTTTCCCATAGCTAAGATTTGTATACCGTATTCGACATAATAAGCGCCCCGCTCTAATAAGCGCCCATGGCGATATTTGCTGATATATTGGCTAGTGAACAATCCCAATTAGCACCCCTTCGGATTGATCAATGTACAAGAGATATATTTATTCACGTATAATGTGCATTTGTGTGCTATATGCGTCCTTAATTATAGGCAATTAATTTCTGTAAAAATATTTATGTCGTACATAAACATTTCAGGCTGTCAGCACAAACCTCGAATTTTATCTTTTAACTCTGTTTTTTCCGCCAAAATAATATTCTAATAAGAGCCTCATATATCTCATTTTGAGAGCGCGGTACGGTATTTTCTCCTTTGTTGAGGGAGTTGGATTTATCAGGAGTTTGAATAGTGTTTCAGTTATAGCATGGTGTGTCAGCTTAATGTTGGAGGAAAGCCTGAACGACACAAGTTGTAGACAGCTACGAACTTACTGAGACCAACACATACTGGTATGGTACTGACAAACCGAGTCTGGGGTTTGAATCCATCGACAACGGATCCTCCTGGAACTGAATAATGAATTGTAAAACAAATTCCAGTTCACATGCAGTTAGGGAGCAGTTCAAACGTTCTATTCTACCCCAAAAAAGTTAGGGACCACCCAACTCATAGTACTATAGTTTATGTGTCATGCCACGAGTAATATGATCTTTATCTTCTTTTGAGTAGTATATAACAATGTAACTGCCATAAGTTTAGGTTTTCCATCCAACAAAAGCAACTTTTCAGGGTTTTGACAGTTTACTCAATAATACTGAAAAGGTCATTGGCCTATAGTACTATGGAAGGTCTGGGTTAGAATAGGTCTTCAGCAACCCATGCTTGCCATGAAAGGCGACTGTGCTTGTCTTAAGAGGTGACTAACAGGATCGGGTGGTCAGGCTCGCTGACTTGGTTGATGCATGTCATCATATCCCAGTTATGTGGATCGATGCTCATGATGTCAACCACTGGATTGACTGGATTATTTACAGACCGCCATCCATATAGCTGAAATATTTCTGAGTGCGGCTGAGAAAAGTTTGAGATGATGCAGATCTTAGGTTTTCCACATTGGGGAAACCCATGGTGCTGACAAACCTAGAAACATAATCAGAGCAAATCCCTGGCAGGCCAAGGGATGCAACTTTGCACAGCGAATTACAACTCACCTAAGACAACTTGGCCAGATGTAACTTTAAAACTTAGTATACAACACAAAGTCGACGTTCTAGTTTAAAAACTTCATGTATGAACCCCTGTGGAAGAAAACTAAGTACAGCGTTATGTTTTATTACTGGTGAAGACATTTGGGGAGGGGAGGGCCATGATACAAACCCAGCTTTGATCTACCCACGGGGTGATAACAACAGCTCAAGCCAAGAGAAGAGGGAGGTACTTGTGGGGAGGCTGAACAAGGGGAGGCACACCAAGCAATGACCCAGAAGGTCCATCAGAGCCCCAAGTTCTCTTTCAAATGGGCCCATTGTAGCGAGACTCCGGTATGTCAATGATAGGTGTGTTGAAGAGAGTTGGGGACTGTCCATTAAGGATCAGTGGCCCATAACAGAAGCCGGGTAGACTACAGTCTAGGCGAGGTGAGGAGTGTCTGTGGTGACACTACAGTGTTAGATTCTCAATATCCTGCACGTGTGCTACAGCTGCTTTCAGTCATCGTCGACCAATCAAGTCCCGCTATATTAAAACTTAACAGTACGCCACGTGCCCGCCACCACCTTGTACGCAGGCCAGGAACGTTTCGGCGAGCTTTGAGTGAATTATTATGCGCATGTCACATGAATCCGGGTTTATCAGATTAGCTGTTGTCACCAGCCCAAGTCCGAACAAATGAGGTTTAGGCTTGTGAAATGAGGTTTAGGCTTGTGAAATGAGGTTTAGTCTTGTATGTAATTTATTCCGGTTTGAACCTGGACATGCTGCGATGAGATTCGTGTTTCTGTTCATTGGATATTTTTCAACCTGAGTCGTAGTAATCCTTAGTTTTCAAAACCAATTTCCGGCGAAGCTTTGGATTTGATAGTCTGTTGCAATATTTGGCTAAATAAACATGGAGTTGTAATTGTTATGATAATTATGATTGTCCAGTTTCCAGGATGCCCTGTATAGAAGCATCCTCTCGCTGCATGGTGCTTACACGGACTAGCATACAGATCAGAGTGGGGATGTGTCTAATCCTGGCTTCAAAGAACTACCGTAACACATTTCCTGGGGCCGCCATAGTAGCTCTGAAACTCATTTTTGTTGTAAAGGAAGTCCTTGAAAGAATAAATCTTTGCTGTACTGGGGACTTACATTGGTTCACCTTCCTGAACTGGTATCATCAACGAGTCCTGGAGTACTCTGAGACTAACATGTAGTCCTTGGAATAAAGTTTTGTGTATAGGTAAATAAAAACAGTTCTGTAGTGTAATCTTTAGTATTAAGCACCCTTAAAGTCTCTAAATTTTCCTACAGCTGAAAGGGGATGAGTATAGGTTGCTAGAGCTGAGAAGGGGATGAGTATAGGTTGCTAGAGCTGAGAAGGGGATGCGTATAGGCTGCTAGAGCTGGGAAGGGGATGAGTATAGGCTGCAAGAGCTCAGAAGGGGATGGGTATAGGCTGCTAGAGCTGGGAAGGGGATGAGTATAGGCAGCTAGAGCTGGGAAGGGGATGAGTATAGGCTGCAAGAGCTGAGAAGAGGATGAGTATAGGCTGCTGAGAAGCATTCGAAAATGCAAGTGAGGTTATTGTTTTATTGAAGCTATGTTCTGGGGTCTGTAAGAGTGACTAGCTGAGGTTGAAATAAAAATGATTTATATTTCTCTCATGCTGCCACAGATTTGACATAAACAGAAAAGATGGCAACGCCCACATCAGTTGCATCCCGTGAACGATTCAGGGTCCAAGTCGGTCCCCAGCACTGAATGTAAGAACTGACTAAAATGAAGATCAGTTGGTGAAAAAGAGTTAGAACTTTATCAAAGTGTTCCTGAGCAGAGGGGGTTAAGATAGCTCAATGCAAGCATTCAGGATGGACATTTGTAGCCATCTCTATAAATTCTCAACATATTTTTCAAAAACTTGAATGTTGCTTTTTTTATGTTCATTTTCTTGAGTGTCGGCTTAATGTGAAAGGAAAGCCCACAGTGTCACAGGGGTAACCAACACAGGTATGGTGCTGACAGTGAGTGAGTGAGTGAGTGACTTAGCATTGCTACTTTATGGCAAACGCCCATGAACATGTTTTCAGCAACCCGTTCCTGCTGCAAAAGGCAACTATGCCTGTCGTAACAGGCGACTAACGGGATCAGGTGGACAGGCTCGCTGACTTGATTGATGCATGTCATCATTTTCCAATTTTGTAGATCAATGCTCATGATGTCAATCACTGGATTGTATGGTCCAGACTCGATTTTATTTTTTTACAGATAACACTTATATAGCTGGAATACTGGAATAATTAAACAACAAACAAAGCACCCAATTCAGCTAAAATATTCCTGGTTTAAAAAACAATATTTAAATCTGTAAGTTTATTTTTTCCTATCTTTAAGAACGCCTCACAGCTCTGTGTGACGTGATGGCCCAATTGGTTTCTATATTTCATCAACAAATCTTTCTCAAGAGCCAGGACTTCTAGTATCATAATTACATGAGCAGGAAATATTTATGTGGAAAAATACACAATGAAAGTAAACAAGAAACATGTGTTAGTGTCATGAAATACCAATATTCAGGAGAAAAGAAGGTAATTATCAAAATTGCATGACCCAAATCTTTTTATGAAAATATGACCATGAATCTCAAGTTACGCCAAGATTTTACACCAAATATGGACTTGTTTGCATAGCAGGACAAGTTGTTGAAATGGTAAGGCTGAATGGCCTCGAAGCGTGTTGGTCGTCCTCTGTCATACTCACTTGAGAGTCCTGGGGGTCTCCTTCTTCAACTTCCATGTTAAGAATGTGATACCGTAATTATTCTTTACATCTGAAGCGAAGAGAATTCACTCTTTTATCATGCAAAAGCATAACTATGCTGAACATTAAAACTTAGGGATCATGAATATTGTGTGGATATTTAAAAAAAAATTAAACAACAAAATATCCCCCAAAATATTTCTGATCCCCAACTTTTTTTGTACAGTAGAGAATCATCTCATCTGAATTGGGCTACTGGGAAACTCAAGAAACATTCAGACTTTTATGAATTAATTTTATATGTCTAGATATCATATTACCATATTCTATTCGACGTAATAAGCGCCCAGAGCGCTCTCAAAATAAGAAATAGGGGGCTTTTATTAGAATATTATTTTGGTGGAAAAAAAAACAGAGTTGGAAGATCATAAATTTCGTGGTTTATGCTGACAGCCTGAAATGTTTATATACGACAGATATATTTTTCCAGAATTTAATTGCCCATAATTAAGGGTGCATATAACACACGAGTGCGTATCATACACGAATAAATAAGTCCTGTGCACATTGACCAATCGGAAGGGGTGCTGATTGGGATTGTTCACTAGCCAATATATTTGCCAATATCTCCGTGGGTGCTTATTAGAGCGGGGCGCTTATTACGTTGAATACAGTATCTTAAATTTTTGATATGTGTGCAGAAGACTCACATTATTTTATTTCCAGATTTGGAACTACTCTTTTCCTTTTTTTAAATTTTAATGTCAAAATTATTTAGCGTTTGTATATTAAAAGTTTGCTTTGTTAGATTAATTAAAATTTCCTTTATTGGGATAATTACGATATGTAACTAACAGGCTTGAATTTATCAGCAGCTGTTTCAATAGTACACTGCAATAGCAAAACAGTGGTATTCAACACTCAGTTGATTTCAGTTTTCCATGATTCACACCTTTGAATGTTGAAGAGGTTATTTTGAAATATTTTTAAAAAAGGAGTGTTATGTTTATCAACATCCTGTACAGCGTTCGTGTTTTCACAGCCGTGCTCAACATCATTGGATGGAAATTCAAAGTTTGAAATATTTCAAGTGTTTTTTAACTTATGCAATTAATCGATGCGGTGGTCCATCTGCTTGAGAACAGTAACTGTCAGTTTTGCCATGACAGAAGTATTTGATTCAATGTAGTTTGTAATGGAGTACTAAGGAGGACCTGTTGATTCTACTTCCTGAATCAACACATTTAAGTGATTTCTTGGACCTAATCCATGTAATAGTTGATGAATAATTTCTCTAGAATTGTGTGTAATGACTTATAGTTGTGTCAGTTTTACATGTTAAAATACACATTCAGAAGGGCCAGTGAATTCCTGGCTCAGAATCAACAATACCTTGACGTTGTCGCCCTCTCCCCCCCTCCTCTCCCCCTCTCCTTCCCTTCCTTCTCTTCCCCCTCCTTTTCTTTCCCCCTCCTTCCTTCTCTTTCTCCTCTCCCCTCTTCCTTCCCTTCCTTCTTTTCTTTCCCCTCTCCCCTCTTCCTTCTCTTCCCCCTCTTCCTTCCCTTCTCTTTCCCCTCTCCCGTCTTCCTTCTCTTCCCCCTCTCCTCCCCTTCCTTCTCTTTCTCCTCTCCCCTCTCCTCCCCTTCCTTCTCTTTCCCCTCTCCCCTCTTTCTCCTCTCCTCCCCTTCCTTCTCTTTCCCCTCTCCCCTCTTTCTCCTCTCCCCTCTCCTTCCCTTCCTTCTCTTTCCCCCTCTCCCCTCTTCCTTTTCTTCCCCCTCTCCTTCCCTTCCTTCTCTTTCTCCTCTCCCCTCTCCTCCCCTTCCTTCTCTTTCCCCTCTCCCCTCTTCCTTCTCTTCCACCTCTCCTCCCCTTCCTTCTCTTTCTCCTCTCCCCTCTCCTCCCCTTCCTTCTCTTTCCCCTCTCCCCTCTTCCTTCTCTTCCCCCTCTCCTCCCCTTCCTTCTCTTTCTCCTCTCCCCTCTCCTCCCCTTCCTTCTCTTTCCCCTCTCCCCTCTTCCTTCTCTTCCCCCTCTCCTCCCCTTCCTTCTCTTTCTCCTCTCCCCTCTCCTCCCCTTCCTTCTCTTTCCCCTCTCCCCTCTTCCTTCTCTTCCCCCTCTCCTCCCCTTCCTTCTCTTTCTCCTCTCCCCTCTCCTCCCCTTCCTTCTCTTTCCCCTCTCCCCTCTTCCTTCTCTTCCCCCTCTCCTCCCCTTCCTTCTCTTTCCCCTCTCCCCTCTTCCTTCTCTTTCCCCTCTCCCCCCTTCCTCTCTCCTTCCCTTCCTTCTCTTTCCCCTCTCCCCCCCTTCCTCTCTCCTTCCCTTCCTTCTCTTCCCCTCCCTTTCCTTCTCTTTCTCCTCTCCCCTCTTCCTCCTCCTCCCTTCCTTCTCTTTCCCTCCCCTTCCTTCTCTTTCCCTCCCCTTCCTCCTCCCCTCTTCCTCCTCCTCCCTTCCTTCTCTTTCCCTCCCCTTCCTTCTCTTTCCCTCCCCTTCCTCCTCTCCCCTCTTCCTCCTCCTCCCTTCCTTCTCTTCCCCCTCTTCCTCCTCCCTTCCTTCTCTTCCCCCCTCTTCCTCCTCCTCCCTTCTCTTCCCCCTCTTCCTCCTCCTCCCTTCCTTCTCTTCCTCTCCCCCTCTCCTTCCCTTCCTTCTCTTTCCCCTCCTTTTCTTTCCCCCTCCTTCCTTCACTTTCTCCTCTCCCCTCTTCTTCCTCCTCTTCTCTTCTTCCTTTTCTCCCTCTTTCTCCTCTCCCCTCTTCCTCCTCCCTGCCGTCTCTTTCCATCCCCTTCCTTCTCTTCCCCTCCCCTTCCTTCTCTTTCTCCTCTCCCCTCTTCCTCCTCCTCTTCTCTTCTCCCTTCTCTTCCTCCTCTCCCCTCTTCCTCCTCCCTCCTCTTCTTCCTTCTCTTCTTCTTTATCTTCCTCCTTCGTCCTTCTCTTCTTCTTTCTACCCCATCCCCTCTTCCTCATGAGTGAGAGTGATAGAAGTGCTGTCTTTGTCTTTTCACAACTACATCCAATATATCAAATATATATAAAATATATGGAGAATGTTCGAGTTATTAAGATGGTAAATGAGTCATTTAAGCAGACTCAGTGTTATATTGGTACAGATTCTAGATCACTAACACTATTCACCTGGCAGCTGCTTGTTGTGTATACATGTAACAGGCACCTAGTAACTATAGCTTGACAATACATGTAATGTTTTCTACAAATCATAACGGGTTGAATGTACCGATAACTAGAACATGTCTGTAGAATGTAAAATTTCACAGCTTTTATAATTAGTTGTCCAACAATCAGCATTCACTATTTATATAAATCATGATAAATTGTTTAATTAAAAAATAAAATGTTCTTTTCTGTTATACTCTGTTTGTTTGTTGTTGAATGCCACAGTCAATATTCCAGCTATATGACAGCGATCTGTAAATAATCAAGTCTGGACCAGACAATCCAGTGATTGATATCATGAGCATCGATCTACATAACTTGGATATGATGGCATGCATCAACCAAGTCAGCGAGCCTGACCACCCGGTGCCGTTAGTTGCCTCTTATGAAAAGCATGGGTTGCTGAATACCAATTCTAACTTTGGATCTTCACAGGTGTGTCATACCATGGGAAGATCCTATGGTTCAAATAACAAACATAATTACATGACAATAAATGTTAAAATATTCAAACTTTAAAAAAAAACTAATTTCATACAATGAATTCATCTGAGCAAGCTTGCCCCTTTCAGTGACTAGGCATAAAGTTCCTTGTCACGAAGTGGTTAAGCAAGACCTTTACATCATCAAGGATATATTTAAGATATTTGAGCAAGTCGGCCCTGGCTTCACCTATGAGTGTGCGTGTCTCTTGTATGTCTTTTTGAAAGAATCTAGGTGTTGGGTGCTGTGAAGCGTAGAGATGGGGTGTGACCTTTCCTAGGCACATGATGTAGATAAAACACAGCATCGCCACGCGCCAAGCACTGACTCACCTGCCCCGAGACGATCCCAGCGCTCACGAGGTTGTGATAGAAGTGTGGTATAAGAGTGGGCTCGAAACGTGTAGGATTTGTCGATGAATAATTAATACTATTCAAACAAGCAGTCTTATCTGTATCTTTATCTTCCACACGAGTTGGACCGGACTATGGGCATTCGTTCAGGATCTTCAAATATTGCGTTAGCTTGCAGATCGAGATCTCTTGGCTCATAAAAAGACAGAATTCTTTACGTTGTGTGAAAAAAATGCCAGTGCCGCTGTTACTCAGCTCTGGTTTTCAGAGTTGAAATGTCACATTGTCAGCTGGTCTGTGGGTCTGTAAATACTTGGGAAATTCAGTCAACAGATTTCTGTTTGCTTAGGCTGAAAGCTGTAGGGCGTCTTGTTGTAATTATATGATGTTCACTAATGGTTGAGGACAAACTTGTTGTGTCAATATATATGGACAAAGGGTCACATGGCAAGGAATCTGTGTAAACTGAATAATTGCTTAGCTTGAGTTAATAAGTCTTCAGGAAAATATTCACGACAGTTTTAGTGTTGAGATTTGCTTTTCATGTTTATAAGGAGATTATTAAACCCATGCATGCTTGTAAGATGGGCCTAAAATGGGTATCCAAGACTTCTTTGTCTTCTTTTCATACCCCATGCTAGTAAGATAGGCCTAAAATAGGGTTTCAAGGGCAGCCTCTGACCCCAGTACCCAATGCTTGTAAGATGGGCCTAAAATTATGATTCAAGAGCACCCTCTGACCCAAGTACATCATGCTTGTAAGATGGGTGTAAAATTGGGATTCAATGGCAGCCTCCGACCCCAGTACCCCATGCTTGTAAGATGGGCCTAAAATGGGGATTCAATGGTGACCTCGGACCCCAGTACCCCATGCTTGTGAGATGGGCCTAAAATGGGGATTCAATGGCAGCCTCCGACCCCAGTACCCCATGCTTGTAAGATGGGCCAAAAAGGGGGATTCAAGGGCAGCCTCCGATACCAGTACCCCATGCTTGTGAGATGGGCCAAAAATGGGGATCCATGTGCAGCCTCCGACCCCAGTACCCCATGCTTGTGAGATGGGCCTAAAATGGGGATTCAAGGGCAGCCTCCGACCCCAGTACCCCACGCTTGTGAGATGGACCTAAAATGGGGATTCAAGGGCAGCCTCCGACCCCAGTACCCCATGCTTGTAAGATGGGCCTAAAATAGGGATTCAAGGGCAGCCTCCGACCCCAGTACCTCATGCTTGTGAGATAGGCCTAAAATGGGATTCAAGGGCAGCCTCTGACCACCAGTACCCCACGCTTGTGAGATGGACCTAAAATGGGGATTCAAGGGCAGCCTCCGACCCCAGTACCACATGCTTGTGAGATGGGCCTAAAATGGGTATTCAAGGGCAGCCTCTGACCCCAATGTTTTATTCACCATATGGGTACATGTGTCATGCCAATGTCTTACGTCCCCTTCCAAGATGGGATTATTGCAAAAAAGCAGCATAATACCCTTTCTCACTCACACAAAATATAGTGTCAGAGAAATTTGTATTACAGTCGTAAATATCAATCTGTCATTTTGTCCTTGTCAGTAAGGCCACACTTTTGTTCGGAGGTATGGATTTTTAGCCCACAATTCAAGTTGGTAGGTAAAAAGTATTCAGTTTCAAATATACATATATTTATAAATGAGTTGGCCTTTTTAGATTCATACCTATCTTGGTCAGCGGAATAAGAAATTACTGCTTTTCAATTATTATATTTTTCACATTTCAATGTTTGAGAGTCAGTGTATTCATGAACCTTAATTTTTGAAAGTCTGGCCCCCTAAATGAATGTAAACTCTGTGTTGACTGCACTTCCCTGTGCAGCAGGTGCCCCGACCTGGGACCAAGCTGTTACCAACACTTCCTTGTCTTGAGAGTTAAGGGGTGTTTTAGTAAGTATTATATTTCACTGTCACTTTGATACCCAAGAGTTAGAAACTTGAAAAGTGAAACTTTTTTATTTTAAAGGTGTAAAAATCAACACTAAAACATTGCTCACAATAATCTACATTCATATACATATTAATATTGTACGGTACTCAAAAGAAGTTAAACACCACCCAATTATTTCATAATCCCGTACTATAGTTAATCTGGTCCTGAACCTCTTTTGAGTGACTAGTATAGTATGATAGGTATAGTTAAATTATTTCAGGTATGATGAGGGGCGATGGACACAATTAAGATATCAACACCATGATGAAAAATTATGGCAAAGATTGAGTCAAACTTTAATTTTAATTGTCATTTGGAAAAAGTTGGATGAGAAAACAGTTTAAAGTGGAGTCCGTGTCCAGAACTCTCATAGTTGTGTAGTGTTTCTTTCATATTCACCATTCCTGACAATTTAAAGGGGTGCTTGGCTCTGGTTCAAGCCATTCAAATCTTCATTTTGCTACCTTCTAATTTTAATATGTATCTCAATCTAGCAAATATTTATTCCCTTCATTACTCAATGTTTCCAACATGGCACAAGGACTGTACCATCAAGAAATAAGTTAGAAAAGGGCACCAAGCCATGGAGCAATGTCTTCCTTTAATGTTCAAAGATTGACAGAAAGTTTGAAACACATTCCAATCATTTTATATCTATAAAGCTAGATATATTCCCAAGCTTGTGGTCCACTGTGAAATACAAACAATCCTTTAACAGAATTAATATGTTGTACAATTATTTTCTCCCCTGAATACATCAAATCACATAATAAATGTATCCTAGAAATGAAGTCGTAACAGCTAAGTCTTCTTTAAAACAGAAAAACCAGCTACAAATAGATTAAAATATTTCAGTGATTTGTCAGAGCTGATCTTTTAAGTTTTACAGTAATAATCAAAGGCTAAGATAACAACCTTGCTGCACCACCTGTTTAAATATCTCTTGTCGCTGATTGGCTGATTGCAGTCTAGCATGTAATTTGATTGGTTGATGTTATCAATAATGCAAGAGATGAGGTGACATTCTATCACAGATTTTTAACGCAGTTAGCAGGTGCTTGTAGTCATACTTCAGATTGTAAGGTAAATAAACACGGCCATCCTGTATGGCCCTTACTGGACTCAGTAACATAAAATATTCAGGGTTAGCGTGTGTTCTCATTATGAACAACTGAGTGGGTTTATTGAGAAGTTACGCCCAGATATTACAGTTGCTCCCAAAATTGGAAACATCCAGGGTACCGAAATATATTTATCATCTGAAAATTGTAAAAGAAAATTAATGTTTCTTGCTGATATGAGGGCAGTTATTGATGCTTATGTCCAGACGTTTTATGTGTATCCAATAGTGTTCACAAGGGATATGGTCATTTTATTGCTTTTTCCCTTGTAATTTCTCATGTCACTGCATTCCCTTTTGTTAAAAGGGAGCCCTGTTCAGTCATGTAGTTACCACAAAAGGCCAGCCTCTTTTTATTACGATGAAATCAGTTGGTGGAAAGAGATATAAAAAAATAATTAAACCAAAGCAGCTGCTAACAATTTGTTATTTTTTATATTCTGGATACAAAATACAAGAAAGAAACAAACAAACAGAATCTACAGTGCTACCAACTTGCGTAGATTGATGCTTATGATGTCAATCACTGATTATCTGGTCCAGACTCTATTATTTTTCTGACCGCCATCATATAGCTGGAATATTGCTGAGTGTGGCGTTAAACAACAAACAAACAAACGTAGTGAACATGTGTACAATGTTACCAGTAGGCACTAGTCAAAGTTGGTGTAATTAACTCAAGAGTATAACACACTCTGTGAAGCATGCCACGCAGGCCCAGTAGTGTCTGATCAAGTCTGATAATTCATAGAAACCTAAGATAAAAGTGTCCCTTTGAGACTTGTGAGACCAATCTGCCATCAAGGCTTCTATTCACCTAATTCTGTTAAACTGAAACCCCTTCCTGTGTATTATCCATTGGTAGATTTGACAGTGACATGTTGACAACGAGACGTCACCGCAGGTTCCCCACCTGCAAGGTGAACGGGTCTAATAATGGGCTTGATAAGCAATAAGACATCTCTTTCAGTTCCTACAAACAAATTGCCTTTGTATTACTCTCATCCAAGAAGAAAATAATGCACAATTTAGAGACGGGCGAGGAGACGTGCGCAAGCCCATTACAAGCTACCATCATTGGCCGTGCGGGGCCCGCATCATTGCCTGGCTTCAATATACAATGATATAATCATGTTTATGACCCATACTGTCGAGCTTTATTTAGGGCAGCACCTGTATGGAAATTAATAATACCATATTTCCTCAAAACTTGGCTGTACAAATTTATGAATATTTTCAATGGTTTCTCTGGCAGTTATTGTCAAGAGATTTGACAGAGGGTCGTATTGTGGTTTTATTGGTTGACCGCTTCTTTCATGTTGTTTGATACGAATATGATCATCAGTATTTCTGGTTAGGGGTTGTGTGTTGTAGTATAGAAACTGTTTTATGGCTGTGTGAGCGACACTTTTCTCTCATAATGTTTTACTTGCACTATAAAAAAGGCTGTGTTTTCCCTGATAAAAACCCTATCCAGTCTGAAGGAAGACTGGTGACAAAAACAATATTATACTGATTCGCCATATGAAATAGGTTGGAGCAAGCATGAGTGATAGGCTTTACTGAAAGAACTTTTCTATGCCTCAATACCTTAATTACTTCAAGGAAATCAGAGTTAAGACAGGTGTGATACAGGTGTGGTACAGGTTTGATACAGGTGTGATACAGGAATTGATACAAAAGATTTTTCCCCAACCTTCTTGTATGAGATCATCTCAAACAGTAACATAAAAAATATTTTTTTATATTTTTTTAAATATTACTTCTAATAAATAAATATTCAGTAGATAAATTATTAGTCATTAACAAAAACCTACCGGTACATGAATTTTGTTTTTGAATCGTGTAATCACGGGTCAGATTTGATGACTTGTTTGCGTGTTGTCATAAGCCTACAATATCAACCACTGGTTCTTTTGTCTAGACTTGATTATTTACAACAACAACAACAGTAATAATAATAATTTTATAACTGTCTTCGCCATGCTTGTGGTTATATGCACCAAATCCAAATGCTAAAGCATACTCAAAGCACTACATTATTACCCCGGTCAATGGATCAGTGTGCACTCGATTTTCATTCTCAGCTCCCTGGGGAGTATACTACCAAAGGCGCTAGAGTGAGTGAGTGAGGTCGTACGCAGTTTTTAGCAATATTGCAGCAATATCACGGCGGGGGACACCAGAAATGGGCTTCACACATTGTACTCATGTCGGGAATTGAACCCGGGTCTTCGGCGTGACGAGCTAACGCTTTAACCATTAGGCTACCCGACCACCCCCAAAGGCGCTAGAAGGATAACAGTCACATTCGACCAATCATTCTTCTCCCAGCTGATGCCTAGAGATCCAGGATGCATGATATGGTTAGACAGCCTGACTGCGACACACACAACCGATTGGAATCCACAAAGTGAAGACTGCAGCAACACTATGTATGTAGTCTGCGATTGGGTAAAAAAATCTGGTGGAAAGTTCAGTGTGTTCAAAAACATAGAAATGTGTGTGCTGTTTGTCTTTTTTGCACACTCAAATGGTTCTCTTTCTTCAGTAGGCCTGTTACCGCCAAGAGAAGTAATTACATTGTGCTTGGAGCACAGATTTATAACAAAATGATTGACAGCACATCGCCTAAGTGTTGGCTATACCAGGAACAGCGATGTTAATGTTGATAAGATAGAACAAATTGGGATAATTCACGGCTATAAAGTATATTATTTGCATAAACTATAAGAAGTTAGATGCCTGGAATGATGCAACAGCTGTTCATGTGTGCATCAGTGATAGGACTGAAGACGAAGCTGGCTGTATTACCATAGTTACAAGTTTAGGGTGAGTGAGTGAGTGAGTGTGGTTTTACGGCACTATTCCAGCAACGTTACGTCGGGGGACACCAGAAATGGGCTTCACACATTGTACCCATGTTGGGAAATCGAACCCAGGCCTTTGGCATGGTGAGCGAACACTTTAACAATTAGGCTACCCCAACAAGACTATAATGGACAAGACATGTGATGAACCCTTCTGTACTACACAAATGAAGTTAAAGAACACAGTCAACCAACGGCATACACTGCCACACAGTCAATAACACACACTTCCACACAGTCAGACAACAGCATACACTGCCACACAGTCAATAACACACACTTCCACACAGTCAGACAACGGCATACACTGCCACACAGTCAATAACACACACTTCCACACAGTCAGACAACGGCATACACTGCCACACAGTCAATAATACACACTTCCACACAGTCAGACAACGGCATACATTGACACACAATCAGACAGTCAGACAATGACACACACTGCCACGCGGTCAGACAATGGTATTCACTGCCACACAGTTAGACAATGACACACACTGCCACACAGCCAGACAATGACACACACTGCCACACAGCCAGACAATGACACACACTGCCACACAGCCAGACAATGACACACACTGCCACACAGTCAGACAATGGTATACACTGTCACACAGTCAGGAAATGGTGTACCCCAACACAGTCAGACAATGGTAAACACTGCCACACAGTCAGACAATGGTATACACTGCAACACAGTCAGACAATGGTATACACTGCAACACAGTCAGACAATGACATAAACTGCCACACAGTCAGACAATGGTATACACTGCAAGGCAGTCAGACAATGACATACACTAACACACAGTCAGTCGTTACTGAAATTCACTGCCCCGCAGTCAAACAATGATTGATGCTCTAAGTGCCAATTAAAGATACAGGATATGTCAGCTTATTTCTTTGTAAAGGTAGAGTTTATTACAGGAAGTACGTTACCTCCCTATATCTTCCATGTCTTTACTTAAACCCTCAACAACCTTGACACTATCATAATCTTTCACTCCTCTGTGGCAATAACCACCGATGTGTGCTGTGTCGCGTGCGAGCGCCGCTGCCGGGTGGCGCGTGTTGCTGCTATTGTTTACCTATATCTGCAGATGCGCGCACTGCACCTGTCGAATTTATCACTATGTGCATCTTGAGTGTGGTAATTGTTGTACTGCATATACAGCGGATGTCATAGAATGCTGATAAATAGTACATCTATACAAGTATGGTGATGAAGGGCTCCCCATTGTGCAGTGGGGGGTTGGCGGACATGGCTTTTGTGTCTCCAGACAGTTACGGTTCATGGCCATGCCCTCTTTTACTGTTTGATGTGGGTTTTATCTGAAGGATCTTTGATGTAATCTTGTGCTTTGAAAAAATATAAATTTCTTTTACAGCAGGGTGTGAAATATATTTAATTGTCCTCAGATTTAAATTTGAAACATGTTTTCCTGTCAAAATGATTGAAAGTTTTTTTCTGATATTCTGATAAGACTTTGGAGAAAGGGGAAAATTCCAGTCATTGCTTCAAGATTAAACAGACCTAACTCAGTTTGGTTTATCAAGGTGGACATCTTTCAAGACTTAGTTCAGATAGTTTCTCTGTCAGAATTTACAATTTTGCGGTTCTGATTTCCTTATCTGAATCATGTAGATACAAATTGCTTCACTTTAGAAGTACACAGTCCCTTTGCTGTCATTGTTCACGATCACATTGTCAGAGATTGCTTTTACAGCTAGGAGCAAGTGTTGTAGATGGCGCTTATCAGATTTTGAATGAAAATGCTGATAGTTAAACAGAGCTCAGGAGATTGGAACAGAGTAAGTTTGTGAGGAAATATACAACCAAATATACCACCAAAGATCAAATCTATTACCTCTTTTCACTTTAAATCCCGGGCTGCTATCAAAGGTTGCACCCTGTCAACAAAATGTCCCCATGCACTCAAGTTATTCGTGCAAGTTATTCGTGCGACAGAGCATCGAAGAAAAAAACCCAAACACAAACATATTTTTTAAGTAAAACATTTACAACTGTATGCTGTGCTGATGTTCTTCCCAGGTTACAGTATTGACAGGGTACATGAATTAGCATTGATTCGAAGGTTTCTCCGAGGGACACATAATACGCAGGGTCATATTATAGCCGTGATATACAGTAATGTGCTAGTAGTTGTATAGTTTAGATTTTGAGCCAGCCCTATAATTCTCTCATATGGCCCCACTCATTCTTCGACTTGAAAGCGATGGCCATGGGCTACTTTGAAGATTATCGCGTGTTCACTGGACTTGTGTCCCATTTATGCCTACTCTGCATTATGTCTGGATCGCACTTACAAGACAACTTGAAAATTGCGATGTTTTTACAGAAATACACATAAAGGCATCAATTAGAGGTATGCTACTGAATATAGTTACCCTTTCATAAAAGACTCTGAGGTGTTTTTATCATCTGTAATGGCAGGTTAATGGGGCCCTGAATATATAAGTTAGTCCATTTCAGGACATCTTCTCTGATGGGTGAAATCCTTCCTGCTGTTGTTCATCCACTGAGGAACCTCTTCTAGTGTATTTTTACAAACATCTCAAACATAATTTACTATCACATTCAGGCTGTAAGCAGCTTTCCTTCTGAATGTTTTTCACTCCATTTGTTTTTTCCAATAAAGATTTTATTACCTCAATCTGTTGGAAATATTTTAAATGATGTAAAACATTTTAGAACATAATTTCTATGATCGTGTTGATATTTGAAAAGGAAAGTTTTATTACATGTGAGCGTGAATGGGTTTGTTTGTCAATGTAGATCATTGGTTGAGTGTGTTGAAATGTCTTCACGTCAGCTGTTACTGGAATATTGTGTTTCTTTAGTGCTTTTGTAAAGGGTGTGATATTGTTAGGGGTAAAGATATGAGAAAGTTGTAAGGGGTGTGATATAGTGTGAGGGGTAAAGATAGGAGAAAGTTGTAAAGGGTGTGATATAGTGTGAGGGGTAAAGATAGGAGAAAGTTGTAAAGGGTGTGATATAGTGTGAGGGGTAAAGATAGGAGAAAGTTGTAAAGGGTGTGATATAGTGTGAGGGGTAAAGATAGGAGAAAGTTGTAAAGGGTGTGATATAGTGTGAGGGTAAAGATAGGAGAAAGTTGTAAAGGGTGTGATATAGTGTGAGGGGTAAAGATAGGAGAAAGTTGTAAAGGGTGTGATATAGTGTGAGGGGTAAAGATAGGAGAAAGTTGTAAAGGGTGTGATATAGTGTGAGGGGTAAAGATAGGAGAAAGTTGTAAAGGGTGTGATATAGTGTGAAGGGTAAAGATAGGAGAAAGTTGTAAAGGATGTGATATAGTGTGAGGGTAAAGATAGGAGAAAGTTGTAAAGGGTGTGATATAGTGTGAAGGGTAAAGATAGGAGAAAGTTGTAAAGGGTGTGATATAGTGTTAGGGGTAAAGATAGGAGAAAGTTGTAAAGGGTGTGATATAGTGTTAGGGGAAAAGATAGGAGAAAGTTGTAAAGGGTGTGATATAGTGTTAGCGGAAAAGATATGAGAAAGTTGTAAAGGGTGTGATATAGTGTTAGGGTGAGGTGAGGTGAAATTGGGTTTAACGTCGTGTCCAAGATTATAGCACTTATATAGCGACGTGCATGCACGTGTGTGTGTGTGTGTGGCTGCTTGTACTAGTCCGGACTGATGCTGCTTTATAGTGCTAGCACACTGAGATACCATGCCGCAGTTGAACATGAATACCCCACTCAGACACAGTATACTGACTCCGAGCCGACAAGTCCTTGTTTTAGTCCCTTAATACCGAGCGCCAGACAGGGTAACAACAAGTACCATCTTTTAACGTCTTTTGGTATGACGCGTAAAGATAGGAGAAAGTTGTAATGGGTATGATATAATGTGAGGGGTAAAGATAGGAGAAAGTTGTAAAGGATGTGATATAGTGTTAGGGGTAAAGATATGAGAAAGTTGTAAAGGGTGTGATATAGTGTTAGGGGGAAAGATAGGATAAAGTTGTAAAGGGTGTGATATAGTGTTAGGGGGAAAGATAGGAGAAAGTTGTAAAGGAAGGTCAATTTATATAAAAAAAATATTTTTAATAAGCTAAGATAAGTCATGACTTATAAGTTAACTGTCAAGATCTGGGTTAGAACTGCTTTCAGCAACCCATGCTTGTCATTAGAGGCATGTAACCACCTCGATGATCTAGTGGTAGAGCATCGGCCCGGAGAGCAGAAGGTCGGGGTTCGATGCCTGGTCATGTCATGTGTCATACCAAATGACATTTTAAGATGGTACTTGTTGTTACCCTTCCTTGTGCTCTGCATTAAGGGGCTAAGACACAAGCACACAGCACACACGTCTCTATTAGTACAATAATTATTTAAATCCACGTTAAACCCCATTTCACCTCACCCGACATAAGAGGCGACAGGGGCGACTAATGGGATCGGGTGGTGAAGCTCCCTGACTTGGTTGATGCATGTCATCATGTACCATTTGTGTAGATCGATGCTCATGATGTCAATCACTGAATTGTCTGATCCAGACTCATAGTTACAGACCCCCATCATATTGCTAGAATATGGCTGAGTGTTGCGTTAAACAACAAACGGTATAGGTCTCTAGCAACCCATGCTTGCTCTAAAAGGCGACTATGGTTGTCGTAAGAGGAGACTAACGGGATCAGGTGGTCAGGCTCGCTGACTTGGTTGATGCATGTCATCATATACCAATTGCGTGGATCAATGCTCATGATATCAATCACTGGATTGTCTTGTTCAGACTCAATTATTTACACAGACTGCTGTCATATAGCTGGAATATTGCTGAGTGCGGCGTTAAACAACAAACAAAACAAACAAATAAACAACAAACAAACAAGAATTAATAGTTGAGATTCCAGAATGAAGAATGTTTTGATTGTGAAAATATGTTTAATATAATTTTATCATTTGTGTTAAGTTAGTGAAATATGGAAGTGCAAAGTAAATACCAAAACGACTGAAAAGGATTCAAATGGTTGGGAACATCTAAACTTGATAAAAACAATTCACCTTGCAAGGACACAAGTGTTTACGTGACTGCAAACCCACAATATGCTCTGTTCCAGATGTGTCTTGCGGCATATTGAGTGAGTGAGTGACTTCCTTTATTTAGCTTTGCCTTAAACAAAAATTCAGGACGGTGGGGTAGCTTTGTGGTTAAAGTGTTCGCTCATCACGCCAAAAATCCAGGTTCCATTCCCCACATGGGTACTTTGTGTGAAGCCCATTTCTGGTGTCCCCCACCGTGATATTGCTGGAATATTGCTAAAAGCGGCGTAAAATCAAACTCACTCACTCACTTACGGCAAACGCCCAAGATGATCTAGGTTCAAATTTTAACAAAGTCTTTATAAACTATTTGTTCACTCACTCACAAACTCATCAATAATTGTGTTATATCAAGGCGTGTGAAAGGAGAGCCCACATGGTCTAAGGGGAAACCAAGCAGACAGGGTGCTGAAGGTGAGTGAGTGAGTGAGTGACTTGACCGTGCTCCTATATGGCAAACGCAGGGCGGTCGGGTAGCCTAGTGGTTAAAGCGTTCGCTCGTCACGCCAAAGACCCGGGTTCGATTCCCGACATGGGTACAATGTGTGAAGCCCATTTCTGATGTCACCCGCCATGATATTGCTGGAATATTGCTAAAAGCGGCGTAAAACATACTCACTCACTCACTCGTCACGCCGAAGACCCGGGTTCGATTCCCGACATGGGTACAATGTGTGAAGCCCATTTCTGGTGTCATCCGCCGTGATATTGCTGGAATATTGCTAAAAGCTTCGTAAAATCAAACTCACTCACTCACTTATGGCAAACGCCCAAGTAGATCTGGGTTCAAATTTTAACAAGTCTTTATAAACTATTTGTTCAACAATCTAAGAAATGTCAAGAAATAAAAGTCTCCTGTGAAGATATTGAACTAGATGTTGAAAAAAGATGGATATGATTGCTTTAAGTAAATGAGTTAATTCTCACTTCCTTTTCATTTCTAACAGTATTTTGTCTCATAAACCCCATTTGTCACCCATCTCCAACGGCACATTCTAACATCCACGCTGACAATGAAACACCTGTTCTGGCAAACGCACGGCCAAAGTTGCCAACTCGTAATTGTTCCAATTACAAGCTTACATAGTGTCATGTCGCCTGTGTGTGATTCCAATTTGCTGACATCAAACTGAGACTCCCCCTCGAGTCCATATTTGATTGGATGAAATTTATAACAAACGCCACTTGCACCTGCTGCATAAGCTGCTGTCACAGGCATTAAGCGACGCGTGTGCCAATTTGTGCAGTTATGTCAAATCCCATTAAAATAGTTTTTTTTGCGGGTCTGAGGGGCAGGTTATCTGTATATTTTATCACAAGGCTCTGTGGATGAAAGAAAAGGCCTGATCATCTTAAGGCTATATGTAATGCCTGAATAAATATTGTCTAGACACAAAAAATGGTTACTATTGTACAGTAGTCTAGAATATGATCTTGGGTGTTGTACGCGTACATAGACAAAGATGAAATAACTGGAGGATTTTGAAATCTTTTCTTTCTCTGTTTAACTAGCCTGAACTGACTCGTCCCCGCGAACTTGCATCATGTTATGTTGTCATTTAAAGCATCGTAATCGTTTATTATTTCAATATTTCTTCTGGAATCAATCTGTCCTTGAACATGATTTTCTTTTTTTGTATACCTGCTCAAATGTGGTATTATTTGTTCCCGGACCAGTAGATCTGTTTGCATTCCAGTTATCATTCTCAACTCCCTGGGGTGTTTACAACCCATGCTGCCTAGGTGACCTAGATTTTTAAATCCACCTTATATATCGGGTACCCAATCCCTGCTTGGGTGAACAGAGTCTGTGCTCTACCTCAGAGTCAGACAATGGGTTTATGATGTCATATAAAATCACCCACTCACTCAATCATAGGATGGCTCTCTCTCTCTTTTTCTCTCTCTCTTTCTTTTTTTCTCTCTCTTTCTCTCTCTCTCTTTCTCTCATTCTCTCTCACTCTTTCTTTTTCTCTCTTTTTCTCTCTCAATCTCTCCTGCTCACTCACTGACTCTCTCTTTCTCTCTCTCTCTCTCTCCCTCCCTCCCTCACTCTCTCTCTCTCTTTCTTGCTCACTCACTGACTCTCTCTCTCCTGCTCACTCACTCTCACTCTCTCTCCTCTCTCACTCACTGACTCTCTTGCTCACTCACTGACTCTCTCTCTCTCTCTCTCTCTCTCACCCTCTCCCTCACTCTCTCTCTCTCTCTCTCTCTCTCTCTCTCTCTCTCTCCTGTTCACTTACTGACTCTCACTGCCACACTAGCTGACTGACTGACTGACTGACTGACTGACTGACTCACCCACCCAGTGTTCACCCACCCAGTGAGAACCCATGTTCCTCGTCCTCCACCCTTATCCCCGTCACCTGCCTCCTCCTCAAGTGCCGACATTCCCATCCACAGATTGTATTGTTTATCAAGAGCCACTTTTTCTCTCTCTCTCTTTCTCTCTCTCTCATTCTCTCTCACTTTTATTTTCTCTTTTTTTCTCTCTCTCTCTCTCTCCTGCTCACTCACTGACTCTCTCTCTCTCTCTCTTTCTCTCTCTCTCTCTCCCTCACTCTCTCTCTCTCTCTTGCTCACTCACTGACTCTCTCTCTCTCTTGCTCTCTCACTGACTCTCTCTCTCTTTCTCTCTCTCTCTCTCTCCCTAACTCTCTCTCTCTTGCTCACTCACTGACTCTCTCTCTCTCTCCTGCTCACTCACTCTCACCCTCTCTCTCCTCTCTCACTCACTCACTGACTCTCACTCTCTCTTGCTCACTCACTGACTCTCTCTCTCTCTCTTTCTCTCTCTCTCTCTCCCTCACTCTCTCTTGCTCACTCACTGACTCTCTCTCTCTCTTTCTCTCTCTCTCTCCCTCACTCTCTCTCTCTCTCTTGCTCACTCACTGACTCTCTCTCTCTCTCTCCTGCTCACTCACTCTCACCCTCTCTCTCCTCTCTCACTCACTCACTGACTCTCACTCTCTCTTGCTCACTCACTGACTCTCTCTCTCTATCTTTCTCTCTCTCTCTCTCCCTCACTCTCTCTTGCTCACTCACTGACTCTCACTCTCTCACTGACTCTCTCTCTCTTTCTCTCTCTCTCTCCCTAACTCTCTCTCTCTTGCTCACTCACTGACTCTCTCTCTCTCTCTCCTGCTCACTCACTCTCACCCTCTCTCTCCTCTCTCACTCACTCACTGACTCTCACTCTCTCTTGCTCACTCACTGACTCTCTCTCTCTCTCTTTCTCTCTCTCTCTCTCCCTCACTCTCTCTTGCTCACTCACTGACTCTCTCTCTCTTTCTGTTCCTCCTTCACTCTCTCTTGCTCACTGACTCTCTCTCTCTCTCTCTCTCTCTCTCTCTCTCTCTCTTCTCTCTCCTGCTCACTCACTGACTCTCACTGCCACACTAGCTGACTGACTGACTGACTCACCCACCCAGTGTCACATGTTCCCCGTCCTCCACCCTTATCCCCGTCACCTGCCTCCTCCTCAAGTGCCGACATTCCCATCCACAGATTGTATTGTTTATCTAGAGCCACCTGCCGCCGGTATGGTCATGTGACCACATCTTTAATTTACTGCTCTTTCTGTCTCACAAAGCATGACGGTCAAACCGCCCTTACACTCTCAAGGAACATTATTCCTCATTCATGTTAAATATTCCCAGTCATTATCCAACTATTATTTTAGCTCACCTTACCAGTGATCTGTGTTTGCCTTGGATGCCTCAGCATGGAGTGTGCTCCAATGTGTTTGATTGGGTTAACTAAGCCATGTTTGCTGTGCCAACATTCTACAGTAGTGTCTTTGTTAAATGACAGGTCTTACTTGATGGGCTGTTGTCAAGTGATCTGTTTAACTTCATAATTGAAATGTCAGGACTGATGAAGGATATCTTATAAGGGAGTTCATTATTATTAGGTTGAAAAAAGAATATTTTTAAAATGTGAAGTTTACACAATATACGGCTTTTCCATTGGACGAGAGGTCGGTCACATGACTGCAAAATTATCGTTCATAAGTATATGAACGTTCATACGTTTTTCACGAGACTGTGTACTTGAAATGACGTAAACACTGACGGACTACTTCCACATTCCTGCGGAAACCCCTGGGAATTCCCTTGCACAAATACACACAGAAGTGTTCTTTCTGAGCATTTAGACCTTTTAACCTTGAACTCAGCGTTTCAGTATTCATTGAGAAACGTCAGAGAGTTTTGACTGCATGATTGTTCACAAATATCCTCGCTACGACCCATCCTAATGAACAAAACGAAGAAATGCACTTCCAAACCATCGTAATATCGACTTGATCCGTGTCTAGGCTGACAGTGACAGTCTACAGCAATCTATGAATTTACCTTAGTGTCTATTTGACACATCTTTAATCACCTTTCATTGATCGGCCAGTTGAGCCATTTAACAGCCACAGGTTCATTAACAACTTCCTAAATCTCTCCCATCACGTTTATCGTGTCGGCCATTTTGACGTCTTGCACTTAATGTAAATGTATTACGACGTGCAGTCATTGAGACTGACTCACTGAGGTAGTTCTTAACAGACTTTTTTCATCAAGTGAGGTTATTATTTGAGTACATTCGATTCCAGAAACTACAAAAGTTGTTGAGCATGTTTAGCATACATAAGCTTATGTCACCTCTCGTTTTGGGGAACTATTTTTATTCCGCAATACAGCTGGTTGTTGTATGGTTGTCAGTGTAAATATGAAGTCATACGTCAAAGTCTACGTACGTTTTTTGAGGTAAAAATAGTGATTTACCTGCTGCCTTGATTATTTACCTGCTGCCTTGATTATCTACCTGCTGCCTTGATTATTTTCCTGCTGCCTTGATTATCTACCTGCTGCCTTGATTATCTACCTGCTGCCTTGATTATTTACCTGCTGTCTTGATTATTTACCTGCTGCCTTGATTATTTACCTGCTGTCTTGATTATTTACCTGCTGTCTTGATTATTTACCTGCTGCCTTGATTATTTACCTGCTGTCTTGATTATTTACCTGCTGTCTTGATTATTTACCTGCTGCCTTGATTATTTTCCTGCTGCCTTGATTATTTACCTGCTGCCTTGATTATTTACCTGCTGTCTTGATTATTTACCTGCTGTCTTGATTATTTACCTGCTGCCTTGATTATTTACCTGCTGCCTCGATTATCTACCTGCTGCCTTGATTATTTACCTGCTGCCTTGATTATTTACCTGCTGCTTTGATTATTTACCTGCTGCCTTGATTATTTACCTGCTGCCTTGATTATTTACCTGCTGCCTCGATTATCTACCTACTGCCTTGATTATTTACCTGCTGCCTTGATTATTTGCTAAATTACTGGTGTTTGGCTGACTGCATTAAAGACATGACCATGTTTTCAATCTAACTTGTTGTTTGCCAACGGTATTAAATGACTGCCACAGAAATGCTACAAAGTGGCCTTGCTCTAAGATTACCAGTGATTACAGAGGATGGTAATTGCCTTTGACAAAAGCCTGTGAAAGTTGAAACCATATGCCGGATGTTAATATCCGGATTAGTCACAGGTAGGTAAGGGACAAGAATTCAATCTCCTGGGGGCAGCCTAGGGTCTAGCACTTTCAAGACATTTTTTCTTCTCTGAAAGGAGAAGCTGAACAATTATTTCTTTTCACAACACATTATTTTTGGTATAAACCAGCATGTCCAACAATCATTTTTTGTGTGTGTTTGTTTGTTTGTTGTTTAATGCCGCACACAGCAATATTCCAGCTATATGACGGCGGTCTGTAAATAATCGAGTCTGGACCAGACAATCCAGTGATTGACATCATAAGCATTGATCCATGCAATTGGGATACGATGACATGCATCAACCATGTCAGTGAGCCTGACCACGCGATTCCCGTTAGTCGCCTCTTACGACAAGCATGGGTTGCTGAAGACCTATTCTAACCCGGATCTTCACGGGTCTTTTTTTTTTATGTGTGTATAAAACCTGAAGCGAAATGGGTTTTTTCCCTGTATGTTCTGGAACAATATGTTTTTTGTCGAATATCAAATAGTTGGTCCCAGTGTTACAACACCTGAAATATCAGCATGTGACTATAAGCTGAAAACTTGTCAAAACACAAAACAGTTAGATTTTTTCTCTTATAATCTATGGATAATGTGAGTCAAACTATGACTGATTTAAGGTAAAAACACCTGGATATAGTAAGTATTGGTCACATAACTTTTTGTGTGGTAGGATTAACAAGTGACTATAGAAAGGTGAGGTGAAATTGGTTTTAACGTCGCGTCCAAGATTATTGCACTTATATAGGGTGTGCATGCATGTGTGTATGTGTGTGTGTGTGGCTGCTTGTACTAGTCCGGACTTTTGGTATGACCCGGCCGGGGATCGTACTCCGGACCTTCCGCTCTCCGGGCGGACGCTCTACCACTAGACCACGGAGACAGTCTCTGTAGAAAGGTAAAACATTGATGACTGTTCAGTGCGGACCAATAGATATCCATCTTGGTAATTTTTAGAGTTACCAGTCCATCGGGATTGGCAGTTTCAAAAGCCCACAGGAACACTGAGTTGGAAAAAATAAATTTGTAATTACCGAAAATAATAATTTGCCTCTGGTGAAATGAATGTGTTGTGAAGAATTGTTCAGAGAGAAAAGTCTTGAAGCATGACTGATTTGAATATTCCGTTCGAACAAACAATACCAGCATGCTTCCCCCTCTGCGCTCTCTTAATGACAAATGCATAAAAATAAAGAGAAACATGAAATTTTTCACAGTATTTCATCATATGAAGTAATCATCATATAGGATAGAATTGCCTGAAATCAAAACCTGGCTACAAAATGATTCCTTCAGGACCAATTACTTGACTATTTATTGGTTCAGTCCAACCATATGTCTTTCATATAGTGTGTTCTTGATACCATGATATTAGGGCTAAGATGCAAATCCTCGTTTTTTGGTCATAATTGTGGTTTAACCACAGGGTGGATGTAGCGTTACAAGTTTCTTAAGATCTTGTTAAATCTTTGAGATTTGTTCTGCCTAATCTGCGTGGACAATCTGGACAATACACCATACTGTAGATGAATTGAGGCGGTTTAAGGTTCCTGTGAACCCGAGGTATGGTGTATTTCTGGTCAATTGTGCGTCTCCGCAGGAGTTGGATAATGATAGCATCCATCTAGACAGGTCATTATCTTCTGTAGAAACACGGCTCAGGGGAGAAGTGTCTTAAAAAGTTGTTTTTTTGAAAAACTTGGCGAAGAGTTTTGTGTAAAGTTGGTCAAGGTAATTAGGTATTAGGAGCGAGCAGATGTTTTTGACAAAGTCTTGTGAAAGATTTGTCACATGGTTGGTTTTCGTGCTGGGTCTTACATAGGCATCATGTGCAGCCATCTTGTGTTAATTATGAATCCTTACATGAATGCCATGATGACAGGGGAGGTATTGAGCTCATGGCCATGCTGTTAGGTTGTAGGATGCTGACTGGGGTGGATCTGATGATACATACAAGGTGCTGGGTGGGTCTCGTGTACACCTCCATCCCTCCATACCAGGTGCTGCGTGGCCCCTAGTATCTCAATGTCTCCCTGTGGGGTTGTTGGGTAGAATGGGCCCCTAGTATCTCCATGTCTCCCTGTGGGGTTGTTGGGTAGAATGGGCCCCTAGTATCTCCATGTCTCCCTGTGGGGTTGTAGGGTAGAATGGGTCCCTAGTATTTCAATGTCTCCCTGTGGGGTTGTAGGGCAGAATGGGCCCCAAGTATCTCAATGACTCCCTGTGGGATTGTAGGGTAGAATGGGCCCCTAGTATGTCAATGTCTCCCTGTGGGGTTGTAGGGCAGAATGGGCCCCTAGTATCTCCATGTCTCCCTGTGGGGTTGTTGGGCAGAATGGGCCCCTAGTATCTCAATGTCTCCCTGTGGGGTTGTAGGGTAGAATGGGCCCCTAGTATGTCAATGTCTCCCTGTGGGGTTGTAGGGCAGAATGGGTCCCTAGTATCTCCATGTCTCCCTATGGGGTTGTAGGGTTGAATGGGCCCCTAGTATTCCATGCTTGTCTCCCTATGGGGTTGTAGGGCAGAATGGGCCCCTAGTATCTCAATGTCTCCCTGTGGGGTTGTAGGGTTGAATGGGCCCCTAGTATCTCAATGTCTCCCTGTGGGATTATAGGGTAGAATGGGCCCCTAGTATCTCAATGTCTCCCTGTGGGGTTGTAGGGCAGAATGGGCCCCTAGTATCTCAATGTCTCCCTGTGGGATTATAGGGCAGAATGGGCCCCTAGTATCTCAATGTCTCCCTGTGGGATTGTAGGGCAGAATGGGCCCCTAGTATCTCAATGTCTCCCTGTGGGGTTGTAGGGCAGAATGGGCCCCTAGTATGTCAATATCTCCCTGTGGGGTTGTTGGGTAAATGGGCCCCTAGTATCTCAATGTCTCCCTGTGGGGTTGTTGGGTAGAATGGGCCCCTAGTATCTCCATGTCTCCCTGTGGGGTTGTTGGGTAGAATGGGCCCCTAGTATCTCCATGACTCCCTGTGGGGTTGTAGGGCAGAATGGGCCCCTAGTATCTCCATGACTCCCTGTGGGGTTGTAGGGCAGAATGGGCCCCTAGTATCTCAATGACTCCCTGTGGGATTGTAGGGTAGAATGGGCCCCTAGTATCTGAATGTCTCCCTGTGGGGTTGTAGGGCAGAATGGGCCCCTAGTATCTCATGCTTGTCTCCCTGTGGGGTTGTTGGGCAGAATGGGCCCCTAGTATCTCAATGTCTCCCTGTGGGGTTGTAGGGTAGAATGGGCCCCTAGTATGTCAATGTCTCCCTGTGGGGTTGTAGGGCAGAATGGGCCCCTAGTATCTCCATGTCTCCCTGTGGGGTTGTAGGGTTGAATGGGCCCCTAGTATTCCATGCTTGTCTCCCTATGGGGTTGTAGGGCAGAATGGGCCCCTAGTATCTCAATGTCTCCCTGTGGGGTTGTAGGGTTGAATGGGCCCCTAGTATCTCAATGTCTCCCTGTGGGATTATAGGGTAGAATGGGCCCCTAGTATCTCAATGTCTCCCTGTGGGGTTGTAGGGCAGAATGGGCCCCTAGTATCTCAATGTCTCCCTGTGGGATTATAGGGCAGAATGGGCCCCTAGTATCTCAATGTCTCCCTGTGGGATTGTAGGGCAGAATGGGCCCCTAGTATCTCA
This sequence comes from Haliotis cracherodii, assembly GCF_022045235.1. Classification (NCBI taxonomy): domain Eukaryota; kingdom Metazoa; phylum Mollusca; class Gastropoda; order Lepetellida; family Haliotidae; genus Haliotis; species Haliotis cracherodii. The sequence goes on from NW_027266343.1 coordinate 39,032,013, forward strand.
ATGTCTCCCTGTGGGGTTGTAGGGCAGAATGGGCCCCTAGTATGTCAATGTCTCCCTGTGGGGTTGTTGGGTAAATGGGCCCCTAGTATCTCAATGTCTCCCTGTGGGGTTGTTGGGTAGAATGGGCCCCTAGTATCTCCATGACTCCCTGTGGGGTTGTAGGGCAGAATGGGCCCCTAGTATCTCCATGACTCCCTGTGGGGTTGTAGGGCAGAATGGGCCCCTAGTATCTCAATGACTCCCTGTGGGATTGTAGGGTAGAATGGGCCCCTAGTATCTGAATGTCTCCCTGTGGGGTTGTAGGGCAGAATGGGCCCCTAGTATCTCATGCTTGTCTCCCTGTGGGGTTGTTGGGCAGAATGGGCCCCTAGTATCTCAATGTCTCCCTGTGGGGTTGTAGGGTAGAATGGGCCCCTAGTATGTCAATGTCTCCCTGTGGGGTTGTAGGGCAGAATGGGCCCCTAGTATCTCAATGTCTCCCTGTGGGGTTGTAGGGTAGAATGGGCCCCTAGTTTCTCAATGTCTCCCTGTGGGGTTGTAGGGTAGAATGGGCCCCTAGTATCTCAATGTCTCCCTGTGGGGTTGTAGGGCAGAATGGGCCCCAAGTATCTCAATGTCTCCCTGTGGGGGTGTAGGGCAGAATGGGCCCCTAGTATCTCAATGTCTCCCTGTGGGGTTGTAGGGCAGAATGGGCCCCTAGTATCTCAATGTCTCCCAGTGGGTTTGTAGGGTAGAATGGGCCTCTAGTATCTCAATGTCTCCCTGTGGGGTTGTAGGGTAGAATGGGCCTCTAGTATCTCAATATCTCCCTGTGGGGTTGTAGGGCAGAATGGGCCTCTAGTATCTCAATGTCTCCCTGTGGGGTTGTATGGCAGAATGGGCCCCTAGTATCTCAATGTCTCCCTGTGGGGTTGTAGGGCAGAATGGGCCTCTAGTATCTCAATGTCTCCCTGTGGGGTTGAATGGCAGAATGGGCCTCTAGTATCTCAATGTCTCCCTGTGGGGTTGTATGGCAGAATGGGCCTCTAGTATCTCAATGTCTCCCTGTGGGGTTGTAGGGTAGTATCTCAATGTCTCCCTGTGGGGTTGTAGGGTAGAATGGGCACCTAGTATCTCAATGTCTCCCTGTGGGGTTGTAGGGTAGAATGGGCCCCTAGTATCTCAATGTCTCCCTGTGGGGTTGTAGGGTTGAATGGGCCTCTAGTATCTCAATGTCTCCCTGTGGGGTTGTAGGGTTGAATGGGCCCCTAGTATCTCATGCTTGTCTCCCTGTGGGATTATAGGGCAGAATGGGCCTCTAGTATCTCAATGTCTCCCTGTGGGGTTGTAGGGCAGAATGGGCCCCTAGTATCTCAATGTCTCCCTGTGGAATTGTTGGGTAGAATGGGCCCCTAGTGTCTCAATGTCTCCCTGTGGGGTTGTAGGGTAGAATGGGCCCCTAGTATCTCAATGTCTCCCTGTGGGGTTGTATGGCAGAATGGGCCCCTAGTATCTCAATGTCTCCCTGTGGGGTTGTAGGGTAGAATGGGCCCCTAGTATCTCAATGTCTCCCTGTGGGATTGTAGGGCAGAATGGGCCCCTAGTATCTCAATGTCTCCCTGTGGGGTTGTAGGGTAGAATGGGCCCCTAGTATCTCAATGTCTTCCTGTGGGGTTGTAGGGTAGAATGGGCCCCTAGTATCTCAATGTCTCCCTGTGGGGTTGTAGGGTAGAATGGGCCCCTAGTATCTCAATGTCTCCCTGTGGAATTGTAGGGCAGAATGGGCCCCAGTAGTCTGTCATCTCTGTACATGATCCTTCTCTGACCATCTGGCTTCTGTTACAGATGCAGCCAGCACACGGTGCTGGACATCGCCTACTACGACCCAACGTCGCTGTCCCTGCTGCTGCAGGAGGAGGGGGAGGATGGCCGCCCCGTGCTGCTGCAGCTCTCCATGTCCATCCTCAACTCCAGCAAGTTCACCAAGTTGGCCACCACGGAGAACATTGCCTCTCTCAGTCACATGTAGGTAGAGTCAGTCACATGGAGAATATTGCAAGTCATTTCCATGACTGGAATATGAACTACCGTATTCAACGTAATAAGCGCCCCGCTCTAATAAGCGCCCACGGCGATATTTGCTAATATATTGGCTAATGAACAAACCCAATCAGCACCCCTTCCGATTGATCAATGTACACAAGACTTTTTTATTCGTGTATAATACGCACTCGTGTGTTATATCACCCTTAATTATGGGCAATTAAATTCTTGAAAAATATATCCGTCGCATGTAAACATTTCAGGCTGTTAGCATAAACCACGAAATTTACGATCTTTCAACTCAAAATAATATTCTAATAAGCGCCCCCTATTTCTAATTTTGAGAGCGCCCTGGGCGCTTATTACGTTGAATACGGTAATTTAGGACGAGCGTTGCAGTGTTATTTGTCGCTTCCATGAATCTGCTGTGATAAGGTGGGGCACTTGTTGTGTTGTGGTCAGTCACCACGATGGACAAAAGGGCTTGCTGTGTTTGGGGCCTCCTTTATTGTAACAAGAGTAACTTCCTCAAATTCTGTACAAGACCTCTCCCACTTTTGGAACCATAAACTATAACAATATTTAGATTTGATTCAGGAAAGAGAAACAGATTATCATATTTCAAAGAATATTTTCTATGTGAAACCACCTTATTTTTCTGAAAAATCTCCATGAATCAAAATATTATCACATAAGCATGACCATGAATAACTAAACTGCCCTCGGCAACCAACAATAGCTTCCGCCACGTTACTCGGCATTGTCCCGAGTATCGGCATCCGTTAACTCTCATCGGCTGATCCAACCTTGATCGTCGTGGGCACAATATGGGTGTCCTCCTCAACACTAGGTGGGTCATCCCATTGTCTACAGGGCAGAGGGGCAACCCAGGTCAACTCTAATGTCCCTCCTTTCAAAGAGAGCAGGAGCCATCTTTGTCAGCCCCCTGTCTCCTTCAAGGGATTCACCCTCCTGATTTGAATGCTGGGTGAAGTCAGGTGGGGAGGGCGTGTGTCTTGAGGGGAAGAGGTCCGGGCATCCGTGGTGATCCTTGCCCCCCCTAGAGAAAGATGGTTCATGGAGAAACACTGATGACTCTTCAGCTGGAGGAGGAACAAAGATAGTCCACAGATGTCTCCCAACCTCTGACCTTCTGTTCTGCTAATCATCCAATCAGATAAAAAGTGTGCCAATCTTTATGAAATATCTGTGACTTTATGGATGTATTAGAAGGTGTGGATTGAGGGGCCGACTGATTGAGGGAGTGTGGCCAGATGGAGATGTACGTCTTTGATGTCTTGTCTTGTCAGCTGGGCTTGTGGCTTGTGTTGAACCTTTTGACTTGTTCCGCGAGACAGGTCCGACAAGGGGACACATGGTACCTAGGTTAAAGCTTGAATCAAGAGGAATTAGGGGAAAGACTAGCCACTAGTCCGAAGCCCAAGCCTAAAAGAATTCTGTTTGGTCTACTAAGCTGAGCTAGTAATCTAATTACAACATCACAAATCTACCAAAAAATTCTGGATATTAGACACAAAAGTGTTTGGCACAGACTGAAGAATTGTCAGCACTTGGTCATTAAATAAGGCCCATTCCATTCAGCTGCTTAAGATTTGGCTACTCAAGCCATAGACATTTTTTTCAATCATTAAGTACTACTTGTGGAATACTGCTATTGTTCCATGATATATGAGTTCTTAGGATATATATGGATATATGAATCGGCTATATATCAGCTATATAACTGCAATAGCATGAAGACACCTCAAAATAAACTTGCAATTACTACTGTAAATCTTGAAATTAATCTGTCGCCAAATCAATATGACTGCTGACATTTTGCCAAAAATGCGACTCAATATTAATGCGACTTGGGTTTATATTACCGCTATCCAAAGAGTGCAGTGAGGCTGTCTTATTGTTGATAGTCATTTGGAGACATAAATGAGAGACCGCCTCCGTCTGTCTGAGTGGGGTAATTATGTTAAACTCTGGCATGGTATCTCAGTGAGCTAGCACTATAAATCGGCATCAGTCCGGACTAGTACAAGCAGCCGCACACACACACACACAAACATGCACGTCGCTATATGAGTGCAATAATCTTGGATGCAACGTTAAACCCCATTTCACCTCACCTCACCCCATGAATGAGAAGTTTAGTTAATGGGTGCAAAGACCACTCACAATTTTTGCAGTTTATTCACGCTCACGTTAATTTCAAGAATTACGGTATTTACCAAGTAGGCTTTGTCTATCATGTAAATTTGTTTCATTTGATTTAACTGATCAGCTTTATCCCGTAAGTTAAAAAGTTTCAGCCAGATGTCTTGGCACACAGCCGCCCAAAATGGCCATTGGTGATTCCAGGCACTTCACATTGAGTGGCATGCTGTCCAATGTTTTCTTTTCAAACATTTCCATGCACAAGGTAGTATTAAAAATATCTGTTTTGCTTCGAAATGAATGATAATTGCCATTTAAAAGGTATGTCCTCAGTTTGAACTTGTAGAAATTGATTAAGGAAAGTTCCAGACAAGGTATATGTGACAGATTGTGTAGAGTGTGTCTACTTTGTCTTTGTACATGTCCCAAAGTTGACCTTAAAAACATTTCTGTTGATAACTAGCTTTCATTATTTCAAGGTCAGTCTATGGTCAGTTGTCCTCAGCAAAAAACACTCCCTTGTAATTTGTAGAAACATAACTCTCAACACAACAGAAGCTTGTCCTAAGCCTGAACCTACGGTAGAACACAGATTATCACCTTCGTCAAGTGTGTCAAGAGCTGGGTAATTTCGTATTAATCAACTACTGTAACCGGAAAATGTTGGAAACGCTTGTAATTACAACTTCATATTCCTTCTAAAACCAACAGCATGAACTTAATAAACTATTACAGCTCTCCTGAACTTCATCTAAACAATGAACGAAATAACCACCCCGATTCCATCACAGAAACTTTGTTACTGTGGGAGCCACCCTGTAATTACTAATTTCGATGACCATTTATCAACAAAGTTGGTGGACAAAAAAGGTGTGATTATCACCTCAGCTATGACAGCTGGCCCCCCAACCAGGCACAACGAGTCGACTCGCCCCCATGGCCTGAGGGGGTCAGGGTGGGAGGGCAGTGTGGGGTAGTGTTTGTCAGCTTGGGGGTCTGTTACGGAGCACTGACATTCAATTAGAAATGTTTATCAGTGGAACAAGTCGTACACTGTTGATGGAGGTAAATCTGAATTGTGTCACCTTGCTTGAGGTGAGGGGAGGATATGACGTTTCTTTGTATATTTGGAGAGTCATGGGAGATTGGACATTGAAACTGATCTGAGTTAATCTATGGAAAAAAACATCCCTTTGGCACTTTGATAGCAATAATATATTTACTATTAAATTATGAGATTATCAACACTTAGTGTCTTTTTTCAAAACATGTTGATATCTTACCGGCCATAACCTGGGGACATATCTGCCCTTTATTGAATTTGACCGCCTCCGTGGTCAAGTGGTAGAGAGCCCGCCTGGAGAGCAGAAGGTCCAGGGTTTGATCTCTGGCCGCGGCATACCAAAAGACGTTAAAAGATGGTACTTGTTGTTACCCTGTCTGGCGCTTGTCATTAAGGGGCTAAAACAAGAACTGGTTAGCTCGGAGTCAGTGTACTGTGTCTGAGTGGGGTATTCATGTTATTCTGTGGCATGGTATCTCAGTGAGCTAGCACTATAAATCGTCATCAATCCAGACTAGTACAAGCAGCCACACACCCAAACACATGTGCATGCACGTCGCTATATAAGTGCAATAATCTTGGATGCGACGTTAAACCCCATTTCACCTCACCTTTTCTGAAATGTATCCTGTTTCAAGTATCAGGTTCTAATGCCTGAGGATGAATCATTAAGAATGAAAAAGAAAATGAACTTACAGTTACTGTTCATATTGAGCCTTACCTGTGAAGATCTGGGTTAGAAATGATTCTCAGCAACTCATGCTTGCCGCAAGAGGCGACTAATGGGATTGGGTGTTCAGGCTCGCTGACTTGGTTAATACATGTCATCGTATCCCAATTGCGTGGATCGATGCTTATGATGTCGATCACTGGACTGTCTGGTCCAGACTCGATTATTTACAGACCACCGTCTTATAGCTGGAATATGCAAGGGCCTGGAGATAAAGCTTCATCAGCAATGTGCATGGTGACATGATACATTTGGCATCTGGGTCAGTGGTGTCATTTGAGGATGACAAATTGTATTAAATTTATTTAATATATGGAATTATATTTTCTTTGGAATGTATTCTCATCTCTGTTGGTTTGTAATCTTAACACACGATCAAGAAATACATGTCTGTTTAAACAGTATTTGTTTCAAAGAATACCATCATACCTAAAGACGTTAAAAGATGGTAATTGTTGTTACCCTGTCTGGCGCTAAGCTTTAAGGGGCTAAAACAAGGACTGGTTGGCTACTGTGTCTGAGTGGGGTATTCATGTTAAACTGTGGCATGGTATCTCAGTGAGCTAGCACTATAAATCACAGTTCTGACTAAACAGTTCTGACTACTACAAGCACCATACCCACATACCTGGTACTTACATTGGAAGTGATTGATCAAGTGAATATGTTTTCAACATGTCTCCCATTATGTAACACAATTTATCATATAATGGGTATGTTACTCAGCAAGATAAATTTGACAGATAAAAACGGTATCCATATGGGTCATACACAGATAAATATGCAAATATGAAAGGTCAGAATTGACAGTTAGGGATCCGGACAAGGTACGGTACTGGTAAAGCTTTGATCAGAAGTTGTCTTGATGTGATGTCAATAGGAACATTTTCAGACTTCTTTTACGAACTACAATATTGTCAACCTCAGATAACAGGAAAACTTATTCATACAAATGACAGTCATACTCAACTTCCATGTGTCATTGTGTGGGACTTTTAAGAGAATAATGTGTTTACTGTGTTGGTCCAGAAATGAGATGGACATCGGCAGTTTGGTCAGCGAGCACTCCTACCGCCATCTGGAGAACATGAAGGCCCACTCCTTCGCTGTCAGCGGCACCCGGAAGACGGCCACTGTTGTAAGTAGGGGACCTGACTCTGGATCCAATTTAGTCACCCCGTGACAAACAAGTTTCACCATCCCTGAACAGATGGCCACAGTACCAGGGCACGTGTTTTCACGGACACTGTCAATAGTGAATTGTTTGATGGGCATTACTTAGAAGTTGACAGATGACAAAGTAGACACAATTTATGGATAGCAACTTCTTTAATACTGTAAAGGTGACGTTTCGGTATAGATCCTTATACCTTTATCAAGCAAGACTGTCAATAGTGTTGCCTTCTTGCGAACTATAAACCTAGGAAAATAATTCAAACCAAACGTTCTTTCTCATTTTATGTCCATCTTTGAAATCCATACTATTTTTTTATGTTGTTTGGGAAATTAAACACCTGATTTTTTTCTTCCATTTCAGTTGTTTTCCTCCAAACGTCGCGTGAGAATCTTCCTCATGGATGCAGAAGAGGAAGAAGATGATGACGATGAGGAAGATATCACCCACGGAGATGGGGAGATGGACAAGTCCCAAACGGAGAGCCAATCAGAACCGAGGGCGGAGGACAGCCAGGTGATGGAGGACGTTGGTGGGGACGAGGACAAGGAGAACACCTCCAGCATCTACTCCGAGGACTCGTGAAGGTCAAGGTCATACGCCATGGCTCTATTGATTGAGGTTGTACACAGCTTTAAGCAATATTACTGCATTCTCACGGCAGGGTACACAAAGAATGAGCTGCATGTGGGATTCAAACCCTGGTTTGAGCATCAAAATCAAATCCTTTGGCTACTCTGCTACCCCTCGATCCCTAAAAGCTGCAATCTCTCCTGTCACCAGGGACTCATGACATGCAGTGCAATATCACAACCTATGCACCAACTAGGATGATGTCTGCCTCCATTATAACCAAACCATATACATGATATTGAGAATGTGGTAGAAAACCTACATCATCCAAACTTACTAACTACAATTTCCTCAAAGCTTGAAGACTTAATGTACCAGTATGTACTTCCAGTCCAAAAATATTACTTCATGACCTTGACCTTGACCTTAGGACAACTTCTTATGATCCAACAATTACCTATGTCTTTGGATTGTAAAGAGGCGGTCGGGTAGCCTAGTGGTTAAAGTGTTTGCTCATTATGCCGAAGACCCGGGGTTCGATTCTCGACTTGGGTACAATGTGTGAAGCCCATTTCTGGTGTCCCTCGCTGTGATATTGCTTGAATATTGCTAAAAGCGGCGTAAAACCATACTCACTCACTCACTTCGGATTGTACAAGTGAAAGTGCCACAGTAACTGCCAGTGATGAAGCCATGTTTCACAATAACCTCAAAGATAACCTTGACCTATAATAAACATAGCACCAACATTTAATGTGGTAAGATTTGTAGAGATACATGGACCCCATGCAAGAGAAAGTATATGCCAAGTTTAATTTTGAGAATATGTGACAACATACTTTTTTGTGAATTTCTCCATACAAGGGCTATATGGAATGTATTCAACATAATAAGCGCACAGGCCGCTCTCAAAATTAGAAATGGGGGGCTCTTATTAGAATTTCTTTTTGGCGAAAAACAAGAGTTGAGAGATTTACATTTCGTCATTTATGCTGACGGCCTGAAATGTTTATATACGACAGATATATTTCCCATAATTAAGGGTGCATATAACATACGTATTAAACAAGAATAAATATGTCTTGTGTACATTGATCAATTGGAAAGGGTGCTAACTGGGATTGTTCACTAGCCAATATATTAGCAAATATCGCCATGGGCGCTTATTAGGGCAGGGCTCTTATTACGTCGAATACGGTAAGTCCATTGAAAAATGATCTTGGATGTCGATAATCTCAGTCTAGTAGTCATTTTAAGAATTGGCAGCAGCAGCAGCAGCAGCAGTGGCAGTCAAATTCCAACACTAAATTAAAAAGCAGTTCTGATTCATGAGGCTGCTAATAAGCACTGAACAAAACCATGAATGAGAAACCATTCCTCCGATTTAATGAGATAAACATTAATATGCTTTTTGTTAAGGGTCATTTGTTCTTTTCCCTTGCGGGGCGGTTGGGTAGCCTAGTGGTTAAAGCGTTCGCTCGTCATGCAAATGACCCGGGTTCGATTCCTGACATGGATACAATGTGTGAAGCCCATTTCTGGTGCCCCCTGTCATGACACTGCCGGAATATTGCTAAAAGCGGCGTAAAACCAAACTCACTCACTCACTCACTTTACCCTTGCACATACTGGATGGAGTTGTTGCAACAGGTCAGGGAAAAGGACTTGTTTCTTCCGGTAATCATTAGAATAATGACAGCTAACAAGAAATTATTATTCGTCCTTAAGACATCTTTAAGATGGGTCAGCTTGCTCAGGCCAAGGGTCTAATATTCTCTCTGGGTTGTCTGGATTATTTAAACATATCAATACAGTGGTAGAAACTAACAGTTTTAGTCCATTAGTCATTATAATGATAACATATAGCAAACCCCTTAGAAATGGCAATTTTCTACTAGTCCTTACGATACTTTAACTATTTGGCAGTTTGGCAAGGACTACAGGACTAGTGCCAATATCTATCAATATTAATACCGCATTCTACGTAATAAGCGCCCAGGGTGCTCTCAAAATTAGAAATAGAGGGCTCTTATTAGAATATTATTTTGGTGAAAAAAAACATAGTTGAAAGATAAATTTTGTGGTTTGTGCTTATTCAATAGCCAATATATCAGCAAGTATCCCTGTGGGCGCGTATTAGAGCGGGGCACTTATTACGTCTAATACGGTATGTGGTTTATTTGATAGTTTGGATATGAACACTATGAAGACAGAGAAGGTAATAAATCACCCGGAACTTTTACTATAGTTTCTTGTAGATCCCAGCAAGAAACTAAAAATTGAATTTAGTTGGATTTTATGTTGTTATATGTATGTTTGAGATACTGTAATCTGCCCGATATGAATCCCATGTTGTTAGTGTATAGTGAACTAGTGAACTAGTGCCGGGGATGGTAATACTCTGCACCTGTGTTCTGTTCCATGGTTTCACTACTACTGGTTGTTGGTACGCAGCCCTCAGCACCAGGAGTATGTAGTCTGTATGTCTCACTACTACAGGTTGTTGGGGGCACGAGTGGCCCAGTCGTCTAAGGCGCCGCGATTCGCTGTGCAGAGTTGCGTCCCTTGGGCAAGCCAGGAACCTATGATTGTGGGTTCGAATCCTGATTCGCCCCGATTATGTTTCTAGGTTTGTCAGCACTATATCCATGCTCGTGGGTTTCACCGAAGTGGTCAACGTCTGAGACCTGCATCACTTTGGGCTTTCCTCCCACATTAAGCTGACATGCGAGGATATAACTGGAATATTGTTAAAAGCTGCGTTAAACTTAACTCACACACTCACTCACTCACTCACTGTTGGTACGCAGCCCTCAGTACCAGGAGTATGTAGTCTGTATGATCAGACATGTGAACATTGTTACCAATTGTATGTATATTGGATTTCCAGGCTGGATGTATTTGTACAATACATGTTGTGTAGAAGAGTCCACTGTTGTTACAGTGCAATAAACCTGTATCTGCTTTCACAGTGGTTGGTGCTTATATTTTACTGGTGCTTCAAACACTATAGACATTTTTTGTTTTCCAAGTGGCCTTCAGGTCATCCTCAACGGTAAGCAATTGTTTAACACCACAGTCTGCAATTTTCCAGCGACATGATGGAGATGTGTAAGTAAGTAATCTAGTCTGGGTCAGACAAGCCAGATTTACAAATCCTCGCACCTGGATTCCCAAGAAGGGAGAGAATTTCATCAAGATTTCATCTGCAAGCTCGAATTCAGATGAGGCATTTCTGAGTGTGAACTGATTTAATGCTATGATGACACGCAATCAACCAAGTCACCTGATCCATTTGGTCACCTCTCATGACCAGCCTGGGTTGCTGGGGCCCAATAATCTCAGAATACACCAATCTCATTAAAATCATATCTAAGTTCTAGCTGCCGCTAAACAAAGATCTGAGGACATCCCTTTACAGGTGATGTCAGAACGATCTTTCGCAAACTTGGACCGACCACTGAAATTACTAACAAGAAGTCGACATCAGCCAATTAGAAAGCAACTTTCTCTAGTTTTACGGCACTCGTTGCAACCTGGCGACTTCCATTTCAGACTATGCTTGAAAAAAATGTTGACACAGTTCTCGATTAAAATTTTGAAAACTGAACAAATGAACATTCAAGAATGTCTTATATATGGTTGCCATTATATGGCAGTGCTTCCCACGTACCATGCAACGCCTCTTCCGTTCAAATGTTTATTCCATTGAAGCGAGAGATATACGATGATTCTGACGGAATCAGTCGTATGGGCCGTAACTGTCGTTTGGGATACCCGGTGTTAACGTTTCGAGGTTGCATTCCAACTGCCACTTTCATGATCTGGTAAGCGACGCTTTGATTGGTTGGATGAAAGGAGGTTCTCACGTGACCCGTAATGGGATGTCTTCAGATCTTTGTTTAGCGGCAGCGAGAACTAAGATCTGATTTTAATGAGATTGAGAATCCCCACGAGGGTATTATGTAAGCATGGCAAAGCACATTGTCCTTCCAAGTTTCAGCTTGAAGAAAATAGTTTCATAATATGTGTTTAAGCTCAAAATGGATAAAAAAAGAAGCAAAACTCACAACTGTAATACTGTAAATCGTGAAACTAATGCGTCTCCAATAGAATGCGACCACTGGTCCCTAGCCAAAAATGCGACTCAATAATGAATGCAACACCCCCTCCTCTCAAGGATCAGTGGATTTATGTATAAAGAAAATGTCCTCTGTCAGGTTTACAGAAGAATCCACACCTTAATCCACACCTTAATCCAACCTTACATTAATCCAACCACACACCAAATAGCATCTCTTATTAGCGCTGAGTGAAGTACTTCAGCTAAAACAATACATGCGTGCTGGATCGTGTCAGCCTTTGACGCGGTGGCAAAGAACAAAGACACCGTGTTGCGTGGGTGGCGTCTGTAGGGACTTGCAGGTGTGATCAGTGATGACATAAGTGAGTAGAACGCTTGTCTTGACCGCAGCAGTGACAATTCACAGGATGTAATTAGTGTTTGAATGACAATGTTTATATACTCACTACAAGTGCTGCTAAAGAAATCAGTGTTGTGGAATACATAGCTGTATGTTTTCAGCATATGTCTAAGTTGGTATTTCTCCTATCCAAAATGTCTTATTGTTGATATAAATGTGATGTTTAATAATGCGAACAAAGATCACTCGCATTTTTCGCATTTAATTCACGCTCGCGTTAATTTCAAGATTTACAGTATATATTTATTACACGGAAACAATCGCACACATCACACTTTCATGTTTACTCTCATGCTTTGTTCAAAGGGTGTCCCTGGTACAACTCTGTTGGGGCACTTGTTAATCATCACTACTCCTATGACCATATTAAACTAACTGTTAGATCCCCCTCTCTACACCCCCCAGCCCAGAATACCAAAGACCCTGCCTCATATCATTTTATTGACCCCAAGTCTACACACAAACAAAACATGCTACAAGTGTTTCCTTCAGTACTTAGGAATACATGGCCACTACATAGCCAGTCCTCCAAATTGTAAAGCTTCCTGTAAATGTATACTGTGTTTAAAAAAGAAAACCCCTCCAGCATTTAAAAGAAAACTGGATGAAAATACGATAATTAAATTATTGTGGCCTGAAGAGAATGTATACTCCTCCACTTTTGATAAGGATCTTTCACAATACACACAAATGTTTCTCATGAGATGTCGAGTGTATATATAATAGTTATCCGTATCAGAAGTAGAGCAGTAGACATATGATCCACCATTATGCTGCTGCATGTTCCTCTACAGTGACTAATGATCCTGATACGGCAGCTCCCTCCGGACCAGGGCCTCGTTCCTCCAAGTGATCTTAGCGCTACAGTGATCGTAAGTCTATGTTAAAGTATGGGACTTACGATCACCTTAGCGCTACGATTGCTTTGAGGAATGGGGCTCAGGGCTAGTGGACAAGGGAGGAGGAAGATCGTGCTGATAGAGTTCTTGTCCAAGATGGTGTGACGTCTCCCCCTGGTGGTGCAGCACTGTCAGTCTGACATCAGATCTCAGTCCAGCTTTTGTCTGCTCAGGGTGTTGAGGAACTCGACCAGAGTCCTGGTAGGCCGCCCTGACAACATCACATGTCAAAGTCTTGATGTAGGAACACACGCTCACAGACACACCAGTCAATATCTCCTTAATGCCCCTTACCCTTAAATACACAGACTGCCTCCGTGGTCTAGTGGTAGAGCGGAAGGTCCGGGGTTCGATCCCCGGCTGCATCATACCAAAAGACGTTAAAAGATGGCACTTGTTGTTACCCTGTCTGGTGATCAGCATTAGGGCAAAAACAAGGACTGGTCGGCTCGGAGTCAGTATACTGTGTCGGAGTGGGGTGTTCACTATTCACGTTAAACTGCGGCATGGTATCTCAGTGTGCTAGCACTATAAATCGGCATCAGTCCGGACTAGTACAAGCAGCCACACACACACACACACACACGTGCATGCACGTCGCTATATAAGTGCAATAATCTTGGACGCGACGTTAAACCCAATTTCACCTCACCTCACCTTAAATACACAGTGGTACCAATCCTACCTCTAACATCACCATTAAATCTTGATCAAGACTTTATCTGAAAATGAGAGCCTGGCGAGAGGTGAGGTGAAATTGGGTTTAACGTCGCGTCCAAGATTATTGCACTTATATGGTGACATGCATGCACATGTGTGTGGCTGTTTGTACTAGTCCGGACTGATGCCGATTTATAGAGCTAGCTCACTGAGATACCATGCCAGAGTTTAACATGAATACCCCACTCAGACACAGTATACTGACTCCGAGCCGACCAGTCCTTGTTTTAGCCCCTTAATGCTGAGCACCAGATAGGGTAACAACAAGTACCATCTTTATACGTCTTTTGGTATGATGCGGCCGGGGATTGAACCCCGGACTGTCCGCTCTCTGGCAGACGCTCTACCACTAGACCATGGAGGCGGTGGCCTGATGAGAAGAATCAATTTTATAAAGACCTACTCGTATACTGTCGTCTTTACAGTAAATAAAGAAGTTGTTATACATAAATTATCTCTACTTTGTCATCCCTCAACTTCTAAGTAATGCATATCAAACAATTTAATAATTCAGTCTGAATGAGAAAGGATATTGAAGAATGTATCTGCTGTCTCGCTAAAACATGACCCTGAATGAGGACACCCGTACCTGCCATCCCCTTCCCGAGGTACGGCACCTCGTCCTTGTTCATCATCACTCCAGCAATGTCCAGGTGGAGCCACCGCTTGTTTGTCACAAACTCCTGTAAACATGAAACCGTTTGCTAGATGATGGTTTACAATTCCTTCAAACTCAACCGGGAAGTACCAAGGCACAATAAACAAGGAACAATATCATTTAGTGACTTGACAACAAATGCAAAATAGTTCCCGAATCCTGTCCTGACATTTTTGTTTTTTAAGTGCAAAAATCTCTCTTTGCTTGTTCCTGATGCCATGTTATTCTCTTGCGACAAGCACTGGGTGCTTTGTTCATGTACACGTAACATTGTAGCCACATGAAATGAGACCCGTGAAGATCCAGGGTAGAATAGGTCTTCAGCAACCCATGCTAGCCGTAAAAGACGACTATGCTTGTAGTAAGAGGCGACTAATGGGATCGGGTGGTCAGGTTCGCTGACTTGGTTTGATACATGTCATCAATCCCAATTGCGTGGACCGATGCTTATGATATCAATCACTGGATTGTCTGGTCCAGATTTGATTATTTACAGACCGCCGTCATATAGCTAGAATATTACTGAGTGTGGCGTTAAACAACAGCAAACAAACAAAAAACATGTGCGTGACCCTCACCTTCAGGAACGCTGCAGCCGTACATGAGCCACCTTCGCGGGAATATTTGCCGATGTTGTTGAGGTCAGCCAGGTCACAATGGGTCACCTGATTTGTGTAGTGCTTGAATAACGGCATCCGCCACACCCGATCTCCTGTCCGGGTACCTGCCTGAGATAGAGGATCATGCTAGTTTAGACTAGTATCAAAGATCTGGCACAGGGAAATGTAAAGTATGTAAGGCTGCATATACAAGCATCAATGTTTCTCAGTACCCTTTTCTATAAAGTGGGGAGGGAGGCTGGAATTTTGTGTTTAGGGAGGAACACTTATTTTTTTCCCACCAGGCACCTAACAAACACAAGTGGGCACACTGAAAATTTGGCTCTTTAATACTATATGATATGAGGCTGGACATTTGAAAAACATTTTTTTATTGTGAGTTGAGTTAAACACCAATTTGAAAATAATACAGTTATATAACGGCATGTCAGCTTGATGTGGGAGGAAAGCCTAAAGTGATGCAGGTCTCAGACGTTTACCACTTTGGTGAAGCCCATGAGCACGGGTATGGTGCTGACAAACCTAGAAACATAATCGGGTTGAACCGAGATTTGAGCTAGGATAATAGGTTTCTGGCATGCCAAAGTGATGCAATTACATACCAATCTGCCTTAAATGACTGGACTACCTGTTCACCCATATTGGCGACCCATGAAGGTCCGGGGTAGAACAGGTCTTCAGCAACCCTCGTAAAAAGGCAACTTATGGGATCGGATGGTCAGGCTAGCTGACTTGGTTGATGCATGTCATTGTATCCCAATTGTGTGGATCGATGCCCATGATGTCAATCACTGGACTGTCTGGTCCAGTATCGATTATTTAAAGACTGCCATCGTATAGCTGGAATATTGCTAAGTGCGGCATTAAACAACGAAACAATCCCATATTGGCAATAGAAATGACCATGATTAAAGTGACACATCTAATACTGTGGCTACAGTGTCCTGGGCCCACTTGCACAAAGCGATCTTAGCGCTAAGATTATCTAACTCCCATACTTTAGCATAGGTTTACAATAGTCTTAGCGGTAAGATCGTTTTGTGCAAGTGGGCCCAGGATTCAGCAGCCTCAATTTTATCTGTTCCCAGCTACGGTTCATCACAAGATGTCACATATGATTCGACATATCAATGAAAACGATTACTTCATCAATAACGTGAAGCTAGTGCACATCAGTTACCTTGTGGATGACGTCCCACATGGAGGTGGAGTTGGTGTACACTGCGGTAGCGCCGCTGCCGAGGGCAACAGCTACAGCCCCTGTTGGAGGTGAAGGTTGAGTGAGTGAGTGAATCTAATACCCTATGCTGTATCTCACCAATACCACATAGTAGCGCTGGGACGGGGAACTTGGGTACTCAGGTTGGTACTGAGAAGGACCTCGGTCCCCCAAGAAACTACCCGGACCCGTGGTTGGTCATGTGATATATTGTTTCATGACAAAGATAATCTTGAAGTATATGGTTACACTACAAGTGACTAATGTTCGCATTTCTTTCTGACTTTTATATGTTTGAATAAAGATAAAACTTCAGTCAACTTTATGCATGACCGGATCATTTTATAAGTGCTTCTATATAATTTTGTGCAGGGCTACAGTCAAACTTCCCAATCAGACATTTTGTACCTATCTCTTGAGACCTACAGCGGGTACCCAGGTAGTGTCAGGTAATGGGTGGGGAGTACCCGGGAGGTAAATTTGGACTCATCCCAGCCCTATCACACAGCCTTCAATGTAGAATGGCTTTGAACAGAAAATGTTGTCAGTAATTTCAGATCGTTTTTCATATAAGAACATAAAGCAAAAGATTCATGCCAAATTTAAATGCAACCCTAACCAGATTGTCTAGATCATCAGATTAATGACATGTTATATTATTATTTCAAATCATAAGATTATTTATTAACCAGTGGGTGATAACATGAGCATAATCCATGCCATAAGGGAAATGTCACACAATCTGACAGGTCACACGTAACTATCCAATTCCTTGATAGTCAACTCATGAAATGTGTGCATTCCTTGAGATCTTGGTCTGTGAGGGGCCCTGATTCCAAAGGGAGGTAACTGACCTGTTTGTACAAACCTCTATCACTCTCAAGGCACAAAGGACCACATTAAGGCATTTTACACATTTGTAGTGATAGTGGTTTGTGGAGACAACGACACAAGCAAAGACACAAGTAGTGTCGCCAAGGGGGGTAACGTCAGTCTGCTGGGGTGACTGAGTTTCCCTGAATCCAGAGAGACGTGACCTACGAGGGTACCCTAACAGATTCCTCACAGTGACAGCTGGTTCAGTCCGGCTGCCACCTGTCATAGATCCACACTATTTCTATTTCATTTCAACTATCATGGAATCAGTCTAGAGAGATTGCAAGGGGGAAGTTGGGTGTTAAAACATACCAACAAACATAAATTCATCTGCGATGGAAGGCGTAAACAATTCACTAGAATGGAATACCCAAAGATATACCCAAACATAAATGTCACTACAATTGGGGTAGGAGGGAAAATTTTCAAGTTTCTTTCAATGGCTGTTTGCATACTGGTGGCAGTGATGATACCGTGAGGGTCACGAAGGTATCGCGATGACACTGGGAGGGTAACGAAGGAGTTAGCGCTGAGACTGGGAGGGTAACGAAGGTGTTGGAATGATACCAGGATGATAACGAAGGTGTTAGATACCGGGAGGGTAATGAAGGTATCGGCGATGATACCGTGAGGGTAACGAAGGTATCGGCGATGATTCCGGGAGGGTAACGAAGGTGTTAGCAATGTCACTGGGAGGGTAACGAAGGTATCGGCGATGATACCGGAGGGTAACGAAGGTATCGGCGATGATACCATGAGGGTAACGAAGGTAACGGCGATGATTCCGGGAGGGTAACGAAGGTGTTAGCAATGTCACTGGGAGGGTAACAAAGGTATCGGCGATGATTCCGGGAGGGTAACGAAGGTGTTAGCAATGTCACTGGGAGGGTAACAAAGGTGTCAGCAATGATATCGGGATGGTAACGAAGATGTCAGCGATGTCACTGGGGGGGGTAACAAAGGTGTTAGCAATAATACAAGGATGGTAACAAAGGTGTCACATGCTGGAAAGGAGCTTGGTCCCCTGAATCCAAAGGGAGATAACTGACCTGTAAGTGTGGCAAGGTCAAGGATGAGGCTGGGGTTGAAGGTTTCAGCGTAACAGAGAGCATCAGCTAGGATGAGTCTGCCCTCTGCGTCTGTATTGTCGACCTGCAGAAACATTGCACAAGTTGTAACAGCATGACTTATACCACAGAATATTTTCCCAATCAGAATAATAAAGGACCTTTGACATGAAACACAAATATTATTAGGGACAGATAATCTGTAATTTCTTGTAGCTGGTTGGTTTATTTACTCCTTCAATAAAGTATTGTGAGGTGAGGTGAGGTGAAATGGGGTTTAATGTCGCGTCTAAGATTATTGCACTAATATAACGACGTGCATGCACATATGTGAGTGGCTGCTTGTACTAGTCCGGACTGATGCTGATTTATAGTGCTAGCCCACTGGGATACCATGCCACAGTTTTACATGAATACCCAACTCAGACACAGTATACTGAATCTGAGCCGACCAGTCCTTGTTCTAGCCCCTTAATGCAGAGCGCCAGATGGGGTAACAACGAGTACCATCTTTTAACGTCTTTTGGTATGATGCGCCCGGGGATCAAACCCCGGACCTTCCACTCTCCTTGCGGACGGACGCTCTACCGCTAGACCACAGAGACGGTCAATAAAGTATTGTAAATGAATCCAGGTATTGAGGAGGCAGCTGTACCTGTATCGTTTTCCCATTCATAGCTCGGACGACATCGCCTGGTTTGAGGGCTCGGCTACTGGGCATGTTCTCACACAGAGGAATCAGACCTTGGCAAAAAGAGGTTGTACATTGTCAACATGGCATCGGAGAATCAGTCAAGATCTATTTGATTTGTTTGTTTGTGCTTGTCGTAAAAGGCGACTAACGGGATCGGGTGGTCAGGCTCGCTGACATGTTGATACATGTAATCGATCCCAATTGGACTGGACCAGACAATCCAGTGATTGACATTATGAGCATTGTTCTACATAATTGAGATACAATGACATGCATCAACCAAGTCAGCGAGCCTGACCACCCAAACCTGTGAGTTGCCTCTTACGACATGCACAGTCGCCTTTTACGGCAAGCATGAGTTGCTGAAGACATATTCTTCCCCAGACCTTCATGGGTGAGATCTATTTCACAGAACCTTATCCCAGCTGAGTGAGTGAGTGAGTGAGTTGGGTTTAACGCTGCTTTTAACATTATTCCAGTTATATCGTGGCGTGTCAGCTTAATGTGGGAGGAAAGCCCGAAGTGATGCAGATCTCAGACGTTTACCACTTCGGTGAAACCCAGGAGCACAGGTATGGTGCTGACAAGCCTAGAAACATAATAGGGGCGAACCGGGATTTGAACCCACAATCATAGGTTTCTGGCGTGCCCAAGGGACGCAACTCTGCGCAGCGAATCGACTGGGCCACCCGTGCCCCCCAACAACCACTGAGACTTTTAGACCCCTATTTCTGAAGCTCTTTCAACAACCATAGTGACCATTTGATCCCCATTTCAAAAGCTCTGACAAAAATCATGGTGTTCAAAGAATCTATCCAGACACAAATACCAACTAGTGTAGCAGGGCGTGGAGTTATCCCCCACATTTGCACCATGTCTGCTTGCTGACATGATCTTCCTCTTTGGTCATGTGGACAAAGCATCAGGTCCGTGGTCCGTGGTCTTTTATGTCCGCTACACCAGCATACAAACAGGCATTAACACCAACCAGCACACAAATTACCTTTAATGTTTACGGGCAGCCTGAGCCTTGATGTGGCCAAAAGCGCCCCCATCACACATGCCGCCCCGCCCATGTCTGCCCTCATCTTGTCCATGTCAGCCCCAGGCTTCAGGGAGATGCCTCCGCTGTCAAACGTAATACCCTTGCCTACCAGGGCAATTGGTGTGTCCCCTGGGGCCCCGCCCTGATAGTCGATCTCCAGGAAGAGGGGCTGCTCTACTGAGCCCTTGGCCACCGATAGGAAGGACTCCATCTTGTGCTCCTCGGCCCAGGCCTTGTTCCTGTGAGTGAGTGAGTTGGGTTTAATGCTGCTTTCATTTGTTTGTTTGTTTGTTGTTTAACGCTGCACTCAGCAATATTCCAGCTATAAGATGGCGGTCTGTAAATAATTGAGTCTGGACCTGACAATCCAGTGATTGACATCATGAGGATCAGTCTATGCAATTGGGATACGATGATGTGCATCAACCAAGTCAGCTAGCCTGACCACCCGATTCCGTTAGTCGCCTCTTACAACAAAAACAGTCGCCTTTTACGGCAAGCATGGGTTGCTAAAGACCTATTCTACCCCGGATCTTCGGAGGTCTAATGCTGCTTTGAACAGTATTCCAATTATATCAAGGCATGTCAGCTAATATGTTAGAAAATCGCAAAGTTTGGCAGGTCTTACACGTTTACCACTTTGGTGAACATGGCTTAATTCATTTTCAATATGATAGAGTTGGTGGCCATGTTTAAACTCAAATGTTGACAAATGAGTTATGCCCCTTTGATGTCCTTTTATGAAATTAAAAATCACGAGCAATGGGTAACCAGGTTTGTTGTCCAGTGTCTTCCATTGCAAACCACACACATGTGCCTGCTTACCTGACAGTGACTGTACACTGCTGGCTCTGGCCTAGCTTGTCCTGGGCCAACCGGGCAAATATGCTGGGGGTCATGTAGTTGGAGGGTGCCTCCATCAGGTACCGGGCCAGGTTCTGCCCCTCCGCCAACGTCACACCGCGCTGCCAGGATTCTTTCGTTGTCGTGCTGAAACATTGGGTGAAGTATTTAACAGTGCCACACACTGTTGCCACGCCTCCCTCACATCAGGGCTGAGGCATGGACCATGGGTGTGACAGCTGACGGGCATGACGGCTCATGTGTATGACAACTGATGGTATGCTGACGGCTCACAGGTATGACGGCTCATGGGTATGACGGACCATGGGTATGACGGCTCATGGGCATGACAGCTCATGTGCATGACAACTCACGGTATGACGGCTCACGGTATGATGGCTCACGGTATGACGGCTTATGGGTTGACGGCTCAAGGTTATGACAGCTCATATGTATGAAGGCCCATGTGTATGACGGCTCATGGGTATGTGGACGATGGATATGACTGATCATTGGTATGACAGCTCATGGTTAAGACAGCTTATGTTATGACGGCTCATGGGTATGACAGCTCATGGGTATGACGGCTCACGGTATGACGGATCATGGGTATGACTGCTCATGGGTATGACGGACCATGGGTATGATGGACCATGTGTATGACGGCTCATGTGTATGACGGACTATGGGTATGACAGCTTATGTTATGACGGACTATGGGATTGACGGATCATGTGTATGACGGCTCATGTGTATGACGGACTCTGGGTATGACGGATCATGGGTATGACTGCTCATGGGTATGACGGACTATCGGTATGACGGCTCACAGGTATGACGGACCATGTGTATGACGGATCATGTGTATGACGGCTCATGTGTATGAAGGGCTATGGGTATGACGGCTCACAGGTATGACGGACAATGTGTATGACGGCTCATGGGTATGACGGCTCATGGGTATGACAGCTTATGTTATGACGACTCATGGGTATGACGGCTCATGGGTATGTGGACGATGGGTATGACAGATCATTGGTATGACAGCTCATGGTTATGACAGCTTATGTTATGATGGCTCATGGGTATGACGGTTCACGGTATGACGGATCATGGGTATGACTGCTCATGGGTATGACGGACCATGGGTATGATGGACCATGTGTATGACGGCTCATGTGTATGACGGTCTATGGGTATGACGGCTCATGGGTATGACAGCTTATGTTTTGACGACTTATGGGTATGACGGCTCATGGGTATGACGGACCATGTGTATGACGGCTCATGTGTATGATGGACTATGGGTATGATGGCTCACAGGTATGACGGTTCATGGGTATGACAGCTTATGTTATGACGACTCATGGGTATGACAGCTCATGGGTATGATGTCTCATGGGTATGCGGACGATGGGTATGACGGATCATTGGTATGACAGCTCATGGTTATGACAGCTTATGTTATGACGGCTCATGGGTATGACAGCTCATAGGTATGACGGACCATGGGTATGACGGCTCATGGATATGACGGCTCATGGTATGACGGATCATGTGTATGATGGCTCATGGGTATGACGGCTCATGGGTATGACAGCTTATGTTATGACGACTCATGGGATTGATGGCTCATGGGTATGACGGACCATAGGTATGGCGGCTCATGGGTATGACGCCTCACGGTATGACGGCTCATGGGTATGACAGACAATGAGTATGACGGCTCATGGGCACGACAGCTTATGTTATGACGACTCATGGGTATGACGGCTCATGGGTATGACGGACCATAGGTATGATGTCTCATGGGTATGACAGCTCATGGGTATGACAGACTATAGGTATGACGGCTCATGGGTATGACAGATTATGTTATGACGACTCATGGGTATGACGGCTCATGGGTATGACGGACCATGGGTATGGTGGCTCATGGGTATGACGGCTCATGGGTATGACAGACAATGTGTATGACGGCTCATGGGCATGACAGCTTATGTTATGACGACTCATGGGTATGACGGACCATCGGTATGACGGACCATGTGTATGACAGCTCATGGGTATGAAGGCTAATGGGTATGACAGCTTATGTTATGACGACTCATGGGTATGACGGCTCATGAGTGTGACGGACCATGTGTATGATGGCTCATGTGTATGACGGACTATGGGTATGATGGCTCACAGGTATGATGGACCATGGGTATGACGGCTCATAGGTTTGAAGGCTCACGGTATGATGGACCATGGGTATGACGGCTCATGTGTATGACGGCTCAGGGTATGACAGATGGGTATGACGGACCATGGGTATGATGGCTCATGATATGACCGCTCACGGGTATGATGGCTAATGGGTATGATGGATCATGGGTATGATGGATCATGTATGATATTTATGGGTATGACAGATCATGGGTATGACAGACCATGTGTACGACGGCTCAGGGTATGACAGATGGGTATGACGGACCATGGGTATGATGGCTCATGATATGACGGCTCACGGGTATGATGGATCAAGGGTATGACATACTATTGATATGATGCAATCACTTTATGCAATTACATGATATCTCACCTGTCACCCTGTATGTGGTCTGTGAAGCACGATGTATGAACGCGTGGTTTGCGAGAATCTTTAGCCTTCAGTTCATCATAAGAGAAGAGAGAGAGGAGGGCGCCCTCAGCAGCAGCTGAAACAAGGGAGGTAACCAGTTGAACAAAGGGAGGTAATCCATCAACAACATGCACAGTAGAGAGAAAATAACCTTCTCCGTATTCTCCAAGTAGTTCCAGTTTATCTGATCATGGTCCCTTAAGACAGAACTGCTTAAGTCATCAAATATTATGTTATCAAATAACTATACCAGCATAGAGACAGACATACCCTCAGCATCTCCGCACGGATCTACATCAACATTGACCTCCCCGACCTCCGACAGCTGCCTCACACCATCTGAAACGTGGAAGTTGTGTATCTTTAGGGTCATTTTATCACAGTTGATAAAAGCTTAAGATTCTGAGGCTTGCCAAGAAGTTTGGCAACGCGTTTTAATATCAGATGATGTGGATGAGATTTTATTTATCACACAACATTATTCTTTTTCCAACTTTTTCAGTTTGTAAACAGTAAACCAGTGTCTAAAGTGTAAATTGGCAGAGAGATTTATGAAATCATAGCGTCACAATGGTCTGCAAAGTATTGTGCTGCAATTTTATTGCAGCGATATCTCCTTGGAGATATTCCTTGATCCCCCCCAAGTGATATCTCCTGTGGAAGTCAATCTTGGATGACGGAAGGAGCACAGAAGTCCTACATATACTTCAGGGAACAAAATACAGCCGTGCCTCGTTTATACGGACACTTGCATCATTTCACAATTCGTCCGTATAAAGGAATTTCCGTATAACTGAAACCAGCTTCTTACTGGAAGAGTTACTTCCCTTCATTTATGCAACTCATGACAGATGACAGAACAAACAGATACATCCACTCAATCTTTATTCATACACGTTTCAAAACGTCTGTCATGGACGCCATATTTATCGAAGGGGATTACATGTACAATAAACAAGCTCGTCTCAAACGTAACCCAGTGTCACTTGGTTAATTGACTTCTCACGAATCAAAGGATTACCACCAGTGGAAGGATTACCACCAGCGGAAGTGTATTGTCCGGATAAGTGAGACAATTTTGTGTGCATTTAAGTGTTTTGTGTATGAAAATGACCGTCCGGTTCCGGAAACTGAATTTCCGGATATACGGGTAAATTAATATAGTAATTATTTCATTTTGAATGAAAATCGTCCGAGAACCGAGGTGTTTCCGGATATCTGAAGTCTGTATAAGCGGGGCATGACTGTATATTGATAATGATAATAACAAACTTCATTTAACAATTTCCATTTTATCCAAGCGATATCTCCTGTGGATCTGTAAATGCCTTTGGCCCCCTTGCAGATAAAATGGGGAAAAATTGTTACAGGGCTTTTTCAAGTTCTTATTTTCTTAACTTCAAATCTATTTTACACATCGTAATTTTGTAAATAATTTTACATTGAATTTTATATTCATACACTAATCACACTATGCATTTCTTCCTTAATCTTTCAATCCTATGTGGGAACGTGCTTGAAGAAAGTTTCCAGCTTCCAAAACATTTCGCCCGAACACAACCCAGCATCACAATGGTCACCATCAAATCAAATGGGTCATGTAATGTAATCCCGTACGTTTTGACTTTGCATGACCTGATCACCCTACTACCCCTGTCACATCATTCTCTTCCTTACAGCTGACAGGCTTGCGGAGATCTGATGCGTGATGGTCGGGTGGGCATTTAGCATGTGACATAGGATAAGTATATAAATATACAATTTAATGTAAAATTTACAAAATTTAAACTTAACCTATCTCACACTATGCATCAGATGACCATGAAGACATCTCGTTATGCCCAGTTAGTGTGCTCCGTATCTACCTCGAGGCTGAGCAAACACTTTGGTGCTGCCGTAAGAGACTCTTCATCCCCGTTTCCATGGTGACCATCACGGAAGTCTCCTGTACTCCATCCTCCCTTGGGCTTTCCTGTGAGCCTACACTATCGCTGGTGTGTCTCCTGTCCACATGAAACTACCGTATTTTCTTGAGTATAGTGCGCACCCATGTATAATGCGCACCCCCCTCTAGCGGGTTCAATATTTTGGAAAAAAAAGAAATTTGAACATTATGAGCAGAAAAAAATTACACCGTACCCTTTCAGCGAAGTCCAGCCAACGAACGGGTGATGAGAAACTTTGTCAGTACAAATTCGAAATTTGAGATAACAAATCACCAGACATGTTTATTTAACGTTGAAATAGTATTTATTGTTCTGCTAGGCATTGTTTTATATCCAGGGATTAAGATTACCTTGTGTATTTTCTAGTAAACTAAGCCGGAAACAGCAATCAGCTGTACACACGTTTCCTTGGAATCGACCGGTGATTCGGTCAAGACACACCCAATGATATAACTTTATAGGATTTTTAATGCAAGGATTTCCGGTGTTTCGTGCTCACGGTAATGTCTTTCCATGGGGGAAAAAAACATCCAAACTCATAATTTGTGTAAAATGCGCACCCCCTTCCACACAGCTGTGTTTTTTGGAAAAAAAGTGCGCACTATACTCAAGAAAATATGGTAGACCTGTCACCTCTACCATGGCCTTACACAGCAATTGCACCCTGTCTGCCATCATGGGGGCTGTTTTTGGATACTGTCTTCGCTGTCTACTCCTTTCCACCGACGGCATTGCTTTCGGTTGCCCCTTATTGGCCAACTTGAAACTGGTTCACCAGGCTGGTACAGCTGTGGAAAGACAGTTGATATACCAGATGACTGATTATCTGACTTTGGGACATTGCCAGAATGACCTTTAATTTGAGGCAGTTGATATGTCACTTGTCGATCTGGTACAAACATTCCACATCACTAACCATCACTGAAGATGTTGATGCAGTGACATTGGTAAGGAGACAGGACCCAGCAGTTGTCCCTCTGGAGGACAGCACTGGTCCAGTCTGGTGTTGAATAGAGCCTCGATGAACTGGAGTTGTTGAGTGGGAGTCATCTCCAACTTCAGAACATTGGTGATCCAACCTAACTGATGAAGAAGCTGCTGTGTTAACTCTAGAAGTTGCACCAACCATCACTGAAGATGTCGATGCAGTGACATAGGTAAGGATATCGGGACCCGGCAGTTGTCCCTCTTGAGAGCTGCACTGGTTAGGTTGAAGCTGAAGTTGACATCTCTGAGCGAGTGTTTGGGCCACCGTCACAAAACCTAGCAGCTGTTGCCATTGGGGTAGAGGAGGAACTGTCTGAATGCCAAAGGCAAGAAACTTTGTATCTTCGACCACCGGTCAGGAGGAACTAACATAATGCCCAGTCTGGTGTCTAATAGAGCCTCGATGAACTGGAGTTGTTGAGTGTGAGTCATCTCGGGACTTCACATCATTGGTGATCCAACCTAGCTGATGAAGAAACTGCTGTGTGAACCCTAGAAGTCACACGAGGATGCCTGGCTCAGCATTGGCCTGAATAAAATCGTCAATGTAGGGTTAGAAGACGATCTCTCGACTGTTCAGGAACTTCAGGACTGTTCAGGAACATTATCAGCTTGGTAATACGGACGGAAAGCCATGGGGCTGAAGAAATTCCAAACGGGAGCATGTTCCATTGGTAGCGGTGGCCTTGGAAAATGAACCAGAGGAAATGGTGGTGCTCCCGATGGATGGGTATGGGTACATGTCCTGAAGGACGAGACAGACCATGTGATCGCCAGGACAAATGATCATTCGAAGAAGTGAGAAGGACATCATGTGAAAATGCATACATCCAATGTGCTGAATGTCTTCAAGCTGTCTTTCTTTAGGACCAGGAACATTGCCTTGTTCAAACACGTTTCCACATAAGGATCGAAAGATGCAATGTACAGCGTGAGATAGCATCAGTTTAAAAATCAAAATGATATCAATGCAATAATGTAATACTAAGAATTAAAGCCACTTCCTCGTTACTGGTCCTGTTATGAGTGATATACCTCTACAAGCCATAATATTAGATACAACTTATGGAATAAATTTGTGAATTGTACTGACATTTGCTGCAGACTTAGAGCCCGAATATCAGCATCAGAGCAGACCTAGATACATTCCTTCTGACAAAGAATTACTTTTACCAACATTTCAGACAGTATTGCAATCTACGCATATGTATTTCTCGCCACTTTATGGAGAATAGGGAACTCAATAATTTGAAAGAAATAAAGGAGGAATTGGCTAAAGCAGCCTGAAAATCCTCTTTAGAGCAACTATCACAAACATCTTATGATGAGAGATGCAGAGTGATAGCATTAAACATTGTTTTTTCTTAATCATTTAATATCAGCACCAGGGCCAGTTCCACAAAGCAATCATAAACTAAGACGACCCTAACTACCATACTTAATAAGGCGTCCTATGAAATGAGACTCTAACTTTTAAGAGGAGTGAGCGAGTGAGTATTGTTTTACGCCGCTTTTAGCAATATTCCAGCTATATCACAGCGGGGGACACCAGAAACGGGCTTCACACATTGTACCCATGTAAGGAATGGAACCCCGGTCTTCGGCGTGACAAGCGGACGCTTTAACCACTAGGCTACCCAACCGCCCCACTTTTTAGAGTGTCATAGACAACTGGGCCAGGTATGCCCCCCTGTACAAGTGTAAAGAATGACAACGTACTTGCAACAGCCTTCCTGACCCTCTCCCGGCCCTCCTCAACCTGCTCCTGCTCGTTGTAGCCGACGCCCTTCTTCCCCACCCCCACCACGGCCACGGATGAGAACCCCGCCTCATCCAGCCCGAACAACACTCGGGTCTTGCCAGCCTTCAACTTCCTCCCAGCTCTGAAACACGGATCAGGTGAAATACAAATGGTTCATGAGTTACACACCTTTCATTGATTTGAACTTCGTCATGGAAACCAGAAAATAATCAGAATCAGACTGGAGTGTTACGGATTTAAAAAGTGAAAAATGTAGTTGGTAGGTAAAAAAAATAAAAAAATACAATGCATTGTACCATGTTGTACAGGATTATTTAAGTGAGTGAGTAAGTGACTGAGTGAGTGACTTGGGTTCAACGCCACGAGCATGGGTATGGTGCTGACAAACCTAGATTCATAATTGGGGCGAACCGGGATTCGGACCCACAATTGTAGGTTTCTGGTGTGCCCAAGGGACGCAACTCTGCACAGTGAATTGTGGCGCCTTAAACTACTGGGCCACCTGTGCCCCCAGCTACAATAGGTAAGGGTTATTGTGGGAAATAATTCTGTTTTTAGTCCTAGGATTGTCTTTATTGTCAAAGCGATCTTTACTGTTGACACTATGATTTTTTCTTCTTCCATAATTCCGATTTTGAAGGTCAACGGTTCCAGAAACCAAGCAAAACAAATGACCTCATTACCCCCCCTACATCTTCATGATCTTGGCAAAATTACCCAGAATATCTGCACAAGAACAAAAATTGGCAGGGATAGAAATTGGCACTAGTCCTTTAGTCCTTGCCAAACTGCCCAAGGTATCATAAGGACCAGTAGAAATTTGCCATTTTTAGGGTTTGGCTATACGTTGTCATCATAAGGACGATTGGACTGAAACTGTTAGTTTCTATTGCTGCAGTTGGTATTCCCCTACTGGTAACAACATATTGGTACATGCACTGCACATCACTCACTGTTTCAGTTGGCGCTGTAACTGTCCGCCACATTGCTTGTTGATTGTCTCCCCTGCCTGACTTAGCTGGATCCCCTCACCTTCCTCGTACACACCCACAACCACACCCCTATGCTGCAGTGACACAAAGATGACAACAGGCATTACAAGAAACATGAAAGAATCTCTGAAATAATGTCATCCATGTAGAAAACATGTACATGTATGTAGCTTACATCATACTTAATGTGTCACAATGCTAAATGACCCGTGAAGATTCCGAGGTAGAATAGGTCTTCAGCAGCCCATGCTTGCTGTAAAAGGTGCCTATGCTTGTGAAAAAGGCGACTAACGGGATCGGTTGGTCAGGCTCGCTGACTTGGTTGATGCATGTCATCGATCCTAATTGCGTGGATCGATGCTCATGATATCAATCGCTGGATTGTCTGGTCCAGACTCAATTATTTACAGACCGCCGTCATATAGCTGGAATATTGCTGAGTGCGGCGTTAAACAACAAACCAACAACAACACAATGCTAAATGATCATTAGTCAGAACTACTTGAGTGGTCATGATGAATGTCACTTCTGTGGGGAACGGTTGCCCATTTGTCTAAATGCTGCATTTGGCTTTGCACCAATGCAGAATTGTGTCCCATAGGCGACTAGAATAGCGGGTTCGAGTCCCATATGTTCCTATGTTGGTTTTTGCACTGCAGTGAGTAAGTGAGTGAGTTTGATTTAACGCCGCTTTTAACAGTATTCCAGTTATATAACGGCGTGAAGTGATGCAGGTCTCAGACGTTTACCACTTCAGTGAAACCCACGAGCACGGGTATGGTGCTGACAAACCTAGAAACATAATCGGGGCGAACTGGGATTCGAACCCACAATCATAGGTTTCTGGCGTGCCCAGTGGACGCAACTCTGCACAGTGAATTGCAGCGACTTAGACGACTGGGCTACCCGTGCCCCCTAGTGACATGACAGAGTCCTATCCATAATCACCAACGACATACGTACCTCCATA
Organism: Haliotis cracherodii; assembly: GCF_022045235.1. Lineage (NCBI taxonomy): Eukaryota > Metazoa > Mollusca > Gastropoda > Lepetellida > Haliotidae > Haliotis > Haliotis cracherodii. The sequence goes on from NW_027266343.1 coordinate 39,062,149, forward strand.
GATCAAAACCTTCTCTGTTTGCCACAAGAATATTGCTGACACCAAGTAGAAAACTTGGACAACATTACCCATTTTTTTGTTTTGGTGATATATCCATGATATTACAAGTACCACAAGAATAAGGAACATATATCATCACTTGACACAGGAAAAACACAACTTGTCGACAGTGGTGGTAAACTAGCGATGTCATCCCAAAAGGCCAACAGAAAATGTCACCCATCATAACACTTTCCCAAGAAATGACATGTTGAGTCATTTATTTCACACATGTTATTGTCTGAACAACCAAATGGGCCAGATAATATTTTACTTTGATTCATGTTATATATAATTGTCACTTGAATCTAGCAATGTATTTATTTCACACTATTTCACTATGTAATAATCCCAGAAGCTGGCTCATAATTATATACATTGGAATTTCTGCAATATTAACAATTACAACTTTTTAAACTGTGATTTACATATTCTATGGTCAGTGTAGGTCTGTTTTCGAGAATAAGATAGGCCTATAATTTTTGCTTCTCTTTCAAAATTCATAACATTAGAGTACATGCGTCTGTACTCCTTTAATATACTTACTTTAGATATCGTTGCACTAAAGCTTCGAGAAAGAGCTTTGTAATGACAAAAGTTTCTTAACACTGGCCGGTGAAGTGATGAAACTCGAACCCACACCATCTTTTACTGAAGTAGATGAGATTAGAGTTACGTCCCTTTAGCATGTGCCCGTCAAGCTCCTTCCCAGCGCGTGACACCTTCGTTACACTCTCAGGAACATCGCTGCCACCAGTGTGGGCGCGGCCATTACAGGAATCTTGAAATTTGCCCTCTAACCCCATATGTACTCAATATATATATATATTTGTGGTGTCTTTGTGTCGAGTCAAGTGATTTATTTTGTAAAATTGTTCGTAAGAAATTGCTGTATAGAGAGCTCCGGGAACGTACTATCGCTGTGAGGAGCTTGTGTGCCCGTCTCAAGCTCTCGACAGGAGTATGTGTGTAAGGAGCTGGACAGCTAGACTTTCTCTGTCTCCATAGTGATTTGAGTACTCGTAAAGAATATTTAGCATCATGTCTTTTTGCTTGTTTGTTGATTTTATCGTCGCTATGTTAAACCGTTCCTAAAGCCTGACAAATGTTTTGTTTTCTTTTACTGTTTTTCTTGGAAAATAGTTTATTGGCAAAGAGGAAGGAGGAAAAATACAAACAATCAATAATTGCTGTCAGGACTGAGTTCAAGATATTTCTAAAACAACTAACACTTAAAGGAGCACTGATCTAAAGCAATTCCCCGGGACTGGTTGTTGCCTTTGTTATTGTTTTTTCGCGTGAAAAAATATTTTTCACCAACAAATAGCCTATTTCAATATATATTTCTGTTTTACAACTTTACATTACATAATGCACAGAACTGTTCTGTACTCCGGGCTACGTCACTATTCATTCCACTAAACATCAGTTTGATTCAGTTCACCCGTGAAGATCCGGGGTAGAATAGATCTTCAGCAACCCATGCTTGCCGCAAAAGGCGACTATGCTTGTCGTAAAAGGTGACAAACGGGATCTGGTGGTCAGGCTCGCTGACTTGGTTGATGTATAAAATAGTACCACAATTGCGTGGATCGATGCTCGTGATATCAATCACTGGGTTGTCTGGTTCAGACCCGATTATTTACAGAACGTCGTCTTATAGCTGAAGGAATGTGGCGTTATAAAACGAACAAACAGTTCACCTCGTACCGCTAGCTGATAACGCAAAATAATCTATGTATGTATAGGAGGCAGGAACTGCCCGGATGTGCGAGACGTACCACTTCACTTTGCAGTGCCATGTTCCTCGGGTGTACCGGAATCGTATGGTCGTAGGTTCGAATCTCTGATTCGTCCAGATTATGATCCTTAGTTTGCCAGCACCACACCCAAACATTACCTACATTACTTCGGGTTTTCCTCCCACATTGAGCTGACACACTGTGATATAAACCCAACTCACTAACATAGTACCATAATCCACCCTCGGCTATAAAGGGAAACATAAACATTGCGTTTCTTCACATATCTCGAAATGTGAGAAGATCTTCAGCAACCATTTTTTGTCGAAAGAGGCGACAAACGGGACAGGTGGTCAGACTCAGTGACTTGGTTGATGCATGTCATCGTATCCAAGTTGTGTATACCCGTGAAGATCCGGGTTGGAATAGGTCTTCAGCAACCCATGCTTACCGTAAAAGGCGACTATGCTTGTCGTAAAAGGTGACTAACGGGATCGGGTGGTCAGGCTCGCTGACTTGGTTTGATGCATGTCATCGATCCCAATTGCGTGGATCGATGCTCATGATGTCAATCACTGGATTGTCTGGTCCAGACTCGATTATTTACAGACCGCCGTCATGTAGCTGGAATATTACTGAATGCGGCGTTAAACAACCAACCAACCAGCAAACAAACAAACATTCAGATTCAAGAAAGACGAAAAGTGATTCACGAGGTGTATCTCTTTATTCAGATAGAAAGCTTTACGACCTTCGGTCGACATAAAAGAAGTAAATAATATCACCATAAATCTTTCACATAGGCATCAAGCGCACGCGTGTATATAACCAATGACGTTATAGGTGTATTTAACCAATCATGTTTGCAAGCCTATTACTATTGACAATGAAAAATATACATATTTGCACACAGCCAATGTCCGTATTGATGCATATAACCAGTAATCATATTCATGGATATAACCATGTGTATGTATATAACTTATAATCACGTGCATAGATATGAAGTAGCTTCGCGTTTGGTTCCAAATTTAATTTTAAGCGCTTAGGTCTTCAGGTAACCTATCTCTACATTGAGTAGGTTTATCCCCTTTCTGTGTTGGCTAAATAAAATTTATTGAGTGAAGCGGCATGGGTTGAGTCCAATGTTTCGAGAGGGTTGTCGATCTGAATTAAGGAATCGCCAACAACAACCTTAAACCAAATATGTCGCTGTATAGTATACCAAGCTTTCTTTTTCACCGTAATACTCCACCTGAACATATGACAGGCATTGTAAACACGTAGCACAGGAATTTATTAAGATGACATGAAGTGGGCACCCCTAAAGAAAACTATGCAAGCCTTGCAAGTTTCGTTTCAGACCGCACGCCTCCATTATGACGTCATACCGCTCATTGTGACGCACAAGATATGTCGTGTATAGTTTAAGCGCCAAATTTCAATCTGTTGTTCCCAAACTTGAAATACATTCTCTTTGTAGATTTCTATTGAATTTACTGCACAAATGTATTGCGATGTGTGTGTGTGTGTGTGTGTGTGTGTGTGTGTGTGTGTGTGTAGTTAAAGCGTTCGCTCGTCACGTGGAAGACCGGGGTTCGATTACCCACATGGGTTCAATGTATGAAGACCATTTCTGGTTTCCCCCGCCGTGATGTTACTGGGATATTGCTAGAAGCGCCGTAAAACCATACTCACTCACTCACTTTGAATATAGTAGTAACCGCAATTTTGCATTTTGTAACCCATGATTGTACATATAAATATTTACATGTGCCTACCGATAATCACTAAAAAAGAAGTACTTTTCTATTAATATAAGCTTCCGCGGTGATGCAGCCGTTACTTCGGCTGTTTCAATCAGAGGGGGTTTATTGGGATTGATAACCTCTGATCCACCAATCAGAATCGTGTAATTCCTATATTTATGGTAGAATGCATGTTTATAGTCCATAAAGTAACCCTTTTCTGTCACAACAGCTTTCTTTGAATCTGTTACTTATTATGACTGTCCTATATGTATCTCAAGCGACGAAGTCACCGCCCATCTATTGCTTCAACGCAATCAGGCCCACAGAAAGCACTCCGTTAAAATAAGCTCAGGATTCAGGCTCGGATCTTGTTGGTTAATCTGAAAGCGAAATGCAGGGTGTAAATGAATCAGATACATACATGCACGGCAACCCCTGATGAAAAACTTGCCAAATACATTTCCTTGGGAAGTTTTTTTTTTTTTTGCTTAACGCCACACTCAGTACCATTTCAGCTGTATGACGTCGGCCTGTAAATAATCGAATCTGGACTAGACAATCCAGTGACAGACATCGCGAGTATCGATTCACGCAACTAGTCGCCTATTACAACAAACATGGCTTTCCTAACCACAACCTGGTGTTTCACGGGGGTGAATCTGAATGACATATCTATGTGACAATATCGTGTAAATATAACCAATAATCATTTACATGTACATATAACAATGGACACACACACAAACACACACACACACACACACACACACACACACACACACACAGAGGTTGGTCAGCACCATACACGAACACGTGGGTTTCACCAAACCGGTAATAGGGCTGGGACGAGTCCAAATTTACTACCGTCCGGGTACCCACCCCCCTATTACCCGACCCTACCTGGATACCCACTGTAGGCCCCAAGAGATAGGTACAAAATTTCCGATTAGGTATTTTTTTACCATAGCCCTGGCAAAACGTATTTAGTTACACGTATCAAACAATCTGGTCATGCCTACACTGAAGCATGAAAAGTCAGAAGGAATGGGTGCATAGTCAGAAAGAAATCCGAACATTAGTGACTTGAAGTGTAACCATAGAGTTCCAGATAATTTTTGTCATTAAACAATATATCACGTGACTAACCACGGGTCCGGGTAGTCCTGAAGGTACCCAGGTCCTACTCAGTACTCACCCGACCCGGGTACCCGAGTTACCCGTCCCAGCCCTAACTCGTAAACGTCTCAGACCATCGCGTTTACCTTGCTCCCACATCAGTCTGACAAGCCACGATCTTGAAATATTAAGCTACGTTAAACCTAAACTAGTTCCACAGTTGGTTCGCGCAACTCGTTTCGCGCTTTTAGCCAAAAGGCGGCAACCAAAAAATGTGGTATAAATCTGTACCATATCCGGTTGTAGATGCGCATGCCTGGCGTCCCTGAATACGACCGTAAATAATCATGATACATGTCTACACATGGAAAGTTTGTTTTGCGCGATAAAACTTACAACGATAGCTCTGTTGATATTTGATCTCCCTGAATAGAGCGATTTTACTTCACTGGCAAACGCTAAGTAGTCCGCCACTTGAGGTAACCGAGGACCAATGAATGCTAGGTTATGTGTCGTCCAATCGCAACCTACGAGAAATCGACCACCGCCTGTCTACTCGTTTAGGTAGACAGGAGCCGAGTCAATGTTATGTTGGTTTGTTGTTTAACGCCGTATTCAGCGATAGTCCTGCTATATAACGATGGTCTGTAAATAATCGTGCCTGGACCAGACAATCTAGTGATTGACACCACGAGCATCGATGTACGCAATGGGGATACGATGACTTGCTTCAACCGAGCCTGACCACCCGATCCCGTTAGTCGCCTCTTACGACAGGCATGGGTTGCTGGAGATCCACTCTAAATCCGGATCTTTACCGGCAACTTATTTCAATGGACAGAGAGAGTGTGTGGCTTTGGTTTATGCCACGCCTAAGTATCTCACGGTTTGTTATGTAAAGGAATAAAGCCACTATGACTACAGTGACCGCACAGGGGCGGGGCGGTACCCTGGTGCACATGGTTAAAGTATTCGATTCCCGACATGGGTACAATGTGTGAGGCCCATTTCCGGTGTCCGGAATATTGCTTGAATATTGCTAAAAGCGGCGTAAAACCATACTCACTCACTTACTCACTCAGTGACCCCACGGTCACGTGTATGAATGCGACAGATCACGGATCGGGATTTAGGACGACTTTTGAATTCAAACGACCAGCGGATCTTGACAAGGGTCTATGTACACTCAGCACCCAAAGACGCCTTCAACAAAAGTTTGTATTTATAGCTCAAAACCAAATATGCCTCCACTTACTCACTCATTCACGCTGGGATATTGCCAAAAGCGGCCTAAAACCCAACTCACTCACTCACGTACCCTTGAATATTACCAAAAGCTGCCTAAAACACAACTCACCCCCTCACTCTGGAATAGTCCCCCAAACGGCCTAAAACCCAACTCACTCACTCACTATCCTATAATTCTAATCACTAACTTATGCCTAACAGGGCGCTTTTGATATGAAATAGTATTTGCGGATATTGAAGGTATCGAATAGTTTAAATTAATATTCATGTCGTAATGAAGAGAACATATAAAGTAGATAGGAATGTTTGTTTTACGTCAGTGAGGGCGGGATTTATGTAGTTTGAAAGGTGTGTTTGTTTATCACAGCGAGTCAGGTTCGTTTGGGGAGGAAAGCTCAGACGACACAGAACGTAGAAGGTCGAACCAATAATTATAATGGGGATTCGAGCCTACGTCAAGTGTATGCCACAGTCTGCTATATCGAATCCATTTTATGGTTTCTTACATCGGATTGATTTGTGAGTAACACCAAGGACATCTACAACACATTATTATCTTATACAAAGATTTACCATTTGTTCAACTGCAACGTGCTTTTTAATCCATATTTTTACCTCTATGTATATAGCGGCCTTAACCTAGCAAAATACTCTTGTTATTGTAATTAATGCCGCTTCAAAGGTGAAAACGTCTAAAAGACGTACCTGTGTTTCCAATGATGGATGCCATCGGTTCCAAGAGACTGTTGCCATGACGACACAATCCTGAGCAATAGCTTATCATGAGCAATGGCGGTCTTGTCTTCCGTAGTCATATCCCAGTCTCGCTTGTTAGTGTTATACCTCCCAACTGGCCTGTCTCCTTTCTCCACACACGACATATCACAGAATATATCTACAAAACAGCAGGAGACCCTATATGATAACAGTTTCGTCGGCTTGAATTTATGGAACCCACTCTCCACTCCAGAAAGAGCAAAACACAAAACCAATATATGTATAAAGTTGGTCGCCATTGTCCAAGCCGAGTTCTGAACTAAATCAGCAGAGAGAAAGAAGTTTCTTATTCTGGGCGATGATTTCAAATTCTTCAAGATGCTGGTTCAAGGTTGTTGATAAGTAAATATCTCACTAGAAGCCCAGTGTGTTTTGGAAAACAATCATTTGGACGGTCACTGACGAACAACGAATGAAACAGATCATGCAATGTTTAACTTTTAAACAACGTTCACGTCAAAACCTTTACGTCGATTGTGGGTGTGTAAAGTCTGTTTTTAAAAAAATGCCTTCAAATGTTGAGCATTGTGACAACGTGGTCATTTAATCCAACGTTGGTCATTGTCGACGGAATTACTATTGGTCAGATCCTCCTTCAAAGGTACGTCTGTTCAAGTTGTCTGCATCTGCGCCGACAGACGGCGGTGGTAACGTGGGTGGCGATGTGGGCGTTGGGGTCGATGAAGGACGGACGGGGAGGATGGTGACGTTGCCTTCCTCTGCCGGCGAATCCATGTAGCCAGGAAGCTGTGCTTGAGCCGATATTTATACCATGTCCGCCACGTGGGTCATGCGTCGGCGTTTGTTGTTAGGAGGGTACAAACACTGACTCGTGATAATGACTTCAGTGGGGTGACAAAAGGATAAATTGAAATATGGATTGAAAGCATATGTCCTACTCATCGTTTTGCAAGTCATGCACTTTTTTAAGAAGATTAATTGACTCATCTTCTTGTTCTGGCAGTTAACATACTGTTTAGCTTGTTTATGGACTATAACAGGTTGGTAATGAACTATAGCAATTTTGGTCATGAACTATAACATGTTGGTCATGAACTATGATATGATGGTCATGAACTATAGCAGGTTATTAAGAACTATAACAGGTTATCATGAAATCTAACATGTTGGTCATGAACTATTACATGTTGGTCATGAACTATAACAGGTTATTATGAACTATAACAGGTTATCGTGAAATCTAACATGTTGGTCATGAACTATGACATGTTGGTCATGAACTATAACAGGTTATTATGAACTATAACAGGTTATCATGAAATCTAACATGTTGGTCATGAACTATAACAGGCTGGTCATGAACTATAACAGGTTGTCATGAACTTGTAAATGTTGGTCATAAAAAATAGCAGGTTGATCATGAACTATGCAAAATCGATGCTAAAATACAAGTCAATCTTTTGATCTTGAACGGTCGGTGACCTTAAGATGATATTTCTTTGTGTTTCGGATAGTGTTTCCCGTTGAACAAAATCCAATATATCACAAACTATAATTGTTTAGTCAGGACAACATTTTATAAGAATTTATGCGATATTGTTCAGTAATTATCGCCCTATTACATTATTGGAAGTTTCTGGGAAGATTCTTGCTAAAGTTATAAGTAATAGGTTGTATAGATGGGCAGAGCAGGAACAGTTTTTCTCTCCGGAACAAGCAGGTTTTAGACGTGGATTCCAAACTACTGATAATATCTTTATTTTACACACAGTTATCAATAAATATCTCTCGTTGTATAAGGGTCGTCTTTACTGTGCCTTCATTGACCTGAAAGCAGCTTTTGATTATGTAGACAGGACAAGTCTTTTATTCAAACTCTGGTCTGGTAATGTCAAAGGCATGTATAATTTATTAAGAAATATGTATGCAAAAGTAAAGTCATGTGTCTCGCTTGAAAAGGGTTACATTCCATTCTTTGATTGTGCATTTGGCGTACGTCAAGGGTGCCAGTTATCTCCCTTTTTGTTTTCTTTCTTTATCAATGATTTGGTGGGATTTCTATCCCTAGAAGGTCAAAGATGTATAAGTTTAGACTTTATTGAGTTGTTTATTTTGCTTTTTGCAGACGACATTGTTTTATTTGACAGTACACCAATTGGATTGCAAAGGAGAATTAACAAACTAGATTCCTATTGTCAGAAATGGAAGCTTAAAATAAATACTGATAAAAGTAAAGTTATTGTATTTAGAAAAGCTGGCAGATTGGGGAAATATGAGAAATTTTATTTGGGTAGAGAAAACCTAGAAATCGTTAAATCGTATAAATACTTGGGCGTTCATTTTTTTAGTTCTGGCAGTTGGTATATTACACAGAAAATATAGCTGAACAGGCATGGAAAGTGTTATCATTAGCTAGATCATCAATTAAGGATTTTTATAGTTTACCATTTAATGTCTTATTGCATATTTTTGATGTAAAAATTTTACCTATTTTGCTATATGGAGCCGTTTGGGGTTTTTACTCTTCGCCTAATATTCTTCATGTTCAGGATAAGTTTTGTAAACAAATACTAAGACTTTCTGTCTCGACTCCGAACATTGTAGCTCGTGGTGAACTTGGCAGGTACTCTTTGAATGTCAATAAACACATTAAGATAGTTAAATATTGGATGAGGTGCATAAGTCAAAGGTAAAATATAATATTGTACAATGTATATAGATATCAGTATTGTTTAGTAGAGAAAAAATATAGATTGCTGGGCACTAAAAGTAAAAAACCTATTGTTCACTTATGGTTTTGGACAGGTATGGATGGAGCAGCGTGTTGTCAATGTCCAACAATTTCTAGTCGAGTTTAAACAAAGATGTATTGACATTGACGTTCAAAATTGGCTATCAGACCTTGGTAAATATTCTAAACTTGAAATGTACAGACAAATTAAGATGCAGTTAAGCAAAGAAGATTATTTTAATGTAATTAATGTAAAAGCTTATTGCATAGCGTTATGCAAGTTCCGCTGTGCCAACCACGACCTAATGATTGAGTACGGTCGACGTCTCAAACTTGACCGTAAGAATCGCCTTTGTCTCTTTTGTGTAATACCTAATATTGAATCAGAACTACATTTTTGTCTTGAATGTCCATTTTATCAGGACTTAAGAGAAAGTCTTATTCTAGAATTTTATTATAAATTCCCATCGAACAATAAGCTTATTTTATTATTCACATCACGGAAAATCACGGTCATAAATAATTTGGCTAAATCTATCTTTTTAGCTTTAAAGAAACGTAGTAAATATTTTGCATAATATGGATGTCCATCATTTAATATTTGCATAAACAGAAACTGTAATCATATTATATGGCGCTTCAAAGCTAATTATGTCAAGTTTCATGAATAATGGGCCGGTTGCCCTTTTACCGTAATAAACACACTCTACTCCACAAGTAATGTTGTTCTTCCAAAAAAAATATGTACTTTGTGAAACATGTCATCTTTAAGGGACCTGTTTCAATAAAAAAACACAACCTGCCCAAAAGAACAAAGTTACTGTGACAAAAGGCATCGTGCAATGTTTCAATTATTTCGGTTCAGTCTATGTGTTCCTGTTCTGATTCTCTTCGGATTCTACAGACGCATATCAAATGAGTGAGTGAGGTAGGTTTTGCGCCATTTTAACAATATTCCAGCAATATCACGGCGGGGGACACCAGAAATGGGCTTCACACATTGTACCCATCGAATCGAATCGAACCCGGGTCTTCGGCGTGACGAGCGAACGCTTTAACCACTAGGCTTACCCGATCGCCCCCATATCAAATCACAATCACGTACTTTCATTGAACGATTTATTGTATTGATTTCCATTTGTCTGTGTCAGATTTAGACAGCCATTGACAAATATGTGTGAGCATTCTCTTTGCATAAATGAGTGAGTGAGTCGGATTTACCACCCCTTTGAACAGTATGTTTTAATAAATTACAGAAGCCAGCTTAATGTGGGAGGAAAGCACGAAGTGCAGGTCTCAAACGTTTACCACTTTGGTGAAACCAACGAGCACGGTCTGGTGTTGACAAACTTAGAAACATATTCACATCCTATCTCAACATCCTATCTCGGCTTGCGAATAGCTCACATGGAAATACAACCCTTTGTCGTTGAAAGTTTCGGAATATAGAAGCATGACTTTAAATTCTTTAATGCGTGGGAGTAAGTACATAGACTACACCCACAGAATAAAGCTTCCCTCTGATCAATATCATTGTCTCAAACACAAACGAGTTAGAACATGCAATTAAGCTCCTATTAGAGATATAACACATTCCGCACGTATCACAAATGGCATATAAACATTCTCTAAATTAGACGTACAGATAATAATGTTATGTTATTGCCAGTCACGTTACTTTCTGAAATGGCGACATAGCCTAACACAAAGCATGGAGCAGAATACTAAACGCGAGCTTCAGAAATTATTTACGGCACAATATCCTCCTGATGTGTCATAAATAATGTCTTTGGCCATTAAGATAACGTCTGACCTATCCACGCGGTCTTAGAACGCTGTGATGTCACAGTCAAACTGACGCGAGTCAATGACGCCATATTGGAGGTCGACGTATTGGGTAAGGGTTTATAAACACTCGTCAAGCCTCGTTATCAACTTCAATAGACTCGGCCCTGCTCTTACTAAATAATTAGCGGTCGGTCGCCCTTTGCTATTTGACCAGTGGACAGATCATATAATCCCCCAGGAAGCGAGCACCTGCGTTTATATTTGTTATGCGATATTTAGCACATATTTTCGTGTTGGTCGGGGCCATATTCTCGTACATAAAGCACATATTACCGCGTAATCTGTCTCCCAGACGTTACGGAATTATTTGTCGACTCCTGGCTCCATTTTGATTTGATTTTGCAGACATATGTTTGTTACAAAGATAATTTTATATCTGGGACGAAATGTTAGTCTAATAACTACTGCTTTGCTGTCTGGAGAGTATAAAGGTTTAGCTATACCCAGGTGCTGTGTAAGATCATTGTATAAGAACTTGTTTGGTTCTTAACGATTTCTGACCGCCTCCGTGGTCTAGTGGTAGAGCGTCCGCCCGGACAGCGGAAGGACCGGGGTTCGATCCCCGGCCGCGTCATACCTAAAGACGTTAAAAGATGGTACTTGTTGTTACCCTGTAGCGCTAGAGTATTTGGACACGTACTATTGAGAATGAGATGGTTTGCCTGTTTAACTCTATTTCAGTTATATCACGGTGTGTCACTTTAATGTTTAAGCCAGAGGTATGCAGGCATCAGATATTTACCACCTCGGTTAAACCACTGACCATCTGCATGGTGCTAACAAACCAAGAAGCATAACCATGGCGAATCTGATAGTCGAACCCAGGATCATAGATTTTTGAAACGTCTAAGGGACGCAACTCTGTACAGCGACGACTTGTTACCCTTTTCCCCACGTCTTGTATTGTATAGTAACATGTAACTAGTAGTCATGACGAGTTTTATGGAATTGACCTCTCATTTCAGAATTTTTAATATTTATGTTTAAGTGGAGCGTCTCCATGGTGTAGTGGACAGAGCGCGCTAGCCTTTTAAGTAGGGCGTCTCCATGATGTAGTGGATAGAGCGCGCTAGCCCTTTAAGTGGGGCGTCTCCATGATGTAGTGGAAAGAGCGCGCTAGCCTTTTAAGTGGGGCGTCTCCATGATGTAGTGGAAAGAGCGCGCTAGCCTTTTAAGGAGGGCGTCCCCATGATGTACTGGATAGAGCGCGCTAGCCTCTTAAGTGGGACGTCTCCGTAGTGTAGTGGACAGAGCGCGCTAGCCTTTTAAGTGGGGCGTCTCAATGATGTACCGGATAGAGCGCGCTAGGCTTTTAAGAAGGGCGTCTCCATGATGCAGTGGATAGAGCGCACTAGCCTTTTAAGTGGGGCGTCTCCATGATGTAGTGGATAGAGCGCGCTAGCCTATTAAGTGGGGCGTCTTGGCCAGATCATACCATGGTAACAGACGTTAAAAGATGGTATTTGTTGTTACCCTGCCTGGCACCTGACATTAAGGGAATAAAACAAGGATTGGTCTGTTCGGGGTTACTAAAATGCATTGGGTCACTATAATGAGTGGGGTATCCATGTTAAACGCCGTCACGGTATCTCAGTCGGCTGGCACTATACAAGTCCGAACTTGTACTACCAGTCACACACACGAGTGCATGCATGTCGATACACGAACAGTCTTAAATCTGTCTTTCACAGACAAGTCATGCTCTGTTATGTCTGCGAAGGCCGAACCCATTAACTACCCGATATAGCATCACTGGAAGCAGAGCCCACTCCCAACGGATGCTAGGCAAAGATGACAAAACAAACTACATTTTCAGTTTCAGTCGCGTGTCATCCGTGGTATCCGTCAACAGCATCATGCGCATCGATTTCGGACATCCCGCTACCAGTTCGTTAATTTGTCTCCAAGAACACCCCTTCCTAATATCTATTTTTCTTCTAATATGAATATCTGAACAAACAGATGTCGTTGAGTCCCGAGCTTTGTTGATTACAATATCTAGTTGCTGTGGCACTTTGGGCGCTCCAACACATTATCTGGAGCATCAATGTCGGGTAAAGTACGCGCATCTCAGTCACTCAAACACATTACCGTGTTTCTGTATTTAGCTTAATGTCAACCCACTCTCATGTCAGCTATGTACTTTGTCTTAATGGCATAATGGAATACATAGAGAATCTCACCCGAGTGTCTTTTGATATCAAATATAATAACACGAGTTGATAAAAGTGGAAAAACTCCGATATCTACATGGTAGATATCGCTTTTATAAATCACTGTTTTCACGTATTTCGATTTAAGACTGATATTGGATGATAAATAAAATATCCCCCTCGTGTCTTTTGGTATAGACTCGTTGATGTATTTGATATAAAAAGACAGTCTATTTATTACCCACAAGGGCGAACATACTCGGGTTCATGAACATCTTAATGTGCCCTTGGGTCATATCACGTCACGAGACAACAGTGTTTAGTTTCCGTCATCTTGACGGCACTGTTGAAGTCATTCGAATCTTGTGACGTGAGGTCGGAATGACGTCAATCTAGAAACGACGTCATAGCTGAAGATTGTTGACGTATTCGAAAAATTGTGGTTCAATTGCCGTTGCGACTTGCTGTCCTTCTTCGGTGGTAAATAGAACATTATATGAGTGTTCATGTCATACTATGTTTACAACGCTCGTGACGTGAACATAGTATGACATGAACCCTCCCATAATGCTAGTATCCTTTATATATTATACATTTGTTTTCAAAATGCTTTCAAAATATATTAAATCAGCCAATAAATGGGTACTCAAATACATATGTTCGTAGAGCAGTTACGAAATAGCGGTATTCACGCAGGCTGTTACCTCCAAAATATTACTGTATTCTCGAATTCGGTTTCTTTGATTCAGATGAGCAAGACACTTTGTAAACAAACAAAAAAATGTTTTGTCGTAAAATTTATTAAAGTGAGTGATTAAATGGAAATATATACTTAACATATATATTTCCTTAACAGTATATAATATTGGCAAGATATTCCATATAAACTCGACGACCGGAATTGGGTCGCGAGATTAATAATTCGCGTCACCTTCTGAAACTATCCGATCCTTTATATGACCCCCAGTCTTCCTGGTCACATTCTGAAACCACCCGATCTCAATTTTAATGACTCATTCTGAAACCGACCGCCTCTGTGGTCTAGTGCGAATGGTTGGGGGTTCGATCCCCAGCCGTATCATATCAAAAGACGTTAAAAGATGGCACATGTTGTTACCCTGTCTGGCGCTCGGCATTAAGGGGAAAACACAAGGACTTAAAGTCAGTATACTGTGTCTGAGTAGGGTATTCATGTTCAACTGCGGCATGGTATCTCAGTGAGCTAGCACTATAAATCGGCATCAGTCCGGACTAGTACAAGCAGCCACACACACAGACGTGCATGCACCGCGCCATCAATCTTGCATTTATTCATGGCAACTATTTACTCCGAGGCCGTTTCAGAAGGATTCTCAGATTTACTATTACAGTTCAACTAATAAACAGTGCATTGAAAATCAATAACATTTAGCACTACGGCATCACTGAAATACATTATTATAGCGATATATTATTTGAGCTTAAAATTTGTTCTGAAGTACTACTCTAATGCACACTGCCTGATATATGTCAGGACACGCGTAACGCCTTCACGACCATACACAGGTCCGCTTCAACCATCCTGACCCGGGGACTCTACAGGACGAACTGAGCTGCTAGTGCCACCACAGGGGCCGCCGTGGGGACCCCCGGGTAGGGCCCGCTTGACCCCGCGATGTCGATGTGGGAGTATCTCAGGGGGGTGGCAGAATCTTTGCCATGCTGGAATAGATAAAGATTAAAACATTTCTTCACTGTGACATACGGGTTTGGATAAAGAGAAAGGTTTGACATACTAAACTTTCATCTAACTACTTGGTAGTTTTCTACTGAGGGTGCTATGGAGTGCTACCTGACAAACCTAGTCAATATAAAGTTGCCCCATGCAGGACCTACCAAACATTGTCAATATGAAGTTGTCACATGCAAGACCTACCAAACATTGTCAATATGAAGTTGCCCCATGCAAGACCTACCAAACATTGTCAATATCAAGTTGTCACATGCACGGCCTACCTTACCTTGTCAATATCAAGTTGCCCCATGCACGACCTACCTTTCCTTGTCAATATCAAATTGCCCCACGCCTGACCTACCACACCTTGTCAATATCAAATTGCCCCACGCACGACCTACCTTACCTTGTCAATATCAAGTTGCCCCATGCCCGACCTACCCCGACATGTCAATATCAAGTTGCCACATGCAAGACCTATCATACCATGTCAATATCAAGTTGCCCCATGCACGACCTACCACACCTTGTCAATATCAAGTTGCCCCATGCACGACCTACCACACCTTGTCAATATCAAGTTGCCCCATGCACGACCTACCACACCTTGTCAATATCAAATTGCCTCATGCACTACCTACCATATCTTGTCAATATCAAGTTGCCCCATGCACGACCTACCACACCTTGTCAATATCAAATTGCCTCATGCACTACCTACCACACCTTGTCAATATCAAGTTGCCTCATGCAAGACCTACCACACCTTGTCAATATCAAGTTGCCTCATGCACGACCTACCACACCTTGTCAATATCAAGTTGCCCCATGCATGACCTACCACACCTTGTCAATATCAAGTTGCCCCATGCATGACCTACCACACCTTGTCAATATCAAGTTGCCCCATGCATGACCTACCACACCTTGTCAATATCAAGTTGCCCCATGCACTGCCTACAACTGGGCAATATCCAGGAGCCCATACTACCTGGTCGATGCCAGCCGCTATCATCATGAATATAGGAGGGGACTGATGTCCTCTATGCAACCAAGGACCAGGGTTACGGATCACACACTGGAGTGTGTGCTCATACTCCGACGCCCCCTTGAGGACACGGTAATCTTACACGAGAAAGAAGACGGCATATAGCACCGCCATACCTTGTCAAGGCCCGACGCCATCATCATGTAGGCCGCGGGAGACTGGTGACCTCTGCCGACCTGTGGGGCACCCACACCAATCTGGCATTGCAAGGTGTCTTCGTACTCGGACTTCCCCTTGTGGATGGTATAGTCCTGTGATGATGATGGTGATGAAGATAATGATAATTATTAATAACGTGATAATGATAACAACAATGTAATAATAATAATCATTATTATAAACCCTCTTTGCTGCATTTTGTATTTTAATCTGTTAATAATAAAAATAATAACAACGGGTGACCCTGAACCTATTGCCAATGGAGTATCTACACTAAAAAAACAGATTCTGCTTGTCGAGTCCATGCAACATTCATAATTAAAAATTTTGAAACGTGGCAAGGTAGAAAAGGGAGGATCAGTCAGTTTACTTGGAGGAGGAGTTATTGACCATCTCGTGGAAGGTCAGGCCTATACGTACTTAGGGATGCAGATTAGGGACAAACTCCAGAATGCCCATATCAAGGAAAAACTTCGGGCAGAGTACAAATGTAGACATAAGAAAATCTGGAGTTCAGAGCTGAACGCTCGCAACAAAGTCATAGCCACAAATACTTATGCTATGCCCGTCCTTTCTTATTAATTTGGTGTTGTTGATTGGACGAGACAAGAAATTCAGGGTATTGACACCCTCACACGAAGAATCATGTCAGACAATAGATCCCGCCACCCTCAATGCTTATATTTTACCAATTATGGGAGGGCGTGGTTTGATTAATGTGGAGGAGATAGAATTGTTTTGTGCACTTTTGCACACATTTATTTGTCTGATGATCCTCTTGTGAAGCATGTCACGACTCATGATAAAAACAAGGCATTCCACAGTTTTCTAAAACGAGCCAAGGATGTGGGACATAATCTCAATGTAATTGTTGATGGTTCTGTACTGCTGGACAGTACAGAAATGAGTGTCAACCAAGCGAAGAGCCATATCAAGTCGGCCCAGACTCAGTTTTTCAAGGAGAGGCTTTCTGAGCGACCACTGCATCGAGTTTATGTGCAGTGTGTTGAGAATGTAAGCGACCCTGCAGCGTCCTTCGTTTGAATGAAGTCGGCTGGCCTGTAAAGTGAAACAGAAGGTTTTCTCTTTGCTTCTCAGGACCAGTCACTTCCCATTCTATGCGTGATTTTGCATCAAAATGTAAATGTAGATTATTTAATTGTCAGTGGATGCCCAGCTTTGACACAAACACGGTGTCTTCAGCGACATGATGGCGTACGATCATTTTATTACCGCCTTCGCCATGCTTGTGGTTTTGACGTAGAGGACCACCCAGTAATATATAGGGGGCGTCATGGAAAATGATAAATAAAAAATACTTTGGAATAGGCCCATTTTACAGCCTTAGACGTATCCAGGCCAACAAAACTGATCTTATCCTTTTTCATAAATCCAATGAAATTATTTATATCATTAAATTTTCTGTCCCATTTGACCTCACGCTTGCATCCAAAGTACCAAGTTGTCCAACACCCCATGGTTCTCGGTGACTTAGGTTTGGTACCTCCCAATCTGTTGACTGACATTGCGAGAGTACCCGGGCTTGCTAGCAGCCCTTCTGACAATTTAGGTAATGCAGAAAGCTGCAGTGTTCGGGAGTCTTCACATTCCCCGAAAAGTTCTGGGTGGATTTGACTCGGCAGCGCTTCCTGGGAGAAGTCCCATTCGTTGTCTGGGCTGCGTGTAGAGGGGACAAGGGCCCTGAGCTGATGATGAGCCTAACCAGCCTGACTGTGCCAGGATCACCCAAACCCTCTTTGCTGCATTTTTTTTATCTTAATCTGTAAATAATATTAATAATTACAACAACATAGCGACCCTCATTTGTTCTCTACTGGGTCTCAACTAGGTCTCTATTTGCTACCATTTTCATTTGTTTTGTCAGTTGTTCAACGCTGCACTCCAGCAAAATGAGGGATGTCTGTAAATGATAGAGTATGGACCAGACAATCCAGTGATCGATATTGTGAGCAACGACCCACACCATCAGGGTATGAGGACACGCAATCAACCAAGTCAGCGAGGCTGACCACCCGATCCATTAGTCGCCTCAAACGACCAGCAAAGGTTGCTTGAGACCTATTCTAACCATGAATCTCCCATGAATACTCTCACCAGACCTGGGCAGGTGGCTTTCACCGACCAGCTGTTTTACTCCCTAGTCAAACAAAATACTTTAAGTGCTGCTACCTCTCTCCTGATGGTCGACACCTCAAGTGGATCCCCGAACCTGTCTCCAGACTTCTGTATGGCATGGGCCGAGTCCACCTCTCCCGCCGGCCCGTTGTCCATGATAATCTGTGGACAGATGACGCTGAATGATACCATGGTCGTATAGAACACGTGGACAGATGGCGCTGAATGGCACCAGGGAGTATAGAACACGTGGACAGATGGCGCTGAATGATACCAGGGAGTGAAGAACATGTAGACAGATGGCGCTAAATGATACCAGGGAGTGAAGAACATGTAGACAGATGGCGCTGAAAGATACCAGGGAGTATAGAACACGTGGACAGATGGCGCTGAATGATACCAGGGAGTAAAGAACACGTGGACAGATGGCGCTGAATGATACCAGGAAGTATAGAACATGTGGACAGATGGCACCAGGTTGTATAGAACGTGTAGACAGATGGCGCTGAATGATACCAGGGAGTATAGAACACGTGGACAGATGGCGCTGAATGGCACCAGGGAGTATAGAACACGTGGACAGATGGCACTGAATGATACCAGGGAGTATAGAACATGTGGACAGATGGCGCTGAATGGTACCAGGGAGTATAGAACATGTAGACAGATGGCGCTGAATGGCACCAGGGAGTATAGAACGTGTAGACAGATGGCGCTGAATGATACCAGGTTGTATAGAACATGTGGACAGATGGCGCTGAATGATACCAGGGAGTATAGAACATGTGGACAGATGGCACTGAATGATACCAGGGAGTATAGAACATGTAGACAGATGGCACCGAATGATACCAGGTTGTATAGAACATGTAGACAGATGGCACTGAATGATACCAGGGAGTATAGAATATGTGGATAGATGGCACCGAATGATACCAGGTTGTATAGAACATGTGGACAGATGACGCTGAATGGCACCAGGGAGTATAGAACACGTGGACAGATGGCGCTGAATGGTACCATGGAGTATAGAACACGTGGACAGATGGCGTTTATGGTACCAGGGAGTATAGAACACGTGGACAGATGGCGCTGAATGATACCAGGGAGTATAGAACATGTGGACAGATGATGCTGAATGGCACCAGGGAGTATAGAACATGTGGACAAATGGCGCTGAATGATACCAGGGAGTATAGAACATGTAGACAGATGGCACCGAATGATACCAGGTTGTATAGAACATGTAGACAGATGGCACTGAATGATACCAGGGAGTATAGAACATGTGGACAGATGGCACCGAATGATACCAGGGAGTATAGAACACGTGGACAGATGGCGCTGAATGGTACCATGGAGTATAGAACATGTGGACAGATGACGCTGAATGGCACCAGGGAGTATAGAACACGTGGACAGATGGCGCTGAATGGTACCATGGAGTATAGGACACGTGGACAGATGGCGCTTTATGGTACCAGGGAGTATAGAACACGTGGACAGATGACGCTGAATGATACCAGGGAGTATAGAACATGTGGACAGATGATGCTGAATGGCACCAGGGAGTATAGAACATGTGGACAGATGGCGCTGAATGATACCAGGGAGTATAGAACATGTGGACAGATGGCGCTGAATGGTACCAGGGAGTATAGAACACGTTGACAGATGTCGCTGAATGATACCAGGGAGTAAAAAACATGTGGACAGAGGGCGCTGAATGATACCAGGGAGTATAGAACACGTGGACAGATGGCACTGAATGATACCAGGGAGTATAGAACATGTAGACAGATGGCACCGAATGATACCAGGTTGTATAGAACATGTAGACAGATGGCACTGAATGATACCAGGGAGTATAGAACACGTGGACAGATGGCACCGAATGATACCAGGGAGTATAGAACACGTGGACAGATGGCGCTGAATGGTACCATGGAGTATAGAACATGTGGACAGATGACGCTGAATGGCACCAGGGAGTATAGAACACGTGGACAGATGGCGCTGAATGGTACCATGGAGTATAGAACACGTGGACAGATGGCGCTTTATGGTACCAGGGAGTATAGAACACGTGGACAGATGACACTGAATGATACCAGGGAGTATAGAACATGTGGACAGATGATGCTGAATGGCACCAGGGAGTATAGAACATGTGGACAGATGGCGCTGAATGATACCAGGGAGTAAAGAACATGTGGACAAATGGCGCTGAATGGTACCATGGAGTATAGAACACGTTGACAGATGTCGCTGAATGATACCAGGGAGTAAAGAACATGTGGACAGATGGCACTGAATGATACCAGGGAGTATAGAACATGTAGACAGATGGCACCGAATGATACCAGGTTGTATAGAACATGTAGACAGATGGCACTGAATGATACCAGGGAGTATAGAATGTGTGGATAGATGGCACCGAATGATACCAGGTTGTATAGAACATGTGGACAGATGACGCTGAATGGCACCAGGGAGTATAGAACACGTGGACAGATGGCGCTGAATGGTACCATGGAGTATAGAACACGTGGACAGATGGCGCTTTATGGTACCAGGGAGTATAGAACACGTGGACAGATGGCGCTGAATGATACCAGGGAGTATAGAACATGTGGACAGATGATGCTGAATGGCACCAGGGAGTATAGAACATGTGGACAGATGGCGCTGAATGATACCGGGGAGTATAGAACATGTGGACAGATGGCGCTGAATGGTACCAGGGAGTATAGAACACGTTGACAGATGTCGCTGAATGATACCAGGGAGTAAAGAACATGTGGACAGATGGCGCTGAATGACACCAGGGAGTGTTCAACAAAACTCTGCTCTATGCTCTAATTCTACCCAGAGTTAACTGAGTTTACTCGTTTTGAATTAAATTTGAAATTCCCAGTCTCTCTTTAAAGATAAGGTCCCGTTCCCGGTAGTGCCAAGGCAATCGTTACTCTTAAACTTTAACATAGGCTTACGCCAATCGTATCACTTAGATCGCCTTGTGGGAGTGAGCCGAGCACGTTACATCGAAGTTTGTCATTCACAGTAGCAACAAATAACACTTCAAGAATTAGATTGGGTTCGTTGAAGTCGGCTATTAGCGACATTGGACTTCATATCCAGAATTGACAGTTTATGGCCTTATGCGAGTTTTGGCAGTCAAGGACGACACAGACATCCCTTGTCCCACATTTGTCACCACTCGTCATTTTCCGTAACCAGCAATTTGTCACGGAGATATACGAATAGTGACGAATGCGTCTCCGAAACCGATCTTAGATTGGAAACCAGGCGCAGTGTCGTGACTCACGGAGTAGGCGTCTCCGCAGGTCCTCTTGGCATGACCCGTGAGGGTAGCGATAGTGAAGATGTGGGGGTCGACAACGCCTGGCTCGCTGGCCTGAGGGTAAAAGAAAAACAAACTATCACTGTTGCACATAAATACGAATTTTCAAAATAAACATTCAGAATACCTTTACAAATTGTTCTTTGAAGTATGTGGCCAAACAGGGACGAACCGGAGCCGAAGTTTTCTTTTACCAGGTAAACTCAATGAATCTTTAGGTAAACTAATTTAACCATTTTAGTGCCAGTAATTCTATTCTGATAGCTGTCAATGGAAACGGTCTATGAGGCAAAGTTACGTACCTCTTCTTTGAACTTGCAGAGGAGGTCTGTCATGACCATCCTCCCCTCAGCGTCTGTGTTCCCAACTCTCACTCTCACCCCGGCGCGTGAGGTCACGATCTCATCAGCCACGTAGGCCTCTGAAACACAGCAGAGCGTAAACAGTTTAAGAAAATGACGAAAATCATATAGTCTCTGTAGATAATTTTTTTGTGTTTTTTGTTTTTTGACATCATTTATTCATGTTAATTGTCCACGATTTTACATGGCCTGTACATTGCCACGTGGACCGGCATACCAGGCCTAGGGTATATATTTGGGTTTGAGTTGCTTAAAGCAATAATACTCATCTAATTATTCAGTACACATTTATTTTTTTCTGCAAGATTAACATTGTTATACTGTAGTACTTTGTATTGTAAACTGACGTCCAAAAACTTTACCAGAGTTTGAAATCACTCTTGCTCAAAAACAACAAATCATACATGCATGAAGTAAAGTGTATTGAGAAGATCAATATAACAATATAATCAACACTGAAAATGACAATCATACCGCGACCGAGATTGACGTCAGAGCCCCCCAAAGTTGGGTGTGGTACAAAACTCGAGCTTTCAGAATCATGGACAATAGGCAGAGTACAAAAACAATCGCTCACGTTCAATAACAAGTCATTAGTAGCGTGTGTGAACACCACATGCCCCAATACACGCAAAAACTCTTCGACGTACAGAAAAAGTCAGTCGTCTGATGAGGTCACGTGGGATTTGACGCCATTCTTCTTGGAGGGCCAAGATCAGTTCTTGCCGGTTGGCTGGAGAGTGTGGTCGTTGTCGAACACGACGATCCATCAAGTCCCGGAGGTGTTCTATGGGGGACATGTCGAGTGAGCGTGCAGGCCACGGCAGGACGTTGCCGTTGTTGGCTGCGAGGAAGTTAGTGACAATTCTGGCTGTATTGGCTCTAGCGTTGTCATGCTGATAAATGACACCACGTGGCTGCTGTTCGAGAAATGGTAGGACAACTGGACAAAGAATGTTATCCATGTAACGTTAAGCTGTCAAGTTTCCGTCAATGATGACCAGCAGTGTCCTCTCCTGCCCACAGATCCCTCCCCACACCATTACACTCCCTCCACCATATGGTACGACCTCCTGCACGCAGCACGCCGCCGTTCGTTCACCCCTTCGGCGGTAAACACGTTGTCTTCCATCAGCCCTAAACATACAGAATCGACTTTCGTCTGTGAAGACAACCCTCCGCCAGTCAAGTCGTTGCCAGCGTCGTACAGTCCGGGCCTATCTTAATCGCAGACGACGATGTTGCGCTGTCAATAGCTGTCCTCTGTATGGTCGAAAAGCCCTGATTCCATGAGCCCTGAGTCTCCTGGCCACTGTCTGTCGACTAACCCTGTGACCTAAGGCATTTGTCGCCGATGACGTCACTGTCAGGAAGCGATTTCGGAGGTGCAAGGTACGCAAGTACCGGTCATCATGGGGCGTGGTCACCCTGGGTCTGCCTGTTCTTGGCCTGTCAGCGGTCCGCCCTGTCTGTCTGTAACGTTGCATCAAGTTGGTAACTGCAACACGGGAGCAACCGAAGGTTCGTGCGATATGGGCGTGGGTGGCTCCCAAGGCTCGTTCGCATTGTTCGACTGTGAGTCGTGACATTTCTTTTGTCGTCTTTTTTATCACTGTGGATGTCTGACTTGCCGTTGCAATCGTTTTATACCCTTACCCGCACGTGCATTGGCATTTGTCCGTGGTGCACGTGATTTTCACTTATTCGCGTGTTATCTCGCAAACACGTAACAGACGATTAACATTTTCTGCATACACTATTGTTGTATTTGTAGGTTATGAGTTTTAGATAGACTTCATCGAAAAAAAATTATACTTTGCCTGAAATTTATATTTTCAGTTGGTAAAGTTTCTTTTGGACGTCAGTTTATTTCTAGTTCTTTTTTAAATATTCTAAAAAGACAGCCGGTTTCAGTTACTTTATAGTCTCTGATGATGGGTTCAAGGATTTCCTCAATCGATTATCCAGTGTGTTATGTGTACATTCTATTATCATAATCTATATTCATTATTATTTACTTCAGTGTGAGACTGAAGTTGAGAAAAGTGATATTTTAATTGTAGTGAACATAACATTTGATATTTCACAGCAGTGAACATACCACTTGATATTTCACTGCAGTGAACATAATACTTTGGCGGAACTATTGTTATGCAAGAGTTACCTCCCCGTAAATTGTCTCCCATTATCGTAAGTGTCTCGTCCGTACACTGTTGACTTCCTTTTTACGTTAATGCATTCTTGACCAGCATGTATTCTTTCGCTTCAAACTTAGTATCGAAGATTTCAAGAATATTTTTTTGTTAAAATTTATTTTGTATATAATCATATCTATATGTATGATAAAGAATTTTCGAAACCCTAAATATGTTTTGTTACTTTTGTTTATATTTTTGAAAATGAAACATGAAATTACTTTTTAAGTTGTAAATACAAGAGGAGGAGAACCGTCCCTGTGTGTTTGGTAGGGAGAATTACGTTCCAAGGGTTTACATTTGTAAAGAAATAATATAATTTTACAGTAGACAACTACACAAAAAATATATAATGAATAGAATATTCCATGTGTCTCGTCCCCCCCCCCCCCCCCCCCCTCTAAATCACTTGATGAGAGAAATATAATATTTGACTCGACACATGAAATATCCTCCATTTATTCTTTGTGTCAAACTCGATTCGAAAGACTCGACACTCGAAATAACCGTCCAATCAAATTACACTGATGAGCGAGAGAAAATCTGTGCCCTGAAAAATGTTCACGGTTAGAACGTCCTCTCAGTAATATGTTATACTTTAATACTGTCAATACTTGGGGGGATATACCTGCACCGACGCTGTTCCTGACCATGCCCATCACCCCCCTCACCCTGATGCCAGGGGGTTTCAGGATCGACAGAATCTGAATAAAAAACCCAAAACAATTCCGGTATCATTTGTTTGTTTCGGTCTTGAAATTGGTTTCATTCATACAAACATAACTGCCCTGCACAAATATGGCTTGGCGTCAGCAACTGGCCTAGATTGTCTAATACATGTGATGCATGCCTATGTAAATATTTTGGCTTGATTCTCTATATCGTTTTTCAACATGGCCGACCAGGGTTTCACCTTGACCTACAAAACTAGGGTTCCAGTTGACCACAATTTACTAGATTCCGGGAAAATATGAGGGCCCTGTTAAGGAATTAATGGCATAGTGCTATACTGTATACTGTACTGTAAGATTTTATAATTATTTTTATTTCAGTGAGTGTGAGTGAGTTTGGTTTAACGCCGCGTTTAACAGTATTTCAGTTATATCACGGCGTGTCAGCTTTATATGGGAGGAAAGACCCAAGTGATGCAGACGTCTTAGACGTTTACCACTTCGGTGAAACCAACGAGCAGGGGTATGGTGCTGACTAACCTAGAAACAAAATCGGGGCGAACTGGGATTTGAACCCACAATCATAGGTTTCGGGCGTGCCCAAGGGACGCAACTCTGCACAGAGAATCGCGGCGCCTTAGACGATTTGGCCACCCGTGCCCCCTTTTAATTACAGGAATTTTATATTTCTTGTAATGCATTTCGTACAATACATATATAATTTGTAACTGGCGTATGGGTATTTATATCATCAGGGTTTCGAATCCCAGATCCACCCCAATAGTGACTCTTGCTCGTACACATCATCGTCTACGTCTACGTCTACGTCTACGACCGGTGTCACTGCGGGCTTTCCTTTCACATTTCGCCGACACGCCATGGCACTGAAATTATGTTCTTTCGGCCTCAACCCTACCTCAAGGACTCGCACCTGGTGAGGCCTGGAAGCAAACAGGTGTCCCCCGTGGGGAGTCCGGGTTAGAGTGAGTGAGTGAGTTGCGTTTCACGCCGCTTTTAACAGTATTCCAGTTATATCACGGCGTGTCAGCTTGATGTGGGAGGAAAGCCCGAAGTGATGCAGGTCGTAGATGTTTACCACTTCGGTGAAACCTACGAGCACGGGTATGGTGCTGATAAACCTAGAAACATAATCGGGGCGAACCGAAATTCGAACCCACGATCATAGGTTTCTGGCGAGTCAAAGGGGCGCAACTCTGCACAGCGAATCGCGGCGCCATAGACGACTGGGCCACCCGTACCCCCTGGTCCGGGTTAGAATATGTCCCTAGCAACCTATGCTGGTCGTAAGAGGTGATCAAATGGATCAGGTGGTCAGGCTCGGTGACTTGCAATTGGTTGATGCATGTCATCTTACCCCGACGTGGATCGTTGCTCACAATACCGATCACTGGATTGTCTGGTCCTGACTCGATTATTTACAGACCGCCGTCAAATAGCTGGAATATTGCCGAGTACGGCGTTAAACAACCAACAAACAAACAAACAGGCTGGGGTACCAATGCGACCCACCTTGAAGAATCCCCCGACCGCCGCCGCTCCACACTTGTCCCTGTGCATACCGGCCATGTTGCCCCCGGCCTTGATGTCAGCGCCGCCGGTGTCGTAGGTGACGCCCTGTGCGGATACAACAGACGGTGCTAAGGGTGATGTGGCATACCCTAGTCACGATATCAGAACACACTAGCTGCTTTAATGAATTACTATCAAAACCTTAATCGAATTAACAACTAGTTCAGCCAGCAAAGAATCCTGAAATTTCCTGTTTTAAGTTCACATGGCTAACCTAATGCGTTGGATTCTTGTATTTACAGTTAAAGATGAACGAAGATGCTACGTAAATTCGTTTTTTTTCATTAAGAAACAAACATTTTGACTCTAGAGACTAACTCACTACTAGTAGTACTGGTACCTAAGTTTAAAGTCATTTTGCCAAACAGTGTATACAGCACAAGGCTACACTTACTTTCCCGATCAGGAAGATGTTTTTCTTGATGGCGCCCTCCCCCTTGTACTCCAGGAAGATGAGTCGGGCGTGGTGGCGGGGGACAACTGTAGTGTGTTAACAAGTCATCATCACAAACATCATCACATCGCGTCGTTAGGTCATGACGCCCTTCTCCGCCCCTTCATAACGTCAGAATACCGTGAAGATCCCGGTTAGAATAGGTCTTCAGCAACCCATGCTTGTCGTAAAAGGTGACTGTGCTTGTCCTGAGATGCGACTAACGGGATTGGGTTGTCAGGCTCGCTGACTTGGTTGATGCATGTCATCGTATCCCAATAACATTGATCGACGCTAATGATATTAATCACTGGATTGTCTGGTCCAGATTCGATTATTTACAGACCGCCGTCATATAGCTTGAATTTTTCTGAGTGCGGCGTACAACAAACAAACAACATTACGTCAGCAAGCGCCCCTGTGCCATTACGTCATAACGCGTTTCTGCGTCATCACGTCATAACGCCTTCTGTATAGGTAACAGCCATGTAATGCCGCCTTACGTCACTACGTCATGACGCGTCCCTACACCATCGCGTAGTAGAACATCTCCTACTCAACACATCGTCACGTTACTCTTGTCACACACATCCAGTTGATGTCACACACATTCAGCAATGAATGTGACATTGTGCATTTGATTTCAGGTTAATGGACGTGTCATATGGGTTACACATTTGATCAACATCGAGATGGTGTCATCACACGTTGTAGTCATGTGAGGAATCGAACCCAGGCCTTCGTCTTGACGAGCGAACGCTTGAACCACAAGGCTACCCCACAATTTCCTCATATTAGGAAGGTGACAAATAAGTAAGTACGTACCGCTAGCGGCCCGGTCCACTGCGGCCACACATGGGTAGTCTCTCTCCAGGACAGCCCGGTCGGACACTACTTCCACCTAAAACATACGTCCTTGAATATCATAGATTAAAGACACGTGTATCAGTCCATTGAAACATACGTCCTTTTATATGATAACATAAAGACACGTGAGACATTTCTGAGCGGAAGAATAAATCATATCAACCCCACCACGAAGAACATAGGCTGCACGTGGGTTACTGAGCGGGAGAATACATCCCTTATATCCCGCTTCGAAGCAAAAAGCCGCACGCTCTTCCGAGACAATGGCATAGCACAAGTTAACCCTCTGGATACTGGTGTTTTTTTCTGACGCCTATTTTCCTAAGATCGGAAAAGTGAAGGTTGTGCGAGAATTGCGCCCACGCGGCACTCGATCTACCTCTGGCAATAAAATTACGCAGAGGTAGAGAATATTTAATTACCTATTTGATGGTGTACAGTTAACTGCCAATATTAAACCGGTTTAAAAAAAATACGTTTATTCTGCGTTGAAAAACAGTAAATTTCTCCGCCTTTTATCATACGCCGATAAAAGTACTGTGCGACGATTAATCTCGACTCAATCGAACGCTGTTTTCTGTCAATTTTAAATTTGTTTGAATTCCTGGCAGATTTAAACATTTCGGAAAGATAAATTCGATGTAGCACTATCACTGTGGTTTTATACGTCCCTCGTTACGTTCTATACCACTCGCCTGCGGCTTGTGGTTTAAAGCCTAACGCGAGACGCATAAAACCCGATGTACCTCGAGTGATTCTGCTACAACATATAATGTATCCGTCCATTGAAACAACCATCCTTATATACTGAACAAGAAAGGTTCCTGTGACATTGAATAAGATTTAATGCAAAGTTATGTTTTTTACCAAATCTGAAACAATTTCGGTTTGCAACAGATAAAAGACTGCTGTAAGTGTTCAAATGGTTTAATTCGCCATTCTGACTTCAGAAAACGCGCGATTTCATAAAAAAAACATGAGCATGCCAAAATGTCAATTTACAAATAAATAGCGTGTGTGTCCACCTCTGGTTGCGATGCAAGCAACACATCTTCGTCTCATGGAATGGACCAGGCGTCGAACAAAGTCCTGTGGGATATCTGTCCATATCTGCTGGGGCATGTTTCGAAGTTCCTGAAGTGTCTGTGGAACACGTGGTTGACGTCGAAGGCGCCGATCCATCTCATCCCACATGTGCTCGATAAGTGAGAGATCAGGGGAGCGAGCCGGCCAGGGGATGACATTCACGTTGTTTTGCTGAAGAGAATCCTGAACAAGTTGAGCAATATGAGGCCGGGCGTTGTCATGTTGAAAGGTAATGCCTGGGCCATGACGACGCGAAAACGGTAGAACAACATGATGTCGTCGCGGTAGCGCTGTCCATTGATTTTTCCCTCTACCACTATCAAACGGGTCCTCTGTCCTGCTGTAATCCCACCACATTCCATAACACAGCCGCCCCCGAACCGATCTTCTTCCTTAACACAATGATTGACGTAACGTTCACCCCGACGTCGGTACACTCGAATCCGTCCATCGCTGTGGCTGAGGTGAAAACGAGACTCGTCAGTGAATAGAACTTGTCCCCACTGCATTGCCGACCAGTGTAGACGCTGTCTGCACCACTGTAGACGTGCTTGACGGTGGTTTCCTGTCAAAATGGGACGTCTGGCGGGTCTTCTGGCGACAATCCCTGCACATCTGAGGCGACGACGTACGGTTTGTGAAGATATTCGTCGAAGGCCAGGGATGCTTCTTGCAGTCACTGTTGCTGGCTGGAATCGATTTCGTAGGTGTGTTGTTCGAATCCAGTTGTCTCTGACTGCATTCGTCTGTTGCCAACGTTGCCATAAACACCAAATGGTGTTTCTGTGGACGTTAAATTGTCTTGCAACATCACGTTGACTCGATCCTGCTTCAAGCATACCAATGTCTAGCAGACGCTCATTTTCGGACAGGCGCAGTAGCATTTCGTAATGCTGAATAATTGCGTAAGTTTGTTGTTTTTCTGAGTGGTTGTTGTCAGCACGATGCTAAACAATGCATATGGAATCCCGTTAATGCACATGTTTTTATACCCATTCTTGAGTAGTGAAATGCATGGGGCTTGCATAAAAGTCAACTTTTGCATGGAATGCATGCTTTTCTGTAGCAGTTGCGTTTTTGTGACTTGATTCCATACATGTACCACAATATTGAAAACCAAACTTTACTTGTTTGAAAAATACGCTAAAATATTGGTGTCACAGGAACTTTTGTTGTTGTGTATATTTAATAACAAAGACTGGTGTATCAGTCGGATGGGAGACAGACGCTTAAAACACCACTCATAACTTTTCTTTAATTTAAAGGTATGCTTTCCTTTCAAGCATTTTATATTTATTCGTAAATTCCAAGAAAGAAACCTATGTTGTTAGCTGACTTAAAGTTAAAATGGTTTACCTTAATACACGTCCCTTCCAGGTTTCTCCGCACATACTCCTCAACTCGAGGTGCAGCCATCCGCTCAGGGTCAGATCCACCTATGTCACGGGTCACAATTCTGAAAATTAATTATGATAGTTAATTACAATTATAAATGAAAATGTTTGTTTGTTTGTTGTTTAACACCGCACTCAGCAATAATCCTGCTACATGACGGCGGTCCGTAAATAATCGAATCTGGACCAGACAATCCCAGAGGCGGATACATCTTTTTTTAAAAGGGGGAGTGCACAAGTAAGATCTATTTATTGTCTTTGGTGGTAATTTATAAAGATTTTTTTCGAAATAAAAAGTGGGTGCGCCCCCCCCCCCCCCCCTCTGTATCCGCCCATGAATCCAGTGATTGATATCATTAGTGTCGATCCATGCAATTGGGATACGATGACATGTATCAACCAAGTCAGCGAGTCTGACCAACCAGTCCCGTTAGTCGCCTCTTACGACAAGCATGGAATGCTGAAGACCAATTCTACCCCGGATCTTCACGGGTTAATGAACATGTATGATCAGAGACCATATAATAGACCTCTGGTATGAACGAACAAATGAACGGAAGGACGGACGAATGAAAAGAGGGCTCAACTAAACATATAAGTTAACTGATACAAAAATAATCTAATTAAAATGAACGGACGGACGGATGAAGAGACAGACAGAGACAAAGGCAAACAAATCGATTGATCAAGGTTATATGGTCGTAAAACGAGGGCTCAAATCACCTTCCCCTCTCAACGGCTTCAACGGTGGCAGCAGTTGCCTCCCCTTGTCCATCAGCACAAAAGAGCCCCAGCACCGCGGCCTTCTGCTTCTTGTCTGGGAGACCCTCGCATACCTCAATGGGCTGCACACACGATATTCATCCAGCAACATGTGACATCATTATCAAATTATCACACAGATTACAACCTAACTAGCCTTACTTCAAACACAAACCACATAAACACGCTACCTGGATGGAAATAAACACAGGTGGGGAAGAAAAACATACAGTAAACTACGGTTATAACGAACACGCATATAACGAACTGACTGATATAACGAACTTATTTTTCAGTCCCGACCATTTGTTGTATAAATGTCGTATATATGCTTATAACGAACTACGGTTATAACGAACTGAAATTAGTTGTCCCTTCGAGTTCGTTATAACCGTGGTTAACTGTAGAATATCAAGTATTACATTTCGGAGCAAAAGAAACTGCCTCTCAGTTGATTTTATCACATTTTTTATTTTTTATTGAAAATATCATAAGTTAGCGTTATTGTGTCAGCACTCAAAGAATACTCCTGTAAGGTTTTATTTAATATGAATATAATTTGATTTAAAAATTGTAAGATTTAATAAAATAAATCGTATAATGCACAAGTGCTTACAGGTATCTTAGAAAGCTTATCTTTTGAAAACCAATAAATTTGCTTATTTTCGGCACAAATTTGCAACATTTCAAACATGGTATACGTCATGTGGTTGCAAATTCCTTTCTTACCCTAGTCTTCACTGAAACATTTTATTTTTAAACAAAATTACCCAGCCACAGATTACTTTTTACAAACTGTTGCAGGCATGAGTGATGGTTAGATGGATATAATCAAATTTAGTTGGTTGGTTGGTTTGTTGTTTAACGCCGCACTCAGCAATATTCCAGCTATATGACGGCGGTCTGTAAATAATCGCGTCTGGACCAGACAATCCAGTGATTAATATCATGAGCATCGATCCACGCATTTGGGATCGATGTCATGCATCAACCAATTCTCAGGTTGTCGATGCATGGGTTGCTGAAGACCTATTCTACCCCGGAATCTTCACGGGTCTAATCAAATTTAACAACAGTTTCAATTACATCAAAAACAAACTAGGTATACTTTCTTTTGCCCCTCAGTGTATATTTCCACGCTTCGTGGTTAAGGTTTGACTGACTGCCCACCCGTTAGCTTCCAATGGCAGCATGTAGCAGCCGAAGTATGGCTGGGTCTGAAGTTCGAACCAAGCAATTCACTCGCAACAGAGACTACATGCCGTTTTAACCGTTTACTGAAACGTCTGACTATTGGGACAAATGAGTACGTCCATGCTCAGGTCAACAACTTCACACGGGAGATATTGGTTTGTTTGTTTATAAAGTTCACCACCGCTCGAATTGGAAACTATATGAGACATATGTCACGTTTCAATATGAATATGTTAATAGTACCTGTACAGTTACCGTTGTCTGTGTCTGGACGTACGGAATAAATTTTTTAATATCCTCAATACGGCTTTAATTTAAAACGCAAAGCGTTAACAGAGGCAATATATTATTAGTTGGTCACATCTAATTATGTGGGCGGTGGGGTAGCCTAGTGGTTGAAGTGTTCGCTCGTCACGCTGAAGATTGGGGTTTGATTCCCACATTTACAATGAGGAAAGCCCATTTCTGGTGTCTCTCGCCGTGATATTGCAGGAATATTGCTAAACCGGCGTAAAACTATACTCACTAACAATGATGTTATTTAAAAGCTGTCGACAACTAGGGGTTTAGAACACAGTTCTGTGCTAAGGTAATGAATAAGTATTATCAAAATAAAGGTATTCAATTGAAATAATGCCAACATTCCTAATACTGTTCTTCATGAAAAGAAAACGATGTCATTTGTTTCCGATAGGCTTACCACGTAGAGAGCATGGAGAGCCCCAAGAGCGGCTACAGCGCATGCGTCTGGGAATTTCCCGTTTCCAGTGCATACCAGTAGGGGGCGCGTACATCCACACTTGAGACATCTGAAGACCAAAAACATATTTATAATGGATTAAAAGAGAAGTCTTTAATGTGAAAAATAATAAATAATAAATATGAATTAGTTCGGACTTTCAAAGAATGTCAACTGTTACTGAACTAGTGTTGATACTGGCTCTATCCTTGGGAGTCCAATAGTTGTGCCAGGAACCGGTTATTAACCTGTTAATAATTTTACGCAAAAGTGTAATATTCAAACACCAACATTCAGGCACGCGAATTTGCTGCCATACAGAAGGAGCTCACAATACAATACTTCATGTTGGTTTGTTGTTTAACGCCGCACTCAGCAATATTCAAGCTATATAACGGCGGTTTGTAAATAATCTAGTCTGGACCAGACAATCAAGAGATTGACATTTTCGAGCACCGATCCACGCAATACGCTGACATGCATCAACCAAGTCAGCGAGTCTGACAAGCATAGACAAGCCCTTTACGGCAAGCATGGGTTGATGAAGATCTATTCTACCCTGGATCTTCACGGGTCACTACTTAATGTCCAAGTACACAGCAAATACGTATGGGTATAAGAATCACTTCACAGAGTTTTTGTTAAGTTGTCAACATCTCTTTGTAAAGCTGTGAGCTGTGAAAACCGTATGAAAAGCAACAAAAAATATAAAAAGAAGAAAAGATAAACAAAAAAATAAAAACACATCATATATACTCGTGCATTTTCATGGAGCGAGGGTGTATATATTTCTGGATATTTCTAAATGAAATAAACTATTAAAACGGGTGTTCACAACAAATCTGAACCTATTTATTATAGAATGTACGAAACATAAAGGTTCGGTTCATTTCGCAGAGAGAACGTGAATACCTTTTCATGCCTTTAGTGGCCGCCTCCCCGTAGCGTCTGACGTCATCATAGTCCCGTGTGACGGGCCCAGTCGGCGCGAAAATCTGCAGAATCAATTAGGCTATTATCAATCAATCCTTTTATTTTTAAGAAATAAAAGACTCGGAGTCGTTGTTTATCGTATCTACGCTAAACAACGACCACGAGTCGTTTATTTCTTATATGAGATATCATCATTATGTACAGCCTCTAAATATGTTAGTGGTCGGGTAGCCTAATGGTTAAAGCCTTCGCTCGTCACGCCGAAGACCTGGGTTCGATTCCCGACATGGGTACAATGTGTGAAGCCCATTTCTGGTGTCCCCCGCCGTTATATTGCTGGAATATTGTTAAAAGCGGCGTAAAACCTCACGCGATAAAGATGTTGATAAAATGTACAAGCTTTAAAACTATTTACCCTTATTTAAATAATGAGGACTCCATGAATACAATCCAACTTCGTCGGACAAGTCAATTTTATGAACAGGTGGGCTATGTTTGGTATTTCGTGCATATTCTCAAAATCCCTACCTCGATCATCTGTACCTTTTCTCCTAATACCGATTGTCATATCTCTACCACTTTGGATGCGATGGTTCGGCCACTGCGTTTACCTGTGAAACCCAGCTACATATTTGGGGAACAACCTACTAGGCACTTCCTTAAAAAGAATAACGTCATCAATTTGCGAGCGCATATTCGAATCTCCAGAAATGACGTCATGATAGAACAATGTTTTATCGTGCAATAAACCAGGCTTCGTTCTATACCATATATCGTTCTAAAAGACAGTAAAGGTTTCGAAATATGATCTGAAATAGGTTTTAAAAGATCAAAGTATGTGAAACTTTTAAATAGCCTATAATACTGCGCTTTAGGTGAGGTTTGGACATCACTTCAGTAGTGAAAAGAATTGTCATTTGGTAGGCAACAACTACAAAAGATGTGTTCAAAAGATAGAAAATACCAAGTGTGTTGCGTTCTGTCATATGTTTCAGCGTAAATGATCTAATTAGGATAAGGTAACATTAATTTGCCCATGTATTATGATATGGCACGTTCAGCAATGTCAATGCATAGAGGCTGTCCACCCAATTCGCCTTGCTCCATATATTAAATTGGTGTGTTAATTTTTAGACCAGTAGTCATTTTCAGAAACGTTAAAGATCTGGGTTAGAATAGGTCTTCAGAAACCCATGCTTGCCGTAAACGGCGACTATGCTTGTCGTAAGACGCTACTAACGGGATCGGGTGGCCAGGCTCACTGACTTGGTTGATGCATGTCGTCGTATCCCAATTGCGTGGCTCGATGCTCATGATGTCAATCACTGGACTGTCTGGTCCAGACTCGATTATTTACATTCCGCCGTCATACAGCTGGAATATTGCTGATAGCGGCGTTAAACAACAAATAAACAAACAAACAAACATCAACGTTAAATGTACGCGCTCGGTTTTATCTGCTTTCTCATAGCACCAGGGACGGTGGGGTAGCCTAGTGGTTAAAGCGTTCGATCGTCACGCCGAAGACCCGGGTTCGATTCCCGACATGGGTACGATGTGTGAAGCCCATTTCTGGTGTACCCTGCCGTGATATTGCTGGAATATTGCTAAAAGCGGCGTAAAAGGCTACTCATTCACTCACTCACTTCGTATTTTTAATAAAATTAAGTAACATTTCACTTCTTCTTTACTGGACCACGGAGGCGGTCGTCAAGATTAGATATAACAGTATATACGTGTAGCAAGGCTGTGGTGATAGTGTGTATACATACGAGTCGCCTTGACGGAACTCGGTCAGTTTTGATCAGATGCACCGCGTCCACATCGTCGTAGTTCTTGTCGAGCTGAAATATGAAAAAATATTTTTATTGAAAAATAAAATCACATTTTCTCATGTTTCTTCTGGCATATTTTTGGGTAGGTGGGTGTTGTTTATTTTTAGTTACACAGCTTTATGTTTTTAATCAGCCCGCAATTTTGTTTTTCGTTATATGTGGATTTTTGGGCGTTTGGCAGATCCGAATAGAAATAAAATCGCACCTACATGTTGATAGCATTAAATCACAAGGTGAATATATTTGAAAACGTGAAAATTTAATTTTAATCCAACATTAAAGGAAATGTGTATTTTGCTTTTAATTCTCAGGTTGTCGGTGCTCCACTGTGTCCGCATGTAGGATCACAATGAACCCCAGCAGACGCACACAATGCAGCAATTGGCCGATGTTATACCGACGTGCGCTTACCATGAAATGTATGTTTTCCACTGATCAACATGTCCAGAACTACCAAATATATCAAATGTCGAAAGTTTTTTGACATTTTTCGGAATGTGATCAGTAACATTATGGTAAAAAGGCCATCTTGGGTCACGGACCTGTAGCTCGACGAAAGACAGGCGTTTTCAATTTTTTCAGTCATACTTATGGACTTGACCAGAATTCCAGATGCATGTGTGCAAAATAAATAAAGATTAGCTCTTCACACTTTTGAATATGTCTGATAATTGTCACACCAATATGTGCAAAGTTTTCGTTTACCTTAACATATATTTTTCATTTTTTCAGAGTAATTCTTTTTCTCTGTATATACAGGAACTGTCTTCAAGCTATTCACACTTTCAATCAACCACACATCCCAAGTAGCTCACCTCTGCGTACTCGCGTATAGGCGCCTGCAGCACTTGAAGAACACCGGTTAGTTTGTCAACATCGTCTGTGACAACCACGACGCCATCATATGAGGTGTCACTGAGACTGGAACAAGCGACAACGCCGACAGCCTCCATGCTGAAAGTCAGACAACCTTGCTTCAACTTGGTGTCAATATATTGGACATGGAAAAAAAGAAAAAAGAAGCGTTTCCTTGAAACTGGTTTTTCAGACGATTAAGTCAATATTCCTCGAGAATATAGACTGTTTCCTCGAGAATACAGACTGTTTCCTCGAGAATGTAAAATCATGTACCTATCACCCTGCATGTGACAAAACGAATGTTGGCTCCAGTCCAAATTCCCAGTCACAACCGCATTTAAACGTTCATGTAACCGTACTGCCGTAACCGTAAGGTATGTTTACGCTAACTGTAGCGAGATTGGGAAGGAGCGATAGGTTCCCTTGCTTGCTGCTTAACGCCGCACTCAGCAATATTCCAACTACATGGCGGTGGTCTGAATTCTTTTTAGACTGGACCAAACAATCCTGTGGTTGACATGAGCATCGATCCACACAATCGGGATACGATGTCATGTATCAACCAAATCACCGAGCTTGAAGATCCGGGGTAGAATAGGTCTTCAGCCATCCATGCTTGCCGGCAAGTCACGAGTGTTACCCTGCTGCAGATGGTTTTTTTTTTTGTTTTACGCCGCACTCAGCAATATTCCAGCTATATGACAGCGGTCTGTAAATATTCCAGTCTGGACCAGACAACCTAGTGATTGACATCATGAGCATCGATCTACGCAATTGGGATCGATGACATGTTTCAACCAAGTCAGCGGGACGGACCATCCGATCCCGTTAGTCGCCTCTTACGGCAAGCATGGGTTGTTGAAGACCTATTCTACCCCGGATCTTCACGGGTCTGATGTCAGTCTATATTCAATAAGGTGATTCTGTTAGTTATGGCGTCGTGACCTACATGCATCGAGTTTCGACATGGTAGAGAATGGTATGCCTGTCTATCAACTTGGTATTGTAACTGGAATAATATTATCTCCACTGGGAGTTGGCATTGATACCACAACCTGCGGGGCGTTATCGGTATGTATCACATGAGGAAATAAAGGTCTGTTGCTTCTTTTGTGTGCCACGCCGATGGGTCACTTTGACCTCCAGGGTACAAAAGACCTCACAATACAGTGTTTTGAACTGGGTTGGTTATTAAATACATGTAGTCCTACTTAGTTCTTTAGCGGGGGTTCCCGGTATTGGTAGTTTTCTCTTGTTTAATTCCTGGAAATGATGAATCCTGGGAAAGCGAACCACGCATGTTTAATTCCTGAGCATATTATCAACACAAGGAAGCTAGGGAAATGTTTATTTACAGAATGTTTGTTTGCTTTGTTTGTTTGTTGTTTAACGCCGCACTCAGCAATATTCAAGCTATATGACGGCGGTCTGTGAATAATCGAGTCTGGACCAGACAATCCAGTGATTGACAACATAAGCATCGATCTACGCAACTGGGATACGATGACATGCATCAACCAAGTCAGCGAGCCTGACCACCCGATCCTGTTAGTCGCCTCTTACGACACTCGTATAATCTACGCTATGTTTGTACGTTTGTTGTAATGAAGGGCGGTTTAACTGTCACGGGGTCGTAGACTGCCATTTCGTCCAAGAAATAAACTTATCGTATTTAAAAATATATATCTACAAAATAAATATAATAAAATCCAAAAGGAGTTCAGAAACTATTTTTTATTTCAGGGCCAAATCTGCAAGGCTCTAATTGTTCGAATCTGAAATCTTGTCAATGTCAACCTTCATTTATGCATTCATACATCTTCCCGAGGCAAGGGCGTTAACTGACTGTGTCCACTTGACTTTTACAGTCAGTTAACTCCCTTGCCTCGGGAAGATAATTTGCATGCCACTGCTACTTTTAGTGCTCAAAGCCACCTTCCTTGGTATCCCTCCTTCTCCCGATCTTCAGGGGTACATGACATTACGAAAATCAGTTTTGTGTATCAAGAAAAAGGTAACAAATATCCCTATCAAACGTGGAGAAGTATGTTTGCAACAGTCCAATAGAACTGA
Organism: Haliotis cracherodii; assembly: GCF_022045235.1. NCBI lineage: Eukaryota > Metazoa > Mollusca > Gastropoda > Lepetellida > Haliotidae > Haliotis > Haliotis cracherodii. Next base: position 39,100,928 of record NW_027266343.1, read on the forward strand.
AAAGTTTTATACTCAAGACTACTCATAGACCTTTGTGGCACCCAGCTAAAGTTGAGAAGGTACGCCCTACCGCGACAAGCTGTCAAAGACGAATGTGTTCTTCAGTCGTCGAATTTGTTTTAGCCCTAGTTTGCACGAGCTCTGATTGCACGTGCCGTATCATGCAACTGTATATTCCACAAAGCACAATCCATTCGAGCGATCTGTTTTTGTGTATAAATATGACAGTCATTTGTATTCGGGTGACCTGTTTTTATGAATGCTTATGAACATAAATTCTAATCACGTGACCAGGTAAACAATTAATTATTTGCTGTGGAATTGCATTTATAATTAAATGAATTCATAGGCGTTGGTAAAGAAATGAAAATACAGAATTAATTATTTGCTGTGTAAATGCATTTATAATTAAATGAATACATAAGGTTAGTAAAGAAATGAAAATACAAAATTAATTATTTGCCGTGTAATTGCATTGACACTCCCCCAAAAAAGAAACGCACAGGTAGGTTTTTAGTAAATTTATTGTACCTATAATAAAGTCGATATATTTAATTTTATATCATAGATACAAAAATGAAATTTTGGAGATCGATAGTCACATGTTGTCTTTGTGCAAAGGCATTGAAAACTGTTCATTGTCATGTCACATAAGACCACAAAGTGGCGCTGAACTCAGTATCTCGTGTGACCGCCCCGGGCAGCAATTACGCCTCTGCATCTCCTCGGCACTGACTGACGTGAACGAATTCTGTCCTGCAGAATTCTTCGCCATTCTGCTTATAACGCGTTGGCCAGTTGTAGGAGTGTCTGCTGCGTGTTCTGACGTTGACGTACACGTCGATCGAGTTCATCCCAGAGAGGTTCGATTGGGTTGAGATCTGGAGATCCCGACGGCCAGGGCAAGACGATGATGTTGGTATCATGGAGGTACTCAACCGTGACACGAGCTGTGTGCGGTGGAGCGTTGTCCTGTTGAAATAGCTCCCTCTGGCGGTCAATGATTGGAAGAAGGTGAGCTTAAAGAATTTGATTAGTGTAGCGATTTGCTGTCAAATTACCCTGAACCACAACAAAGTCAGATCTCGTGGTGTAGGATTCACACACACACAGCATGATACTACCGCCACCGAATTTGTCGAATTTACGTAAACATTGCGGGGCAAAACGCTCATTTCGACGACGATAAACACGTTGTCTTCCATCTCGCCGGTGAAGAAGGAATGGTGATTCATCGCTAAACCACACTCGTCTCCAGTTTCTGAAATTCCAAGGCTGTAATGTATGGCACCAACGCAAGCGTCGATGTCGATGGATCTGTTGCAAAACAGGGAAGATAACTGGTCTTCTGGGTCGGGTTTCATGAACCACGTACTACCTGTGCGTTTCTTTTTTTGAAGAGTGTATAATTAAATGAATTCATAGCGTTGGTAATTGTATCATTGTATCCACCACTGTTTGTCTGGTAATGCGCCGTTATGTTGGTATTCAAGTTGTTATCAATAAGAGGTTCCACGTCTTCGCGGTCAATGCTTGACTTTCTTACCCCGATGACATCTCTCTCTCTCTCTCTCTCTCTCTCTCTCTCTCTCTCTCTCTCTCTCTCTCTCTCTCTCTCTCTCTCAGACACACATATACAGGGACAAAGAGACACCTCTCTCTCTCGAGAGAGAGAGTCACAGAGCGAGAGAGAATCTTTTGAAAACCATTTTAAGTATGTTGTAGGCAGTAAAATTATCTTATTTAATATTTTGACCCCTCCCTTTTAAAAATGCTGGATCTGCTCTTGCACAAAATAAAAATGTCGAGAACGGCGGCGGCGCATACCTACCTTGCAGTGAACAGGCGACAGGAACAGCTGATAGCACAGGTCTCCACGCGCCCAGGTCAAGGCCAGGGTCAACACACCCAGTACAATGCATTGTATATCATCCACAACCACCTCTCAACAGGCAGTTTTCAGTCTGACCGAATTATGATATATACGATACAGAATTATGCAAAACGTTATTATGTTTTTATAAATCATAATTTTATTAGAAACATAAATGGGAACTCCTCTGGTTCGTTGAAGAATTATAGTTTACCTGTGTTAAACTACCCTGAAGATGAACCCCATAACTTTTCAAAAGATAGCTAAAATAAAAAGATAGTGTGTATTCTACCTATGTGGTGAAAATTCTTGCTATTTTCAGGTTTTAATTTATGGACATATCCATCGGTTTGAACGGAAATGGTCGAATTAGAAATTTAAAAAAAGAAACGTATTCTACCAAGCGAATTTATGTGGAGAAATATCTTGTTATTTTCAGGTTTTAGTTTATGGACATATATATCGGTTTGAACGGGAAGGTTTGAATTACAAATTAAACAAAGACGTGTTACTACCAAGCGAATTTATGTGGTGAAATTTCTTGTTATTTTCAGGTTTTAATTTATGGACATATACATCGGTTTAAACAGAAATGGTCGAATTAAGTATGACCCTTCCCTTGACCCCAAACTCCCAGGACAGAATCAAGCCGGTTCGTCGTGTCACGTGACCTGTGTACGCACAGTTACACGACTGAGATCAATCCTTAAAGACAACAAAGAAATATTGTCATACATTACTTTATAAGGTCTAAAGAGGAGACTGCTGAATGGCCTAACTGAAACAATGCACGATATTGGTCGGTTTCTTTCATTGTTGAAACGTGACACAGGTTCAAAGTACAGTTACTCATCCGACCTGTCTGTCCATATATCACACTGCCATCAAGACCTATCATCTGTTTAAATATAGGTCACCTTGTCGTGTATATGTTAATTTTATAACAGGGTGGGGGAGTTTGGTAAACACAACACTGAACATTTACACACACACACACACACACACACACACACACACACACACACACACACACACGCACGCGCGCACGCACACACATAATTCATAAGCTTCAATCCATACTTATAACTGATATGCAAGGCACACAATATAGGACTCATTTTCGGCAAAGTCCCATTTTCAGACTTTAAACGGCTTATGTCATGGTTGCAGTTAAATATAATATCTGCTTAAATGAAAGTAGACAGGTAAGCTGAAATGTTTTGAAATGGTTTTATTTCATTACGAACGAGAGAAAAATAGGATATTTTGTACAGTCCGCACACATGGCAATTTCTTAACTAACTAAGTAACTTGACGTCAAACGTCTTTCTTATGACGACACAGTGCAATTGTATCCCAGCACCCATAAGACCCATTTTCTCCTGGTGGATCAAATATAGAAAAAATCACCCCAAAAATAAAGATGGGATCTCAATTTCCTGATGGACGGACAGGGGCATGCATTCATGGGCACGGTGCAATCTCATTAAAATCAGATCTTAGTTCTCGCTACCGCTAAACAAAGATCTGAGGACACCCCATTACGGGTCACGTCAGACCGACCTTGCGCGAACTATGACCGACCAATGGAATGACCAATCAGAAGGCAGCTTTCTCGTGCTTTACGGCACTAATTTCAAATTGGCGACTACGCTTCGAAACATTTTTTGACAAATTCTCGATTTAAAATTTGAAACCTGAACAAAAGAACATTCTGGAACCCGTAACTATCGTTCGGAATAAAGATTTCGAGGTTGCATGATTAGAAATCATATTCCGACCGTCACTTCCATAATCTGGTAAGCGACGCTCTGATTGGTCGGATGAAAGGTCGTTCTGACGTGACCCCAAATGGGTTGTCTTCAGATCTTTGTTTACCGGTAGCGAGAACAAAGGTCTGATTTTAATGAGATTGGGACACGGTGGGAACGAGGTGCTTGAGAACCTGTTAGCATGTGTGGTGATCAGAGAGCATAACCTTGCTACTGAGGACTGCAACAAGTAAATGCACTTATCTCAGCCTCAAACACGTCGTTTGAAGACCGATGTATCAGGCAGATGCATAGGCATGCTTGAAACTGGGTCAACACAACGATACGTTTTAAATGTCTTTGATGTCAGCCAAAGTATCATCAGGGGGGCATGGTGAAGGTGAAATGGGGTTTAACGTCGCATCCAAGATTATTGCACTTATATAGCGACCGGCGGGGCATGGAAACAATACCAGACGTTTGGATCAGCTACCCAACGACATGCAGGTGGTAGACAGCGTTCTACCACACAGGTGAAAGACAGATTGCTCCTGATTGCAGCAAGAAGACAGCATCCTCAGGAATTACCTGCGGAACGCCAGTGGCGTTATCGCCTCTCCTCAGACAGTGCGTAATCGTCTCCGTGAGGCTGGTGTGAGTGGGTGAGTATGGTTTTACGCCGCGTTTAGCAATATTCCAGCAATATCACGGCGGGGGACACCAGAAATGGGTTTCACACATTGTACCCATGTCGGGAATCGAACCCGGGTCTTCGGCGTGACGAGCGAACGCTTTAACCACTAGGCTACCCGACCACCCCCTCCGGTCATAGAAGGCATGCATTCGCATCCCACTGACTCAACATCACAGACAGGCACGTTTGGATTGGGATGAAGATCACGTCAATTGTTGCGTAGACAATGAGAAAGAGTTCAAGATTCCAACGTAGCCGAACACGACCGCTAAGGAAGGGGCTCCATTGATGACAGGTGTGCGTGTCAGGGATGACATTCTGGATGTGTACGCGAGACAGTATGCTAGTGCAGACGGACCACACTTCATCCTCATGGACGATAACGCAAGACCTCGTCGAGCCAGGGTTGTCGAAGTAGGGCTGGGACGGCAAACTCGGGTACCCGGTGTAGGACCCGGGTACCCACAGACTACCCGGACCCGGATCCGTGGTTAGTCATGTGATATATAACTTTTAATGACAAAATTTATCTAGAACTCTATGGTTACACTATGGTCACTAATGTTCGCATTTCTTTCTTACTATGCACCCATTCCTTCTGACTTTTCATATGGTTGAATAAAGATGTCAACTTCAGTGTATGCATGACCAGATCGCTTATTACATGTATCTAAATACGTTTTGCAAGTGCTGTGGTAAAAAAAGAAGTCACAATCGGACATTTTGTATCTCTTGATATCTACAGAGGGTACCCGGGTTGGGACGGGTTATAGGGAGGTGGGTACCCGGGTAGTAAATTTGGACTCGTCCCAGACCTACGTTGATGCCAACATACAAGAGGCCATTGTCCGCATGGAGTGACCAGCCCGGTCACCAGACCCCAACCCTATCAAACACACGTATAACCAGCTGCTCTTACCGAAGAGTGGCACAATCTTCCCTTGGCAGCCATCCAGACACTTAATGGGAACATGAGACGACGGTGCCAGGCTGTGATCGCATCACGTGTTCATATTTTTTTAACAATGACTTTCGGTTTTGGCTAGATACTCTCATTCTGACCGGGTGATCTGACTGATTAATGGTCACAGGTTGTTGGCATTGTGTTGCACAGAACAACAGACTTTTGTACATTAAACACGTATTCCACGTTTAAGGGGCGGTCGGGTAGCCTAGTGGTTAAATAGTTCGCTTGTCACGTCGAAGACGCGGGTTCGAATTCCGACATGGGTACAATGTGTGAATCCTGTTTCTGGTGTCCCCTGCCGTGATATTGCTGGAATATTTCTAAAAGCGATGTAAAACCATACTCATTCTTAACCTAACAAATACCTAATAATGTCAGATGCACACTATTTGTCATATTAAAGTGGTGATCCTTTGCAAACTTTGAGTAGTATATCTGCGTGCCAACCTGATGTGGGAGGAAAGCAGGTGAAGATTATTACTTTATTGAAGTCAATGGGTAAGATGCTCACAGCAATGAATTAGAATGAGCGAGTGTTTGGGATTTACTGTTCTGTCAGTATACAGTATATACTTGCCCTCTAGGGCCTCTAACGACTGTCAGTCAGTTCCCAGCTAGCACCTGCCCTCTAGGGCCTCTAGCGACTGTTAGTCAGTTCCCAGCTAGCACCTGCCCTCTAGGGCCTCTAGCGACTTCCCAGATAGCACCTGCCCTCTAGGGCCTCTAGCGACTGTCAGCCAGTTCCCAGCTAGCACCTACCCTGTAGGGCCTCTAGCGACTTCCCAGATAGCACCTGCCCTGTAGGGCCTCTAGCGACTGTCAGCCAGTTCCCAGCTAGCACCTGCCCTCTAGGGCCTCTAGCGACTTCCCAGATAGCACCTGCCCTCTAGGGCCTCTAGTGACTGTCAGCCAGTTCCCAGCTAGCACCTACCCTCTAGGGCCTCTAGCGACTTCCCAGATAGCACCTGCCCTGTAGGGCCTCTAGCGACTGTCAGCCAGTTCCCAGCTAGCACCTGCCCTCTAGGGCCTCTAGTGACTGTCAGCCAGTTCCCAGCTAGCACCTACCCTCTAGGGCCTCGAGCGACTGTCAGCCAGTTCCCAGCTAGCACCTACCCTCTAGGGCCTCTAGTGACTTCCCAGCTAGCACCTGCCCTCTAGGGCCTCTAGCGACTGTCAGTCAGTTCCCAGCTAGCACCAGCCCTCTAGGGCCTCTAGCGACTGTCAGTCAGTTCCCAGCTAGCACCAGCCCTCTAGGGCCTCCAGGGACTGTCAGCCAGTTCCCAGCTAGCACCAGCCCTCTAGGGCCTCTAGCGACTGTCAGTCAGTTCCCAGCTAGCACCTGCCCCCCAGGGCCTCTAGAGACTTTCACCCAGTTCCCAGCTAACACCAGCCCTCTAGGGCCTCTAGCGACTGTCAGCCAGTTCCCAGATAGCACCTACCCTCTAGGGCCTCTAGCGACTTTCACCCAGTTCCCAGCTAGCACTTGCCCCCAGGCCCTCCAGAGACTGTCAGCCAGTTCTCAGCTAGCACTTGCCCCCCAGGGCCTCCAGGGACTGTCATCCAGTTCCCAGCTAGCACTTGCCCCCAGGGCCTCCAGAGACTGTCATCAAGTTCCCAGCTAGCACTTGCCCCCAGGGCCTCCAGAGACTGTCATCCAGTTCCAGACTAGCACCTGCCCCCCAGGGCCTCCAGAGACCGTCAGTCAGTTCCCAGCTAGCACCTGGCCCATAGGGCCTCCAGAGACTGTCAGTCAGTTCCCAGCTAGCACCTGCCCCCTAGGGCCTCCAGAGACTGTCAGTCAGTTCACAGCTAGCACCTGCCCTCTAGGGCCTGTAGCGACTGTCAGCCAGTCACCTGGTGGGACCTGCCCTCTAGGGCCTCCAGAGACTGTCAGCCAGTTCCCAGCTAGGACCTGCGCTCTAGGGCCTCTAGCGACTGTCAGCCAGTTCCCAGCTAGCACCTGCCCCCCAGGGCCTCCAAAGACTATCAGCCAACATCCTCCAGACACCATCTGTGGCCTACTAATCCCCAGTTCATCATGAGGCCTGTTCCCTGATATTGCCTCTGTGGGATGTAGGTGGATTTATCAGTACACAAAGCAGTTAGTTTGTGAGTTTGTTTAAATCCGCTTTGAACAATATTTCAGTTACATGACAACATGTCAGCTTGATGTGGGAGGAAAGTCTAAAGTGAAGCACTTTGGTGAAGCCCGAGAGCATATGTATGGTGCTGACAAAACTAGATCCATTATCAGGGAGAACCGGGATTGGACCACACGGTAATCGTTTTCACCTACATCTAAGGGATGCATCTCTGCATAGGGAGTGAGTGACTGGCTACCTTTGCCTCTGTATTATGCAAAATAACAAGCAACAAGTATGATAGATGAACATGATTTAATCATATTGAACAGAGTAAACAAAATCAACAAAATTAACAAGTATAGGCCGATACAATCATGACATTTATTCCTGGGTAAGTTTAAGTCTACCAGGAAACTTTATTGGTGTTGACAGCGCAATATACTCCATATAGCGGACTAGCACTGTTAAATAATACTTTATATAAATACTAATTAAAAAAACGTAATATCAGAAATTATGAAAACATCCAAAAAAATGTGTGTTTCAATAAATATAGTTTTCCTGCTAAGAAATTGTTTTCAGTTTATAATTTTTATATTTCTAAATCTTTCCTGATCAAACATGGATCATTCCCTGGTATACATATATGGTGGAAAGGATTTTTAGTAAACTGTCACAAAAATCATTTGATACTTCAAAAACATAAAGATATGTAATAAAATAAAATTCTGAAATAATAATTTAAATTCTTGAGAAGATGATGCATCGCAATATAAAGCAGAATCCACATCTCCAAGTTCAGTGATCATACCACAATGAGAATAACAGACTGTATACCATCTTTCACAAAAATATTATTGGTCACATGACCATGTTGTTGACCAAGACATAAGTAGCGTACCACACCAGCTCTACAGTGTCTGTTTTGTAAATGAACTCACCAAAAGGAAAGCTTATACTGACCATATTGAGACTATATTGAAAAGATTTGATCCAATCACGTTTTTGTCCGGAAATTTGAATATCTGGCTCTGCCTCTAGCATCTTGGCAGGACGAAGGTTGCAGCAAGGGCAACTATCGGGGCTCCCGTGGGGACTCCTGGGAAGGGTCCGCTGGAGCCGGCGATGTCGATGTGGGAGTAGGGGATGGGATTTTCCGAGTCCTTGCCATGCTACAATATAAACACCATCTTCATTATATACAGAGCTTCTCATAGGAATAAATCAATTGCAAGTGATTCCAAGGAATTTGATTTGAAAACCAAGAAATTTCTTTGGCTTAATGGAAAAATATAGGCCAGGCCAGGCCAGGCCAGGCCCCAAACCAGATTTACAGTTTCCTTACTGCCTGATGAAAGGGGGTCAGGGCTATACAGAGCTTCTCATAGGAATAAATAAACTGCAAGTGATTCCAAGGAATTTGATTGGAAAACCAAGATATTTCTTTGGCTTAATGGAAATAAATAGGCCAGGCCAGGCCCCAAACTAGATTTACAATTTCCTTACTGCCTGATGAAAGTGGGTCAGGGCTATACAGAGCTTCTCATAGGAATAAATAAACTGCAAGTGATTCCAAGGAATTTGATTGGAAAACCAAGAAATTTCTTTGGCTTAATGGAAAAAAATAGGCCAGGCCAGGCCCCAAACCAGATTTACAGTTTCCTTCCTGCCTGATGAAAGGGGGTCAGGGCTTGTGACGCATTAATGCACTGAGTGATATCACTGAGTCTGTATTGTTATCTACATATAATTTTGTTAATATGTGAATAAGCAGTCTCTGAAGTTATTATTGGTGACTTATATCTTTATAGGCAAGGTGAAAGTGGGTTTAACATTATTGTAACGTAAAGATTATTGCACTTATATAGCAACGTGCATGCATGTGTTTTTGTGGCTGCTTGTACTAGTCTGGACTAATACCAATTTATAGTGCTTGTTCACTGAGATACCATGCCCCAGTTTAACATGAATACCCCACTCAGACATATACAGACACCGAGCCAACCAGTCCTTGTTTTAGCCCCTCAATGCCGAGCGCCAGACAGGGTAACAACAAGTACCATCTTTACACGTCTTTACGTATGATGTGGCTGGGGATCGAATCCTGGGCCTTCCGCTCTCCGGGCGGATGCTCTACCACTAGACCACGGAGGCCGTCTATTTCTTTATAAGATTGATGGGTGAGCAAAAGCTGCATTTACGTGGATTACATAGTGTAAATGTTCATAAAAGTAAACACATGAAGTCAATTCTTAATGGAATAAGTGAGCTGGGATTAATGCATTTTGTGGTCTTGTCTACCAGGAGACCACAGTTGAAGTTCGAATATTCTGAGGTGGTCTTGTCTACCAGGTGACCAAAGCTGAAGTTCGAACATTCTGAGGTGGTCTTGTCTACCAGGAGACCACAGTCGAAGTTCAAATATTCTGAGGTGGTCTTGTCTACCAGGTGACCAAAGCTGAAGTTCGAATATTCTGAGGTGGTCTTGTCTACCAGGAGACCACAGTCGAAGTTCAAATATTCTGAGGTGGTCTTGTCTACCAGGTGACCACAGCTGAAGTTGGAATATTCTGAGGTGGTCTTGTCTACCAGGAGACCACAGTTGAAGTTCAAATATTCTGAGGTGGTCTTGTCTACCAGGAGACAACAGCTGAAGTTTGAATATTCTGAGGTGGTCTTGTCTACCAGGTGACCACAGCTGAAGTTGGAATATTCTGAGGTGGTCTTGTCTACCAGGAGACCCCAGCTGAAGTTGGAATATTCTGAGGTGGTCTTGTCTACCAGGAGACCCCAGTTGAAGTTGGAATATACTGAGGTGGTCTTGTCTACCAGGAGACCCCAGTTGAAGTTGGAATATACTGAGGTGGTCTTGTCTACCAGGAGACCCCAGCTGAAGTTCGAATATACTGAGGCGGTCTTGTCTACCAGGAGACCCCAGCTGAAGTTGGAATATTCTGAGGTGGTCTTGTCTACCAGGAGACCCCAGCTGAAGTTGGAATATACTGAGGTGGTCTTGTCTACCAGGAGACCCCAGCTGAAGTTCGAATATACTGAGGTGGTCTTGTCTACCAGGAGACCACAGTTGAAGTTCGAATATACTGAGGTGGTCTTGTCTACCAGGAGACCACAGTTGAAGTTCGAATATTCTGAGGTGGTCTTGTCTACCGGTAGACCAGAGCTGAAGTTCGAATATTCTGAGGTGGTCTTGTCTACCAGGAGACCACAGTTGAAGTTCGAATATACTGAGGTGGTCTTGTCTACCAGGAGACAACAGCTGAAGTTCGAATATTCTGAGGTGGTCTTGTCTACCGGAAGACCAGAGCTGAAGTTCGAATATTCTGAGGTGGTCTTGTCTACCAGGAGACCACAGTTGAAGTTCGAATATACTGAGGTGGTCTTGTCTACCAGGAGACAACAGCTGAAGTTCGAATATTCTGAGGTGGTCTTGTCTACCAGGAGACCCCAGCTGAAGTTGGAATATTCTGAGGTGGTCTTGTCTACCAGGAGACCAAAGCTGAAGTTGGAATATTCTGAGGTGGTCTTGTCTACCAGGAGACCCCAGCTGAAGTTGGAATATTCTGAGGTGGTCTTGTCTACCAGGAGACCCCAGCTGAAGTTGGAATATTCTGAGGTGGTCTTGTCTACCAGGAGGCCCCAGCTGAAGTTGGAATATTCTGAGGTGGTCTTGTCTACCAGGAGACAACAGCTGAAGTTGGAATATTCTGAGGTGGTCTTGTCTACCAGGAGACAACAGCTGAAGTTGGAATATTCTGAGGTGGTCTTGTCTACCAGGAGACAACAGCTGAAGTTGGAATATTCTGAGGTGGTCTTGTCTACCAGGAGACAACAGCTGAAGTTGGAATATTCTGAGGTGGTCTTGTCTACCAGGAGACCCCAGCTGAAGTTGGAATATTCTGAGGTGGTCTTGTCTACCAGGAGACCCCAGCTGAAGTTGGAATATTCTGAGGTGGTCTTGTCTACCAGGAGACCACAGCTGAAGTTGGAATATTCTGAGGTGGTCTTGTCTACCAGGAGACCACAGCTGAAGTTGGAATATTCTGAGGTGGTCTTGTCTACCAGGAGACCACAGCTGAAGTTCGAATATTCTGAGGTGGTCTTGTCTACCAGGAGACAACAGCTGAAGTTGGAATATTCTGAGGTGGTCTTGTCTACCAGGAGACCCCAGCTGAAGTTGGAATATTCTGAGGTGGTCTTGTCCATTTGATTCTTAAGATCAGGCATTCCGCAGGGTCTTGTATTCAACTTAATACTTGCCTCTACAAATACATATATACAATGTTTTACAACACTACCTTATTGACGCCGGCCGCCATGATCATGAAGGCTGCAGGACACTGATGTCCTCTGGGCGTTGCACTGGAGGGGAGGTTGTTGCATTGGAGGATGTCTTCATACTCCGACTTCCCCGCGACAAACTCATAGTCCTGTTCAAATATATATGACATATGCCTTCAAACTTGTAAAAATCAAAGATCAGAGCAAATGAGCCATAAAATCAGGAATGTATTGAAGAAGCATTTTAACCAGAACAGGATCAACCTATAAATAAAGTATGATGGATGCACTATAGATTTTGTTGGACACAAATAAGATTTCCTGTTTTCCATCACAGTAATGTGAACTCCCAAGGGAGTTGAGAATGAAATATGAATGCACACTTGTTAACTGCATTGTCACAACCTCCTCGGTGATGTTGACTGACTCATGAATTGGCAATTTTGATAATCAAAGGATTTTACCAGTTTTTATTCAACAATCTTGACCTGCTGACTTGGTTGATGCATGTCATCTTATCCTAATTGTGTGGATCAATGCTCATGATATCAATCACCGGACTGTCTGGTTCAGACTCAATTATTTACAAACTGCCATCATATAGCTGGAATATTGCAGAGTGCGGTGTTAAACAACAAACAAGCAAGCAAAACCAAACATTTCAGTCTGGTACTTTGATAAGCATGGGGTGCTGGAAACATATCTTGACCTGACCATATTTGGACTACCCCAAAGGGGGGCCATACTTTATTAGCCAACACGTTCACGCACCTCCCTACGTATGGTGGAGATCTCGAATGGGTCACCATACTCCTCTCCCGTCTCCTGAATATTCTGGGCGGTCCTCAGTTGTTTTGCAGGGCCATTGTCCATGATTATCTGTTACAGGAAGACAGGAAGCATTATGGGTGTTTTATAAATGACATAATCCCTTGTAATAATAAACATCACAGCTTGGAGTGTGAGGAAAACCTGACATACTGAAACCCATGTGTATGGTGCTGATAAACCTAGAAACATAATCAAACAGGATTCAAACCTGGAAACATTTGTTCCTGGCACACCTAAGGGGGGTAACTCTGCAGGGCAAATTGAGGTGATTAGACCGCTGGGCCACCTGTGTCCCCCTTTTCAAAAAATATGTTAGATATTTCTTTGAACACAACATCTGTGTGACCAAGCTGCCATTCAAGAAAAAATCTCCGCCATATCATGAAACAAATTAATGGTTATACTTACGGAGTACTCTGGTCCCATGGCCCTGATAGCGTGGCCAGTCAGGGTAGCAATGGTGAAGATGTGTGGCTTTACAGCCTTGACTGCCTGAAACAAACAAACAAACAAACAATGCATCAAACCAATCCTGGAATAATAAAGCAGTTAGAATCCTTTGCCACTTCATAATGTTAAATTTAGCAGTTAGTCGCTTAATGGGTTTAGGGACAGCATTTATTTTCCCTCGTACTAATTACTCACAATACAAATACTTCTGTTTTTCATCTCATATCACAGGGAAAAAGTAACCTCTCACACGCAACAACTTTACTTCCATGTTCAGCAACAACCTGAAATTACATCACTTCCTCCGCGCTACGTCACGTCCTCCGCCTCAAATCACTTCCTCTTATTAAAGCAATGTGCACTGCTAAATTTCTCTTGCTATCCTTTGCTATCACTTGTGGCATTGTTTATTAATGTGACTGAATTTGCAATCTATTCCTTTTCGGTCTGCCGTTTCAAATTCTTTTGAAAACTCTTGCTGTAAGCAATAAACCACAAGCTCAATGGCAGTAGGTCCAAGGCGACCAGGCTCAGGGTGAGTGAAACGCGGGAGTGGTGCCATCCCTGCGACAGTGGCTCCTCACCCGACACCAGCACAGTCCAAAGGTCACCCAACACCTGTCACAACAGCAACATAGGGACATCCCTCGCAGGCACAGGGACACCCAGCATTTGTCATCCCAATAGCAGTGGGGGACAGCAGCCAAGGTGCATACCTGTTTAGACCTGTGAAGGTCAAGGGTAGAATAGGTCTTCAGCAACCCATGCTTGTCGTAAATCGCGACTATGCTTGTTGTAAGAGATCAGGTGGTCACGTTCGCTGACTTGTCATCAATCCAAATGCTCGTGACATCAATCACTGAACTGTCAGACTCAATTATTTACAGACCGCCGTCATATCGCTCGAATATTGCTGAGTGCGGCGTAAAACAACAAACCAACCAACCAATGAACCTGTTTAACCAAAATGCCAACAAGGTATGACATTTACACATCAGTTACTTACTTCTTCCTTGAATTTACAGAGGACGTCGGCCATGACCATTCTACCTTCGGCATCTGTGTTCCCGACTCTCACCCTCACCCCAGCCCGGGAAGTGATGATCTCATCAGCAACATAGCATTCTGGGGGATACAAGGCATCTTTTAGTCATTAATTTTGATCCTTTCATCATTGGTTCTGAGGATGTTTGTATCCATGAGCAGCTTTCCAAAACCTATATCAAGACACTGTTCAGCTCATTCCCCTGGGGCACTGGTTCATGAGGGTCCCTTCAGGTAGGAAGGGTCGGTGAGGAACTGTCAAGACTGTAGTTTTCCTCAGGCAAACAGGTTCAGGGTGTGGATTAGAGTTCTTCTTAGGTAAAGTGGATTAGGTGGGGGCTAGAGGGTGAAGTCCCAAAGAAACTTGACTCCCAGATATTCAATGATTAGTGCAATTATAACCAACCCTGACAGGGGCTATAAGAGTTATTTTTCCTATACAGTGTGTTTTTGAGATGAGGAACATCTGCACTGACCGGACCCGACACTGTTCCGGACCAGACGTTGTTCAGCTCATTCCCCTGGGGCACTGGTTCACGAGGGTCCCTTCAGGTAGGAAGGGTCGGTGAAGAACTGGAGGGTCGATACCCTTGGGTAGGAAGAGTCTGGGAAGGGATAGGTTTGAGTCCCTAGATGTCCCTCGGTAAAGAGGGTCAGGGTGATGACTGGATGGAAAAGAAGGTTGGGATAGGATTGGAGGGTGGAGACCCTTGTGTAAGGAGGGTCAAGGTTATTACTGGGTCAAGACTGTTGGTTTCCTCAGGCAAACAGGTTCAGGGTGTGGATTGGAGGGTTTTTCTTAGGTAAAGTGGATTAGGTGGGGGCTAGAAGGTGAAGTCCCAAAGAAATTTGGCTCCCAGATGATTAGTGCAATTATAACCAACCCTGACAGGGGCTATAAGAGTTATTTTTCCTATACAGTGTGTTTTGGAGATGAGGAACATCTGCACTGATCGGACCCGAAACTGTTCCGGACCAGACGTTGTTCAGCTCATTCCCCTGGGGCACTGGTTCACGAGGGTCCCTTCAGGTAGGAAGGGTCGGTGAGGAACTTGAGGGTGGATACCCTTGGGTAGGAAGAGTCTGGGTAGGGACAGGTTTGAGTCCCTAGATGTCCCTCGGTAAAGAGGGTCAGGGTGATGACTGGATGGAAATGAGGGTTGGGATAGGATTGGAGGGTGGAGACCCTTGTGTAAGGAGGGTCAAGGTTATTACTGGGTCAAGACTGTAGTTTTCCTCAGGCAAACAGGTTCAGGGTGTGGATTAGAGTTCTTCTTAGGTAAAGTGGATTAGGTGGAGGCTAGAGGGTGAAGTCCCAAAGAAACTTGACTCCCAGATATTCAATGATTAGTGCAATTATAACCAACCCTGACAGGGGCTATAAGAGTTATTTTTCCTATACAGTGTGTTTTGGAGATGAGGAACATCTGGACTGACCGGACCCGACACTGTTCCGGACCATTACCATGGCGCCCCGAGCTTTGAGACCCTTTGGCTTCAGGACAGACAGAATCTAGAAAGTAATCAAAGAAAATAATTGATCTTTCAAAGAGTAGTGAGTCGAACGAAATGAAGATGTTATTATGTTGGTAAGTAATGGAGAAATCATGAGAATCTCTATAATTCTAGAAGCAGAATCAATGAGCCCCGAAATGGCGAGTTGATTTTACTTCCGTAATCAACAGATGTGTGTGATATCTTCGACTGTTATGTTATGGTTGATATAAAATTGATCTTTTGCATCATGACCTATAGTAGCGTCAGTATTTCTTGCATAAAAGGCATGTTCAGAATGGCCTGGGAATTCCTAAGAATCCACTGCAACAACAATTGAATGACATCGTCATACAGGTTTAATGGTGAGACTTCCGCCCGTATTCCCCCTAGAAATATATATGATTAAAAGGATTGAGCAACAATGCATACACATATAACGCTTGGAGGGGGGATACAGGCGGAAGTCTTTCCGGTTCAATATGCACTCCAGTATCTGACCTTGAAGAATCCCCCGACCGCCGCCGCCCCACACTTGTCCCTGTGCATACCGGCCATGACACCCCCGGCCTTGATGTCAGCACCGCCGGTGTCGTAGGTGATGCCCTGTGAAAGTACTGACAGAGTGAGCGAGAGTGTTAACATCAAACATCAGATCAGCAATAGTTCATCCATATAGTGACATGTCAGATCTGTGAAACTACTTGCTAGATTACATGTCTTGCAACAGGTCCTTTGATGATGTCACAATGTGCATGAGTAGAATCAAACTCGGTCATCTGCATGAGAAACCACTACAACCACAGGCCTAGCTCAATGATCTTGACAGTGGGAGATGCATCCCCTCTGCGCTAACTTCAAAGTTAGATGTTAGGCTAAAAAACATAACAGTTTCGTTCTCAGGTATCATCATAAAGTTCGCCGCATGTTTCCGTTTTATTTCCATTTTACAAAAAAAATCTAAAATATTCTTGAATATTCCAAGTCAAACTTGTTAATACTGTATTCCAGTATTTTAGTCATCAAGGAATACATCTATGTAGTGATGCCCTTTTCCAGGTTGATTGTACACAACTTTTATTTGGTTACATACTACAGTGATCCCTACAACGCTACCTTTGGGGTCCAAATAATTGAAGAGCGTTATACACGATCAGCGGTTTAATGAAAGTCAAGTCGTAGCTGGTAGATGACCAACAGAACAGTATACATGCTCTGCCTAACTAACACGATCTACATTGCAGTTTGAACAACACCCCCCACCCCACCTCAAAAAAACAAAAACAAAATAGAAACCTACTGCCCCCCCGCACTATATTTTCATAAGCCATTGCCTAAGAACCAATACTTTTATCTTATTAAGCCTTAATTTGTCTGGAGTACATATGCATCATTGATTTCTAGTACTCGAAACAACAGCTTATTGGTGTAAATTGTATGTTCAAAGTCATCAATTAACTACGACTATGAGCATAATGAGTGAGGAAGTGAATGTTGTTTTTAACCACAATGAAACATATTCCCTCTGTATCATGGCATCCTGTCAATAGTCAACCCTTGGCCAGGATATACAACAGTAGGACCATGCCATTGTGGTACAGGTACAGATATGGGACCTATTTTGTTTTAGAATATTATTTTTCGAAATATGGATTGATTTGAATCAATCCGCCATTGTATCTACCTTGCCGACGAGGAAGACGGTCTTGTCCGTGTCCCCCTCCCCGTCGTAGTCCAGGTAGATGAGGCGAGCCTGGTGCCGATCAACAACTGCATACAAAAGTCAGCAATATTACCACAGTTGGTAAAGTAAGCAATATTACCACATTTGGTAAAATCAGCAATATTACAGCAATCTGCAAATCAGCAATATTACAGCTGTCCGTAAAGTCTACAATATTACAGCTGTCTGTAAGGTCAGCAATATTACCACAGTTGGTAAAGTAAGCAATACTACAGCAGTCTGTAAATCAGCAATATTGCCACAGTTGGTAAAGTCAGCAATATTACCACAGTTGGTAAAATCAGCAATATTACAGCAATCTGCAAATCAGCAATATTACAGATGTCTGTAAAGTCAGCAATATTACGGCAGTCTGTAAGGTCAGTAATATTACAGCTGTCTGTAAAGTCAGTAATATTACAGCTGTCTGCAAAGTCAGCAATATCACAGCAACATTTAAAATCAACAATATTACAGCAGTCTGTAAGGTCAGTAATATTACAGCTGTCTGTAAAGTCAGCAATATTACAGCTGTCTGTAAGGTCAGTAATATTACAGCTGTCTGTAAAGTCAGCAATATTACAGCTGTCTGTAAGGTCAGTAATATTACAGCTGTCTGTAAAGTCAGTAATATTACAGCTGTCTCTAAAGTCAGTAATATTACAGCTGTTTGTAAAGTCAGCAATATTACAGCTGTCTGTAAGGTCAGTAATATTACAGCTGTCTGTAAAGTCAGTAATATTACAGCTGTCTGTAAAGTCAGCAATATTACAGCTGTCTCTAAAGTCAGTAATATTACAGCTGTTTGTAAAGTCAGCAATATTACAGCTGTCTGTAAAGTCAGTAATATTACAGCTGTCTGTAAAGTCAGTAATATTACAGCTGTCTGTAAAGTCAGCAATATTACAGCTGTCTGTAAAGTCAGTAATATTACAGCTGTCTGTAAAGTCAGTAATATTACAGCTGTCTGTAAAGTCAGTAATATTACAGCAGTCTGTAAGGTCAGTAATATTACAGCAACATAAGTCAGTAATATTACAGCAGTCTGCAAAGTCACCAATATTACAGCAACATAAGTCAGTAATATTACAGCAGTCTGCAAAGTCACCAATATTACAGCAACATAAGTCAGTAATATTACAGCAGTCTGCAAAGTCACCAATATTACAGCAACATTAAAGTCAGCATCACATAATGTAAAGTCCTCATCCATAGTTCAGTCAGCTGTCAGAGAAGAAAGGGGTAGTTGGGATCTATTCTCACCTGACGTACATGTGGGGTACTAACATAAGACTTGAAACATCATAAATTCATGAATATAGAAAAATGAAATGCTATGGAAATCTAAATTCATAGAAAAACAGCCAATAAACTTACAGCTGGCTGATCGGTTGACTGCAGCCATCAGTGGGTATTCCTTTTCAATGACCGCCTTGTCCAATACCACAGACACCTATCATCATTAATCATGATTACAGAGCTCTGAATAAGTCAATGGGCGCATCTTTCATTTTCAGTTTGTGATGTCTAAAAACCATAACACTGTTTCATTAATTACATCAATGCAGAAAGAAATTGTTATTTTTTGATTACATAACAGTTACATCAAATACTATAAGTAGAATTGGCATCACGAGGGGTACATGTGGTTTCATGTATCCCGGAGGCGAATCATATACTGTAAATCGTGAAATTAATGAGTCTCTCAATATGAATGTGACACCCCCCTCCTCTCAAGCATCAGTGGATATGTTATCTAAATAAAATATCCTCTGTCAGGACATGCATGCGCGCTGGCTTGTGTCGGCCTTTGACTCAGTCTCAAAGAACAAAGACACCGTGTTGCGTGGGTGGCGTCTGTCTGGACTTGCAGAGGACGTAAGTGAGTAGAACTCTTGTCTTGACCCCAGTAGTGACAATTCACAGGATGTAATTAGTGTCTGAATGACATTGTTTATGCACTTGTTACAATAAACATTGATGTGGAATACATAGTTGTTTGTTTCCAGCGTATGTCTAAGATGTTATTTTTCCTATCCAAAATGTCTTATTGTTGATATAAATGCGATGTTTAATAATGCGAGCCAAGACCACTTGCATTTTTCGCATTTAGTTCACGCTCGCGTTAATTTCAAGATTTACAGTAATACCCAACGAGAAACGCATAACACCACATGTACCCCTTTTATACTGCTAGAACGAATTTACCTTATCAACACTTTTTCATATGACATTGTAAATGAATCAAAACAAATTCATAATTAATTGAAAACAGCTGTTCGATTGAGCTGAGGTTAAATGTCTATGTCACATGACTTTTATTTTACTCAGAAAAAAAAATGTGCAGCGTTTTCCTTCAAGTGGGGTATAAGGGATTTATTCTCCCTCTGAGAAATCCATGTGCGCTGTGTCTTGCTCATGGCGGGGTATAAGATTTATTACCCCACTGAGAAATTGATTTCCCTACAAGGCAGGTTACACAGTATTTTATCAAGATCATGTGGACCAATCAGATCTCATCATTCTGACATGGAGGTATGATAATAACTTGTAAATTCCTAATTTCATCACAGTGGTGACGTGCATTTATTGGACTACAGTCTCACCTTGATACAGGTGTCTTTGAATGCTTCCTGGACATATTCCAGCACTCGAGGCGCCGCCATTCTCTCCGGGTCGGATCCTCCAATGTCACGTGTCACCAGTCTTTAAGAGGGGTGCATTATTTGAGAAATAATTAATTTGCCAATCACAGGAAATAGCGGGAAAGACAGTGGAGTGCCACGGCACTGTAACTCACCTGGATGTGTAGTCAAAAGTTTGAAGTGTCAACAAAGACATGCTCACAGCATAGGTATTCAAATATTTTACGAAATACAACATCATCATAAGGAAATGCCAAAGCTCAGCTCCCTCAGGCTATTTCAGCATGTTCAGGGGCGAGGTTTACAGAGTTTAATGTGCTCTTGAGAGAATTTTAAAACATGGTCAAAACAATGTCAAAAATTAACATTTTGCAACATGTGCAAAGCAAGGCTAAAAAAATAATAGTCTTGGTTCTCAGGTACCACCTGCATCATCATAAAGTCTGCTGCACATTTTGTTTTTATTTCCTTTTTCAAAAAAAATTCTTTTTTAAATATTCCGCATCTCAAACACATGACCCCAGCAGTGAAATGCAACAATATTTAACATGATTTCGCAAAAATTTGGCTACGTACTGAGGTACCAGCTCGAACAACCCCCCTCCACCAAAAAAAACCAACACCGCCAGCCTGCACTATATTTTCAAAAGCCATTGCCTGTGAACCAATTCTTTTATATTTGGAATGGAGCATGTGTTGAATGCTACATCTAACAAAACAAATACCAAATTTCATAACATTTCAAACAAAATGGCAGAGTTATGGTCATAAGTATTCTTTTTCAATATGGCTGAAATGGCTCCCATATTGAAAATCAGATTTGAACATCTTGAATACATCTGGTTTTTATTACGATTGGGAACATGCATGTGTAGTTTCAGGTTAAATTGGTCCACCGGTTTCAGTGGAGACAATGCTTATGCTGGACGATGACCGAGGGGCTGTAACCACACTTGACATTCAGTCAAAAGTTCCAGGAAATATTGGAATTTCCAGACAAACAATATTGATGATAAAAAATTAATTTGGTTGATTCATAGCAGATTATATGTCCTTAAGTTATACTGTAATGTCTTGTCACTTGATATAGCATCTGAGAGCAACTGTGCCACTAACATGATCTTAAAAACAACTCATCATCCATGCCACGTACGTAAAATAGACAGAAACTTACCTTCCATTCTCCAGGGCATTGTTGATAATAATCCCATTGTTAACACGATCTTCATTGTTACACCATATCCCGAGCTTGTCTGCCTTGCTTGCTTTGGCTGGTGCTGCCTCCCGAACCTCTAGAGGCTGTTGGTGGCATACATGCAGTGAATAAATATTTAAAAAAAGAAAAGAAATTTTTTATTTTTTTATTTCAATCCAGTATGCATATATCTGTAACCATGGTAACATAGGTACATGAGATATACAAGTCATCATAATAAGTAGGCTAATAATCCTTTCCATTTTCTGTCAAATTTATTTATACTATTTTTCATTGCAATAAATTTTTCTATTTTACATATATCTAAGTCGCCCAGGTATGTAGGTTGTCAAACATAAACACATGCAACAAGTGTCAAGATAGCTGAGTACGTTGACAATGTGATTAACATTTGAAGAACATGTTGGTTGGGTGGTTGGTTGGTTTGTTGTTTAACACCGCACTCAGCATTATTCCAGCTATATGACGGTGGTCTGTGAATAATCGAGTCTGGACCAGACAATCCAGAGATTAATATCATCAGCATCGATCCACGCATTTGCGATCGATGACATGTATCAACCAAGTCAGCGAGCCTGACCACCCGATCCCGTTAGTCGCCTTTTACGACAAGCATAGTCGCCCTTTGCGGCAAGCATGGGTTGCTGAAGACCTATTCTTCCCCGGAATCTTCACAGGTCTTAAAGAACATGTAATGCCTGTCACACTGATTGGATGCTATAATGCAAATTGAAAAATGGACAACAACCACAGTCAAAGCCAAGAGATGGACTCTAAAACTATTCATATTCAACAGCAGGGGTAGATACCATAAATACCATCTGACGTTGGGTGAAATGAAATGGGCTTTAATGTCACATTTAAGCCTATTGCACTTAGTTTGTGACATGCATGTCCAGACTAATGTCGGTAATATTATGCAAGCCCACTGAGATACCATGAAACAATTGTGAAATGGATACCTCACTCAGACACAGTACAGTCGTGCCTTGCTTATACGGACTTCAGATATCCGGAAACCTCGGTTCCCGGACGATTTTCATTCAAGACGAAATAATTACTATATAAATTTACCCGTATATACGGAAATTCAGTTTCCGGAACCGGACGGTCATTTTCACACACAAAACACTGAAATCCACTCTGTATACTGACTCTGAGCCGACCAGTTCAACTTTTATCCCCTCAATGTTGAGCACCAGGCAGGGTAACAACAAGTATCATCTGTTAGCGTCTGTAGTCAGTATTTTGTGTCTGAGTGGGGTATTCATGTTAATCTGCGGCATGGTATCTCAGTGGGCTAGCACCATAAAATCGGCATTAGTCCGGACTAGTACAAGCAGGACCACCCCCAACCCCCCACACACTATAAGTTGCAATAAAAGTGCAATAATCTTGAACACGACGCAAAACCCCATTTCACCTCACCTCAGCTCTTTTGTAATAACATGGCCAGGGGATTGGACACCTGACCTTCCGTTCCCTGGGCAGACACTCTATCCACTAGACCATGGAGACGGTCGGTTAACATTGGAGTGAGTGAGTTGGGTTTAACGCCGCTTTTAACAGTATTCCAGTTATATCACGGCGTGTCAGCTTAATGTGGGAGGAAAGCCCGAAGTGATGCAGGTCTCAGACGTTTACCACATCGGTGAAACCCACGAGCACGGGTATGGAGCTGACAAACATAGAAACATAATCGGGCGAACCGGGATTCGAACCCACAATCATAGGTTTCTGGCGTGCCCAAGGGACGCAACTCTGCATAGCGAATCGCGGTGCCTTAGACGACTGGGCCACCCGTGCCCCCGGTTAACATTGGAAGAAGGCCAAAGACTCACCACATACAGAGCCTGAAGGGCCCCCAATGTGCCAACAAGGCCGGCCTTGGGGAAGCTGTCATCGATGGGCCTGACAAAGAGGGGAGCCTTGCAGCCTGCTTGTAGTGCTCTGTCAAGACAACACAGTTTATATCTCTTAAATCAACACATTGTTTGAGCAAAAGCACTAAAAACATGATAAAAATATTCTATTAATCTATAAATTGATTTCAACCTTTTTGAAATTGAACCAGGAGGCTTTTTATTTAACAGTCCACAAGATGGGTGATTATATCGGATATATAGAGAGTATTACACAACCATAAGTTACCAATCTTTCAAAATAAAGAACTTTTAATGATATCTGATTGAGAGGAAGTGATTGGCATTCTAGAAGTTGGTGAGAAAACAAGAAAACACACAGCTCTATGGAGAAATACTTCTGGTTTATTGCATTAAGGGGTTTTTCGATGTAGATATACTCTCAGAAGCTGCTATCCATGAAGTTTTCTTAACATGTGAGATGATACAACAGGAGTGAGTGAGTGAGTGAGTGAGTGAGTGAGTGAGTGAGTGAGTACAGTTTTACGCCGCTTTTGGCAATATTCCCGCAATATCACGGCGAGGGACATCAGAAATTGGCTTCACACATTGTACCCATGTCGGGAATCGAACCTGGGGTTCAGAGTGACAAGCAAACCCTTTAACCACTAGGCTACCTGACCGCCCCTGATATTACAGGAAATGTGTCTAGTTTTGAAGCATCTTGTATGTGAACACCTGAAAGTGGTAATCCCGTTTGGCTTGGATGAATATTGATTTCCAGTCAGCCATGCAAAAGCAGGAATACTGTAGTATTAAACAACACTCACTCACTAATTCACTCACTAATTTAGACATAAAGCTGACAGTAAACAACACTAATTCAGACATAAAGCCAGCAGTAAACAACACTAATTCAGACATAAAGCCGACAGTAAACAACACTAATTCAGACACAAAGCCGACAGTAAACAACACTAATTCAGACAAAGCCGACAGTAAACAACACTAATTCAGACATAAAGCCGACAGTAAACAACACTAATTCAGACATAAAGCCAGCAGTAAACAACACTAATTCAGACATAAAGCCGACAGTAAACAACACTAATACAGACACAAAGCCGACAGTAAACAACACTAATTCAGACAAAGCCGACAGTAAACAACACTAATTCAGACATAAAGCCGACAGTAAACAACACTAATTCAGACATAAAGCCGACAGTAAACAACACTCATTCAGACATTAAGCCAGCAGTAAACAACACTAATTCAGACATAAAGCTGACAGTAAACAACACTAATTCAGACATAAAACTGACAGTAAACAACACTCATTCAGACATAAAGCCGACAGTAAACAACACTCATTCAGACATTAAGCCAGCAGTAAACAACACTAATTCAGACATAAAGCTGACAGTAAACAACACTAATTCAGACATAAAACTGACAGTAAACAACACTAATTCAGACATAAAGCCGACAGTAAACAACACTAATTCAGACATAAAACTGACAGTAAACAACACTCATTCAGACATTAAGCCGGCAGTAAACAACACTCATTCAGACAAAGCCGGCAGTAAACAACACTAATTCAGACATTAAGCCGGCAGTAAACAACACTCATTCAGACATTAAGCCGGCAGTAAACAACACTCCATCAGACATAAAACTGACAGTAAACAACACTCATTCAGACATAAAGCCAGCAGTAAACAACACTCATTCAGACATAAAACTGACAGTAAACAACACTCATTCAGACATTAAGCCGGCAGTAAACAACACTCATTCAGACATTAAGCCGGCAGTAAACAACACTCCATCAGACATAAAACTGACAGTAAACAACACTCATTCAGACATTAAGCCAGCAGTAAATGAAATTCACTCTGACATAATGAGTGAGTGAGTGAGTTGGGTTTAACGCCGCTTTTAACAGTATTCCAGTTATATCACGGCGTGTCAGCTTAATGTGGGAGGAAAGCCCGAAGTGATGCAGGTCTCAGACGTTTACCACTTCAGTGAAACCCACGAGCACGGGTATGTTGCTGACAACCTAGAAACATAATCGGGGCGAACCGGGATTCGAACCCACAATCATAGGTTTCTGGCGTGCCCAAGGGACGCAACTCTGCGAATCGCGGTGCCTTAGACGACTGGGCCACCCGTGCCCCCCACTCTGACATAAAGCTGGCGCTATAAAGCACATACTAAGGCATTAAGCCGTTGTTCATCAACCTCACTCAGACATTAACCTAGCATTAACATTCTCTTAATCACTTACTCAGACATTAGGCTGGCAGTAAACAACACTCATTCAGACATTAATCTGGCATTAAACAACATTCACTCACTCACTCACTCAAAAATTAGGCTGGCATTAAACAACATTCACTCACTCACTCACTCAAACATCAGGCTGGCAGTAAACAACATTCACTCACTCACTTCATCAGACATTAGGCTGGCAGTAAACAACATTCACTCACTCACTTCATCAGACATTAGGCTGGCAGTAAACAACACTCATTCAGACATTAATCTGGCATTAAACAACATTCACTCACTCACTCACTCAAACATCAGGCTGGCAGTAAACAACATTCACTCATTCACTTCATCAGACATTAGGCTGGCAGTAAACAACATTCACTCACTCACTTCATCAGACATTAGGCTGGCAGTAAACAACATTCACTCACTCACTTCATCAGACATTAGGCTGGCAGTAAACAACATTCACTCACTCACTTCATCAGACATTAGGCTGGCAGTAAACAACACTCATTCAGACATTAATCTGGCATTAAACAACATTCACTCACTCACTCACTCAAACATCAGGCTGGCAGTAAACAACATTCACTCATTCACTTCATCAGACATTAGGCTGGCAGTAAACAACATTCACTCACTCACTTCATCAGACATTAGGCTGGCAGTAAACAACATTCACTCACTCACTTCATCAGACATTAGGCTGGCAGTAAACAACATTCACTCACTCACTTCATCAGACATTAGGCTGGCAGTAAACAACATTCACTCACTCACTTCATCAGACATTAGGCTGGCAGTAAACAACATTCACTCACTCACTTCATCAGACATTAGGCTGGCAGTAAACAACATTCACTCACTCACTTCATCAGACATTAGGCTGGCATTAAACAACATTCACTCACTCACTTCATCAGACATTAGGCTGGCAGTAAACAACATTCACTCACTCACTTCATCAGACATTAGGCTGGCAGTAAACAACATTCACTCACTCACTTCCTCAGACATTAGGCTGGCAGTAAACAACATTCACTCATTCACATCATCAGACATTAGGCTGGCAGTAAACAACATTCACTCACTCACTTCATCAGACATTAAGACTTCTCACCTCTTGATGCCCTTGACCCCTGCGTCGGCGAAGCTCCTCACATCGTCCTGGTCGCGGTTCAGTGGCCCAGTGGGGGAGAAGATCTGTGGGGTAGAGCATGTGTAGGTTTCACTACTCTCAGAGCATGGAGTCGATGTGTTAAGTGTTATCAGAGTATTTAGCCTATGTTTTTTATTACTTGCCCGTGAAGAGATCACCCGTTTAATAAACATACAGTTGTATTACACATTGTGTAATACCAAAACGTGTGTTTATGTAAACTCGGAACACGTTTCACGAAAAAATTGAAAGCTCTCAACATCCCTTGGCTTATTCAACGACACTGCTTGTGGAGATGATAGATCACTGAGAGGAGCTTAAGCACACTCGATGACCCCAGCAACCTTGTTGCTAGGCTGACGTCACATGGCATTGTTACGCCTAAGGACCTTGCAACAAAATTCCACAAATTACGTCATCGGGTATTGTGACGTGATTGTAAACTTTGAGGTGCAAGGCCCCGTTCCACAAGGCGATCGTGCTGTAGCGCAACGACAGTCGTTGGTCTAAGTTTAAGTATGTGAGTTGCGACAACCTTAACGCTACGCTAATTTTGTGGAACAGATGCCTGAATTCTAAAGGTAGACTGTTGTATGGTATTAAATTCATATGTTTCAACTTTTGACGTGTTTGAAGTATTATTCTGTTAAATATGTTATTTCTGAAAAGTTGCAGACTGTGTCACCATAAAACCACACATCACATTCTTGTGTAGGGGCGGTCGGGTAGCCTAGTGGTTAAGGCATTCGCTCGTCATGCCGAAAACCCGGGTTCGATTCCCAACATGGGTACAATGTGTGAAGCCCATTTCTAGTGTCCCCCGCCGTGATATTGCTGGAATATTGCTAAAAAGCGACGTAAAACCAAACTCACTCACTCACCCACATTCTTGTGTAAACTTATAGGCCACACAGTATTTTTGAGCCAGGGCGTAACGAAAAGGGAAGGCAACAAACCCATTATGGCATCTGCTGCATTTTGAGACTAATTTGTATTAAGTGTAAATATTCCTCATGAACAAAAACGAACCTAATAAACAATCCCCAAACAGTTTCTTTGCAGAATTTGGTACCACCATGATATCTGAAATCAATCTAAATATAAATTATCACATTGTTAATTGAGGAAATCATCACCTTACACCAGAGACCCAGGCCTAGTGGTTAAAGCGTTTGCTCGTCATGCCGAAGACCCGGGTCCGATTCCCGACATGGGTACAATGTGTGAGGCCCATTTCTGGAGTCCCCCGCCGTAATATTGCTGGAATATTGCTAAAAGCGGCATAAAACCATACACATTCACTCACTCTTGTTTCAAGTCTATGTGTAAAACTTGTCTCTTTCACAAATACTATTCCTGATGCTATCATATTCATCATTTTTGAGCAACCATAACGGTGGATGGAAGACAGCACCTAACAAATGCAATTATTAATATTAATATTAACATTAACCAGTAATATTAATATCAATATTAATAAACTATTATTATGAATATTACTATTTGTACTTACCAGTCTCCCTGACGGCACGACATCAGTCTGCACCAGCACCACGTCCTTCTCCAATGCACTGTCCACCTGGAAAGAAAGTCATCACGATAGTGCACACCTCCAATAGGTAGCAACACACACAGCTCATGGACAGAAGGGTAGAACTCTGAACACTTCAGTGAACCGGACAGGGACGTGACAGATAAGTCTGACTGAAAACATTTGAGGATTCTTAGTTCAATACAACAGCTTAAATGAACAGAACAAAATAGATTGATGCTAATGTTATACACACTCCTTACGAGTTCCTCAAACAGACAAATCAAGATCTGTTACGAAACCAAACAGGTATTCAGCATACCTTGTCCCCTCCTACCCTCCCCCAACCCCCTTCCTTGATATTAGACCCGTGAAGATCCGGGGTTGAATCGGCCTTCAGATCCGGGGTTGAATAGGCCTTCAGCAACCCATGCTTGCCATAAAAGACAACTATGCTTGTCGTAAGAGGCGACTGACAAGATTGTATGGCCATGTATGGTTGGTTGAAGCATGTCATCGACCCTAATTGCGTGGATCGATGCTCATGTTGTCAATCACTGGATTGTCTGGTCCAGATTATTCACAGACCGCCGTCATATAGCTTGAATATTACTGAGTGTGGCATTAAACAACAATCAATCAATCAATCAATCAATCAATCAAGCAAGCAAGCAAGCAAGCAAGCAAGCAAGCAAGCAAGCAAGCAAGCAAGCAAGCAAGCAAGCAACCATCCATCCAACCAACCTTGATATTAATTAGAAATAAGTTATTAATCACATTTTAGTGAAAATTAAAAAGTGTTAAATAGTTATAGCAAGGCAGGTATTGATTGGTTCCAATGACTTTTTGTATTTTAGTTCTTAATCAATAATTTTTAATTGAGTCATAATCTTGAATGCTGCTACTATTGTTGTGGGGGATATATAAGCCTCATTTCCAAAGGGTTACAGATTAAGTCAATGTACATTCCAAGCTGGATTTGAATCTTATGCTGGAGAAATTCTCCCTTAACTGATGTAGTCATAGTGTTTTACCTTTCCATACTTCTCCAAAGGAGCTTTCAGACACTCCAAGTTGCCTGTCAGTTTGGAGATGGAATCTGTTACCACGACAACCCCATCAAATTGGGCGTCCTTGACATCCAGACAGGGGACAAGTGTTGGAAGCCTGGGATAACAGCAGTTAGCGGAATTTTAGAGATTAGATTTTGTTAGGCATTGATGAGAATGAGTTACATGCAACACACAATGAGTGGATGTTTAACGAACTTTGAACAGAATTTCAGTGATATCCCCTCACGTGGAAGGAACGCCCACTGTCATATGTTTATTTGTTTCTTGTTTAACACTGCACTTAGCAATATTCCAGCTATATGACGCAGTCTGTAAATAATCAAGTCTGGACCAGACAATCCAGTAATTGACATCATGAACATCGATGCACGTAATTGGGATACGATGACATGCATCAACCAAGTCTGCGAGCCTGACCACCTGATCCCGTTAATCGCCTCTTACGACAAGCATGGTCACATTTTAGGGCAATTATGGGTTTCTGAAGACCTATTCTACCCCGGACCTTCACAGGTCCACTGTCACATGAGTCTAGAGTCAGGGTCTTACAGAAATGTATCCTATCACAGGATGACGTAAATGAATAAAACAGAAATTCACCCATGTATCATACGAGGCTGTTTTGAAAAAAAAGTAAAATTATGTTCAGCTATCCCTGTGATCCAATAAGCATAAAAATTGGTGATAGAAGCAAATAATTTACACTGCAAGTTTGAATAATTATAAAGACAAACAATCTCTAATAACTATAAACTCACATAGTTTTCTCTGACAATGTCCTTCTGGGCTATCACGTTACAACTACTTAGAATTTCTTTGTCAGACAGTTAAATACTGAACAGAAGAGTTCATTATCAAACTGCAGGGTAGACAGGATACTTATTCATTCTTTCAAGTGTACAGTGACGAGCCTTTAGACTGATTTGTAGTATAATTGTTTCGAGTAAAACATCATTTTTTGACAATCAACAGGATTGAAAAATAGCTCCCTTCCCTTTCAGAAGTACAGAATTATCAGGCCTCAAAGTTTAAATTTTTATCAAATAGCCATATGGCTATAAGTATTTTTTTTTCAGGTAGCCAGTGGTAAAATCAAGACGTCAAGCCAATATTGTAGGTAGCCCAAAGTATTTGAAATTATCTTTATGAAATAGCTATTATAATATGTACAAATTACAGCACTGGTCTTGATTGTATCTTAATGGAAACTCTACTTGAATTTTGTTACTTGTGACTTGAACAATGATGCAATTTATGTTACTAGATTATATAGGTATATCCTCGCTTATCCAATGAGCATTGTCAACTAAAATAAAGTACTAATTAAATTAATTTTTATGTATTTTGGTTCATTGTCGACTTTAGAAGAAGGAGTTATTTGCGAGTACAATTATTAGCAGACATGTTTTCCAATATCAGCTGTTACTTACTTTTGTGTCTACAGATGAGTAGCAATAGAATTTAGTCGCCACAAGATATTTTTCTAGGTAGTCATTTGGCTACCTCTGAATTTTAGACAGTAGACAAATTGAAATTTAGATCGCATTGGCTACCATTTTAGTCGCAACTTTGAGGCCTGATTATCATTTTATCAATACATACAATATAACAGTATTACAGTAATCTACAGTTATAATGAACTCAAAGGGACCATTAATTTTAATTTGTTTCAACTGTAGTTCGTTATAAGCATATATACAGCATATATACAAACAAAGGGGCCCAAACAGTTCGTTATATCCGTCAGTTTGTTATAAGCATATATACAAACAAAGGGGCCCTAACAGTTTGTTATATCCGTCAGTTCATTATAAGGGTGTTCGTTATATACTGAGTTTACTGTACTTAAAACATACGTGAGTGGATACAAAAGCTAGATCTTAAAGTCAACAGAATATAATTGTGTACAACTTTAACATGTTTAAAAGTGACACTGTGATCAGACTCTCTATATGGAATAGTATCATGCTCCAAGTTTATGCCAAATTTGGAAAACTGATGGTTTTGGTTTTGGTTTGTTGTTTTACGCTGCACTCAGCAATATTCCAGCTATATGACGGCTGTCTGTAAATAATCGAGCCTGGACCAGACAATCCAGTGATCTACTTCATGAACATCGATCCACGCAATTGGGATCGATGACATGTATCAACCAAGTCAGAGAGCCTGACCACCCGATCCCGTTAGTTGCCTTTTACGACAAGCATAGTCGCCTTTTACGGCAAGCATGTGTTTCTGAAGACCTATTCTGCCCTGGATCTTCATGGGTCGAAAACTGATGGACTAGTAGTAATCTACGAGATGTTATGTAGTTACTTTGCTCGGGGAATTATTATTTGTATCAGCTGGTCAGACACTGACTGGATATAATTTCTTTTCACAAAATATACTTCACAATTACCGACATGTTTCTTTGCACACAGCAGATTTCCAACTATATGCTGGCAGCCTGTTAATAATTGTTTGTTTTTGTTTGTTTGTTGTTTAATGCCACACTCAGCAATATTACAGCTATATGATGGTGGTCTGTAAATAATGGAATCTGGACCTGACAATACAGTGACTGACATCATGAGCATCGATCCATGCAATTGGGATACGAAGACATGCATCAACAAAGTCTGCGAGACTGAACACAGGATCCCATGTTTGGTTCTTTGCATTTGTCATTTGGGGCTTACAAAATATGTTAGAGACAACTGAAAATTCAACACATTTAAAATGACTTATCACTGGTCAAATAATGAAAAGATTTTAGGACAATTAGTTTAACAAAACCAAGGGTTTGTTGCATCCAAGTTTGCTAAAATATAGTGTCATGAGTCTCTGTACTTCAGGAGACCCTGCCTCTACCTGCTGACAGAATGGCATGTCCCAATTCCCCAGGAATGCATGTTTCTCTGAGCTATACCCTGGTGACGAAGCAGGCTTTCCCCAAAAC
Source organism: Haliotis cracherodii (assembly GCF_022045235.1). Taxonomy (NCBI): domain Eukaryota; kingdom Metazoa; phylum Mollusca; class Gastropoda; order Lepetellida; family Haliotidae; genus Haliotis; species Haliotis cracherodii. Next base: position 39,132,848 of record NW_027266343.1, read on the forward strand.
TGTTTCTTGACTCCGACTCTTCCAACAAGTGCGCAGAGCATGCTACTGTGTGAATGTTGGCGCTATACAAGTGTACATTATTATCATCATTATAATTATTGTGTTTGTTTCAGGTTGTTAAGCTCAGACAAGCATTACATGAAAAGTTAATATCAAATTCCTTCTTCATCTAGCTAACATGTCATAACTGAAATACTGTTCAAAGCAGAGTTAAACCCAACTCACTCACTCACTCCTCCCACATCTAGCTGACAGGTCAGGTTATAACTGAAATACTGTTCAAAGCAGAGTTAAACTCAACTCACTCACTCACTCCTCCCACATCTAGCTGACAGGTCAGGTTATAACTGAAATACTGTTCAAAGCAGAGTTCAACCCAACTCACTCACTCCTCCCACATCTAGCTGACAGGTCAGGTTATAACTGAAATACTGTTCAAAGCAGAGTTAAACCCAACTCACTCACTCCTCCCACATCTAGCTAACATGTCATATAACTGAAATACTGTTCAAAGCAGAGTTAAACCCAACTCACTCACTCACTCCTACATCTAGCTGACAGGTCAGGTTATAACTGAAATACTGTTCAAAGCACAGTTAAACCCAACTCACTCACTCCTCCCACATCAGGCTGACAGGTCAGGTTATAACTGAAATACTGTTCAAAGCAGAGTTAAACCCAACTCACTCACTCCTCCCACATCTAGCTGACAGGTCAGGTTATAACTGAAATACTGTTCAAAGCAGAGCTAAACCCAACTCACTCACTCCTCCCACATCCAACTGACAGGTCAGGTTATAACTGAAATACTGTTCAAAGCAGAGCTAAACCCAACTCACTCACTCCTCCCACATCTAGCTAACATGTCATATAACTGAAATACTGTTCAAAGCAGAGTTAAACCCAACTCACTCACTCCTCCCACATCTAGCTGACAGGTCAGGTTATAACTGAAATACTGTTCAAAGCAGAGCTAAACCCAACTCACTCACTCCTCCCACATCCAACTGACAGGTCAGGTTATAACTGAAATACTGTTCAAAGCAGAGCTAAACCCAACTCACTCACTCCTCCCACATCCAACTGACAGGTCAGGTTATAACTGAAATACTGTTCAAAGCAGAGCTAAACCCAACTCACTCACTCCTCCCACATCTAGCTAACATGTCATATAACTGAAATACTGTTCAAAGCAAAGTTAAACCCAACTCACTCACTCCTCCCACATCTAGCTGACAGGTCAGGTAGTAACTGAAATACTGTTCAAAGCAGAGTTAAACCCAACTCACTCACTCCTCCCACATCAGGCTGACAGGTCAGGTTATAACTGAAATACTGTTCAAAGCAGAGTTAAACCCAACTCACTCACTCACTCCTCCCACATCTAGCTGACAGGTCAGGTTATAACTGAAATACTGTTCAAAGCAGAGTTAAACCCAACTCACTCACTCCTCCCACATCAGGCTGACAGGTCAGGTTATAACTGAAATACTGTTCAAAGCAGAGTTAAACCCAACTCACTCACTCACTCCTCCCACATCTAGCTGACAGGTCAGGTTATAACTGAAATACTGTTCAAAGCAGAGCTAAACCCAACTCACTCACTCCTCCCACATCTAGCTAACATGTCATATAACTGAAATACTGTTCAAAGCACAGTTAAACCCAACTCACTCACTCCTCCTACATCTAGCTGACAGGTCAGGTTATAACTGAAATACTGTTCAAAGCAGAGTTCAACCCAACTCACTCACTCCTTCCACATCCAGCTGACAGGTCAGGTTATAACTGAAATACTGTTCAAAGCAGAGTTAAACCCAACTCACTCACTCCTCCCACATCTAGCTGACAGGTCAGGTTGTAACTGAAATACTGTTCAAAGCAGAGTTAAACCCAACTCACTCACTCCTCCTACATCTAGCTGACAGGTCAGGTTATAACTGAAATACTGTTCAAAGCAGAGTTAAACCCAACTCACTCACTCCTCCCACATCTAGCAGACAGGTCAGGTTATAACTGAAATACTGTTCAAAGCAGAGTTAAACCCAACTCACTCACTTCCTCACTCCTCCCACATCTAGAAGACAGGTCAGGTTATAACTGAAATACTGTTCAAAGCAGAGTTAAACCCAACTCACTCACTCACTCCTCCCACATCTAGCTGACAGGTCAGGTTATAACTGAAATACTGTTCAAAGCAGAGCTAAACCCAACTCACTCACTCCTCCCACATCTAGCTAACATGTCATATAACTGAAATACTGTTCAAAGCACAGTTAAACCCAACTCACTCACTCCTCCTACATCTAGCTGACAGGTCAGGTTATAACTGAAATACTGTTCAAAGCAGAGTTCAACCCAACTCACTCACTCCTTCCACATCCAGCTGACAGGTCAGGTTATAACTGAAATACTGTTCAAAGCAGAGTTAAACCAAACTCACTCACTCACTCCTCCCACATCAGGCTGACAGGTCAGATTATGACTGAAATACTGTTCAAAGAAGAGTTAAACCCAACTCACTCACTCCTCCCACATCTAGCTAACATGTCAGGTTATAACTGAAATACTGTTCAAAGCAGAGTTAAACCCAACTCACTCACTCCTTCCACATCCAGCTGACAGGTCAGGTTATAACTGAAATACTGTTCAAAGCAGAGCTAAACCCAACTCACTCACTCCTCCCACATCCAACTGACAGGTCAGGTTATAACTGAAATACTGTTCAAAGCAGAGCTAAACCCAACTCACTCACTCCTCCCACATCTAGCTAACATGTCATATAACTGAAATACTGTTCAAAGCAGAGTTAAACCCAACTCACTCACTCCTCCCACATCAGGCTGACAGGTCAGGTTATAACTGAAATACTGTTCAAAGCAGAGTTAAACCCAACTCACTCACTCCTCCCACATCTAGCTGACAGGTCAGGTTATAACTGAAATACTGTTCAAAGCAGAGCTAAACCCAACTCACTCACTCTTCCCACATCCAACTGACAGGTCAGGTTATAACTGAAATACTGTTCAAAGCAGAGCTAAACCCAACTCACTCACTCCTCCCACATCCAACTGACAGGTCAGGTTATAACTGAAATACTGTTCAAAGCAGAGCTAAACCCAACTCACTCACTCCTCCCACATCTAGCTAACATGTCATATAACTGAAATACTGTTCAAAGCAAAGTTAAACCCAACTCACTCACTCCTCCCACATCTAGCTGACAGGTCAGGTAGTAACTGAAATACTGTTCAAAGCAGAGTTAAACCCAACTCACTCACTCCTCCCACATCAGGCTGACAGGTCAGGTTATAACTGAAATACTGTTCAAAGCAGAGTTAAACCCAACTCACTCACTCACTCCTCCCACATCTAGCTGACAGGTCAGGTTATAACTGAAATACTGTTCAAAGCAGAGTTAAACCCAACTCACTCACTCCTCCCACATCTAGCAGACATGTCAGGTTATAACTGAAATACTGTTCAAAGCAGAGTTAAACCCAACTCACTCACTTCCTCACTCTTCCCACATCTAGCCGACAGGTCAGGTTATAACTGAAATACTGTTCAAAGCAGAGTTAAACCCAACTCACTCACTCACTCCTCCCACATCAGGCTGACAGGTCAGGTTATAACTGAAATACTGTTCAAAGAAGAGTTAAAACCAACTCACTCACTCACTCCTCCCACATCTAGCTGACAGGTCAGATTATAACTGAAATACTATTCAAAGAAGAGTTAAACCCAACTCACTCACTCCTCCCACATCTAGCTAACATGTCAGGTTAAAACTGAAATACTGTTCAAAGCAGAGTTCAACCCAACTCACTCACTCCTTCCACATCCAGCTGACAGGTCAGGTTATAACTGAAATACTGTTCAAAGAAGAGTTAAACCCAACTCACTCACTCCTCCCACATCTAGCTGACAGGTCAGGTTATAACTGAAATACTGTTCAAAGTAGAGTTAAACCCAACTCACTCACTCCTCCTACATTTAGCTGACAGGTCAGGTTGTAACTGAAATACTGTTCAAAGCAGAGTTAAACCCAACTCACTCACTCCTCCTACATCTAGCTGACAGGTCAGGTTATAACTGAAATACTGTTCAAAGCAGAGTTAAACCCAACTCACACACTCGCTCCTCCCACATCTGGCTGACAGGTCAGGTTATAACTGAAATACTATTCAAAGCAGAGTTAAACCCAACTCACTCACTCACTCCTCCCACATCTAGCAGACAGGTCAGGTTATAACTGAAATACTGTTCAAAGCAGAGTTAAACCCAACACACTCACTCACTTACTACTTCTACATCTGGCTGACAGGTCAGGTTATAACTGAAATACTGTTCAAAGCAGAGTTCAACCCAACTCACTCACTCACTCCTCCCACATCTAGCTGACAGGTCAGGTTATAACTGAAATACTGTTCAAAGCAGAGTTCAACCCAACTCACTCACTCCTCCCACATCTTGCAGACAGGTCAGGTTATAACTGAAATACTGTTCAAAGCAGAGTTAAACCCAACTCACTCACTCACTCCTCTCACATTTAGTTGACAGGTCAGGCTGCTTCACTAAGGGCGTTTGCATTATAGAAAAGGCTGAACATGGTTCTGGGACTGTGAGACAGATAAACATCTCCATCGTCTGTAATGAGTGCATCAGAGGATGCAGTGAGGTTCTCATCACACAGTCTGGTTCCTGTTTGTATGTGTTAGGTATCATATTTAAATCATGATGTAAAAACTGGAGAGATGAATTCTTTTCACAATGTATTTTGATAGATCTTTTTAAGACCAAGGCTTCAATGAGCAAAAGAAGATTGCACTCGAACCTTCGGGATGATGCTCGATTCTTACTTGAGTACCCGGCCGATAATAACACATTTCTGATAAATTCAACGTTAGAATTAGCATTTCAAAATTGTTTTGAATAACAGCAAGAAATATGTAGATCAACTATTAAATAAGCTGTTATTAAACACATGTGTGTTACAATTTCATTATTGCTAATTGCCAAGCCAAGTTCATCTGAACACCTCAGTCACAGGAACCATGTTTGCCGTAAAAGGTGACTATGCTTGTCGTAAGAGATGACTATGCTTGTCGTAAGCATGGTAAGAGGTAACTAACGGGATCAGGTGGTCAGGCCCGCTGACTTGGTTGATGCATGTCATCATATCCCAATAGCGTGGATCAATGCTCATGATGTCAATCACTGGATTGTCTGGTCCAGAATCGATTATTTACAGATTGCCGTCATATAGATGGAATATTGCAGAGTGCGGCGTTAAAAAACAAAGAAACACCTCAGTCACAAAATACCATCATTAGGCTTAGTCGGCTGTTATGAAGCCATCATTAACATTACCAACTATCTCCTGCTACATAATAATTTTATTTACTTTGGCAAAAGTACTTGCTGTTGATGTTTTTTGTTGATCTATTGATATGACATATATTTGCATTTGAGCTTTACTGTCAATCAAAGCTCTTATTTGATTAGTTAATAACAGAACACTTAACCCAATGAAATTACAGAAAGGAAAAAATCTTTTTGGGGTTATCAAAACAATTCAGTTATTTTAATGCAGATCTCACATATTCAGTAAAAATACTACGCTTAAAGATTGCTAGTTTATAAAGTATTTTTTATTCTGAGAAATTTCTTACTACTTCAATGCTCAATGACTTAAGCTTAATGTAAGCAAGGATTATATTCAAACTAAATATTATCATGATTATCCCGGGGGAAGTTTTGAGTATAGTATAAGATAGGATTAAACACACTGGTATGGGTTCAAATTCACGAGGGAGAATCATCCTGACACTAGAGAATTTCATCCCCGGGATAAAAAAAATAGGGTAGGATAATATTCACTCTTACATTAACACCTGACTAATATGATATCAAATATATGGCATAGAGATGTACAAGATCGTAAGAATATTTACTGGACACAGATTTCTGATTCAAACCTTGTGGCCAATCACTAACTGCATTTATCACATAGGCAGCTGGACAGAAATTAAATAAATTTATTTGATTAAAATAATGGACATAAATTAAATGAATTTTTTTGATTAAAATAATGCATATACATTTGTGTCAACTCTTCAGAATTATATATATATTTATCATCCAAAACTGGCTCCCACAGGAGATATCGCTTGGATTAGATCAAGCGATATCTACACTGTAGATATCGCTTTTCTGAATCACTGATTGGCCAATATAGGTCACATGACCATTATGACCATTGGGACTACTTTTACCTATAAACATCAACAAACATGGCCGACATAAACATCAAAAAGTTTTATTCAGGTGACAAAGTGTCTCGGAGTTTTTCCACTTTTATCAACTCGTGTTGATATATTTGATATCAAAAGACACTCGGGTGAGATTCTCTATATCTATTTAACATAGATAATGTTGATGACAAGACCGACATCAGGAATAACAAATGTCTTAACTGTCAACATAAGAAGTAAATATGTGGCCACCCAATTACACCCTCGGCCTTAAATATGACCAGAAAAATTTGTAAGATGCTAAAATTCAAAGTAACCACGTCTCTGAATAAAATAGCAAGTAATCCCAGGTAACTCTTTGAATAAGCTATAATACATATATATATATAATGTCACTAAGCAAACCTCATTGTCGTGTCTCTGTCACTGTTTTTAGACCGCTTCCTCCCCTCCAACTTACCTCGCATCTGCCATGTTGGACATGTGGAAACGTGACCTTAGACCTTGAACGTCGAGCCTTCATTGGCTGAAGTGCTGAAGTAGGCTGGGGTCAAAGGTTGTAATATGTGGAGTGCCCGTGTGTACTTCGACCGGCTTTCATCGGTTTGTCATCGTTTTGTCCGCAATATTACGACAGAAACAAGGAAGAGGATGCGATTTGTACAGTTTGAAGTGAATGGTGCACAGAAGGTTGGAGTGGAGCTTTCAGATGGAGGTGACATTGTCGATTTAAATGGTGCCGACAAAGAAATTCCAGACAATCTAAGAAGCTTCATTGCTGGAGGACAGGCTCAGTTGTTGAGGGCCAAGAGGTAGGGATGAAAATGTCGTCATTTGAAATGCGAATATTTTATGAGCGTTTCATTTGATCTTTCCGCATCGATTGACATTCTACCGATTTTCAGTCATATCTAGACTTGCACAAGTCTCTAAGGCAAAGATAGTAGTTTTTTCGGGTGATGTGAAGGATGCTACCCCTAATTCTACCATGAATTTGGAATTTACTCGATTCTGATTGGTCAATCAGAGGCTATTAAATCACAATAAACCTCCTCTGATTGAAACAGCTGGTTTGACGGCCGCATCACCGCGGAAGCTAATATTCATAGAATTGTACTATTTTCAGTCATTGTCGGTAGGCATATTTAAATAATTATATCTAAAATTACAGATTACAAAATGCACAGATGCGGTTACTACAATATTCAAAGGATGTGTGGCAATACATTTCGTGCAGAAAAACACGACAGAAATCAACAAAGGGAATGTATTTACATTTTGGAGACAACACACAGCTTGGAATTTTGGCGCTTTTCTATGTACGACAGTGATGTCATATCTTTTGCGTCACAATGAGCGATATGACGTCATAATTGTGACGTGCGATGTGGAGCGAAAGCCTTGCAAAGCTTGCTTTGTTTTCTTTAGGGATGCCCACCTCATGCTGTGGTTATATATGCTTTCAATGCCTGTCATATGTTCGAGTGAAGTATTATGGTGTAAACAAACTGCTTGAGTATATACATCACCATATTTTGTTCGGTGATTCCGTCATTCAGATCGTTAACCCACTCAAAACACTGAACTCAACCCATGCCGCTTCACTCAGTATTTTTGCTAACACCAAAGAGTTCGCGTTTTATTTAGGCATGGTAGAATGGAGATAAACATACTGTGTTTTCAATGTAGAGCTAGGTTACCTGTAGATTTAACCGCGCTAAATTTAACATTTGAAACCTCACGCTGCGCGTTCGGTTCCAAATTCAATTTAGCGGGGTTAAATCTACAGGTAACCTAGGTCTACATTGAAAACACAGTATGTTTATCTCCTAATTATACCTGTAACCATGGTAATAAAATCATGAAATGAGCATCAGGTGAATGACAAAAAATACAGAGGTGTGGGGTTATACCATGAAACATGGATGACAACAAGGGCATAGTGATTGTTGTATAATTTGCAATTTAGCTCATTTTAAATTAAAAATTAAAATTGAACCATTTTACTAATTTGGACACAAAGACATTTGAACTTCATGGATTGACACAAAGCCTGTTTCATTCCAGCGCTGTCGAGAGTGGACACCATGTCATCAAGCGGGATGATGTCCGGTTGCTGGCCCCCATTACAGCCCCAGAGAAGGTCATCTGCATCGGCATGAACTACACTGACCACTGCGAGGAGCAGAACGCCCCTGTACCGGTGGAACCAGTCATATTCAGCAAGTTTGCCAGTGCCATTGTTGGCCCCTATGATGATCTACAGTACTGTGATGAAACTCAGGTAGGCCCTTCGGTTGATCTACAGTACTGTGATGTAACACAAGTAGGCCCTTTGGGTGATCTACAGTACTGTGATGTAACACAAGTAGGCCCTTTGGGTGATCTACAGTACTGTGATGTAACACAAGTAGGCCCTTTGGGTGATCTACAGTACTGTGATGAAAGTCAGGCAGGCCCTTTGGGTGATCTACAGTACTGTGATGAAAGTCAGGCAGGCCCTTTGGGTGATCTACAGTACTGTGATGAAAGTCAGGCAGACCCTTCGGTTGATCTACAGTACTGTGATGAAAGTCAGGTAGGCCCTTCGGTTGATCTACAGTACTGTGATGAAAGTCAGGCAGGCCCTTTGGGTGATCTACAGTACTGTGATGAAAGTCAGGCAGGCCCTTTGGGTGATCTACAGTACTGTGATGAAAGTCAGGCAGGCCCTTTGGGTGATCTACAGTACTGTGATGAAAGTCAGGCAGGCCCTTTGGGTGATCTACAGTACTGTGATGAAAGTCAGGTAGGCCCTTTGGGTGATCTACAGTACTGTGATGAAAGTCAGGCAGGCCCTTTGGGTGATCTACAGTACTGTGATGAAAGTCAGGCAGGCCCTTTGGGTGATCTACAGTACTGTGATGAAAGTCAGGCAGGCCCTTTGGGTGATCTACAGTACTGTGATGAAAGTCAGGCAGGCCCTTTGGGTGATCTACAGTACTGTGATGAAAGTCAGGCAGGCCCTTTGGGTGATCTACAGTACTGTGATGAAAGTCAGGTAGGCCCTTTGGGTGATCTACAGTACTGTGATGAAAGTCAGGTAGGCCCTTTGGGTGATCTACAGTACTGTGATGAAAGTCAGGTAGCCCCTTCGGTTGATCTACAGTACTGTGATGTAACACAAGTAGGCCCTTTGGGAGATCTTCAGTACTCTAAAGGACTCTAAAATGTCCTCAACAATACATGCTAAATGTAGGTGATCGTAAGGAAAGTTACTGCAAAAAGGTTACAGGTTTGGCTCCGGCACTTTTGAGTGCTGTAGAAAAACCTGGTATTGTTTACCATATATTGCTGTCTATAAGGCGAGTTTTTCATACCTCTTTCTGCTGAAGGCAAACAGATTTTTTATTGTAAATGTAAGGATTGTATATGCGCTAGGAACATGCTTCATTCCCATTCTTGCCATCCTCAGTAAATGATAGAACCACCATTACGTCACTTGCTCCTGCCCGAAATATCATATGTATGTGTAGAGGCCATAAAATTTCCGAGTCCCGTGATGGGATTGGAACCACGGACCTTCTGATCCGAGGTCGGACGCCTTGTCCACATGACCACAGAGGTTAACCCCGTCAGCAAGCTGACAAGGTAAGGATGTCATCTGTGGGATGACTCCACGCCCTCCTACATACTCCCCCGTCAACAGAAGGCACGTCCCAGGCCGCATAGTAGGGTACTGAGGCTTATTTTGCTCAAATTTAATATGAACGTGCTCAGCCCCATGTTGGACGCCCATGTAGCGGCCACAAAATTTCCGAGTCTCGTGATGGGATTCGAACCATTGACCTTCTGATCCGAGGTCGGACGCCTTGTCCACATGACCAAAGAGGTTAACCCCGTCAGTAAGCTGACAAGGTAAGGATGTCATCTGTGGGATGACTCCACGCCCTGCTACATATGCATGTTATTGAGTGATGTAGAAGCACATGGTATTGTTTACATCACAGCAGTGTCACGCCTACTGTGCGTGAACTATGTCATGTGTGCCGTCATCAATGTATGTGGATGACGCTGTCGTCAGTAAATGGTAGATCAGCCCAAAATATACAACACCACTCACTGCCATCTTCTGTTGCAGCAACTTGACTGGGAGGTGGAGATGACAGTTGTCATTGGGAAGACAGGAAGACACATCAAGGTAGCACATATGTGAATCAGTTACTGTCAACACCAGTTCACTTGGCACAGTAATGCATGTTCATTTTGTTACAGAAATACATGATTACCGTATTCGACGTAATAAGAGCCCCGCTCTAATAAGCGCCCACGGCGACATTTGCTAATATATTGGCTAGTGAACAATCCCAATTAGCACCCCTTCCGATTGATCATTGTACTCAAGACTTATTTATTCGCGTGAATATGCACTCGTGTGTTATATGTGCCTTAATTATGGGCAATTAAATTCTAGAAAAATATATCTGTCGTACATAAACACCTCAGGCTGTCAGCATAAACCACGAAATTAACCTTTAACTCTGTTTTTTTTACCAAAATAATATTCTAATAAGAGCCCCCTATTTCTAATTTCGAGAGCGCCCTGGGTGCTTATTACGTCGAATACGGTACCTTCTTGGGATTTGGACTCGGGATGAAATATATATGCTTGCAGAAATATGAGTCCTTTTTACACACACTTTTTAAACCTCTTTACAAGAAAATGTCTGTCAGTAGGTGAAAATAATATGTATATTTTAATGCAATTCAGATGTATGTTTTTATTTTTCTCATTCACAAGTAGGCTCGCATAATTCTACACAAAGAAATTATTTGTTTATTAAACATTGATGCAAAAATGTGGGTTATTGTTTAGAATTATTTTTGGTGTGCACTATTCTATCAGCTTTTGGTGGGATAAGAAAAGAAATTTAGAATTTTATTTGTTGTTCAGTTGTTGGATCTGTAAAGCAACTTTAAGTGTGGCCTAACTCTTGATTAAATTCTTAATTAAGTGTGTTTTTTGAACACAGTGCATCACTATTTCATGTGAAGGAGTACTGATTTTAAGCCGCATTTAGGAATATAAAACATATTCAATTCTTATGGGTTATCAGCTACTATTGTTATATGTAGGCTATCAATAAGTTGATGTATTCATATGCACATAGAATTTCAACCATCAGTTGATAGATTGCTATTGTGATGGGTAACTGGCAGACTACACACCAGCCAATCAGTGACGAGTACCGTATTTGACGTAATAAGCGCCTCGCTCTAATAAGCGCCGATGGCGATATTTGCTTATATATTGGTTAGTGAACCATCCCCATTAGCACCCCTTCCGACTTATCAATGTACACAAAACTTATTTATTCGCACATAATACGCACTTGTGTGTTATATGCACCTTAAATATGGGCAATTAAATTCTGGAAAAATGTATCTGTCGTATATAAACAGTTCAGACTGTCAGCATAAACCACGAAATTTATCTTTCAACTCTGTTTTTTCCACCAAAGTAATAATTTTATTTCTAATTTTGAGAGCGCCCTGGGCGGTTATTATGTCGAATACAGTATTTCTGTTTTGTGCTTACTGCAGTCAAAGTCTATTTGAAAGCAAACAAGCATGGCTGGGCCAGTCAACCAACAACAGGGTCTCGATCCCTTTTCATGAGACCTGTATAATCTGCAGATGGTAGTTTCTTTAATAGAAAACATCAGTATCAGACAACTTATTGAATGGAATATCTAACTGTGTAAATTGTAAAGAAAATCATGACTCCCAAATTTAGGAAATGACCCCCACAAAAATATGTGGTGAGTTGTCACGACTACCATTTTGACAAAGCTATATATTTCTATACGGTTGTTATATTCCCCACCAGAGGGAGGACGCCATGAGCCACGTCTTTGGCTTCACGGTGGCACATGACGTCAGTGCCCGAGACTGGCAGATGAAGAAGAATGGCGGCCAGTGGCTTCTGGGTAAAACAATGGACTGCTTCTGTCCTCTCGGCCCGGCTGTCGTCATGAAGGAAGATATCAAAGGTTGGCATACAGACTGTGTTAGGCAAACGCTTAGACTATTAAAATGTATAATTTTGATAGAAACAAAAAACTCACTATAGATTGAAAAGGAGCCCTAGTGAAATGGGAGTTTCAGATCCTGAACCTAAGGAAATTGTAAACTTGTGTCATTTAGGGATTTTGCATTACACAAAGGGGCTGGGCGGAAGGGAAAATAATATGGTTCAGGGCCTGTGAGACAGACTGAGACTGTGTGAGTCAGCCTTTGATACAACGCTGCTGAGGTCAACGATCCTACCTGTTTGTATCAGGGTATGAAACTCCCAAAAATTTCAGCCAGACCACAGGACTGGCTAGCTGAAATACTTGCCAGCCCTGACCAAAACCTGCCTGCCCACTATAATCATATGTTTCTCGGGATAATTTAATTAAAAACATGAAAACTGATTGCTTATAGCATAAGCGCATCGCTATATGTTAGGTTGTATAAAAGCTAACAGGGTTTCTTTTTGGTTACATTTTATCATTCATCTTTACATGTGAATTAATGCTTATCATCGGGAAATATTTAGAATATTTTCACCTATGAAATATTACCCGACCGTCGGGCAGGGGGATTTGAAAATCTGGCAGCCCGAGTTGAAATCAACCCGTCTCGGACGGTCGGGCAGGCAGGTATTTCGAACGCTGTTTGTATAGAAACAATGTACTGATATATGTTTGCATGAGCAGATAATTCAGATTTGCAAAACAAATCTTGAAGTTAATATCTAGTGGTAAATAAACTGATAAGTATCATGCCTAATGAATGTCTCCATAGAGATGGACCGCCTCCGTGGTCTAGTGGTAGAGCGTCCGCCCGGAGAAAGGAAGGTTCCGGGTTCGATCCCCGGACATGACATACCAAAAGACGTTTAAAGATGGTACTTGTTGTTATCCTGTCTGGCGCTCGCCATTGAGGGGCTAAAACAAGGACTGGTCGGCTAGGAGTCAGTATACTGTGTCTGATTTGGGTATTCATGTTAAACTGCGGCATGGTATCTCTGTGGGCTAGCGCTATAAATCGGCATCAGTCTGGACCAGTACAAGCACACACACACATGCGTGCAAGTTGCTATATAAGTACAATAATCTTGGACCCAATTTCACCTCACCTCACCATAGCGATGAAGAAGTAGAAGCCCCATGTTTGTAAATAATTTTTGAATGTGATGTTTACATGATAAAAAGCTTTTCCATTGGACCAGAGGTCAGTCACATGACAAATACAAGGCGAGTGTTAAGGGGTAAAGCAATATATACTTGTTATCTGAAGTTAGCTTAACATCATCTTCCTGAGGCAAGGGAGTTAACTGACAGGATGGAAACTGGACATTTATAGTCAGTTAACTCCCTTGCCTCGGGAAGATGGCTTAAGGGGCTAAGGACAAGTACTGCTCCGGCATTGGTCCAGATCTCGAGGTACAGATAACTGATAAGAGGAAGAGAGAGAGTGTGAGAAGGAAAGAAATACGGAGTGTGTGTGAGTCCGAGAGGGAAAGGAGCTAGACTGAGACAGTGCTCCATGTGCCTCACTAAACTGAATGTTACTAAATACACAATGAACTGGATATACTCTTGTGTCATTATTATGTGATATGAGAGGAGAATTACCTCCCCACTTGGTCACATATTCATGACCCATGGAGATCCAGGGTAGAATAGGCTTGGCTGACTTGCTAGATGCCTGTCATCGTATTCCAATTGCGAAGATCGATGCTCATGATGTCAATCACTGGATTGTTTGGTCCGGACTTGATTATTTACAGACTGACGTCATATAGCTGGAATATTGCTGAGTGAGGGTTAAACAACAAACGAACAAACATATTCATGATCCCTAAGTTTTCTGTTCAGTGTATAAGTTTTGCATGTGACACACACGGCTGATGTTTCCAGATCCCCACAAGCTGCGACTGTGGTGTAAGGTGAATGGGGTGACCAAGCAGGACAGCTCCACTAGCAACCTCGTGCACAAGACGGAGGAGTTGCTGGTGTTCCTGTCAAGGTGAGCACTTTCAGTTTACTCTTGACCTGGCCATCTCCCCGAGGCAAGAGAGTTAACTGACAATAAAAGTCCAGTTTCCACCCTTGCCGAACTAGGCTGGTATTATGGAGTTACATTTTGGCTGGACTAACGAGTCTATGCATAGTCCAATCAAAATCGGGCACGAAATCCGGTTCGTAAACTGTCGTGCAGATTTCGGTCGATTGCAGGATTTGCAAAGCATGTGCACCGCCAACTTGATGTCAGCAGATATTTTCCAAATCTTTTCATGTTTTTAATCAAGGTGCTCAAGTGATTTGATGCATTTCGCGATGTAAGACCTGTTTTATCACATTATAGATCTTCATTATCGCTCAGATCGTCCTGACTTGGCGCCACCATTTTGTGTGAAACAAACGCAAGTGATGCGAGAGGTGGAATCTGATTGGTAAATAGGAGAGGCTACGATCGAGCCCCGTAATTCCAGCCTAGTTCGGCAAGGGTGGAAACTGGACTTTTAAAGTCAGTTAACTCTCTTGCCTCGGGAAGATGGACATGGCTGGAATAGTGTGAAAATAAGTGCAAATAAAGTTGAGCCTGTTGGTGAGATGTTTGTGAGTTTGGTTTAACCTGCTTTGAACAGTAATATCACGGCATGTTAGCTTGATGTAGGAGGAAAGCCCAAAGTGATGCAGGTCTTAGACATTTACCACTTCAGTGAAACCCAAGAGCATGGGTATGGTGCTGACAAACTATGAACATAACTGGGGCAAATCGGGATTCAACCCATGATCATAGGTCATTTCTTCACAAGAGTCCAAATTATGCATACTAAGATACTTTAAATATGTTCGCTAAATTTAACAATTTTACTTGACCCTTTCTATAGACTAGAGGGCGGGGGGTAGTCGAGTAGTTAAAGCTGATCACGCTAAAGACCCATGTTCGCTTCCCCAAATGTGTATAATGTGTGAACTCACTCACTCACCTCTACAGACTAGTGACAACCCTTTATGCCTTAAATGTATGTGGGGTGGTCGGGTGGCCTAGTGGTTAAAGTGTTTGCTCGTCACGCCGAAGACCCGGGTTCTATTCCCGACATGGGTACAATGTGTGAAGCCCATTTCTGGAGTCCCCCGCCGTGATATTGCTGGAATTTTGCTAAAAGCAGCGTAAAACCATACTCACTCACTTAAATGTATGTGATCACTCAGAAAATATAATCAAATGTTTTACTGTCTGATATTCAAACATCAAACAACTTTTACGTTTATTTTTTTAATAACTTCTCAAACGTTACCAAGCATACAAAAAGTAGATAGAGTGGTTATTGGGCGACCATGTCTGTATATATGACAGGTCTTGCATGTGATGCATGCACATGTGATTGGCTGGTGTATAAAGTTGTCATATAGAGGTTGGTTGGTTGGTTTGTTGTTTAACGCTGCACTCAGCAATATTCCAGCTATATGACGGCGTCTGTAAATAATCGAGTCTGGACCAGACAATCCAGCGATTGATATCATGAGTATCGATCCATGCAAATGGGATCGATGACATGTATCAACCAAGTCAGCGAGACTGACCGCCCGATCCCGTTAGTCGCCTTTTACGACAAGCATAGTCGCCTTTTAAGGCAAGCATGGGTTGCTGAAGACCTATTCTACCCAGGAATCTTCACGGGTCTCATATAGAGGTAGCAGAGCTAAATACCTTAACATTGTTGTAATTATGTGTGATTTATCTGTGTTATAACTATGGTTAGCTGTCAATCTTTACTTCAATCCATACACTAGTTATCTCCTTTTAACATGTTTGACTATTTCCGTCACAAGAAATGCAGAACTTTGTGCTTTTAAACTGTGAAATATATCTGCAGTGAATTGTGTAGTGTAAAAATTCACTCAATCCAATCCTTACATAAGTTCATGAGTTATCTCCCTTTGGCATGTGTAATAACTATTTCCCTCACAAGAGATGTATTTTAAAATTGAAATATATACTACTCCAAAGAAGTTAAATAACACCCGACTCTTTCATATTACTGTACTTAATCTGTCTGGATGTTATTTAACTTCTTTTGAGTAGTATATATGTTGTGAGTTGTCTAGTGTGAAAAGTTCACTCACTTCAGTCCTTACATGAGTTTTTGAGTTACCGCCCTTAACATGTTTCCACCACCAGGTTCATCACCTTGAGACCCGGTGACATCATCCTCACAGGAACTCCCCCTGGTGTGGGAGTGTTCAGGAAACCTCCGGAGTTCCTTAAGGTAGCGTATGTCAGATAGGGTCAGATACAGATAGTATTTAAAGTTAAAAATAACCTCATCACTCAGTGCCATTTTCGAACCTTTCCAGAAGGTCCAGATGTATATCTGTGATCTGATGTGTGTAGAAAAGTGGAAATTATAATTTAAAACGGGCATTTCACAGCTGACTAACTGGAGGAGGCCATCTAAAACTTCCGTTTCTACCCTAGCCAAACTAGGTTGGAATTTCATGGATCAAATATCAAAATATGTCTTTTCATGGATCAAACGTAGCGCCACCAGTGGCTATTACGAGTTATGTCCCTCCTATTGTACAATCAGATTCCACCTCTGATATCACCTGCATTTGTTTCAAGCAAAAACGCAGCCCCTAGTCAATATGATCTGATCAAGTCAATCAAAGAAAAGTTTTGATTTCCCTGTCTCAGACACCCAGTGCATGTGGATTGTAGCATGACACTTTTTAACACTGATTAAAAAAGCGAAACAATTTGTAAAATATCTGTCGACGAAAATATTTTCACGAACAGGATGTTGATTTTTGGTATGCGATTTTGATTGGACTATACATAGACTCGTTAGTCCAGCCAAAATATAACTGTGAAATTCTAGTTCGGCAAGGGTGGAAAGATGGCAGAAGCATACTTATAAGCTGTCGAAATCCTGTAGTATACCACTCCCTCCCTAAAGTAACCAGTACATCTGAACCTATGAACAGCCACTTGGAGTTCCCCCTTCATATGTGTATCCAAAGACAAGTTCACACACCTACCCTCCCACCCCCACCCGTCCTTTTTGAAAGTTAATTATCATGATATCACAAGAAAACATAAGTAAATCATCTAGTGAGATGTTCTTAACAATAATTACAACTAGGTGACAATTTTTTGGCTTAAAAGTGCAATTGTTTCCTGAATTACGTGCCGACTTTTTGGTATTTGAAGTGCATCCTTCCACTTTCAAAAAGTTGTACGCCCTCCCCTTTCCTAAAAATGTGTCTGTGCTTGCCCTTTGAGTTTGTAGCATCTAGAATGACTGCAAGTAAATATTTTGAAATAAGTAAAATAAAATAGATAAAATCTGTATTAATCATTATGAGCTTAAGCTTGCCTAATACCATCCTGCAATTTACGGTACAGATTTTACTTTCATAACGTTTGTGTATTAACCTTGATATAACTTGTCTATTTCAGCGAGGAGACATTGTTGAATGTGGAATTGAAGATATTGGCAAAACCATCAACAAAGTTGTGTGATACTGAACATTATTCACCACTTGAAGGAACCGCAATATGTGTGTTGGTGGCACATCTTCCTGAGGCAAGGGAATTAACTGATTATAAAAGTCAAGTTTCCATCCTTGCCGAACAAGGCTGGAATTTCTGGGCTCAATTGTAGCACCACCAGTGAACACCTTGATTTAAAACATGAAAACATTTGGAAACTGTCTGTTGATGCCGAGTTGGTGGTGCATATGCCTTGCAAATCATGCAATCAACCGAAATCTGCATGACAGCTTTCTAACCGGATGTTGATTTCTTTCCCGATTTTGATTGGACTATGCATAGACTCGTTAGTCCAGCCAAAAGAAACTCCATAATACCAGCCTAGTTTGGCAAGGGTGGAAACTCTACTTTTAAAGTTGCTTGCCTCGGGAAGATGTTGGTGGAAGTACAGGGTTGTTGTGTGTATTGAAATAACCAGTCTATGTGTACAATCAGATTCACTCAAGTTATTCAGATTCGCGCAGAGCCTCAGATAAGCTACATATTTACGCAAAATATGTCTCCATGACACAATTAATAATGTGTTGCTTGCGTACAAAAATGAATGACAAATTTCAAACACCCAATAGTGTAACAACATTCTGTGTAATTACTGTATGTATAGTTTCCAACTTATGTCCCTGTACTTGTTTCCTGGGCCCACTTGTACTAAGCGATCTTAGCACTACGACTATCGTAAGCTGATGTTAAAGTATGGGAGTTACGACCATCTTAGCCCTAAGATCGTTTTGTGCAATAGGGCCCAGATATTTTTTTACTGATCTAATTCAGGAATCGCACCTGAACTCGCATATTGTTAATAAGATATGTATATCATTGTTAGAAATTTAAAATTGGAAGTCTCCTGAAACAGAATTTTGATCAGAATTATTGAAAATAGGTCTACTCATTAGCATAAAAATACCCAAATAGACCGGACCAAGGGAGTAAAAACATATTGAATACCCATTGGCTCAAAACATTGATTTAAACATATCTTATTCACAAAAAGGGAACAGGATTGGGTACAAGTTCTCCAACTTAGGACACCTTCTCCCAGATATTTACACGATTGATTCACAGCTTGTACGAAACATGAAGGGAACAGAAGGATAGAAAAGAATAGGAAAGAAAAGTAAACAGTGAGAAAAAAATTAGCTTTGTATTTACATATATATAACTCTGTACACAATTGAAATATTTTACGATATTTTGTTCTGATAAATACCCAATTCCATTGAATATCAAATTGAGATCAGTTGGTGTATCTTAGGCTATACTGCTTATATTTCGAAGTAAAATGTCTCTTTCTTCATGGAACAAGTCGCATTCAAAGAAAAAATGATATGCATTTTCACATATACCTCGTAAGCATTCTGCTGTCTCTTTAATTTCTAGTCTTCATAAATCATAGTTTCATAAATCAAAACATTATCAGGAGGCTTGCATGAGGTTTAGTGATGGTATATGTCATGACTATACAGATTACATGTTAACTGCTATTCACAAATTATAGTTTATAGTTTTATTAAAAAAAATAGTTTCAGATACAATTTTTGCCGATCCTTGCATGACAATCCTGTAAAGTTATATCATTGGGTGTGTCTTGATCGAATCACCGGTAGATTCCACGAAAACGTGTGTACAGCTGATTGCTGTTTCTGGCTTAGTTTACGAGAAAATACACAAGGTAATCTTAATCCCTGAATATAAAACAATGCCTAGCGGAACAAAAAATACTATTTAAACGGTAAATCAACATGTCTGGTGATTTTTTATCTCAAATTCACCCGTTCATTTGCCGGACTTTGCTGAAGGGGTACGACAAATTTTATTCTGCACTTGGTATTCGAATTAATTTTTTCCCCAAATACTGAATCCGCTAGAGTGTACTGCGCATTATACATGGGTGTGCACTATACTCAAGAAGATACGGTATAGATTATAGTAGTGAAGTGGTAGCTAAGGCTTAGTATTTCATTTATAAGAAAAGTGAATTTTTACATTGCAATTAACCAAGTAACAGTTTAAATGATACTTTAGAGGATGGGGCATGCTGTCTCATATCTGCATTGGAAATTACCTGAAAGCAAATATGCTGTGTTCTTAAAAACATATCTCAAGAGGAGGAACTAGAGATGTACTGTTATAGCTTCTTCACCAAATATGTGTATGGAAATATTTGTTTAAATACATATCCATGTATAACAAAATGTGCATGGGATAATGAATCTACTTTTTCTGTCGGCATTAAAACGTTGCTAGTCCACTACTGGTGATGGTGATGTTTTGGTTGGTTGCTTGGTTGGTTTGTTGTTTAACGCCGCACTCAGCAATATTCCAGCTATATGATGGCGGTCTGTAAATAATCGAGTCTGGACCGGACAATCCAGTGATTAATATCGTGAACATCAATCCACGCAATTGGGATCGATGACATGTATCAACCAAGTCAGCGAGCCTGACCACCCGATCCCGTTAGTCGCCTTTTACGACAAACATAGTAGCCTTGATGTTTTTGTATTTGTGTTACTTATTCTTCTCTTTTATGTCATAAACAACTTCTGAACCAGCATTTCATGGTGAGTCTTACTCACAGCACATTCTGGTCTTTTTAGCTGTTTAAAAAAAAACTATATTCATTATTATTTAATTGAGTCGAGGCTCAGCTCAATCTTTTATTCTGTAGCACTACATTGAGGTTGCTCAAGTCTGTTGCCAGTATGGGATCCTGGAAATATGTATTGAAAAATAACAAAATGTGCATGTGATTGTAAATGAATCATTTTAATCTGTCAGCATTAAAATGTTGCTTGTTCTGATGTAAGTCTACTACTGGTGATGGTGATGTTTTTGTATATAAACAGTATACAGATTGTTTGTAGTTTGTCATAACTGGTATTAAATGATGAGACAAGAACCTGATTTGTTGTCTGTACACTGAGACAGTCAGGGTCAGTCTGGACTTGATTGTTCTTGCCGACTCTTGAGCCATAAGAAATCAGTACATGAGATTTCAAGCCCCATGAGGAAATAGTGTATGCTTTCATTAACAAGCAAGTTAGCATCAGTGACCCAGAATGAAAGTACATGAAAACTGTTCATATACCTAATTTGACAGTGAAGATTTTGAAAGAACTTCTTATCCCTCGAGGGTGGAAATATGCAGACCATTTATTGCTAATAGATTATGACAACTTACTCACTCACACAGTCCTGGTGACCACTGACACTACAGTGATGTCACTTCTTGAGGCAAGGGCGTTAACTGGCTATAAAAGAAGCTGGACTTTATAGTCAATTAACACCCTTGCCTTTGAAAGATGCAGTGATGATTAAGAATCTTAAGTAATAAAAATGATAATAATACTAAGTGAATATATAATCTGCTCCAGACCCTTAGTACTGGTATCTGCTCAAAGCAATACATAGTAGTATACACACAATAGAGAAGCTAGCAGTGATATTGTTTTGGAACAGAAAGGTCTTTAACTTGGATTTGAAGGAGTTCAATGTTGGTAAGAGGTGAATGTCACAAGGCACAGAGTTAAAATACCCCGGAGCAATGTACCGGTAGCCGAAAGAATGGCAGATGTAGGAGTTTAGGTGACTTTTTGGTGTTCTCGGGAGATCCTGATTGGACGATATCAATGACCTTGCACCGGTAAGTCAGGATAGTACTAGTGGTGGCTGAAATGTTAAGAGCCAAACTATGATGGAATCGTTAATTCAGAGGTTCACAAGCTTCTGCCAACAATGCTGGAGTGCCTGGATCCCACTGATCTTGAAAGCATCCTTCAGTTGGGGTAAAAAGTCTTTCCGGCATTTGTATAATGCTTGCCAGGCAGGTTTTTTTCTCTACGTTTGAAAAGAGGTGGAAATCTGATGGTGCCAAATCGGATGAATATGGAGGATGCTCAATGAGTTCAAAGCCAGAGTCATGCATTGCAGGCATGGCTGTTTATCAAAATAGCTTTAGTGGGTTTTCCACCAAGTTAACCTTCATATTCTCACACAGTTGCATATCAGCATACTATTGGCTATTACTGGTCTGACCTTTCAGGAGGTAGTCCACTGTAGGATTCTGACTTGCCTTCTTCGAAAGAGGGGGCACGGGTGGCCAAGACGTTTAGGGCGCCGCGATTCGCTGTGCAGAGTTGCGTCCTTTGGGCACGCCAGAAACCTATGATTGTGGGTTCGAATCCCGGTTCGCCCCGATTATGTTTCTAGGTTTGTCAGTACCATACCCGTGCTCGTGGGTTTCACCGAAGTGCTAAACGTCTGAGACCTGTATCACTTCGGGCTTTCCTCCCACATTAAGCTGACAAGCCGTGATATAACTGAAATACTGTTAAAGCAGCGTTAAACCCAACTCACTCACTCTTCGAAAGAGACGTTTGATGTTTCCGCTGCTTTGACTGTTGTTTAGCTATTGACTGATAATGGTGAACCCAACACTCATCCATGGTTTAAAAATTGCTCTGCAAAATCATTCTCATTCTCTTTTGAGATGGTGAACCTGGAGCATTTCTGATGAGGAGTCAGAAGCCTTGGAACCCGGCCTGCTGAAACCTTTGACATTCCCAGTTGACATTCCTCATCATTTTCATTTGAACATTTAGGAACTGTTCAAGGGGGTCATGAAAGAATATTATTTAAAATAGGGTTTGCAAAATATGACACAGTCGCAAGGCCAATCTCACCATCTGTCATCTTTCCCTTAGGTTTGACATAAACCAAGATACAGCAACTCTGATGATGCCAAACTGATGTTCCAGTTGATATTAAAGATTTCCGTGGGCAGTGGTGTCAAATGCTGGTGATGAGTTTGACAACACAAGAAGACCAACTTGTCCATTGTCTGCTGAATATTGCATGTCATTCATTATCTGCAGCACGGCCATCTCAGTGCTGTGAGCATCTCTGTATGTCTTACGCACTAGTAATTAATAGGGAACAAGAACAGCTTGTGATGAAAAGACGTCATCCCCCTCCCAATCTTGATGGGACTCGATATGTGTATAATTAATACTTGTGTGTGAGTTGGGGGTTAAGGCTGCTTTGAACCTTTCCAGTTATATCACGTCGAGAAAGCCCGATGTTTACCACTGGTGAAACCCACGAGCACGGGTATGGTACTGACAAACCTAGAAACATAATCGGGGCCAACTGGTATTCGAACCCACGATCATTGGTTTCTGGCATGCCCAAGGGACGCAACTCTGCACAGCCAATTGCGTCGCCTTGACCAATATTAATTGCTTGTTAGTGAGATAGTGAGAATGAATGAGGGAAGAAAAGGCAGTGAAACTGGAGTTATCAGCATCCTGAGCTGCTCACAGCACTGAGATCGTCGTGCTGCGGATAATGAATGACATGCAATGTTCTGCTGACAATAGACAAGTTGGTCTTCTTGTATTGTAAATCTTTGTAAATCAGCATTTGACACCACTGCCCATGAAAAACTTTGATATCAACTGGAACATCCATTTGGAATCATCGGTTTGTTTGTTGTTTAACGCCGCCTCAGCAATATTCCAGCTACATGACGGCAGTCTGTAAATAATCGAGTATGGACCAGACAATCCAGTGATTGACATCACACGCAATTGGGATCGATGACATGTATCAACCAAGTCAGCGAGCCTGACCACCCGACCCCGTTAATCGCCTCTTTCGACAAGCATAGTCGCCTGCTACGGTCAAGCATGGGTTGCTGAAGACCTATTCTACCCCGGATCTTCACGGTTTGGAATCATCAGAGTTGCTGTATCTTGGTTTACGTCAAACCAAATACGTATATACATGTCTTTGGTCAAACCATCAGACTGTACAGATCACAGATAAGAGAAGGCAGTTTTGTTCCCCAGGGTGCATTGCTTGGTCCAATACTGTTCATAGTGTACACAGACCCGTGAAGATCCGGGGTAGAATAGATCTTCAGCAACCGATGCTTGCCGTAAAAGGCGACTAACGGGATCGGGTGGTCAGGCTCGCTGACTTGGTTGATGTATGTCATCGTAATCCAATTGCGAGGATCAATGATCATGATGTCTATCAAGGGGGCGGGTTCTTTTGAAAAAAACAACACATCTCATAATTTTGTGTAAATAAAAATCCTTAGCCTCCATCTGTGTGAATATTTTTTTTATCTCAGCCTCAATAAAAATTGTCGACCACAATATGGCCATCCTCATCAATGCAGTATTTCGTGAGCAAAGCCATAATCATTGACTGAGAGACATGACCGTGAGAGTATGCCTGTAACCCTTATTTATCGATAATCAACACATGCAAAGTCAAGTCAAGTGTTTACCTGAAAAAACATGGGAACATATGGTACAAGTCAAAATAGGGAATTGCATCGGATGTCATTTTTGTAACATGCGTCAAATTTGGAAATGTTCTTCACATGGGTACGATAACACTTTTTGAAAGCTTTACTGGCCTTGAATGTTGTAAGCTTGATCAAACAGCTTCTGAGCAAGAGTCGTGTGATGCTCTTTGAAATTGTTTTTACATTTGCTTGGTTTTAAGGTAAGTCCTGCTTCTTTGATCTTTTGGAATACTGTCTTGGGGTGATTGAAATGTTCTGAAAACGTTTTAGAAATTATTATGATGTCATCTACACATATTACTTGTTGTAGTGCAAGCCACTTCAACAGGTTTCTGTAAAACTTCATTTATCCCAAATACCTAATTCAATACATTTCCAAAGTGCACAGAAATTCTATCTTTTTTTCTGTTTAGTTTATACAGCAAACATTCAGTGTATCCCCTCCAATCATAAGCCCCCTTCAGGCAGGACCCTTAATCCCCACTGCTGTCTTTATATAAATGTCAATTAACACCTCCTTACATACGTCGCTGGATCTTTTATGGTATGGTCTTTTGTAACATAATTTTTTTTATACTGCTATTTCCATTGTTCTGATTAAAAATCATCTACAAAAGTACAGTTATTTCGATCTTTTTTATTTATTATCTATTTATTTTTTGCCAAATATAAATATCTATCTATCTATCTATCTATCTATCTATCTATCTATCTATCCATCCATCCATCCATCCACCCATCCCTCTCTCTCTCTCTCTCTCTCTCTCTCTCTATAAAATAATATAACAATGTGTAGAATGATAAATAGGTTGCCTATTCATAAGCTTGAACCAGAACCCAGACTATTTATCTACTTTTAATATTTTCTAATAAAAGACTTGAGCAAGTCTTACAAAGTTAAAGGGGGGTAACTCCTTCGTCCATAAAATGTAGGAATCTTTATAATTGTCCTCATAATGTCAGAGTGTGTATTTAGTGGCATCAACGTAACAGATAGGCATTGTTAATAAAAACACGATTTGTGCGTATTCCTATTTTTCCCAGCATGCATACGAATGACCTTCGAGGTCACGAAGATGGCCGACACCATGAAGATTTGTGGAAAGTGTGTCGGTCAGCTGTGAATGACATTGAATTATTTTACATGATATGCTGTTTCTAGAGGTGCACAATGTCGTATCGGGTGATAACAAGTACCCTACCAAGGGCAGCAAACTATGGTAAGCGATGATGAAAAATTTAGGTTCGTGTTTTATCAACCGGTAGACAGTTGCTCCAAATCAAAACAACGCTTGCAATGGCAGCAGTTAGCCTCAATGTGATTATAATCGCGGTTATATTAATGACATTTCTTGCACGTTTTGATTTCTTTGCAGGCCTAAAGACCTGTCATCGACGGCCTTGTGTTTGTCGGTGCCATACTCGCTCACACATGATTTCGAACTCAAAGAGGTTAGTGTCAGTCACTCGTCATGACGTAACTTACGGTTAGGCATATATGCCTACGGTAGCCGAATGAGGAAACGTCATCTTTTTAACAAGTGTCTTACCTACTTGATATGTCCTGTTTTCGTCTTTATGTGTGTTTCAGACAACGTTCAGGAAAGAAATATAACAGTTGTAAAACCTAATGATGAAGATGAGAACATGATGACATAAGGCGTACTGATGTCACAAGATAATAATAATAATGATAATAATGATAAGACAGTGTGCTTTATTTCTCTTTATACTTCCTCGTGTTTGTCATGTTCATGTAAATAGAAATAATTTGGTACACATGCTTTTTAGCAACACATATCCGCCATGTTTGTTTGAAGCTTCTAATAAACATCGGATAAAGCCACGCATGACAGCAACACCATTTGAAAAATAGAGGGATAAAGCTCAAAATAAGTAGACAAAATTACCCTGCTTGCTTTTCTGTGGTTAAATATGGTTAAACCTTGAAATTGAATATCCAAACGACCCATAAACATTGAAAATGGGACACAAAATGGGAAATAGCAAAACTGTTAAATGATACTGATATTTGCTATGTTATCAGCAAATGCTGTATGAAAATGATTGATTTCTTGGTTAGAAATTGACTGAAATTATAGTTTTAATATGTTGTTCATAATTGAGCTTGGTTAAAATACCTGTCACTTATCTTTTTTGCCATTGCATTACTCTATGACAAGTATCAGCATTGTATGTTGTATGCTATTTTCAGGAGTTATCTGATGACTGTGGCTAAAGTACAGACTGAAGCAAACAGCAAAAGATTACTATCACAGATTCACCCAGCTGCCTATGTTCTTTCAACAAAATACAAGCTAGATTCCCATCAAGACTCTAGCTACTACAAATCAAGATATCTCATAGGCTCTTCCCTGGATCTTAGTAGCCTGTCTGCGTTCCATAATAATGTGATTTATAGACGATTACATACCACTAAATTATTTTACAAAGAAGAGTCGAAAGTAGAAAAGACTGTGAAAGCATTGAAAGAGGAGGCCACTGATGTTGCTAAGAAACCAGTAGAAGAGACTGTGGTGGTGGTGAAGAAGTCTTTGTGGCAAAGATTTGTAGCAGAGTGTAGACATTACTACCATGGGTTTAGGTTGTTGTTCATAGATATAAAGATCGCTGCCAGGATGGTGTGGACCATTCTCAATGGGAAAAGCTTAACGCGGAGAGAACACAGACAGGTACAGTCGTACTCAGGAATGATATGTTTGCATGTTTTTCAATGCTCTTGTGGATATTAGTCAGTAAAAGGTCCGGGTTCGATTCACGACATGGGTACAATGGGTTAAGCTCATTTCAGGTGTCCCTTGCTGAGATATTGCTAGAAGAATGCTAAATGTGATGTAAGACAATCCTCGCTCACGCATTTGGATTTTAAATGTTAGGCCCTATATGACCAATTTGTCAACAGTTCCCCCCTAAAACAATCTAGACATTGGGAAAACTGTGAGGAAGATGATTTTGCCCCATTTGAGAAAAATATTTTAATTAAGAAATATAGATACTGAATACGAATAAGTTTTTAAACTTATCCTATCTCACGCTATGCAATTCTTCCTTCTTTCGAGCCTATGGGGAAATGCAATTTGTTTTTTGCAGCTGGAAACTTTGTTCAAGCACGTTTCCACATAGGATTGAAAGAAGAAGTAAGATATGCATAGTTTGAGATAGGAAAAGTATACAAAAAACTTGAATAAACAATTTAATATAACATTTACAATTATGTCTTGTAGCTTGTCCGCACAACAGCTGACCTGTTTCGACTGGTGCCGTTCTTGGTGTTCCTGTTGGTTCCGTTCATGGATTTTCTGCTGCCAGTGGCCATCAAGCTTTTCCCAAGCATGCTGCCCAGTACATTCAAGGATGAGAACAAAGAGGTGAAGCATACAGAAGGGTGTCTTTCTGACTATCACTACCAATATTATTGGTGCCAAACTTTATGTAATACACAAATATGTTATTTTTAACAGGAATTTAGTTACAAATACTATGTTACAAATGTAGTATTTCCTTTAAATCATCTTGGTATTATTTGATTGTCAAACGGTCATTATCATTTTGTTGCATGGTCAGTATGAGGATGTAAGTTAAATCATTGTCTTGTAATGCGTCTCCCATGTGCTTTTGTACCTGAAGGGATTCCTTAATAGATCCCTAGTACCACTCACTTGTTGCAAAAAGGGAATTTGATTGACCAGCAAATAAAGTACCTTATGAATCTTTGTTGTTGAATATAACATCAGCTTTATTCATATAAGTATATTTTTCAAATGAAGTCAGCTTGTCTGTTACCATCAGGGTTTCCCCTTGTTTACCAATAATATGGGTAGTGATAGTCAGAAAGACACCCTTCTGTATGCTTCACCTCTTTGTTCTCTTCCTTGAATGTCCTGGGCAGCATGCATGGGAAAAGCTTGATGGCCACTGGAAGCAGAAACTCGATGAACGGAACTAAGAACGGCACCATTCGAAACAGGTCAGCAGTTGTGCGGACAAGCTTCAAGACATAATTGTAAATGTTAGATTAAATTGCTTATTTGTATACTTTTCCTATCTCAAACTATGCATTTCTTACTTCTTCTTTCGATCCTATGTGGAAACGTGCTTGAACAAAATTTCCAGCTGCTGAAAACAAATCACCCGAAAACATCCCAGCAACAGCACCCAAACAAATTGGATAAACAAATCCTGTGCATAGCGATCTACACGACCTGATCATGTGATGACCCCTGCCACATCATTCTCTTTCCCAGAGCTAACAGGCAAGAGGAGCAGTGATGGAGTGATGGTCAGGAAGGCCTATACAGTGTGAGATAGGATTATGTACAATTTAATGTAAAATGTACAACTTTTTAAACTTATCCTATCTCACACTATGCATTTATCCCATGGTGGGGCGAAGATACCCAAGGCTGTATAGACTAAAACTGTAAGACAGACACGAGGAAGCTGGTGCTGAACAGTGATAAAAAAATAATCTATAAGACTGCCTAGAGTCATAAAGACAAGAACTCGTGAGCAAGAAAACACACCATAACAGGCGATATGATCCCTATATAATAGATGGATGTAACAGCATGAAATCGAGTATAATATGCATTGCATGTTTTCACGTATGACATTGTAGCAATAGTTTATTTGCTATTTTCAGGATATGTAGTATGAAAGAACAGGAACGGGAACACTATGCTCAGGATTATAGTGAGGGTGGTGACCATTGTGATGCTGGGGTGTGTTCGGGTGATTTGTTTTTAGCTGCTGAAAACTCTGTTCAAGCATGTTTCCACATAGGATTGAAAGAAGAAGGAAGAAATGCATAGTTTGAGAAAGGAAAAGTATAGAAATATACAATTTAATGTAAAATTTACATTAATGTCTTCTAGCTTGTCCGCACCACAGCTGACCTGTTCCGACTGGTGCCGTTTTTGGTGTTCCTGTTGGTTCCGTTCATGGAGTTTCTGCTGCCAGTGGCCATCAAGCTTTTCCCAAGCATGCTGCCTAGTACATTCAAGGAAGAGAACAAAGAGGTGAAGCATACAGAAGGGTGTCTTTTTGACTATCACTACCCATATTATTGGTGCCAAACTTTTTATGTAATACACAAATATGTTATTTATAACAAACCTTTTGGCAGGAAATTAGTTACAAATACTATGTTACAAATGTAGTATTTCCTTTAAATCATCTTGGTATTATTTGATTGTCAAACGGTCATTATTATTTTGTTGCATGGTCAGTATGAGGATGTAAGTTAAATCATTGTCTTGTAATGTGTCTCTCATTTGCTTTCCTATCTGAAGGGATTCCTTAGTAGATCCCAAAACCACTCACTTGTTGCAAAAAGGGAATTTGATTGACCTTAAAGTACCTTATAAATCTGAGTTGTTGAATAAAACATCAGCTTTATTCATATAAGAATATTTTTTAAATGAAGTCAACTTGTCTGTTACCATCAGGGTTTCCCCTTGTTTATTTTTTAGTGCAAGGAAATAACATTTCGCTTTGCTTCAAGGTTAAATATATATTTGTAGCAACTTAGTCTCTAATTATTAAAACAAAAAGGAGAAAATTTTGACTGAACTTTGTGTGAATGACGTGTAGATCTAACTAAGTTACTTCCAAGATGATGTCATTGCATTGAACATGATGATGAAGGAATTAAAACCAGGTAATTTTCATATGTTTTCTTTATTTGTTGAAAGTTGGGACTGACAAAAATTAGGTGGGACTGGTAATTTTTAGAGTTGCCAGTCCACCAGGACAGACAGTTTCAAAAGCCAGTGGGAATACTGGAAATAATGGTTCAGGCTTCCTGTTGTTATGTAAATGCTCTTTGGTGGGAAGGGAACCAAACGTGTTCTTAAACTGAAATTTGGGAACGAGATTTTTATTACAGCAACTAGAAAGTCAGTGAATTCTGCCCATAGCACTAAAGATCACTTCATGGAACGAGGCCCTGATCTCTTGGCATGTGTAGGCAGAAGGTTTACTGTCAGGTAGGTTCCATCAGCAGCTTGTAGATAAGTTTGTCCATGTGTTGCAGCAAGAGAAGCTGAAGAAACAGCTGAAGGTGAAGCTGGAGATGGCAAAGTTCCTCCAGGACACCGTCAACGAGAGTGCTCTCCAGGGCAAGAAGTCCTCTGGAGAGAAGGTCCAGAAGTTCTCAGACTTCATGAACAAGGTAAGTTGAGCTTGCACTTGGATCATCATGGATCTGAATTGTTTTATGGAGTCAGTATACTTAATTTACCTTATCCTGACTCATACTACTTGCTTATCTCTCTCTATTTCCGAAGTGGAAACTTCCTGAACTGTGTTCCTGTAGAACAGAAAAACAGCTCATCCGAATGCACCCCTGGCCTGTGCATGTGCACAGGAAACATGTGACCAAGCTGGTGTACTCGTCACTCTCTCAGTTGCACTGCAGACATGCACAGTTCGAGTATTGCATATCTGTCTCTTAAGGACATGCTTCAGAACACAAAGGTTGAGAAGAGGGTTCATTCCATTATCCAGGAATAGTTCAGCAGAAGTCTCCAGAACAACCATCTTCTTCTTGATGAGAGCATTTATCATCAGCATCCAATCCACATGAAGTTAGAGCCATAGCATCTACTCTAGCGCTTCTGACGATAATGGAAGGCTGTTTCTGGAGATCAGATACTGTCTTCACTAATCATTCCACAAGATGTTGCTCGATGTTATCAATTTGGACCATTGGTAGTTGCACGACTGACAGTGCCTTCCAGAAGATTTTCTGCAAGTACTCAACCACTACGTTTACTACGTAATACGATTGTGTTAAGTTTATGACCTTCTCTTAACATTACAATTGTTTAACGTAAGCAGGAAAAATCGTTTTCCTCAACAAACGTGACTAAATCCACCAAATCTATAAGATTTATTCCTCTCTTTCACAAGAAGGAGGTGGTACCCCACATGGATACAAAGACGAATATCACATTCTCAAGGGGTTAATTGAACAGGTCTTGTTCTGAACCACAGACAGAGGTGGAACCCACCACCTATTGTGGGATTCAAGCAATTAGTATGAGTCAGGATAAGGTAAAATATGTATTTTTTAACTTATCCTGCATTACTCCGTATTGCATTTACTGCTGTCTTTGACAGAGTGACGAACTGTGTGAGATCCAGCTGCTGAAGAAAGTTGTCCCAACCAGCTCAGGAGGCAGCGCCCTCTCACAGTCGGCACGTGACCCGGAAGTCATGACGTCACACAAAAACACATAACTGCTTTGTCACCTCCACGGACGGACGTACTGTGTATCCCTTGTGGAAATTAAAGCTTATTATTTGTTTTTTATATTTTGCGTGTTTCTACATTCATTATATGCTGCTACATTGTTACCTGTTATGGGCCGTGACCTTAGGGTCTTCCCATTCGTAAATTGTAACGTTTATCGCTCGTCTGTGGCTCACGTCACAGTAATTTACGGGCGCAATGTTGTTCCCGCCATTTTGTTTTCTTTCCCGCCATTTTGGCCATTCACCACGTGGCCACGTAATGTCGTGTTCTGCGTTTTGAATTCTCTCTTTGGCTTGGGTAATACATTACATTTATGTATGTTGTTTTGGTGTGCTTAAAGCCTTGCCTTTTCGCTACCTCTCAGCGTAATTGTTTCTTCTCATAAACTTCAATATAATACGAAGTTTTTGAGTTACATTATGTCTCCCGTTCTCTGTGGTTTTGCCACATGGTTACGTGTTTGCACATGGTTATGTGTTTGCTTAAAGCTATGCTTTTTCGCTACCTTTTAGCGTCATTGTTTGATCTCATAAACTTCATTGAAATACAAAGTTTCTGAATCACATTATGCTTCCCATACTTTGTGATTGGCCACATGGTTATGTGTTTGCTTAAAGCTATGCTTTTTCGCTACCTTTTAGCGTCATTGTTTGATCTCATAAACTTCATTGAAATACAAAGTTTCTGAATCACATTATGCTTCCCGCACTTTGTGGCTTTGCCACATAGTTATGTTTTGCTTAAATTCCAGATTTTCTGCCTCGCTGCACTTGTTGCCGCGGGAACAAATCTGGTCGGGGCCGCCCCTTTCTGCCGTGATTGTACGACGCCCTGTACTTTCACAAGGCAGTGCCGATGTTGCAGTCATTCGTCGCTGTGATCCTTCAGCTCATGCGAGTATCCAGGACACACCTCGCTCAACGTGCTCGTCGACCCCCACCTACGTTGACGGCAGCAGCGCTCAGCGGAGCTTCGCAGTGCTCCCAGCACCAACGGCGGCTCCCAACGTAGAGTCTGCCTCCCATGGCACGACATACGACCGTTCACGGTCTCCTACTCCACCGGCGGCTCCAGCGCTCCCAACGTAGAGTCTGCCTCCCCTGGCACGACATACGACCGTTCACGGTCTCCAACACCACCACATCAACACGGCGCCCCCGGCGCCTCCGGCGCCTCTGATGTCCCTGCGCTCCCGGCGCTCCCGGCGCCTCCGGCGCCTCCGATGTCCCGGCGCTCCCGGCGCTCCCGGCGCCTCCGATGTCTCGGCGCCTCGTGCGCTCCCGGCGCCTCTGATGTCTCGGCGCCTCGTGCGCTCCCGGCGCCTCCGATGTCTCGGCGCTCCCGGCGCTCCCGGCGCTCCCGGCGCCTCTGATGTCTCGGCGCCTCGTGCGCTCCCGGCGCCTCCGGCGCCTCTGATGTCTCGGCGCCTCCGATGTCTCGGCGCCTCCGATGTCTCGGCGCCTCGTGCGCTCCCGGCGCCTCTGATGTCTCGGCGCCTCGTGCGCTCCCGGCGCCTCCGATGTCTCGGCGCTCCCGGCGCTCCCGGCGCTCCCGGCGCCTCTGATGTCTCGGCGCCTCGTGCGCTCCCGGCGCCTCTGATGTCTCGGCGCCTCGTGCGCTCCCGGCGCCTCCGGCGCTTCTGATGTCTCGGCGCCTCCGGCGCTCCCGGCGCCTCCGATGTCTCGGCGCCTCGTGCGCTCCCGGCGCCTCCGGCGCCTCTGATGTCTCGGCGCTCCCGGCGCCTCCGATGTCTCGGGGCCTCCGGCGCCTCTGATGTCCCGGCGCTCCCGGCGCTCCCGGCGCTCCCGGCGCCTCTGATGTCTCGGCGCCTCGTGCATTCCCGGCGCCTCTGATGTCTCCGCGCTCCGGCGCCTCCGCATCCTCTGATGTCTTCGGCGCTCCCGGCGCCTCTAAGGTCTTTGATCTCATGATCTTCGACGCCTCTAATGTCTCTGGCGCCTCTGACTACTCCGGCGCCTCAAGAGTTACGGAAGAAGCGCCTATGATATATCCGGCGCCTAAGATGACCTCCGGCGCCCAGATCAACAAGCTTTATCAAGCTCAGATCAACGAGCCGACTATCCGATCTTCTACTGCGGCTTAAGGGGCACCATCGGCAATCGCCTCCCCGGCGCCACTGCCCTCTTCTCTTGCTGCCGTCTCATAACTCGTCACACGGAGAAGCATGGTGAAACAACTGTCGCCGCTCCTGTCGCTACTCTCCCGTCGGTCTTCGGGATCGTGACTATCGTTCTACTTCGTTCCTGGGTGGAATCTTTTCAACCAATAGACAGTTGGTCTGATTCAACTTGCCCACTGAGACGTTATCCATAATCCCGTCGTTTAAAGCGCTATGATTCCGGAGAGATGACCTGCGGGTTTCCATCGAATCAGAGCGTCATGTGAACAGCGTCTGTATCAGATTCGACGACGACATCCACTTACAAAGAGTTTACTTCGTCGACATCGCCGTCACCATCGCTGTTCTACCCTACCCTAGCGCCAGCGTTCCTGAAAGAGACTCTTCCTCGGCGCTCACCGGGTTTTCCACGACGCCCATGGGGTTCCGTGTTTTATCGCAAAACTCGGGTACACCACTTGATCGTCTCTCACGCAGTTCATTGAGGATTGTCTGTGTGTGGAGTTTGCACCTCAGTTCCGACTCCAAGGCGGTTTTCTCGGCTACTGCGCAGTGTGATTTACATGTCACGTGTCAAGTACTCGGACTGTCAACAACTCCGACCGGAATTAGGTCAACTTACCATGGCAAGGGGTGCCATGTATTTCTACAGATTGGTTTCCATGTCTACCTGTACGCTTGGTGCTACCACTCAACCAGGCGCCTGTCGCAGTCCATCCATGCTCGGATGTTGGAAACAATAGACCTCCTCTACCAACACGGCTGTCACGAGGAACCTTGTTTCATCAACCCTTCGCTGTAAGAACGATAGCGCCTATAGGCGTTCAAGGGATGGAAAAGATCGCCTTCCTTCGTCCGGTTTGATCTTTTCGACTACGACACCTTCCTATCTTCCGCCTTGACTACCGGACACAGTGTCGATTTGATACTTAAAGTCCCTCGGCCGTCCCACTGACCCCTGTTGCATACCTGCCTCGTATCGTGTTGTCGTCCTCCATCGTCACCTCGATATAAGAACAGGAGTACTTATACGCCGCTTCAGGGATGAAAACGATCTCATTACTTCGTGCAATGGCCATATTGCCTCGACTTCCTACTACCCGGTTACGTCGATGCCCCGGCGGTCGATTGTGAAGCTGGTTTACTTCGTCTACTTGAGGTTGGCTCGCAGGCGATCACACCTTTTTCCGAATCGTACCGACGGTACGCAATCGCAGACCCCTGTTGCTGACTACCTCCCCTGCCACCTTGTCAGTGGCTAGTGGCCCACACCAGCCCACATTGTGACCACCTGTGATCCAGAGATCAACACCATTGGCACAGCAACAGCCTCGAGATAAAGGCTTATCCAGGACGTCGCTTGCTGACAGTGCTTTCTCGGTCACGCCCTGTTGATCGTGTCCACTGACGACGTCACCGTAGTGTGGTGTTTGCGGACCCAGAGTACTCGCCCCTCTCCCGGCGCTACAAACTCGACCGGCGCCCCCGAGAATCACCATCTTCGGCGTTCCAGGCGCCTCAAGCTCTCCGACGCCTAACGCTCTCCGGCGCCTCGGGCCAGAATATGTCAAACGGTCGACACCCCAACCCTAGATCTGTTTGCCTCATATCTGAATGTGGCCAGCTGTCGTCTTCCATTCCACCTGTGCCGGATACGACCGCTGTGGCAGTCGAAGCCTTCCATCGTTCCTGAGAAGGATTACGCGTGTACGCTTTTCCGACTCCGGTTCTCCCTCCCATGGTTCTTCAGAGATCCAGGCCACTCGACCCCTGCCATTGACTTTGGTCTCGCCTTATTGGTCAGCCAGAAGTTGGGTTATCGACCTCCGAAACATACCCAGAGACAACCCCTGGAACTTCCGGTGTGGTCCAACCTTCTGCTCCATCCACACGGTCTGTTGCCACACCCTCATACCCGCATGTTATCGTCTGCACGCCTGACACACCTGCAGAAAGCCAAGGGCTATTCGGCTAGAGCGACCAAGGCTATTGCTTCAGCCCACCGTCCATCTACAGGGGGACTGTATGCTGATAAATG
Organism: Haliotis cracherodii; assembly: GCF_022045235.1. NCBI lineage: Eukaryota > Metazoa > Mollusca > Gastropoda > Lepetellida > Haliotidae > Haliotis > Haliotis cracherodii. Next base: position 39,168,473 of record NW_027266343.1, read on the forward strand.
ATGCTTGTTCCAGGCATTTTGTTCTGACAAACACCAGGATCCGATGACAGCGTCACCGCAGATCCTGGATCAGTTCCTTCTGTACTTGCGTAGCACCCGTCGGTTGAAGGGCTAACCACCCCCACACACCTGGTCGCCATCTACTCCGTTCTGGCCATCCCGGACGATCGGAGAAAGACGAAAATTCCCGACCTACGGGCCTGGCTGCGCTCGTTCAGTCTTGAAGACCTGAAGGCCAAGTTCGGACCGCCTGCGTTGGATCTGAATGTGGTCTTCAACGCCCTTCGAACCACTCCCCTCGTCTTCCTTCTACGACCTTAAGTAGAAGACGGGTGTTTCTACTGGTTTTGACTACTGCCGCTCGAGTCCATGTACAGCACGCCCTCGACGTCTCCCGTGCCCGGTTCGAATGCGGTACCCAGGGCGCCGTTCATCATGGACCGTACTGGGACGTCAGCGTAAAGACTCAACTCCCAGGACAGCCTGATAGATCATTCCTTGTCCCCTCCCCCCTCGTCCAGTGTGGGTGCCGAGGATGAGGATGAGCGTCATTATGCCCAGTAAGGGCACTGAAGGTTATTCTACGATCTAAAGACTGCCGCAAGTCTAGGAAACACCTTTTTCTGCCGGTCTCCCCTTCGTCGCAGTCGTTGGTCAGCCGGAATTCTTTTCCCTGTGGCTCCGGACGGTCATCCTTAAAGCTTATGAGCCGCCGGATTGGACCCTCCCCCCAAAGGCTATCACCTGAAATAAAATGAGATCAGGGCGATCGTATTTACACTGGTTCTTCACGGTATACTGTTCCATCCAGTCGTTCAGGGAAGCCTGTTCGTGGCGATCGGACACCGCCTTCACCAACCACTACTTCCGTGATGTAGCCTTGAAAGTTGTCGCCGGCGTTCACAGTTTTGGTCCCTGGTTGTAGCCCAACAGGTCATCTATCTCCGACGCCACTGATTCTCCGATACCCTGAGCGGGGCCCGTCGACCTCTCTGGTGTTTATCACCCCAGACGAGACGGATCTCTTGCGTTCCGCATTCGCTCTTAGGTCAGTTTTAGTTTTGGGTTACCCGACTCATTCTATTGCTGTCACCTTTCCGGGTTTTACTTTTTGCATCAACTCTCATTTCCTGACGACAGGAATGGTAGTAGATGTGGACACCGGCGCCGACGCCAACGCCGCTGCTTCTCTGATACCTGAGCGGTGCCCGTCGACCTCACCGGTGTTCCTTGCCTCCAGCCTAGAGGGCTATCCTGCGTTTCGCATTCGCTCTTGGGATTGGTCGTCGATTTTGCCGCCGACGCCGCTGATTCTTCGATTCCCCGAGCGGGGCCCGTCGAACTCTCTGGTGTTTATCGCCTCAGATTAGAGGGGATCTACTGCGTTTCGCTTTCGCTCTTCGGTAAGTTATATATTTTGGCAACACGCCTCATTGTATTTCGATTACCTATTCGGGCGTTTCGTTTTTGCATCGACTCTTGTTTCCTGAAGACAGGAATGGTCGTAGATGTTCCGGTCATCACTTGTATGCGGTGCGGATTCATCGGACCTTGACGAGGGTTTAATATGGTTCACATCTGCAGGTATGCCCACCGGCCATGCCGTCTGATAAAGATGCAATACGGAGTAATGCAGGATAAGTTAAAAAATTTAGTAAAATCTAAATATTTTTTACATTTGTATACTTATCCTGCATTACGAAGTCTAAGTGCCCTCCCTTTCGCTACGCTACCTCCCCACGAAGTTTCAGATGTTATGTTTAAAGCAGTTATGTGTTTTTGTGTGACGTCATGACTTCCGGGTCACGTGCCGACTGTGAGAGGGCGCTGCCTCCTGAGCTGGTTGGGACAACTTTCTTCAGCAGCTGGATCTCACACAGTTCGTCACTCTGTCAAAGACAGCAGTAAATGCAATACGGAGTAATGCAGGATAAGTATACAAATGTAAAAAATATTTAGATTTTACTAAATTTTATATAAAAAATATCATTTATACTTATCCTGACTTTTACACTAATGCGCCCACCCAGCCATCCCCTCTTACCCTGTGTTTTGGCCGTTAGATAAAGGAAATGAGAGAGTAATGAGTACAATGGTGTACATGTGCAGGGCAGGGGTGTGTTCGGGTGAGCTGTTTTTCTGTTAACGGGAACACAGTTCAGGAAGTTTCCACTATCGTTGGGAACTAGAGAGAGATAAGCATTTAGTATGAGTCATAAAAAGTATAAATGATATTTTTACTCTAAAAAATACTTTTTCGGACTGTTTGAGTCATCAGATGTTAAGAAGTTGGGTTAATACTCTGGTATTATATCGTTTGATGAAATGGTTCTTTTACAATGTTCTCTTAGGTATGGTTTTGTCGCTTTGTAGGGACGGTCGGGTAGCCGAAGACCCAGGTTTGATTCCCGACATGGGTACAATGTGTGAAGCCCAATTCTGGTGTCCCCTGCTGTAATATTGCTGGAATATTGCTAAAAGCGGCGTTAAACCATACTCACTCATTCATTGTTGCTTTGTAAACCAAGATGTTTGGTCATTTTGGCGGGACTTTGACAGGAATGTCTGATTTTGATATATTTATTTACCAGATTCGAAGTGAAGGTATCCGACCAAGCACAGATGACATCATCAAGTTCTCGAAGCTGTTTGAGGACGAGATGACGCTGGACAACCTGTCCCACCAGCAGTTGCAGGCGCTGTGTCGTGTCCTCAGTATCACCCCCATCGGCACCGACGCCCTGCTCCGCTTCCAGCTCAAGCTGAAACTCAGGCAACTCAAGGCTGATGACAAGGTACAGTCTAGATTGGAAGCAGTCCCTGTCTCCTATATGACTGTGAAATAAGAGAAAGAAACATCTGAGCTTTATTTCCAAATGCATGAAAGTCTGTATGAGTTGGTATTGCAAATTATATTAAATTTCAGATTAAGAACTTTGTAACATTTGTCCCCCCAGGCATATAATGCGGGGGGATATAGTCATCATCTGGTCTATCTGTCCGTCCGTCGCATAACTTGTAAATCGTGAAAGATTTCTCATCCAAACTTGGTACATGTATTTACCAGTGCTGCCTTTTGCTATTGTGTGGCCTGGGGGGGACTTTGTCATCTTCTGTGTTTGTTTGTAGTTTTAGGTTATTTAACACATCACTTACATGATATTATAATAAAATGGAGACCTCTCCAGTCTAGGTAGTGTCAAGTTGCTGTTTTTAGACAGCACTTGCAATTTAATACTAAACTAGACACATGGGCTGGAAGAGAATCTGAACTCAGCTTTACAATATTTTGGCTTACTGGAGGTGGTCATGTGACCTTTTAAAGACTTCTCACTACAGTTTGAATCACAAGTAAATTCATGCTGTAACTGACAAGAATTCACTGCAAGGGATTCTTGAGCAGGTGGGGGCATGGGTGGCCCAGTGGTTTAAGGTACTGCATTTTGCCGTGCAGAGTTGCATCCCTTGGGCACGCCAGAAACTTATGATTGTGGGTTTGAATCCTGGTTTGCCCTGATTATGTTTGTAGGTTTGTTTCACCAAAGTGGGAACATCTTAGGACTGAATCACTTCAGGCTCATCTTCCTGAGGCAAGAGAGTTAACTGACATTAAAAGTCCAGTTTCCACCCTTGCCAAACTAGGCTGGAATTCCTGGGCTCGATCGTAGTGCCACCAGTGGCTATTACGAGTTATGTCCATTCTATGCCTCTCCATTGACCAATCAGATTCAACCTCTCGTATCACTTGCATTTGTTTCAAACAAAACGGTGGCGCCCGGTCAAGACGATCTGATCGATAATCAAGATCTATATTGTGATAAAATGAGTCTTACCTAACGAAGTGCATCAAATCACGTGAGCACCTTGATTAAAAACATGAAAAGATATAGAAAATATCTGTTGACACAAGTTAGCTGTGCACATACTTTGCAAATCCTGCAGTCGACCGAAATCTGCATGACACTTTACGAACCGGATTTCAATTTCAGTGCGCGATTATGATTGGACTAAGCATAGACTCGTTAGTCCAGCCAAAATGTAACTCCATAAGACCAGCCTAGTTCGGCAAGGGTGGAAACTGGACTTTTATAGTCAGTTAACTCACTTGCCTCGGGAAGATGTTTCAGGCTTTGCTCCTACATCAAGCTGACATGCAATGACATAACTAGAATACTGGAGTTGGGTTTAAAGTGACGTTCATGAGGTTCACCAGTGAGGATCTGGTGGCCACAATGTGTGGTTGTTTGTGAGTTATTGTAATTGACTGAATAGCTGTTTATGCTATCAATCACAAGTTTGTCTATCCCAGATTCAACTATTGCCATGATAGCTGGTATATTGCTTACTCTGAAATAAAACAAATCGCCGGTGGGACATTAAATTTTATCATATTTCCTGCTTCCTCCCTGAAAGTGGAATAAATCAGGACAGAAATAATTGTCACGGTGGAGGATCTACCCAGAACAGCTAATGTCCTTTCACATTCCACTCACCCTTTAACGTTTCTTCTAGCCTTCACTGGTGTTAGTTTCTGTCTTGTATAATGTTGCAATTTTGAGTGTTGCAATTTTTAACCTTCTGTGCGACTTCTACAGCATGTACTTTCTGTTTCGTCATCACTGTCTTCTACTCCTTTATTCCTACCAGATGATCATCAAAGATGGTATTGAGAGTCTATCAGTGACCGAACTGCAGGTGGCCTGCCGAGCAAGGGGAATGCGAGCCTTGGGTGTGTCTGAAAAAAGACTCGGTTTGCAGCTGCAGCAATGGCTTGACCTTCACCTTAATGACAAGATCCCAACATCACTGTTGCTGCTATCACGTGCCCTGTATCTCCCGGAGACCCTGTCCACGACTCAGCAACTGGAGGCTACAATCTCGACTCTCTCCGACACACCGGTCAGTTCAGCATTGCTGCCATGTCATTTTTCCCTGGATCAGATTGTGGATAACTTATGGTTGAAATATGTAGACCAGTTGGATGTGAATATGTTTATAGGATTTGGGTACTAGTAATTCTGTGATGATCAATCTCATTAAAATCAGATCTTAGTTCTCGCTACCGCTAAACAAAGATCTGAGGACATCCCATTACGGGTCACGCCAGACCGACCTTGCGCGAACTTTGACCGACCAATGGAATGACCAATCAGAAGGCAGCTTTCTCGTGCTTTACGGCACTAATTTCAAATTGGCGACTACGCTTCGAAACATATTTTGACAAATTCTTGATTACAAATTTGAAACCTGAATAAAAGAACTTTCTGGAATGGCTAATAGATGGTCAAGATTGTATGAATTCAGTCGTTAAACCCGTAACTATCGTTCGGAATATCCCGTGTTAATGTTTTCGAGGTTGTATGACTAGAAATGACATTCCGACTGTCACTTTCATGATCTGGTAAATGACGCTCTGATTGGTCTGATGAAAGGTCGTTCTGATGTGACCCCTAATGGGATGACTTCAGATCTTTGTTTAGCGGTAGCGAGAACTAAGGTCGGATTTTAATGAGATTGTGTGAAGATGTACATGTTTGTGTCAATTGTAACTATTTGATATTTCTGAAGGAGGTTTTTGTTACTACCGTATTCGACGTAATAAGCGCCCTGCTCTAATAAGCGCCCACTGTGATATTTGCTAATATATTGTCAAGTGAACAATCCCAATTAGCACCCCTTCCAATTGATCAATGTTCACAAGACTTATTTATTCGTGTATAATACGCACGCGTGTGTTATAAACACCCTTAATTATGGGCAATTAAATTCAGGAAAAATATATCTGTCGTATATAAACAGTTCAGGCCGTCAGCATAAACCTCGAATTTTATCTTAACAGGGCTCAGAGAATCTCTGCACTCTTTGTAGAAGGGATAGGTATTTGATGTTTAAAGTGTGTCACAATATTTTACAATGCACAAGGCCGTATTGCGATACGTATCACAATATATTGTATAGTTCAAAATTTTGAATTAAGAAGCAATTTGCAACATCAATGCAGGGATTGAAGTTCATACATGGAACAAAACAAGATGCTGCAACAGCATAATGTTTACTCATTCAATACATATGTACGGATGCATGCTCTGGGTATGTGATGACTTGGTGTTACACCACTGCCATAGAAGAATTCCAGAATGTGAACTTGCATTTTGGAATTACGGAAACATTTCGAATGTACATGTATTTGGCAAGTGTATAACACTAAACACCCGATAAAAATCGCTCGATGTACCGAGCATTAAAACATGATATTGTGATAAGTATCATGGAAAGAATGAACCTCAATTTACCAGTATTCTGGTAATACCGCCGACCTTACTTTGTAGTGTATAGGAAACAACAAGATGTAGATGATCCAGCAGTGATGACTTGATTGCCTGTCCTGTCCAGATCATGGTGTATGTATGTTGATGTACTGTGTGCTGTCCAGATCATGGTGTTTGTATGTTAATGTACCGTGTGCTGTCCAGATCATGGTGTTTGTATGTTAATGTACTGTGTGTTGCAGGCTGCGGAGGAGGCCAAGCTAAAGGTGGCCGAGTTGAGCGGAGACAAAGTCGACAACAAGACGAAGTTGGACCTCATCAAGCACGAGGAGGAGGCCATCCAGAAGGAGAAGCAGGCACAGATGGAGGAAGAGGAGTTGGACAAGGCCAAGGTGATGATGATCTTTGGTCCGTTGTTAAGAGCAGCTTGGACACTGAAAATTGGGGGAGTGGGGGGTTCGATTATTGTTTCTGACGTTAAAATTAATGATTTTACTCAAAAGACATTATTTTTCAAAATATCCGGCATGCGTTTTGATGTTGCTAAAGTTTTGTGAACAGATATTTTTTTTTACAAATAAACCACCTCACAAATTTCAAGGTGAGGTTAAGGGCGATATGATTGTGGGTCTGTAACAAGGTTGTGTTTCAGCAATTAGAGCGTGGTGTGAACAGCAATATGACTGTGGTTATATAACAAGGTTGTATGTTTTAGCAATTGGAGCGTGGTGTGAACAGCAATATGATTGTGGTTATATAACAAGGTTGTATGTTTTAGCAATTGGAGCGTGGTGTGAACAGCAATATGATTGTGGTTATATAACAAGGTTGTATGTTTTAGCAATTGGAGCGTGATGTGAACAGCAATATGATTGTGGGTCTGTAACAAGGTTGTATGTTTCAGCAATAAGAGCGTGGTGTGAACAGCAATATGACTGTGGTTATATAACAAGGTTGTGTTTCAGCAATTAGAGCGTGATGTGAACAGCAATATGACTGTGGTTATATAACAAGGTTGTATGTTTTAGCAATTGGAGCGTGGTGTGAACAGCAATATGATTGTGGTTATATAACAAGGTTGTATGTTTTAGCAATTGGAGCGTGGTGTGAACAGCAATATGATTGTGGTTATATAACAAGGTTGTATGTTTTAGCAATTGGAGCGTGGTGTGAACAGCAATATGATTGTGGGTCTGTAACAAGGTTGTATGTTTTAGCAATTGGAGCGTGGTGTGAACAGCAATATGATTGTGGTTATATAACAAGGTTGTATGTTTTAGCAATTGGAGCGTGGTGTGAACAGCAATATGATTGTGGTTATATAACAAGGTTGTATGTTTTAGCAATTGGAGCGTGGTGTGAACAGCAATATGATTGTGGGTCTGTAACAAGGTTGTATGTTTTAGCAATTGGAGCGTGGTGTGAACAGCAATATGATTGTGGTTATATAACAAGGTTGTATGTTTTAGCAATTGGAGCGTGGTGTGAACAGCAATATGATTGTGGGTCTGTAACAAGGTTGTATGTTTTAGCAATTGGAGCGTGGTGTGAACCGCAATATGATTGTGGTTATATAACAAGGTTGTATGTTTTAGCAATTGGAGCGTGGTGTGAACAGCAATATGATTGTGGTTATATAACAAGGTTGTATGTTTCAGCAATTGGAGCGTGGTGTGAACCGCAATATGATTGTGGGTCTGTAACAAGGTTGTATGTTTTAGCAATTGGAGCGTGGTGTGAACAGCAATATGATTGTGGTTATATAACAAGGTTGTATGTTTTAGCAATTGGAGCGTGGTGTGAACAGCAATATGATTGTGGGTCTGTAACAAGGTTGTATGTTTTAGCAATTGGAGCGTGGTGTGAACAGCAATATGATTGTGGTTATATAACAAGGTTGTGTGTTTTAGCAATTGGAGCGTGGTGTGAACAGCAATATGATTGTGGTTATATAACAAGGTTGTATGTTTCAGCAATTGGAGCGTGGTGTGAACAGCAATATGATTGTGGTTATATAACAAGGTTGTATGTTTCAGCAATTGGAGCGTGATGTGAACAGCAATATGATTGTGGTTATATAACAAGGTTGTATGTTTCAGCAATTGGAGCGTGATGTGAACAGCAATATGATTGTGGGTCTGTAACAAGGTTGTGTTTCAGCAATAAGAGCGTGGTGTGAACAGCAATATGATTGTGGTTATATAACAAGGTTGTGTGTTTTAGCAATTGGAGCATGGTGTGAACAGCAATATGATTGTGGTTATATAACAAGGTTGTATGTTTCAGCAATTGGAGCGTGATGTGAACAGCAATATGATTGTGGTTATATAACAAGGTTGTATGTTTCAGCAATTAGAGCGTGGTGTGAACAGCAATATGATTGTGGGTCTGTAACAAGGTTGTATGTTTTAGCAATTGGAGCGTGAGGCTGCTGAAGCACTGGCGGCACAGACTGCTATGGACACGAAGGATGTGCTCCGTGATGAAGCTGCCATTCTCGATGTCAAGCCTGGAGAAGGTGAGGAAGCAGCTTGCGATGATCTCTAACATTCAGTTACAGTTGATTTGTAATTATACATCGTTAAGGCCCCATTCCACCATGTTTTTGTAGTGCTAAGTAGATCGTAACTCCCATACCGTAGCATTTTAGATGAGAATTATTTTTTACAAAATAACGTAAAAGATTCCAGGTCAAGTTTAACTCCTCCCAAATGCCATGTATTTTAAGAATAGTTTCACCTTTCGTCTTTGGCAATTATGTCAGGATGTGAAAATTGACACATTTATCACAGGGGGCGTATATGGTTTTATATGGTCCCACATTAGGAATTATACATTGTACCTCCAGCCTAAGGCGAGTGGTATAAAATCTAATCATGCTAATGTGGGACACAGAAAACCACATATACTCCGAGTGATACTGTTACAACAAATTTATCTTACTGACATGTTTCAGTCTCCCACTTTAAAGAATTAAAACAAAGTGATAATTGATAGAATAAAGTGTTTGATTGAGCTGAGGTTAATTTGTGCTGTGTCACTTGACAATGAGATTTAATTGCCCGCTCCGAAATCCACATACAGCCTGTTTTTTTCGACACAGGATGTAAGAGATTTCTTCTCCTCCTCAGAAATTTCCCTTCCAGACAGGATACATAGTTTTATTTATCAAGATCACGTGAATCAGTCAGATCTCATCTTGGCGGTAACAGCCAATGTAACATATCCCAAATACTGATATATAACTGCAAGGTATTTTCCACACATGCATGTAGTTTCATGGTTGTTTGTGTTAGAGTTATGTTGATGATGATGACTGATGCTGTGTTGCCGTACCCAGAGCTGAAGGACATGGCTCCTGCCATGGAAGAACCAGAGGAGGAGAAGATCTCAACTAAAGACTTGGAAGAGATTGAATCAGCTCTGGAGGAGATTGCTGAACAGAAGCAGCTGAACATCGAGAAAGAAGAACTCCAGGATCTCAAGGAAGAGGTGGAGGAGTACAAGGAGGTGAGTCACATGGGGGGGTGTTGGTGGGGTGTTGGTGGGGGGTGGTGTTGGTGGGATGTTGGTAAGGAGTCACATGGGGGAGTTGGTGGGATGGTGTTGGGGTGGTGTTGGTAGGTTGTTGGTGACGTGTGGGTAAGGAGTCACATGGGGGAGTTGGTGGGGATAGGTATTGGTGGGGTGTGGGTAAGGAGTCACATGGGGGAGTTGGTAGAGGGGGTGTTGGTGGGGTGTGGGTAAGGAGTCACATGGCAGAGTTGGTAGAGGGGGTGTTGGTGATTGTTGGTAAGGAGTCACATGGGGGAGTTGGTGGGGGTTGGTGTTGGTGGGGTGTGGGTAAGGAGTCACATGGGGGAGTTGGTAGAAGGGGTGTTGGTGATTGTTGGTAAGGAGTCACATGGGGGAGTTGGTGGGGGGTGGTGTTGGTGGGGTGTGGGTAAGGAGTCACATGGGGGAGTTGGTAGAGGGGGTGGTGTTGGTGGCTGTTGGTAAGGAGTCACATTGGGGAGTTGGTGGCTGTTGGTAAGGAGTCACATTGGGGAGTTGTTGGGGTGTGGGTAAGGAGTCACATTGGGGAGTTGGTAGAGGGGGTGTTGGTGATTGTTGGTAAGGAGTCACATGGGGGAGTTGGTGGGGGTCGTTGTTGGTGGGGTGTGGGTAAGGAGTCACATGGGGGAGTTGGTAGTGGGGGTGTTGGTGATTGTTGGTAAGCAGTCACATGGGGGAGTTGGTTGGGGATGGTGTTGGTGGGGTGTGGGTAAGGAGTCACATGGGGGAGTTGGTTGGATGTCGGTTGGGTGTTGGTGAGGAGTCACATGGGGGTGGGTGTTTGTTGGGGTTTTGGTGGAGAGTTGGTGGGGTGTCGGTAGGGTGTAGGTAGGGAGTCACTTGGGGGTGTAGATAGGGAGTCACTTGGAGGTGTAGGTGGGGAGTCACTTGGAGGTGTAGCTGTGGAGTCTGTGGGATGTAGGTAGGGAGTCACATGGAGGTGTTGGTGGGGAGTCACTTCGAGGTGTTGGTGGGGAATCTGTGGGGTTTAGGTAGGGAGTCACATGGAGGTGTAGGTGGGGAGTCACTTGGAGGTGTTGTGGGGAGTCTGCGTGGTGTAGGTAGGGAGTCACTTGGAGGTGTAGGTGGGGAGTCACTTGGAGGTGTAGGTGGGGAGTCACTTGGAGGTGTTGGTGGGGAGTCTGTGGGGTGTAGGTGGGAAGTCTGTGGGGTGTAGGTAGGGAGTCACATGGAGGTGTAGGTGGGGAGTCACTTGGAGGTGTAGGTGGGGAGTCACTTGGAGGTGTAGGTGGGGAGTCACTTGGAGGTGTTGGTGGGGAGTCTGTGGGGTGTAGGTAGGGAGTCACATGGAGGTGTTGTTGGGGTGTAGGTAGGGAGTCACTTGGAGGTGTAGGTGGGGAGTCACTTGGAAGTGTAGGTGGGGAGTCTGTGGGGTGTAGGTAGGGAGTCAATTGGAGGTGTAGGTGGGGAGTCTGTGGGGTGTAGGTAGGGAGTCAATTGGAGGTGTAGGTGGGGAGTCACTTGGAAGTGTAGGTGGGGAGTCTGTGAGGTGTAGGTAGGGAGTCACTTGGAGGTTTAGGTGGGGAGTCACTTGGAGGTGTAGGTGGGGAGTCACTTGGAAATGTAGGTAGGGAGTCACTTGGAGGTGTAGGTGGGGAGTCACTTGGAGGTGTAGGTGGGGAGTCACTTGGAGGTGTAGGTGGCAGTCACTTGGAGGTGTTGGTGGGGAGTCTGTGGGGTGTAGGTAGGGAGTCTGTGTGGTGTAGGTAGGGAGTCACTTGGAGGTGTAGGTGGGGAGTCACTTGGAGGTGTTGGTGGGGTGTAGGTGGGGAGTCTGGGGTGTAGGTGGGGAGTCACTTGGAGGTGTTGGTGGGGTGTAGGTAGGGAGTCACTTGGAGGTGTAGGTGGGGAGTCACTTGGAAGTGTAGGTGGGGAGTCTGTGGGGTGTAGGTAGGGAGTCAATTGGAGGTGTAGGTGGGGAGTCTGTGGGGTGTAGGTAGGGAGTCAATTGGAGGTGTAGGTGGGGAGTCACTTGGAAGTGTAGGTGGGGAGTCTGTGAGGTGTAGGTAGGGAGTCACTTGGAGGTTTAGGTGGGGAGTCACTTGGAGGTGTAGGTGGGGAGTCACTTGGAAATGTAGGTAGGGAGTCACTTGGAGGTGTAGGTGGGGAGTCACTTGGAGGTGTAGGTGGGGAGTCACTTGGAGGTGTAGGTGGCAGTCACTTGGAGGTGTTGGTGGGGAGTCTGTGGGGTGTAGGTAGGGAGTCTGTGTGGTGTAGGTAGGGAGTCACTTGGAGGTGTAGGTGGGGAGTCACTTGGAGGTGTTGGTGGGGTGTAGGTGGGGAGTCTAGGGTGTAGGTGGGGAGTCACTTGGAGGTGTTGGTGGGGTGATGATGGGGTGTTGTTGAAGAGTCACATTGGGATGTTGGTGGGGCATCGTTGGGGTGTAGTCGGGCATCAGTGATGTGTAGGTGGGGTATCAGTTTTAGGATTTGGGGGTGAGGGGATGCAGGAATTTGGTGTCCACCAGCCTTTCATAGCAAATAAGAAACACAAGGGTAACCCTGTATTTGTAGCACTGATCATCATTACAGGGATTCTCAGGGTTCAAGAGGGTTCAAGAGGTGGGGGGAGAATTCATTATACCCCTCTTTCATGGCTTGTAATGGACAATATGGTAACCCTGTGTTTAAAGTATTTGATCATCATGTAGATGTTTCTGACCTGATTCCTACATTGTAACAATTTATGAAGAAACCCTTTCATGGTGTCCGTTTCCAGGATGATGTTGCTAAAGTGTTGCTACTTGTGAATACATGTATATGGAGAATGGCCAACGAGCTACAAGGAATTATGTCCTGTGTGAATGTATGGTTTTTAATTAAGGCAAGGAACTTACAGCATGCATTCAGGAGGAACAGTTAATCCATAATTCTGAGTTTCAAGGAGGCTATCCTATGTATTACATTTTAAGAAAGTAAGTAAAGAAAAATGTATGAAATGCCATCCTTACAAACTGCACTTCATTATTCAGATGATGTATTGTAATTGATGTGTGACATCTTGAACAATGGATGCTGTCATATTGTGTTTTTCTCAACAATGAAGCACTGTGACGTCATGTGGCTGACCAATCAGCATTGAGAATCACAAATATGCACATGTGTAAATATCAGAAAGTTATTACACACGATCATTGTAACCTTACGGATAATATGTGATGTTATGCCATCTGTAGGTGATTGAAATGTGGAGTTTACTTTTATTTATCATCAGGACTTGGAAGACTTGAAGAGTGTCATTCTGGCATCTGGGAGACCTCAGGAGGATCTTCGCGAATCCAAGGCTGCTCAGCGTCTGACGAAGCGAGTGAGTAAGATGATCTCCCAGCTGGACGACGTGATCTCAGGACTCCACAAGGAGAAGCAGAAGTTTCAGGAGGAGTTGGAGGTCAAGCAGGTCAGGATGAAGTGGACCTCGGAGCAGAAGGATGACGAGCGACTGCAGCAGATACGCAAGGAGATTGCAGAGGAGAAGTCAGTACACTTCATCTTGTGTTTGTTACTAGGGATTTTTGGAATTGCTAGTGGTTGTAGAGTTTAGGTGATATGGATTGTAGTCTCCAGAAGACACTCGAGGAAATTGCAGATGAGGAGTCAGAACACGTGTTAGGGATTGTTAGTCATTGAGTTGAGGTGGGGGCAGGCTCCATCATTTTTCAAGGTGATCACAGAATTTGATGAATTTGTTACATAAACAGATCGAAGACTAGAATATTTTGCATATGTCAGCATGGACCTTGATATCATTGGATGGGACAACTTTGTCATAATTTGACCAGTGGTTTTGAATGTTATTGATGTTGAATTATATTGAGCTATCTCCCCTTGATCTATACAGTCCCAAAGTTATCATGATTGAGATCTAAGTGAATACCATTTTATGTTTAACACACTCCTCATACCCATACTGGGGCATGGGTGGCAATTCGCAGTGCAGAGTTGTGTCCCTTGTGCAGGCCAAAAAAGTGTGACTATGGGTTTGAATCCTTGTTCATCCCAATTATGTTTGTAGGTTTGTCAGCACCATACCCGTGCTCGTGGGTTTCACTGAAGTGGTAAATATCTCAGACCTGCATCACTTCGGACTTTCCTACCACCTTAAGCTGACACGCTGTGTTATAACTGGAATATTGTTCAAAGCGGCGATAAACCCAACTCACTTACTCATACCAATAATGCTCATATTAATCCATTGTTTTACTTGTCAGGAACACCATCATCAGCATCAATGAGATGGTTCTTGCACTGAAGCGGATCCAGAAGGTGCCAGACGAGACCAAGCTGCAGACTATCGTGGAGGTGCTGGACCAGGACATGGATGGCATCATCGACATCAATGATGCTCTCAAGGTATGTAGCAGCAGTGGCGGCAACAGTTTATTAAGCACTTTATTCAATATTGAAATGGACCTGAACTAAAACTTATGTTTTTCTACCAGGAATGGTATGTTTTAATATTTCACCATAAATTGTACATCAGTTACATATAAGCCGACCCTTGAAGATCCGGGTGGAATAGGTCTTCAGCAACCCATGCCTGCCATAAAAGGCGACTATGCTTGTTGTAAAGAGTGACTAACGGGATCAGGTGGTCAGGCTCGCTGACTTGGTTGATGCATGTCATCGTTTCCCAGTTGCGTAGATCAATGCTCATGACATCAATCACTGGATTGTCTGTTCCAGACTTGATTATTTACAAACCGCCGTCATATAGCTGGAATATTGGTGAGTGTGGCGTTAAACAACAAACAAACAAACACACATATAAGCCTCAAAATGTGTGGTTGACAGCATGGAGTATGACTAGCATCAACCTGATCAAACATGCACATAATCACCGACCGAACCTAAATCCTTCCCCGCCATGGAGATTGAGGTTTAGGACGGGTGAACCTTTACTTGTCATAAGAACCGACCAAACGGGTTGAGTGTCTTCATGAAATGAAATGGTGTTACTAGGAGATGAGGATGTTGTCAAATGGTGGTACTAGGAGATGGATATAAGGGAATCAGTGTGACCTACTCAGCAGGCGAGCATCCCAACAAGGCAGTAGTTTCTAGTATCTGACTGTTCCAGGTGATTGAGACACTAGGGCGGGAGAATGTGAAGCTGAACAAGTCCCAGGTGACGGAGATGCTTGAGCTGCTGAGACAGGAGGACGTCATTCAGGAGGAGGAGAAGCGACGTGAAAAGGAGGAAAAGGAGAACACGAAGCAGGGCACAGAGCAACAGCAACAACAGCAGCAGCAATAGTGGTTACAGTCTGTATCATCCCATTCCTTCTACAGATATATGAAACAATGAAGTAAACGCATAGGATTGCAGCCCCTGTAGACCCTGTGAGAACAGCAAGGAGAGATGCGTGTACCAGTGCATTGCCTTGGTTAGAGCCTCTGTTGCTTGAACAATTTGTTGAGAAATTGTAGAAAGCACTTGCTTATTCTGGAATCCATGGAAATTCTGTATGGCATGTGCCTGAATCCATCTTTTTGATCACCCTCTGGCCATGAAGGACTTGATTGTCTGCCAGATTAGAAATGTGCATTCTCGTCATTAGTTAGATGTATATTTATGAGATGAATCTGAAGATTGATTATGAGATATAGGTGAAGATAAGGATTGATATTGGTAGTTATGAACAGAATTGATTGTGACATAGGTGTTCATGGAGTGCTGAGGGACCTGTCATTTATTACAGGGGTTTGGTGGGTCGGAGGTGTTTGATGCACTAATGTACTGAAAATTATGAATCTCCCCTAATGCTTGTAAGATTTATGGTTAGCCCTCCCCATGTCCTTGTACATTTTTATCATGACCCTTTCCCAAATATGTGTGTAATTTTTTATGACCCTCCCCTTGGCTGGCATGTTTTTTGGTGACCTTCCCCTAATTCCTTCTGCCCCAATCCTCCCTATAAATGACTGGTCCCTAATATTGTGAAAATTATGTCAACTTTTGCCTAAACAATTTGTATGAATACTGAATTTTTCTTATGTTGTTGTTTAGTGGTGTTCATTACTGCTGGAACAGATGAAAATATTAGATATAGAAGAATACATACTTGTGACATAATGCTGGAAGCATGTTAAAGTTAGAGTCGTATGTTGTATGTGTGGCAATTTGACAGTCATTTTTTTCCCAGAAGTTAAATGGGAAACATATTAGAGACTTCATGTTAAAATTGTGAGAGGAATCAAAACATGATGTGTCGAGCATAGTTGTGATGCATCGGTAACCATGGAAACTAGTGGTGTGCAGACATGCAACTGGTATTATTGCTGATCTCATATAGCCAGGATATAGAGCCCTATTCTTCTAGTAACAGGGATGGAAGTTAACAAAGAACATCTACTATCCCAAATGGTCATAACATATCATGCATGTACAGGTCTCATGGTGCGACTAAAACGGTAGCTAACGCGACCTAAATTTCAATTTGTCTACTGTCTAAAATTCTGAGGTAGCCAAATGACTACCTTCAAAAATATCTTGTGGCGACTAAATTCCATTGCTACACATATGTAGACTCAAAAATAAACGTGTCTGCTACTGATTGTACTTGCAAATAATTCCTCCTAAAGTGAACAATGAACCAAAATGCATAAATATTAATGTAATTAGTATTTCATTTTAGTTGATTGTTTATTGAATAAGCAAGGATATACCTATATAATCTAGTAACATAAAATGCATCATTTTTGAGTCACAAATAACAAAACTCAAGTACAGCATGTACAGTTTCCAATGATATACAATTCCAAGACTAGTGCTATGACTTGTACATATAATAGTTATTTGATAAAAGATAATTTCAAATGCTTTTGGCTACCAACCCTATTGGCTTGACTTTTTGATTTTACCACTGGCTACCTGGAAAAAAAATACTTGTAGCCATATGGCTACAAGGTAAAAATTTAAACTTTGAGGCCTGATATAGCAATATCTCCCTAATTGTTGAAATGCTTCTAGCCCTTACGACTCCTTTAACATTAAAGAAACTGGCCATGGCTTCCATCCCTTAATATTATATAATCATCTTCATCAGATCTCGATGTGTTCCAACAAACCAAAGAATATTCATCTGTGCATGTTGTAGTCATGGTGGTATTATAATCTCCAATAAACGTCCAATCTTTTACTGTAATATGATACCTCTTTGCGTGAAGATCTAACAAATCCTTGATAGGAGGTATTTCTAATCGGCCAATCAGCATTGCGGCATCTAAATTCTCAGTAAAAGTGAGCAGTTTGTATCTTGCAAATAGGGAGTCCGGAATGGAATATGAAGAAGGCGATGCTATTATTTTTCTTGGATTTTTACACACCCTGTCAATTCAGAGCGCCATGTCATCTACGCCCTAAACGGTGTGCTATTGAATGAATATTGAGGTGGTGAAAATATGAAGCTGAATTGCTTCAGAAGGCAGACATCTGACTCAAGAACCCATGGATGTTTGAAATGGAATTGGATTGTTCAGATCTTCATGCAGAGGGAGATGTTGTTTTGGAGTGAACGATCTGATTTAGGTGAGATTGGGTGGTACTATCTACATTTACCTGAGACAACTTGCAGATCTGTGACTCAATCGTCAGCTGTTATGAAATGAATACCGTCTGGTAGTCTAGCAATGTGTAGAGATGTACAGCTACACTGACATCTGCTTTTCATTAGTGAAGCTCCCAATATGTTGGTACATATTTTTGTTGGCCTAAAGTGTTTCTTTCTAGACTATCTATTTGGTGGTAATGGTGGTTCAGGGATTTATCTTCCAGTTTTCTTCAAATTCATACCAAGCTCACATTGTACAGTCCAGTATTATCACAAATATATGTAAAGGCGACAATTTATGACGTTTTTTTTAATTTTTAAGTTGACTCTATTTTCAATTCAAATGAAGTGATCTTGGTAATGGAGCTGATGATTAGAATAGAAATTATGAGTATTTTGTTGGTGTTTAATAGGCTTAAGAAAATAACGAATTGGTTCTCAGGCAGGCAATGGCTTTTGAAAATATATTGTTTTTGTTTGTTTTTTGTTATTTTGCGGGTGGGTGTGTGACAGTGTGTCCAAACAAGTATGTAACCAAATAACAGTTGTGTAACAGTTGTGTACAATCATCCTTGATGATTAAAATACTGGAATACAGTATTTGACTACCGTCAGACTTGGAATATGCAAGGATTATTTTCTTTTTTCTAAAAATGGAAATGAAATGTGCTGTGAACTTTATGATGATGCGGGCGGTGCCTGAGAACCAAGAGTTTTATTTTTTTTAGCCATATAGTACAACTTTCTATGTCACATGACTACAAGATATTGTTGAAGCTAGCTGAGGCACTATTAACCTGTGAGACAACTACTGCAGTGTTGCTATACATAGTGTATGTTTGGTGTACATGCATTTACAGTTGGTCCTGTTTCCCCGTGAAAATCATCAGATGCATGTATTGCTGTTCAGAAAGATAACTCCTTATTTATATTTTGTTTGTTTAGTTGTTTTGGTGTCTTGTCGCACTTATTTTTGTAAATTATGGGTTTTGTGAATGGCCACAACAGTAGACAGACTAGAATATGTCGGTGTAGGCTAAGTTCACTCAGGGCATGGGTACATGTATTTCAACAGCAGATGTTCATAGAGTGGGAATATTGCTGACCGTCGTTACCTTCGGGGAATCCGGGTCAAAATATACATGTAGATGTTTGTCGTAAGAGGTGACTAAATGAAGTGGATGGTCAGACTCGCCGACTTGGTTGATACATGTCATCATATCCCAATTGCGTAGATCGATGCCAGTGATGTCAATCAATTGATTGTCTGGTCCAGAATCAATTAGTCACAGACAACCATCGTTTGGCTGAAATATTGCTGAGTGCGGCATTAAACAACAAACAAACATACCTAGCTAACCAAGGTATGTCACTCACTTACAATCACTGTCACTTACTTCAAAACACTAAGAATTTCTGTGTTATTTCAATGTAGCAAAACCTTTCTTTTTTGTTTTTGGATGCTGTCATCATTTTCAAACATGACGAGTGTTAATTCTCTCCATGATAATATATTTTAATGTAAGATATTGCTTGAAAACGATGGGAATTATAGTGGGTTATTGTGCACATTACAAGATGAGGATAAAGGAAATTTTGCTGAAGAAGTTGGCGTCAAATTTGTTGCACATTTATTTTTGTTCACTTTGATTCTGTTGCCTTGTTTCTTTTTCTATCTTCAAGCAATTAGTAGTACATAAATAAACAATTCTGTTTGCTACACTGAAATGACACAGAAAGTAATGGCAGTGTTCCCGTTTCCAGAAATTACCAGTTTTATCCCAGAAAAACTAGGCTTGGACCGGTAATTCATGTGACTGCCAGTCCCTGTGGACAGCAGATACAGTACCTTATACATCTTTGTGGTGAAGGGGGCACGGGTGGCCCAGTCATCTAAGGCGCTGCAATTCGCAGTGCAGAGTTGCGTCCCTTGGGCACGCCAGAAACCTATTATTGTGGGTTCGAATCCCGGTTTGCCCTGATTATGTTTCTAGGTTTGTCAGCACCATACCTGTGCTCGTGGGTTTCACCGAGGTGGTAAACATCTGAGACCTGCATCACTTTGGGATTTTCCTTCCACATTAAGCTGACACGCCGCGATATAACTAGAAAACTCTTAAAAGCAGCGTTAAACCAAACTCACTCACTCACTCTTTGTGGTGAGCAAAACATCAGGGATATTCATATCAGTATGTTTTTTGAACAAAGTCAGCTTGTCTGTTACCATCAGGGTTTCCCCTTGTCTATTTGTAGTGCAAGGAATTAACATTTCTCTTTGCTTTGAGGTTAAATGTGTATATTTGTAGCCACTTAGCCTCGAAATATAAAAAAACCCAGGAACTTGTGACTGAACTGTGTGTGAATGACATGCATGAATGACATGCATATCTAACTAAGTTACTTCAGAAATGACGCCATTGCATTGAACATGATGTTGATGGAATTGAAACCATGTAACTTTCATACATTTTTTATTTGTTGAAAGTCGGGACTGACAAAAATTAGGGGGGACTGGTAATTGTCAGAGTTGCCAGTCCAGCAGTTTCCAAAGCGAGCGGGAACACTGGCTTTAGTTCCGTGTGGAAATACTTTTTGTCCCATCTTGTATACTTCAAAGGCATTTTATGTTTCTATGGTAGTTGAACATGTTGAAGACCTGCTAAGTCATATTATCCTAACAACCTGTATTAGCATATACATGATATATGAAATAATTATGATGATGCTAGTCTTGCCATTCAATACTCAATTGTAAGACTTTTAAAGGCATTACATAATCATTGTAATCTAAACCACTAACACAGTTAATGTAATACAGACTATGAAACCTTGATACTTCTCTGGAGATGTTGTGACGTCATTATGGCCCTTGTAGCACTCTTTTTGACGAAGGCGACTATGTTTGTTGTAAGAGGCGACTAACGGGATCGGGTGGTCAGGCTCGCCGACTTGGTTGATGCATGTCGTCAGGTCCCAATTGCGTGGATCAATGCTCAGGATGTCAATCACTGGACTGTCTGGTCCAGACTTGATTATTTACAGACTGCCGTCATGTAGCTGGAATATTGCTGAGAGCGGGGTTAAACAACAAACAAATCAATTTCTTGGATTGATGCTCATGATGTCAATCACTGGATTGTCTGGTCCAGACTCGATTATTTACAGACCGCCGTCATATAGCTGGAATATTGCTGAGAGTGGCTTTAAACAACTAACAAACAATCGTCTTGACTAACTGGTTCCACTGTTGGTTCACCCAGCAACCTTAACATATTTGGCCAACAGGCGGGAGCCACAAAATTGTTGCCACAAATAAGATTGTTTTGGGCGATACAAATTATAATTGCTCTGGTGATGTTAATTTCGACCAAAGCCTAAAGGTCTCAAACCAGCTGAAAAGAAATATACGGCCTAATCAAGAAAAGTACACTTTTAGCGTAAGAATACATAACCAGATGACATGATACTGTTACTAAATATTTGTAAATGTTTTAATGTAACAAATTCTTGATGCACATGAAAACTCAGGATTTGTTGCTTTTGTTCCTAATAGGACTACAGGTAGCTCAGATGTTGTAGATAGTGTGTGCTGCTTAACCATCCGTTCAGTAGCTGAACGTGTATCACTGATTCTTGTGGTGCTCTGAACATAATATACATACTAGTGTTGTAGCTTGTGTTGAGTGCAGTTGATGAGTGGCAGTCTTGTTGGTGACTGGACTATTTATTACAAGGCATGTCTGAAATGATACACTGTTGTGCTGATTCACTTGGGATAGGCTACACTTAATTGTTTTCCTGAAACACTGGGGATAGGCTACACTTAATTGTTTTCCTGAAACACTGGGAATAGGCTACACTTAACTGATTTCAGAAATACTGGGAATACGCTACACTTAACTGTTTAGCTGGAATACTGGGAATAGGCTACACTTAATTGTTTTCCTGAAACACTGGGAATAGGCTACACTTAACTGATTTCAGAAATACTGGGAATACGCTACACTTAACTGTTTAGCTGGAATACTGGGAATAGGCTACACTTAACTGATTTCAGAAATACTGGGAATACGCTACACTTAACTGTTTAGCTGGAATACTGGGAATAGGCTACACTTAACTGATTTTAGAAATACTGGGAATACGCTACACTTAACTGTTTAGCTGGAATACTGGGAATAGGCTACACTTAACTGATTTCAGAAATACTGGGAATACGCTACACTTAACTGTTTAGCTGGAATACTGGGAATAGGCTACACTTAACTGTTTTCCTGAAACACTGGGAATACGCTACACTTAACTGATTTCCTGAAACACTGGGAATAGGCTACACTTAACTGTTTTCCTAAAACACTGGGAATAGGCTACACTTAACTATTTTGCTGAAACACTTGGAATGTGTTTTCTATTGTCGCATCCAAGTAATTATATCAGCCTCATGAAATGGGATATGTACAAGTTTTATTTGAAAGATTAACACTGTCACGTGTTCTGAGAAAGTCACATGAAAAATGTATGTTAACATTTGTTGGGGGGGGGGGGGGACTTTTTTAAAGGCACTATGCTTTGCTGTAAAGAGTTGTTTCCCTTTGGGACATCACAAATATTTGATCGTGGGTTCAAATCACGGTTCACCCTAATTATGTTTCTAGGACTGTCAGCACCATACTCATGCTTGTTGGTTTCACCAAAGTGGTAAACGTCTAAAACCTGCATCACTTTGGGCTTTCCTACCATGTCAAGCCGACACACTGTGAAATAACTGTAATACTGTTCAAAGCGGTGTTAAACCGCACTCATTTCAGCAAATACATTTATTTACCTTTTAAGTTGTATAAATGATTTTCTTTTCTATGCAAGTCCTCTATTCAGGCTCTTGTTTAGGTGTGTGTATAATGTTCTCATAACTGTTAGCGAAATATTTCTATACTCCTTGGTGCAAAATAACAGGATATAACTGTACGTGTTGTAAATTTCACATCAACTTTTATATGAAATTCAGTGTTTTGGATATATTTGTAGAACATTTGTTGGCAAGTTAAGCATCTGTGATCTGTGCGATTTTGTATAATTTAAGGTTGTGTGAGTGTCGTACTGTTGAGAGGCCATAGAAGCTTATAGAACAGGTTAGTTACCGGTAGTTACTCTTGCCTAGTGAGACATCAAGGTTTTTACATTATGATATTAGTGGTGTAACTATATGGTAATATAGAATTGTAATATTATTTGTATCCCTAAACGAGACCCACGATAAAGTACATCAATTTACAGCCTCTGTATCACGATACATATGGTACAATACTTTACAAGTCATTTTGGTGAAAAAACATGAATAATAACAGATTTGTTATTATCATCAGTTAGTTGAACAGTAAATCAGTGATCTTTGTAATAAAATTTCATAAAGAGTTTGGAAGTGTTTGTCATGTCAGAAGTTCTTGAATCAGGCTTGTGATTCACCTGCAAAAAGAAAGAATATCAACTTATGTAATAAATGTACTGTATCGGGATACGAGGCGTATCACACACATAGTATATGGATAAGTATCGCGTGCCCACCATGTCGTTACAACTCTATATAATATGCATATGACAGTTTTGACATTGTATCGATGTCAGAGTACAACAAACTTCATGTATCTATGACCTTTTGTGAGTTGTAGTATTTTAATGGCATTGCTGTTCAAACGGTTAAATTCACATAAACTGGGAATACCAAGAAGAAATGAAAATTAATCTTTCTTCGTCAATTTCATTCTAACTAATTAGAAATGTACGAGGGTTGATTGATAAGTTCTTGGCCTCACATAGAAGGAACTGCGTAACAGTGAAATCTGTTGTGGACATTCCATAATGTCATAAAAGAAGATCCACAGTATAAAACTTCAGTCAATTCAGCAAATTATTTTGCTGTGAAAAGTCAGTAAAATATACGGGTCGGTGATCTTCGGAAAATGGACAAACTCGGGGAACATGCAGTGGTTATGAACTTTTACTATTGTTCAAATGCATTGTATTAGTGGTATAAGTATGTTTCATTGTGGCATATGATAGGGCAGCCACCCCATGAACATCAATTATCTTGGGTAATTGACCCTCAAGGGTTTAATACTTGAGGCCTGCTCAAATCTCAGTTTTGTGTTAGTGCTGAGTAAGGTGTCGGTGGGGTAGCCTTGTGGCTAAAGCGTTCGCTTATCATGATGAAGACCCGGGTTTGATTCCCCACATGGGTAGAATGTGTGAAGCCTATTTCTGGTATCCCCAGCCGTGATATATCTGGAATATTGCCAAAAGCAGCATAAAACAATACTCCCTTGCTAATGCATAGGGTACCTCAGTCGACATCTATTATCTGAAAGTCACTTGACGGAAGCACGCCAATTGTGAAAGATGACTCAGGACAGTAATAATGTCACAAGTAAGTATAACCACAGCCTAATTATGCCAGGCTCAATACTTTCTGATATCCCCTTGTATGTTGTCTGCAAAAGGATTATAAACAACAAAGCCTTCCTTGAAGAAAGTACATACGTAACAACTTGAATACTAAGAATCCTGCACCTTTTACAGCGTGAGCATTTATTTTGCTCACAAAATCCACTGACCCAAACAATGTCATGCCAACTGAAAAAATAATAATATTGAGCTGTATTTTTCGATTTAATGTATTTTTTTTCCAACCAACCTAAGCTACTGGTAAGCAAAAATGTGTAAACCATGAACTAAATAGTGTGGAAAAAGCTCCTAGTCCCAGGATATCCTTGCATCATGATGTTTGTGAGTGAGGGCCTTTGGATGAAGCACTGTGGGAGAAGGTTTAACTTGAAACATCATTCCTTGGGATGTGAGAGTGCTTTGTGTAAATAAACTCACTTTCAGATACTTCGTGTTGTGGTTTGTCAGTTTCAGCTCACTGGACTGAAAGTCAAATGAGCTTATCATGTGGCTTGCTTGTCCTTCGTCCATTGTAAATTCCTCTTCAAGACCACTGCACCATGCTTTTCCCCACTAATGATGAATTTGTGAAATCCCATTTTCAATCAATATATGATCATTAATACACAGCCAATTTTATTTCAAATATAATGAAATGTTAGTAGTGGTACTCAACTTGTACATTTTTGGCAATATCATAAATGTGATCTTTTACGTTTGACCATGCTCTTACCTCATCTTCTGTATTTATGGAGAAAATATTTGGATATCAAATCTGACAGCAAACATTTGTTAAGTGGCAGTGTTCTTTGACAGTTTAAACTGTTGACTACATACAGGTATGCAGGTGAGCTACAGTGCTGTGGCAACAGTTTAGAGCATGTTCTGTACTTGAGTGGAGTCTGGGTATCTATTGTACCCTGAATGTAAGTTTTATAGTTCTAGCCCACAGAGATATACGGTGCAATTTAACATGGATACCAGACCCTGAAGACCTTGGCAGAGAATAGGTCTTCAGCAACCCATGCTTGTCGGAAGAGGTGACTGATGGGGCCGGGTGGTCACGCTCACTGACTTGGTTGATGCATGGCATTGTATCCCAATGGCGTAGATTGATGCTCATGTCAATCATTGGTTGTCTGGTGCAGACTTGATTATTTACAGACCACTGTCATACAGCTGGAATATTGCTGCGTGCAGCGTTAAGCATCAAACAAACAAAGCTTGGCGGATAACATGTCATCATGCCCTGATTGCAAGTATTGTTACTCACGCTTTCTGTCACTGGTTCGTCTTGTACAGACTAGGTCATTTGCAGGCTGCCGTGATACAACTTAAATATTGCTGACAGTGGCTTTTTAAAACATAATTATTCACTCTCTGTTCATGTACCCCTTTGGGAGGTGGGGTAGCCTCTTGTTTGCTCATCAAACCGAATACCCAGGTTCGATTCCCACATGGGTACAGTGTGTGAAGCCCATTTTTTGTTTCCCCCCGCCATGATTTTGCTGAAAATATTGCTAAAGTGGCGTAAAACCATACTCACTCACTCATGGTCCCCGTCAGGATTCTGGGTTGGACTTGGTCCCCGGTCACCTTTGTTGGCTGTGAGAGGCAACCATGTGAATTGGGCAGTCAGGCCCTGTGACTTGGTTGATGGTGTGTCATTGTATTCACAAAATCAATCGACCCGTGAAGATCCGGGGTAGAATAGGTCTTCAGCAACCCATGCCTGCCGTAAAAAGCAACTATGCTTGTCATAAGAGGCAACTAACGGGATCGGGTTGTCAGGCTCGCTGACTAGGTTGATGCATGTCATCGATCTCAATTGTGTGGATCGATGCTCATAACGTCAATCACTTGATTGTCTGGTCCAGACTTGATTATTTACAGAACACTGTCATATAGCTGGAATATTGCTGAGAGCGGTGTTAAACAACAGAAACAACCTCTGTTCATGTACTGTAAATAACAAGAAGGCTGCAGATTTTATATGGTGTTTATTTGGAACCAAATCAGTAACAGTCTTAACTGGTATAATTCTGCATATTATCTCATTGAAGATGGAATTATCCCACTGTAATACAAGTATATGGTTATATGGGCAGAGACATCACACAGGACACAGGTATGGCACATTTTGAGAAAACATGGCACCATCATCACTTAAAATAACAATAACAATTATATCCATAACAACTTATGGTGAAACCCACGAGCAGGCTTATGGTGCTGACAAACCTAGAAACATAATCGGGGCAAACAAGGATTCAAACCCACGATCATTGGTTGCTGATGTGCCAAAGGGATGCAACTCTGTACAGCGAATTGCAGCGCCTTAGACGACAGGACCACCTGTGCCCCCAACAATTTATGGACTACAGAGTTCATACACTATAAGCCGGACAAGTTTCCATGACACTTCCAGACTATTATTCCAGTTTTCAATGATGATACATCAACAAAAATGACAACAAAATAACAAACTTTGGAAGGTGTTAACTCGTAATCACATGTTAATGGCTGATGGTTGAGTGGATACACCTCAAAAGAAGCTATATCTGGAGGGTACCACAGGGCACGGTGTCATGACACATTATCTATATGTGATGCAGGTCTCAGACGTTTACCACTTTGGTGAAACCCAAGAGCACGGGTATGGTGCTGACAAACCTAGAAACATAATTTGGGCGACTGGGATTTGAACCAACAATAATAGGTTTCTGGCGTGCCCAAGGGACGCAACTCTGCACAGCGAATCGTGGCGCCTTAGACGACTGGGCCACCCATGCCCCCTATAGTCATATGAAAGAATCTGATGTTCTTTTACTTCTTTTGAGTAGTATATCACCAGAAAAAAGTCACTGATATAAAAAGATTACTTTTCCAAGACCTTATGACAATATTCTTTTTTCCAAAACTATTCCAGGCCTGGGAAACTCAAACTAAAATTCCAGGAATTTTCCAGGATTTCACGACTTGTAAGAACACAACTATATAGGGCTGGGATGGGTAACTTGGGGCAGGGGGGTTATGAGTAGGACCTGGTCCCCACAGGACTATCCAGACCCATGGTTAGTCACGTGATATATTGTTTAAATGACAAAAACTCACTGAAGCTCAGTGGTTACACTACAAGTCGCTAATGTTCGCATTTCTTTCTGACGATGCACACATTCCTTTTGACTTGTACATGTTTGAGTAAAGATAAAGCTTCAGTCAACTTCAGTGAATGCATGATCTGATTATTTGATACATGTATCTAAAACCAGGGCTGCGGTAAAACAATTACCAATCAGACATTTTGTTCCCAACTCTTGAGACTTGCAGTGGGTACCCGGGTAGGGTCGGGTAATAGGGGGTCGGGTAATAGGGGGTCGGGTACCCGGGTAGTAAATTTGGACTCGTCCCAGCCCTAGAACTATACATCACATATCAGCTCAGTAGATTGTACTGCTCTTATCTTCAGTCCTGCTGTTCAACATAGGGGAATTTATAGCAAGACACAGACTCTAAGACAACTTAACAGCTTATTTCAGTAAAACAAACTAACAATCACATCTTCTTTAGCAATCACAGAAACAGTACCATTCACACTTGATAACACAATGAGGCTAAAATAGAAAAAACATGACTCGTGACGGAAACTCTGGTAGGACAGGATATCATTTTGTTTCTTTTGGGCTTGTCTTTCATCCAGGTACACAATCACTTACACCAGTTTTGTAAAACATCGCTGCCTGAAAAAGCTTATTATCAGTCTTGACCCTGTAACGTTAAGATCCTTTGAAAGTGCATTCTAAAATTAGTCTCCTCAATGGAGCGGTTTAACCTCACTTTGAACAATATTTCAGTTATATCACGGCACATCAGCTTGATGAAGCAGGTCTTAGATGTTTACCACTTTGAGCATGGGTATGCTGCTGTTTGCTTGTATAATGCCACACTCAGCAATATTCCAGCTATATGACTGTCTGTAAATAATCAAGTCTGGACCTGACAATCCAGTGATTGATATTGTGAGCAACAATCTACACTTTCTGTACAAGCACACGCTATTAACCAAGTCACTGAGTCTGACCACCTGATCCATTTGGTCGCCTCGTATGACCAGCATAGGTTGCTGGGGATCGACTTGATCTAACCCGGACTCCCCACAGGGATCGTGGACGGTAATTGTATTAGTATAACAGAAGTGAGTGAGTGAGTGAGTGAGTGAGTGAGTGAGTGAGTGAGTGAGTGAGTGAGTGAGTGAGTGAGTGAGTGAGTTGGGTTTAACGCCGCTTTTAACAGTATTCCAGTTATATCGTGGCGTATCAGCTTAATGTAGGAGGAAAGCCTGAAGTGATGCAGGTCTCAGACGTTTACCACTTCGGTGAAACCAAAGAGCACGGGTATGGTGCTGACAAACCTAGAAATATAATCAGGGTGAACCAGGTTCCAAACCCACGATCATAGGTTTCTGGCGTGCCCAAGGGACGCAACTCTGCACAGCGAATCACGGCGCCTTAGATGACTGGGCCACCCGTGCCCCTGTATAACAGACGTGAACATCTGGAATTTCATGTGTAAATATAAATAATGTTACCTTATATAATCCATGCACTGCAGACTGACTAGAGCTTGATTGCATACTTGTTGGTAAACAATTAAAAGTGACTTCAAATAGCATTGTCATACCTTCGTGTCAGAATGATGAGATCTGATTGGTCTACGTGATCTTGATAAAATACTTTATATCCCGCCTTGGAGGGAAATAAATTTCTCAGAGGGAGGATAAATATCTTATACCCCGCCACGAGCAAGACAGGCTGGATGTGGATTTCTAGAAGGTGGAATAAATCCCTTTTACCCTACCTTGAAGCAAAAAGCCAAACACTTTTTTCCGAGTCAATGAAAGTCACGTGACAAAGCACAAGTTAAGTATCTCAAACTCCTATCAATTTTGAATTTGTTTTAATTCTTTTACAATGTCACACTTAAACATGTCAGTAAGATAAATTTGTTGTAGCAGCATCACTCGGGGTATATGGGGTATATGCGTCCCTCTGGCTCATGGTATAACACCTGAGGGAAAAAACCCCAAGTACCCCTCGTGATCCTGCTACACCTTATATAAATAGGGACCTCATAATTAACATGGGGTATCAGTGATGGTCCCAGTACAACTCGGGGATATGAACAAACATGCGTATCTTTGTCCAGCTTTCAGGATAATATGAAAAATACACGGTTTAGCATTTGTGCATGATATGCAACTCAATCAGGATAATCAGCTACGTCATTCTATTTAAATGTACACTTGACATATTATGATTATCATTTTTGTGTATCATGGAAAGTATCCCTTTCAAAAGTGGAGTAGTATAGAATAATGCAACGCACATTAAGTATGACAATGGCATGGGTTAACTGCAGGCCCATACAGGCCTTAACAAAAAATCCCACGAGGGCATACAAGTACTTTTCATTCACGGAAGCTGTTTTTACCCTCCATCCTATTTCGGTCAGCTCAAGAATGGACAATTTTTTACTTCTTTTACCCCAAAATCCTAATGGAATATATGATTAAAAAAACACACATGTAAATTGCGTAAAACCTATGCTCAGTTAATTCTTAATAAAAATATATATTCATCATTAAAACCACAATGGCAAAATGTGGAAATCAATTAATGAAGTCATAAACTTGGAAAATAGTATTTGTATGTCTGACATCTTGTGGATTAACTTTGAATTATGATTTCATTTATATACTAAGCATTAGCCTCTGATGCTAAATCGTTTCCATTTTCCTCCTTGAGAGGAAGTTTCTCGTGTAGATATTGCAATTTCCCTTGTGCGAAGTCTGCGACAGTCTCCCCTGAACCTGACAGCAGCCATTTTGTAGTCAGCAGGCCCTCGATACCCACAGGGCCCCGAGCATGGATACGAGATGTGCTGATACCTACCTCGGCCCCTGAAACAATGAGAGAAATCTTGTTTGTTTGTTGTTCAACAAAAAACTCAGCTATATAATAGCAGCCTGTAAATAATCCAGTCTGGACCAGACAATCCAGTGATTAATATCATGAGCATCAATTCACACAATTAGGATACAATGACATGCATCAACCAAGTCAGCCACCCTGACCACTCGATCCCATTAGTTGCCTCTTACGACAAACATGGTTGCTGAAGATCATTTTTTAATCCAGGTCTTTATGGGAACAAGCAGCATCACTTACACTTGACTTACATAGGATTTCACAGCAGGACCATGTCCACATTGTCACTGGGGTGTGGCATTTCCGCCACAGACTGGAGTGAGTGAGTGAGTATGGTTTTACGCCGCTTTTAGCAATATTCCAGCAATATCATGCCGGGGGACACCAGAAATGGGCTTCACACATTGTACCCATGTCGGGAATCGAACCCCGGTCTTCAGCGTGACAAGCGAACGCTTTAACCACTAGGCTACCCGACCGCCCCCACAGACTGGAGACAAGCCATAGTATGTGACGTTCACCAACTGAACGTGTGACTCAAATTTTCATGTTTGAAGGTGTCAAAGATCTTAAAGAGCGGGTGTCGAATCAGCCATGACATATAACTACATTCATGTGAAGGAATCAGGTTTTCTTGAACTTCTTTTGAGTAGAATACAAAGACATTGAAAACAACACAGACATCTGTCAGCGACTCACCCAGCCCGAACCTGTATCCATCTGCAAACCTGGTGCTGGCATTGTGGAACACACACGCACTGTCCACCATCCTCATGAAGTGACTCGCTGCTTCATCTGTGTGACAATTACACATGTATATTAGCCTAGACAATACAACAGTATTATTCTCTTGAATGTGTCATTGGCCTCCATGTCATTTTCAAATGGCATTGTAACTCACCATCGCCACTGACTATTGTGTAACTCACCATCGTCAGTGACTATTTTGTTAGTGTAGTCTCACCATCGCCAGTGACCATTGTGTAACTCACCATCGTCAGTGATTATTGTGAAACTCACCATCGTCAGTGACTATTGTGTAACTCACCATCATCAGTGACTATTGTGTAACTCACCATCGTCACTGACTATTGGGTCAGTGTAGTCTCACCATCGTCAGTGACTATTGTGTAACTCACCATCGCCACTGACTATTGTGTAACTCAGCATTGTCAGTGACTATTGTGTAACTCACCATCGTCAATGACTATTGTGTAACTCACCATCGTCAGTGACTATTGTGTAGTCTCACCATCATCAGTGACTGTTGTGTCAGACTCACCATCATCCGTGACTATTGTGTCAGACTCACCATCATCAGTGACTATTGTGTCAGACTCACCATCGTCAGTTACTATCGCATCAGTGTGGGAGCTGCCGAACTTGTTGATGTGTGCGATGGCCTCTTCAATGTCCTCCACGACCTCAACAGTGCACTCAAGGGCACTGTACTCTGTTTTCATGGATGTGGCCGGGGTCGGCCCGAACTTCAGCGACTGACTGAGGCGGGGACCAGCATGAATCTTCACCTTCAAAACAATATCCTATGATCAATGAATAATGAAGCAAGTGAGACATATCTGAACATATCAACTGGACAAACATGATGCCATCCCCACTTACAGACTACACTGCTTTCTGATTGGCTGATAGTGAGTGAGTGAGTGAGTGAGTGAGTGAGTGAGTGAGTGAGTGAGTGAGTGAGTGAGTTGGGTTTAACGCTGCTTTTAACAGTATTCCAGTTATATCACGGCGTGTCAGCTTAATGTGGGAGGAAAGCCCGAAGTGATGCAGGTCTCAGACGTTTACCACTTCGGGTATGGTGCTGACAAACCTAGAAACATAATCGGGGCGAACCGGGATTCGAACACACGATCATAGGTTTCTGGTGTGTCCTAAGGACACAACTCTGCACAGCGAATCGCGGCGCCTTAGACGACTGGGCCACCCGTGCCCCCTTTTGGCTGATAGCAGAATGGATGGGGCTTGTGTCACTGATTTCCCACTGTTGTCTGCAGTTTTTATGATGTGTCAATCATTAAAAAAACAGTCTGTGAAGTTACTCTTGTTCACACATATATACTCAGTGCCAAAAGAAACGCTAACCACAGAAACATTTTGAGACGTATGCACGGTAAGAAGAGATGTTTCCAATGTGTACTACTTGATGACAAAACCAACAATCAGTCAAGTGTTACCACAGAGTGTTTTTATTCCTATCATGATGTGCTGCATATGATTTCCAAACCTTACACGCTAATCCTGTTCGAGACAAATAGTGCATCTCAAATCAGTGGAATTCAGTTTAAACCCAGATCTTCATGGGGAACAAGCAGCATCACTTACATAGGACTTCACGGCAGGACAATGTCCTTGGGGTGTGGCATTCCTGCCATAGTATGTGACCTTCACGAACTGAACGTGTGACTCACATTTTCATGTTTGAAGGTGTCAAAGATCTTGTCAAAGAGCGGGGTGTAGAGATGTGATTTGTGCAGGAGGAGTGTTTCCATGGCGTTACAGGCGGCGGGGTAGTCACACTTGGCGTCGTGAACTGAGGCAAGAAACAGATCTTCTCTGTTATTATCAGTATTGGAAGAACATGTATCATGATTTGAAATACCTTGTACAAGAGCAATGGCGCAGTCAACATCACAAGATGACAAAGTCATCGATATCCTCTGCAATGGCAAATACTTGTCATGGATAAATATATGAAACTTGTTGCTATGGAAACTAGAAAAAATAAATTAAAAAAACCACAAACAATATAAAAGCACCAGTTTACCACTGGACCTACATATGTGCCGACTTCACTGAAGAAATAAAGTACGGTTTTCAAGATCTGCTCCGGAAACGAGCACTACTGCCATTTTCAATCTACCTCAAAGTTGTTGCCATGGAAACTCGAAAAATATATTTTTCAAAATTCACAAACTATTAAAAGGCACCAGTTCACAATAGACCTATCTATGTGCCAAATTTGGTGAAGAAATATTGCACGTTTTTTAAGATCAGTTCCAGAAACAACATCTTGTAGTTGACAGACCTGTCCATTTTAATACCCCAACAAAAAATGAATAAAGTGTTTTAAATTGGAAAGTGCATGATACAAATTAATAATGCAATTATTTTAATTTAATCTTACATCACAAGAGATCTATGTTCATTGTCTACAGACTTCTCTTGTAAAAGATTCACCTATTCTGTTGGCCATGTCCGCATTAGCGTGTTGATCAATGTACACATGACAGATGCCCTCGCTGTGTCCGAGGACTGGGATACCCTGACTTGACTTCTGGATCTTCTCGATCAGCTCGCTAGATCCGCGCGGGATGACCAGGTCGATGTAGTCATTCATGTGGAGCAGGTCCTCAATATCCTCACGGCGGCTGATCTGAGGGCGTGAGGTGAAAGACGGTTCTAGTTTCAAGATTACTAAACTCCCATAGCAACGGGAATATATGACTGCGTGTTCGCGAAGGTCCAGCTGGGACTAACTCTTAGTAAAATCTTAATATTTTTTACATTTTTATACTTATCCTGCATTACTCCTTAATGCATTCACTGCTTACCTTACGGCAATAAAAGGTCTTGGGCGATGATAAAAACTTGTTTCCATCTCAAATGCCACTTTTTGTAAGGACCGTCGCCATTGTCATTCACCTGGCAAGGTTTGTTTTGTTTGTTTGTTGTTTAACCCCACACTCAGCAATATTCCAGCTATATGACGGCGGTCTGTAATTAATCTGGACCAGACAATCCAGTGATTGACGTTATGAGCCTCGATCCACACACTTGGGATACGATGACATGCATCAACCAAGTCAGCGAGCCTGACCACCAGATCCCGTTAGTCACCTTTTACGGCAAGCATGGGTTGCTGAAGAGTGAGTGAGTGAGTTGGGTTTAACGCCGCTTTTAACAGTATTCCAGTTATATCACAGCGTGTCAGCTTCATCATGTTCATGTGGGAGGAAAGCCCGAAGTGATGCAGGTCTCAGACGTTTACCACTTCGGTGAAACCCATGAGCACAGGTATGGTGCTGACAAACCTAGAAACATAATTGGGGCGAACTGGGATTCGAACCCACAATCATAGGTTTCTGGCGTGCCCAAGGGAAGCAACTCTGCACAGCGAATCGCGGCGCCTTAGACGACTGGGCCCCCCGTGCCCCCCCGGGTTGCTGAAGACCTATTCTACCCCGAATCTTCACGGGTCACCTGACAAGGTCAGCGATTGAACCAATTGGACACTAGTGTGGACATACACATTGTACTTGAAAATTTGAACCCAGGTTGTGTGGTGTGAAGACCTAATGCTTTAACCACACTGCTACCTCACCACCCCTACATACAGCATAACATATCTGGAGTGAGTGAATTGAGTTTCAATGCCGCTTTGAACAGTATTCCACTTATATCACGGCGTGCCAGCTTAATGTGGAGGAATAAAACAAGATCTGTGTTTATTTATTTTACTAGCCTAGGGCTAGTATCAGATACAGGGTAGTAGCAGAACATTCACACTGTTTCTTTTATCTGATGTTAAACATCAATTATAGCTAAAATTGATAGAATATTCATTAAACCGCCCGCACGTTATCAGAAATGAGCGCGCCACTGTAACTTGATAATGCCTCATATTGCTTGACGACGGGCCATTATCGCACCCGTTGTTAGGTGACGTCATAGGATAAGGATAGGTGACGTCACGTTCAATAGTGACGTCATCTGGTTTGTTCTATGACGTTTCCATATTTGTAAAATGTCGTCAGTGACATTCGTGTTGATTGCAGTAAATGTTTCAAAACCGATATTGTTGTTTATTTTTTTTTTATAACAAATTCCATCCATTTTAGCTATAATAACGATAACACTTTTTTTTCAGAGCATTTTCATTTGAAGAAGCCCTCAGTCTTTTCAACTGCCCTCCTTCATAGGGCAGTTAATGGAAGACCTCAGGCTTCTGCAAATGATAATGCCCTGAAAAATAGCGTTACCTTTATAATAATGACATGATAGTAATGCACCCTACCAATGAGATTGTCTCCCTTGGCACATATGGTTCGAGAGCATCCATGACGAGGGAGTGCAGCATCTTGTTGCTGTTGACGGCCTCCTTCCCTCCTTTCAGGAGCAGACCGTTACCGCTACAGATAGCCAAGGCTGCCACCTAGTGACACGAAATAGAACTCAGAAAATAAACCTGTCGGACCCAGAGGAACGGAAGACGCCTTATCTGTCAACCTGTGTTAGTCCTTCTACCCTGTGTTCTGCTCACTTAGGGCGTCCTTCAACATCACACTGTATACATAGATTTGGTATAATTGAGTGAGTTGGGTTTAACGCCGCTTTTAACAGTTATATCACGGCGTGTCAGCTTAGTGTGGGAGGAAAGCCAGAAGTGATGCAGGTCTTAGACGTTTACAACTTGACGTGAAACCCACGAGCACGGGTATGGTGCTGACAAACCCAGAAACATAATCGGGGCAAACCGGGATTCGAACCCACAATCATAGGTTTCTGGCGTGCCCAAGGGACGCAACTCTGCACAGCGAATCGCGGCGCCTTAGACGACTGGGACTTATTCAAACCACTGCACATTGGAGTTATTCAAATCACTGAACATGGGAGTTATTCAAATCACTGCACTTGGGAGTTACTCAAACCACTGCACATGGTAGTTATTCAAACCACAGCACCTGGGAGTTATTCAAACCACTGCACTTGGGAGTTATTCAAACCAGTGCACATGGGAGTTATTCAAACCACTTCACATGGAAGTTATTCAAACCAGTGCACATGGGAGTTATTCAAACCACTTCACATGGAAGTTATTCAAACCAGTGCACATGGGAGTTATTCAAACCACTTCACATGGAAGTTATTCAAACCAGTGCACATGGGAGTTATTCAAACATAAGCAGACTGTGTATGTTTACCTGTGGCAGGGCGTCTGGTCGGGATTCGAATATGACCATAAGAACTCCGATGGGTACAGTGATCTTCTCCAGCTCGATGCCGTCAGCGATGCGGGTGCGCTGCAAGACCCGTCCCACCGCGGAAAACGAGTCCTCTGCGATCTTCCTCAGTCCATTGGCCAGGACCTGCAGCTTGTTCTCGTTCAGGATGAGTCTCGACACCAGGGGAGAAGCCAGACCTGGAACAAAGGCAGGCAGGCACTGAAGCTCAACGCCAGTTAGGTTAGGTGAGGTGAGGTGAAATTGGGTTTAACGTCGCGTCCAAGATTATTGCACTTATATAGCAACGTGCATGCACGTGCTTGTACTAGTCCGGACTGATGCCGATTTATAGTGCTAGCACACTGAGATACCATGCCGCAGTTTAACATGAATACCCCACTCAGACACAGTATACTGAATCCGAGCCGACCAGTCCTTGTTTTAGCCCCTTAATGCCGAGTGCCAGACAGGGTAACAACAAGTACCATATTTTAACGTCATTGGTATGACAGGGCTGGGGATAGAACCCTGGACCTTCCGCTCTCCGGGCGGACGCTCTACCACAAGACCACGGAGGCGGCTAGTTAGGTTAGGAGGAACTATACACTTGTCACAGAACGACAGGACACAGGTAGACACTTCGAGACATTTATTGGCAACCCTCGAAACAAGCGCGAAACCCAAGAGAGCCTCCCATGACAGGCGAGCCCTTCAAGGGAAGCTAACTCTGCCTTAATACATGCCAAGCAAATCTGCGTTGGCGTGACTGTCTTTTTTTTCTTCGTGATAAAAGTTATCTAAACAAACCATAATGAAGGAAACAGGCGTGAAAAATAACTCGGCTCCTTGGCATGAGTTCTCTTGACCCAAACAGTAAAGATGAAAGTAAACAATGATGCAATAAAGATCCAATTTCTGGTTAACCATGAAATCAAATGGTAAGTAAACCATCATAGGGTAGACTGCCCTCTGGTCGATGGGGATTATTCTGACCCTCACAAACATAACATTTAATAAACAAACACAATACTTCAAAAGTCCAAAACATATTCAATATCACGGTGGGGTCACCAGAAATGGGCTTCACACATTGTACCCATGTATGGAATACCTGGGTCCTTGGTATGACGAGTGAACGCTTTCACAATTAGGATACCCGACTGCCCCTGCTGTTTGACATATATACAGAGTGAGTGAGTGACTGTTGACAAAGGCACAGAGAAGCCTAGCTACTCAACATATAGGCAGCTGATTTAACGTACATGTACTTGAGAGTGATTTATCTACATGTTCCGTTACTCCGTAACAAGTTATTTTTAGTTGTATTCACTCACTCCTTTTTAGCGGTATGCATGTGCACTCTTCTGCGGGGAGTTATCTTTTCTTGTGTTCACGTGCAAAATGGTCTCCAAGCAGGCCATGTGTTTGGGTTCTTACCCGGTTTCGTTAGGCGATAAGCCTCGCAACCCGTAGGCAATCATAGTAGTCGAGAACACGAAATACAACCAAAATTAAGCCAATAACTCGAGTTTATCGTTTCTTGAGGCTCCTGACCGAGTGTTATCTAAACAGCCAGATCCCCTCCAGGGGTGAGACTGAACACTACACCTAGTCAGAGGACGATATTTGGCCCAAAGTCTGCAGCAAAATCCATAAAAATCCCCAAATTGGAATTAACCATTTGCCAGTTTATGCTAATACGGTATAACTAACGTTATGGCAAAGATGATTATATTTCATTGACATTAACAGGACCAATGAAGGAGAACATTATTGCACTGAATGCATTATGAAAGTACATTGTTAAATATTGAATAAAAACAAATAGAACAATAAAAAAATCCCAATTTTCTACCAAAATCATTTTTTTCTCAATGTGCCTGCCAAGGGCGCTTAAATAAATCCCTGCTTGTTGTCTCCAGACTTGCATGACGAGTACACCACGGCCCACCTGCAGAGTAGGCCTTCCTGACGTCCAGCTGGTTGGCCTGTAAGATGTCCACCTTCTTCTCCACCAGGAGGTCTGCCAGGCGGTTCACTATGGCCGCACGCTGACCACTGGTCAGAGCCTGGAGCTTCCTCGACCCGTCTCGCGCTGAAGTACAGGAAATAGGGAACAGTGGAACAGACAGGAATGGTAGCATCTGTTGGACTGTCACGGATCTAAGTGTACACTCAGCAATATTCCAGCTATATGACAGTCGTCTGTAAATAATCAAGTCTGGACCACTGTAATCCAGTGACTTACATCATGAGCATCGATCCACACAATTTGGAAACAATGACATGCAACAACCAAGTCAGCAAATATGACCATCCGATCCTGTTAGTCGCCTCTTATGACAAGCAGTCGCCTCTTACGGCAAGCATGGGTTACTGAAGACCTATTCCACCCTGGATCTTCACGGGAGATCTAAGTCAGAGTATGCCGCAAAAAGAATAATTGCAACACCTCTTTACAACTGACCCCTGTGAATATAGTTTGTGAAACATACTGGTTGATTTTATTGGTTAATATAAATTATGCATGCATTCTAACATTCAAATAAAGGTGAGGACCACCACCAGATTGTGTTGTCATGGCAGTCATGTGAACTAGTGAAACTAGAAAATCCAGGATTCCTCACAATGTGGGCAAAGATCTCCTACAGTCTAGCCACTAGTGTAGGTAATGAATTCTGATACACGGCGGCAGGGCATGTACAGTTGTGTCAGTCATCTACCCTGACGACTCCACCTCGGTCAAACCGCTGATCATTTGGAATGGTTATCAGTTATTTGTACCCGAAAGGTGCATGTTTGTTCCAATTTTGGGGGAGATGGATTGATGTAAGCTGCATGTATCACTGCCTCACCTTGTATAGCCTGCACTTCTACTGGAGTTCCGACATTCTCCTCCATGGTGAAGAATGTCCCGACTTGCTTGCCCTTGACGATGTTGACGATAGCGTTCTCCTCACAACCGTTACAGATGACGACAGAGACGCCCAGCTTCAGAGCCCAGGTTGCTGCATTCACCTGGAGTGAGTGAGTGAGTGAGTGAGTATGGTTTTACGCCGTTTTTAGCAATATTCCAGCAATATCATGGCAGGGGACACCGGAAATGGGCTTCACACATTGTACCCATGTGGGGAATCGAACCTGGGTCTTCGGTGTGACGAGCGAACGCTTTAACCACTAGGCTACCCGACCGCCCGCATTCACCTGGAATAAATGCAACAAATGTGACCCACCAGTACACTCTCCTACCCAGAGTTCCATGCGGCCGGCAGCCAGCCAGCATAGTACCTCTGCCACAGGCCAGCGCCATGTGATGTTTCGTCTTATCCTCACAGTGCATTCAAGATATTGCATATGCTTTTCATCCGTTTTATTTTTGACAAGTTTTCACATTTTCATAAACAAATGTCAAAGAATGGTTATGGTTCATTAAGAAAGTATCCTAAAACGTGAAAATCTACTTGTTTTTGCGTAGTTATCCTTTGTTTACATTGGTTGTACGGCTCCACGTGCTGTCTTCGAAGCCCAATGCCGAGTTCGCGATACGGTCACTTTGATGTATATATATCTTGTCATGCAACTCACTGTCGCAGTTGTAGTAGCATAACTATATAATTATGCAAAACAATATGTAAAGCGCCCCCAGATACTTGCATTAGCCCGTTCTATACTGATTTCTGAAAAAGCGTGTTTGTTTACAAACAAGCGAAAAGTCCAGTCACGTGATATGCAAATTAGCCTGTGGCAGTGGTGTTATGCTGAGTCACCACTCGCTGGAGTGTGCCACCAGGAGAAAAGGGACCTTATGGGTGCTAGGATACAATACAAATGTCATAAAGACGTTTGACGTCAACTTACTTCAGTGAAGATCGATTTGTGCGAGGTCATGTACCTCTGTAATGAATATGAATTGAAGCTTGTGAATTGCATGTTTGTGTTCCGAGGTTGCTGTAGTTTTAAAATATAATGAAAAGGCAAAATGTGATTTTTCTTCCATAAGGTCCCTTATCTCATGGTGGTTCTCTAAGGCTAAACAAAAATAGTCTTGGTTCTCAGGCACTGCCCGCATCATCATAAAGTTCGTCACACGTTTCATTTTTATTTCCATTTTTAATCCTTTAGTCAAATACTGTATTCCAGTATTTTACTCATCAAGGAATACATTTATGTAGGGAGGCCCTTTCCCATGTTGATTGTACACAACTGTTTATCTGGTTACACAATTGTTTACTGTTTATCTGGTTACACAACTGTTTATCTGGTTACACAATTGTTTATCTGGTTACACAATTGTTTACTGTTTATCTGGTTACACAACTGTTTATCTGGTTACACAACTGTTTATCTGGTTACACAATTGTTTATCTGGTTACACAATTGTTTATCTGGTTACACAATTGTTTACTGTTTATCTGGTTACACAACTGTTTATCTGGTTACACAATTGTTTATCTGGTTACACAATTGTTTATCTGGTTACACAATTGTTTATCTGGTTACAAATCACCAACAAAAATTATTTTTTTTAAAAATGACACCACCCGTTCGCACTATATTTCCAAAAAACATTGCCTGAGAACCAATTCTTTTATCTTTTAAGCCTAAATGTAGTATTTGGGATAACGCTTCCTCAGAAAAAAACACTAGTAATTCTTTGAGTTGAGCCCCCTTCCTAGATTTGAACCCACACTGTCAGAGTGAAGCACCAAATTGCCAGCACATAAAGTCAGCAATAGGCTTCCACAATATTTGGGATAAAACTTTTTCAGAATAAAGTCCCAACATCAGGAAGCATTCAAGCATACGGCACATTTCTTCATAATTAGTCACTGCATAGCTGAAGCATGCCAACCCCTAAAACATCATGCTCTTTCAGTTCAGTTTGCACCAGAAGCATGTTATTGTGATTTGAAACCTCTGATTGACCAATCAGAGTCATGCAACCTCCAAAGTCATGGTTGAAATACAGGTGTTTTCTGATTGTAAGAAAATTATGGTATGGACAATACGATATTCATATATTCCTCTAATTACACATATATTCCTTTAAATAGAGAACACTGAGTATATTTTTTATGATGTTAATAACAAACTGTAACGTGCTTGGTCATACAACTGGTCTTTACTGTTTTCAGCCATAGAAGCCTGTGGCCAGGTGAGCTATCAAAATTCAAATCAAATGTTAAAGGAAACTACATTTTCAATGAAAGTGAAAAGGTTCTATCTACCAACATGTCATTTGAATTTCTCAACCTTTAATCATGTTTGATACTGGTACTTTAGCTATGAGACATTAGACCCCTGCATATGCAGTGGTTGACACGTAGTAGTGTTGCAGGTACACCGATAACAGAATTGGACACATCCCTCTACACAAAGTTCTCTTCACATCAAGCAGCCATAGTGGCCACCTGACCCCCTATATGATATTGTTTTCTCTAATATTTTTTCAATATATACAATTTTTTCATCTGTCTATATTTAAGCACTGTTACTTTGAAAAATAAAAATCTGAACTAATTTTCAGTGCCATACCTTTGACTCCATTCCACCAAGTCCAACCCGAGATTTCTCCCCAAAGATGAGTCCATTTTCTGGGTAAAGGGGTGAGTAGGTGTGGAGAAGGCGGGACTCTGGGTGACCGGGGGGAGAGGTGTAGAGGCCGTTCACGTCTGACATGATGATCATGAGGTCAGCACTGATCTCCACGGCGAGGCGCGCCGCCAGACTGTCGTTGTCCTTCACACTGATGATCTGAACACAGGCAGCATTAGCATGAGTGAGTGAGTGAGTGAGTGAGGTAGGTGAGTGAGGTAGGTGAGTGAGTGAGTGAGTGAGTGAGTGAGTGAGCTTTTTATGCCACTGTATTTTAGTTGTATCACGATGGGTGTGATTGATGTGTGAGGAAAGTCTGAAGTGGTTTATTTTTTTCACGTTTACTACTTTTGTTAAAAACGGGGACAGGTGAGTGAGTGAGTGAGTGAGTGAGTGAGTGAGTGAGTGAGTGAGCTAGCTTTTTAAGCCACTGTATTTTAGTTGTATCATGGTGGGTGATATTGATGTGTCAGGAAAGTCCAAAGTGGTTTATTTTTTTCGTGTTTACTACTTTGGTTAAAAACGGGGACAGGTATGATGCTGACAAACCAAAAGTCGGAGAGAATCTGGGATTCAAACCCATAGTATTCTAGCACATCTAGAGCCACATCTCAATCCCTGGATTCACAGTGAATGGCTGTGCCTTAATTGACAGGGCCATGGAGAGCCCTGCATTAACATGTCCTAAAACTAATGACATACTCTTGAAAAGAGAAATTTAACATAATTCATTGAGATAGTGAGTGTGTCCGTTTGGCTGAAGCTTTGGACTGTTTTCAGTCATGTCACTGTCTTCAGTGAGTGAGTGTGAGTGAGTTGGTTTTAGCGCCACTTTTAACAGTGCAGCATCTTGTTGCTGTTGACGGCCTCCTTCCCTCCTTTCAGGAACAGACCATTACCGCTACAGATAGCCAAGGCTGCCACCTAGTGACACGAAATAGAACTCAGAAAATAAACCTGTCGGACCCAGAGGAACGGAAGACACCTTATCTGTCAACCTGTGTTAGTCCTTCTACCCTGTGTTCTGCTCACTTAGGGCGTCCTTCAACATCACACTGTATACATAGATTTGGTGTAATTGAGTGAGTTGGGTTTAATGCCGCTTTTAACAGTATTCCAGTTATATCGCCGCATGTCAGCTTAATGTGGGAGGAAAGCCCGAAGTGATGCAGGTCTCAGACGTTTACCACTTCGGTGAAACACGGGTAGTGACGGGTGGTGACAAACCTAGAAACATAATCGGGGCGAACCGGGATTCGTCACTGTCTTCAGATGTAGAGAGTCTAAACCAACACCAATCTCATTAATATCATATCTTAGAGCTAAGCGGTAGCCAGAAGTAAGATATGATTTTACGAGATCGACCCAACTGAAAAAAGTCATAATTGGTCAAATCTGGCACAACTATGGCACTGTGAATTGCAGCGACTTAGACCAACAGGCCACATGTTCCTCCATCAAAAGGCACCAGTTCACCACTATACTTAT
Organism: Haliotis cracherodii; assembly: GCF_022045235.1. NCBI lineage: Eukaryota > Metazoa > Mollusca > Gastropoda > Lepetellida > Haliotidae > Haliotis > Haliotis cracherodii. The sequence goes on from NW_027266343.1 coordinate 39,211,342, forward strand.
CATTGTGTCAAGTTGTTCAGTTTCAAGATATGCTGTAGAAACATCTTACATGGGAGGACTGACGGTGTCGGTGAGGGGATACCCATCAAGATTATAAATATACCTAACTGTTCAAATGTAAAAAAAGATGTTTGTGTGCAGTCTATTAAGATAGACGCAATTATTTACCACCCTTCCAAATTTAAACTTTACCATAAAGGCATATAAGGATATAAATTTTGCGTAATTGTAAAATTGAGTAATTTATTCATGCATTCACACACCATTCTTTTAAATTAATGCACACATATGCATCTCCGATACACGCCCTCTCCTACGCCTTCATACTGCCCTCATTCTCGGTACGGGGGGATGTAATGTCAGCATGCAACTGAATATGAAAATGTTGGCACCTGTCCATGATTCTTGAAAATGACACCACTTTTGGTGTGTAATCTAGCCTGACTGGCAGTGGAGTACTGAAGTCATAACTCAATCTCCGTTGTCAATTACATATCATATTTCATACAGATTCACCCTGGATTTGTTGCAGCATCAATATCTCGACTCATGTGTATTATTTTCACAACTATGAAACATCCGGCCATGAGGGTCCTGATAGGGGTGGTCAGTAGTCTGTAAGATATTATCATAGCTGGAAACAGTCACCAAGAAAGCCATACTAATATTTTTTTTAATCAGATGTTTCCACATATCGCTGCCATAGCATTTTTGACCTACAAATTCAAGAAACCTTGGAACTAACTCAGTCCTGAACAAGCCATCTGTGACAAACATTGAAAAAAACTAAAAATAAACCCCCCAAAAACCTAATGACTCATATACTTAGTTGGGGCTAAGTGAACTGAAACAAAAGTATTTTTAACTGGTGGGACAGCAAATGGTGGAACAGTAAATGGTGGGACAGTGAATGGTGGAGCAGTAAATGGTGTGACAGTAAATGGTGTGACAGTAAATGGTGTGACAGTAAATGGTGGAGCAGTAAATGGTTGAACAGCAAATGGTGGAACAGTAAATGGTGGGACAGTAAATGGTTGAACAGTAAATGGTGTGACAGTAAATGGTTGAACAGTAAATGGTGTGACAGTAAATGGTGGAACAGTAAATGGTGTGACAGTAAATGGTGGAGCAGTAAATGGTGGAACAGTAAATGATGGAACAGTAAATGGTGGGACAGTAAATGGTGGAACAGTAAATGGTGGAACAGTAAATGGTGGAACAGTAAATGGTGGGACAGTAAATGGTGGAACAGTAAATGGTGGGACAGTAAATGGTGGAACAGTAAATGGTGGAACAGTAAAAGGTGTGACAGTAAATGGTGTGACAGTAAATGGTGGAACAGTAAATGGTGGAACAGTAAATGGTGGGACAGTAAATGGTGGAACAGTATATAGTGTGACAGTAAATGGTGGAGCAGTAAATGGTGGGACAGTAAATGGTGTGACAGTAAATGGTGTGACAGTAAATGGTGGAACAGTAAATGGTGGAACAGTAAATGGTGGAACAGTAAATGGTGGGACAGTAAATGGTGGAACAGTATATAGTGTGACAGTAAATGGTGGAGCAGTAAATGGTGGAACAGTAAATGGTGGAACAGTAAATGGTGGAACAGTAAATGATGGAACAGTATATAGTGTGACAGTAAATGGTGGAGCAGTAAATGGTGGGACAGTAAATGGTGTGACAGTAAATGGTGTGACAGTAAATGGTGGAACAGTAAATGGTGGAACAGTAAATGGTGGAACAGTAAATGGTGGGACAGTAAATGGTGGAACAGTATATAGTGTGACAGTAAATGGTGGAGCAGTAAATGGTGGAACAGTAAATGGTGGAACAGTAAATGGTGGAACAGTAAATGATGGAACAGTAAATGGTGGAACAGTAAATGGTGGGACAGTAAATGGTGGAACAGTATATAGTGTGACAGTAAATGGTGGAGCAGTAAATGGTGGGACAGTAAATGGTGTGACAGTAAATGGTGTGACAGTAAATGGTGGAACAGTAAATGGTGGAACAGTAAATGGTGGAACAGTAAATGGTGGGACAGTAAATGGTGGAACAGTATATAGTGTGACAGTAAATGGTGGAGCAGTAAATGGTGGAACAGTAAATGGTGGAACAGTAAATGGTGGAACAGTAAATGATGGAACAGTAAATGGTGGGACAGTAAATGATGGAAAAGTAAATGGTGGGACAGTAAATGGTGGGACAGTAAATGATGGGACAGTAAATGGTGGAACAGTATATAGTGTGACAGTAAATGGTGGAGCAGTAAATGGTGGAACAGTAAATGGTGGAACAGTAAATGATGGAAAAGTAAATGGTGGGACAGTAAATGGTGGGACAGTAAATGATGGGACAGTAAATGGTGGAACAGTATATAGTGTGACAGTAAATGGTGGAGCAGTAAATGGTGGAACAGTAAATGGTGGAACAGTAAATGGTGGAACAGTAAATGGTGGGACAGTAAATGGTGGAACAGTAAATGATGGAACAGTAAATGATGGAACAGTAAATGGTGGAACAGTAAATGATGTGACAGTAAATGGTGGGACAGTAAATGGTGGAACAGTAAATGATGGAACAGTGAATGATGGAACAGTAAATGGTGGAACAGTAAAAGGTGGAACAGTAAATGGTGGAACAGTAAATGGTGGAACAGTAAATGATGGAACAGTAAATGGTGGAACAGCAAATGGTGGAACAGTAAATGGTGGAACAGCATGGATGATTCTTATTCAGATTTTATTCTATTTTGCATTGAATTAGTGTTTTACCAAATAGCTTCCTAGCTGCTTTTAAACTATAAACAAGAGTTTGCCCTAACATGGCTATATCCCCCGCCCCTGTTGCAGAATTTAAGACAAAATTAAATCTAAACAAACCTAACCTTTTTTAATCGTGATGGAACTAGTCATGGAAATTGTAAAAAATAGAAGAGTTTGGAACCTAAGTCCATCTTGTTGCCATGGAAACGTAAAAAACGGACGGACGTAGCCCGTTTCTATATCCCCCGCCAACTTTGTTGGGCGGGGGATAATAACATTGTAGTGTACACATCTTGTGGATGAGTCTCGTCGGCTTGTCATCAGTCAACTTGTACAATAAGCAGTACATTCTCATTGGCTGTATTATATCAATGTTGTATGTTAAACCTTTAGGGTAAACTTCAGACTGATCTTATGCTTATGAAAGTGTTTTTGAGTTATTTAATGTGAGTAGCTAAACCGATCAGAACCCTCGTTCATGGGCAACACATGCATAGCTAACATGCAACTATCCTTGACACAAGTATTAGTGTTTCATTGTTAGTCACAGTGTTTTTCTCAACACATGACAAAGCAAGCTCACAAGCAATGGAGCCTAAACAAAGTCTAAGATGAGATCGTTTTTTTATGACCTTGTAAAGAGTAAGTGAGTTGAGGGATGGGTAAGTGGGTGAGTTGAGGGATGGGTAAGTGGGTGAGTTGAGGGATGGGTAAGTAAGTGAGTTGATGGATGGGTAAGTGGGTGAGTTGAGGGATGGGTAAGTGAGTGAGTTGAGGGATGGGTAAGTGAGTGAGTTGAGGGATAGGTAAGTGAGTGAGTTGAGGGATGGGTAAGTGGGTGAGTTGAGGATGGATGAGTGGGTGAGTTGAGGGATGTGTAAGTGGGTGAGTTGAGGGATGTGTAAGTGGGTGAGTTGAGGGATGGGTAAGTGAGTGAGTTGAGGGATGGGTAAGTGAGTGAGTTGAGGGATGGGTAAGTGGGTGAGTAGAGGGATGGATGAGTGGATGAGTTGAGGGATGGGTAAGTGAGTGAGTTGAGGGATGGGTACGTGGGTGAGTTGAGGGATGGGTAAGTGGGTGAGTTGAGGGATGGGTAAGTGAGTGAGTTGAGGGATGGGTAAGTGAGTGAGTTGAGGGATGGGTAAGTGGGTGAGTTGAGGGATGGGTAAGTGGGTGAGTTGAGGGATGGGTAAGTGGGTGAATTGAGGGATGGGTAAGTGGGTGAGTTGAGGGATGGGTAAGTGAGTGAGTTGAGGGATGGGTAAGTGAGTGAGTTGAGGGATGGGTAAGTGGGTGAGTTGAGGATGGATGAGTGGGTGAGTTGAGGAATGGGTAAGTGAGTGAGTAGAGGGATTGGTAAGTATGTGAGTTGAGGAATGGGTAAGTGGGTGAGTTGAGGGATGGGTAAGTGGGTGAGTTGAAGGATGGGTAAGTGAGTGAGTTGAGGAATGGGTAAGTGGGTGAGTTGAGGGATGGGTAAGTGGGTGAGTTGAAGGATGGGTAAGTAAGTGAGTTGAGGGATGGGTAAGTAAGTGAGTTGAGGGATGGGTAAGTAAGTGAGTTGAGGGATGGGTAAGTGAGTGAGTAGAGGGATGGGTAAGTGAGTGAGTTGAGGGATGGGTAAGTGAGTGAGTTGAGGGATTGGTAAGTGAGTGAGTTGAGGGATGGGTAAGTGAGTGAGTTGAGGGATGGGTAAGTGAGTGAGTTGAGGGATGGGTGAGTGGAGGATGGATGAGTGGGTGAGTTGAGGGATGGGTAAGTAAGTGAGTTGAGGGATGGGTAAGTGAGTGAGTTGAGGGATGGGTAAGTGAGTGAGTTGAGGGATGGGTAAGTAAGTGAGTTGAGGGATGGGTAAGTAAGTGAGTTGAGGAATGGGTAAGTGGGTGAGTTGAGGAATGGGTAAGTGAGTGAGTTGAGGGATGGGTAAGTAAGTGAGTTGAGGGATGGGTAAGTAAGTGAGTTGATGGATGGGTAAGTAAGTGAGTTGATGGATGGGTAAGTGAGTGAGTTGAGGAATGGGTAAGTAAGTGAGTTGAGGGATGGGTAAGTAAGTGAGTTGAGGGATGGGTAAGTAAGTGAGTTGAGGGATGGGTAAGTAAGTGAGTTGAGGGATGGGTAAGTAAGTGAGTTGAGGGATGGGTAAGTAAGTGAGTTGAGGGATGGGTAAGTATGTGAGTTGAGGGATGGGTAAGTAAGTGAGTTGAGGGATGGGTAAGTGGGTGAGTTGTGGAATGGGTAAGTGAGTGAGTTGAGGGATGGATGAGTGGGTGAGTTGAGGGATGGGTAAGTAAGTGAGTTGAGGAATGGGTAAGTCAGTGAGTTGAGGGATGGGTAAGTGAGTGAGTTGTGAGTGTGTGAGTGAGGTTAGGGAAGTTCATGAAGAGAATGTTGTGCGAGTGAGGTTAGGGAAGTTCATGAAGTGAATGATGTGTCAGTGAGGTTAGGGAAGTTCATGAAGAGAACGTTGTGTTAGTGAGGTTAGGGACGTTCATGAAGAGAACGCTGTGTGAGTGAGGTTAGGGAATTTCATGAAGAGAATGTTGTGCGAGTGAGGTTAGGGAAGTTCATGAAGTGAATGATGTGTCAGTGAGGTTAGGGAAGTTCATGAATAGAATGTTGCGTGACTGAGATTAGGGAAGTTCATGAAGAGAACGTTGTGTGAGTGAGGTTAGGGAAGTTCATGAAGAGAACGTTGTGTGAGTGAGTGTTAGTGATGTTAGAAGGGCTGCTAGCACGCACATGTGGAGGATGACGTACCCCCGCCAGATCCTTGTCTGGTTCAGGAGGCGGCGCGACTGCATCGTTAGCGTTCAGTATAGGGATGATGTTCAGCTTAAGGAGCTCATTCAGTGTACTCCGAAGGTTCTTGCGGCTCTCATCGTTGTAGAAGTCAGGCTTCGTCACCAGGACCTGTGCTGTCCGCACTCCATACTGCATAAACATGGCTTCATACAGGGACATGAGACCACTCTGTCCTGCGGCTGCACATGCTCTCGGCTCCAGGATTGGCTGACCCTGGCAAAAGCAGAGACATTGCAGCAACCTTTACTGATACTGTAATTGGTACAACCAATTAACATTGACTTCAATATTTTCTGTGTTTATGGAGGTATGAATGTAAAATATGGTGTGAATACAGAGTAAATTCGTGCAGCGAATTTATGCAAAGAGTTCACAATGTTTGTTACGTTTATAAGTCAACATAATTTTAATTTGGTTTATGGATGCGCCGCTCTCTGGAAGTCCTAACGTTGAAAAAAAATACAAATACAAATTTCCAATTGCATGGATCGATGATCATGATATTAATCACTGGATTGTCTGGTACAGACACGATAAATTTACAGACCTCCGTCATATAGCTGGAATAGTGCTGATTAGGGCGTTAAACAACAAATCAAACCAAAAATAAAAAACCTTGACTCACTCGAATGTTTTCCCGTTTGACGAGGGTTTCCCTCATGCTCATCGACATGATGATCTCCTGCTGTAGTTTCTGCTTGCCGAAGGCAACAGCGCCACTCGTCACCATCAGCATTTGTCTCCCCTGGTTCTGTAGCTCCGAAACCTGGAATAACAGTAAAAACCTGTTTTAAGGCCATTGTCTTTGAAATTCACGGGACAGCTAGCTCGAGACTACTAAATTGTGCGGAGGACACGTCAAAATGCAACAATGGTAGTCCTCATTGTCTTGTAGCATTCGAGGGCTATAATTCTGAACTATTCTAAATGCTTCAACTTTGGAAATAAATAAAACTACCCGGGTACCCGACACACGATTTCCCGGCCCTACCCGGGCACCCACTACAGGTCTTAGAGTTGGGGACAAAATGTCAGAATGGGAATTGTTTTACTGCGGCCCTGGCAAAAACTATTTAGACACACATATAATATGATCTGCATACACTGAAGTTGACAGACGCTTTATCCTTACTCGAACATATAAAAGTCAGAACGAATGCTTGTCAGAAAGAAATGTGAATAATAACCAAGGAGTTTTTATTGTTATGTCATTTAAACAATATATCACATGACTAACCACGGGTCCGGGTAGTCATGGGGGTACCCTGGTCCTACTCAGGACCCATCTGAGTACCCGAGTACCCAAGTACCCGAGTTACCTGTCCCAGCCCTATAACTTGTGTAACTGTATTACAGCATAAGCAGTTAATGATGTGTAAAGATTGTGAGTACATTCATTTGGTTTAACACTGCTTTGAATTGAACATTATTTCCGTTATATGTCAGCTTTATGTGGGAGGAAAGCATGTGATGTAGGTAGTTTGTAGGTCAATTTAAGTGGCAGTGGGTCATTAGAATAATTAATGCTTAGTCCCTGAAAATATATAATTTTGATAGAAACAAATACATCCATTTTAATTAAAAAGGAGCCCCAGTGAGATGGGAGATTCAGAACCTGCAGAGGTGTACTCCCAGTTTCCCAACATTGGAAAACTTAGAATTACACAGGGATTGATGGATTAACACCTGTGGGTATGTCCCTCTGTCTTTTTAGGGGCGGCCGATGCTCTATGGACACGCTATGATTTCAATGAATAGTCGCTGAGCATGAACAAACATGTAGTCATGGATTTTTTTATTTACATCGTATTTGTTTTCACATGATTTCCATATCACAGCACATGAACATGATTGAATTTCACAATTAATATTCTAATATCACAACAGTTCATAATGTCAACATCAAATTTAAAATACAACTCGACAATTTATAATAAACCAGCATGACATGACATTTCGTGATCATCACAAACGTACAAAATGGGCCACAGCATCTGCAAATTCAATTGCTGACTTTCTTCCCTCACGAAAGTGTCTCTTTTCTGCATCAAGTCTGGTCTCAAGATGTCGATACTTAGATCTCCTGGGTCTAAGAATACCCCCACCTACAAGCTGCAGGATATGGGCCTCAGTGTAGGCTTGCTCTGTCTTAGAAAAGTCAATAATTCTGTAGATGTTGGGGTGGGGACTCCCCGAGCTTGAAGTGCCAGCCCTCTACGTGGTTGGTCGTTCTTGGGCCGACGGTGTCGTGGTGATTCCAGGTGCTTCGTCCATGATCACCCTCCACCCCAAATTCAGTCACATAGTCAGTAAATCGGAGAACTCTGGCATCATGGAGAGTGAGTGAGTATGGTTTTACACCGCTTTTAACAATATTCCAGCAATATCTGGCGGGGGACACCAGAAATGGGCTTCACACATTGTACCCATGTCGGGAATCGAAACCGGGTCTTCGGCGTGCAAGCAAACGCTTTCACCACTAGGCTACCCGACCGCCCCGGCATCATGGAGAGGGGCGTCATTGAGTGCGTCGAGCCAAACATCATCCATGTGGACGAGAGGAACCAATGGCAAGGCAGCAGCTCTTCTGATCAGTAGTTTAACACTTTCGTTACGGCTATACTCAGTCTGCAGTCAAAACCTCTAGGCATTTCGCCAAATACATTGGCCAAAATGAAAAAAACCACCCCTTCAATGTACAATTGACAAAAACATTACTTAGTGCATTCTGTGCTGCAGATTCAAAGTCAGTGAAAACAGTTTGTGGATTTAGATCAATGTTCAAAGTTGCACATTTCTGCTTAAGGGATTGAAATAACCTAACATACGTTGCCTGCTTCTTATCACATAACAAGGCAAATACTAAGGGAAACATCTTCCCTGACACAAAGGGGGCACGGGTGGCCCAGTCGTCTAAGGCGCTGTGATTTGCTGAGTTGCGTCCCTTGGGCACGCCAGAAACCTATGATTGTGGGTTCGAATCCCGGTTCGCCCCAAATATGTTTCTAGGTTTGACAGCACCATACCCGTGCTCGTGGGTTTCACCAAAGTGGTAAACGTCTGAGACCTGCATCACTTCGGACTTTCCTCCCACATTAAGTTGACACGCCGCGAAATAACTGGAATACTGTTAAAAGCGGCGTTAAACCCAACTCACTCACTCACTCACTCCCTGACACAAAAGCATGTATTGTATAGATCTGGGTGAATAGGCATTGACACATGTTAAATGTGCCGTCACAAAAGATGGTGTCGGCTCTGGCAAGATGCTGAAGGTTGCTGTCGGTGGCAAAGATGAAGATGTTATTGTCGGAGTGGAGAAGGAAGTCAGACTGTGAAGTTGTCTTGGTGTAGGCATCTGTCAGGTTGATGTCGGGTCGTTGTTTAGGCAGTTGAAGGACGTCTTTGACCCTGGATCTGTAGAGGGATGATCCCCAACTGTAGAGAGTTGGTAACTTGGGAAAGTGGGTAGTGGTTGTCTCGTCAGAGCGAAGTCCTTAAAAAAGAAATATGTACATAAATATTTTGCAGTATATATATTTACACATAATGACAAATATAAATACATAACTTCATTGCTACAGACCATCCCCTACACACAAGTATCATGGCCCGTTTTAATTGATGTTGAAATGTATTTGAGAAATCTTTGTCAGTTGTAAGAAATTAACAAATGCAATTGAATATAACATACCTGCCAACTCCTCTCTGTAGATTACAGGTTTGGATTGCTCTCTGACTTCAGTCTTCAGATCAACCAAGAACTTGTTCATGAGGATTCTGTCGTCTGGCAAGTGATTGTGTTGATTCTTAAACTTCACCAAAGTACCATCTTTGGTGTTGATACCAGCTCTACACCCTGCGCTACAACACTCCCAATAGAACCGACCATCTCTTCATGACTTCACCCTAAACTTATGACCACCATACACTAAGTTATCACCACCATGTTATTCTTAATGTAACTAATATCAACTTGTGAGTTTGCCATGATTGCAATGAACATCCATGAATATGTCCTGCATTTATACTGTTTATTAGTTGGTGATCACTATGCTCATGCATAAGTGTAAATTAGTGAACACTTATTTACTTACTTACTTACTTTGGAGATTTAACGTGCGCTTTCCGACTGATGTGTATTTCGCACACGGGCCCAGCCAGGCCATTTAATGTGTTTCCGAAAGGGGAGAAAGTGGTGTGTGCAACCCAAGAGGGAGCTTTAGGGGTTGCTTATATAGAATTTTGGAATTTTGAGATTTGGAATAGATGCTGATGGGGTTGGGGAGGAGAACTAAGGGAGCTGGGTATGGTGGATGCTTGTTTGTTTATGTAATTTTGATTTGGTAGATTATAGTGTTTTTAGATGCGTTTTATTAGTTCCGTTTTGATTAAGAATACACCTAAGGCCTTGAAGTTTTCTAGTTTATTTTGTGGGTTTAGTATTGCTTCTAGAGTGAGAGCCTTGTTTAGATTTGAGGGTGGTTTGTAATGCGGTCCGATGTGTTAGGTAGTGTGTGCAGTGGATGAGTGCGTGTTCTGGGGTTTCTAGTTGTTTGAAGTGTGGGCAGTTACCTGTAGTATGTTTTTTAAATTTTTTTAGATGGTTATTTAGGTTATGTGTCCTGTTTGAAGTTTAGTGATTACTCTGTCGAATTTTTTTGAAGGATGGAGAATTTTTGGTTTGGTTAGTGGTTTGCTGAGTGCTTTTTTGATTTGGCTATTTGAGTTTATATAAAGGTTATTCCATTTTTTGGTGATTTTTTGCTTGTTTACGTTGTTAATTTCTGATTTTGAGATTGGTAAGTTTAGCTTATTTCTGGGATTTTGAGGGATAGTTTGAACACCCATGAATATGTCCTGCATTTATACTGTTTATCAATTGGTGATCACTACGCTCACGCATAAGTGTAAATTAGTAAACTCATATTATAAGAGCCTGGCATAAGTGCTAATTGGTGAACACGGTTCAATTTGGCAGGTGGGTGAACTTAACTCACCCACCAGCACCGGGCTCCTACCAATGGTGTACCCAAACTAATCCCTCTATTGTTCTATGCCTGACTGGGTTTGTTGTTTTAAGAAATGTTGGGAAACCGGGGTCACCACCCTGTAGAAACTCTCGACTTGCTTCATGTAGGATTATAGCATTACACTAAGGGCTGGGCAGAAGGGAAAATAATAATATGGTACAGGGACTATGAGATAGATGTGAAAATCTAGACTTACTTCATTTAGGGCCTTAGCATCACACTAAGGCTTGGGAGGAAGGGAAAATAATGATATGGTTCAAGGACTGTTTGAGGACTAGATTTGTTTTGTTTGTTTGTTGTTTAACGCTGCACTCAGCAATATTCCAGCTGTATGATGGCGGTTTGTAAATAATCAAATCTGGACCAGGCAATCCAGTGATTGATGTCATGAGCATCGATCCACGCAATTGTAATACGATGACATGCATCAACAAAGTTAGAGAGCCTGACCACATGATCCCGTTAGTCACCTCTTACGACAAGCATAGTCTCCTTTTACGGCGAACATGGGTTGCTGAAGATCTATTCTACCCCAGATCTTCACAGGTCTTTTGATGACTAGAAAGTGGTGTTAAAAAAAATAATTTACTTGAGCAAGCATTAAAGGTGTGTCTGAGTTTATCTTTCGATTTCGTTGTCTAGTACTGGGAGAGCAAACATATTGGATACTTTCTTATAACTGTCTGTGTGTGTGAGACCTATGAGAATGCTGTCATGTGGCCAAGTGTTATCTATTCCCAGGCCATGATAAGAAGTCTACAGTAACCATAGCATACGAGTGTATGCAGGTCACCGCTGTGGGATCATTGCATTATCAGGCGGTCAGGAAGTGTCTTGGATGTGACTCTCTTGTGACCTACATTAAGTACCATCATGGGTCTGAATGTACTGAAAAAAATGGCACTGAGGTTAAAGCTACACATAGATCACATGGTACAGATATATTTTTGAGAATTGACTCTTTACTCGCATGAAATTGCTCTCATGGTATATATATATATTTATAGGGTAATCAATATATCCTTTGGGTCCAGTCTATTGGTTGTTAGAAACCAATGACATTTCTAAAAATAAAGATTTCCATAGTCTGTTTCAGCTTTTATTTCCATCTGAAGGTGCAGGTATACTTTGGAATTCTCTCACTGCCAACATCAAGCAGCCTCTTTCAAATCAGTCCTGAAAACCCATTATTATTATTATTATTATTATTCATGCCAAAGGTGTGTCCCATGCATATTATTATTATCATTGTTGTTATTATTTATCTGTTCATGTATGCCAAAGGTGTGTCCCATGCATTAAGTCCCAACAGCGACATGATGTCCAATAATCAAGACATTGCACTTTTGTGCATTATTCAGAGTTCATTATAGAGTTCATATATGCATGTGATGCCTGCATACAATCAATAAACAAAGATCTGAATAACATAAACAGGTTCGCAGGACGAGGCCCAATGCGTAATTATGAGCATTATCATACTATTTGTTATTGTGAATGTTACATGTGTATTTGTACACAAACAACCAAAATAGTGGGTGTGATATTCTTTAATGTGACATAAATGAGTGAGTGAGTGAGTGAGTGAGCGAGTGAGCGAGCATGGGAGTGAGTGAGTGAGTGAGTGAGTGAGGTTTAGCACCGCCTTGAACAGTATTCCAGTTATCACGGTGTGTCAGCTTAATGTGGGTGGAAAGCTCAAAGTCATGCAGGCGTTAGACATTAACAACTTTGGTAACACATGTCTCCCAAAATTTTAGGTACAATTTTAATAAACGTAAGTGTGACAAATTGTTTTTTCCCCTTCTTAGACGTTTACCTCTTTAATCAACAGGATAGTCCACTGAGACTACATATCAGTAAATAAGCTGGCTACAACAGATGTCTAATCACAGCTTAAATCTTCCATAGTCTTTCTGTTTTGCCATCTGGCATTTTTCTCAAGTTTATTCCAATTAACAAGTTGTTATTTATGAAGTCTCATATGGTTATGACATGTTTTCCGAAGTAAGGTTCAGTGTACTTTGAGTCCCCCCACCCAAACAAGTATTGCATCTCACAGGCCGATCCAGGAATTTGAAAAAGGTTCTTGGCATGGTGCACAGGTAACATGTAATGTGTTGTTTTCTCTCATGACTTTCTCCTTCGACCACCAGGAGCAGGTGAACTATAGTGTGACCATGACATACCTAAACCAACCATGCTACAGCAGAATTTTGGGTAAGAATATAGGTCCCCAGTTACCCATGCTTGTCTTGAGGCGAGTGAGTGAGTGAGTGAGTGAGTGAGTGAGTGAGGTTTCACGCCATGCTTGGAATTTGTTTAGCAATATCACGGGGGAGGCTTAACCACTTAAGTACTCACGGAAATGAACAAAAACTGTTTTTCTCAATTTAAAAATCGACACAAAGTGTTACGTAGCTGTAAATATGAAATAACAAAACAACTGGAAAAGTACTAGTCTGGATTTGCTAGTTTGATCTCAGTGAACAATACAAAATGTACTTTACAGGAGGTAATTTGTCGGCACTTTCAACATTCAAAAATAAAACTAAGTCCAAATTGACATAGCAGAAACAGACTATAGGCATTATGCACCTGTTCTCACCTGTCGTCAAGGTGTCATAGGTCACCTTGATCTACTTACACCTGGTTATGCCCTGTTTCACAATAGTCTGTTTTATTCACATTTTTACACACTTTTACGTGTAAAAAGGCATAAAAACATTTGATACGCTGTATTTGTGCCACGGCCCAATTAGTACTAATTAAGTTGTTTGAATATTTACATATTTTGTATATTAACTGCATTTATTTAAGATCTGAGGTCGAAAAAACATTTTTTTTTCATTTCTGTGAGTACGTTAGGCTACACGGCTGAGGAAATACCCTGGCAACATGGACTGATGCTCATGCCATCAGCCAGTGGTTATAATTAGTTAACAAGGGGGAAATGATACCTCGGTGCACCAGTGCATCGTGAGTTTACATGCAACGATACAATACACGATACGACCATATACTTGCTAAAACTACTTACTTAGAACTCGTTTAATGAACTCAGTGTTTTGTCAGTCAAATATCGCAAATGTGTTGTAATAAGCGTTTCAAGTTCACGACTGAAAATAGCCACAATGAACATGTGTCTACAGCTAGCTTTTCCTTTGGAACATGCTCTGAAATATTAATCATAAGAAGTTTCCACACAATTTCAAGTAAATATGGGTATCACGATATGTATCGTATCGCTACCTGTGTATCATTATACATGTTGTATTGTGACCTTGCTATATTGTTTCTGACTGAGTTAATGACTGATTGCTGTGATGTAGACAACCCACCAGATTTTCAATCAGTCTATGCACAGGTAGGGTAGTGATTCAGCTTCCCCAACCAAGCAACAGCTTGAAACATCCTTCAATGAACACATAGTTAACATGTGGAACAAAGTTGCATGTATCCACATACTATCACTGTGCAGCTACTTTGACCTACAAATTCAAGAAACATTGCAACTAACATCAGTTACATGCCATCTGTAAATTGAATAAATGTCTGTCTGTCTGTCTGTCTGTCTGTCGTTTTACACCGCACTCAGCAATATTCCAGCTATATGATGGCATTCTGTAAATAATCAAGTCTGGACTAGACAATCCAGTGATTGACATCATGAGCATCGATCCATGCAATTGGGGTACGATGACATGCATCAACCAAGTCAGCGAGTCTGACCACCTGATCCTGTTTGTCGCCTCTTACGACAAGCATAGTCACCTTTTACGGCAAGCATGGGTTGCTGAAGACCTATTCTACCCAGCATCTTCACGGGTCAGTTGAATACATGAATAAAAAACAGAAAAGAACCAACCGACCGACCCATTCTTGTTGGGTCCATATAACCTGAAACACAATTTTTTGTTTGACCTCATCACCTGTTCTACGATTGAGGCCAGTCTTCCAAGCGCTATCCCGCACTCATCCTCGCGAGTTATTACCGCACTACCCAGCTTCACTACAACTGTCTTTGCTTTAGGCAAGTCTGACCGCTGGCCGGCATTGAGTTTCTGCACTGAACTGACCGACAAACACTTGGGCAGCTGACCGTTGGTGTAGGTCAGTTTGGACCGTTGTCCACACAAAACACAGTACGTCTGCTGCCGGCACAGAGATTGTGTTGTCCTAACAACTTGAAACATGTTGAAGATCTGAAAATTAATAAAAACATTATTTAATTCATATGCGTGTCATTTGAAACACTAGTTGAATTTAAAAGAATTTCCTGAGAGCACTGTTGACAGCTTCATACCTTTCATATATTTACAATGAAATACTTACCGAAAGGGGTTAAAAAACATTTTTTTTGTTTCTTGTCTTGATACAAGGGAGGATCGCTTTCATGAATGAGTGTCTTGTTGTAAGGCTTCGACCCTATTAAAACCTCACCCCAGAAGGGTGTGAGAGAGTGTCTGGGTGAGAGAGTGTCCATGCAGACAAAATTTCACCCCACGAGGGTGTGAGAGAGTGTCCACGCAGACAAAACCTCATCCCACAAGGGTGTGAGAGAGTGTCTGGGTGAGAGAGTGTCCACGCAGACAAAACCTCACCCCACAAGGGTGTGAGAGTGTGTCTGGGTGAGAGAGTGTCCACGCCGACAAAACCTCACCCCACAAGGGTGTGAGAGAGCATCTGGGTGACAGAGTGTCCATGCAGACAAAACCTCACCCCACAAGAGTGTGAGAGAGCGTCTGGGTGAGAGAGTGTCCACGCAGACAAAACCTCACCCCACAAGAGTGTGAGAGAGCATCTGGGTGAGAGAGTGTCCTAGCAGGCAAAACCTCACCCCACAAGAGTGTGAGAGAGCATCTGGGTGAGAGAGTGTCCACGCCGACAAAACCTCACCCCACAAGGGTGTGAGAGAGCATCTGGGTGACAGAGTGTCCATGCAGACAAAACCTCACCCCACAAGAGTGTGAGAGAGTGTCCTAGCAGGCAAAACCTCACCCCCATATATGAACAACTAATAAAATTCAAACACATGCTATACACAATCAACACTGGAGGTGATATGCAATTGGTTCTGACTTTGGATACCTCACTGAGACGCAGTATCCTCCGGACCAACCAGTGGATGTTTTTATCCCCTTGATGCTGAGCACCAGATTGGGTGACAGAAACATACCATCTTTTAAAGTCTTTTGGCATGACGCGGCCAGGGATCCAACTAACCACCTTCCACTCTCCAAATCAACATCGTGATATCATTCGATCTGTTGTCAAGTAAACGAATAATTTATTCCTGAACAGACAAACACTTACACAAAAAAAATTTTTTCTTCACTAAAGATGAATATGCACATTGTTTTGTATGCTGAAGTAACACATGTTTGTGAGGATCAGTTCGTGCATGTTTAGTTACAGTGCTTTATTTAATCATGAACCAAAAAAAGGCTAATGAATATAAATTGAAAAAGAACACACAAAAAAAACCCAACAAATTGAAGCGCTTGGACAGAGAGGGATACCGTATTCAACGTAATAAGCGCCCAAGGCACTCTCAAAATTAGAAACAGGGGTGGGGCGCTTATTACGTCGAATATGGTAGTAATTTATTCAAGAACAGTATATAATAGCACTGTGGTTGTTGGTTGTTATTATTCTAAGCAATGATATTGGAAACATTTACAAAGACTGAAAAGTGTGTGTGTGCGGACTAGTGCTCGCCGACAGAGATACCATGCAACACTTTAACATTAACACCCCAATGAGCACCTTAATGCCTAGTGCCAGGCAGGGTAACAACAAGTACCCTCTTTTCACATCTTTTATTATGATACGGTCGGGGATTGCACCCAGACCTTCCGCTCTCAGGCCACTATACCATGGAGTCCGTCTACAGACATAAGTTAAAGCAGTATCATGAGGGGTACATGTGGTTTTATTCATCCCACGTAAAACCACACATACCCTGAGTGATACTGCTACAACAAATTTATCATGCTGACATGTCTCAATCTGATATTGTAAAAGAATTAAAACAACTTGAGTGAGTGAGTGAGTTGGATTTAACGCCGCCTTTAACATTATTCCAGTTATATCATGGCGTGTCAGCTTAATGTGGGAGGAAAGCCCGAAGTGATGCAGGTCTTAGACGTTTACCACTTCGGTGAAACCCACGAGCACGGGTATGGTGCTGACAAACCTAGAAACATAATCGGGGCGAACCGGGATTCGAACCCACAATCACAGGTTTCTGGCGTGTCCACCGGACGCAACACTGCACAGCGAATCACGGCGCCTTAGACGACTGGGCCACCTGTGCCCCCTAAAACAACTTGAAAATTGATAGAACAGCTGTTTGATCTGAGGTTAACATGAGCTCTGTCACATGACTTTCAGCTTTAAGCTTCGTAGCAGTATACAAGAGATATTGTCCTGCTAAAAATTTCATGTGCAGCCTGTTTTCTTTGTGGCAGGGTACACTATACGGGATTTATTCTCCCGCTTAAAAATTTATTTCTCTCCCAGGCAGCTAACAAATTATTTTATCAAGAGCATGTGAACCAATCAGATCTCAGCATTCTGACATGAAGGTAAGATACAACGTTTCTTTAATGCTGTGCTTGGCAATATTCCAGCAATACGATGGCGACCTGTAAACAATTAAGTCTGGACAAGACGAACCGTTGAGGTTTGATGACATAGAGCCATCTTCCTGTGGCAAGGGCGTTAACTGACAATAAAAGACCGGTTTCCATCAGCATCGATCCATGCTTCAACCAAGTCAGCGAGCCTGACCATCCGATCACGTTAGTCGCCTCTTTCGGCAAGCATGGGTTGCTGAAGACCTATTCTACCCCGGATCTTCACGGGTCGTGTATTTAACGAGTTATGGTTGCCTGAATTTAACTGGTTGTGATATGACTATTTGTCAGATACAATGTTTAGTGATAAATTGACAACCTATTGTATATTGGTAAAGAAGAAATGGCATTTGCCAATAAATATGGAATAATTTTCAAATTAACATAATCTTTTATTCATCACGATAATGGGTAAAGTTACATGCCAACAGATGTTTGTGGTGTGAGTTGGCATGGCGACTTAAATTTCAATTTGGCTAGTGATTCAATATATTTACTTAATTATCGTAAGTTACTTACTTATTAAAGTAAGTGAAAAAATGACTTGTAGCCATGTCTGTTTACATAAGCACACACACAATTGAAAACCATGATCTTATCATTAAGGGAATTTTATGAAATAGTTTTTATGTGAGTGAGTATGGTTTTACGCCGTTTTATCAATATTCTAGTAAAACCATGGTGGGGACCACCAGAAATGGGCTTCACACATTGTACCAATGTGGGGAATCCAACCCGGGTCTTAGGCATGATGAGCGAACACTTTCACCATTAGGCTACCCAACTGCCCTAAGTTTTTAGGCATCAATAACACTATCGATTATATGATAGACAAATTGAGAGTTGAGAAATTAACACAAAATACTATTTGCCTCAAATGAAAATTCCAGGTCGTAACCTGATAATAATATGGTCAATTTCTGATTGTGCTGATCTGATACGTGAACTCAGCGATCATATAGGTATCACAATAAGATTTGGATCATATGACATTCAGGTAAATCATTTTTAGTATCATATTTTATTGTTGGTGCAAAACAATTTTGCAATGGCATTCTGCAGTTTTCCAAGCATTGCTATCCATAAAAGACTGCTATATTCACAGTGCTAAGCTCCATATTCATGAGTGAGGGTGCCCTCTCTTGGCGCCCTGCATTCTACTTAATTTATGTGGCATCCTATTTAAGAACTCCTGTGTCACATTAGTGGACACACCCGGTATGAGTAAATTTAACTGGTATTGTAAGGGTAACGCTATTTTTCAGGGCATTATCATTTGCAGAAGCCCAAGGTCTTCCATTAACTGCCTGACGAAGGAAGGCAGTTGAAAAGACTGAGGACTTCTGCAAATTATAATGCCTTGAAAAATAGCATTACCGTGATAATAGCTAAAATGGATAGAGTTTATCAAATAAAAAGAAACAACATTTTGAAATATTTACTGCAATCAACCCACAGCGAATGTCACTGACTCACTTTTACAAATATGGAAACATCATACGACCAGATGACGGCACTATTGAATGTGGCGTCACCTATCCCTATAAAGTCACCTAACAACAGGCGCGATAATGGCCCGTCGTCAAGCAATATGAGAGCATTAACAAGTTATAGTGGCCCGCTCATTTCAGATAACATGCTGTTTAATGATAATGCTATTCATTTTAGCTATTATTTCCAACAGAATGCAAGACCATGCATGTTCATAACCTTTGGGCTATTACTGTAAAATCTTAAAATTAATGCGTCTCCAAATTCATACAAGATTTACAGTATTTGTTTGATTTGACACTTGTTACAAGAAGAGAATTTGAAAACTACATTTGAACATTGTAATGTTGGCATCCATGTACCAGATAAATGTTCACGACGGCATCCATTGTACTGCACTACGGCATCCGGAATACTGCCCTACAGCATCCAGTGTACTGCCCTGTGTACTGCACTATGGCATCCAGTGTACTGCACTATGGCATCCAGTGTACTGCACTATGGCATCCATTGTACTGCACTACGGCATCCGGAATACTGCCCTGTGTACTGCACTATGGCATCCAGTGTACTGCACTATGGCATCCAGTGTACTGCACTATGGCATCCAGTGTACTGCACTATGGCATCCAGTGTACTGCACTATGGCATCCAGTGTATTGCACTACAGCATCCAGTGTACTGCACTACAGCATCCAGTGTACTGCACTATGGCATCCAGTGTACTGCACTACAGCATCCGGTGTACTGCACTACGGCATCCTGCACTATGGCATCCAGTGTACTGCACTATGGCATCCAGTGTACTGCACTATGGCATCCAGTGTACTGCACTACAGCATCCAGTGTACTGCACTACGGCATCCAGTGTACTGCACTACAGCATCCAGTGTACAACACTACAGCATCCCATGTACTGCACTACGGCATCCAGTGTACTGCACTATGGCATCCAGTGTACTGCACTACGGCATCCTGTGTACTGCACTACGGCATCCAGTGTACTGCACTACGGCATCCCGTGTACTGCACTACGGCATCCCGTGTACTGCACTACGGCATCCAGTGTACTGCACTACGGCATCCAGTGTACTGCACTATGGCATCCTGTGTACTGCACTACAGCATCCTGTGTATTGCACTACAGCATCCTGTGTACTGCACTACAGCATCCAGTGTACTGCACTACAGCATCCAGTGTACTGCACTACAGCATCCTGTGTACTGCACTACAGCATCCAGTGTACTGCACTACGGCATCCCGTGTACTGCACTACGGCATTCAGTGTACTGCACTACGGCATCCCGTGTACTGCACTACGGCATCCCGTGTACTGCACTACGGCATCCAGTGTACTGCACTACGGCATCCCGTGTACTGCACTACGGCATCCAGTGTACTGCACTACGGCATCCAGTGTACTGCACTACGGCATCCAGTGTACTGCACTACAGCATCCAGTGTACTGCACTATGGCATCCAGTGTACTGCACTACGGCATCCAGTGTACTGCACTACGGCATCCAGTGTACTGCACTACAGCATCCCGTGTACTGCACTACGGCATCCGTGTACTGCACTACGGCATCCAGTGTACTGCACTATGGCATCCAGCACTATGGCAGCCAGTGTACTGCACTACGGCATCCAGTGTACTGCACTATGGCATCCAGTGTATTGCACTACAGCAACCAGTGTACTGCACTACGGCATCCAGTGTACTGCACTATGGCATCCTGTGTACTGCACTATGGCATCCAGTGTACTGCACTATGGCAGCCAGTGTACTGCACTATGGCATCCAGTGTACTGCACTATGGCATCCCGTGTACTGCACTATGGCATCCAGCACTATGGCAGCCAGTGTACTGCACTACGGCATCCAGTGTACTGCACTACAGCATCCGGTGTACTGCACTACGGCATCCTGCACTATGGCATCCAGTGTACTGCACTACGGCATCCCGTGTACTGCACTATGGCATCCAGTGTACTGCACTACGGCATCCAGTGTACTGCACTACGGCATCCAGTGTACTGCACTATGGCATCCAGCACTATGGCAGCCAGTGTACTGCACTACGGCATCCAGTGTACTGCACTACGGCATCCAGTGTATTGCACTACAGCAACCAGTGTACTGCACTACGGCATCCAGTGTACTGCACTATGGCATCCTGTGTACTGCACTATGGCATCCAGTGTACTGCACTATGGCAGCCAGTGTACTGCACTATGGCATCCAGTGTACTGCACTATGGCATCCCGTGTACTGCACTATGGCATCCAGCACTATGGCATCCAGTGTACTGCACTACGGCATCCAGTGTACTGCACTACAGCATCCGGTGTACTGCACTACGGCATCCTGCACTATGGCATCCAGTGTACTGCACTACGGCATCCCGTGTACTGCACTATGGCATCCAGTGTACTGCACTACGGCATCCAGTGTATTGCACTACAGCAACCAGTGTACTGCACTACGGCATCCAGTGTACTGCACTATGGCATCCTGTGTACTGCACTATGGCATCCAGTGTACTGCACTATGGCAGCCAGTGTACTGCACTATGGCATCCAGTGTACTGCACTATGGCATCCCGTGTACTGCACTATGGCATCCAGCACTATGGCATCCAGTGTACTGCACTACGGCATCCAGTGTACTGCACTACAGCATCCGGTGTACTGCACTACGGCATCCTGCACTATGGCATCCAGTGTACTGCACTACGGCATCCAGTGTACTGCACTACAGCAACCAGTGTACTGCACTACGGCATCCAGTGTACTGCACTATGGCATCCAGCACTATGGCATCCAGTGTACTGCACTATGGCATCCAGTGTACTGCACTACAGCAACCAGTGTACTGCACTACGGCATCCAGTGTACTGCACTATGGCATCCAGTGTACTGCACTATGGCATCCAGTGTACTGCACTATGGCAGCCAGTGTACTGCACTATGGCAGCCAGTGTACTGCACTATGGCATCCAGTGTACTGCACTACGGCATCCAGTGTACTGCACTACGGCATCCTGCACTATGGCAGCCAGTGTACTGCACTATGGCAGCCAGTGTACTGCACTATGGCATCCAGTGTACTGCACTATGGCATCCAGTGTACTGCACTGCGGCATCCTGTGTACTGCACTATGGCAGCCAGTGTACTGCACTATGGCATCCAGTGTACTGCACTGCAGCATCCTGTGTACTGCACTATGGCAGCCAGTGTACTGCCCTACGGCATCCAGTGTACTGCACTATGGCATCCTGTGTACTGCACTATGGCATCCAGTGTACTGCACTACAGCATCCGGTGTACAACACTAGAGCATCCAGTGTACTGCACTATGGCATCCTGCACTATGGCATCCAGTGTACTGCACTACAGCATCCGGTGTACTGCACTACGGCATCCAGTGTACTGCACTACAGCATCCGGTGTACAACACTACGGCATCCAGTGTACTGCACTATGGCATCCTGCACTATGGCATCCAGTGTACTGCACTACAGCATCCGGTGTACTGCACTACGGCATCCTGCACTATGGCATCCAGTGTACTGCACTACAGCATCCACTGTACTGCACTACGGCATCCAGTGTACTGCACTATGGCATCCGGCACTATGGCATCCAGTGTACTGCACTACAGCATCCAGTGTACTGCACTATGGCATCCAGTGTACTGCACTACAGCATCCAGCGTACTGCACTATGGCAGCCATTGTACTGCACTACGGCATTCAGTGTACTGCACTACAGCATCCAGTGTACTGCACTATGGCATCCAGCGTACTGCACTATGGCATCCAGTGTACTGCACTACGACATCCAGTGTACTGCACTATGGCAGCCAGTGTACTGCACTATGGCATCCTGTGTACTGCACTACGGCATCCAGTGTACAACACTGCAGCATCCAGTGTACTGCACTATGGCATCCCGTGTACTGCACTATGGCATCCAGCGTACAACACTGCAGCATCCAGTGTACTGCACTATGGCATCCAGTGTACTGCACTATGGCATCCAGCGTACTGCACTACAGCATTCAGTGTACTGCACTACAGCATCCGGTGTACTGCACTACGGCATCCTGCACTATGGCATCCAGTGTACTGCACTATGGCATCCAGTGTACTGCACTATGGCATCCAGTGTACTGCACTACAGCATCCAGTGTACTGCACTACAGCATCCAGTGTACTGCACTACAGCATCCTGTGTACTGCACTACAGCATCCAGTGTACTGCACTATGGCATCCCGTGTACTGCACTACGGCATCCTGTGTACTGCACTACAGCATCCAGTGTACTGCACTATGGCATCCCGTGTACTGCACTACGGCATCCAGTGTACTGCACTATGGCATCCAGTGTACTGCACTACAGCATCCTGCACTACAGCATCCTGTGTACTGCACTACAGCATCCGGTGTACTGCACTACAGCATCCCGTGTACTGCACTACGGCATCCTGCACTACAGCATCCTGTGTACTGCACTACAGCATCCGGTGTACTGCACTACAGCATCCCGTGTACTGCACTACAGCATCCCGTGTACTGCACTACGGCATCCCGTGTACTGCACTACAGCATCCAGTGTACTGCACTACGGCATCCAGTGTACTGCACTACAGCATCCAGTGTACTGCACTACAGCATCCAGTGTACTGCACTACGGCATTCAGTGTACTGCACTACAGCATCCAGTGTACTGCACTATGGCATCCCGTGTACTGCACTACAGCATCCAGTGTACTGCACTACAGCATCCAGTGTACTGCACTATGGCATCCCGTGTACTGCACTACGGCATCCTGCACTACAGCATCCTGTGTACTGCACTACAGCATCCGGTGTACTGCACTACAGCATCCCGTGTACTGCACTACAGCATCCCGTGTACTGCACTACAGCATCCCGTGTACTGCACTACAGCATCCCGTGTACTGCACTATGGCATCCCGTGTACTGCACTACAGCATCCTGTGTACTGCACTACAGCATCCGGTGTACTGCACTACAGCATCCCGTGTACTGCACTACGGCATCCCGTGTACTGCACTACAGCATCCAGTGTACTGCACTACGGCATCCAGTGTACTGCACTACAGCATCCAGTGTACTGCACTACAGCATCCAGTGTACTGCACTACGGCATTCAGTGTACTGCACTAAGGCATCCAGCGTACTGCACTACAGCATTCAGCGTACTGCACTATGGCATCGAGTGTACTGCACTACAGCATCCAGTGTACTGCACTACAGCATCCAGTGTACTGCACTACGGCATCCAGTGTACTGCACTACGGCATCCAGTGTACTGCACTATGGCATCCAGTGTACTGCACTATGGCATCCAGTGTACTGCACTACGGCATCCAGTGTACTGCACTACGGCATCCTGTGTACTGCACTACGGCATCCAGTGTACTGCACTACGGCATCCAGTGTACTGCACTTCACCATCCAGTGTACTGCACTATGGCATCCTGTGTACTGCACTACGGCATCCAGTCTACTGCACTACGGCATCCTGTGTACTGCACTACAGCATCCAGTCTACTGCACTATGGCATCCTGTGTACTGCACTTCAGCATCCAGTGTACTGCACTACGGCATCCAGTGTACTGCACTATGGCATCCAGTGTACTGCAATACGGCATCCAGAATGCCAAGATACAGAGCTCGGCATCCATGGCACTGAAAGTGAGGGTGGTGGCACCCTCATGATTTGATTACAGAGGACAGTAGTGACAAATTATGCCATTATATCATAGTGGGAGATGGACAGATAGCCAATACTGATTCCGATCTGACCAGCCAGCCTGAAAATTGCCTAACAGGAAATCAATCCAATCCAAAACTGTCCCTCTAGTTTTGGGGATGCTAGCATGTTGCGGGTTCTGCTTAGAACAGATTAGAATTGTCCTTCATACCACTAATTTTAAACACACTTTTGAATCTACTATTCTTCATGAGTGAGTGAGTTGGTTTTTAACCATGTTAACACAACTTTGAGTATTTCATGCTCTATGAGTGAGTGAGTGAGTGAGTTAATTTTATTCATACCATGCATGGTTTCTTAATAACAATGAAAAGTATCCATGCAGCGATACAAAGTGATACCAGTCCTACATCTTCCCGGGGCAAGGGAATAAACTGACTCTACAAGTCCAGTTTCCACCCTTGCCGAACTAGGCTGGAATTTCTGGGCTCGATCACAGGGCCACCGGTGGCTATTACGAATTATGTCCCTTCTATATTCTTCCTAATGATCAAGCAGAGTCAACCTCTCACATCACTTGCATTTACTTCAAATAAAATGGCTGCACCCCTTCAAAGTGATCTCATTAATGATAAAGATATATATCTTAATAAAACGGGTGTTAGTTCGCGAAGTGCATCAAACCACGTGAGCACGTGATCAAGAGCATGAAAAGTTTTGGAAAATATCTGTCGATGTCCAGTTGGCGGTACACATCCTTTGGAAATCCTGCAGTTAACAGAAATCTGAAATCCATGTTGTTTACGAACCAGATGTCAATCTCATTACACGATTTTGATTGGACTATGCATAGACTCGTTAGTCCAGCCAAAATATAACACCATAATTGCTCCCAAGTTCGGCAAGGTAGGAAACTAGATTTTTACAGTTAGTTAACTCCCTTGCCTCAGGAAGATGTTAGTCCTACAGCTTTGCCAAACTGCCAAATAGTTAACATATCATAAGGACTAGTAGAAATTTGCCTTCTCTAAAGGTTTTGCTATATTTTATCATTATAAGGAATAGTGGACTAAAACTGTTAGTTTCTATGGCTGTACATGGTAGAGGACTGCTCTTTATGACGGTACTACTAGAACTGAAGACTTCTCTTACTGCAGTGTATGAAATCTATTGCCAGATAGCACTGCCCTTACTGTAGCCTCTTATTAGCCTGAAAATCGTGTAGAGATTGTGGGTAAGAATATATGTCCCCAGCAGCCTATGCCTGTTGTAAGAGGTGACTAAATGCATCAGGCTCAGTGTCATAGTTGATTGCATGTCATCGTATCCCAATTGCATTGATCAATAATCTTGATGTTATTCACTGGATTGTCTGGTCAAGACTTGATTATTTACAAACCGTCATACAGCTGGAATATTACTGAGTGCAGAGTTAAAACAGATGAACCAAACCAAAAAAACATACATGACCCGAATTTATAATTATTTTTGGGGTGGTTGGGGAGTAATTCAATAAAGATGAAATAGCTTAAGCATGTTACATTTTTGCTTCTGGCTTGTCAAATTCCCTGTCCTTGGCTAAAATATTAAAATGATTTAGGTGGAGCTAGGTGAGACATCTTTTGCCTTCATGGCTGCAAGAGAACTATACTAATATTCCCCCCACAATGTTGCAATCAGAAATCTAAACCATCTTCAAAATTGATCTACACTAAACATCTCTTTTGTCATTGCCTGAGTCACATCCTAAAATACAGTTGATTTGGCATTGGAACATTTATGATGCTATCAACATGGATAATACATCAGAATGAACTTTAGCCACTGGATTTTTATTCAAAATCATAAAATGGTTACAAGTTTTATATACTCAACACCAAAAGAAACATGATTACCATACATGTTTGTTAATATATGAAAACTTACCCATATTCAAGAGATATTAGATTGGTTCGATGCACAAACAAACATATTGTTATGTTTCGTGAACCAGCACTCATAAACGCATCATGTGACGTAATAGAACCATGACTCGAGATGCACTATTTGTCTCATGCAGGATTAGCGTGTAAAGTTTGGAAATCATGTGCAGCATATCATGATAAGTGAGTGAGTGAGTGAAAATGGTTTTACGCCGCTTTTAGCAATATTCCAGCAATATCACGGCGTGGGACACCAGAAATGGGCTTCACACATTGTACCCATGTCGGGAATCGAACCCGGGTCTTCGGCGTGACGAGCGAACGCTTTAACCACTAGGCTACATATCATGATAAGAATAAAGACACTGTGGTAACACTAGACTGATTGTTAGTTTTGTCATTAAGTTGTACACTTTGGAAACATTTCTTATTAACGTACATACTTCTCTATTTGTTTCTATGGTTCACGTTTCTTTTGCCCACCCAGACACACAGTGTTGTAGGAGTTTGTTGACAATATATGGTGTTATAAAGTGATACTTAATCTAATAGTTCGCTGACAATACATAATAATATATGGTGTTAATATGGGTGGAATAAATCAACAGTTTTGCCTAGTATAATTTCAGTGACATCAAAGTGGACATCAAACACTTTAACAACGTATCAACTTCTGTTCATAGCTGTTTAATTGTGCTATCATATTTTATATCAAACATCTTTCTGTATTTGTAACCGATATAAGATATAACGTATGCATTAGTCAACTTAAAAGTTAAACAATTTGTTACAATGAAAGCATTAAAGCTGCTTGTCTCAAACTTGTCTGTCACACAGACCCTGAAACAAATATATCCATACCGCTCATGCAAGTCTATAATAGTTTGGCAAGTCTAGATTATAGCAGTTTCTGAAAATGAAGAGAGTCTCTTATCAGCGCAGAGCTGTGTAACTGTTCATATCGGCACAGAGCTGTGTAACTGTGTTCATATCGGCACAGAGCTGTGTAACATTGTTCATATCGGCACAGAGCTGTGTAACTGTGTTCATATCGGCACAGAGCTGTGTAACTGTGTTCATATCGGCACAGAGCTGTGTAACTGTGTTCATATCGGCACAGAGCTGTGTAACTGTGTTCATATCGGCACAGAGCTGTGTAACTTTGTTCATATCGGCACAGAGCTGTGTAACTTTGTTCATATCGGCACAGAGCTGTGTAACTGTGTTCATATCGGCACAGAGCTAAGTAACTTTGTTCATATCGGCACTGAGCTGTGTAACTTTGTTCATATCGGCACAGAGCTAAGTAACTTTGTTCATATCAGTGCAGAGCTCTGTATCATGAACAATGAAAACACAAGCCAAAATGATGCCCGTCACATTTAAATATGGTGGGATGTATGATGCAATAATCATATTCACATTAAATGCATAAACTGATAAGAATTGGTTGTTTCTCAAAATAATTATTCGCACATTTTGGAAAGACTTCCACCCGTATCCACCTCAAAGAGTGATATATAAATATATGCATTGCGGCTCAATCCTTTTCATTTTACATATTTTTGAGGGGGGATACGGTCGGAAGTCTTACTGGTATCAAGAAATATCAATTCTGGTAAGGATTCCGCATGCCCCCTCAAAAATATATATCTTTAAAAGGATTGAGTGGCAATACTTACATATATCTCTTGGAGGTGAATACGGGCGGAAGTCTTTCCTGGACGCTTACCTATTTCGTCTTTCAGCGTCAACAGGCTAAAATCTGAGCTGTCAAGATATTCCTGGAGAGTTGCATCATAAGGTCCACGTGTTAGAGAGGCATGACCCACACGTCATGTACATTCTTTCTGAAGAATACAATTAGTCGCTCTTTTCTCGGGGGACCACGTCAACAGATGGTCATCCATATAGTATATGTTGGATATCTGTTGTCTTGCAAATCCCGCCCACTGAACTGACAATCGTCACATCACATGCATTCCTCTCTTCTGAGATTCGTACCGCAGAGCCTAAAAAATGTCCACGATATGAGGTCACGACTAAAATAGCACAGACTTTGTTATTATGAATATTTTCCTCCCATGATAAAGCTTCTTGGCATCACTCGTGAGCTATAACGTTCTGTGTGACGTACTGTCGTACATAATCTCATCCCCAACACGTCTCGGAGATTGTGTATGCAATTTCAGCTGCGGGTTCCAGGGGCGCGCGCTGACATTTAACCCATGACCTCTGACCTCTGTACAGCTGTTGAACAACCGATGACAGTATTTGTCGACTGTTTGTGAGAATAAACACGTGTTTAGCGAATGGACACACGATGGCTCAAAGTCCAAGCTGATATGACCCGACCATGTTTAAATTGCATTACACGTTGGTCGTAAATCTGTATAAATCAATACTAAAAGAGGTTTGTACACATAAGACACTTTAAATCACGATTCTATATCTAATAACCAGGAGGTGGATCGGCTTATATTTTACTCCGTCTAACATGTGTCTGTTATTATATACGAACAGATGGGGATGGGATGACACAGTGCGTCAGCGGTGTCATAATGACTGTAAATCGCATTTAGTAATCAATACTTCTGAATTAATATTAAAGGGTGCATAAATTTCAATACAGAAAAATATTCTGTTCGAACAAGTCATTGTAACTATTCTTTTAGTTACAAGTGTGGTTATACATACATACTTAGACTAACATCTAGTCTCTGAAATGAACATATCGTACAGAAAAAAACAGTTGTTTAATTATCTTAATAAAAAATATAATAAAAGGGAGCCCAGTGACTCTCTTCATTTTTAGATTGCAGTAATCTAGACTTGCCAAACATTATAGACTTGCAAGGGCTGTATTTGATATATATTTGTAACAGGGTCTGTAAGACAGACTAATACATACTTAGACTAACATTTAGTCTATGAAATATTTTTCACACAACACATTTCTCTCCTCTAAAATTGAAACAATTAATTTTCCTGATGTTGATTTCATATGTGGCTGGAGCTGGCTTGACTTGTTTTTATATAAGTGAGTGAGTATGATTTTACGCCGCTTTTAGCAATATTCCAGCAATATCATGGCGGGGGACACCAGAAATGGGCTTCACACATTGTACACATGTCGGGAATCGAACCCGGGTCTTCAGCATGACGAACGAACGCTTTAACAGATAGGCTACCCCACCGGCGCTTTTGTATAAATCTAAACTGGTTTTGTTTATTTTATAAATACATATATTCCACATTTACTATAGTTAATCTGCCATGGTGTATGACAGATTAACTATAGTAATATGAATGAATAGAATTTAATTTTTTCAGATCGGAAATTATTTGTTGTTCTTGAATCACTTTGCATTTCAAATAGTGATCCTTCTGGTACTTTGAAAAAATGGGAGATTTCGGGATTGTTTCATATTAATCTTTATATGTCCGAGGTGACCAATTGGATAGGTTGGTCAGGGAAGGTCACGGCCACGGCAAGGGATGATGCTCTTAATATCAGTCACTGGTTTGTCTGGTCCAAACTCGAGTATGTACAGGCTGACGTCATATTGCTCTATATTGCTGTGTGCGGCGTTAAACAGGAAAGAAAAACCTCTGATATAAACTCATACCGGTTGTGACCCGTGAAGAATCGGGTAAGCAAAACAAACAAACATGGTCGACGGGGGTAGCAATTTTCACCTCGTTTAGGCATATGCTGGATATTAATAGTAAGGCTCCCGTTTCACAAAGCGATATTAGCGAGACTATAGTTGGTTGTTGGTTTGTTGTTTAACGCGGCACTCAGCAATATTCCAGCCATATGACGGCGGTCTGTAAATAATCGAGTCTGGACCAGACAATCCAGTGATTGCTATCATGAGCATCGATCCAAGCAATTGGGATCAATGACATGTATCAACCAAGTCAGCGAGCCTGACCACCCGATCCCGTAAGTCGCCTTTTACGACAAGCATAGTAACCTTTTACGGCAAGCGTGGGTTGCTGAAGACCTATTCTATTTACGACTATGGGAAGACTATGTTTAAGTATAGGAGTTACGATTGTTGTATATACTTGCTGTTTGGTTGTGTGTGTGATAGTATGAGTGATAGTGTCAGTGATATTGTGAGTGAGTGAGTGAGCCAGCGAGTGAGAGTAAATGGCACTGTTCGCCGGTCAGTAATTGGCTACCTGAAGGTAAATTCTCCACTCGAAGGCACGGGTGGCCCAGTTGACTTAGCTATCGTTTTGTTGAGTTGCGTCCCTTGTGGTCGTGGTTTCAAATCCCAGATTCACCATTTTTAGGTTTCTAGGTTTGTCAGCACCATACCCGTGGTCCTGGGTTTCACCAAAGCGGCAAACGTCTGAGACCTGCGTCACTTCCGGTTTCCTTCCCTACAAGTCGACCCGTCATTACTGTTGAACGCTGCACGGCACACACATTAACTATGGCACCAGACCGCGGAGCGCAGTTGCTCTGTACGTTTTCAGCCCTGCCACAAGAGATTTTAAAGATGTAGCGTTGTTTGTGTATTCCGAAAAGTTTATAGCATGACACCGTTATGGTTTGTTTGTTTGTTGTTTAACGCCGCACTCAGCAATATTCCGGTCTGTAAATAATCGAGTCTGGACCAGAGAATACAGTGATTGACATCATGAGCATCGATCCACGCAATTGGAATACGATGACATGCATCAACCAAGTCAGCGAGTCTGATCACCCGATCCCGTTAGTCGCCTCTTACGACAAACATAGTCGCCTTTTACGGCAAGCATGGGTTTATGAAGACCTATTCTACCCCGGATCTTCACGGGTCCCATTTATTGTTTACAGATGCACACATACACGCGCATGCACACACTTAGTATATATAAGTGATCTTGAACGCGACCTCAAATCAGAACTTCCCCTCCTCGACTATCTGCAAGCACCTATATTTATATACGTCGTTGGTCTGCTGTACTACCTGTTTCTTACAACAACGCTCTACTTTCTATAGAGTATAAAGGTAAATGTTACGCACATTTTATTGTCACGTATGATATGTACAATAAGGTCAGGCCAAGGTGAAACAGTGGTCACGGCCCTTTCCCCGAGGGCCCCGAAACCAGTTCCTGTTTTATCAAGCTGGGTCCCCTCCACAAAGCGACCCTAGCGCTATGATGATCGTAGCTCCCATACTTTAACATAGGATTACGATAAGCGTAACGCTAAGATAGCTTTGTGGAACGGGTCCTAGGGATGTAGGGGGCTAATGGTGGTGGTGAATGTTCCCCAAACAGCTCTTGAATTAAGTATTAAACTAAATTATATCGACAACAGAAGTTCAAAATATGAACATGTTAATTCGAAGTCAACACATGAATCTCCTTGGGCAAGTGACTTTGTTGGAAATATGCATTAGTTCACCCAGCAGTGAATGGGTACCCGGTAGGATGAGATAGTTGTTAACTTTCCAGCGCCTAACAGACAGCGTGGGTTGTATACTCCCACGGGAGCTGAGAATGATACTTGAGTGCACATTGATCGAGTGACCAGGGTAATAATAGCGCTTTGAGCATGCCCCTGAGGTGTGGAAATATGCGAAGTATCAATAGCATATTCTTCTTCTTATTTATCACTAGATCTACCAAAACAATATCCTCAAACATATTCACAATACCGAAGTTTTTTTGTTCAGTATATATTGTATACAGTTATATACATAAACATTAAATACATATTTTACATGAAGAGGAAATTCCATGATGACTCACAAAGGTCGATCTCTAGATCATGTTTGTCAAGAACCAATGTTGTACAAGAAAAAGTCGGACACGATAAGTCATTGTCCTCGGCGTGTAAGTAGGCCACAAAGCATTTCTGTCTGATCTAGTTAGGTGAGTGTACAAATGTGATAAGAATTAAAAAAAGAAGGTATGTCGCCATATACTGAATGCTTTCCATGTCAGTCTTGTGATTCAGACTAAAGTTCAAAACTGAAGTCCTGCAACGACACCTTGTAAAGTTTCTGATTTAGTCCAGACAGAATTGTTGTAAGCGTTCTGTTCAATCTCATTAAAATCAGATCTAATTTCTGATTAAGATCTGATTTTTATGAGATTGCCCGCTGTTCTGAGTTTTTTTCAATAAATATATTTTTGGGAAAATGAAATAATAAAAAAATTAATACCATGCAATGGTGCTATCTGTTAAACAAGACGGGGAAGCACAGCATACAGATGCATATCTGATAGATGGTCAAAACGTGGTATAGAGCGGTCATCAAGTTTTTAACTCAGAGGATCAATCGCCAAAGAATATTGATGAACGGCTGAGTGCCACTCCGGTCAACCCACCACCAGCGTCACGAAAAACCCCACTGATGTCCGTCCTGCTGCTGAACAATGGGCGCATAACACTCCTTGAGTTGGGTATGGGTCAGTAGACACAGTCCTTCATGAACATCTACACGACGTGTCGTGTCAAGGTTTACACCAAAGGTTGTTGGAGTGTTATCGGTTAAAATGAAGGCAACGCGGGAAACCACTTCTGAGGGTGAGCTGAGGTGAAATGGGGTTTAACGTCGCTTCCAAGATTATTGCATCTATGTAGCGACGTGCGCGCGCGCGTGTGTATGTGTTTGTGTGTGTGTGTGTGTGTGTGTGTGTGTGTGTGTGTGTGCCTGCTTGTACTAGTCCGGAGTAATGCCGTTTTTTAGTGCTATCCCACTGCGATACCACGTCGCAGTTTAACATGAATGTCCCACTCAGACAAAGTATATTGACTCCGAGCCGTCCAGTCTTTAATGCCGATGGCCAGTCAGGGTAACAACAAGTACCATCTTTTAACGTATTTTGGAATGACGCGGCCGGGGATCGAACCACGGACCTTCCGCTCTCCGGGCGGACGCTCTACCACTAGATGTCGGGTTAACCATTTCATAAGCGCTACCCAGAAAATTTTCATAATAGACCGGCATGAGACTTAGATCTATCAGCAAACAGGAAGCCATGGAGTGGTAACACTTCGGGTCTTACAAATCAAGAACTTCAAAGCAACCATATCCCATTGAGAGAGTTAGTCCAAAGGGCATATTACACATATTATTTACCAAGGGGACGACCGCCTCCGTGGTCTAGTGGTAGAGCGTCTACCAGAAGAGCGGAAGGCCCGGGGTTCGATCCCCAGTCGCGTCTTACCAAAAGACGTTAAAATATGGTACTTGTTGTTACCCTGTCTGTCGCTCGGTCTTAACGGGCTAAAGCAAGGACTGGTCAGAATGCTATATCTGAGTGTGGTATACATGTTGAACTGCGACATGGAATCTCAGTGTGCTAGCACTATAAATCGACATTAGGACTAGTACAAGCAGCCACACAAACACATAAAGTACAATAAACATATAGTGAGTATGGTTTTTAGCAATATTCCAGCAATATCACGGCGGGGGACACCAGAAATGGGCTTCACACATTGTACCCATGTCGGGAATCGAACCCGGGTCTTTGGCGTGACGAACGAACGCTTTAACCACTTGGCTACCCGACCGCCCCCAATAAACATAAAAGGGCAATAATCTTGGACGCGACGTTAAAACCGCAATTCACCTAACCTTTACCAAGGGGAACAACTGTGAATGTCTAATGTTATGCCAACTTACTGATGCATTTGAGTGAGTCTACCAGAGCGAAGCCTCGCGTCAAACTTGGACGTCATATTGCAATTTGGACACGAGCTTCTACCCTAGGCACCGTATTAACCAGATCCGGACTCAAGTGACCACCACTTGTTTTCAAATTAGAAATAAAAAACACTTTCATGAGATTTAACGAGTGACAAGAATTGGTTGCTGCTGTGGAGGGCAGGATTTGACCTTCCACAAAACAGGGATAATTGGCCTTGAGAATTGAGTGAGTGAGTGAGTTGAGTTTAACGTCGCTTTTAACAATATTCCAGTTATATCGCGGGGTGTCAGTTTAATGTGGGAGGAAAGCCAGAAGTGATGCAGGTCTCAGACGTTTACCACTTCGGTGAAACCCACGAGCACGGGTATGGTGCTGACAAACCTAGAAACATAATCGGGGCGAATCGGGATTCGAACCCACAAACATAGGTTCCTGGCGTGGCCAAGGGACGCAACTCTGCACAGCGAATCGCGGCGCCTTAGCCTACCTGGCCACCCGTGCCCCCTAGCCTTGAGAAGAGATGGAACAAACGTACTTAACTGCAATCGTTTATGCTCGCGACAGTATTACAGTAATATATAATTATGTTTGGCTCAAACGTTTTCATACCCCTTCGTAGATTATAGAGAAATCATCGCAACAAGTCGCGATAACGATCTGTGTCCATATAAAATCTGGGGTGGAGAACAAGAATAGTACCAGTGTGGGCAGAATAGCAAGCTTAGACCTGCAGTGTCGCACTGACCTTGAACCGCCCGCAGCAGAAGACTGCTCTGTCTGATCATTGGGAATACAAAGAATAGAATGCTGTCAAAACAGTTCACTGCAAATACGAAAGCATCGTCATTTTCCGTATTTGGTCTCTCATTAAAATTGAGGCACTTGTGGAATAATAATAGAAACAAATATGGGATTCGAACCCAGACAAGACAGCTTCCTTCTGCACATACAAAGGGGGTGATACTAGCATTACATCTTGTTTCTCTGTTGGGAACGATGTTTCTGGCATAACCTAAGAAAGTTTATTTCTTTTACACAATCGTTTCAAGTTTCAAGTATGTTTGTACCCTATATTGAAACCCATTCGAAATTGCGCGCTTGCAGTCGCCATTTTACCAATTCTTGCATGCTGGGTTGGTTGGTTTGTTTGTTTGTTGTTTAACGCCGCACTCAGCATTATTCCAGCTATATGACGGCGGTCTGTAAATAATCGAGTCCGGACCAGACAATCCAGCGATTGATATCATGAGCATCGATCCACGCAATTGGGATCGATGACATGTATCAACCAAGTCAGCGAGCCTGACCACCCGATCCCGTTAGTCGCCTCTTACGACAAGCATAGTCGCCTTTTACGGCAAGCATGGGTTGCTGAAGACCTATTCTGTCCCGGATCTTCAAGGGTCTCATGCATGCTGGGAGTTCGAAGGCTCTGCACTGCGATATTTAAGATCTCTATCGATGAAGAGAGATATAGTCCTCCTCTAAGCGTTTCCTATCCTCAGATCGTGCGTTATCGTGTAAGGGATGAAAAGGTACCCTTATGTTATTTTTCATTTTCATTTTTACTTTGCTTGTCACAAATGTAAATCTCTTTTCTTCACACTGTGACCCCCGTGACCCCTGTGACCCCTGTGACCCGGGCTTGCGGTGTTCTATTACCACCTGAGCATCACATCAAGTACTATAAACAAAATCAGAAATTGTTTCCCTGTATGGCGCTGAAAATTGCTACATTGTTTTTCTTGTTTTCGTTTAAAAAAAAGGTATGTCGCAATTTCAGATTTCGATCGTGTGCAGCGTTTAGTGTGATCTGTTTCATACCTGCGTACGACTGGATGACGTTGCACACGCCTTTTTCTGTCCGTTTGTTTGTTGGAAGGGGATGAGTATAGGCTGATAGAGCTGGAAAGGGGATGAGTATAGGCTGATAGAGCTGGAAAGGGGATGGGTATAGGCTGATAGAGTGAGTGAGTATGGTTTTACGCCGCTTTTAGCAATATTCCAGCAATATCACGGCGGGGGACACCAGAAATGGGCTTCACACATTGTACCCATGTCGGGAATCGAACCCGGGTCTTCGGCGTGACGAGCGAACGCTTTAACCACCAGGCTACCCGACCGCCCCATAGGCTGATAGAGCTGGAAAGGGGATGAGTATAGGCTGCTAGAGCTGGAAAGGGGATGGGTATAGGCTGCTAGAGCTGGAAAGGGGATGGGTATAGGCTGCTAGAGCTGGAAAGGGGATGGGTATAGGCTGATAGAGCTGGAAAGGGGATGGGTATAGGCTGATAGAGCTGGGGAGGGGATGAGTATAGGCTGCTATGGCTGGGAAGGGGATGACTATAGGCTGCTAGAGCTGGAAAGGGGATGGGTATAGGCTGATAGAGCTGGAAAGGGGATGGGTATAGGCTGATAGAGCTGGAAAGGGGATGGGTATAGGCTGATAGAGCTGGAAAGTGGATGAGTATAGGCTGATAAAGCTGAGAATTTATGCTCTGAGGTCTGTGATAGAAACAATAGGGTTAATCAACAAACAGTTCCTATTACAAACACTACCTGTTACAGTAATTCGACCCAAAGTCCAAAAAATGCCAAACTCATACTCAAATGAAAGGAAAATTGAAATTGCTATCTCACGCCTCAGACTCGGTCACAAAAAGAACTATGACAAGGTTTGTTCATCTTGCAATCAGGCTGAAAACATTGCTCACGTGTCACTAGAATGTCAAGACCATGCCCCAGCCCGGGCTAGGTTAAAATAAGAATTGCAGTTAGATCCGCTATCTGTCATATATCTCCTAAAGCCAAGAGATGCAATAGCGAAGGCCAAACTAACTCTATTTCTGAGAGATGGACAGCTACTTGAACGTATATAAACAGAGCAGCCAAGGATACAAATGAAATCATATCAATATAAGAAAACAGAAATCTTATCAATACAAAAACAGAAATTCTGTGAATACCAAGCTCACAACAGATATGTATCCCCTACTCACACACAGGAGTCCCAAAGAGGGACAGGTCAGCCGAAATTGCTACGGCAGAAGGCGACCTCTTAAACGCTTAATGTAACAACATAATTCGACCCACTATTATATACGCAAAGAAAATAGAGTAGTAAATTCCGGTGCAAAATTTCGACGCTTTTCTGTGCAAATCGTCACTTAGAAAGCACCCCAAAGCGTTGAAACACCAGCCTCTGATTTATACAGAAAAAAACCCGACGCGTTCGTGTT
The DNA here is from genome assembly GCF_022045235.1 of Haliotis cracherodii. NCBI lineage: Eukaryota > Metazoa > Mollusca > Gastropoda > Lepetellida > Haliotidae > Haliotis > Haliotis cracherodii. The sequence goes on from NW_027266343.1 coordinate 39,248,655, forward strand.
TGCAATGGTTGTAGCATATCCAATTAATCATGTTAGATATACAATGTGAGTTTCTAAATTATTAGTAATTATCTATTTTGGATTACATTACATTTCCTGATTTGAAATTGCTAACCCTTACCGTAACACAGAACTCCAAAGATTGTTTTTCAATAGCCCTGCAAGACGTGTAAAGGACAGTTATCGATTCTAATGGAAGCGTGCGTAAAATCCTAACATATCCATTTGCAAGTTGGTCCGTACTGGGAATGCGCCATTTTGGTCCCTCCATATTTTTCATCTCATGGGTTTAAAAACAAGAATTCTGTTTCGTTTGTAGCCATGGGCTTAAATTGACAAATCAATTTTGAGCGATCCACCCCTGCATATGTTTCGGAACACGTGGAATGTGACGGTATTACATAGATATTGTAGGCTTTTTCCAACAGTTAGTGCTGTGAGAGGCTTCCATGTTTATAGGAGATTTCGGTCTAATCGATTCAATTTCATGATGTTTTGGTGTCTATGTGGCGCAATCGTGTTTTATTGTACCTTTGAATTGATAGACAGTTGATTCATTAAATCAAATGAAATGAAATCTTCTAGTTGTTTTGCAGATATACGTAGGCCCAGGGTATAATTTTGGATGAAATATTCGGTCCTACAGGGGGATGTTCCGTTATAAGTCCCTGGGCTTAAATACTTACATTTAGTTTTCGGTCACCATGACTACAGACCAGGGTTTGTGACGTCACTATGGTTACAAGCAGATGCAGATATGACTCTTGTATATTCACCAAGGGGCACGGGTGGCCCAGTCGTCTAAAGCGCCGCGATTCGCTGTGCAGAGTTGCGTCCCTTGGCCACGCCAGAAACCTATGATTGTGGGTTCGAATCCCGGTTCGTCCCGATTATGTTTCTAGGTTTGTCGGCACCATATCCGTGCTCGTGGGTTTCACCGAAGTGGTAAACGTCTAAGACCTGCATCACTTCGGGCTTTTCTCCCACATTAAGCTGACACGCCGCGATATAACTGGAATACTGTTAAAAGCGGCGTTAAACCCAACTCACTCACTCACTCACTGACTCATCAACAACCACCTACTGATATACATCAAGTTTTGTCTCTGTTTTTCTGTTCTGTGAATATTTGAAAAATTACATATTCACGTGACATTATTGCACTCTATTTTTACCAGTTGAGTTTAGATGGATAGTTAAACATGTAAAGGTTTAAACTGAGATCACAGACTGGCGAAACGCATATCATTATAACGCTTGGTCAGGATACCTGGATGAGTATGGAGGTAGAGTTTTACGCCGCTTTTAACAATATTCCAGCTACATCAGCGTTAGACACCAGAAATGGGCTTCACAGTATAATACCTGAACATATAATTAAGTTAAAAAAACACTTTAGTGACATTTCCACAACCTCTGAGCGTCAGTTTCATAGCAACCGAAATATGTTCGAAGTATAATGCTTATTCCCTCATCATTTAACCTGATGGAGCGAGCATATACTCTGAAATGTTCCTAAAAATGGGTTGCGCTCACTGATCAAATGATCTTACCCAGCCCTGTTTTACGAGGCACCGACAAAGGCACTCCTTTCTTTATGTCTTCTAAAGATATCACGGCGCTTGAGAGAAGACGATTTACTCCCTAATTACACGGATAACGTAGAGTAATTAATGGGACGGATACTCTACCGTTGCACATGTCGGTACACACTTTAAGAATATTATACGAACGTTTCTAGCATTTGTAGTAACCCTTTCGAAGGGACGTTGTGGTGAACGCGAGGTTTCCTTCCCAGGCGGATCGATAGAAGTTATGCGACGAAGCAAAGCTGCCAAGCTGTAGTCAGCTGGGCCCCGTTCAAGAAGCGATATTTACACTACGACTATCACAATTCTATGGTAAAAGTATGGGAGGTACGACAACCGTACAGCCCCATTCGTCACCACTCGCCCCTTTCCGTTACCTACAAGAAGCGTCCCGGAATAACACGAGTTGGTCACGAATGCGTACAGCCCATATCTAACTAAACGCCAGCGCAGCATACCCAGGGAACCCGGCTGCGATTCTGCCGTCGTAGTTTGTCGGTACCTATGATAAGCATGGAGGACTGGACACCCATTTATCAAAATAAAGTTTGTTTTGTTTGTTTGTTTGTTGTTTAGCGCCACACTGAGCAATATTACAGCTATAATATTATGACGGCGATCTGTAATCACAGCTTTGTGTCGAACTTTGATGTGTCGAACTTATGGTTGTCTCGAAGTAAAAGCTTGGTCCCGGCGTATTCCTTATTTATTTATCTTATAACATGATATCATGATAACTCGAATTAGTTACGTAGGTCCCTTCAACTTCGACACAGCGGTGTTTGACTGTAATCGAGTCTGGAACAGACAAACCAGTGATTGATACCATGAGCAGCGATCCACGCATTTGGGATACGATGACATTAATCAACCATGTCAGCAAGCCTGGCCACCCGATCCCGTTAGTTCTTGAGGGAGAATTCAAATATACTTTTCTTCAATTTGAGGTTATTTATTTTAGAAAAAATATAAGTCAAGCTTCATCTACCTCACAATACATCAATCCATACAAAGTGTATTTTAATAACCATTCGGGTGATTTATTGTTAATTTCTATTATAGAAACTCCCGTTGTCATGGTAATATTACGATATACATTATCAGACAAATCTAAACACAGACAGATTAAATCCATTAACATTGCATAGCATTGCCAATAGCATTACCTTTCAAGAAGATGGCATGCACGTGTACTTCTTTAAGATGAACACGTGCCACAGCTCATCACAGCGTGTCACTGTGACCTCATGTGTGGGCGGTTTAATACCCGTACAGTGCGTATGTGCCTCGTTAGCCGAAATATACCTACACATTCCTGTTCGTTGGGGTGGAAATACGCGATACATGAAATTACATAAAATGTTTATTAAATCCATTATGAACATGCCACAAATACTCGAGTCTGGTTTATGCGGTAAGTTCAGCACGACACGGGTCGGCATGAACAAGCGTTCACTGTGGCAGTTGATTTGGCTTTCCTATGTTCAAGCTACAAATAATAGGTAACAAGATTATTTTACATATTTGTTATTTGTTTGTTGTTTAACGCCGCACTCAGCAATATTCCAGCTATATAACGTCGGTCTGTAAATAATCGAGTCTGGACCAGACAATCCAGTGATTGACATCATGAGCATCGATCCACGCAAAAGGGATCGATGACATGCATCAACCAAATCAGCGAGTCCGACCACCCGATCCCGTTAGTCGCCTCCTACGACAAGCATAGTCCCTGTTACGGCAAGTATGGGTTGCTGAAGACCTGTTCTACCCCGGATCTTCACGGGTCACGGCAAGCATGGGTTGCTGAAGACCTATTCTACCCCGGATCTTCAGGGGTCATTTTTACATACTGAGTGAGTGAGTTTGGTTTAATGCCGATTTGAATAGTATTCCAGTTATATCACGGCGTGTCAGCTTGAAGTGGGAGGGTAGCCCGAAGTGATGCAGGTGTCAGACGTTAAGTCCTTTGGTGAAACCCACACCCACGAAGGTATGGTGATGACACACTAGAAAAATAATCTAGGCGAACCGGGATTCGAACCCGCAATCATAGGTTTCTGATGTACCTAAGGAACGCAACTCTGCACACCGAAATGCCGCTCCTTAAATGACACATACTATCACATATGCTGATTAGAAGTATGATAGTTAGGTCTACATTTAAAGTTCTTATCAGAATCGTCAGTAAGGGTGTGTTAGTCAAGAGGTTAACGTGTTCGTTCGTTACGCAAACACCCGGGTTCGATTCCCAACATGGTAAAATGTGTAAAGTGCATATTCTTGCTGTCTCTCACTACAGGAATATTGATAAAAGCGCCGTGAAATCCTCCCCTAATGACATCACCAGCATAATTCCTACACCCCCAAGGTAGTTGCTGCTACCAGTGTTGTTGTCGTAGCAGCAGCAGCCATAGATACTGTCGTATACAGGAACCAACACCACATAAAGCATCTACAATACAACCACCATGACTGTCCTATTGCTGGAGACGGTGGCTCCACTGTGTATCCAGTCTAATTGTGGGACATCCGTATGCTGGCTTGATGGCCCGATGTTCATGATATCAACCACTGGTTTATCTTGTCCAGAATCGGTTTCTTTACAGGTCGCAATGATATATCTGCTGTTTAGCTGACTGTGAAGTAATACAACTTTCACTCACTCACTCACAATTGCTGCTACGATAAGCAGATAGTAAAAGTTGGGAGATCACAATACGCCAATATGTTAATATATATTAACGAAGCTGGTGACCATACCTTCATACACATTGTATTGCGTTGATCTAAGCTTTAATCATTTGCCGTAAATGGCGACTATGCCTGTCGTAAGAGGCGACTAACGGGATCGGGTGGTCAGGCTCGCTGACTTGGTTGATGCATGTCATCGATCCCAATTGCGTGGATTGATGCTCATGATATTACTGGATTGTCTGGTCCAGACTCGATTATTTGGAGACAGCCGTCATATAGCTAGAATATTGCTGAGTGCGGCGTAAAACAATAAACCAACCAATTAATCATCTTCAATCTCAAACGCCTGTGACATCACAACCTCTTCTACGTTAAGAAATAATGGTAAAAGCGAAATATCAATTATAAAGAATTATTAGTTATAACGAAATTTAACAAAATACTCACTATAACAAATTATCGATACGAGTAATCCGTTGTCGACTATTACGAAGAAGAAAGTTTCTCCTTATCTCTGGACTGTGGTTAATAACGTTTTACTCACGACAAAATCAATTGTTCGAATTTGACTTTTTATATTAGCAGGGGGTCCTGGAACAAAATAGGTCACAAGCAACCTATGCTTTTCGTAATTCGACGCATAGGACGTTGTTCGCTGGTTTGTCTGCCGAAACTCGATTATTTATAGTTGAATGCTGCGTTAGACCAAAAATGTCAAGGTGTTATATGTTGATACAGAATAGCATGATTTGTTATAAAAGGGTTAAGGAATTTATACATGTAAAGTGTGTGTTATAGGTGACATTCTAATTGCAGCGTTAATGAACTTTGGTTCAGCTAGGTATATAAATGCTAAGTGTTTCATCCTCAGGGGAATATACAATGTAGAGGTGACCGCCTCTGTGGTCTTGTGGTAGAGCGTCCCCCCGGAGAGTGAAAGGTCCGGGTTTCGATCCTCGGCCGCGTCATACCAAAAGACGCTAAAAGATGGTATTTGTTGTTACCCTGTCTGGAGCTCGGCATTAAGGGGCTAAAACAAGGACTGTTCGGCTCGGAGTCAGTATACTGTGTCTGAGTGGGGTATTCATGTTAAACTGCGACATGGTATCTCAGTGAGCTAGCACTATAAATCGGCATCAGTCCGGAAAAGTACAAGCACCCACACACACACGTGCATGGACGTCGCTATATAAGTGCAATAATCGTGGACGCGACGTTACACCCCATTTCACCTCACCTCGCCTCACCTTATAAAGGTAACGTTTTGCTCAGGCCACGTAGAGCCGCAGCAAGTCTAGGTGTAAATGCTTTTGATTGTGGCGAATGTGCGCTCGGCTGTCTGTCTGCTCAGCGCCGATGTTGTATCGGGACTTGACTGACGGGCTGTGCAAGCCTTTCATAGTGGTACACGTTCCCTGTGTCATACAACCTCACAGTGACAGGCCATCTTTGACAGAGAAAGTCGGAACTATCGCACTAGAAGAAGTTCGTGGAGTTGGGAGTACATTTGATCACCGTTACACGAAAAACGGAGGGATTTATTTGAGGTCGTCACGCATGGGTTGTGTTGAAGTTGTTCACTTTTTAAAGTTCATGGATCTTTTAACGTCACGGTAGGTGTACCGAGTTCTATGTAGCTCTACAAACAGGTTTCGTGAGCGTTGATATTGTTGTTGATGTCGCAGTTGTAACGCTGACGTTTCAACATGCGGTGTCAGTATTGTGTATTGGTTCTGCTGACGCTGTCTGACGCAGTGTCCAGTTCACAGAAAGATATTCAGATTGATGGATGTTCATTCAAGAGTGGAGAGTGTTCATACACCATACAGCTCTCCAACATTGACAGGTATAGTTGCAAGAGCATGGTAGGGCAGCCGCTGGGCCGGAGCATGAAAGAGCTGCTTGGGGTCGACGCTCAAGCGCAAAATGACGTCGTGACAAAAGTTGACTCCATTAAGGAAAACTTTGAACAGGTAAAAGAAAAACACGAAGTGAGGATTAAAGAGTTGGAGAATTCCGTGCAGGAATTGTTGGGCACCGACAAACGGCCATACGACACGCGGAAAACCGTCCCGAACTTAACGGGTAAATCCGCTTCTCGGGACCGAGTTCTGTCCGGCCTGACTCGGAATTTTGAACAGTTAAGGGAGGAGATAAAAAGAAAAGAGCATGCCTTGCTACAAACAGAGCTGAGATTGAATGAAACACGAAAGACGTTAAATGATGCCCAATTAGAAGTTATTAACATCAACCAGCGTCTCTTACACGCCGACAATAAGATCGCTTCTCTGACTCGTGAGAGATCGATTCTGAAGAACCAACTCAAGGACAGAACCTACAGGCTTGGTAAGTCTGAAAAAAGTCTGAATGAATCCACAGCAAAGGCAGGATCGCTTGAAAACAGACTTCTCGGAGTTATAAGAAGTGAGAATATTGTGAGCGAGGATCTGGCTACTTGCAGAGTTCTGCTGAACGAATCTGCCGTCAATAATCTCAACGGCAAAACAAGGTACTCGGAGCTGAGACGTCGTCATGACGTCACCAAACACGAGCTGAAGATCAGAGAGAGGGAGCTCATTAACTGCTACTCAGGTAGGTGGACAGGTCCTTAATAGAAACCACTGTGTTACCTTTGTGCATGGGGATAGGGGTTGCGTGGAGTTTGGGTCCGGGTGGGGGTCGGGATGGGGGTGGGGATGGTCGAGGTCTGGGTGGTGGGTTGGTACAAATGAGGTTGGGGATTTGGGTCGAAACGAGGGTCAGGTGGGGATGGGGTTGGTTGTTTTTTTCAAGGTTTTTGTGGTTTGTGTGTGTGTGTGTGTGTGTGTGTGTGTGTGTGTGTGTGTGTGTGTGTGTGTGTGTGTGTGTGTGTGTGTGTGTGTGTGTGTGTGTGTGTGTGTGTGTGTGTGTGAGATTTGGTTGGGGATTTGGGTGGAAATGAGGATGAGGGGGTGGGGGGTTGGGGGTGAATACGGTTGGGTGGAGATGGTGGTGGAGATGCGTGTGGGGGTTAGATTAATACAATTACTATCGCTCTGATTATAGGTCATAGTCACACATCAGTTGTTTCATTTCAATGGCGTTAAGTCGGAAGTATTTTATTCTGGTATCAATAGCATGCCAATGGTGTTGTACCTTGTCATCGAAGTATTGCCACTGGACTATTTACTATTGAAATCAATAGTTCGATCAGGCGCCATAGTCTCCAAAAGCTACGACCACCACTCCACCTACGACCACCACTCCACCGCGACTATTAATCAAACGCTGCTGCTAACTTTGTGTGAACATTTGTCAAACATGAACAAATCAAACCAAAACCATTAAGTTTAACCTAAGTCCATACCCAACATCGCGTCTGTATTAAAGAAACAAAAACAATCTTCAATACGAAAATTACAACATTATTTCATTCCGTCTTTATTGACAGTCGTATTATTGTGAAGACCCACACAGCTATATACGTTTACAGTCGACTTCGGTGAACAGCATGCATCAGCTACCTTATATGAGAAACCATCGTCCATTCACTCCGCCCTACTGAAATATCTAGAAAGCTATGTACTTTATAGATGTTCAAAAGGGTAGCTATAATTTATAGGCGAAAAGAGATGCTTATATATGAAGTAGAGCCAAACGCCAGAACACATCAAATTATATTTCCGCATCAATTCATTCCTATATAATAAATCCCAGATCTTTGTTCGCTGTTTGTCCATTCCGCGTTTCATTGATACCCCAGGTAATGTACAACGTTGTTCTTCGTGTCTATAAACCATGATCACTGAGGGCGCACCGCTGCCGATGTAAGAAGCCACATGGTCACCCTTCATTAAATACTCACAGAGCAATACAAGAACACACGATGATACACTTTGCCAATCTATACGATATGTTGCTGTGTTCTCACGACAAGTCACACTCCCTTCACTTCAAGTATTTGTCCCCACGGGTCATGGAGCTATATATTGACTTGAATTATTTCTGCTTGAATTTCAAGTATTTGTACTTGAGGACAACATCAGTGAATAAGACCAAGTATCTTTGCTTAAGACTCATGATATTGATTTATATTGTATATAGAGATTATTATTACTCGATTGCGTTTCCGTAGTATAAATATCGTATATCATGTCCGCGGAATATAAATTATTCCAACTAATTGACATTTATGTACGGAAACACACGAGGGTAATAATCTCTTTCTCATATAATGTCATTCTTAAATATCCAGTGTTTTAAACGTATTTTCTCTCAAGTGTTTGAAACGCGTATGAATAGTGTTTGAGTGATCCGCCATATTTATAATATAGTGCCAAATCATGTGCAGCCATGTTTGTCTACATTAGCACTTAGACATCGGGAAAATTCTTCCTAATCTTATTGGGAGCGTTCGTCAAAAGTTTATTGAAAAAGCAGACATTGAATCGATGAATGGAGCTTAGAATTAGTTCATAGTGTCCTCATTTGCATATTTATCGAAACGTGACACCCAGTTTATGGGCCGGGTTTTTAGCATCGATAGCACTATCCATGATATCATATGTATAATAATATCGATCATGAAACTGACTTATTTGTACTTCCTGAATTCTAGGACTTGTAGAGTTGTGCCCTTTCCTTGCAGTATTCCAACTTCCCTGTCCTGACTTTCAGGACTTGGCATATTACCAAGTATCATCCAGTATTTCTCAGTAGAACTGCAGTATTTTTTATGTATTCCTTGTTTAGAGTCACAGCATAAGCTTGAAATGTGTAACTGGAGTATTACAATACCATTGACTAAATTCTGTCTTGAAGTAGGTTTATAGCAGAATCGTACTATCAATGTGAAGTATTTGTGATTTATTATATTGACTTGAAGTATTTTCACCTGTGTAATATAATCATAGCAATGACTGGAACGTAACCGAGTATAACAGTATACTCATTTGAATGTTTTTGCCACTTGACTATTAATATAAATGATTTTCACAGAAAAATAAAATTGTTGATTTTAAGTATTTTCTTATTAGAACATAACATTGACTCGAAGTATCTTCCCAGTAAAAACACAAGATTAACTTGTACTTCCTCAGAAGGAACATATTAACTTGAAGAATTTTTTCAATAAAAGCGATTTCCAGTAGCAACACCATATTAACTCCAAGTAGAAACATTAAACTAATTTAAAATATTTTCCCAGTAGAAACGCCATATACTTATTAACTTGAAATATTTTCCTAGTAGAATCATAACATTGGCTTTATGTATTTATCAGGATTATGATAATATTAACTTGAAGTATTTCCCCATTAGACTACAATAACATGGACGTGATGAAGCATTCTTTGATTGAAAGTATTGACCAATAGATTCCTCACATCAGCCTGACGTATTTCCTTAGTATATTACCCAGAATCCCTGTGTATAATTCAGGATAACTTGATGGCGGCTAGACTTACGTTTAGTCTCTTAAAATATACAATTTTAATGGAAACAAACAACTCTATTTAAAGTGGAAACGGGCCCCAGGGAGATTGATTCCTGAACATCATATTTACTTAAAGATTTCCACAGTAGAAACATCATATTAACTTAAAGTATTTCCACAGTAGAAACGTCATATTAACTTAAAGATTTCCACAATAGAAACATCATATTAACTTAAAGTATTTCCACAGTAGAAACATCACATTAACTTAAAGATTTCCACAATAGAAACTTCATATTAACTTTAAGTATTTCCACAGTAGAAACATCATATTTACTTAAAGTATTTCCACAGTAGAAACATCATATTTACTTAAAGTATTTCCACAGTAGAAACATCATATTAACTTAAAGTATTTCACAGTAGAAACATCACATTAACTTAAAGATTTCCACAATAGAAACATCATATTTACTTAAAGTATTTCCACAGTAGAAACATCATACTAACGTAAAGTATTTCCACAGTAGAAACATCATATTTACTTAAAGTATTTTCACAGTTGAATCCTAATATTGATAAAAACAAACATCTCCATTTAAATTGAAAAGAACCCCAAGGCAGATGGGAGATCTGGAAAATCTAGACTTGCTTAATTTCGGGCTTGGCGGAAAATAAAATAATATGGTTCAGGGGCTGTGAGACAGACTACATGACAGCCTACAATGACGCTAATTATCCGGTGACGGTATTGAGCACTGGGGACCCGTCAATGCTGACACTGCGATGGACGCTTATTCATGTCATAGTGCACTCAACTGTCATCTGTCAAACCTTACTGGCGTACACGTGATCGGAAGGATGTTCAATAATTCGTCATCTGCGCATGCAAATGTCAGAGGCCATCTCTTTGATCGACAGGAATACAATACGTTTTCCTGCCAAATCATGTCCCTATGATAAATGTGTTTTTCTCGGCTTTGAGGTCTGGTTCTGAGCTCAATTAATGTCCGACATCATTTTGGGCCAGTAGGGTTCGTGAAAACCTGTAATTTTATGAAAGCTATTTAGAGCGTGGATGGGAACGTTATCCCTGATCATAAACGCACATTTGCATATATTATTACCAATAACCTAACAGTTCCGGGACGTACATGGAACTTTCAAAAACTCGAGAAGGGACGGTGTGAGAAAATAATTTAAAAACAAAATGATTGCCATGATACCAAAGCATGAAACCACAGGCCCAAGAACATTCTTGCCAGTGAAAAACTATGGTTGGTTGGTTTGTTGTTTTATGCCGCACTCAGCAATATTCCAGCTACATGTATATGACGGCGGTCTGTAAATAATCGAGTCTGGACCAGACAATCCAGTGATAGATATGATGAGCATCGATCCACGCAATTGGGATCGATGACATGCTTCAACCAAGTCCGCGAGCCTGACCACCCGATCCCGTTAGTCGCCTCTTACGACAAGCATAGTCGCCTCTTACGACAAGCATGGGTTGCTGAACACCTATTCTATCCCGGATCTTCACGGATTGAAAAAGAATGGAAATCATATTGAGTTAATACGCTGGAAACCTGTTATAATGCGCTTAATTGTAATCTTCGGACTGAAATGGAATTCTGAAGGAATAATTAAGAATCATTCTCTCTCATTTAATTACATTACGTTAACATAGATGCGAAAATCATCTTTGTTCCTGAAAATAAAAGAAACACGTAACTCACTGTCTTGCCAGTGTTCTAATCCATCACTTAATGAGTATATCTTGAACTTACGTGTGTAGTGTAGATAACGTTTTTTCATGTTGTTGGGGGCCGTCACCAAAACACCTAAAACACCTCAATGAAATCAGCTAATCTGCTACCCCCCCCCCCCCCCCCCCCCCAACACACACACTACAACAACCTATCTCTCTTCACCCCCCCCCCCCCCCCCCCCCCCCCCCCAAACACTAGACGGCACAGATGCCGGACATCCCGATGAAGTTCAACTAGGCTTTATACACCGATACAGAGTTAACTTGCAATTTAAAACACGTAGATATATCTCTAACATAAAGGTGCTAAGCCCCAAATACCAACACAAGCGCTCATCACCTTTTTAAATCCTAACAGCCATGTTTGTTGTCTTCGTTGATGCTGCGGCTACTTCACAATCAGCAAACACGTCTTCGCCATGAACTGTAACCTCTTGAAAGGTCAAATCGTCAAATATCTGACTATGATTGTGTACGATATTTTTACGGAAAGTTTATCATCATTTGTAAAGTTTAATGTATTTTATTTCAGAAGGGTTGTGATTGCACAAAATAATAGTCCTTTCAGCCCCATTTACGCAAAACTACAGAGATTTAAATAAACCTATTATAGATTTCATATATCCAGTTACATTCATGCAGGTACAGCCATGGACGGGGTTAACAAGACCAATTAATTCATTTCCCAAGCTTTCCCCTTATAACACAATGAATTAATCTTGAATCTATTGTAGGGCAATATGAAGTTTATTTGAATGTTTAGAGTGTGAAAAACAATTAATTCAACACATTATGTAGTTGAACGACAATATCTTATGGGTGTGTTTAATAACACCGACACAAGATAGACAGTTACCGTCAATTACCAGCGAAGTTATGTCCAAACGACAGACAGCCTTTTGGCTGTAAAACCGCCAGTTTTGTTTCATGAATATATTACACTCGGGTGCTGTTCATGTTCTTTATATTACCAGTTATATGCATGTGTAAGTCATCACGTTTTGCCCTGGGGGTAGTCGTATCTCTGCCACACGGAAAGAATGTGGTTCAAACACAGTGGAAAAGACATACGGAGTGTGTCAGAGTCGGGAGTGCGAGACTATCTGATTAACGGGTCTAAATAGCACTGATTTAATCGGTTCCCATCATTAGTATCGGATAAATATATAATTATTATTGTGATTTAAAAAAAAGTAAAACAACATTTTCATTTTTATTAGTATTGTATATATATAATATTTACTATATTAATTTATTTATGATTATATATATATTTTTGTTTATTTATTTATTTTTTATTTATTCATTTATTTTTTAAATTATTATTTATTATTATTATTATTATTATTATTTCACAATGGATATACTTGAATTTTAATGTGTCTCATAAGCCTAATAATAAGGCTGGATGTACGTCAAGCTTTTGTTTTGAACACATATTCTGTCAAATGTTTTTACCATGACGGCTTGTGCTTGTGACACTTTTGTGAACATTTCTCTCTCTCTCTCTCTCTCAGTGTCGGATAAAGCCAATTGTCGGATTAACAAGTATCAGATTAACGAGACTTGACTGTATTACAAACTCTCGCTGATCATTGTTTATACATTACTGACACCGGGTGTTATCGGAACGGGCGAGAGCGATTGTCATGCGTGTATTACCCATGGTAAGTCAAGGTCTAGATCACCGTATAGTTAGACGACTGAGTCAATAAAACTCTCAAGCACTTTTGTGGCAAATCTTAGTGATAGGGATATTTCTTAAGATCATTTAAGGTAGGAAATACTCTTGGTCCCCTTTGCATTCCCCGTACCCGACGCTTTATCCATGCGTCCCTGTCGCAGTAGCATTACATAGCCGTCGTTGTATTCACGCAAACCCGCCGTTTAATCAATGGACATCCGTCTTTATATTCATGGGAAGCAATGTATAGTTTAATCCTTGGATATCAATTGTGTATAATGTCTATGAATAACCGTCGTTTTTTCCATGCAATTCCGTCGTTTTATCCATGTATACCCGTCGTTGTCCACATGCCTACCCGTCGTTGTTTTCATGTCTACCCGCTGTTGTATCTATTTATACCCGCCGTTGAATTCATCCATACCCGTCACTGTATCTGAACATACCCGTTGTTTCCATGCCTACCCGTAGTTGTTTCCATGCCTACATGTCGTTTTTACCATGCCTACCCGTCGTTGTATCCATGCCTACCCGTCGTTGTTTCCATGCCTACCCGTCCCTGTACCTAAACATATCCGTTGTTTCCATGCCTAGCCGTCGTTGTTTCAAAACCTACCCGTCGTTTTTACCATGCCTACCCGTCGTTGTTTCCAAGCCTACCCGTCGTTGTTACAATGCCTACCCATCGTTGTTACCATGCCTACCCGTCGTTGTTACCATGCCTACCCGTCATTGTTTCCATGCCAACCCGTATACATACGGTAAGTACACTGTGTTATTATATATACTATTGGGGTTTTGAAATTTTTCATGCGTATTTGTACGCTAACAACTCAGAACTAACTAGGCAATGGTGATTTATGTTACACAAACATGCAGCTCATCTTTGGCCTTGGCCTCTTACGTACTGCACTAAGGACCCGTGAAGATCCGGGATAGAACAGGTCTTCACCAACCCATGCTTGCCATTAAAGGCGACTATGCTTGTCGTAAGAGGCGACTAACGGGAGCTGGAATATTGCTGAGTGCGGCGTGAAACAAAAAAACCCCCAAAATTACTTCACTAAGTACAAGCGGACTGTGTGATGAAACGAAAGGGATTTCCTATTCATCCTTCGGGGAGCAGAATATCATATACGAGCAAACTAATTACGAAATACCACATCATCCATTCAATGTTCAGAGGCATAAGCAAACCCTTTAATGTTGACATCAATCTGGACACCTAAAAATATTCTCATTCTTTCCCACGAGACCTCCCAACCACACGACGCATCCCCACTAAAAAGACAATTTGACCCGCTCCGTCAGGCGTTCCAACCTACGACCTGCTCTACTTTAAAACGCATGAATACGACTTATTTTGTCATTGAAAAACATGAAGCTATTTTGATGAGATACAAGGCTATGAATCATGTTATTGTCGTCTCGCGTGTAAACAGGTTCTATTTAGCGTCATTTTAACCCCCTACACATTTCACTGTCGTCTTCGTTGCCGCAGCAGCCAAGGTCGCTCTCTGCATCTTCTGCTGACGAGATATTTGTACGTCTTACTTTTTATTAAACCTACAGACAATGGTTTCACTGTGTAGGCTAATCTCCTTAACCAAAACGTGTTTTTGCTATACGTATCTCATCACATATCTTATATACATATATTTTATATATAGTGTCACATTTTGTATACATATCTCGTCACAATCTGTGTACATATCTCGTCACATTTTGTGTACATATCACGACACATTTTGTGTACATATCTCGTCATATTTTGTGTACATATCTCGTCATATTTTGTGTACATATCTCTTCATATTTTGTGAACATATCTCCTCACATTTTGTCAGGTTATTTGTAGGGTAATTTCCACAGGATTTGAGTGGATATTCCTTTCAATGTCGCATGGGTGGCCACCCTTTGTTTTATAGCCTATGGGATATTTATGGGTTTTCTCAGGTATTCGTTGAATATTTATGTTTTATAAAGCCAATAAAACAGTAGGTTCGACCCCGTTAAACTGAAAACAAACTTCCCTACCAATTGTAATTACATGTATGTGTGACTCCCGAGGCGCTGCAATTTGCTGTGTAGAGTTACGTCCCGTGGGTACGCCAGAAACCTATGATCGTTGGTTCAAATCACAATTCGTCTAATTATGTTTCTAGGTTTGTCAGCACCATGCCTGTGCTCGTGGGTTTCACGGAAGTGGTAAACGTCTGAGACCTGCATCACTTCGGGCTTTCCTCCCACATCTGACTGATATAACTGGAATACTGTTAAAAGCGGCGTTATACCAAATTCACTCACTCCCTGATCGAG
The DNA here is from genome assembly GCF_022045235.1 of Haliotis cracherodii. NCBI lineage: Eukaryota > Metazoa > Mollusca > Gastropoda > Lepetellida > Haliotidae > Haliotis > Haliotis cracherodii. Next base: position 39,264,128 of record NW_027266343.1, read on the forward strand.
AAATACAAATGCCTTTGTGATGATGAATAAAGAAGGACGCAGTTCAGAAGTATGCACTTATCGGTTTAGTCATCCAGTTCCTACATAAAGGGGGACATGAAGGGGGACGTTGCTTCATCTTTGACAACTTCGTTGTCCACCATTTTGTTGGTAGTTGTTGTGGTCACAGCGCATGCGTAATGGCACATTATATACAGGAAGCTGGTCGCGATTAGTTTCGCCTTTTTCATCGCAGGGATCAGTTGCTAATTTGTGAAGTTCATAATTTCAATTCGACTTGTCACAAGATGAAAATATGTGTGATTTAAAAAGAACGCAATGTATCGGTATTTTCCCAACGTTTTGTGATACGCATTCGTAATTTCAAATCGTGACGCACCCCAACTCCCGATGCAATCGATACAGGATATGTCTTGTCTGTAAATACATACTCGTGAAGCAAGGAAAAGTCGATGTATATCACATTGTAAGTCGAATAGGCTGGTAAAAAAAACCAAACAAACTGCAATCTCCTTCAAATAAGATGTTTTACGCGGATATTCGACACCTTCCTCCGCCCGTACAAAACCGGACCTATATTGAGATTGTGTGAAACTGAACAGTGGCACTCACTGACTAGGGTATTGTACATGTATATTTTTATCCTTTATGTTATGTGTTGTGAATTGGTAGTGTGACATGATGTATTATGTTACTCACCTTAGATAGGCCCCCCGGTTATGCGTATTTCAAAGCATGATTTCAGATCAAAGGCTCGTTCCCAAGGGTGATTTTCCCATACTCCTAGACTTGCTACAGTCGAAAATAAGGACATCTCTTTAAAAACTATAAAATAACTTTCAAATAAAAAAATCATGAATTTGAAAATGATTTTCGGATTGGTAATGTATCATAGGGTACGGGTAATGAAAAACTGTTCATTAATTATATATTTTTGATGGAAGGGGAGGAGCATGAAAAAATGTTATGTTACATAAAACAGGTTGGGGGTGTCGGCAAAATACGATACATTCTTAAGACCAATTACATAGCAAACCCCAGCCTGCACACCTGTAATAAATGACCAGGGCCCCGTTCCACAAAGCGATCTTAGCTCTATGAGTGTCGTAAGTCTATGTTAAAGTATGGGAGTTACGATCATCTTAGTGCTACGATCGCTTTGTGGGACAGGGCCCAGTCCTTAAGACTGTACAGACTCCCTGGTGAAATCAAGCTTCCATCGTGGCGGAGAGTTACTATCATTATTGTTCAAATCATATATAGATTCCATGTCGTATTTTTAAACTTTCTCACACATGTTTATGACAAAATTAAACATGGCGCGGTTGACTACCGCTGGAAGTTGTCTACATTTCATTCGTTGCTAGGTGTTGCATCGTGAGTGTTTAGTTGTATAAACATATGGGAATACTAGCATGTTTTGTGATTTAAAATTCCGGCCACGTAGCCACGAGAGTGGTATGATTACTTTTAGATCGTGAAAGCAATACCGGAAGTTGGCAAATTACGACGTAACCCGAGGAATTCCGATGTCTGGTGTCAGAGTTATCGTTCCTGAAGATCTTGTTACATTTTATAAGTGGCAGTTTTATGTTGCGACGGGATGCGTATATTGCTAAGGATGCCGTATGTTCTCGTGTTCAGGGCTTGCATTTTAAGCTGAGTTGTATCATTACGTTGCCTCATTAGAGGGGATAGTTTAGATACGCAAGGTGCTTGTGATATTGCTGGCATAGAAACGTTGACCCAGTTTGTCATTCTCTATTTAGTCTACTGGGTCTATGTTTATCACGGACCGAGAAATAAAGGAGGAGTATACACATTTATTTAGAACCAGTTTTTCTAAATATTTTTGTCTGAAATTCGGAGATTAAAAGTTTACTGACACTGCGCACAGAGATAATCCCTTACTTCGTGTATTGCAAGAATGTTACTGGTTGGGCGTGCGGTCATGAAGCATTCTTATGTAAGTATATTTTGTAATGACTGATAATTTGCATATAAATATATATTTTATCTGCAAACAGCTAACAGCTTCCAAAGTCCCTGTATAAGCATTGTCTTTGTGGATGCAATGTTGATTTAAATATGCCAAATTGTAGGAATATTTTAAATTGTAGTTCTATTTCACATGGGAAATGAAGTATGAAAAAAATGTTTGCACTATGTGAACATCTCGAACGATAAACGGGCATTGCAAGCACAGTTATAGGACAAAGATATATTAATTTGCCTGGATTGCAAAAATGTGAATAAAAATAAGCCCATTGAAACTCTATCATTTCCATTTCAACTATGACCTTGAACGTTTAACTTAACATTGACTGTACCGGTTGTATATCTTTTAACCTGTTAAACATTTCAAGGTGAGATGAGGTGAAATGGGATATAACGTCGCGTTCAAGATTCTTGCACGTACGAGCGGTGGCTGAAACGTTCTGAGCCTAACTGTGGTAACGAGTTTGGTATTTTGTATTAAAGTGTGCGTGCGTGCGTGCGTGCGTGCGTGCGTGTGGCTACTTGTACCAATCCTGACATATGCCGATACTATAAAGTAAACCTACCGAGCTGACTTGCCACCGTTTTAACGTGGTACCCCACTCCGAGCCAACCAGTCCTTGTGTTATCACTTTAATTCTGAGCGCCAGGCAGGGGAACAGAAAAGACAATCAAGGGCATTGAACCACCGAGTTTCAGCTCTCCGGCCACACTCTCTGTGACTGTTCAATCTTCTTTATTAGTGTGGGTACGACGTCAATATTCCGTGTCTTTACAACCATAACAAATAAAAATACAGGTCAGTATTGGTATTTCGGGCGTCACGCTATTGTAGCGTCTCACAAAGAATGACTTCATAAATGTGTTCACGTATGACCTCTGAAAGTAATGTATTGGTCAATGTCGGCCGGACATAACTCGCAACTGTTGCCGGACGCGGGTCAGTGACCCTGTCGGTGGTTTACAGTTAAATACCAAGTGTCCCGCAGTGAGTGAGTGAGTGAGCCATCTATCGATATTCTGGCCATATCACAATGTTACTTAAACCGCCGGGCAAACGATAATATATAAAAATATTACAAACGTTATAAAACCGTCTTCAGCAATAACATTTTGCCGTAAAATGTGACTGTGCTTGTCGTAAGAGGCAGCTAACGGGATCGGGTGGTCAGGCTCGCTGACTTGGTTGATGCCTGTCATCGTATTCCAACTGCGTGCATCGATGCTCATGATGTCAATCACTGGATTGTCTGGTCCAGACTCGATTATTAACAGACCGCCGTCATATAGCTGGAATATTGTCGAATGCGGCCTTAAAAAACAAACAAACAAACAAACAAACAAACAAACAAACAAACAAACAAACACTAGGCTGAAAGCAGTCACCGAAACACTGCAAACTTAAAGTAAAAAACACACATCAAAAACATCAACATCAAATAACTACTTGTATTTCGCCACGATCAAACTTGGGTGTGTACTTTCTTTTGCCCGTCAGTATATGTTGAAATCGAACCAGGGTCTTCGACATGAACCACTACCTATTGGTAAGAGGCGACTAACGGGATCGGGTGGTTGAGCATGTCATCGATCCCAATTGCGTGGATCGATGCTCGTGATGTCAATCACTGGATTGTCTGGTCCAGACTCGATTATTTACGGACCGCCGTCACATAGCTGGAATATTGCTGAGTGCGGCGTTAAACAGCAAACAAACAAAACACTTCCTAAGGTGAGCCTGAACACGTCACAAAGCAACATTAATAATGTGGAAGTCTAGTCATTTAATTCTTATTTTAAGATCGCTTATTGTTTGAAAAAAAGAAATAATAAGCTGTTTGTATACCAACACATTATGTAACAAATATAAAAATTGCAAACGATTTGTCATTTCATGACATATCTGAATGGGTTCATTTGTGATCGACAATTAAAAGTAAAGGGCACAGCCCCAACAAGCCGTGTGACCACACACAACGTCCCACTAGCGGGAGGGATGATCTAGATAACATGTTGACAGATAATAGCAGTTAACCTAGCTGTACTCAACAGAGGTGCCCTCTCATACGGTATTATAGTTCCAATGTAGATGGCACACCAGGTCCTAGGTATATTTCAATGACAGATTAAAGAAATGTTAATACATACATACCAAGTTCTGTACGTGCGGTAGTCCATACATACATGTATGTACTTACATGGAAACACCGTTGTAGGTGTCCTTCTTTCAAGCACATGTCGTGACGCCACGGTCGCCGTTCCAAGGCGGCATATTTTACTCACCTTATTTACATAATGTGTACAGTTAAAACACAGATTAGAGTACACAAGCCTTCCCCATGGAACTGCGAGACACTATGTATAAATCGTAATGTTCGAGTGACGAAACAATAAAGGCTTTGGAGGTATTTGTTTATGTCCTCGTTGGACCTTAAAGTTTTTTTCTTTTGTTTTTTATACTGTACCCACTGTCCTCTATGTTTAGTACAGGTCCAGACTATGTCCTCTATGTTTAGTACAGATCCAGACACAGTACCCGCTCTCCTCTATATGTTGAGTACAGGTTCAGACACTGTACCCACCGTCCTTTATATTTAGTAAAGGCCCAGACACTGTACCCCAATATTTAATATTAAGTAAATAATCGAGTCTGGACCAGACAATCTAGTGATTGACATCATCGATCTACGCAATTGGCATACGATGACATGCTCCAACCAAGTCAGCGAGCCCCGGATCTTCACGGGTCACAACGATAAGACACCATATTCAGTTAAAACGTGTGTATGAATACATCGGACAGTTAAGTTAACGTAAGGCTCATCTTCAGCACAATTAATGCAGCCCATCGGGAAAATTGTCTCTTCAACCGGGTGGCGGGTCTTCAGCAAACCCATACTTGCCGTAAAAGGCGACTATGCTTGTCGTAAGAGGCGACTAACGGGATCGGGTGGTCAGGCTCGCTGACTTGGTTGATGCATGTCATCGTATCGTGGATCGATGCTCATGATGTCAATCACTAGATTGTCTGGTCTAGAATCGATTATTTACAAACCGCCGTCATATAGCTGGAATATTGCTGAGTGAGGTGTTAAAACAAACAAACAAACAAACAAACAAACAAACAAACAAACAAACAAATTCAATTAGTAGGTTCTTCATGCTTGAATGATGCTGAATTCTGGCGTAAAACAACACTCAGTCATAGTGTCAGGCCTAGTGAGCTTTTGGGACTCGAAAACATCCTTCTGAATATGATAATATGATAATATGATAATGGACCACGGTATGGAAATAAGCTTAGCCGTGAAAGCAATGTGCGCGTATTATTTTCCTTGTGAAAATATAGCCAGAAGGTTTCATAAAAAAACTCCTGTGGCCATATCTTAAGACCTCAATCAAAAGACATTTTTTTACTAGGAAAATGATATATAAGCTGCTGTCTCCATTACCATTTGATTGATTTAGTAATCGTTTTAAATATGTTTATCGCTTGGTCACGCCCTCCAAACACCTCCAAATTGAGGTAATAAGGATACGTCTCATGGCACCAACAGCTGTGGTAAGGTCACAATTGGCAACTAAATCATAAAAAAGACGTTAAATTCGAGATAAACAGTTTAACCTTTAGGTGATTTGGATCTACTTTCACTCGCCTGACCCATAAACAATTCATGGTATGTGATAGTAGAGTATTTGAGAACTATACATCGATCAAACCGAGGAAAAGAAATAAATACACAAGTCTTACAATATATCTGATAGCCTGGAATGGATGGCCTGTAAGATATTGATAATGATATACATTTGAAAGCATTAAACGCCTCGTTCAGGGTACCGTCAGTCCACAGTGCTGTAATGTGATAGGGGACTCAAATGGATTGGGGATTGCGGCGACTAGGTTAGACCAGCTACATGTCCCCTTTCCCCCAAGTTAAACGCTACACTACAGAAATGAATGAAAACATTTTTCCTTCGGATAAAAACACACGTCTCAATGTCAGCTTAAAAACTCAAAATGCATCAAAATGTACAAGATGCCCTTTTCTTCTCTTGTCATTATCCCCTGCAGAAGTTTGGTTGGCTGGTTGGTTGGTTGGTTGGTTGGTTGGTTGGTTTGTTGTTTTACGCTGCACTTAAATAATCGAGTCTGGACCAGACAATCCAGTGATTGATATCATGATCATCGATCCACGCAATTGGGATCAATGACATGCATCAACCAAATCAGCGAGTCTGACCACCCGATCCCGTTAGTCGCCTTTTCGACGAGCATAGTCGCCTTTAACGCAAGCATGGGTTGCTGAAGACCTATTCTACCCCGGATCTTCACGGGTCCCCCGTCATAAGTAGTTCCACTAAAGGGTAGCCTTACACACATAGAAACAGAAGTTATTATTATCATTATCATTATCTAAATTGCATTTCTATACAATCTGACACAGTAGCCGTCAGCCAGTGTAATTTCTGAATAATTAATCAGTTTGTCAGGATATAAGACGCTAGTGACACAAGGTATGGTATGTTCTCCGGTATGTGTGTCTGCTCGCCAGATTGTGGTAGCCCAGTGGTTAAGGCGTTCGCTTGTCACGCCGAAGGCCGGGTTCGATTCTCCACATGGGTACAATATATAAAGCCAATTCCTGGTGTCCCCCGCCTTGATAATACTGCAATAGTGCGTAAAACTATACTCGCTCACTCGTCAGATTCCCAGTTCGAATCCTGACCTCCATTTGTTGTACTTGTGTTACTGGTGATGCGGCTGTGGAATAGCAAAGTCTTGTCAACCCGATACACTACTGATGTCCCACATAACCCAGTCCCCACGTCCTCGATAATTTCGCTTTAAAAAGCTCTTATTTTCATATTAACAAACCTGTATGTTCTGTACAAACACCGAGGTTTACTCATACTTGAAATATCATACCTTCCATCTGGTGTTAAAAATACAAGCCACATTTGTGTAAATAGAATTTTCACGTCACGTAATTAAAGTGATGCGTTTACAAATGTCTCCTGAACTCTTTTTCAAATATATATTTAGAAATTTATTCTTATGAATTCCTGGACTGTCGTAAATAGATCCTAATGTTTACTTTTCACATTTTATGCTAAAAAATGCACTCGTTGTGAACCTTAGTGATTGTCAAACGAAGTCGACGCTGAATGGTATTCAAATGAAACCAACAGCAGTAGTCACGTGACTGTACGGGATAGTACATGGTTGAAAACACACGTGTACAAACCGTTGTATCTGAATTGAGAATAACATGTTGTATTAAAAACCCTGATATAATACATTTATATTCAAACTGTCATTTTTAATCGAGAGTTCGTAAGGTGCTTTTTATATATGGATAATAATCTTGGTAATAGAAATAGTAAAATAGTAAAAAACGCTATAGAAATACGTATCCACATTAACTGAAATTATGATATTTGAGGAAACGTAAGCAAGTCCATATCCCTCGTTTATTCCCTGACCGCCTCCGTGGTCTAATGGTAGACCGTCCGCCCGGAGAGTGGAAGGTCCGGGGCTCGATCCCCAGCCGCGTCATACCAAAAGACGTTAAAAGATGGTACGTGTTGTTACCTTGTCTGGCGCTCGGCATTAAGGGGCTAAAACAAGGACTGGTCGGCTCGGAGTCCGTATACTGTGTCTGAGTGGGGTATTCATGTTAAACTGCATGGTATCTCAGTGAGCTAGCACTATAAATCGGCATCAGTCCGGACTAGTACAAGCAGCCACACACACACACACATGTGCATGCACGTCGCTATATAAGTGCAATAATCTTGGACGCGACGTTAAACCCCATCTCACCTCACCTCGTTTATCCCCGGTAGCCGATTACAGACATTCTTTAGAATTCCGAGACATCATATTTAATCATACCACTCCACCTACACTTACTATCTGAACTTATTACTCGATCAAATATGCCTAAATAGTGTTTGATGTACGTATACAAATGGGCTCCCAACAGTGTATCTGCCAAATACTTAATACGCAATACAAGAAGATGAATTCTCTAGACAGTGTTTGGCTTAAGAGTAATCCCTTATATGCTGTTAGCACAATTACTGTCAATACAATCATCTATAAGAATGAAAGGTATTTAAATACACGGAAAACATGGCTGCCTGGATGTTTCTCCGAGGTTACAAAGGTTGGTTGTGTATGTGTACAATGTGCTTTGTAGACTCAAACAGTCGTTCTAAGCCACTTCAAATACGGAATAATCAAATACACATTTTTAGTCTGTTACCGACAAGTACACTTAAATTTGATGTAATGGTCCTTCTGAAAATATGAATTTTTTACGCCCAGCGTAAACACTGAGTGAATAGGTGGATGTATATATTTTGACGCTTCGTCAATGTAGAGCACGAATTCGGATTCAAAAAGTTTAAAACGCCTTCGAAATATTTCTTGTGCACTGCGCTGTGTCATTGAACGTTCGGCCAAGCCTCCTATAAATTGAAGGTAGCTACGGTAGTAATGACCGCTACCAAGGGAGGATTATTAAGTGTCTCAAATATGGAATTGGGTCATGCTTTGTCAATGGTTAAAACTAGATAGCATTCCTCGTGCACACTTTGCCAATGGACCTTGACGAAAGAAAATTTATGTTGTGGTTTGAGATTGTTTTGACGAGAACTGTCAGGTTCATGGGATGTTTTATAATGTGAATGTTCTGGATAACATGTTAAACAGACAATAATACAGTAATTCCTAGGAAAATGGTTCTTAGAAGGTAATGTCAGAGGACCATGTTTTTAAGAAGCTCATGTCCGAGGAAAAATGTTTCCCAAAAGTTTATGTTCAAGGTGTGATAGAAGGTACTGTTCAAGGACAATGTTTATTAGAAACTGACGTTCAAGGACAATGTTTATTAGAAGCTGACGTTCAAGGACAATGTTTATTAGAAACTGACGTTCAAGGACAATGTCTATTAGAAACTGTTCAAGGACAATGTTTATTAGAAGCTGAAGTTCTAGGACAATGTTTATTAGAAGCTGACATTCAAGGAGAATGTTTATTACGCTGACGTTCAAGGACGATGTTTATTAGAAGCTGACGTTCAAGGACAATGTTTATTAGAAGCTGACGTTCAAGGACAATGTTTATTAGAAGCTGACGTTCAAGGACAATGTTTTTAGAAGCTAATGTTCGAGGACAATGTTTCAAGGAAGACAGTGTTCAAGTGCACTGTTTCTATGAAGCTGATTTCCAATGACATTATTTCTGGAAGCTGGTGTCCAAGGACACCATTTCTTGAAGCTGGTGTCCAAGGACACTATATCTTGAAGCTGATGTCTAAGGACACTATTTCTTGATGCTGGGTGTCTAATGATACTATTTCTTGAAGCTGATATCAAAGGACATTATTTCTGGAAGCTGGTGTCCAAGGACACTATTTCTTGAAGCTGGTGACCAAGGACACTATTTCTTGAAGCTGATATCAAAGGACATTATTTCTGGAAGCTGGTGTCCAAGTACACTATTTCTTGAAGCTGGTGACCAAGGACATTATTTCTGGAAGCTGATATCAAAGGACATTATTTCTGGAAGCTGGTGTCCAAGGACGTTATTTCTTGAAGTTGATGTCAATGTTGATGTTGATATAAAATAGTGGTTCTTTGAAGCTTATATCAAGGGACAAAGGTTCCTTTACGTCTGTATTCTCTGTATACATGAACCTGTACATTTATGTCACAAGCCTTGCACACACAGCAACCCTTAACAAATTTAACAGTAAGTTAGCTGTTCACTCTCTTTGCCCAAAATGGTTCAATGCGAAATTGAAAATTCACAAACCGCACTGAAAGCTTATTTTAAAAATGTTTACAATCTTTGAATTTAACCTTGACCGTTTTCATCACACCGACAATAACACCCACATAGTTGGGCTACATGCTCTCTTCATCCCCTGGGGGGTTCCGGACACACAGAAACTCATCAAAAACACCATCTTCACGCCCGTGCCTCAGCCTATTATGCCGAAACTTAACAAATAACCCGATAAATTAAACACTGATCTTTTAGCATTCGAGAACCGCTAGTCGAAATCATCGAGGGTGGTAACTTGAAACTTTCCGTCACAGCGCTGTGGGTATCTAGCCTGGAGCCCAACGCAATTTGGAATCTATTGAGCTGGAAGGAATAGTTTTCCGTTTGAGTGGTTAAAAAAACCCCTTCAAAACACATTTTCTTTTGTTCAGATGAAGGAGAAGAAGAATAAGTCCCACGCATGCAGGGATGCTACAAGGAACTGTTCTTGTCAATAACGTTTATTCACGACTAGGCAGACAGCATAACACCGCTGGACGACTGACATTTATACAATACAAAACTATTTATGTCTATATGTCTATAGTCAACCATCGGCATGTGAAGAGTAGTTAGTGCTTGGGTAATTGACATGGAGGTGACGAGGAAGCATATGTAATATAAGGCGACTCTGTTCCAGAGACTGGTAAACACATGCCTACCTTTAACCACCTGCCATGCGCGAATATTACATCTTTAAACCGTCAAACCTCGTTGGACGTACATAGTGTTTCTTTCATAAAGTTACATGCAGCTGTGATGACTATATGTGGCCGGCAAATGAACTCACTCGGCTTGTCAAGACATGTGGCGCGTGTCTGCTATTTTCATGCAGAATTCGGTTGTTAGTTGATACATAAATATGTTTTATGCTCAGAACATAACTCAGGATAATAAATAAAAGGAACATAACTCTTCCTATAATCATTATAAATCTCCATCGTACGTTTCCGACTATATTATGAACATGTGTTTATGAATCACTATCAAACAGTGATGAAATCTGATGCGAAAAGGTGAGCGTATCCTGCCCCACTGATGGCACCAGTCACAAACACACGCAAAGGCAAATCAATTGTTGGGGTTCCATACAAACAGATATTACACATAAGGTAGAATGTCATGCGTAATAACTTTCCGGTATTTGCACATATGCATTTTAGCGCTTCTCAATTCTCATTGGTCAATTAAGGTCACAGTACCATATTGTTCATTTCAGAAAATACGATATGACATTACGCCATCTGAAAAACAGGCTTCCTTCAGTGAAGTTCCTCTGTAGGGGTGTTATTAGACACCTTTTACCTCATTTTCTCTCTTAAAATGTCAAGACCCCCTCCGTGGTCTAGTGGTAGAGCTTCCGCCCGGGGTTCGATCCTCGCCCGGGTCATACGAAACGTCGTTAAAAAATGGTACTTGTTGTTACCCTGTCTGGCTTTCGGCATTAAGGGGCTAAAAGAAGGACTGGTCGGCTCGGAGTCAGTATACTGCGTCTCAGTGAGGTATCCATGTTAAACCGTGGCTTGGTATCTCAGTGAGCTAGCTCTATAAATTGGCACCAGTCCGGACTAGTACAAGCAGCCACACACACACACGTGCATGCACGTCGCTATATAAGTGCAATTATCTTGGAACGCGACGTTTAACCCCATTTCGCCTCCCATCAAAATGTCAAGGAGTAATACGCAAAATAACCTACTCGCATTCCGGATTATCTGTGGCTCGTGACTGTAAGCCTGTTACACTATGCATGCACTATGAATACACAATGCCATTTACAAGATGGTCAGATGTAACACATGTTATATTTGGGATAACACTTACAGATAAAGTAAAGTAAAGTACAGATTCTAGTACTTTTTTTGAGTTGAGTCACCTAATCGCCAGCACACAAAGTCAGCGATCTAACCCACTCAGCCACCGAGGCTTCCACAAAAATGAAAGTCCGACAACTGGTAGTCTAGATCATGTTCTTTGAGTACCCCTCTGACAAGTGTAAATTGGCACGGCTCCCATGGCCGAAAGCTATGAATACACATTGCCATTTAGAAAGTGGTCAAATGTAACACATGTTATATTTGGGATAACACTTTCTTAGTAAAGTACAGATTCTAGTACTTTTTCTAGTACCGGACGGGACTCAACTGAAAAAAAGTACTAGAATCTGTACTTTACTAAGAAAGTGTTATCCCAAATATAACATGTGTTATATGTATGCACTAGTTACAGATTATCTGTAGTTTCTCGTAGCTCTTTCGTTATCCTCGAAATATTGACCTTGTCTAAAGGCGATCGTTGTATTGTGTTGAACACACGTTACATGCATACAGGTCTGGTCTGACTGCACGCCTGACATTCGTCAGTTTCATGTGAGTCGGGTGTCTCTGGATAGCGTGCTGTCAGCAGTCGTGTAAGTGGTTGTCCACACAGCAATACATCCTTTGATGTTATGTGATAGAATACCTGCGTGTTGATCTTATCTGAATGGGGGACTTCCGCTTCATGTCTTTTAGGTGGTTTGGTGATTAAGGCTACGAGTCTGCGAAACATCGCTGGGCGACTATGTACAGCGAAGACATTTAAAAAAAATGTTGTTTTTTTATCTTTTAAAATTTAATTTACAATTGACCCTAGAGGACTCCAAGACTCCGGTTTTATTTTTTATGTCATGTTTTCGATATCCGACAAGCAACGGAAACCAAGATTTCCTTGTTTATATGGCTTAAAGAATTGATGTTTATCGTTCTCGTTGGGTAATGGTAATGTACAAATTAAAAAAAGGCATCGTCAAAAAAGAGTACGTTGTTTTCAGTGTTCTTTTTTGCATGCTGTGAACATTTTGCTATAGGTATAATTGATGTGTAAGAATGTCTTTCTTATCATGAAAGATGTATACCTTTATTCGAATTATTATATATGTATGTAGCAGATAAATAAGGAATGTATTTAATAATGTAATGATGTGTGTTTGTTGTGTCTCATTTCAGCTAAAACTGCAGCGTTCTGTGGGTTTGAAGACCCTTACAACTGCGGCTTTATCCAGACCAACGACACCGACGTCTTTAACTGGAAGAGAGCCAAGGGCTCCACCCCCTCCGGCAGCACCGGGCCGTCTAAAGACCACACCTGTGATGCGAACACAGGTAGGTTAATTAGATGTATAAGGCCGTCTAAAGACCACACTTGTGATGCGAACACAGGTAGGTTAGATATACAAGGCCGTCTAAAGACCACACTTGTGATGCGAACACAGGTAGGTGAGATGTATAAGGCCGTCTAAAGACCACACCTGTGATGCGAACACAGGTAGGTTAGATATACAAGGCCGTCTAAAGACCACAACTGTGATGCGAACACAGGTAGGTTAATTAGATGTATAAGGCCGTCTAAAGACCACACTTGTGATGCGAACACAGGTAGGTGAGATGTATAAGGCCATCTAAAGACCACACATGTGATGCGAAAACAGACGGGCTAAACATCCTCCTACATAGAGGGGTGTTTAAAGAGTGCTTTTGGTGCTATAGATGGGCGTTTAAAGAGTGCTTGTGCTTTAAAACCGTGCGCATTCCTGACAGTGTTCTAAGCACCCATTGGCGACATACCGCTTACACAGACCACATCGGTGACACCAGCCACGGGCTGCCGGATTGTCGACAGCTCACCTATTCGGCCACATGTACCGCCTGGCATGTGTCTGGTTCTTCTAGGGATTGATTTAAGCCTTTGGATGTGTGCTCACTGTGACGAACGAAACTTCATTGACTGAATAGAATAAGCTAGGGTATCTTGAGAGCCGCCAGTTCGCTTCTGTGGATACTCACGCGAACATGAATGCTTGATATAAACAAAACAAAAGGTTTTACAAGCACTTGAGGTGCAGCGAATTCCCACCAAGGTTCGTAGTTACCTAAAACAGACACATAAACTTGCCAGATTGGTTTACATGAGGGTACTGAATGGCCGTTTAACGTTGTGGTCGTGCTGAATTATCGGCAATTTTACAGAACACGTTGATGGCAAATGTACGTGTAGCTTTATGTATAGACCCAGCAGTTGCCATGGTTTCCATAGCTTCATTGTATACTGATGGAAAGAAATAAGTGAACAGCAATAACTGAGTGAGTGAAAATGGTTTTACGCCGCTTTTAGGAATATTCAAGCAATATCACGGCGGGGGACACCAGAAATGGGCTTCATTGTACCAATATGGGGAATCGAACCCGGGTCTTCGGCGTGTCGAGCGAATGTTTTAATCACTCGGCTACCCCACCGCCTTCGTTCGTTTTCGAGACAAGATATTTAGACTTCAAATTAAGAAAATTACTGTAAGACGCCATATCATCTGTCCTTGCTATGATATGACGTCACATCTATCCATGTTGCTACAATATGACGTCATACCATCAGCCGATATTGTTACAATATAACGTCATATAATCTTCAAATATTGCTACAGTTTGACGTCATATCATCTACCCATATTGTTACAATGTATCGCCATTTAATCGTCCCATATTGCTACAGTTTGACGTCATATAATATTCCCATATTGATACAGTTGGACGTCATATAGTATTCCCATATTGCTACAGTTGGACGTCATATCACCTGCCCATATACTTACCAAATAACGTTGTGACATCTGCCCATATTGAGACAACGTGACTTCACATCATTTTTCCATATTGTCTCAACGTGACGTCATATCACGTCAATATTGCAACAATAGGACTTACAGCATCTGTCCATCTTGCAGGTCACTTCATGTACATCGAGGCTTCCGCCAAGGCAAGGGGGAATAACGCCATCATCTATTCCCCGCTATACCGCGGCATGGATCAGCAGTGCGTGGGCTTTCACTACCACATGTACGGTAGACACGTCGGTACACTCAACGTCTACGCAAAGGTACGTCACGGGGACGAACAAAAACCCGGCATTTATCTGACATAATCTGAAACTGTATCCTCGTCTCCTCTGCTGGGATAATAATAATATTTATAACAAGAACAAGAACAAGAACAACAACAACAACAACAATAACAACAACAACAACCACAACAATAACAACAATAATGATAATGCAGTGTTTGGTAGTCTTCACATTCCCCGAAAAGCTCTCGGTGGATTCGATCAGGGGCCCTGAGCTAATGATGAAGCTTACCAGCCTGACTGTGATCCCCAAACCCTCTTTGCTTCATTTTCTACTGCTACTACTACTGACTGACTGAGTGACTGACTGAGTATGGTTTTACGCCGCTTTCAGCAATGTTCCAGTAATATCACGGCGGGGGACATCAGAAATGGGCTTCACACATTGTACCCATGTTGGGAATCGAACCCTGGTCTTCGGCATAACGAGCGAACGCTTTAACCACTAGGCTACCCGACCGCCCCACTACTACTACTACTACTACTACTACTACTACTACTACTACTACTACTACTACTGCCGTTCATGCTGACCATATTAACGAGTTTCCGCACTAACAAGGTTTAGGGGATGCAACGAACCATTATCCTTTGACGTAAGCCAACAATTGAACGTCAAAAACCCGTGGCGTGGATTACGGTGAAGTAAAGACGTTAGTGTGCTCGTATTACATCAAAGAAGTTATAATCCATTAAACCACGTGTTGACAACCTAGTCAAAGGATTACTTCGCTGTGATTCCCTTGTCTGTGTGCGCACAATAACAAGGGCAGCATTACGTACCTCGTCGGGGCCGGATTTCTTGATTAATGCTGCAAAACAACGTCTTCTATTGAAGTTCACAAGTTGTTTACCAGTATATTCATGACAGCATTTATTTAAACGTACCAAACTTGAATGTTTAACCATATGGATATTACAGAAGAGTGCTAGATTACCAAAAAAAACCCCAAGGGACTGACGTCTGATTCCTTAAGATGAACGTCAACATGAAAAGCTTGTGTAATTGTAGACAGAACTCAGTCTTCCATGACTGTCTAAACAGCGTTCTCGTCTCAGTTTACATGACATGCATGTCTCATCTTAGGTAGGGTATAGCGCAGAGGATGTGGGATCACCATCTTGATAGCCATCTGGTGAGTGAGTGAGTGAGTGAGTGATTTTGGGAGTATTTTGGTTTGGTTTGTTGTTTAACGCCGCACTCAGCAATATTCCAGCTATATGACAGCGGTTTGTAAATAATCGAGTCTGGACCAGACAATCCAGTGATTGACATCATGAGCATCGATACACGGAATTGGGACCGATGACCTGCATCAACCAAGTCAGCGAGCCTGATTTTAGGAGTAACTCCGCTGTGAAATGTATCTCAGTTTCATCATGGCGTGTCAGCCTGATGTGGGAGGTAAACCCGAGTTGATGCAGGTCTCAGACGTTTACCACGTTGGTGAAACCCACTTTGGTGGTGACAAACCTAGAAACATTATCGGAGCGAATCCGGGATTCGAACCTACGACGATAGATTTGTGACATTTCTCGGGGACTCATTCAAGACAATTTATAACGTTCGGTGGAGCATGATCAAAGTGTTTAAAATTTATTTTACAAATTAATTTTTAGAAATAATCAACTACAGAAGTATTCATATTACTAAATTGTCTGAGATCAACGACTCTTCAAGCTTCAGATCTAAATTGGGGGCGGTCGGGTAGCCTAATGGTTAAAGCGTTCGCTCGTCACGCCGAAGACCCCGGGTTCGATTCCCGACAATGTGTGAAGCCCATTTCTGGTGTCCTCCGCCGTGATATTGCTGGAATATTGCTTGAAGCGGCGTAAAACCATACTCACTCACTCAGATCTAAATTCAACTTTGAGCAAACAACGTAAGATGACAGTTTAACCAATATATGCACTGTCACCTACACTTCAAAAGAAAACCAGCATTGGTAAAAGATGTGCTCATGTTAACATATCTAAAAACTCAACACTTGATAATGTCAATCTGAATCACGCCTCGAAACTTGATGTTATTGCTCCTCCAGAACAGGAAAAAGTGTTTTAAATGTCTGCTTACTGTCTGTGAAATTAATAGTCCGGACATTATTAAACGTTTCTTAAATCCTTGACATTTGCCAGCCCAATGGATAAAGAAATACTCTATTAGTGAACAGAAGACAGAGCCCATTGTATTTCAGATAGTTGGAATACTTTTTAAACGAAAAACATATCTTCTTATCATTATTACTATCTAGGGTTGTAATTATGAGTTGTTTGTTTATTGTTAGTGTAGTCAACAAGTCCTCGATGGTGTGACGATGCAGTCACGCTGCAGTCACGGTGGCGCCTGTGACTGGCACAGAACTGTACCCACCTAACTCCTGTGACGCGCGTTGTTTGTTACACTATTGGCTATATGATGTCTCCCTTACGCTAATGCAATATTTACGGCCGTACATATAAGTCACATACAATCGTATAACCACTCGTCTGTACTGTCAATGTACAATTTACATATGCTAATGTTTTTCTTTACACGTTTTATTGAATAGACTTTACAGAGCCTGTCATGTGCATTTAAAAGGTTGTATACGCGGTTTAAGTATCAATATGCTGGCATTTAAAACCGCCCTGGAGTCACGTATTCGTTTAAAGGAAGAATACGGCATGGAATTTACAGCAACCTTGACCTTGGCCTTGGCAGCATATTGCAAAGGTGGAGCACTGAATGGGGGAATGTTGAGATTGGAGTTCCATGTTCACGTTTCTCGCATGTTTTGAATTGATAAGTATGAATCTTACTCTGAATAGTTACGAAGCGGTTACCTGAACTAAAATCGACTTTTATTATTTTACAAAGCTGCTTTGTCGAAATATGCAGTTTTAAGAATGTGATTCTCTTCATGGCTAGGGTGATAGACGTGCCTCCAAAGGCGGATCCATCATTTTTAGGAAGACCCCTGTATCCCCCACCCCCTCTTGATCCGCCTATACGTTCCACGGGGTGAATTAACTGCTTGTTATCCCTCCACTATCTAGCTTCTGATTGGATTACGAACTCACACCCTATGCTGTAGAGACACACTGTTGAACATAAAGTGCACATTAAATAGTCCTTCGTGAAGGTAACTAAACTTTATTGCGGAGGTAAATATATAAATAACGACTCGTCGGGGTGTACATCGTACACCTCGTGAATCCTACATCCTTACTCAGATTTTCAGAATTGTCTCTGATTATGATAATGATATATCGGGGTTTGGGTCACTGAGAAGTTCAGAGGAAGATTAACCCTAGAATGAAAACGATATATATATCTTGATATGTAATAAATATTTACATGAAATTGTGATTCTTAAATTGTGAAATGAGAAAATATTTATTTTGCGATAAATTCAAAATCAGAACAAAACAACAAGGAACAAAACATACAAACAGAACCCAAACAAACATACCAACTACGCCCCCCCCCCAAAAAAACAAAACAAAACAAAACCCAACAACAAAACAAAACAAAAACAAATAAAGAAAACAACAGCAATAAAACAAACAAACAAACAAACAAACAATAAAACAAATACCAACCAACCAACCAAACAAAAACAACACAGAGAAAAGCACAAAGAAACCTAAACAGTAAGAAACATTTAAAGATACACCCCCCCCAAAAAAACCCCCCAAAACCCCCACAAGACAACAAAACAACCCAACCAAAAAACCCAACAAAACAAACTAAAACAAAACAACATAAAAACAAATCAAAAATAAAAAAAACCAAAAGCCAAAACATACAAACAGGAACCATAAAAAACCCACAACTGTGGATAAGTATATATTTTTTTATATGTTACAGGCACGGGGATTCCAGGTGACATCAGTGTGGCGAGCATTTGGTAACCAAGGCGACTGGTGGATCATCGCGAGACTTGCCATTCCCAAACAGCTGGCCCGGGCAGGCTACCAGGTACTCAACTTGTTAAACAGCTCATCACGTGTTGTATAAATGGAGATTATAAGAGCACATGTGTCATACAGTTTTCAGAAAACGAGTGTCAAAATTCTTACGTGAAGAAATATTTGCCCAAGTGCACATGCCATTTTTGTGAACTTGGGTATTTCTAACCCCCATAGTTAACTAATTTATATTTCACCCATACGGCTAGATATAACGGGTTCCGTGAAGATCCGGGTTAGAATACGTCTTCAGCAACTCATGCGTGCCCTAAAAGGCGACTATGCGGCGACTAGCGGGATCGGGTTGTTGATGACTTGGTTGATGCATGTCATCGTATGCCAATTGCGTAGATCGATGATGTCAGTCACTGGATTGGCTGGTCCAGACTCGACTATTTACCGACCGCCGTCATATAGCTGGAAATGTGCTGAATGTGGCGTTAAACAACAAATCAACAAATAAACAAACTTACTTTGGTATCTATAGACCTGCCTATGTATGAAGGCGCCAGTGTACCAATGTCTTAATATTAAATATTGGGGTACATTGGATACAGTGTGTGGACCTGTACTAAACATAGAGGACGGCTGGTACAGTGTCTGGACCTGTACTAAACATAGAGGACATCGTCTGAACCTGTACTAAACACAAAGGACGGTTTGGTATAGTGTGTGGACCTGTACTAAACATAGAGGACAGTGTGTGGACCTGTACTAAACATAGAGGACGGTGGGTACAGTGTGTGGACCTGTACTAAACATAGAGGACAGTGTCTGGACCTGTACTTAGCATGGAGGATAGTGGGTACATTGTGTGGACGTATGCTAAACATAGAGGATAGTGGGTACAGTGTGTGGACCTATACTAAACATAAAGGATAGTGGGTACAGTGTCTTGATCTGTACTTAACATAGAGGACGACGGGTACAGTATCTGGGCCTATAATAAACATAGAGGACAGTGGGTACAGTGTGTGGGCCTATACTAAACATAGAGGGGATTGGGTACAGTGCCTGGACCTCCACTGTAAATACAGGACAGCGGGTGTAGTGTCTGGACCTGTACTAAACATAAAGGACAGTGGTTACAGTATGTGGGCCTATACTTAACATAGAGGGGATTGGGTACAGTGCCTGGACCTCCACTGTAAATACAGGACAGCGGGTTTAGTGTCTGGACCTGTACTTAACATAAAGGACGATGAGTTCAGTGTGTGGAACTGTACTAAACATAGAGGACAATGGGTACAGTGTGTGGGCCTATACTAAACATAGAGGGGATTGGGTAGAGTGCCTGGACCTCCACTGTAAATACAGGACAGCGGGTTTAGTGTCTGGACCTGTACTTAACATAAAGGACGATGAGTTCAGTGTGTGGAACTGTACTAAACATAGAGGACAGTGGGTACAGTGTGTGGGCCTATACTAAACATAGAGGGGATTGGGTAGAGTGCCTGGACCTCCACTGTAAATACAGGACAGCGGGTGTAGTGTCTGGACCTGTACTAAACATAGAGGACAGAGGGTACAGTGTGTGGGCCTATACTAAACATATAGGACAGTGGGTACAGTGTGTGGGCCTATACTAAACATAGAGGGGATTGGGTACAGTGCCTGGACCTCCACTGTAAATACAGGACAGCGGGTTTAGTGTCTGGACCTGTACTTAACATAAAGGACGATGAGTTCAGTGTGTGGAACTGTACTAAACATAGAGGACAGTGGGTACAGTGTGTGGGCCTATACTAAACATAGAGGGGATTGGGTACAGTGCCTGGACCTCCACTGTAAATACAGGACAGCGGGTTTAGTGTCTGGACCTGTACTTAACATAAAGGACAGTGGGTACAGTGTGTGGGCCTATACTAAACATAGAAGACAGTGGGTACAGTGTGTGGGCCTATACTAAACATAGAGGGGATTGGGTACAGTGTCTGGACCTGTACTTAACATAAAGGACAGTGGGTACAGTGTGTGGGCCTATACTTAACATAAAGGACGATGAGTTCAGTGTGTGGAACTGTACTAAACATAAAGGACAGTGGGTACAGTGTGTGGGCCTATACTAAACATAGAGGGGATTGGGTACAGTGCCTGGACCTCCACTGTAAATAAAGGACAGCGAGTGTAGTGTCTGGACCTGTACTAAACATAAAGGACAGTGGGTACAGTGTGTGGGCCTATACTAAACATAGAGGGGATTGGGTACAGTGCCTGGACCTCCACTGTAAATACAGGACAGCGGGTGTAGTGTCTGGACCTGTACTAAACATAAAGGACAGTGGGTACAGTGTGTGGGCCTATACTAAACATAGAGGGGATTGGGTACAGTGCCTGGACCTCCACTGTAAATAAAGGACAGCGGGTGTAGTGTCTGGACCTGTACTAAACATAAAGGACAGTGGGTACAGTGTGTGGGCCTATACTAAACATAAAGGACGATGAGTTCAGTGTGTGGAACTGTACTAAACATAAAGGACAGTGGGTACAGTGTATGGGCCTATACTAAACATAGAGGGGATTGGGTACAGTGTCTGGACCTGTACTAAACATAGAGGACAGTGGGTACAGTGTGTGGGCCTATACTTAACATAAAGGACGATGAGTTCAGTGTGTGGAACTGTACTAAACATAAAGGACAGTGGGTACAGTGTATGGGCCTATACTAAACATAGAGGGGATTGGGTACAGTGCCTGGACCTCCACTGTAAATACAGGACGGCGGGTTTAGTGTCTGGACCTGTACTTAACATAAAGGACGATGAGTTCAGTGTGTGGAACTGTACTAAACATAGAGGACAATGGGTACAGTGTGTGGGCCTATACTAAACATAGAGGGGATTGGGTAGAGTGCCTGGACCTCCACTGTAAATACAGGACAGCGGGTTTAGTGTCTGGACCTGTACTTAACATAAAGGACGATGAGTTCAGTGTGTGGAACTGTACTAAACATAGAGGACAGTGGGTACAGTGTGTGGGCCTATACTAAACATAGAGGGGATTGGGTACAGTGCCTCGACCTCCACTGTAAATACAGGACAGCGGGTGTAGTGTCTGGACCTGTACTAAACATAGAGGACAGTGGGTACAGTGTGTGGGCCTATACTAAACATATAGGACAGTGGGTACAGTGTGTGGGCCTATACTAAACATAGAGGGGATTGGGTACAGTGCCTGGACCTCCACTGTAAATACAGGACAGCGGGTTTAGTGTCTGGACCTGTACTTAACATAAAGGACGATGAGTTCAGTGTGTGGAACTGTACTAAACATAGAGGACAGTGGGTACAGTGTGTGGGCCTATACTAAACATAGAGGGGATTGGGTACAGTGCCTGGACCTCCACTGTAAATACAGGACAGCGGGTTTAGTGTCTGGACCTGTACTTAACATAAAGGACGATGAGTTCAGTGTGTGGAACTGCACTAAACATATAGGACAGTGGGTACAGTGTGTGGGCCTATACTAAACATAGAGGGGATTGGGTACAGTGCCTGGACCTGTACTTAACATAAAGGACAGTGGGTACAGTGTGTGGGCCTATACTTAACATAAAGGACGATGAGTTCAGTGTGTGGAACTGTACTAAACATAAAGGACAGTGGGTACAGTGTGTGGGCCTATACTAAACATAGAGGGGAATGGGTACAGTGCCTGGACCTCCACTGTAAATAAAGGACAGCGAGTGTAGTGTCTGGACCTGTACTAAACATAAAGGACAGTGGGTACAGTGTGTGGGCCTATACTAAACATAGAGGGGATTGGGTACAGTGCCTGGACCTCCACTGTAAATACAGGACAGCGGGTGTAGTGTCTGGACCTGTACTAAACATAAAGGACAGTGGGTACAGTGTGTGGGCCTATACTAAACATAGAGGGGATTGGGTACAGTGCCTGGACCTCCACTGTAAATAAAGGACAGCGGGTGTAGTGTCTGGACCTGTACTAAACATAAAGGACAGTGGGTACAGTGTGTGGGTCTATACTAAACATAAAGGACGATGAGTTCAGTGTGTGGAACTGTACTAAACATAAAGGACAGTGGGTACAGTGTATGGGCCTATACTAAACATAGAGGGGATTGGGTACAGTGTCTGGACCTGTACTAAACATAGAGGACAGTGGGTACAGTGTGTGGGCCTATACTTAACATAAAGGACGATGAGTTCAGTGTGTGGAACTGTACTAAACATAAAGGACAGTGGGTACAGTGTATGGGCCTATACTAAACATAGAGGGGATTGGGTACAGTGCCTGGACCTCCACTGTAAATAAAGGACAGCGGGTTTAGTGTCTGGACCTGTACTTAACATAAAGGACGATGAGTTCAGTGTGTGGAACTGTACTAAACATATAGGACAGTGGGTATAGTGTGTGGGCCTATACTAAACATAGAGGGGATTGGGTACAGTGCCTCGACCTCCACTGTAAATACAGGACAGCGGGTTTAGTGTCTGGACCTGTACTTAACATAAAGGACGATTGGTACAGTGTGTGGAACTGTACTAAACATAGAGGACAGTGGGTACAGTGTGTGGGCCTATACTAAACATAAAGGACGATGAGTTCAGTGTGTGGAACTGTACTAAACATAAAGGACAGTGGGTACAGTGTGTGGGCCTATACTAAACATAGAGGGGATTGGGTACAGTGCCTGGACCTCCGCTGTAAATAAAGGACAGCGGGTTTAGTTTCTGGACCTGTACTTAACATAAAGGACGATGAGTTCAGTGTGTGGAACTGTACTAAATATAGAGGACAGTGGGTACAGTGTGTGGGCCTATACTAAACATAGAGGGGATTGGGTACAGTGCCTTGACCCCCGCTGTAAATACAGGACAGCGGGTATAGTGTCTGGACCTAGGCTCCACTGGTTTCAGTGTCTTGATCAGAACTCAACATGGGGTGAATTGAGTTATGTGTACGATGTGAATGTATGAAATGCAGAAACACAACACTGTATAAATCTTTCCTACATTGTCACAGATCGCCTTCGAGGGTATCACTGAAAAGGGTTACCAAGGCGACATCGCCATTGACGACATCTCCGTGGAAGACGGTCCGTGCCCAGTCGACTCCAATGCTGTGGCCGTCGTGGTGAAGGTGGACACGTCGGAGCTGGACAAGGAGGGGATGAAGCTGACGAGGAAGGCGAGGAAGGGGAGGAAGAAGAACAAGAAGTCAAAGAAGAAGGGGAGGAAAAGGAAGACGGCCGAACAAAATAAATCTTAACTCTCGAATCCATGAAGGGATGGGTAGACACTAGGAGGATACCAAGCATGTTGAGATGGTATTGCTGCAAATACTATTGATCTGAGAGAGAGAATTTATGGACGTCAACTTCTTTACTATGAGAAATATAACGTTTCGGAGTATATACTTACTCCCTCATTCATAAATTCTCTCTCTCTTATGTGTATCACTTCTAACTGCCATTCAAAGACTTGGTATTGATTTAGACCTACGGGGAAACGATATATCGTGAAATATACACAGGTTTACTGGCTTTTAAGCGGACTTGGTGTGCGTATGTGAGCTGCATTTCCATATACAATGTACCAACACGAATGCTTCTGATTGAAACCAATAACACGGGAGCGTGATGAATACACTTTGTGGATAAACTCGGATACCAGTGACTGCTCTTGGCTCATTGGGAGTCCATGCTGAGCAGTGTGAGTAGATGTTGACAAACAGTTTTGTGTTATATCATGAAGGATTGAACCTGTTGCTTCTCACAGGGATGGCATACCGTGGTCAAATATATAGAGGACGTGGACCATGTGACATTAGAGGATCTTTACGCGGCCTAAGGGGGCCAATGTAAAAATGGTTTTAGGGTGCTTCAGATATGATGGACTGGTTGCCTTTGCGTGTAAATTGGTGGGCGTTTTGTGTTTATGCAATTTTTCAAAGACAGCTGTTGTGATTGCGTTAGCAGACTCATTCCGTAATGAACGCAGATGGTGGGTTGGTACCATGGTGTCTGTCCCTAACAACAGGAAGTGATTCACCAATGGGCGTTTTCAGCACATTTCACTCTCATGGTTAGCTCGTTACACATGCTTCTTAGGAATTTGGTAATTTTAGGTTTATGAATTTTGCTTAAGGAAACACGGAAAGTACTTGAATTGTTTGGCTTGGTGGTCAGTGATTATTGCCAGTTCAATGATCATAGGGTTTTAGTGACACTGGCATGCTCACAGGTGTCGTTGCATATATCGTCTGAAACAGTGGAACAAAACGATCTGGATTTGGACGTTATGTATTCTTTCCTCAATTATACCTGATAGAAAATGTATTATAGACCCATATATATGATCATTACATGTATTTGTTGACTGAAGTCAAGATCATTATCACTCAAACTCTATTTAATAACGGTATAAATTAACTTAATTTAAAAACATCAGAAAACCATCTTCGAAACTGACCGTTTGATTCATAACATGACGCCATTCTTTCATTCAATGATGACATTTGAACAGTTGTATTTGCACGAAATGGGACTTGTGAAAATGACACTTCTAATTTACTATTGATAATTACCACGTTAACATAGATTCTGACAGTTTAAATTTTGATAACGTACCAATATATATATAAGTAAAGTAAAGTAAAGTAAGTATGACTACGTCCGTCTGTGCCTCAAATACTTCATTATCAAACTGTAATACCAACTAACCTTGACCATTGAATCCACACCCTTTGTCGATCCCCGGACGTGTTTATAGGAACCAAGACGATCGATAATAGGGGAGACATGCGTTTTATTCTGACTGATATCATTTAAACAATACAATGCATTCAGAAGCATGAAAAGACTGTTGGTGCTACATTTTATTCTGTGAATAAATAAATGCTACAATGTATTCCTAGGTTATCCACGGATGTAAATACCTACTTCATTATAAAAACATTATTCATTACGTTTCGGTATAGTGTTGTATGTTTTGTAGAAATAAAACTGTTTAATACAAATGTTATAATTACTTTAAGTTGAAAAGCGGAAACAAAATATTACAAGGTCGCTAAAAGCAGACGTCCGTTCATTCCATAAGTGACCGCCTCCGTGGTCTAGTGGTAGAGCGTCCGCCCGGAGAGCGGAAGGTCCGGGGTTCGATCCCCGGCCGCGTCATACCTAAAGACGTTAAAGGATGGTACTTGTGGCGCTCGGCACTAAGGACAAGGACTGGTCTGCTCGGAGTCAGTATACTGTGTCTGAGTGGGGTATTCATGTTAAACTGCAGCATGGTATCTCAGCGGGCTAGCACTATAAATCGGCATCAGTCCGGACTAGTACAAGCAGCCACATACACACACGTGCATGCACGTCGCTATATAAGTGCAATAATCTTAGACGCGACGTTAAACCCAATTTCACCTCACCTCATTCCATAAGTATATTTTATTTTGGACCTTCATTTTGGTAATTCCCTGTTCCTTGTTCTCAAACGCTATATTTCTTTATATATTATTTCACTATTCAGTTTTACGGTAACTCCGAGGAAGAAGGCGTTTTTCATTCGTGACAAATTCTTGTTATTACGGGACAAGCCGAATTGCGACTCTTGCCCCTCTCGTGGCCATTTTTGCGACCGGGCATACCTAAAATAATTGTCAACTCGTTGCGTAATGGTTAACATATATTCCCCCATATATTTCAGATGCAATTTAAAGCACATCGGGGCGTGCGGAAATATACAGTATGATTGAACACATTTAACTGTTTTTAGGGTATATTTTTAGACGCACGACATATGTAAAATCAAAAAGTATTTCTAAAGGGATTCTTTGAGGAAGAACTTGGAATCATACGCGCATTCTGATTGGTTGGTCGTATTTTCGCGCATAACATTCATCGATAGGGGGACGAGTCTTCTTGCAGGTTAAAGTAAGGGGCGAGTGGTGACGAATGGGAGTGTTCTGCATCACTCGCGTCTTTTCGTGATCTACAAACCTCTTATCCCGGAATGACCCGAGTGTGCACGAATGTCATGATCATCAGCTCGGTTAAAGCGCACGAGTAAGTGAATGATGTTTTACGTCGGTCTGTAAATGACCGAGTCTGGGCCAGTAAAGCGAGATGCTGTCGCGAGGCTTGTCACAGGCCCTGGGGATTCGATGGCATACCGCCGATCCCAATTTAGGCAACTCTGACGCTAACAATTGAGTGATGTCGGCTCTTCTGGACAAGGATTCCCGCGAAGTAACCCGGGAATTAGTTATTTCAGTCCCATCACTTTAGGGGGAGGGTCTGGTTTAACGCCGCTTTGAACCCAGTGAAGCCCAATGTGACGCAGGACTACTTCGTTGATACACACGAGGTTATAGCAAACCAAGGGAAACATATGACGAATTTGGGTATCGAACCCGCGATCAGTGGATCCTGGCCAGACTAAGGGACGCAACTCTTCAGAGCAAATTCCAGCGCCTTAGACGTCGAGGCATCCAAACAGATATATTTGTTTTATCCTTTTTCTCAATGAGGAAATAACAAAATTAGTTCTTGCTTCGATTATGATGTTGTTTCAAACATCATTTGATCTATACTTCTACCCCCTGCTCAAGCGCAGAATTCAATCAATATGGGATTTATAGTGAGACATGAGAAACATGTTGATTTCCAATTCATTTATTGTAACAGTAATTTTCTTTATTGCATTTTGCGTTTGAATTGTTTCTCTTGTTCGAAAGCGATACAGAAGCGATACAAAAATAACTTACGTATGACAAATAGCTTGCGTTAATATTTACACATCATGCACCAAGATTGCTTATGAAATTACAACTTGCTAAAAGCGGTGTAAAACAATACTCACTCACTCTCTCACTGAACACCACGAGATGTGTACAATGTGTGAAGCCCATTCCTGGTGTCCCCCTCCGTGATATTGCTGTAATATTGCTAAAAGCGGCGTAAAACAATACTCACCCACTCTGCAAGTAAGGAACATTCTTTGATAAATGCCAGAGGACATTCCCGGTATGTTTACAAGCTGTGGAGTAAATGAAACCTTTCCTTGGATCTCAGTTGGAAAACCGGTACCACAAATATGTTTACATGCGCAATATTTGCAGCAAAGTCATTAAATGCTTTGATGGGCGACAAGATAGGGACTGTAAAGAATTATATCTCCCCGCGTCCTATATACCTCTCGGCCTCCGGAGGCGATACACGCGGACACCGAGGCAACAGACGTCTCGCGTTTGATACACAGACGTGATGGTGCGACGTCTGTCGGGTGCCTTTTCGCGAACACCTGGTGTCATCACTATTTATTAGACATTCATATATACACACGCTTATGAGTCTTAATATACAGTTGAAATCGTACAATGGACTCTGCTATGTCTGAGTTTATATCTGTCTTTCTATCTGTCTATCTATCTGTCTGTCTGTCTATCAATCTATCTGTCTGTCTGTCTGTCTGTCTATCTATCTGTCTGTCTCACTATCTAAATGTCTGCCTGTCTCTATGTCTGTCTATCTTTCTGTGTGTTTGTGTCTCTATCTATCTACCTATATATCTATCTTTCTGTCTGTCTATCTACCTGCTCTGTCTGAGTTTATACCTGTCTGTCTTTCTACCTGTATCTATACCTGTCTGTTTGTCTGCCTGTTAATCTGTCTGTTTGTGTATCTATCTATCTATCTATCTATCTATCTGTCTGTCTCTCTATCTGTATCTCTATTTGTCTGTCTGTCTATCAATCTATCTGTCTGTCTATCTATCTGTCTGTCTCACTATCTAAATGTCTGCCTGTCTGTCTATCTATCTGTGTGTTTGTGTCTCTATCTATCTATCTGTATATCTATCTACCTATCTATCTATATGTCTGTCTATCTATCTACCTGTCTGTCTGTCTGTCTGTCTATCTATCTGTCTGTCTCACTATCTAAATGTCTGTCTGTCTGTCTCTATGTCAGTCTATATATCTGTGTGTGTGTGTTTGTGTGTGTGTGTGTGTGTGAGTGGCATATATTTAAAAGTCTTAACCTCATTGATGCAGGCACTGACGCAGCTGTTTAAAAAATAGAGAGAGCGCCAATTTGTCAAACAAAGTGATTGTGAGAAGGCAGTCATGCAAACTTAACATACTCGACAACTCTGTCGCACCACCAGTTTTCTCAGTAAGGCTCGCTTGACGAAAGAATCACTTTGAAGATGTCAACAGTTTCCCAGGTAAGTTTGTTTTGGCGTGGGACTGAGCCTCGTTTTCATCGTACGTTGAACTTTTGAACTTCTGCCGTTCTGGCATATACACTCGAGGGCACTATCAAAGTGACGCATGCGCACTTCGTAGACGTTATCCACTTTACGAACTAATGTACAGGCAAACTGTGGTGACAAAATATGTTACATAATCGCGGCGAATCTGAGATGGATTTGATCTGTTATTTGTTTGGTGTTCTAGTCTCACAACCAAACATCCGGCTTCACTATACCAAACATTTGTTTGTTTGTTTGCTGTTTAACGCCGCACTCAGGAATATTCCGGCTATATGACGGCGGTCTGTAAATAATCGAGTCGGGACCAGACAATCCAGTGAATGACATCATGAGCATCGATTCACGAAATAGTGATACGATGACATACATCAATCATAGTCAGCGTGCCTGACCACCCAATCGCGTTAGTGGCCTCTTACGACAAGCATAGTCGCCTTTTTAGCATGGGTTGCTGCAGACCTATTGGAGAGTATTGGAAAATATGAAAAGTTTTTATGGGCGGTCGGGTAGCCTAGTAGTTAAAGCGTTCGCTCGTCACGCCGAAGACCCGGGTTCGATTCCCGACATCGGTACAATGTGTGAAGCCCATTTCTGGTGTCCCCCTCCGTGATATTGCTGGATTACTGCTAAAAGCGGCCTAAAACCCAACTCACTCACTCACTTTATGATTAACTACATCGGTATACAGTATTTTGCTCTGTGGATCATTTTATTTACTTTCATTAGTATGATTTGCAAGTCAGCGTTGCATTCATTAATGTTCGTAATAGAATAGGATATGAGTGAGTGAATGTTGTTTACCGTCACAGTTAGCAATAGTGGAGCTAGATGACGACGGCCTGTAAATAACCCAGTCTGGACCAGACAGACCAGTGATTCAAATCACGAACCACGCTGATCCACGTCACGAGATCAGATACGTCACAGAGTCTTACTATCGATCCCAATTTTAGTCGACAGGCATGTGGTACCTGGGGATGTGAATCATTTCATTGCAGTCAGTATTAGTAAATGCTAATGTGTGTACGGTACACGTCTTTACGTAACGATAAATCACCCGATGTACTGGTTTGAAGAAACAGAAAATATACGTCTATTTGAGTCATTTGACGACTACCTGAATCACAACCAGACATCCCACCTCACGACCAAACATCCCACCTCACGACCAAACATCCCACCTCACGACCAAACACCCCACCTCACGACCAAACATCCCATCTCCCGACCAAATTAAACACCCCACCTCACGACCGAACATCCCACCTCACGACCAAACACCCCACCTCACGACCAAACATCCCACCTCACGACCGAACATCCCACCTCACGACCCAACATCCCACCTCACGACCAAACACCCCACCTCACGACCAAACATCCCATCTCCCGACCAAATTAAACACCCCACCTCACGACCGAACATCCCACCTCACGACCAAACACCCCACCTCACGACCAAACATCCCACCTCACGACCGAACATCCCACCTCACGACCAAACATCCCACCTCACGACCGAACATCCCACCTCACGACCCAACACCCCACCTCACTACCTAAGTAAGAAGGCAATTCACAGTTTAGACTTGAACAGACTTGTAACGTTCAACATTTACGGTAATAACATGAAATGTGTATCACCTTGAAATAAAATCAACAAAACCTTTTTCCATAGTCACTAGAAATCTTTGCTAAAAGCAAATAGTCTATTGTACGATTCCGACTGTGTCATGAGCATGTGTGTATGAATCACTATCAATTAGTGATGATACCAGGTGTTCGCGAAAAGGTGAGCGTATCCTGTCACAAACACGTGCAAAGGCAAGTCAAATGGTCGAATGAAAAATATAAGCGACAAATCCCTTTCCATATCCACAAGAAATTGTATGATTCCGACTACATCATGAGCATGTGTGTATGAATCACTATCAAATAGTTGGTTGGTTGGTTCGTTGTTTAACGCCGCACTCAGTAATATTTCAGCTATATGACGGCGGTCTGTAAATAATCGAGTCTGGACCAGACAATCCAGTGATTAATATCATGAGCATCGATCCACGCAATTGGGATCGATGACATGCATCAACCAAGTCAGCGAGCCTGACCACCCGATTCCGTTAGTCGCCTTTTACGACAAGCATAGTCACCCTTTACGGCAAGCATGGGTTGCTGAAGACCTATTCTACCCCGGATCTCCACGGGTTCTTAGTGAAGTACGTAAGAGGCCAAAACTCCAGATGAGCTGCATGTTTGTGTAACATAAATCACCACTGCCCAGTTAGTTCTGAGTTGTTAGCGTACAAATACGCATGAAAAATTTCAAAACCCCAATAGTATAATAACGCTGTGTAATTACGGTATGTGTACGGGTAGGCATGGAAACAACATGGAATCTTCACGGGTCCTATCAAATAGAGATGATACCAGGTAAAAACACAGAAACATATGATACAAGTCGAAAAATGGAATTGCATCGGACATGTTACTGATGCGTCAAATTTGGAGATGTCCTCCACATGCCTACCGTAAAACCACACGTGTGAGTGTCAGTGAGGAGAAAACCAAGTAGAGTGATTCACTTTTGTCCAACCCTTTTGACTTTGTCAATAAAATAGTTTTAATTTTACATTTCCTACAAAACGTTCATGTTTCTTGTGAATCACATCTGTCGACAATTATTATTCACAGAAAAAAAATAAAATATAAAAATTAAATGTCTCCCGCCTTTCGAGCTTTTTACTTCTAATTTATTGCGACCTATACTAAGATAATTATCGACGCAAATAATGTGAGAACGATGCGAACAGGTGCTGATTAATTGCCAGTATGTCAGCATGACTTACAGCCACTGCGTGGGTGAAGAGTAGCAACTGCAGCAACCCATACATACTTGCCGTGAGAGGCGACTAACGGGATCGGGGGACTTGGTTGATGCATGTAATCGTATCAGAATGGCGTAGATCGATTCTCATGATATTAATCACTGGATATTGGAAACTGGAATATTTCTGAGTGTGGCGCAAACAAACAAACAAACAAACAAACAAACAAACAAACAAACAAACAAACAAACAAACAAATAAGCAAGCAAGCAAGCAAGCAAGCAAACCAAAAAACCCATAAAACAACAACAACAAAAACAACAAACAAACAAACAAACATGCGTGGGCTGATCTGAAGCTAACCTGAAGTGCAAATATTACGCTGTTCGCCCGTGCTATACATTTCCATAGATTCAGCAATTTTGGAACGTACGTTGATAAACAGAAGCTAAATATAGACTGCATGCCACTCCCATCTAATTTTTCATTGAGATAAATCATTTAACTTCAAACGAAGTAATTCCCTGCTGTGGCAAACGCAACTGTGTCCCATGCCATCAGGTAGACGTTTGAACCACCACGCTGTAGATCAGCATGCGGTTATCACTGATAGATCAACCGTCATGTACAGTGTCAGACTTTATCTCAAGCAACGTATTAAGTCGGCACTTGTATGTACCAGCTATTGCAGAAGGTGCATTTATCGTCTTGGGTGTAACCTTTGAGGGGAATCCGATGTTAAAAATAGAAAGTACACATCTTGCACGTGCATTGCTGGGACGCCATTTACCTCGTCTCTGGTAAAAGCGACCTTCCCCGCTGAGGCTGAGTGAGTGAGTGAAAAGTTCCAGTTACATTACGGTGAGTGAGTGAGTGAGTGAGTGAAATGTTCCAACTACATTACGATGAGTGAGTGAGTGAAATGTTCCAACTACATTACGATGAGTGAGTGATATGTTCCAGTTACATTACGGTGAGTGAGTGAAATGTCCCAGCTACATTACGATGAGTGAGTGAGTGAAATGTTCCAACTACATTACGGTGAGTAAGTGAAATGTTCCAGCTACATTACGGTGTGTGAGTGAAATGTTCCAGCTACATTGCGGTGTGTGAGTGAAACATTCCAGCTACATTACGGTGTGTGAGTTAGTGAGTGAAATGTTCCATCTATATTACGGTGTGTGAGTGAGTGAGTGAAATGTTCCAGCTACATTACGGTTTCTGAGTGAGTGAGTGAAATGTTCCAGCTACATTACGGTGTGTGAGTGAAATGTTCCAGCTACATTACGGTGTGTGAGTGAAATGTTCCAGCTACATTACGGTTTGTGAGTGAGTGAAATGTTCCAGCTACATTACGGTGAGTGAGTGAAATGTTCCAGCTACATTACGGTGTGTGAGTGAAATATTCCAGCTACATTGCGGTGAGTGAGTGAAATGTTCCAGCTACATTACGGTGTGTGAGTGAGTGGGTGTGTGAGTGAGTGAAATGTTCCAGCTACATTACGGTGAGTGAGTGAAATGTTCCAGCTACATTACGGTGAGTGAGTGAAATGTTCCAGCTACATTACGGTGTGTGAGTGAGTGGGTGTGTGAGTGAGTGAAATATTCCAGCTACATTGCGGTGAGTGAGTGAAATGTTCCAGCTACATTACGGTGTGTGAGTGAGTGAGTGAAATGTTCCGGCTACATTACGGTTTTATGAGTGAGTGAGTGAGTGAGTGAAATGTTCCAGCTACATTACGGTGTGTGAGTGAAATGTTCCAGCTTCATTACGATGAGTGAGTCAGTGAAATGTTCCAGCTACATTACAATGTGTGAGTGAGTGAGTGAAATGTTCCAGCTACATTACAGTGTGTGAGTGAGTGAGTGAAATGTTCCAGCTACATTACGGTTTTATGAGTGAGTGAGTGAATGAAATGTTCCAGCTACATTACGGTGTGTGAGTGAAATGTTCCAGCTACATTACGGTGTGTGAGTGAGTGGTTGAGTGAGTGGGTGAAATGTTCCAGCTACATTACGGTGTGTGAGTGAAATGTTCCAGCTTCATTACGATGAGTGAGTCAGTGAAATGTTCCAGCTACATTACGGTCAGTGAGTGAAATGTTCCAGCTACATTGCGGTGTGTGAGTGAGTGGGTGAGTGGGTGAAATGTTCTAGCTACATTACAGTGTATGAGTGAGTGGGTGAGTGAGTGGGTGAAATGTTCCAGCTACATTACGGTCAGCGAGTGAAATGTTCCAGCTACATTGCGATGTGTGAGTGAATGGGTGAGTGAGTGACATGTTCCAGCTACATTGCGGTGTGTGAGTGAGTGAAATGCTCTAGCTACATTTCAGTGTATGAGTGAGTGGGTGAGTGAGTGGGTGAGTGAGTGGGTGAAATGTTCTAGCTACATTACAGTGTATGAGTGAGTGGGTGAGTGAGTGAGTGAAATGCTCTAGCTACATTACAGTGTATGAGTGAGTGGGTGAGTGAGTGGGTGAAATGCTCTAGCTACATTACAGTGTATGAGTGAGTGAGTGAGTGAGTGGGTGAAATGTTCTAGCTACATTACAGTGTATGAGTGAGTGAGTGAGTGAGTGGGTGAAATGCTCTAGCTACATTACAGTGTATGAGTGAGTGGGTGAGTGAGTGGGTGAAATGTTCTGGCTACATTACAGTGTATGAGTGAGTGAGTGAGTGAGTGGGTGAAATGCTCTAGCTACATTACAGTGGGTGAGTGAGTGGGTGAGTGAGTGGGTGAAATGTTCTAGCTACATTACAGTGTATGAGTGAGTGGGTGAGTGAGTGAGTGAAATGCTCTAGCTACATTACAGTGTATGAGTGAGTGGGTGAGTGAGTGGGTGAAATGCTCTAGCTACATTACAGTGTATGAGTGAGTGGGTGAGTGAGTGGGTGAAATGTTCCAGCTACATTACAGTGTATGAGTGAGTGGGTGAGTGAGTGGGTGAAATGTTCTAGCTACATTACAGTGTATGAGTGAGTGGGTGAGTGAGTGAGTGAAATGCTCTAGCTACATTAGAGTGTATGAGTGAGTGGGTGAGTGAGTGGGTGAAATGTTCTGGCTACATTACAGTGTATGAGTGAGTGGGTGAGTGAGTGAGTGAAATGCTCTAGCTACATTACAGTGTATGAGTGAGTGGGTGAGTGAGTGAGTGAAATGTTCTAGCTACATTACAGTGGGTGAGTGAGTGGGTGAGTGAGTGAGTGAAATGCTCTAGCTACATTACAGTGTATGAGTGAGTGGGTGAGTGAGTGAGTGAAATGCTCTAGCTACATTACAGTGTATGAGTGAGTGGGTGAGTGAGTGGGTGAAATGTTCCAGCTACATTACAGTGTATGAGTGAGTGGGTGAGTGAGTGAGTGAAATGCTCTAGCTACATTACAGTGTATGAGTGAGTGAGTGGGTGAGTGGGTGAAATGTTCTAGCTACATTACAGTGTATGAGTGAGTGGGTGAGTGAGTGAGTGAAATGTTCTAGGTACATTACAGTGTATGAGTGAGTGGGTGAGTGAGTGGGTGAAATGCTCTAGCTACATTACAGTGTATGAGTGAGTGGGTGAGTGAGTGAGTGAAATGCTCTAGCTACATTACAGTGTATGAGTGAGTGGGTGAGTGATTGGGTGAAATGCTCTAGCTACATTACAGTGTATGAGTGAGTGGGTGAGTGAGTGGGTGAAATGCTCTAGCTACATTACAGTGTATGAGTGAGTGGGTGAGTGAGTGAGTGAAATGCTCTAGCTACATTACAGTGTATGAGTGAGTGGGTGAGTGATTGGGGAAATGTTCCAGCTACATTACAGTGTATGAGTGAGTGGGTGAGTGAGTGAGTGAGTGAGTGAGTGAAATGCTCTAGCTACATTACAGTGTATGAGTGAGTGGGTGAGTGAGTGAGTGAAATGCTCTAGCTACATTACAGTGTATGAGTGAGTGGGTGGGTGAGTGAGTGAAATGTTCCAGCTACATTACAGTGTATGAGTGAGTGAGTGGGTGAGTGGGTGAAATGCTCTAGCTACATTACAGTGTATGAGTGAGTGGGTGAGTGAGTGAGTGAAATGCTCTAGCTACATTACAGTGTATGAGTGAGTGGGTGAGTGAGTGAGTGAAATGTTCTAGCTACATTACAGTGGGTGAGTGAGTGGGTGAGTGAGTGAGTGAAATGCTCTAGCTACATTACAGTGTATGAGTGAGTGGGTGAGTGAGTGAGTGAAATGCTCTAGCTACATTACAGTGTATGAGTGAGTGGGTGAGTGAGTGGGTGAAATGTTCCAGCTACATTACAGTGTATGAGTGAGTGGGTGAGTGAGTGAGTGAAATGCTCTAGCTACATTACAGTGTATGAGTGAGTGAGTGGGTGAGTGGGTGAAATGTTCTAGCTACATTACAGTGTATGAGTGAGTGGGTGAGTGAGTGAGTGAAATGTTCTAGGTACATTACAGTGTATGAGTGAGTGGGTGAGTGAGTGGGTGAAATGCTCTAGCTACATTACAGTGTATGAGTGAGTGGGTGAGTGAGTGAGTGAAATGCTCTAGCTACATTACAGTGTATGAGTGAGTGGGTGAGTGATTGGGTGAAATGCTCTAGCTACATTACAGTGTATGAGTGAGTGGGTGAGTGAGTGGGTGAAATGCTCTAGCTACATTACAGTGTATGAGTGAGTGGGTGAGTGAGTGAGTGAAATGCTCTAGCTACATTACAGTGTATGAGTGAGTGGGTGAGTGATTGGGGAAATGTTCCAGCTACATTACAGTGTATGAGTGAGTGGGTGAGTGAGTGAGTGAGTGAGTGAGTGAAATGCTCTAGCTACATTACAGTGTATGAGTGAGTGGGTGAGTGAGTGAGTGAAATGCTCTAGCTACATTACAGTGTATGAGTGAGTGGGTGGGTGAGTGAGTGAAATGTTCCAGCTACATTACAGTGTATGAGTGAGTGGGTGAGTGGGTGAAATGCTCTAGCTACATTACAGTGTATGAGTGAGTGGGTGAGTGAGTGGGTGAAATGCTCTAGCTACATTACAGTGTATGAGTGAGTGGGTGAGTGAGTGAGTGAAATGCTCTAGCTACATTACAGTGTATGAGTGAGTGGGTGAGTGAGTGGGTGAAATGTTCTGGCTACATTACAGTGTATGAGTGAGTGGGTGAGTGAGTGGGTGAAATGCTCTAGCTACATTACAGTGTATGAGTGAGTGGGTGAGTGAGTGGGTGAAATGTTCTAGCTACATTACAGTGTATGAGTGAGTGAGTGAGTGAGTGAGTGAAATGCTCTAGCTACAATACGGCAGCCTATAAACACTCGAGTCTGGACCAGAAAAAAACTGTGGAAAGCATGACCATCAATCCATGATATAGATCGCCGATGACATAATCACCCAAGTCACAGATTTGTCTTTCATTAAGGTGACTGACAGTAGTACGTATGTCGGCAGTACGTATGTTGTTGGTCTTATGGGGTGAAACTATATTGTTCATCAACAGATGGAATTTTAAATCTAAAGAAGCATGTCTGGTGATCTAACGCTGAATTCTATTATCCGAATGTTGTTTTAATTGCATATGAGACCATAGCAGACGTAAACACACGTGTCTCACATATATAAAGTAGGAAATGTCAGGCGATAGTCGCACACAGTCACACAACCACGAGAATAGCTAAAACAGTATGCCCAACATGACCTTTCACATATTTCACTACGTAATATACATACTTATCTATATAATATGCTCTTGTACAAGCCAACTCACTCACTCTAAAACGGTAAATCACTCTGAAGGGCTCCGCTACACAAAGCTATCTTAGCGGAACGGCAACTACCGTACTTTAACATAGATTAACGATAGCGAAGACCGCTTTGTGCAATGGGACCCAGGGGTACAGTGGCCCGGATGTTAAACGTTCATTTACGAAGCAGAACTAAAATCCGCCCTCCCCTATTACCACCGAACGTCCTCTTCATCTAGCACACCCCTTCAACTAAATTTAAAAAGGATTAAAAACGTTATACTACATCCTGTATCATCTCGTGATGTTCCAATGGGCTACTTACAGCGACGAGCAGTGGTAACTTTCTGAACTGCTGAACATTAAAAGTCAAATGAGCGAAACGACTTTCAGTCTGCTGCGTTTCCGTGAATTGTTTAATGTAATGCCGGAAACACTAAATGAGATTTCAACCCTCAATACAGCCAAACTAAATTAACAGTTTGAACTTCGCCTATCGTACACGACCACGATGTGTAAAGATATTTAGTGCTGAGAGTTTTATGTCAGGATATATTTAGTCCTTCGGGTTTGAGGTCTTGGTAATTATGCTGCAGGTTTAAGGTCGTTTGATATGCTGCCGTTTGACGTTGAGATATTTTTGCTGCGGTTTGAGGTTCATAGATTTGTGCTGCGGGTCTTGGTATCTGTGCTGCCGTTTGGCGTCGAGGTATTAGCGCTGCGCGTTTGAAGTCGAGATATTTGATCTGTAGGTTTGACGTCGAGATATTTGTGCTGCGGTTTGAAGTTAACAGACTTGTGCTGCCCGTTTGAGGTCTTGGTATCTGTGCTGCCGTTTGACGTCGAGATATTTGTGCTGCGGGTTTGAGGTCGTGATATTTGTGCTGCGGGGTGGGGGTGGGGGAGTTATTTGTGCTGCGGGGTGGGGGTGGGGGCGAGTTATTTGCACTGCGTGTTTGAAGTCGAGATATTTGATCTGTAGGTTTGACATCGACATATTTGTGCTGCGAGCTTGAGGTCCAGATATTTGATCTGTAGGTTTGAGGTCGAGATATTTGTTCCGCGGGTTTGAGGTCGACATATTAGGTGCTACGGGTTTGAGGTCGAGAGATCTCGTGCTGCAGGTTGAGGTCGAGAAACTCCTTCTCTAGATTTGAGCAAAAATGATTTGATGGTGCAAGCGTGAAGTCAAGAGATTTGGTTCTGCGGGTTTGACGCCGAGGGATCTCGTGCTGTTGGTATGACATATATGGCAATAGGTGAGATAGTTATTACAAAGGTGGACGAAAGGTCGAAGTGACACTACCCACGCGTATAAGAATCTGATACTGTACCTATTCATGTTGAACTTGACTATAGATATGAATGATTGAGATTTAATTCACAACATTCACTATCCAGTAATGCCAATTGAATCCCCAGGTGGCCATATAGAAAACCCGAGAACTGACCCACATTAGAACCTTATACACATTCTAGGAGGTAGGTGCTAGAATCCCGGTTCTTATCAACCTTTTTGTCAACAAAGATATAATAATAGTTCCAGAATCTCTTTTTTAATTACTTGAGTCAGCCATGTAACAGAGAAAGATTGTAAAAAGCAGCTTCAAGTACCCACGAAAGCAGAGTACCTGACAACAAAATTAAGGGTTACAAGCTTCGTGTGACGCTCTCTTGGTTTCTCTGACAAAAGATGTGGGTGAATGTGAGTGAATTGCTGGGTGGAGGGTGTTGATAGCTGTGTCACGCAGAGCCTTGTGAGTGTGGAGTGTTGTGTAAGGGCACCTTCACGCACCTGCCGTCAATCTGGCCAATCGCTATTTGATGTTCTAACAGGACCTCACTGTCTCACACTGTCTTTTGCTCCGTATTAAGGCATGGGTTTGGGCACTGCCCAAACAATACTGTTGGTCCCCAATATCACTTGGGAAACGTATATGGCGCGTAGATCTAAGAAGGATGATTTTTGAATATACTCATCCATATTATCAGTTTTCCTGGCTCCGTGATGCTTCCCGACTACAGTTCTATACCTCTTTCGTTCGGCAATATCAAGGCAAAGTCGGTGAGTGAGGATAGCTTTACTCCGCTTCTAGCAATATTCCAGCAAAACCACAGGGGGGGGGGGGGGGGCAACGGGAATTGGCTTCACACGTTGTTCCCATGGGAATCGAACCCGGGTGTTTGGCGAGCGAGCGAACGGTTTAACCACTCGACTACACCACCGCCCTATCATGACGTAGAACACTACGAACGGGCTGTACACCATATCGGCTTGATTGGTGAACACGTTATACATACTAGGCTACCCCATACATACCTGATTACCATGACACTTGCGTTAAGTGTGACTTGGTGATAAACACCTGTGTGTTAATTTTATCTTACGGCCTTAGTCTAGGAACTTTACCAGCGCTTCTAGCAATGCAAATATCGCACTCGTATCTGTAATACTCAAAATGTTTTGTTGTTTAACGCCGCATTCCGTGGTGGGGGGTTAAAAGCGGCGTTAAACCCAACTAACCCACTCACTCATAATTTTGGTTTCAACAAAATCAGTAAACGCGCTATCGTGTCACGGGATTCTCTGGTCCATCACTTGATTTCTTTCTGGCAAGACCAAATTGTTTACTGCTGAGTATTGCTGTGCAGCGTCAGGCAACAATCACTTACTTTATAAAGCAAATTGTATGGGTCGCGGATGCTACCGGGAGGGCAGTGC
Source organism: Haliotis cracherodii (assembly GCF_022045235.1). NCBI lineage: Eukaryota > Metazoa > Mollusca > Gastropoda > Lepetellida > Haliotidae > Haliotis > Haliotis cracherodii. The sequence goes on from NW_027266343.1 coordinate 39,304,346, forward strand.
TTACCCTTTTCGCGAACACCTGGTGTCATCACTGGTTCCATTCATAAAATCACCGCTCTTTGGCCAATGGCATTTGTTCCTGCGGATTATCGAAACTGATTCTCTGGCGTTGCTGTTTCATATTATATTGACATAGAGTGAGTGAGTTGGGTTTACGCCGCTTTTAACAGTATTTCAGTTATATCACGGCGTGTCAGCTTAATGTGGGAGAACAGCCCGAAGTGATGCAGGTCTCAGACGTTTTCCACTTCGGTGAAACCCACGAGCACGGGTGTATGGTGCTGATAAACTTAGGGTCAAACCGGGATTAGAACCCACAATCATATGTTTCTGGCGTGCCCTAGGGACGCAACTGCGAATTGCAGCGCCTTAGACGACTGGGCCACCCATGCCCCCATATTGACGTAGAGAAACCGCCGCAAGTCTATATTTTTTTGTATATGAAAGCCAATCCCCACCTAACATCGTATCACTATATAAGTGTTTTTCTGTGACATTGTCATCATTACTTAAATCCCCACACGGGAGACCCATTCACCCTCTTCTAGCCACAGGCTTAAACCACTCGATAAAACATCTGACACAGACCTCGCACTATTCTGAAGGAGATTTACGTTGCTTTAGATTTAAACTCAGTGGGCCACTAGGGACGCCCAGCATGACCTTGTCCTTTGTCAGTGTTTACGGACAATCGGAACATACATTATCTAGCATTGGTGGTTGCATGACGCTTGGGTTGTCTGGGACAATACCGAGATACTTGAGGGGCGTCGGGGATTTGCTGAGCTAGAGATGTAATAGGGTCTCTTTGTAGGAATGATCTGTCCATCTTTGCTTCGTTTTATCAATTTTGTATTTGCTGGATCGGTACACTTGTGTACCTAACCTTGAAATAAATATTTATATGTGTGAGTTGATGGGACATTGATGACATTATTTTGCGAGCGTCATATCACACTGACAGAATAGTTTGTGTCGATGGTTGGAGTTTGATAGTGCTGAAATAGCTTCGGCAGAAAATGACCGAGTGGGTGTGGTGATAAATTGTAAAAGATTGTGATAATTGTACATTTCTGTCTGATGTCGTGAAATAGGAAACACAAGGTGAGGTGAGGTGAAATGGGGTTTAACGTCGCGTCCAAGATTATTGCTCTTATATAGCGACGTGAATGTACGTGTGTGTGTTTGTGTGGCTGCCTGTACTAGTCCGGACTGATGCCAATTTATAGTGCTAGCTCACTGAGATACCATGCCGCAGTTTAACATGATCACCCACTCAAACACAGAATACTGACTCCGAGCCGACCAGTCCTTGTTTTAGCCCCTTAATGCCGAGCGCCAGACAGGGTAACGACAAGTACCATCTTTTAACGTCTTTTAAATCTGTAGGGTCCTGAGCAGAAATTGGAAATGACTAGTGTTTGCAAATATGAGAGGGGATATGATATGAAATGAGAAAAGAAGACGTAAGGTATCGGAGAGAACATATGGGAAATAAGATATGAAATGAGACATGAGAAAAATGCTATGAAATGAGACATGAGAAATAAGACATGAAATGAGACATGAGAAATAAGATATGAAATGTGACATTAGAAAAATGCTATGAAGGAGACATGAGAAATAAGATATGAAATGAGACATGAGAAAAATGCTATGAAATGAGACATGAGAAATAAGATATGAAATGAGACATGAGAAATAAGATATGAAATGAGACATGAGAAATGCTATGAAGAAGACATGAGAAATATGATATGAAATGAGACATGAGAAAAGATATGATTGAGGAAATATTCAAGACATGGGGCAGAAGAGATAAGGAATGAGATGAAATATGAATGAGGACATAAAAGATATACGAGAGGGCAGTTGAGAAATGAGACACGGGGTATATGAGATATGAAAGAGGAAATATATGTCATGGAAGAGGGCAGATGAGAGATGAAATATGAATGAGGAGAAATAAGATATACGAGAGGGCAGTTGAGAAATGAGACACGGGGTATATGAGATATGAAGAGGAAATATATGTCATGGAAGAGGTCAGATGAGAGTTGAGAGATGAAATATGAATGAGGAGATATAAGATATACGAGAGGGCAGTTGAGAAATGAGACACGGGGTATATGAGATATGAAGAGGAAATATATGTCATGGAAGAGGTCAGATGAGAGTTAAGAGATGGAATATGAATGAGGAGATATAAGGTATACGAGAGGGCAGTTGAGAAATGAGACTCGGGGTATATGAGATATGAAGAGGAAATATATGTCATGGAAGAGGGCAGATGAGAGTTGAGAGATGAAATATGAATGAGGAGAAATAAGATATACGAGAGGGCAGTTGAGAAATGAGACTCGGGGTATATGAGATATGAAGAGGAAATATATGTCATGGAAGAGTGCAGATGAGAGTTGAGAGTTAAGAGATGAAATATGAATGAGGAGATATGTCAGATATAGGAGAGGACACATGAGAAATGAGAAACAGGGTATATGAGATATGAAAGAGGAAATATAAGAGATGGGAGTTGAGAGAGAAAATAAGACACGAGAAATAAGATATAAATGAGGAAATATATGTCATGGGAGATAGCAGATGAGTAGTGAGAGATGAAATATTCACGAGGAAATATAAGCTATGGGAGAAGACAGATGATTTGGTTGGTTGGTTGGTTGGTTGGTTTGTTGTTTAACGCCGCACTCAGCAATATTCCACTATATGACGGCGGTCTGTAAATAATCGAGTCTGGACCAGACAAACCGGTGATTAATACCATGAGCATCGATCCACGCAATTGGGATTGATGAAATGCATCAACCAAGTCAGCGAGCCTGACTACCCGATCCCGTTAGTCGCCTTTTACGACAAGCATAGTTGCCTTTTACAGCAAGCATGGGTTGCTGAAGACCTATTCTATCCCGGATCTTCACGGGTTAGAAGACAGATGAAAGATGATATAAGAGATGAGAGATGAACGAAGGCAGGCCAGCTCGCATGTACATATAGAAATCGTGTGTCCATGTTGTTGATGAATTACTACGACATATTTTTACAGAATTTACAGCTTAACACTCAGAGATGCGGCAAATGTACGTGTATTTAATTAAACTAAAAAAAACTCTTGCCTTTTAAAGACTGCATCCAGTGAGTCTGTGTATTGTTTTAGTAAATGAATGTCATATTAAATGAAAAAGGATTGCATTTAAATCTCAAATAGTCAAATAATAACTGTCGTACAATATGTTTAACCTATCACTCTACAAGAAAAAGGACATTTGGCTCAACTATATCCCCTGGTACATGTCAACGGCCATGGTGAGGTGAGTGAGTGAATACAGTTTTACGCCGCTTTTTTACTCTATTCCATCAATATCACGGCTGGGGACACCAGAATTGTGCTTGGCACATTGTACCCATGTCGGGAGTTCAACCCGGGTCTTCGGCTTGACGGGCGAACGCTTTAACATGATATAAGAGATGAGAGATGAACGAAGGCAGCCCAGCTCGCATGTACATATAGAAATCGTGTGTCCATGTTGTTGATGAATTACTACGACATATTTTTACAGAATTTACAGCTTAACACTCAGAGATGCGGCAAATGTACGTGTATTTAATTAAACTAAAAAAAACTCTTGCCTTTTAAAGACTGCATCCAGTGAGTCTGTGTATTGTTTTAGTAAATGAATGTCATATTAAATAAAAAAGGATTGCATTTAAATCTCAAATAGTCAAATAATAACTGTCGTACAATATGTTTAACCTATCACTCTACAAGAAAAAGGACATTTGGCTCAACTATATCCCCTGGTACATGTCAACGGCCATGGTGAGGTGAGTGAGTGAATACAGTTTTACGCCGCTTTTTTACTCTATTCCATCAATATCACGGCTGGGGACACCAGAATTGTGCTTGGCACATTGTACCCATGTCGGGAGTTCAACCCGGGTCTTCGGCTTGACGGGCGAACGCTTTAACCACTAGGCTACACACTGCCGCAGGCCATCAGATGTGTCACTAATCATATCCACACCAACTCCTCGTTGATCCGACGAACTGTTATGTGCTTGACTGATACTGTTAACCTGTCACGTGACGGACTAGCGACGTGCCACCTGATACCATTTAGTTACCGTTGCGCAGTTAAGGAACAGTCTAAGCTCTGTCTCACGAATACAGCTCCGGTAGCCTTTCTGACTTAACGCATCGTATGACAGGTAATGATGTCACACGAGAAGCCCCAGATACCGGAGATACACAGATTTACAGGGTCGTAAGTGCCCCGGTGTCAGTGTGTTCTGTTGGCGGGCTACCTGTATATACCTAGATTAGGTCACCCATACCTGACAGTACGTCACCTATACCCTGATTGTACGCTACCCATACACTGGATGTACGTTACCCTGGCTGTAAGCTACCCATACCCTAGATGTACGTTACCAATACTCTGTATCTCTGGTTCCCATACCCTAGATGTACTTTACCCTTGATGTACGTCTTCACACCCTGGATGTACGTCACCCACACCCTGGATGTACGTCACCCACACCCTGGACGTACGTTACCAATACCCTGGACGTACGTTACCCTCACCCTGGACGCACGTTACCCACACCCTGGATGTACGTTACCCACACCCTGGACGTACGTTACCCACACCCTGGATGTACGTTACCCACACCCTGGATGTACGTTACCCACACCCTGGATGTATGTTACCCACACCCTGGATGTACGTTACCCACACCCTGGACCCACACCCTGGATGTACGTTACCCATAGCCTGGATGTATGTTACCCATACCCTGGACGTACGTTACCCACACCCTGGATGTACGTTACCCATAGCCTGGATGTACGTTACCCATAACCTTGATGTACGTCACCCACACCCTGGATGTATGTTACCCACATCCTGGACGTACGTTACCCACACCCTGGATGTACGTTACCCATAGCCTGGATGTACGTTACCCACACCCTGGATGTATGTTACCCACACCCTGGACGTACGTTACCCACACCCTGGATGTACGTTACCCATAGCCTGGATGTACGTTACCCACACTCTGGATGTATGTTACCCACACCCTGGATGTATGTTACCCACACCCTGGACGTATGTTACCCACACCCTGGACCCACACCCTGGATGTACGTTACCCATAGCATGGATGTATGTTACCCACACCCTGGATGTATGTTACCCACACCCTGGACGTACGTTACCCGCACCCTGGATGTATGTTACCAATACCCTGGAGGAACGTTACCAATACCCTGGACGTACGTTACCAGTACCCTGGATGTACGTCACCCACACCCTGAACGTACGTTACCCACACCCTGGACGTACGTTACCAATACCCTGGACATACGTTACCCACACCCTGGACGTACGTTACCCATAGCCTGGATGCACGTTACCCATACACTGGATGTACGTTACCAAAACCCTGGACGTACGTTACCCACACCCTGGACGTACGTTACCCATAGCCTGGATGTATGTTACCCACACCCTGGATGTATGTTACCCACACCCTGGACGTATGTTACCCACACCCTGGACGTATGTTACCCACACCCTGGATGTATGTTACCCACACCCTGGATGTATGTTACCCACACCCTGGATGTACGTTACCCACACCCTGGACGTATGTTACCCACACCCTGGATGTATGTTACCCACACCCTGGATGTACGTTACCCACACCCTGGACGTATGTTACCCACACCCTGGATGTATGTTACCCACACTCTGGATGTACGTTACCCACACCCTGGACGTATGTTACCCGCACCCTGGATGTATGTTACCAATACCCTGGAGGAACGTTACCAATACCCTGGACGTACGTTACCAGTACCCTGGATGTACGTCACCCACACCCTGAACGTACGTTACCCACACCCTGGACGTACGTTACCAATACCCTGGACGTACGTTACCCACACCCTGGACGTACGTTACCCATAGCCTGGATGTATGTTACCCACACCCTTGATGTTCGTTACCAATACCCTGGACGTACGTTACCCATAGCCTGGATGTGTTTTACCCACACTCTGGATGTACGTTACCCATAGCCTGGATGCACGTTACCCATACACTGGATGTACGTTACCCATAGCATGGATGCACGTTACCTATACTCTGGGTGTACGTTACCCACACCCTGAATGTATGTCACCCACACCCTGAACGTAATAGCCCTATCCTGGCAGGTGTATAACCATATCCTGGCAGTTATATAAGCCTTTCCTGGCAGGTGTATAAGCCTATCCTGGAGGGTGAATAAGCCTGTCCTGGCAGGTGTATAAGCCTATCCTGGCAGGTGTATAAGCCTATCCTGGCAGGTGAATAAGCCTGTCCTGGCAGGTGTATAAGCCTATCCTGGCAGGTATATAAGCCTGTCTTGGCAGGTGTATAAGCATATCCTGGTAGGTGTATAAACCTGTCCTGGCAGGTGTATAAGCCTATCCTGGCAAGTGTATCAGCCTGTCCTGGCAGGTGTATAAGCCTATCCTGGCAGGTGTATAAGTCTGTCCTGGCAGGTGTATAAGCCTATCCTGGCAAGGGTATGAAGCCGGTCATGGCAGGTGTATAAGCCTGTTCTGGCAGGTGTATAACCCTATCCTGGCAGGTGTATAAGCCTGTCCTGGCAGGCGTAAAAGCCTATCCTGGCAGGTGTATAAGCCTATCCTGGCAAGTGTATAAGCCTGCCCTGGCAAGTGCAGAAGCCTGTCCTGGCAGGTGTATAAGCCTGTCCTGGTAGGTGTATAAACCTGTCCTGACAGGTGTATAAGCCTGTCCTGACAGGTGTATAAGCCTATCCTGGCAAGTGTATCAGCCTGTCCTGGCAGGTGTATAAGCCTATTCTGGCAGTTGTATAAGCCTGTCCTGGCAGGTGTATAAGCCTATCCTGGCAAGTGTATCAGCCTGTCCTGGCAGGTGTATAAGCCTATTCTGGCAGGTGTATAAGCCTATCCTGGCAGGTGTATAAGTCTATCCTGGCAAGTGTATAACCCTATCCTGGCAGGTGTATAAGTCTATCCTGGCAAGTGTATAAATCTATCCTTGCAGATGTATAAGCCTATCCCGGCAGGTGTATAAGCCTATCTATACACTTCACAGTCAGGGGAGGCGCTCCATGTTAACGGGAAACGCCGGTTGTGGGCAAAACATTACGATATTTAAAGAAATGTTCGTATGAGCTTCTTTGGTCAATGTACTTGATATGCTTGTATGGCGATTCACGGAGAAGGTTGGAAAAAAACCATTTTGATTAGTGTTTCGAATATATAATCATGCGATCTTGGGCGCCGCGGGTGGACAGTCTAGACTTGCTTCATCTAAGGTTATGGCATTACCGTAAGAGCTGGGCCGGAGGGAAAATAATATTGTTCAGGGACTGTATGACAGTCTACTTTCCCAACTTACAGCCGCACTTAAACTCTGGAATAAACTATAAACGCTAAACGCACCGAGAGGACATCTCATAGAGAAACACAACGAAGGAGAGCAATTTGGAATTATATTTGTGGATTGCATTTTTTCCCTAGGCGGTTTTGGTCGTTACGTGTCAGTTGGAAGCAATAAACTTCACCGGAAACATTTGCACGGGCGCTGCGTTTACTTCCAGCAGGTGGGACTGGTCGTCTCCGTAACGCACGGGTCGGGGAGGGCGGATCCGCCTTGCATTTTGGCAGATACAAAAAACTCAGTGTGGCCTCGCCCATTAGAAAATGGAAGCACCATCTGCTGCGGCCCTTTCATGACAAATTGCGCGAACTCTCATAAAACTATTTATCGTTTTCACAGATTACGTTTTGCAAAATTGTATTATTACGTTTCTGTTTTAGTTAATGAGTGAGTTCACCAAGTATCGAGACCTGCATCACTTCGGGCTTTCCTCCCACATTAAGCTGACACGCCGCGATATAACTGGAATACTGTTAAAAACGGCGTTAAACCCAACTCACTCACTCACTCAACAAGTATTATCCTTGATTATCCAGTGTGGTATATCGCCCTTCAATCATGATCAATGATAAAGTGGAGATGTTTGGTTTGTTTGTTTGTTGTTTAACGCCGCACGCAGCAATATTCCAGCTATATGATGGCGGTCTGTAAATAATGGAGTCTGGACCAGACAATCATGAAATCATGAGTATTGATCCACGCCATTGGGATACGACGGAAGCATCAACCAAGTCAGCAAGTCTGACCACCTGATCCCGTTAGCCGCCACTTACGTGAAGCATTGTCGCTTTTGGGTTCTACCCGGATCTTCACGGGTCAAGTGGAGATGTGATAGAATTGGGATCAGATGTACAGGGTAAACGGGAATGATCAATTATGGGTTCAGCATGTTTGACAAATGTGCAAGATTGAACCATAGGTCACCTGAATGACGAGCAAACCCCAACGCTATTAAGGGGTGATAAGAATTTCCTTGTGGGTAGAAAGAATAATATAGCCGTTGGGCTGATGTTATGACCTACTACTACTAGTACTACTACTAGTACTACTAGTACTACTACTACTACTACTACTACTACTACTACTACTACTACTACTACCAAGGGACGATCGGGTAGCCTAGTGGTTAAAGCGTTCGCTCGTCACGCCGAAGACCCGGGTTCAATTCCCGATATGGGTACAATGTGTGAAGCCCATTTCCGGTGTCCCCCGCCGTGACATTGCTGGAATATTGCTAAAAGCGGCGTTAAACCATACTCACTCACTCACTCATCACCGAGCATGCTTAGAACGGTATAAAATCATTCCCACTCACTCAGCAAATTGCTGGCTTAGGATCGTCAAAACAACACAACGTAGAAGTTATCATGCTTACTACTAGAACCAGGCATGTTCAACGACACTGACATTCAAATTACACTGATCAAACCTGTATGTGTCGGCGATGTTGTTCAATAACTGAAAATGTACATATGTTTGTTTGTTATTCCAGCTATATCACATCGGTCTGTAAATAATCGAGTCTGGACCAGACAATCCAGTGATTGATATCATGAGCACCGATCCACGCAAATGGAAAACAAGAGTATACCTTGACATATTACAAATACCGTAAAAGTGAATATGTAAATTAAATGATAATATCTAAATTCGTCGATTATTCCCATCTTATATTGTGTAGGCAATCACGCGTGTTCAGCATACGAGAAAACAGCATTATCGGAGAGTTCGACACATCATGCATGTATGGCTGTCAGAGTTACCTCCCATGGAATCTGGCTGTTGGATCATTCGTCACCACTCGCCCCTTTCCGTTACCTGCAAGAAGATATTCGGCTTGTCCCGGAATAACACGAGTTGGTCACGAATGAAGCGATTTTATAGGTTCCTACCAGAACATCATTACCAACATGTGAATGAGAGACTGAGTTGAGTTTATCGCCGTATTATTCCAGTTCTATCACGGCATGTCAGCTTCATGTGGAGGAAAGCCCGAAGTGATGCAGGTCTCAGACGTTTACCACTTTGGTGAAACCCAAAAAACCTTGAAACATAATTTGGGCAAACCAGGATTCGAACAAACGATAAAACGTTTAAGGTGTGCACAAGGGACGTAACTCTGCACACTCCGGCGCCTTAAACGACTGGACCACTCGTGCCCCCACCATGTGAATGGGAATGAGTGCGTTTAAACAGTATCGTAGATGTACAGCGTGTCAGCTTCTGTGGAAGAAAACCCCGAACTGATGCAGGTCTACCCACGAGAACGGGCATCACCGGTGCGGACAGACCCAGAAACCATTCGTCACCACTCGCCCCTTTCCGTTACCTGCAAGAAGATATTCGGCTTGTCCCGGAATAAAACGAGTTGGTCACGAATGACCCAGAAACATAAGCAGGATAAGAACCCACGATCGAAGGTTTCTGGCATCCTAAGGGACGCAACTCCGTATACATTTCACAACAGTAAAAGTCCATGCGCTTTGTAAAATTAAGCTTGTATTCATGAGTGCGATTCTTCACTATGATGGTGCCTGTTTGTGGCATTCTGGCCGTTGATATCGTGAAAATGGGAAGTTAAAATTCTTAAGGTGTGGTATATGGTTGATAAATCACTATACCTTCGGTGCGTATTCCACGCTAGGCCTTGTTGCAGAAGCGCACGTACAATCACAAATATTCACAGCTAGAGCGATTTACTTAATAGCTTGGACTAACATATTGCTTTGAAATCTTTCATAACAATATATCTTTCTTCTCAAAACGTTTTTGGTGATGCTAATTTCATAGAATAGAGCTGACTAGACTTGCATTTGCATAATCTAGATTTGTTATGGTGTCATCGAGTACATATATATAACTCAAAAGAAGTAAACGAACACCCAGTATTTTTCATGTGACTGAAGTTAATCTGTAATGGCACCCTGCCTTCCGATTGTATGTGTTCTTTAGCTTGTTTTGAGCAGTATATTCCAGTCATGGTGCGGGACTACCATTTACTCTTCACGTCTCTCCACGTATCTTGTCGTCTTTTCACGTCTCTTCACGTCTCTTCACGTCTCTTTTCGTCTTTTCACGCTTCTTCACGACTCTACTCGTCTTTTCACGTCTCTTCTCGTATTTTCACGTTTATTCTCGTCTCTTATCGTATTTTCACGTTTCTTCAGGACTCTTCTCCTCTTTTCACGTCTCTTCACGACTCTTCTCGTCTTTTCACGTCTCTTCACGACTCGTCTCGTCTCTTCACATCTCTTTCCGTCTTTTCACGTTTCTTCACGACTCTTCTCGTTTTTTCACGTCTCTTATCGTCTGTTCACGTTTCTTCTCGACTCACATCTTTTCATGAAGACACACGTATAACATTTCAAGAACGTGGCACTCCTGGTCTCTCCGGTCTCTCTGGTCGTTTTAACGAGCGTTGATTGACGAAGCCGTAAAGATAATTCCGATATGGTAATTAATCACCATACATATATGCATTTTACATATTCTACTCAAAAGAAGTTTAAGAACATCCGATTCTTTTATATTACTACAGTTGATCTGCTTTGACAGACCCTCATATGATGATGATCACAATGATGATGATAATCATCATCATCATCTGCAGCAGGAGCAACAGCAGCGCAACGTGATCAACATCTTCAACGCCTTCGTCGTTATCATCATCATCATCATCATCATCGTCACCATCATCATTAGCGCTAGTAATACTATTCTATTTCTCCTTCAAATACATTGTTTGGTGAAGTAAACCATTAATATCACGTTGCAGGAGTCGTATTGTCGGTTCAAGAATGTAAATAATTTACATTTGTGAAAGTTATTTATCTTCTTCTAGATGTTCCTGATCATTACTTTAATTAGCATGTGATCACCCGTCGGGTATACTGCTGCTGCTGCTGCTTGTGTAGGTTTTTACTGGCTGGTGGGGAGATGGGGAAATTAGGTTCGGGAATAGGCTGCTTATGCTTCTTATTATAACTGGGAAATGGAAACCACGTAATCACGATGTGGATGTCGTCAGCGACGTTGGGGTTGTATTTGGATATGAAAAAACACTGAACTAGTGTTAGTGAATCCAAAGTTTCACTTTATTGTACACAGCCATTATTTCTTGAATTAATACCTGTAGTATTAAGAGCAAAATATTAATTATAAACTGAAAGACATTCGAAAACCAACAAGCATGGGTTTAAGATTTGTCAGAAACTGCCAATATGAGAATAAATAAAGCTATCATAATATGTTAAATTTGATCGTTAACGGAAATGAACCAGTGCAAGATTTCGTAAAAGTCGCCTGTATATTATTTTAGTGATTTATTTGTACTCAATCTGTACGTTTATGTGGAAGCGTGTGGCAGGGTAAGATCCTCGTATATTTTTCAATTAGTCTCCAGAATCCGTCTTAATATCAGGAAATTTCCATTTCGTGGCTAACAATTACATGTTTATTGTCTTGAAATATGGCAATGCCTACCTCCACATGCTCAAGTATGATTTCAGACACATATTGAATATTAAACTTAAATTTTGAAATCTTACTTATAAAAAATAGTACTTTCCAATGTAAGGTTGGGAAAAGGGCGAAGTAAAGAAAAGACAAATATTTAAAAAAAAAATCAATCTCGTTTATCTGAAGAAACAGAATCTACTGGGTGTAAAAGGAAAAATAGTGGTGAAAGTTATATTATATTATATTATATTATATTATATCATATCATATCATATCATATCATATCATATCATATCATATCATATCATATCATATCATATCATATTATATTATATTATACCCAAAAGAAGTTTAGGATCACCCGATTCTTTCATGTTGCTATAGTTACTCTGCCATGCCATGAGAGATTATCTTGAGTAATATGAAAGAATCTGGTGATCCTTAACTTTTTTTTGAGTAGTATATATTATATGAATGCAATATCCTCGGTTGTTTCAAGATCTGATACCTGAACTCAATACTTTACAATAACTAGGTCTCCACCGTCATGTGCATTAAACATGTATTTCATAAGTACGATGTTATTGCGATATTTTACTTTCTTGTTAAGCAGTTTAATTTGCTCAAAGATGTGCTAATTATAAATGTAGTAAAAAGTGGAATTTCTATTCATCTGTTCTCAACCTCTGCAAACAATTCTAACAAATACTGACAGCCCTCAAACAGTACAGCAAACCGACCGGTCCCACAAGAATATTGGTAGGCAGTGAGTAAGCTGCTATGCTCCTTGGGAAAACCTGTAGAATAGATTCGAGTTAGTGGATCTACGTTTCCTATATTTCCTACATTAAATCATGTGGAAACGTTCACGGTCCCCTGGGCTCTAAATGGCTTTCTTCCTTGTTACTTGAGTTGATTAGCGTGTTGACGTATTGAAGGTGTTATAATTGAATTCGTTAATATAATTAGTTAAGACAGGAGTACATCACTCCTTTTCCACCAGAACGGTTGCAGCTGAGAAGAAAATGATGTATATAGCGTTCAACATCTTAATTTATAAGATAAATTAATTGTGACTAACTAAAATGCCGTGTAAAAGCAAGTATACACTGTGGGTTTTACCAAATCATTACAAACATTATCAAAACGCTACTAGGCTGAAAATTTTTGCCGAAACACTGCAAACTTTAGGTCCAAAACACAACTATGATACCAGTATCAAATACGTCACCATGAAATGAAAAATATTCTTTGTTTCATTTTTAGCCACCATCAAACATAGGTGCATACTTTCTTTTGACTGGCGGTTTACACCATGAATAGAAAGCGTATCGGTTAATGAAGGATTGTCCGAGATGGATTTGTGTTTAATGATGACGTATTTTATATTCTAAGTTAATCATTGTGTTTGAAATTACGACGACAAACTTAGATCATCATTAAAGTTTTGAGAAAAAAAATATAGATATAAAAATCCTTACTATATCATTAGTAGGAAGCCACCCTTCCGTGTCAGTGAGTATAACGAATGATGTACCAGATGTTATATGACATTTCTATTTTTATTTAAAGATAAAACTTGATAGACTGGAAACTGTTTAAGGCATCGTCAAAGATTGAGAACTGAAACACGCTACTATCTCCCCCTTGAAGCGTCAGGAACAGTTATCAGTCTGCATGATAATATTTCTTTTCGTTTATGAGGACAAACTCCACATGCTACAGTTGCAACAACATTGTTACGCACGTTTGATGAGAGACTTCTTTCAATCAAGAACGTCTGTTTAATCAACGACAGAAGATTAACAACGAAACTCCATCTAACGGGACTTAATGACACTGATCGGGAATTCCTGGTTCGGCGTCTCGACCGCCAAACCGACGTCCTATCCATTTCAAAGTGGCCACACTCATCAAAGGGAGGTAATTGGTCAGAAACCGTTGACGTTCTGGCTCATTGAAACTTTCCAACATGGTAACATAGCCGAGTGAGTAATTGGCTGGAATTGGTCAGCTATTAGACCGGTGTCCAGTCCCAAAGGGCCGCCATCTTGTTTAGTCTAGAACATTTCGGCGCCCGGGATCTCGGTTACGTCACGTGGCTAGACGAGAACTTGTTACAGGGGTCGTGATTGGGGTCACTGTCACGTGACACGAAGATGAAAGGACTGGCGTTTCGCCAGGGCAATGTGCTTCTGCGGAAGAAATGCCCAATGTGAACCCAGGATTCTGTGTAACGTTGATAGACCCCCATTATATATATCAAAGAAATACTCATGAGTGCATCATCACATACACGACACAGGAGGAAATAGGCATGGCATGGTTAAAGAGCTTTTAGAGCTATTCGCCGTACACATTATGGAACATTTACAGTGACATCTCATGAGGGAATCTCCGCAAAATATGAAAAAGTCATTATTAAAACTCATAACCAAATTGGCTGTTTTACTTAAAACATAAACTTAAAGGTGAAATTTTCCATTTTCACGTTGCTTGGTTTTTGTGGGAGACAAAACAGACAGGGAAAAAATGTTGTTGGTGTTGTTTTGAGCTTATTTTCTGAAAAGGAAGAGTGAGTGAGTATGGTTTTACACCGCATTTAGCAATATTACAGCAATATCACAGCACGGGACACAAGTGATGGGCTTCACACATTGTACCTATATGGGGAATCGAACCCGGGTCTTCGGTGTGACGAGCGAACGCTTTAACCACTACCCGACCATGCCCTGAAAGGGGGAAACTTGAAACAAAATTTTAGACGCGATTGCATACATTTATATGTTCAAATTGATAATTTGTTCAATGAAACAAGGCTTTTCAAGTTGTTCATATACTTGTACAATAGTGTGTGCCATCACATCCGTAACACACAACAATGTGTGAGTCTGAGTTAGATTTATGTATATACCGTATTCGACGTAATAAGCGCCCAGGGCGCTCTCAAAATTAGAAATAGTGGGCTCTTATTAGAATATTATTTTGAATTGAAAGATCGTGAATTTCGTGGTTTATGCTGACAACCTGAAATGTTTATATACGACAGAAATATTTTTCCAGGATTTAATTGCCCATAATTAAGGGTGCATATAACATACGAGTGCGTATTATACACGAATAAATAAGTCTTGTGTACAGTTGGAAGGGGTGCTAATTGAGATTGTTCACTAGCCAATAGATTAGCAAATATCGCCGTGGGCGCTTATTAGAGTGGGGCGCTTATTACGTCGAATACGGTATCTAACGTATATAATCACAAATCACAAAAGATGAGAGAGTGGATGTTGATTCACGCCGGAATTATATCACGGCGCTTCCGGACCGCAAAAACATTGACCACAGCAGGGTGGGATGGGGTGTATCTGCTTTGCAGTCCCATCTTGAGCTTCAATTGATGATAGACCATCTCCGTAGTGTTGTGGGTAGAGAGTCTACCCGGTGAGTAGAACGCTGTGTCGATCCCCTGACTGCGTCATACAAAACGACTTTAAAATATGGCACTTATTGTTACCCTGCCTGGTGCTCATAAGGTGATGAAACAAGAACTGAGCCAGTATTATGTGTTTGAGTGAGGTATTCAGTTTAAACCATGGCAAGTCTTTTTCAGTGGGGTAGCACTACAAATTCCGGACTAGTACAAGTTAAAACGTTAAACCACCTTTCATCTCGCTTTAGTGGATGACCATTGGCGTTGCCACGCATCTAAGTGGAGATTTGACACATCGTAGATACTCTTTCACAAATGATAAATTACATTTATCAGAAATGATACGTAAGAGGAAAGATATACATAAAACTTGCGGCAGTGATAAATGGGATTATATTACTCATCCACGACACCCAAAGTCAAAGCTACAAATTGCTCTAATTAAACCCCAACGCTGCCAACAAAGCCGTTCTTCGCTGTAATGTGTAATAAAACAGCTTCAGTCGGGCGATAACCCTTCACCTGCCTCAAGACAAACCGGATTTTGTATCATTATAAACTTTCCTCAGATGTTTGAGAAGTCCATCAATATTAGAAGTATTTATCAGGCCGGGTGTCTGATAACAGTGGGCTGGCAACATCGTCCATCAAATTGTCAACACATGATGAACTGTGTAAACAACGCGTCCACCATCCAACAGTTGTGTGTGGCCGTAGTATATCGTCCATCTGGCTGACCGCTTTCGGTCTCACTGGACATGGGGAGATAGAGACGTTCGCGACTAGCCTTGATCCAAGGCTTTACTGAAAGATATGTCCATGGATGTGTAATGATTCTGTCTTTATAATACGAAAGTCTAGATAAGGACGCCAGTATTTTATGGTGACAACCCGTTATTATTATTTATATAATCAAAAAATTAATAATTAATTAAAACAATTATCAAAAAAATATTGACCCATACATAGATCAAGAATTGTCAAATTTTCGTTTTCGTTATGTCCTTTGCTGAGATAAGTAGTTTTTCTTTCAGCAGGATGGGATTTTTTTTTATATACATTATACACATTTCGCGTATCGAAGTTATCTGTATTTGATTTGATAGAACAGGTGAGGTGAGGTGAAATTGGGTTTAACGTCGCGTCCAAGATTATTGCACTTATATAGCGACGTGCATGCACGTGTGTGTGTGTGTGTGTGTGTGTGTGTGTGTGTGTGTGTGCTTGTACTAGTCCGGACTGATGCCGATTTATAGTGCTAGCCCACTGAGATACCATACAGCAGTTTTAACATGAAAACCCCACTCAGACACAGTATACTGACTCCGAGCCGACCAGTCCTTGTTTTAGCCCCTTAATGCCGAGCGCCAGACAGGGTAACAACAAGTACCATCTTTTAACGTCTTTTGGTATGACGCGGCTTGGGACCGAAGCCCGGACCTTCCGCTCTCCGGGCGGACGCTCTACCACTAAACCACGGAGGCGGTCTGATAGAACAGATAGATCCGTTATGAGACGGTAGGCTCTTTTGTATAGGATAGGCATACCTTTAATGAACTGGAATAAAGAATACCGGGCAAAAGAAAGTATACACCCAATTTTGATTGTGGCTAAAAATGAAGCAAACAAGAAATGATCCACACGTTTGCAGTGTTTCGGCGACTGCTGGAAGCCTAGTAACATTTTGGTAACGTTTGTAATTTTTTGTTCCAATCCAATTTTCAAGTGTATACTTACTTTTGTCCGGTAGTTTACTTACAAGAACAGTTGGGTAGCCCAGTGGTTTAAGCGTTGACTCGTTACACAGCCGCAGAATGTTTAACTACAATTCACCAAACCTCTAGCGCATTTATTTCAGGTGGCGTGTATAGAGACGCCGAAATCGTCACCAATCGACCCTTTCCGTTACCTGCAAGAAGACTCGTCCCCCTATCGATGAATGTTATGTGCGAAAATACGACAAACCAATCAGAATGCGCGTATGATTTCAAGTTCTTCGTCAAAGAATGCCTCAGAAATAATTTTTGATTTTACATATGTCTTGCATCTAAAAATATACCAAAGACACAGTTAAATGTGTTTAATCATACTGCATAATTCCGCACGTCCCGATGTGCTTTAAGTTGCATCTGAAATATAATTAATACATGGGGAAATGTGTGAACCATTACGCAACGAGTTGACAATTGTTTTAGGTATGCCCGTTTGCGATAAGACGGAACCCGGTCGCTAAAATATCCACAAGATGGGCACGAGTCGCTATTCGGCTTGTCTCGGAATAACACGAGTTGGCCACGAATGGAGACACCGGTGCTGTGACACATGAGATAAACGTATGTGTGTTCACATTTGCAGGTAGTTATATGAAGGTATAGTTGGTTGGCTGGTTTGTTGTTTCACGCCGCAGTCAGCAATATTCCAGCTATATGACGGCGGTCTGACCACCCGATCCCGTTAGTCGCCTCTGACGTCAAGCATAGTCGCCTTTTACGACAAGCATGAGTTGCTGAAGACCTATTCTAACCCGCATCTTCACGGGTCATGAAGGTATAGATAGAGTATGAAATGCCAGGACTATTGGACTTTTCAGAGCAGTGTTAAACACCACTCACTCAGTATAAGCTGTACCCGTGAAGATCCGGGTTAGAATAGGCCTTCAGCAACCCATGCTTGTCGTAAAAGGCGGCTATGGTTTTCGTAAGAGAGGTCTAACAGAATCGGCTGGTCGGGCTCGTTAATTTGGTTGATGCGTGCCATCGTATCTCAATTGCGTAGATCGATGCTCATGATGTCAAACACTGGACTGTTTGGTCCAGACTCGAAATTATACAGTCGGCCGTCATATAGCTGGAATATTGCATGATTTAACAACAAACGGACAAACAAACAAACACCATCAGCTCAAACACACCTACTCCTCCAACACATTACTATGAATCAGCGGTACATCTGATCCATTGTTCATAAACCAGCTGTGGCTATTCGTCGTCAATAGGGTAGACAAAAAAACCCCGAAGCATTCAGTCTCATTTTAACAAATTTCACAATCTTGTCATCATCTGTTAATCTCGATCGACTCGGGTTGTAGTGACATCCCACTTCCCGAGGGGCTCGAGAAATCTCGGCTTTCTTCGCGCGCTGAGACAAAGTGCCTCTCCGCAACTCTGATAACCCCAGCCGCTTTTTCAGATTAAAATAAGGGAAGATGTCAACGTGCGGGTTCGAGATTCACTTAGAGAAGAAGGCTGACAAAACAATAGGGATTTATTCTGAATGTTATCAAAGTGTGTTAAGAGTCCGTCCTCCATTAGCCCTAACACCAGAGGGGCGTCGCTCTAGTAGGAATTTAATGATCCTTGTGCCTTTTTGTGGGATTAAAAGGTTAATACACGTGGCAGTGAAGAGCGTATGGACATTTTATTGTCAGCTATAAAATTCATTTAAGAAGAAATTGCTGATGCTAGAAGATATGTCTGTTTACGCCGTGAAAAGGAAAGATCTAAAAGTACAAGAACGGGTGTCTTTAAAACTTCGTTTCAAACGCGTCGAAAGTTAACAAATTATTTTAAGTTATAAACAATAACGCTGAATATCCGTTTTCACAGTTGTTGTGTGTGGTAGATGTGGAATAAAATTATACTATTATTCAGGCAAAAGTCGATTATTATGTATAAGACATCGAGATGCACAACAGATAATGGCGTAGTTAATATAATTACACAGACACAGTGTCTCCGTTTTACATACGGCACTAATTAAAGAGACCAGATTGTAAACTGGTCCCAAACCGTGGAGTACCGTACTCATTTAAAGGCAGGTCAGGTGATGTATGCCCGACCGTATCCTCAATTATCCATTGTGTTATATTTCTCTTTTAGTATTTTTATCCCAAATGTTTCAGCGAAGAAACCATAAGCTACCACTGTAAGAACGACTTATCTTAAATGAAATTAAATGTTCACCACGGGAAATTACATTATAATGCATATATGCATCTTTCTTCTTCCTAGCACAATACAATCAGAAGCGTTCTTTCTGATCATTTAGACTCTTTAATCTTGAACTCAGGGTTTTAGTTAGTCTGTCTAACAGACCCTGATACAAATATATATCAAATGCAGCCCATGCAAGTCTATAATGTTTGGCAATGAAGAGAGTCACTGGGCTCCCGTTTATTATATTTTTATTAAGATAACTGTTTTTTCTTTACGATATGTTCATTTCAGAGACTAGATGTTAGTCTAGGTTTTAGTATACACTGTGAAACGGTAGAGAGTTTCGCTGAATGATTGTTCACGAATACCCTCGTTACGACCCTTCCTAGTGAACAAAATGCACTTCCAAACTAGGCTTATCGTAGTACCGACTCGATCCGTGTCTAGGCTGGTAGTGACAGTCGACAGCAATCTATGAATTCACCTTTGCATCTATTTGATACATTTATATATTATCATCTTTCAATGATTGGCCAGTTGATCAATGATGACTGTCACGTGTAATTGCCACACGTTCATTAACAACTTCGGAAATATCTCCCACAACCATTCGTCACCACTCGCCCCTTTCCGTTACCTGCAAGAAGACTCGTCCCCCAATCGAGTTGACAATTGTTTTAGGTATGCCCGTTTGCGATAAGACGGAACCCGGTCGCTAAAATGGCCACGAGATGGGCACGAGTCGCTTTTCGGCTTGTCCCGGAATCACACGAGTTGGTCACGAATGTCCCATAACGTTTACCGTGTCGGCTATTTTGACGTCTTGTATTTTATGTAAATGTATTACGACGCGCTGTCATTGTGACTGACTGACTGAGGTTGTACTTAACAGACCTTTGTCAACCAATGATGACATTATTTGAATATATTTGTTGAAAACAAATTACAACAGATGTTCCTGTGGCGAAGCTGAGCACACATATGCTCATGTCACCTCTCTTTTTGGGGAACTATTTTATTCCGCCATACATCTAGTTGTTCTGTGGCTGTCAGCGTAAACATGATGTCACACGGACATGATACAATTGTGTATAGATCTAGGCCTACACCCTTGGAGGTAAAAAATAGTGATATAAAAAATTATAAGAATTGACTTTCACTTTGCGTGAGTTTATTGGAGTATGAGCCTTCATAGAGTGGGCGAAACATTGTATGAACATCATCGCAAGCTAGCGCTCCGACGTCGTGGTGATTTGAGTGAAATTCGAAACGCTACCAAAGTGTCCACTGACACGAAGGCAAAGTTGCAGAAAACAATACAGATTATTTAATCATAACAACACAAATAGCAACCCAGCCCATTAAATAATTCTTTTAAAAAAAACTCACTGCATTTAGCGATGCAATCGATGACATTAAAAGTTCATTAGTTTAAATTTATCACTCCCGGCGATAGTCAAATTAACCTCACTGCGTCGCCACATATTTCCATTAGAAGCGGCAAATATAGTTTTTTTTAACATTAGCTGCATCTTTATCGTGTTTCATTATTTGTGTTGTTTCTTCATGGCATTCTGTTTTTTTCTCGGGAGGCAATTTCCCTTCTGTTTGAGCTCCTTCCTTCACGTTTTAATGTTTCCTGGATTAAGAAATATGCGAATCTACGATGGTGTGAATAATTGATGACATAATATCATCGACACTGTTGGCGTAAATACGAATTATGTTTTTTGGAGAAAAAAGGGTTTAAAAAAATTCAGTTCACTCCCCGGTAGTATGTTTGATTGTATAACGGGTGTCGGGAAGAATAAAAACGTTTTGTGTTTACAAGATTTAGCGTAGTAATGTTTAGGGGAAATATATGCATGGCTCTATGTATGAATAAAATGTGGAATATTATAGATGGATTATTATAATACGGGATTATTATAAATTGCAACGAAACAACGAACAACGAAAAACTGGCTGATTCGACTTCTCGTGACTGTCCCTAAATTAGCCGATTATTCGGCGAATACACAAAACATCAGTCCGAGAAGTATTTGAGCTCAGCGGGCTGTAGATAAAATGACATTCACCAAACGGAGAGCGCCTCACACCTGTTATCAGATAAATATGTACAACCTGTACAATTGGAATACATATGCAAGATGCAAGACATATGAAAAATGAAAAAATATTCCTGAGGGATTCTTTGACCTTTGTACTTGAAGTCAGAGGTACATTCTGATTGGTGTGTCGTGTTATAACATTCATCGATAGAGGGACGTTTTCTTGCAGATTACGGAAAGGGGCGAGTGGTGACGAATGTAGGGGACGAGTCTTCTTGCAGGTTACGGAAAGGGGCGAGTGGTGACGAATGGGGGGAATACGGTAACTTTGTTTTCTGGCGTCTGCTAATTTTCGAAATGTGAAAAATGAACGCGGCGGATAAATGCCTTACTAGTATTCTTACAGATTCGGACCAAGACTATCTTCCCGAGGCAAGCGTGTCCAGAAGCCTAATCAAAGCCTAGTTTCTACTTTGATAAATAGGCTAGTGGACGCTCTTGCCTCGGGAAGATGGACCAAAGCATGCATACATAAGACATACCTGCAAAATAATTAGGCGTGCGGTAAGATAAACTCGTTGTCCACAGGTCCCTCGTGTGACATGGCCTGTACATTTGGGGAACATGTACTAACATTGAGGGAACATCTACCCTTGTTCCTATCGAGACCGGTAGACAACTTATAACGTACCCGTTTGTGCTCATTGTTTGACGAATAGAAGACTATTCTACATTTGTGGAAAAGAAATCAGACACTTTTGATATAATAAGTTAAAGTTGAAAATGTTGTGGTAATAAAACGCTTTAAGCTTAAGAACATACTGAGTGATCACTCAATATGAACATGGCGTTGTGTTGTCAGCTTAAGTTAAAACTGGTTGATGTATTGTTTAGATAACGCCTACTTGTACGCCCGACTTCTTATATAAATGATACATTGCCTCGTATAACTGATAGAAAATTAGTGCCAGGGACGTTATTAATCAGGCAATCAATTTGATGTCTATAGAAACCGATCACTTCTAAAAACACATTTACCATTTCGAGTGATTGTTTTTAAATTTTTCAATATTCTGAGATGCATGCGGTCTGTCACAAGTTCTCAACTCGTTTTGTTGCGAACGATCTCCAACGTGGAACGCCTGATAGCATAAGGACGTCCCTCTAAATGTTGCTTTTATCGGGAAACATCTTGCCCTGTTTAAAGTTATCTCATAACATTTTTTTTCTGATTCGGTGTACACGGCTTTACCTTAAGTATATCGAGGACTCGACATCTATTTGGTGTAGATCTGTACTACTCAAAAGAAAAAAAAACCCCACTGATTCTTTCATATTATTATAGTTAATCTGTCATGGAAGATTAACGTCAGAAACAATAAAATATCGGATGTTCTTTAACTTCTCTTAATTAGTATATACCGAATTCTCATTCAGAGGAGTCATTTTGATTGGATGCTGACTTCAGGCTGATGAGCGGGAGGAATCAGTGAGTAGAGAGATGGAGCTAGTGACGTCACTTCCAAAACGATGGTGAATGGGCCGAGGATATTGATCATAATAGAATTCATTATTACTTTAATTAGACCATCATGAATTTGCCCATGAATGTACATGTAAGCAATGAAGTTGGATTTGTTTCCTCCATTTCGCTTGGAATAAATGAAATAATTTTAGAAAATTTTATCTATTTGTTTATCTAAAATGCAGGGCAAAAAAAAAAATATATATTTGAAAATTAGATTTAACCAAAACATTACAAACTTTATCAAACCATTACCATCCTGAATGTCACGTGTCTGTGAAGCAACTCAGATTGATCATGACAATACCGGTAACAGCTTCACTCTGGACATTATCACCACGGAACAAGCATTTCTTGTTGCTTTCATCAAACATTGGTGTATACTTTCCTTTGCGCGGCAGTGTATATATGCCACATGCTTGAACCTATCACTCATGGTCCTGCTTGACTTGTCCACTATGTGGCAGATACATGATAAAAGACCAGTTTCCACGGAACTAAGCTGGAATTATGGAATAGTATTTTGGCTGGACTTACGAGTATATGCATAGTCCAATGAAAATCGCGTAAGGATATCAACATCCGGTTCGTAAACTGCCGAGCAGATTTCGATCGCTTGTAAGATTTGCAAAACATGTGTTCCGTCAACTTAGCGTCAGCAAATATTTTCCAAAGCCTTTTATATTTTTATTAAAGTGCACACGTGATGTGATGCACTTCGCAAAGTAAGACCCGTTTTATTACAATATGGTTCTTGATTGTCGATCAGATCGTCTTCACTGGGCGCCGCCATTTGGTTTGAAGTTTGAATCTGATTGGTCAATAGGAGGGACACAGAAAGGACATAATTCGTAATAGTTAATGGTGGCACTACGATCGAGCCCAGACATTCCGGCCTAGTTCTGCAAGAGTGGAAACTTAACTTTTACAGTCAGTTAACTCCCTTGCCTCAGGAAGATGATAAACGTTGGTTTGAATCCCAATTGCGCCCTTATAATGATAAATTGTTTGTCAGCACCATACCCTTGTTGGTATGTTTCACCAATGCGCTAAACATCTCAGAACTGCCTAACTTCGGGGTTTCCTCCCACATTAAGCCGACACGCCGTGGCATATCTGAAATACGGTTCAACGCGGCGTTAAACCAAACTCACTCACTCACTCAGAGTTACAGACATGCACTCACATTAATTAATGAATCAAGGGCTCCTTTAAGCAAACCTTGTACACAGATTGGAACAGGAACCTACCATACAAGAGACTCATTACGTCTGACACCCACAAAACATCGTAAACAGCCATCACGTGTACATCCTTTTTGAAAGGACCGCCTTCGTGGTCTTGTGGTAGAGCGATCGCCCGAGAGCGGAAGGTCCGGGGTTCGATCCCCGGCCGCGTCACACCAAAAGACGTTAAAAGATGGTACTTGTTGTTACCCTGTCTGGAGCTCGGCATTAAGGGGCTAAAACAAGGACTGGTCGGCTCGGAGTCAGTATACTGTGTCTGAGTGGGGTATTCATGTTAAAACTGCGGCATGGTATCTCAGTGTGCTAGCACTATAAATCAGCATCAGTCCGGACTAGTACAGGCAGCCACAGAAACACATGCACGTACATGCACGTCGCTATATAAGTGCAATAATCTTGGACGCGACGTTAAACCCAATTTCACCTCACCTTTTTGAAAGGGCAGCGGTGGGGTTGGGGGTTGGGCACTTAAACAAAATGAAGGCACATTATTCTGAAAACAATTTGCGTTTGTCAGCATTTCTTATTTTTGTTGAAATGTAATGACATTTTCTACGTCATCGTGATAAGTATGCTGACTCGCTCTGAAATAAACTGAGGTGGTGAGGTGAAATGCGTTCAGGATTATTGCAGCCTTATCACGACGAGGGTAGCCTCGAGGTCAAAGCGTTCGCTCGTCACGCCGAAAACCGGGTTCGATTCGGGTACAATGTGTGAAACCCATTTCTGGTGTCCCCCGCCGTGATATTGCTAGAATATTGCTTAAAGCGGCGTAAAACATTACTCACTCACTCACTTATATTACGACGTGCATGCATATATGTCTGTGTGTGTGTGTGCGTGAGTGCGTGCGTGCGTTCACGCACGTGTATGTGTGAAGTTTCACCACTCCAGCCTAAAGCCGGTTTTAAAATTCTAGCCTACTAATATTCCATGCCGCGCCACAGACACTCAGACATGACCCGGCCGGGGATCGAACCCCTGACCTTTGCGCCCGGGTTGTTGTCCGGCTCACTGCCATCTTATCCCTGGGTGTTGTACAAGGACAGACAACTCTAAACACCGCCGTAATCTGCAGTATCAGTTCTTCCCCGTGTCAGCAGATCGATTTGGAGCAAAGCAAAGAACACGAGACAGCCGTGATGCGAGGCATCAACACGGCGCCAGAGTCAACATTATATGTTAAAAAGACTATCTTTTTGTTGTGAAAGCAGAAACATTGTTTCAAAATGACGAGCGAAAAACTGTTCCTATCAAGTGCCCACATATGTCGTTTGTGAGATGCCAACATTGACTTTCTTTCGTGTCACGGGTTATGTGTGATACTGCCGGTCCTCCCTTGCACGCCAATCTTATCGCCGGTCTGTGAATGTCATATCTCATTATTGCAGCGAAATGAATATTAACGCTGGTATTCCGGGCGTCTGAAAAATACACTTTTTTCAGGGAAAAGAATTTATGGATGTCAGCTTCTTTATTATGAGGAACACATCGTTTCTGAGTATATGCTTACTCCTTCGTCAGGTCAATCAACGTTGTGTTCCTCATGATAAAGACGATGACATCCATAATTGTCTTCCTTATGTGTATCGGGGCGGTCGGGTAGCCCTGTGGTTAAAGCGTTCGCTCGTCACGCCGAAATCCGGGTTTGATTCCCGACATGGGTATATGTGTGAAGCCCATTTTTGGTGTCCCCCGTCGTGATATTGCTGGTATATTGCTAAAAGCGGCGTAAAACCATACTCACTCACTTCTTATGTGTATCACTTCTGAATGTATTTCAAAGACTTACACTTTTATTGACATTTATATTAATAGACTCTAGGCATGCAACAAATTCGAGTTCGACAAAAAGGTGAGATAGTTTAAATAGTTGGACAGTGTAACTACGATTCTACATACATATAAATCCTCATACATACATATAAATCCTCATGGACTCTTTATAATGGGATTACAAATAGGTCAATGCAATAATGTATCATGATACGACCTAGACTTCATGGCAGCCTTCGGCAAGTGACCATGATCACTGCCACGATGTGTCAAAGGTCTAAATAATGGAAATGTTTGGGGCACCGTCACGTCACTGTAAATCCTAAGTCTCAGTTATTTTTAATGCCAATGAAACGCATTCAGCCCCACACTCATAAGAAGCATATGCTCTCTATATAAAATAACAACTGATATAAATTGACATCTGACGTTGAACTGAAGTGCCGAATTCAATGTATGCCCAGACTAACATCTAATCTCTGAAATGAACATATCGTAAAGAAAAAAACAAAAGTTGTTAAATTATCTTAATAAAAAAATAATAAAAAGGAGCCCAGAGACTCTCTTCATTTTCAGATACTGATACTGCACTAATCTACACTTGCCAAATATTATAGACTTGCATGGACTGTATTTGATATATTTGTATCAGGGTCTGTAAGGCCGACTAATGCATGCCCAGATGTGTTTGTTGATATCCATGTTGGGAAAGAAAACCAAAATAGTTTTTGTTTCTCAATAAAAATAAGAATAAACTCCCTCCCCTCATCAATTTTGAGAAAAATGTGACCGAGAAGCATATAATTTTATATGCAGCCTAACTGTGCAAATATTGCCAATATACAGCCATTTAAGGTCATACTTTGACAAATGGCCTTAGATTACTTTTTATATTTGTTAATCTGATACGGCATTAGCTAAACAGTGTTTCATTTTGTTCGACCTCCATTACACGCCGTTGTAATAGCTTTCTTGTGCAAAATAACATACAAATGCTTGAACATTTGTTTTGCCATTAAATATAATCGGAAAGTTGGTCGTTTGAAGTATTCATGTTTGACGTTATTGATTTGGCACACGAAACAGACAATTGTACAAATAGACAATTGTAACAACGCTTAAAGTGTGTTTTTATGATGTTTCTTGAAACAAATGTCGAAATTCCGACATTTAGTGATTAGCCACAGTAGTATGTTTGAAATGGGCCTCCATGAAAATAATCACAATAGTTTCAACCTTGACATTGTAGTGACCTTCACCTGACGTACAGGAAGTGACGCAGTGAAAACGGACAGACTGAAGGTGTGTATTAAATATATGAACAAACGCCAATGTGTAAGGGGTATGTACTTTAATTTTGTAAATTTTAAGAAGATGCCTCCTGACCCGACGATGGACGGCACCCTCTGTGACGAAAGGTCAATCACCAAACAACTTGCATGGAATAGCGTGTACAGGATGTCGACTAGCTCGCATACGTCTAAAAGCGGAGATTCGCTGTGCAGTGTTGCGTCCCTTGGGCACGTAAGAAACCTATGATTGTAAGTTCGAATCCCGGTTCGCCCCGATTACGTTTCTAGGTTTGTCAGCACCATACCCGTGCTCGTGGGTTTCACCGAAGTGGTAAACGTCTGAGACCTGCATCACTTCCGGCTTCTCTCCCACATTAAGCTGACACGCCGTGATATAACCGTAATACTGTTAAAAGCGGCGTTAAATTCAACTCACTCATTCACTGTAAAAGCGTTGTATGAACTGCCGTCACTTGTATTGTTGGAGTAATAGGCAGCTGACGACGTCGCACACATGTAGACGGCATAGACAACACTAAGTAAGTTGGTGAGTAAGTGAGTCAAAAGAGAAACACTGACACTGGGTAAGTATGAATATAATTTATTTCATTCAACAGACACGTGACAACAATGAACTGTACACGGCGAGAAGATGGTCAGCAACGCCTATTGTAACAATCGCCCCTCTGTCAAGCTGTGCGGAAAACTCCGTATGCTGAATCAATAGTTTTTCACGTACGAGCGTGTTCATCATAGCTCCTATTCTCGATATGTACTGAATTCCCCCATCCAAATAAAAAATAATAATAATAAAAGCTATAGAAAAGACAAAGGTTAATTTAAAAACAAAACAAAATATCAAGTCGACCCCTCTTTCAAAAGAAACACCCCCCAAAAAACGACCACCAGCAAACAAATATGATAAAAAAACTTACAGAAAACTAAAACAATTACAGATAACGAAACATAAAATATAAACTGAATGTATCACCAATCCAAATAAATAAATAAAAAATAAATAAAAAAATAAATGCAAAACAATAGTTTCTTTAAAAATATAAACTATTGAAAGAAGACACGAAACTTATTCATTTCCTCTCGTACACATATCATAATTTATCAATTTAAAAATAATGTTACAGTTACAGTTAGGATACATTCATAAATGTAATTATAAATAATGTGGTGACTGTCAATTCGTTAAGCAAAGTAGTTCTGGCATAAAGAAGACGTTAGCAGGCTTGTATATTTTTATAACCCGTGAAGGTTGGTGATAGTCCATGTATGTTTAAAAGACAACCAAACGAATCCGAGTGGACAGACTCGCTTTATCTCTTGACTTACACTGGCACATGATCATACACACCTCGCTACCTATCATCGCTTGCAGTGGCAGTGCAACAGCTGCTTACTACCATCCCGTGCTTTGCTCGTCTGAGAGGAAGGAAAGAAGCTTATATTACCAAATGTTGACGGTCTACAGTGAATGTGTGAACAATATTATTGTTGAGATTATCGGCACATAAAGAAACTTAATATGAATACATTTAGAGAGTATCTGAACATATAAATGGGTGTTTATAGGGGAAGACATTTTTCTTAACATTACTATTATTTCCCTATTAATACCAAAATATTATTTATAACAATCTCAGATCGTCTATGTATATATGATATCTTCCTTTCTCATTTAAATACACGCACGTGGCTATAATTGGCTATGAATATTAATGTAAAACGGATTGATGCGGAGCCCGAAACATACTTTAATGAGAATAGTGAGTGAGGGAGGGAGTCACGTCGGTGTTACTTAAGCCATACTATGCCTAGACTACAATCTGTCAAAATCATCAAATTATGTATTCGTCGTATTATATTTTAGTTAATATAGAGGACGTGAAATGTAATTTGAAGTAAATGAAAAATAGTATGTACAAAATATACTATGTGCAATTTGAAACGTGAACATTGTAAACATTCATATAGCACTGATATACATATCACGTATGCACTGAAGGAAATATACAGCAAGTCATTCAGCCATCCATTCATGTTTCAAACATGGTTTCATCACATGATATGCATTTGAAATAGATTTGAGAATCTATGAAGTCATTTTCCCCATAACGATACACGATAAGTAACACCCCCTCGTTGATGTTGAAATCATTGATGGTCGGAGAAACACGGACTTGGTCGAGGCAGCCTTTTCTCGATTTTAATGTGACCCATGGTATCTGGGCAGAATAAAAGGAACAGCCCTTTCATGGTGGCTTGAAAGTCAATAATTATTTATTAATTGAGTTGAAACTTCAGCCATTATTCCTTGAGCCATCTTCTGCCCAAGGTTGAAGGTTTTGAAGAGCGTTTAGGGACGAATTACTCATACACAAAGGATCACGAATGTCGTAAATCGTCTTACTAGCTTCCGCTTGTAACGACATCATCAACCGGTTTGCGGCTTGTCGTTCTGCTTCTCTTTCTTCTGCAGTTTGTCGCCTGGGAAAAGAAGAAAATAACTTCAATAATCAACATTAAGTATTACACGACAACAGTATAACATATTGCACATAATGAGCCATTATACAACTAGGGACTTTAATGAGTATTTTCAAAAAGTAATATAGCAAATATGTGCATTTTTTTAGTGTCGCTGTTGCAGGATTATATTTTTTATTGAGGCACGTATTTGTAAACCAGTCCGACCTCACACCGTTATCAAGTACAATCACATTACAGAATACACTTTTTGGTTTGTCAGTGAATTCGACACTATTTATATATTCATGTGCATTGGAATTCTTGTGGAAGATTTGGTGAAATAAGCACACAATCAGCTCCCAGGGGTGTGATACAACAATTATTGCCTAACGTGTCCTTAATCTTCAGACGCTTGAAGATTATCGTCCCCAAAGGCAGCCACGTATAATTGAATAACCAAAACTAATTAAGAATACTATTAACGTGTAGTACCATCTTGAAGGTAGGTTAGGTGGTGAGGTGAAATTGGGTTTAACGTAGCGTCCAAAATTATTGCACTTATATAGCGACGTGCACGCACGTGTGTGTATGGCTTGTTCTAGTCCGGACTGGTGCCGATTTATAGTGCTAGCCCACTGAGATACCATGTCGAAGTTTAACATCAATACACCACTCAGTGTATTGACCACCGACCAGTCCTCGTTTTAGCCCCTTAATGCCGGGCGCCAGACAGGGTAACAACAAGTACCATCTTTTAACGTCTTTTGGTATGACGCGGCCGGGGATTGAACCCCGGACCATCCGCTCTCCGGGCGGACGCTCTACCACTAGACCACGGAGGCGGTCTCATTTTGAAATGATGTTAAATGTACTATTTCAATACTGAATTCAGACCTTGTACACACATGGTATGTAAACGTAAAACGTACAGACCAAAACTGCTGAGCTTGCTAAAATGCTATCGATGTAGGTGTGGTCACTTTGAATAAATTCAAAACAGGTGAAAATTTAATTCAGGGTGAAGTTTGAATGGTGATGAGTGGGGGAAGTATTAACTTAATGTTTTTTTCGAAAACAAACGTAATTAAGGACTTTACGAGTTTTAGAAATTGTTTCCAACCCGACTTCTGTCTCAATGGCCTGCCAGCTTACACATGCCTCACAGCAGTCTTTTCAAAGGGGACACAATGCTGACTTCTCGGTGAAGGAGAGCTTCTAATCTCAAATGATGTGGGTGTTAGTCGGGGGTTAATAGCATTTCACGCTCTGATCAGAGCAGATGGATCAATTATTAGTACTTGGAGTTCAAACACGCTGAACAAATTGAATAACTCTGGTATTGGAGAACAATTCGATTTTGCTGAGCCACTAGGGCAATTACTCGAGTCTTTGAAGAGCAAGAGTTATCTCCCATGACGCTTTTGAGTCAACTCGTCAGGATGCTCACCCGCCTATAAAAATTTAACCGAACTACTGTCCATAATATTAGATTCTTTGAGAGCTTATGTGAAGTCTCATAGAAAGTTGATAATGTTAAACGCATACCTTTCAGGATTTAATTGGATTCTGTACTTATCTAATCGTGCTCGATTACCACTGAGCGGGTCAATCGACGTCTGATGTCGAAGGTAAAAGTGCAGTCACAGATTTGTAATCCCATGTGGGTTATTTGACTGTCTCTTTGCATTCTGGGATGCATTTGCGAGTAAGAAAAACACAACAGTCTAGACGTGACAAGCACCATCAAGAGATTTCAACAGTCGATCGAGAATTGAAACAACACAGTATTTCAACATGGCTCGTTGCAGTGAAACAGTTCAAGAGCCGAATTAAAACTATTCAATTAGGGACCTTTTTCAACATGTGTAGGTAAAGATCTCGATTGAAATACCTTCTATGCGCTGAGTCACGACGTCCTTGAAGAGTCAGAATTTTGTCAAGAGAATACATCTATTGCAGATTCTTTATAAGTAAATAAAGATTTAATTTAATCAATGTATTCAATGAGGGATTCCTTTTTCAATCCATAGATTGAAACATTTGAAAAAGATGAATCAAGATGCATTCTGAATTTGGAATTGTTTGTGTCTTAAGAACAGATATATTCTAGATGTTTTGTTAAACAATTTTTGTGAAAGATCATGAATGAAATAGTTTCGTAAATTTTCTACATTTTGTAAAAGGCGAATCAGGATGCATTTAATGATTTGGTGTTTTTATGTCTAAAGAATGATTATACGATGAATATCCACTATTAGTATAAAGAATATATTTTCAGAATTCGACATATTTCTGTTTTTGACTTTATGAATAATTTAGAGTTAGATCGAATTTCATATTTTAGGATGAGTACCTGTTAAGGTTCAGATTCCAGAAAATATCGAGGATGAAATAAAAGAACAAACAGATTTTCTTAAGGCCATAATGGACACTTAAAGGTAACTGTCAACGATGATCATCAACAGCTTATATGAATTACGGCTCCCATGGCCGAACGCTATGAACACTAACAAACGCTATGAATGGCAGTGTGTGTTCATAGCGTTCGGCCATGGGAGCCGTGCCAATTTACACTTGTCGGAGGGATACACAAAGGACGTGATCTAGACTACCAGTTGTCGGACTTTCATTTTGTGGAAGCCTCGGTGGCTGAGTGAGTTAGATCGCTGACTTTGTGTGCTGGCGATTAGGTGCCTCACTCTGGCAGTGCGGGTTCGAATCCTGGACGGGTCTTAACCCCAAAAAGTACGAGAAGCTGTACTTAACAAAGGAAGTGTGATCCAAGCCCTGCACCATGACCGTGGAATATATTTATTTTATGATATTTTTTTATCTAGAAACGCATACAAAAGCAAGTCTAGCCAGCTCAAGCAAGCTCTATTCCACAAATCAGCATAGGGAATTTATTTGTATTTTTAGAGTCAAGAAGGATATTGTGTAATATAAGATTTCAGTGACTAAATGTTAGTCTAGTGTTATCCCAAATATACCATTTGTAACATTTGACCACTTTCTAAATGGCATTATGTGTTCATGGACTTTTACAATCAGTTAACACCCTTGCCTTGGCAAGATATTGTTTGAGTAAAAAATATCTAAAACGATCTCGCGTCCATGAATCTCACCTCCACTTCGTCCTCCTGTTCTGGAACCAGGTCTTGACCTGGGCGTCGGTCATCTTCAGCGCTTTGGCCAGGGCCGACCTCTCAGCTGACGCCAGGTACTTCTGTCGGTGGAAGCGTTTCTCCAACTCCATGATCTGCAGCCGAGAGAAGGATGTCCATGGCTTCTTCCTCTTCGGCGGCGTCCGGTTCTGATAGGGATGACCAACACGCCGAACAACTGCAATTGAGAACAGGTCAGATATTGACGTAAGAGGCGATAGGTGGGTGTGAATTTTACAATACGAGCAACACGTGGCCTTATGTGTATTAGGACAAATTCCCGATCATATCCTGCTAATCATGGTGTACTGTGTTTTTTAATTTTTGTGTGATGATTTACAAAATGTGAAAAAAGTAAACACCGTTGTCTGCATTTCACATGTCATGGGTGGGTCTTTTATTATGTGTGACATGATAAAGCCAGTGACGTGATAAAGCCACACACACTAACTAGCTATATCCTGATGCTTACATTAATAGTGTTACATTAACAGCGTCATCCCTGATGACAACATGGAAAGTGTTATTTCTTGATGGCTATATTAAACGTATTACATTAACAGTGTTACATATACAGTGTTGTTTCCGGATGGCTACAGTGAAACTGTTACATCAACGGTGTTGTTTCTTGATGCTTAAAGTTTAAGTGTCACATTAATAGTGTTGTTTCCTGATGCCTTCAGTAAAAGTATTACATTGACTGTATTGTTTCGTTATGTCTACAGTAAAAGTGTTACATTGACAGTGACGTTTCATGATGTCTATAGTAAAAGTGTTACATTGACAGTGTTATTTTTCTGATGCCTTCAGTAAAAGTATTACATTGACTGTATTGTTTCGTTATGTCTACAATAAAAGTGTCACATTGACAGTGACGTTGCATGGTGTCTATAGTGTAATTGTTGCATTTACAGTGTTGTTTCTTGATGCCTATAGAACAAGTGTTACATTAATGTTTTTTCCTTATACTTACA
Organism: Haliotis cracherodii; assembly: GCF_022045235.1. Taxonomy (NCBI): domain Eukaryota; kingdom Metazoa; phylum Mollusca; class Gastropoda; order Lepetellida; family Haliotidae; genus Haliotis; species Haliotis cracherodii. The sequence continues at coordinate 39,338,175 of NW_027266343.1, forward strand.
TTAACAGTGTTGTTTCCTAATGCATAAAGTAAAAGTGTTACATTGACAATGTTTTTCCTTCCGACCGCCTCCGTGGTCTAGTGGTAGAGCGTCCGCCCGGAAATACGTGGTACCAAAAGACGTTGAAAGAGGGTAATTGTTGTTATTCTGCCTGGCGCTCGGCATTAAAGGGCTAAAACAAGGACTGGTCGGCTATGAGTCAGTACACTGTGTCTGAGTAGGGTATTCATGTTAAACTTCGATATGGTATCTCAGAGGGCTAGCACTATAAATCGGCATTAGTCACACGCTCATTAGTCACACACACATTAGTCACACACACACACACACACACACACACACACACACACACACACACACACACACACACACACACACACACTCACGCACGCACGCACGCACGCACGCACGCGCATGCACGTCGCTATATAAATGCAATAATCTTGGACGCGACGTTAAACCCCATTTCATCTCACCTCACCTAATGCTTAGATTAAAAGTGTTACATTAACAGCGTTGTTTCCTGATGTCTATGTTAAAAGTGTCGCGATGCCTATAGTGAAAGTGTTACATTGACATGTTATATTGGCGTATGCATAATTATATTAACAGTGTTATTTCCCGATGTCCGCATTGACAGTGTTATTTCCTAACATATAAAGTAAACACGTCATTTCCTGATGACTACATTAATAGTTTATTTTCCTGACATTAAACTTTTTCAGAACGTGCCATCTCCCGACACCTACATTGTCAGTGATACTCTCGTTGCATATATTAACAGTGTTATTTCCTGATGCGTACATTAAGTGTTATTTCCTGATGGCTAAATTAAAAGAGGTTTTTTACTTCTAATTAATACATTAACAATGTTATACCTGCATTAAACAGAGTACATTAACAGTGTAATTTCCTGATACCTTAAACGTGTTAATTTTCTGATACATAAATATGTTAACAGTGTTATTTCCAGATGCCTACATCAACCGTGTTATTTCATGATGTCGTTGTTATTTCGTCATGCCTATGTCATACCAAAATGGTATTTTCCTCTGCATACATTAATAGTTATTCACCCCGATGACTAGATTGAACGTGTTATTTCCCGATGCACACACTATCAGTGTATTTTCCAATTCCTACTTTAAACTTGTAATTTTCTGATGACCACATTAACGGCGTCATGTTCTGGTGCTGGTGCCCATACATTAACAGGAACATGTTCTGGTGCTGGAACACAAACATTAACAGCGTCATGTTCTGGTGCTGGTGCCCACACATTAACAGGAACGTGTTCAGGTACTGGTACCCATAAATTAACAGGGTCATGTTCTGGTGTCCATATATTAACAGCGTCATGTCCTGGTGCTGGTGTCCAAGCATTAACAGCGTCATGTTCTGGTACCCATACATTAACAGCGACATGTCCTGGTGTCCATACATTAACAGGAACGTGTTCTGGTTCTGCTACCCAAACATTACCAGCGTCATGTTCTGGTGCTGGTGTCCATACATTAACAGCGTCATGTACTGGTTCTGCTACCCAGACATTAACAGCGTCATGATCTGGTGCCCATACATTAACAGCGTCATGTTCTGGTTTCCATACATTAACAGCATCATGTTCTGGCTCTGCTACCCATACATTAACAGCGTCATGTTCTGGTGCTGGTGCCCAGATATCAACAGCGTCATGTTCTGGTTCTGCTACCCATACATTAACAGCGTCATGATCTGGTTCTGCTACCCAAACATTACCAGCGTCATGTTCTGGTGCTGGTGTCCATACATAAACAGCGTCATGTTCTGGTGCTTGTGTCCATACATTGACAGCATCATGTTCTGGTGTCCATACATTAGCAGTGTCATGTTCTGGTGTCCATACATTAAGAGCATCATGTTCTGGTGCTGGTGCCCATACATTAACAGTGTCATGTTCTGGTGTCCATACATTGACAGCGTCATATTCTGGTGCTGGTGTCCATACATTAACAGTGTCATGTTCTGTTGCTGGTGCCCATACATTAACAGCGTCATGTTCTGGTGTCCATACATTAACAGTGTCATGTTCTGGTACTGGTGCCCATACATTAACAGCGTCATGTTCTTGGGTCCATCCATTAACAGTGTCATGTTCTGGTGCTAGTACCCATACATTAACAGCGTCATGTTCTGGTACTTGTGCCCTAACATTAACAGTGTCATGTTCTGGTGGCCAAACATTACCAGCGTCATGTTCTGGTGCTGGTACCCATACATTAACAGCGTCATGTTCTGGTACATGTGCCCTAACATTAACAGCGTCCTGTCCTGGTGCTGGTGCACATACATTAAAAGCGTCATGTTCTTGATTGTGCTTGCGCCCATACATTCACAGCGTCATGTTCTGGTGCCCATACATTAACAGCGTCATATTCTGGTAGTGGTGTCCATACATTAACAGTGTCATATGCTGCTGGTCCTGGTGCCCATACATTAACAGTGTCATGTTCTGGTGCCCATACATTAACAGTGTCATGTTCTGGGGTCCATACATTAACAGCGTCATTTTCTGGTACGTGTGCCCTAACATTAACAGTGTCATGTTCTGGTGCTGGTGCCCATACATTAACAGGGTCATGTTCTGGTGTCCAGACATTAACAGCGTCATGTTCTGGTGTCCATACATTAACAGCGTCATATTCTGGTACTGGTGCCTATACATTAACAGCGTCATGTTCTGGTGCTGGTGTCCATACATTAACAACGTCATGTTCTGGTGCCCATATAATAACAGCGTCATATTCTTGCACTAGTGCCCATACATTAACAGCGTCATATGCTGTTGCTGGTGCCCATATATTAACAGTGTCATGTTCTGGTGTCCATACATTAACAGCGTCATGTTCTGGTGCTGGTATCCATACATTAACGGCGTCATATTCTGGTGTCCACACATTAACAGTGTCATGTTCTGGTGTCCATACATTAACAGCATCATACCCTGATGCTGGTGTCCATACATTAACAGTGTCATTTTCTGGTGTCCATACATTAACAGCATCATGCCCTGGTGCTGGTGTCCATACATTAACAGTGTCATGTTCTTGGGTCCATATATTAACAGCATCATGCCCTGGTGAGGTTGTCCACACATTAACAGTGTCATGTTCTGGTGTCCATACATTAACAGCATCATGCCCTGATGCTGGTGTCCATACATTAACAGTGTCATTTTCTGGTGTCCATACATTAACAGCATCATGCCCTGGTGCTGGTGTCCATACATTAACAGTGTCATGTTCTTGTGCTGGTGCCCATACATTAACAGTGTCATGTTCTTGGGTCCATATATTAACAGCATCATGCCCTGGTGAGGTTGTCCACACATTAACAGTGTCATGTTCTGGTTCTGGTGCCCATACATTAACAGTGTCATTTTCTGGTGTCCATACATTAACAGCATCATGCCCTGGTGCTGGTGTCCATACATTAACAGTGTCATGTTCTTGTGCTGGTGCCCATACATTAACAGTGTCATGTTCTTGTGTCCATATATTAACAGCATCATGCCCTGGTGAGGTTGTCCACACATTAACAGTGTTATGTTCTGGTGCCGTTGCCCATACATTAACAGTGTCATGTTCTGGTGCTGGTGCCCATACATTAACAGTGTCACTTTCTGGTGCTGGTGCCCATACATTAACAGTGTCATGTTCTGGTGTCCATACATTAATAGCATCATGGCCTGGTGCTGGTGCCCATACATTAAAAGCGTAATGTTCTGGTGCTGGTGTCCATACGTTAACAGCGTCATGTTCTGGTGCTGGTGCCCATACATTAACAGCGTCATATTCTGGTGCCCATACATTAACAGCATCATGCCCTGGTGCTGGTTGCCATACATTAACAGTGTCATTTTCTTGTGCCCATACATTAACAGCATCATGTTCTGGTGCTGGTGCCCATACATTAACAGTGTCATGTTCTGGTGCTGGTGCCCATACATTAACAGCGTCATTTTCTGGTGCTGGTGTCCACACATTAACAGTGTCATGTTCTGGTGTCCATACATTAACAGCGTCATATTGTGGTACTGGTGTCCATACATTAACAGCATCATGCCCTGGTGCTGGTGTCCATACATTAACAGTGTCATGTTCTGGTGTCCATACATTAACAGCGTCATATTGTAGTACTGGTGTCCATACATTAACAGCGTCATATTCTGGTGCTGGTGCCCATACATTAACAGCTTCATGTTCTGGTGCCCAAACAATAAGAGCGTCATATTCTGGTGTCCATACATTAACAGCGACTTGTTCTGGTGTCCATACATTAACAGCGTCATGTTCTGGTGTCCATACATTAACAGCGTCATGTCCTGGTGCTAGTACCCATACATTAACAGCGCCATGATCTGGTGCTAGTACCCATACATTAAGAGCGTCATGATCTGGTGTCCATACATTAACAGCATCATGATCTGGTGCTAGTACCCATACATTAACAGCGTCATGTTCTGGTGTCCATACATTAACAGCGTCATGTCCTGGTGCTAGTACCCATACATTAACAGTGTCATGTTCTGGTGTCCATACATTAACAGTGTCCTTTCCTGGTGATGGTACCCATGCATTGACAGCGTCATGATCTGGTGCTAGTACCCATACATTAACAATGCCATGTTCTGGTGTCCATACATTAACAGTGTCATGTCCTGTTGCTGGTACCCATACATCAACAGCGTCATGTTCTGGTGTCCATACATTAACAGCGTCATGTCCTGTTGCTGGTACCCATACATCAACAGCGTCATGTTCTGGTGTCCATACATTAACAGCGTCATGTTCTGGTGTCCATACATTAACGGCGTCATGTTCTGGTGTCCATACATTAACAGCATCATGCCCAGGTTCTGGTGCCCATACATTAACAGTGTCATGTTCTGGTGTCCATACATTAACAGCGTCATGCCCAGGTTCTGGTGCCCATACATTAACAGTGTCATGTTCTGGTACCCATACATTAACGGCGTCATGTTCTGGTGTCCATACATTAACAGTGTCAGGTTCTGGTGTCCATACATTAACAGCGTCATGCCCTGGTTCTGGTGCCCATACATTAACAGCTTCATGTTCTGATGCTGGTTCCCATACATTAACAATGCCATGTTCTGGTGTCCATACATTAACAGTGTCATGTCCTGTTGCTGGTACCCATACATTAACAGTGTCATGTTCTGGTGTCCATACATTAACAGCGTCATGCCCTGGTTCTGGTGTCCATACATTAACAGCGTCATGTTCTGATGCTGGTACCCATACATTAACGGCGTCATGTTCTGGTGTCCATACATTAACAACATCATGCCCAGGTTCTGGTGGCCATACATTAACAGTGTCATTTTCTGGTGTCCATACATTAACAGCATCATGCCCTGGTTCTGGTGCCCATACATTAACAGCGTCGTGCCCTGGTGCTGGTGCCCATACATTAACAGCGTCATGTTCTGATGCTGGTACCCATACATTAACAGCGTCATGTTCTGGTGCTGGTGCCCATACATTAACAGCGTCATGTTCTGGTGTCCATACATTAACAGCATCATGTTCTGATGCTGGTACCCAGACATTAACAGCGTCATGTTCTGGTGCCCATACATTAACAGCATCATGCCCAGGTTCTGGTGGCCATACATTAACAGTGTCATTTTCTGGTGTCCATACATTAACAGCATCATGCCCTGGTTCTGGTGCCCATACATTAACAGCGTCGTGCCCTGGTGCTGGTGCCCATACATTAACAGCGTCATGTTCTGATGCTGGTACCCATACATTAACAGCGTCATGTTCTGGTGCTGGTGCCCATACATTAACAGCGTCATGTTCTGGTGTCCATACATTAACAGCGTCATGTTCTGATGCTGGTACCCAGACATTAACAGCGTCATGTTCTGGTGCTGGTGCCCATACATTGACAGCGTCATATTCTGGTGCTGGTGTCCATACATTAACAGTGTCATGTTCTGGTGCTGGTGCCCATACATTGACAGCGTCATATTCTGGTGCTGGTGTCCATACATTAACAGTGTCATGTTCTGGTGCTGGTGCCCATACATTAACAGTGTCATGTTCTGGTGTCCATACATTAACAGCATCATGTTCTGATGCTGGTACCCAGACATTAACAGCGTCATGTTCTGGTGCCCATACATTAACAGCATCATGCCCTGGTACTGGTGCCCATACATTAACAGCGTCATGTTCTGGTGTCCGTACATTAACAGCATCATGTTCTGGTGCTGGTGTCCACACATTAACAGTGTCTTTTTCTGGTGCTGGTGATCATACATTAACAGCGTCATATTCTGGTGCTGGTGTCCATACATTAACAGCGTCATATTCTGGTGCTGGTACCCATACATTAACAGCTTCATGTTCTGGTGCCCACACATTAGGAGCGTCATGTTCTGGTGTCCATACATTAACAGTGTCATGTTCTGGTGTCCATACATAAACAGCATGGTGCCCTGGTGCTGGTGTCCACACATTAACAGTGTCATTTTCTGGTACTGGTGTCCATACATTAACAGCGTCATATTCTGGTGCTGGTACCCATACATTAACAGCTTCATGTTCTGGTGCCCACACATTAGGAGCGTCATGTTCTGGTGTCCATACATTAACAGTGTCATGTTCTGGTGTCCATACATAAACAGCATGGTGCCCTGGTGCTGGTGTCCACACATTAACAGTGTCATTTTCTGGTACTGGTGTCCATACATTAACAGCGTCATATTCTGGTGCTGGTGCCCAAACATTAAGAGTGCTATATTCTGGTGCTGGTGCCTATACATTAACAGCTTCATGTTCTGGTGCCCACACATTAGGAGCGTCATGTTCTGGTGTCCATACATTAACAACGACATGTTCTGGTGCCCACACATTAACAGTCATGTTCTGGTGTCCATACATTAACAGCGTCATGTTCTGGTGCCCACACATTAACAGTCATGTTCTGGTGTCCATACATTTACAGCGTCATGTTCTGGTTCTGGTACCCTAAATGTATGGCAAGAAGCAAAGAGAGAGAGAGAGAGAGAGAGAGAGAGAGAGAGAGAGAGAGAGAGAGAGAGAGAGAGAGAGAGAGAGAGAGAGAGAGAGAGAGAGAGAGAGAGAGAGAGAGAGAGAGAGAGAGAGAGAAAATTTGTAATCCGTGGTTTAATCTATACTCTGTTCAATGCGTGCGAATTAAGAAGTCATAGATTCTCCGTGTACGTGAACGTGAACAACGCACACCCATAATGCACGTCCGCATACAAATAATAACGTTTCCATTCAAATTAATATGTTTGTAAATCCAAACGTCACAGAAGGATGATGTGAACAACGCCATGTCCAGGCAAATCCAGGCAACCCCAAGCACAGGAATGCTGGCATAGAACTTTCCATGTTTCAGTGAATAAAGAAATGACAAATCCATGTATCACGACATGTCAATGCTAATTAATATTTAAATCGGTGCTAATGGAGAGTATATAAAAGCGACAACACCTGGCCATAACCATAGGTGAGGTGATGTGAGGTAAAGTTGGATTTAACGTCCCGTCCAAGATTATTGCACTTATATAGCGACGTGCATGCTCGTGTGTGTGTTTGTGTGGCCGCTTGTACTAGTCCGGACAGATGTCGATTTATAGTGCTAGCTCACTGAGATACCATGCCGCAGTTTAACATGAATACCCCACTCAGACAAAGTATACTGACTCCGAGCCGACCAGTCCTTGTTTTAGCCCCTTAATGTCGAGAGCCAGACAGGGTAACAACAAGTGCCATCTTTTAACGTCTTTTGGTATGACGCGGCTGGGGATCGAACCCCGGCCCTTCCGCTCTCCAGGCGGACGCTCTACCACTAGACCACGGAGGCGGCCACTTCAATGTGAGGTGTACGGACCACAGAGGCGGCTCATAACCATAGGCAATCTGCATTGTACGATTCCGACTGTATCATAATCATGTGTTTATAAGTAACGGTACTGATGCTAGACACAGGCATAGATTTGACTTACAAACAGGATTACAGCTAACGGAAATCTGAACACATTGTGAGGGAATCTACTGCTATTCGAGTGTATTGAAAAACAAGAATTAACGTGAAGCTTATGTCTTGATCTTTGTTAAAAAATCAACATGCTTTGATACGTTTCAGGTTTAGAGACGATGTTTTAGGGCGATAAAAAGCTGTCAGTTTTGAACAATAAACATAACCAGTTTGTATCACGTTATAGCGCCAATTAATTAAAATACCTGGAACATCCTGTGTATGACTCCAGATCTCATACTCCTTACAGTCCGAATGATAATAACATTTTGATAAGACACACTAAGGAATTATACATGCAAAAAGACTGTTATCGATTTACATTGCTTTATTTTATTAAGTTTTATATATTGAAACAAAACCCACCGATAATCATTATTTGGCCTGTTGTCTGAAAAATGAATGTAAATATAATCTATTACAGATTAAAAAAAACATTAAATGAATCAAAATGACTTTATATTCTATCATAATCCATTTGCAAAGACATTTATCAAACATTTCGTTGTAAGTACAACTGACAAATTATGTGCTTTATTGAACTGATACTCAAAGAAGAAATACAAAACAAATCGCCATTATATGTCTTGGGTTTTGAAACGAAATGGCCCAAATTGATGTATTAGTAATTTAAGATTTAAAGAGATAATCAAATCAAGCACAGTGGCTTAAATTTGATATTCCATTTCTAATCCATTTACGAAGGCATTCATCAAACTCTCCTTTTTAGAACCGCTACAACGCCATTCATATAGTACTTAAGGGTGACTTAGGTTTTAATTGAATACCTCTGCGTTGGATGGGTGGGCTTTGATTGGTATTATGAGAGCCTAAGACAACAGTATTGATCATGAAACATGAATGCGATTAACACCATCAAATGAGGGAGCATATGAAAGCAAATGCCTCACGACATCGTGTCGTTTTGAAAATTGTTCTATAATATGAGCATCAATTTCCATTATCCGCCATTATTTTCTCATCAGTGTTTTGTTACTATTTGACAAGTCTTAAGCGATAATCACAGATTCGCGACTGCACTGAAAACTAACCCGAATAGCACAGGAGTGATCAAAATATATTTGCATGAAATGTAAACTGTTGTTATCAGTATTATAAATTTACCTTTAAAATAAATAAGACCGGAATAGTCATAGTAAAATAGATGCACAAGTTAACAAGTGCTATTGCCTGTTTGAAATTGATATCAAATTTACACGTTGTTTTCCGTCAAAATGAGTTTAGATGACACTTTGTGTACTTGTGTATGACCATTTGAAAATAGATAACGATTATAGTTCTGTTTTTTTTCTTCAAAATTGCTGATGTGTCTTAATCAATGTCTGGTTGAAGCAATGTAATTCACTGTATTTTAGACATCAATAAAACAACGATAAATAGGGAGTTTTTATGGCTGTTAACCTGACTAGCCAGAGGGAGGCTCGGATTTCTCTGCCTGTCGTAGAACAATTATACATTCACCACTGTAACCTGATTGGATTTAGTAGTGACAGAAGAAGTGTAACATGCATAACGCAGAAACACAAGTTGGGATTAGATGTCAATAACCATCGACGGTCGGCTATATCAAATTAGGCACAGAAGCCTTTAGTTACCATCAACTTCATGACCATAATAGGCCGGAATGTTTCAGAACATGACGCAGATAGGGCAATAAACGTTTGAACGTCAGCTTCTCATATCGATATTTATGGGCAAGGATGTAAATATATTTTGTTTTTTCAATATACGATGATTTTGTACAAAGGTTCTAGATATTTCAACACTCATATTGATTTACAATTTAGACTTTGTCCACTTTGAGTATTTTTAATTCAACAGGTATGTTGGTAGGTATACAGGGATGATTATAATTATAAATATGATTTGAAAAAAGGTGAGATCGAATGTAGTTAAATGCAGATTAATCGTGTTCTTGATACTTACATTTGTAGGAAGAGCATATTGTAAATCCCCTTGGAAATAAATACATTTTGGTATGTAAGATGTCATGTTTTGATATTTTTTACTCGGCGATTTTAAAGGCAAGAAAGATTGATTGGTGCTGATTTGTAATATCTACAACACGGGAAGTAATACATGCTCATAAAAAGGCACGTTGTGCCGCTCAAAAATGTTTTTCTCTTCTTGACATTACGGGCGCTTGGGGACTTTAAACTGACTTTGTGCTCTCAATTACACGAATCAACAAGTCTGGTTCACAAGTTGCTGGCACTGCTGCCATTATTCCCGTCACTAAAGTCAAGATTATATAATTACTACTAAACCCCAAATCGTATCAACCGTCGGGTTATTTACACAGATCGCCCACCTGTCACAGAACAGAAATAGTACTGAGGATAGATGTACAAGAATGCCATGAAAACAACTGATGAATCTAATAAAACAAATACATTGCATGTACTTTTTACAAATAAAAATCATAACTTACGTGCAACTTACCTCCAAATCTGTCCCTCCGAATATCTACCCAGGGTATGCTGTAATTTGGCCACAGAGGCACAACAGGGTGGGGTCTGTGGGTAGGGACACGTATCACACCCGTAGACTCAGAGTTTGTCAAGTACGGGACGCACCCCACAGGCGAAAATGGCACATGTTTAATAATAGGCGAATAAGGATTGTCAGATGATGGGCTGAAGGGATCTTGGGACAAGGATGATTTCGGTGACCTGGGGCGATTTTCTCTCTTCAGGGGTGCCTCGCCGAGAATTTTCTTGATGCTGAAGGATAGTTCTGTGTCGGAATCCTTCTGGACAGAGGCTTCGTCGCTTCTATCTTGTGACATATTGCCAGCGGTCAGTAAGCTCAAGCCAGAACGTCAGTTGAGCAAATCCAATATCACTTCCATCTTACAAGCATGGGAGGTGTGAAAGGTGTAAAAGAGCATCTTAATAGTTACTCTATTAAATAAAGCACTAGGCCATTTCGCAGATCAGATATAGTCAGCTAATTGTCAGGAGGGTCATTAAAACGACATGACACTTGCAGCGTAGAAAGTCGCACGTGGACGACCCCACCGGCCGCTGATTGGTTAATCTCTATTTGCTGTATAGCGCCATCTGTCAACAAGCCACGCCCCCTATCAGTTCCTTCTCGCGTTACAACTAGGGAAATCCGTTCAGTGTTTCTAACAGCGAAAACGGATCGATTGGCGAGCGCTCTTTGAAATTAGAAATCTGTTGTGAAAATCTGACAAGTGCCCGCTTCTAACTATTGGAGTCCAACTGCGAGTGGAATTAGCGGAAATTTAGAATGGCTTGTTGTCTTTCTTATGGCTGGAGGCATCAAGACTTCCCTCTCGAGTTTCCGGACACGAAAATGGATTCTATCAAGAAAATTGATAACTCAGGGAGACAGGGCTGTGGTTAAATAATTACGTGCTGATTTTGAAAGGTTGTTTCGCCTTCCGCGATAATGGGCTCTGTAAGAACCGATAGAGTAAGAATTATAGAAGACAAAGCGCTCTTAACTAATTGGTATCAATGACTGTCACGAGGACCCGAAATTCACGGGCTCTCGGGAAGAAAGTCTCAACTGGCGTCGTAGTTCTTTTGTGTAAATAATTTGACTGTCATAGATGTTCTTAAAGGCAAAAATTACTTATAAACTTTCAGATCTTGAGTTTAATTTAAACTTTGAAGAGTGTGTTTGAATGACAAGACGGAGAAGCTGTTAGCGGGAAATAAAGAAGTTGGAATAGGAGAGGATCCGGGTAAAGAATGAAACAAGTTCAGAAAAATATTTTTTGAAAAGAAAATGAAACTGGAGTATTAAGTGATTGTCACTTTCGGAATGATTCAGTTCATTTGAAAAATTCATTTTGAAACACACTCTAATCTGAATAATTTGAGACAAGGGATTGAAAGTTGGCATTTCGAGATGTATTTGATATCTCATTTTTGAATTGACGCAAAGGGTTGATTAGAGCCTTTCTTCCATAGTTGAACTCTTTGACCCATGCGGGTTGTGTTACAAGATACTGACAGTACATACACGTGGTGGAATTTTTTAAATTTTTTTTTTATTTACTAAAAGCCCCGGCAAGTCTAGATCAAAGTTAACCAAGTACAGCTTCGTTGATTCCACAGCAGAGGAGGAAATTTATTTTTGAAATAGAAAAACTATTTTAAAGTATTTTAAAGAAATATTTTAATGTTTTCATAGAGTAAGCATGTAATCGTTAATATAGGCACAGACTTGCTCATAGCTTTGGTCTTTATGTTTTACAAAAAATGTATTTCCGCTCATTTTGGCCACAGGTCTGAGTTTCAACATGTCATAGATGAAAATATGCAACAGATAGAAATATGTACTTGGTTATTTGTCACATGTTAATTTCAACAATATCTCAAAAGTTATCCAGTTGGCGTTCATCCTAACCTTCATCACCTAATGAAATAACTGATTTAATTTATAGCTTCTAATCCACCTGGTTTACACTTTAAAAGTAAACAACTTCAATGTTACGGTTGATGATAACTTACACTTGCAAGAAACAAACATATTCCTTATTAAAACTAAATTATCCGTTTCTAGTCATTTCCTGCACTCGATGGAAGATGAATTATAAGAATTAGTTTGCCCTGTACATGCACATGTACGTGTTCAAATATCAAATACATAATTCTTTGCAAAGCGAAACCCCGTTAACATGGACACGGAAATGTCCTTGTGGACTGACAGCGTAAAGTAATCGTCCGGAAGGTGAGGTTTTCGGTCTAACGGGGTGACACAATACATTATGATAAGCTATATACTAGGTGTGGTGGATCCTACTGGTTTTCACGCCCACAGGAAAGTTGCGTCGGATAATCGAGACTGGTTATTCCCCAGCCTTGACGTTTTATATTTAAAATATGTCTGTCATTTACCAGTGAATGAGTACGGCGTTGTCTTCGTATGTGCTTGTCATTGAAAATATTGATTCATTTATGAAAGACAAAGATTTTGTACTTTTTTTGTGATAGGTAAATATATCATTCAAGTACATGTACAATTGAATTATAAGTTATAAAATTGATAATACGTCTTCGCAATTTTAAGACATTTTATTTCCACCTCATAACATTTACATATAAGTTTTACATGTCAACTACCGATAACTATATAAAGGTCGCGGAACTACAAATACAATTAAACTTCCAAACAACTATACACATATATTATACTGAACAAAAAATCTAGGGACCATGAATATTTTTTTAGGATATTTTCATGAAATTGTGTGCTCAGTCTTCACTGCAAAAAAGAAAAACTATCCCAAAAATATTCAAATACTTATTTGGTTCAGTATGATATACCGGCATATATTTTTAGGTATTTTTTGTGTGCATCGTTTATGGATATTCAATACTATCTTGATGACTCCAGTTGAAAGCTGTAATAACATAAACAAGGAATTGATATGATGAAATCACGGCATCAATACAGTTCAGACAGATCAAATAATGGAGAATCATGTCCTTTTAATTCTTAAAATAAACCATAAGAATTTCCACATTTGACCAAAAATAAAAATCAATAAAAATAAAATGAATTTAAGAATTGAAAAAATATAATTCTATTTTATATTTTATAAAATATGTACATGTAACACACACTCATTTTGTTGATGGCATAATGTAATGAAAACATACGTGAGCCTTAATTAAGCTCTGTGTGTGTGATATAACTGAAGTTTTTTTAGACAATTTCAGTTAAAACATGGTAACTGGGATCCCCCATAGAATGGATAAGGAAATTGAAACCCTATGCTGACTCTACCCACTTCCTTTATCTGGCACTTCTTAACCCATATTTACTTTTACAATTCAAATTAAATTCCAAAGATAACAATAACGAACAAACTGGCTTCTCTTCTTCACAGAAGGTTCCTTAAGCCCGAATGTATTTGCAAATTAAGGGGATCGTTATTTATGCATGATGGTGGCTGCATAGGGGTCAACACTGCACGTGCAATCATGCCAGTAATTGCTGGCTTTGGTAGGTTATAATCTTCGCCACTGCTGTATGTAATATGATACCAAGAGTAATTAGTGCATTATCGTCCATGCTTTCATGGGTTCCGACCTCTGAAGACAACTCGTCTCGACATTGTAGCATCTCTGTCATCTTGTCACTCAATGATTGGAATAAACAGTTTATACTCCCTGAAAAAACATATTCGCGCTTATCACGACAGATACAATTTGGGAATACAGCGAAGGGAACGGACCATATCACTTCACACATTTTTTTCTGTAGTTGACCTAAAGAGGGCGCTCGTTAACAACTTCCGGTGCCCCGCAGCAAAACGAATAAATAGTGTAGTGGCGCGGAGGATGATGGGACGCAAAACACGTTCCCCAACACGATGGGTTGGTTTATCTAACGGCGCTACAAGCTCTTATGCTCAAAAGGTTTATTTTCATTCCAGACAAATAACTTGACCTTTGTGCATTACGTTTTATCACATTGGACATAGATGAAATATATACTGATAAAATATCATGTTCGCAGAACTTGTTCCTTCGTGATGAAATATGGTCCATTTATTCGTCTCGAGATAGTGAAAATGGTTTATGTGTTTGGATTATTAACAAATTTAGGCACTTGAAATAGTTTGTGTTTCACGAAAAGTTTCTGGGGGCTGTTAAGATTTATTTAAAGAATAAGTTAAACAGATTTGTCAGATCATATTTTTCTTTTTGTAAACAAATAAAGCATATAGTGCTAACGTACGCTACAAAGTATTACGTAACATTTAAAGACGCCGTGTCATTAATTCTAAACGTGAGCTTTATGTGAAGAATTACAGGCACCGCTCAAGGGAATCTGTTTCGGCAGATTCTCGAGACTGGTTATTCTCTCAGGCGTTGAGGTTTTATATTAAGAAAACTAAAACCTATGTTATATATACTAGGGCTGAATTTCTTCATATTTAAGTTAGCCCCATTTATCATAAAATTAGCAAATGCAGAAATCCTACGCGCTCTCTTTTATACATGTAGGTACTGCACGAATCGCATTAACAATAGGAGACACAGACACATTGACCTTTCTGCACCAACGATTACCGTTCAATGAACCCTGCCCTATAAACACTGTAAGAGGGTGCATAGCGATGTGTCGGATAGAGGGTACACAAAAGTTAGCGCTGTTATTAGGGCAGTCTCAATTCTACATCTGAACGTTTCTGACCACGCACGCCGGAAGAGAGGACATGCACATCCTTTTCGCGAGGGGTGGTCACGCCGAAAACCCGGGTTCGATTCCCCACATGGTTACAATGTGTAAAGCCCATTTCTGGTGTCATCTTCCGCGATATTGCGTGGTATTGCTAAAAACGGCGTAAAACCATACCCACGCACTCACTCACTCACTCATGATGGGAGGTGAGGTTGCCTTGTTTAAAGCGCTGGCTCAGACGTCGCGATCGAAGGCCCGGGTTCAATTCCCAAATGTGTGCAGCCCATTACTCGTATTCCCCCGCCGTGGTGTGTCTTGAATATTGCTGGAACCGGCCTAAAACTAAACTCACTCATTTCATTTCGTGAACATCCACACAAAAAAGGTGGATGTGGTGTAATAGATAACATCTTTTATTGTTTGTGACGACCTCTCCATCAGCTGAAACAATCCACAGGTTGTTTTCCATAAAAAAGGTGTCACATCTTTATGTTCTTCAAACGTCTAAGAGCAGACTCATTTGTTAGTTTACGGAATTTTGGTTCCAAAATTTGTGTCGACTGGTCGAAAAAAACACATTTTTTATGTTCCGGGAGTAAAAATAACACATTTTTATTGTGCTTTTTTCCGTATGTTTATATATTTCCTCAAAATTATAAGTTAGTAAGAAAAAAAAAGGTGGGGATGGGAGGAATAGTTAAAGAGGCAACAACACAAGTCTAGGCTCGATTGGATGTAAATTATACAAGACTAAGTATTTTTCTTTGTATTGATAACGACAATAAACGAGGCCCTTGTTCACTGTACTTACTTATGGAAAAACAAAATCAACTGATTTTAATGTTTTAATTTGTTGGCGTCTGCGGATTCGTAAACCAAGTTTTAAAAAAAGGCTGGCCTAAACAGCATTTATATGTTTATATACATAATGAATAGCAAAAATATACAGATGAATTATTTTGCATACTATTAAACATTTATTGATAAAAGGTCGATGCATTTGTGCTATGGGATTCTTCGAAGATTATGTTAATACGATTGAAGAATCCTTTGTTCAATATGAAACACTTGGTACAACTACAGCGACATTGTGCCCCCGGAGGCAGCCATTTTATTTTCACAATGGGCGTATCTGGGCGTGACATGTTGCGTGGGTTAGATCCTCAGTGTCGGCGGTACAAGCAGGGATATAACTTAATCTGATATTTGTATTCATAGAATCTGTGATATGATACATCCGGGTAGGTTGCCGTGCACGTGCCGCGACTCACACCGTGAGAAGCACGTGCTCTGAAAGGAAATGGACGTTCTGTCAAGAATCATCCGGCCTGAAGCCCCTTTGAAACCTCATAGCCGTTTTACAAACATTTGTATAACAATCTCTCTTGTTTACACAAATTCCGAAAACGTTTTCTGTCAGCTGGTTTCTGTCAAGGTAACATATCAATCGATCAAAATTACATTTAACTTGAAGTGCTGTACTATTATATATCATCCATTAGTTTCTCAGCATTGTATTTTGTATTCTTTGTCGTGCGTTGATGTGGTTCCTGTCTGCTGATGTCGACAGGTTCCACGTTGTTACAGACAACTATTGTTTCTATTTGCAACATATAGAATTCTATACAGGCAAACATTTGCTGTCATTTGAATTAACAATGCAAATAATGTCAAGGAGAAAATGTGGTCCCACTAATACGGGAGAAATCCCAGCCTAAGGAACGGTCAGAAACATTTCTGAATACCATGAAACCTCATTAGTCTGGACATCCTGCTTTCCGGACAATTACATTTGGCACCGTCTTCATGTACACAAAGGGGTCATACTCCCATCTTATTTTTTGTAAATCCGGACATTTGATAATCTGGGTGATTTCACTAGGGGCGGTACCGTCCGGATTAACAGGGTAACACGGTTCGGGTTGAGTAGATTTTCAGACAAAGCATGGTATTTCTACACATGCTGCATAAATGAAAAAAAAAGCGGCAAGAGCTGTTTTCATAATCATAAGAAAACTCTACTGAAACAGAGTCCATTGTGCGATTCCAACTATATCCAAAGCATGTGTTTATATATCACTATCAAATAGTGTTGTCACAAGGTGTTCTCGAAAAGGTCAGCGTATCCTGTCCCACCGGTGGCACCCGTCACAAACACATGCAAAGGGAAGGTACTTGTTCACCTGAAAGAAAACACGTGAACCTACTGGTAAAAACGGGGAACTGCATCTGATATCACCCCTGTCACTGATGAGTCAAGTTTGTAAATGACCTCCCCATACCACAAATCATTTTAAAATCTTTACTGAGGCCTTCAATGTTCTTTAAAACTTCTCAGAATGTACCTTAAACGTATAAATAGAGGCACGGGTGGCCCAGTCGTCTAAAGCGCCGCGATTCGCTGTGCAGAGTTGCGTCCCTTGGGCTCGCCGGAAACCTATGATTACTGTTAAAAGCGACGTTAAACCAAACTCACTCACTCACTAAAAGTATAAATACAGACACCAAAGGCTGAAGCTGCTACGATAGTGCTCGACATAAAGGGAAAGTTGACTATTAAATAGTTGAAGTCATCCCTCATATCACACAATCTTGTGGAGAGCCTTTTGTCACTCTGAATCTCTTATGCATAGATCTATAAATGAGTGAGTGAGTATGGTTTTACGCCGCTTTTAGCAATATTTCAGCAATATTCCAGCAAATTCCAGCGGGGGACACCAGGAATTGGCTTCACACATTGTACCCATGTCGGGAACCGAACCCGGGTCTTCGGAGTGACGAGCAAACGCTTTAACCACTAGGCTACCGACCGCCCGATCTATATATGAAACAATATAAGGCGGTTTCACTGGTCTCATTTATTTTTAGTTCAGGTGGGTAAATTAGTGGAAGGGAATTGTGTAGTTGACCTTTATTGAACTTTTTCAGATCATCGATACACCTGAAGCTTGATTTAAACGTTTTGGCCAAATTTCCGTGTTTTGATTTTGCCAATCTGAGAAGAAATTACGATTCATATGCATGAAGAAACAGGTCAACAAGAAGGGGAGCACAATCAGTGCCCATGGGGGTTCCTACTTCTTGCCTTAAATGTCCAATCCACCCATTTAATAAATATGTTATGTATGAGTTTTTCACGTATTGTTTTCTCTGTAAACCCCGGATAATTTTTGCTTTCATTTTTGACATATTGTGGGGAATAGAGATATAACTATATAATAGGGTCACCACATTTAGTGACATATAGGTCAAGGAATGATGCTACTTCTTAAGTTTTTCATGTTGGATAGTGGTGTACAAAGTTGAAACATTTAATGCTTTGACAAAATATAACTCGGTTCTTTTCTGAGATTGCGAAAGTACAAGCAAATACTTTGAGGGAATTTGACTATAAATTCCACTTGTCTCAAATACTTTCTACATAAGGAGAACCCTTCCTTGATTATATTAAGGATTATGGTTAATCTTTGATATATATATCTCCCATATGACGGCGGTCTGTAAATAATCGAGTATGGGTCAGACAATCCAGTGATTGACATCACAAGCATCGATCAACGCAATTGGGATACGATGAAATGCATCAATCAAGTCGCCTCTTACGACAAGCATAGTCGCCCTTTACGGCCAGCATGGGTTTCTGAAGACTTATTCTACCCCGGATATTCTATACGTGCTGAATAAATCAAAAGAAAAGATTTCTTTTTCACATACATGTCCCACAAAAAAATTGGAAGAGCATAACGGAGACTCTTCATAACTAAAAGTTTACAGGCCAATCACGGCCTTTATATACATGGTACATCAATGAAAGAAATGTGTTTCGTTTTTTTATATATACGTCTTACAAACATTGGAATGTGCATAACGAAGGCAATTCCGTTCAAAGAGTTTACAGGCCTTCCTAAGTGTTTACAGGTTAGACACGGTATTTTTAAACATGCTACATTAATCAAAAGAAATGTTTTCATTTTCATATATTTGTCCAACAAATATTGGAATGTGCATAACGAAGGCAGTCCCTTACAACGTGTTAACTGGCCAATCACGGTACTTCTATACTTGCTGCATAAATCAAAAGAAACGTTTTTTTCATACATATGTCCAACCAATATTGGAATGTGCATAACGAAGTAAGTTCGTTCCAAGAGTTTACAGGCCGATCTTGGTATTTATGTACAAACTGCATAATCAAAAGAAACGTTTTCTTTTTTAATATATGTTCCACAAACATTGGAATGTCCTATAAAATATGGGATGTGCAGAACAACGTCAGTTCATTTGGGAACGTTTGACATTTCTAATTCAGAGTTTTAATGCCGAAAGTTTCCAGTAATATTTCTCTATCGCGGCTCATCATAGTGTTCATAGGGGCGGTCGGGTAGCCTAGTGGTTAAGGCGTTCGCTCGTCACGCCGAAGACCCGGGTTCGATTCCCGACATGGGTACAATGTGTGAAGCCCATTTCTGGTGTCCCCCGCCGTGATATTGCTGGAATATTGCTAAAAGCGGCGTAAAACCATACTCACTCACTCACTCACTCATAGTGTTCATATCCTCCCATCGGGAACGTTGGGTAGCCTTGTGGTTAAAGCGTTCGCTCGTCACGCCTAATAAAGACCTGCGTGTGTGAAGCCCATTTCTTGTGTCCCCGTCATGAAAACCATACTCACTTACTCACTCTTAACCTCCCCACACGACGGGTGCTTCACAACGCTTTGTGGAGGATATTTTGTTAATTTCATATGTAATAGATATACATGCTTTCTGAGATACTATCGACTAATAATGTAGAATATAATAGATGAAATCCACGTAAACGTATCCATAAAAAGAAGTTGAACGTTTAAGCACTCGCTCGACGTGTTGTTTCTGTTGTAAAGAGATAGTGTCCTCTTGATACTACGAAAACAGATATGTGAATTGTAGCGTTGTGTTAATCGAAACAAGCGCGCGTTCATTTGTAGATAATTTGATTGCAATAAATCTGAATTTTACAAGTCATTGCGAGAAACATTTCTGAAAAAGAAGACTTTTGTCTTGTTCGAAATTAAACTGACAAAAATAAAGTTATTGTTCGTACTTAATTTCCCAAGGCTTAAACGCAGGACAAACAGCTCTCAGGCAGTGATAGTGCAATCCCTCGAGGTGGCCTTAACGGAACAATTAGTCATTTGACTTTCAAAAAGTAATTAAAAGCGAAGCAAGCAGGCACAGTTATAGCTTATTATGAGACGTTGCTGTCTGGCGTGGCTAAAGTGGTGGTGTCTTCTAAATGCACACGTTATTAAAATTTGAAAAGGTACCCTTGAGGAGGTTACAACTCACATAGCCCTGATTGTCTGTTGCCTGTGTTGTATTTATTGCAAGCTTGAGTCAGATGGTCTGCATACAAATTAAGTTATTTCGAAAAAAAAATCGTTTTTGTTATTCTATAATACACTTTGCGAAGATTGCTATTCTTTATAAAGTCTTAAAGGTAAATGAACTACAGCTATGGATAAAAATGTCGAATTTATGTTTATAACACCTTTGAGAGTAAAGGCCTAGTTTCAGTGCCTCCAGATTCCCCAGACATGATTGTATATTAAAGTGCAAACGTTATCATGGACTGAAAACAGTCTACGAAACACTGCAAACATTCAGACCCGCAACACAACTGCGATACCCGTATCAAATACATCACCATCGAATAATCATTTCTTGGTTGTTCCATATTTTAGCCACTATCAAAGCTGGGTGTATAATTCCTTTTGCCCGGCAGTAAAGTAACTGTTTCTGTAAGTTTTATTTTCAGAATGTATGACATGAGGCCTTTTCGCAATAGAACTGGGAAATTCGGGATCACGTCAGACAGGAAAGCTTTGAAAATGTTTTATGATAGATATGTGGAGGACTTTTCCAAACTTGACACATCAGTGACAAAAATGATCTCCCATGCATTTCCCTATGTTGACTTGTACCATATGTTCCCGTGTTTTTTCAGGTGAACAATTGACTTGCCTTTGCATGTGTTTGTGACCGGTGCCACCTGTGGGGCAGGATACGCTCACCTTTTCGCGAACACCTGGTATCATTACTATTTGACAGTGATGCGACCGATGAAGACCCGGGGTAGAATAGGTCTTCGGAAACCCACGTTTGTCGTAAAAGGCCACTATGATTGTCGTAAGAGGCAACTAACGGGAGTCGGGCTCGCTGACTTGGTTGATGCATGTCATCGTATCCCAATTGCGTGGATCGATGCTCATGATGGAAATCACTGGATTGTGTGGTTCAGACTCGATTATTTACAGACCGCCGTCATATAGCTGAAATATTGCTGAGTGCGGCGTTAAACAAACAAACAAAACATAAACACATGCTCATTATTCGTTCAATCGACTCTTTTTTATGTAGATTTTACAAGTTATGGAAAGGGTCTTATCGCTTTATGATTATTCTGAAAATTATTTGATGGAGCCATAACAAGTATTGTCTCTTAGCATTTTCAAGTTTTAGACTTTCAACCTCAGGATTATGAGTGTAGCGCAGCGAAGAACATGTCTGAGTTTCAGAGATGTTTTAATACCTTATTAACACGAGTAAGCATATTTTCGTAGGTGATGTGCAATTCACACAGTGAAAGGGTACTCCTGGATCATTTGCCTTGTTAATGCATTTAAGCTATTACATTAAATATCGTTTCTAGCGTCGTTTAAATTTGTAAATTTTCAATGGACCTCGTGTTGTGATTACGCTAAGCCCCTGATAATTACGTAGTAGAATTGGTCTCCTTTTTAAATTGTGTTTTCGCCTGTCGTAAAATTCGGCTAAAATGGATCGGTGGCTTGGCCGATGGCGTGTCATCCTGACCCAGTGGCGTTGGTCGGTGCTCATGCTTTCAGTCATCGGCTTGACTGGTGCAGACTCGATTATTTACATAGCTGGAACATTGCCGACTGCGGCGTTGAACAACATGCACTCTCGCCTAGGATTACGTCCTTGTGAGTTTATACCTATGACGTGTCTTGTTGTCGTCCATGGCTGTATCGCTTCCGATATGTTGACAATTGACTTACCTTTGCATGTGTTTGTGACGGGCAGCACAAAAGGGGCAGGATACGCTGACCTTTTAGCGAACACCTGGTATCATCATCATTTGATAGTGATTCATTAACGCATGCTTTAGGAACAGTCGGTAACGCATTGGACAATGGAAATTTTGGAATAAACTTTGTTGCTTTTATGTTCACTTTGTGTGAGTTCATTGGAGTTTGTCCCGATTATGTTTTTAGGTTTGTCAGCACCATACCCGTGCTCGTGGGTTTCACCGAAGTGGTAAACGTCTGAGACCTGCATCACTTCCGGCTTTGCTCCCACATTAAGCTGACACGCCGTGATATAACTGGAATACTCTTAAAAGCGGCGTTAAACCCAACTCACTCACTCACTCACACACTCATTGGAGTTTGAACCTCCATTTGGTCCTCAAACATGGTCCTCAGTGTATGAGGGTTCCCAGATGTACCGTTACATTGACACAAGAATATAGTGAAGTATTACTGCACCATAGTCAATGTAAACTGAGGGGTAAAATAAAGTATACCGAGGTTGTTTTTTATGTAATTGAAAACTCATTCATTCATTCACTCATTCATGAAACAATTTGTAAATAGGAATCAGTGGTTGAGTAAATTTGTGTATAAATAAACTGGTTCAATGACAACTATTGTGAGAAATAGATTTGCAACCCTATGACTCCTACCTCGTTTAAATGTAAATTAGTGCCGATAAAAGCAGATTTATTGAGTTTTAAAGATAAGATGTCTAAGAGACCAATCAATAGTTTTTATTATGCAATTTTGTTTTAATTACAAAAAAACCCATAAACATAATATCTTATAAAAGTAAAACCATGTAGCAATATTCTTTGAATGCTGAATATGCGCCAGTCCAGTTCACTTTCTGGATATATTATCGCTACGTTAAGATATTTTCCATTGGAAATCAAATGGCATGCATGAATATGATACAGTCAGCTGAGATGTATAGTTTCTTTTGCTTATATATGATAACTGTGATATTCGTCAGCTGGGACAGAATCCTCAGTTTCTTTTCTCGTAGATCCCGAGTACATGATGAAAGTGAAACTCTCGGGCATTCTCGTGCTGTCCGAGATTTTACTGCGAGAAGATCCGCCATGTTAGAAAAAAGGTTTGAAGTGTTCTATCTTGGTACTTAACCTGCAGAGATAACCCATGTGATATCCCCCTCAGACAGAGATAACCTATGTGATATCCCCCTCAGACAGCACTCACACAGTGACGTGTGTGTCGACTAGCATGAGTGAGTGGCAGATACATGCACGAGAGGTCACGGTCATTCTAAATATGTTTCCAAGGAGTCTGGGAATATTCTGACATATGCTCTCCGAACTTTGTGCCATGCCTATTTCATGAGAAAAATGATCGGTCTATCGTTTAATCGGTAGCAGAATAAGGGTAGGGAATGCCTATATCCCATAACTGTTCACGGGTAATTCAGTACACTTTTGCACAGATCACAGGTAATTTTTCCACCCATTTCACAATCACGGATAATTATCGTGTAAATTAATTCATATTTCATAGAGAAAAGGAATGATTCATTCTTACTTATCAATCTGAGAGTGACTTATAAACCAGGGCCCACTTGCACAAAGCGATCTTAGTGCTAAGATGATCGTAACTCCCATACTTTAACATAGGCTTACAATAGTTGTAGTGCTAAGATCGCTTTGTGCAAGTGGGCCCTGGTCATTATATCAAGTTTATGTGTTTGCATGTATAAACTTGGACTACATCTGATATTGTAACACATACACTTGGTGACAACCTGTCAGACGGACCATCTTGGGTGTTGCTTAATATTTTTAGAAAACTCTCACCTAAATTTACTACAACGAATTCACTGTTTCGATAAAAAACGACAACGAATAAAATAAATTCACAAGAGAGAAAAAATAATTTAACAGAAAACGCGTAATTTATTTGCAAATTTACGATAACACGAAAGATCGAATGATGGCAAATTAAAGAGCCAAAAAAGTATAATGAAATAGGTATTACCTACCCGCCAGAACTATTGCGTTAACAGCCTATTTTACTTAAGTCATCCTAACTTCAAGGCTTTCGACGCATGGTTATACGTCTAACTGTTTAGCAAGTCTAGATTACT
This sequence comes from Haliotis cracherodii, assembly GCF_022045235.1. Classification (NCBI taxonomy): domain Eukaryota; kingdom Metazoa; phylum Mollusca; class Gastropoda; order Lepetellida; family Haliotidae; genus Haliotis; species Haliotis cracherodii. The sequence continues at coordinate 39,362,645 of NW_027266343.1, forward strand.
GCAGTGTCTGAAAAAGGAGAGTGTCTCTGGACTCCTGTTTATTATATTTTTATTAAGATAATTTAACAACTGTTTTATTTTTCTGTGAGATGTGTATATTTCAGAGACTACATGTTAGTCTTAGTCTTACTATGACTGAGTGAGAAGCTGGGGGAGAGAGTGAGTGAGTTCAGATATTCCACGGCGTGACAGCATATTGCGCTTCGCGGACCGAAAATGACGGCCATTATATTTTGTCAATTCAAAGTATGTGAGCATGGTTCAGCGTCGCTGTTAATATTATGTAAGTTTTATTACGAAGCGTGGAAGCGAGGGAATATTGCTAAAGGCCGCATCAGCAAATTTGCAGATTTTCACGATGTGTGGGAACGAAGTGCAAAGAGCCTCAGTTCGTGGCACTTGGAACTAGCAAGCTCTGATATGGCGCAGACACACCAAGGATCATAATCGGGGTCTATTAGGGATTCGAACTAACAACATATACATATGCATACAGTGAAGACGACTATGTTGTCGTAAGAGGCGAGTAACGAGATCGCATAGTCAGGCTCGCTGGCTTGGTTCATGCATGTCATCGATCCCAATTGCGTCGATCGATGCTCATGATGTCAATCACTGGATTGTCTGATCCAGACTCGATTATTTTACAGACCGCCATGATATAGCTGTAATTTGGCTGAGTGCGGCGTTAAACAACCAACCAACAAATCATGCATGATGTCAATCACTGGAGTATGTGGTCCAGACTTTACAGATCGCCGTCATATAGCTGAAATGTTGCTGATTGCGACGTCAAACAACAAGCCAACAATGCACAGCGATTTATGTTTGTGGGACTACTATTCATGTGCAATTATTACCTGACCCTTTGTGAATAATGAAAATGTACTTCAATGACAAGTACGAATTACATGCCATTACTTAAGATGTATTAGCAGTTTAATTATTGAGTTAGTGAGTCGGGGTTAACGCAGATTCTAATAGCATTCCAGTTATATCTCAGCGTGTCAGCTTAATGTGGGAAGAAAACCCGAAGACCAGACGTTTACAACTTTGGTGACTTACGAGCACGGGTATGGTTCTAACAAACTTGGAAACAAAATTAGGGCGAAACATATGTTTTGGGCGTGCTCAAGGGACGTAACTCTGCACAGCAAAATTCACCTGTGTCCCCTTACTTACAGAAAAAATACTAGGAAAATTATGTGCATAGAATGCATCTATCATACTACCAAATCACCCGAAACGTCAGTACTGGTCCCAAAACGTCCCCATGCGAATGTTTCCGGGCAGACTTTTTTCACAGCCGTACATACATAGCAATAACGTGATTTGATTTTTTTAAAAAGAATCCTTTTAAAGGTTTAGATTTCATTTCCACGTCGATTCGCTTAATCCGGAAACCAACGTTTAGACCTCTCGTATAATTCGCATCAAGATGTCCCTCCCATAATGTATTCTCGTGCTCAAAGAATGGCACACAAATAATTCCGCTAGTCGAAACATATTTGACTGTGTATTTACCGAATTCGGAAATACAGGTTATAAACATGGTATAGGCGATCTACAGCAAGTAGTCCCATGTCTGAGCAGACATGTGCGCATGCGTATTGTAGATTAGGCAGTGATGAGCAGTCGAAGGCTTACATGTAAATGCATTGATCGTTTGCTTTGTTAAGCGCCCTCTTGTGTCAGATTGATAATCCGGTACATAAAAGGCACTTTAATTGTCTTAAATATCTTTACAACTATTCCCATTTGAAAGACAACAAATGATTCCTTAAAATAATTATGGCAAAGTATGTACATTGGAATGGGATGAAAGACCAGTTTCTAACGTCACTTGATGAAGAGGTTGGCATGCGTTCAAACCAAAGCTTCATCATTTCCTCTTTAAAAAAGCAATTTGAAAAGATATGCTTCAAAATCCCGAGACCAGTAACGTAATTATCAAGAACCTATCTTTTTTTCTATTAAGGAAAAAAATGAGTGCACACGTTAGCGAGAACGTTTCACCGATCATGAATTAGTCATGGCGTTTATCAGCACTCTTAACCCCTCTTTGATCTCTGACTGGAACGCTTCTTGGACGATATTACACTGATGAGGACTCGGGCTGAGAGTTATCTCCCTTCCCAAGGTCGCCTGGGGTTAAGTGAAAAGACGAGCGATCAGCAAAGTGGGGACTTTTTATGGGGCTTGAAGGTATCGCGGAAATAAAACAATACAACGAGAGAGGACCGCCGTCACTAGCGGATGCTTGGCATACGAAATTGTCTGGCAAAACTCTTTAAATTTTCATCAATGACTAGAATTAGCTACGAGCCTGACGTATTGGTTTACGCTTTGAAGGGCGATTCACACTGATGGTGTGAGTGTTTTAGCTCCGCTACGCCGAGGCACAAAATGGGCCGCTATAGGAAATCGAATTTCTCTACAGGCGACCGGAGTTTAATTGGCTGAGGTGCAAACTATTCATTTTACTATCACATTGGCCAGTCTTTAGCTTGGAAGCCATTGAATTAACTGTATACGCGGGTGAAGTTCTCTCCTTCTCACTTTTTGTTCGTTCTCTTTTCGTCCATGTTGGAAATTGCCTGACTATGGGCTAACACGTTAGGGTGCCAAATGTTCAATTCCTATTGAGGAATCGTCAGAGGTCCTTGCGGGAATGGAATTTTGTGAGATGCTATTAGACTTTAAATTTTTCATCACTTAGACGGTTAGTGCATTCAACCACTTTTAGAGCAGGCACTCTGCGCTACAAAGGCTAGGTTGAGGTGTGGTGTTTAAATGCTTGTTAAGAATATTGAATGCTACTGTAATGATGCAGTGGTTGTAGTGGCAGACAAGTTTAAGAGGTCGTGACCTTGATCAGTGATGGTTCATTTTGTGAATTATTACATTAGAATGTTTTCATTTGCTTCTCGGCGCCATTATGGCGTGGCGTTTGGGATGTGATATATTTGAGTAGACAAGATTAATGAATTTCCATCAAAGGGTGTATTTGGGATTTAAGTATGAAGGTTTGAATTTGAATTTGGTCGCTAATTCTCTTAAATTCACGAAACATCGTCATCGTTGATGTAATAGACAAAATATTCTCGTTTTATGTTGTGTAAAGATAAACAAATGAACAAAGTAAAAAGAAGTAGCTAATAATTTTAGTCAGAGACCATATATGGTCTTTCTGTTAGTACACGAAAGCCGCATTGCCCCATTTATTAACATCACACATTTACTGAAACAAGTTGCTTCATCGATGGTTCGAGGTTAGCCAAAATTTCGAACCGTTAAACCATATTTGCCACAGAGCTGATTGGCTGATTGTATTAGTGTGGCATTGTAGATGATTGGCTGTATCAGTTTAACACAGGGGCTGATTGGCTGTATCAATGTGACATTGAAGTTGATTGGCTGTATGAATGTGAGGTTGGAGCTGATTGGCTGTATCAGTGTGGCGTTGTAGATGATAGGCTGTATCCGCATGACATTGAAGTTGATTGGCTGTATCAGTGTGAGGTTGGAGCTGATTGTCTGTATCAGTGTGACGCCGGAGCTGATTGTCTGTATCAGTGTGACGCTGGAGCTTGTTGTATGTATCAGTGTGACGCTGGAGCTGGTTGTATGTATCAGTGTGACGCTAAAGCTGATTGTCTGTATCAGTGTGACGCCGGAGCTGATTGTATGTATCAGTGTGACGTTGGAGCTGATTGTATGTATCAGTGTGACGTTGGAGCTGGTTGTCTGTATCAGTGTGACGTTGGAGCTGATTGTCTGTATCAGTGTGACGCTGGAGCTGGTTGTCTGTATCAGTGTGACGCTGGAGCTGGTTGTCTGTATCAGTGTGACGCTGGAGCTGGTTGTCTGTATCAGTGTGACGCTGGAGCTGGTTGTCTGTATCAGTGTGACGTTGGGGCTGGTTGTCTGTATCAGTGTGACGCTGGAGCTGGTTGTATGTATCAGTGTGACGTTGGAGCTGATTGTCTGTATCAGTGTGACGCCGGAGCTGGTTGTCTGTATCAGTGTGACGTTGGAGCTGATTGTCTGTATCAGTGTGACGTTGGGGCTGGTTGTCTGTATCAGTGTGACGTTGGAGCTGGTTGTATGTATCAGTATGATGTTGGGGCTGGTTGTCTGTATCAGTGTGACGTTGGAGCTGATTGTCTGTATCAGTGTGACGTTGGAGCTGATTGTCTGTATCAGTGTGACGTTGGAGCTGGTTGTCTGTATCAGTGTGACGTTGGGGCTGGTTGTCTGTATCAGTGTGACGTTGGGGCTGGTTGTATGTATCAGTGTGACGCCGGAGCTGGTTGTCTGTATCAGTGTGACGTTGGAGCTGGTTGTATGTATCAGTATGATGTTGGGGCTGGTTGTCTGTATCAGTGTGACGTTGGAGCTGATTGTCTGTATCAGTGTGACGTTGGAGCTGATTGTCTGTATCAGTGTGACGTTGGAGCTGGTTGTCTGTATCAGTGTGACGTTGGGGCTGGTTGTATGTATCAGTGTGACGCCGGAGCTGGTTGTCTGTATCAGTGTGACGTTGGGGCTGGTTGTATGTATCAGTATGATGTTGGGGCTGGTTGTCTGTATCAGTGTGACGTTGGAGCTGATTGTCTGTATCAGTGTGACGTTGGAGCTGGTTGTCTGTATCAGTGTGACGTTGGAGCTGATTGTCTGTATCAGTATGACGTTGGGGCTGGTTGTCTGTATCAGTGTGACGTTGGAGCTGATTGTCTGTATCAGTATGACGTTGGGGCTGGTTGTCTGTATCAGTGTGACGTTGGAGCTGATTGTCTGTATCAGTATGATGTTGGAGCTGGTTGTCTGTATCAGTGTGACGCTGGAGCTGGTTGTATGTATCAGTGTGACGTTGGAGCTGATTGTCTATATCAGTGTGACGTTGGAGCTGATTGTCTGTATCAGTGTGACGTTGGGGCTAGTTGTCTGTATCAGTGTGACGTTGGAGCTGATTTTCTGTATCAGTGTGACGTTGGAGCTGATTGTCTGTATCAGTGTGACGTTGGGGCTAGTTGTCTGTATCAGTGTGACGTTGGAGCTGATTTTCTGTATCAGTGTGACGTTGGAGCTGATTGTCTGTATCAGTATGACGTTGGGGCTGTTTGTCTGTATCAGTTTGACGTTGGAGCTGGTTGTATGCATTAGTGTGACGTTAGAGTGTTTACGATTCAGTGTGACATTGTACTGATTGGCTGTATCAGTGTGATATTGAAGCTGCGTCGATTGGTTTGTTCGTTTGCTGTTTAACGCCACACTCAGCGGTATTCCATCTATATGAAGGCGGTCTGTAATTAATCGAGTCTTGACCAGACAATCCACTGATTAACCAAGTCGGCGAGGCTGACCGCCCGATCCCGTGAGTGGCCTCTTACGAGAAGCATAGTCGCCTTTTAGGTACACATGGGTTGTTGAAGACCTATTCTACCCAGGTTCTTCACGGGCATCGATCTAGGCAGTTGGGATACGGTGACATGCATCAACCAAGTCTTACGACAAGCATAATCGCCTCTTACGACAAGCTTGGGTTGCTGAAGACCTATTCTCACCTTGATCTTTACGGGTTTCAAACAATGTACCCATGTGGGCAATCGAACCCGGGTCTTCGGCGTGACGACCGAACCCTTTAACCAGACAGACAGACAGACAGATATTTTATTTTTTCTCTCAACGCTGTACATCATAAAAAACATGTAAAAAATAGGAGTTTATTCATAAAAATAATCATACAGCGCCACTCATATAAAGTTATGAGAGACGATACACAAAACTGGATGATATATACAGATAGAAATGTTTTACCCATATAGCAATAGCCTTCTGCGTTGTAATATTAAAAAGCAGGTTTTGGCAGTTACATATACCTCATGTTTACCATTTACCCAATTTCGCATTGTTTGACAGGTTTAAAAAGTTGGATATTTTAGCCGTTGTACTCATAAATAATGTAGATCTTAGATCATCGTATAGTGCACAATGGAATAAAACACATTTTTCATCTTCAAGATGATCATTACAATTAAAGCACAGTCGTTCTTCAACCTTTAAATTAATATTTCTGCCTGTTTCGATTCTTAAAGGTGCAATACCACATTTAAATTGTGTAAAGGCAGATCTGTAGCTAGAGCATATAGTTATTGACCAACCTTTTTACAGCAAAAACAATCTTTGAAAATCCTATACGTGCGGAGTTTACTTGTACCAGTATGAACATTGTCTTCCAAAGTTCCTGACAGCTTTTCCGATATTTTCCCATAATGACATCTTGTATTTTGCTGGAAATAGCTTCTAGCTTTCGTTTTTTAAACAAGTGGTGATGTTGAATATATCCTGTATGTTTACGTCGGCCAGTTATGCCGAAAAACGTGAGTTCCAGTTCTTGTGATTGGCTACCCTACCGCTCCTGCTTCACAGTGGTAGCAGACAGAAAAAATCACGTGAAAGAAAAGAAGAAAAAAACCATCAGCTTGTTTTGCAAATCACTGATACAATACATATGTAATACTATGCAAACATGTACAATTGAAAAAATATCGTTGCCTTTGTATTTATTTTTGTTGTTGAAATGTTCAATGCTAAAAATGTTCAAGATGATCTTATGTGACATGCACGTCCTAAGCCATTTGGGACCCGTGAAGATTCCGGGGTAGAATAGGTCTTCAGCAACCCATGCTTGCCGTAAAAGGCGACTATGCTTGTCGTAAAAGGCGACTAACGGGATCGGGTGGTCAGGTTCGCTGACTTGGTTGATGCATGTCATCGATCCCAATTACGTGGATCTATGCTCATGATGTCAATCACTGGATTGTCTGGTCCAGACTCTATTATTTACAGACTGCGGTCATATAGCTGTAATATTGCTGAGTGCGGCTTTAAACAACAAACCAACCAACCAACCTAAGCCACTTGGCCACCGAATCACAAATAGCAGCATCCGGTAAAAAAACAGTTCCGTGCCCACACTAAGACGTACGGGACATTGTGGACCACCGATCCTCATATCGACAGGTAACAGAGAACATACCTGGGAAAATCCTAGAGGACACAAATTGAGTTAGGAAACTTATATATTTACTTGTATCGAGCGTCTGATCTTAAAAAAAAGAGATACGTGTAATTGTAAGGACAGTAGCATTTAATTTAAATCTTATTTTTTTATCACATACAACTGTTGGCGTCCATAAATGACGAGGTAATAGGGATATGTAACATACGTGCAGCTGGCCCCCTACAGAGACCCGAATGGGTTTCACACTTGTTGCCGTTCCCTAACAGAGACCTGAATAGGTTTCACACTTGTTGCCGCTCCCTAACAGAGACCTGAGTGGGTTTTACACGTCGTCCCGTTCCCCAACAGGGTCCTCGGCGGTTTCATACTTGCTGCATTTCCCTTACCGAGACCTGGGTGGGTTTCACTTGTTGTCGTTCCCTTACAAAGACCCTAACATGGAACAAGGTGGATTACACAGGTGGTGTTGTGCCCTAACAGGGAAATGGATGGGTTACACACAGGGTTCTGTGCCCTAGCAGGGAAATGGATGGGTTTCACACGTGGTGTTGTAGCCTAACAGGGAAATGGATGGATTACTCACATGGTGTTGTGTCCTAACAGGGAAATGGATGGATTACACACAGGTGGTGTTGTGTCCTAACAGGGAAATAGATGGATTACACACAGGTGGTGTTGTGTCCTAACAGGGAAATGGATGGATTACACACAGGTGGTGTTGTGTCCTAACAGGGAAATGGATGGATTACACACAGGTGGTGTTGTAGCCTAACAGGGAAATAGATGGATTACACACATGGTGTTGTGTCCTAACAGGGAAATGGATGGATTACACACAGGTGGTGTTGTGTCCTAACAGGGAAATAGATGGATTACACACATGGTGTTGTGTCCTAACAGGGAGATAGATGGATTACACACATGGTGTTGTGTCCTAACAGGGAAATGGATGGATTACTCACATGGTGTTGTGTCCTAACAGGGAAATGGATGGATTACTCACATGGTGTTGTGTCCTAACAGGGAAATGGATGGATTACACACAGGTGGTGTTGTGTCCTAACAGGGAAATAGATGGATTACACACATGGTGTTGTGTCCTAACAGGGAGATAGATGGATTACACACATGGTGTTGTGTCCTAACAGAGAAATGGATGGATTACACACAGGTGGTGTTGTGTCCTAACAGGGAAATAGATGGATTACACACATGGTGTTGTGTCCTAACAGGGAGATAGATGGATTACACACATGGTGTTGTGTCCTAACAGGGAAATGGATGGATTACTCACATGGTGTTGTGTCCTAACAGGGAAATGGATGGATTACTCACATGGTGTTGTGTCCTAACAGGGAAATAGATGGATTACACACATGGTGTTGTGTCCTAACAGGGAAATGGACGGATTACACACATGGTGTTGTGTCCTAACAGGGAAATGGACGGATTACACACATGGTGTTGTGTCCTAACAGGGAAATAGATGGATTACACACATGGTGTTGTGTCCTAACAGGGAAATGGATGGATTACACACATGGTGTTGTGTCCTAACAGGGAAATGGACGCATTACACACATGGTGTTGTGTCCTAACAGGGAAATAGATGGATTACACACATGGTGTTGTGTCCTAACAGGGAAATGGATGGATTACACACGTGTTGTTGTGTCCTAACAGGGGAAATGGATGGATTACACACATGGTGTTGTGCCCTAACAGGGAAATGGATGGATTACACGCATGGTGTTGTGTCCTAACAGGGAAATGGATGGATTACACACGTGTTGTTGTGTCCTAACATGGAAATGGATGGATAACACACGTGTTGTCATGCCCTCACATGGAAATAGATGGATTATACACGTGGTGCTGTGCCCTAACAGAAACATGGGTAGTTAATTCACGTGATGCCGTTTTCTCACAGGGACCTAGATTGGTTACACATGTGGTACCGTTCCCTAACACCTGGATGGGTTACTCTCGTGGAACCGTGTTATAACAGGGACTTGGATACGTTATACACGTGCATGGTGCCGTACTCTAACAGGGAATGGTAATATGTCATTTTCAACAAAATCAGTAAATGCACTGTCGTGTCATTGGAATTTTTGGTTTATGGATCACTTTTTTGCCTGGTTTGTTTACAGACCACCGTCGCACGGCAGAATTACTGCTTTGCGGCGTCAGGCATAAATACTTCCATTTTTATGCGGGGAGGTCGGGTAGCCTGGTGGTTAAAGCGTTTGCCGCCACGCCGAAGACCCGGGTTCGAATCTCGACATTTCTGGCGCCATTTCTGGCGCCCCCCGCCGTGATATCGCTGGCATATTGCTAAAAGCGGCGTAAAACTATACCCACTCACTCCTTTTGTATGCAAGTTGTGTGAATGGCGGATGCTACCGGGAGGGTAGGACATGCTTACCCTTTTCGCGAGCAACTGGTGCCATCACTGATTTACCGTGGTCCATTCTTATAATTGTTACTGCTATTTTGCCCTTTACACACGTTGTGTCGTTCTCTAACAGACACCTGGATGATTTACAAACAAGGTGTCTTTCCCTAACAGATTCTGATACACAAGTGATGACATATACTGGAAAAGGTGTGTGTGTGTGTGTGTTTGTTTGTTTGTTTGTTGTGCCGCAGTCATCGCTTTCCCAACCTGTGAGTGAGTATGAGTGAGTGAGTTGGGTTTTACGCCGCTTTTAACAGTATTCCAGTTATATCACGGCATGTCAGTTTAATGTGGGAGGAAAGCCCGAAGTGATGCAGGTCTACCCCCCCCCCCCCCCCCCCCCCGCTTTCGGTGAAACCCACGAGCACGGGTATGGTGCTGACAAACCTAGAAACATAATCGGGGCGAACCGGGATTCGAACCCACAATCATAGATTTCTGGCGTGCCCAAGAGACGCAACTCTGCACAACAAATCGCGGCGCCTTGGACGACTTGTCCACCCGTGTCCACGTATTTGAACCTGTAAACAATCGAGTATGTACCCATGAAACCAGTTGCTGTTATCAGCAATGCAGCACCCTGTGAACCACGAACCAACGCACCGCGACTGACCGCATGATCGATACAGTTGCCTCGTAAGATAAACATAGGTTTCTGGTGTCCTATTCTAACCCGGGATCCCCAAATGCGTTGAAAAACATATCATTTAACACTTTTGACATACATATTCATAATATTATGAACTAATAGACTACATTTCACGCAAAATATGTAAAAGATTAAACGTTATGTAATGAATAACGTTGTTTCCAGTTAATGTACGTCGTGGCCATATTTGGCATTAACATATAAACATTGAATGCAAAACCTTATATCTATAGTTCCATTAACGTAAACAACAATTTATTAAACAAAAACCAACATGGAATATCGGGACACCAAGCACCGCCATTCGTTGTATGCATAACGGCTCAACATCGCTGCAATACGTTTCGTGCAAGTCATGTTGTCAGAAAGCGCTGTATGCAACTTGTGACCTCAGGTCAAACAAGCGATTGCTTGTCTCAATGAATATTCATACGCAACCCCCCAAATACACCTCCGACCTTGTTTACCCTACTCTGGACATCAGTGGGATCTTTTTTCCTTTCTTTAGAGTCTTGTTGGCACCAATGGCCATCTCTCATCACACATTCAACCATCAAGACGGAGTTGACGTGTTTTGCACCGGCCAAACATGATGCAATTAGCCATTACAAAGGAAAAATCGAAACAAAAAATCAGATCTAATTTCATTGTTTCGATTGAAGAGCGTCTTGGCACCCGTCGGGTCGACGCGAATAAACACCAGACTCTGGCGGAATTTACTCCAAGGGACGCTTTCGTGAAATGTCTATTAAACAGTGAATTCGCTTAGTGAACAATTGATAGAACGTTAGATAGAATTTCAGGTACATCTCCCTCAACACAAGCTACACACACCCTGCGTCATAACTCTACCCTCCCAAGTGGCCCGGCCAATCATGGGCAGCTCGTGAAACTGGTATTGCAATTCCTCATCAATGAATTAAGCTAATTGACTTACAACAGCACGCATGGACTATGCAAAAGCAAGCACGAGATTGGTGCGAAAGTTCATGCCGAGCGTGGCGCGAGAGAAATTGATACGTCCAAGTCTAATAGCGAAATGATGTGTGGAGACTCGCTTGGGAAGACATCGAACGGCGAGGGTAATCGTTCAGCCGGTGACGGGGCCGTAGGGCTCGAGGGTTCTCGATCGTTTATCGAAATTTGCAGGCCCGGTTTAATCAAAAGAAACAAAACAAACAGCTGACAAATTGCTGTTTTTCACCCAATGAGTAATGATAACAGTTTGGAAGAAATCGTTTATGTTTCCGGGCAATGTTGTAGAGCCCTTGACAGAATAGTTCACATTGATGGCGCGGCGCAAATCAGCTGCCTTGCTTTAGAAGTCGGGGCTTGATGAGGACTATGGGCTGATTGACTTGGCCTTTAGGATCGGGGAGAGTAGGGGAGAAGTGTGGGGGTGAGGGGATGTGGGGGAGGGGAGCAGTCGTTACCACCTTGTAGCTATTGTTAATAGCTGTTGAGGAGTTGTCAATCGTGACTTGTAATCAAAGGTTCAGGCGCTATCGACCCCTTAATTTACCTCCTCGGTATGATTTGTAGCTGTTGCTGCTGTAACCCGACAAAGATCGATGGAGGGAGGTTGTCATTACCGCATCCTGATTGAAATGAATCATTCTGTATATCTGACGACAATTAACAGTTTACAAATGCAGTTTTGTCACGGGAAAGTTGGTGATGTTAATCCAAACGGGTTAAGAGTGAGTGAGTGAGCTGTATTTTACGCCGCTATGAGTGAATGAATGTTGTTTATTGCCGCAGTCAGAAATACTCCAGCGTTATCTTGGAAATACTGGAGTCGGAACCAGTGAAACCAGTGAGTGAGATGGGTTTGACGCCGCTTTATTGTGAATGAATGTTGTTTATTGCCGCAGTCAGAAATACTCTAGCGTCATCTTCACGTCACGGAAATACTGGAGTCGGAACCAGTGAAACCAGTGAGTGAGATGGGTTGACGCCGCATGGGTGAATGAATGTCGTTTATTGCCGCAGTCAGAAATACACCAGCGTTATCTTGGCGTCACGGAAATACTGGAGTCGGAACCAGTGAAAGCAGTGAGTGAGATGGGTTTGACGCCGCATGGGTGAATGAATGTTGTTTATTGTCGCAGTCAGAAATACTCCAGCCTCATGAAAGCAATGCTTGGTACTTTTCGTTGACGTTAACAATGCTGGTGAAACTGACTAGCACGGGTTTGGTGGTGACAGGCCAAGCATCATGACAGGGCTCAAGTGGGATTCGAACCGACGACTAGCGGATCCTGGTGTTCCTGGGTATGGAGAGTGAGTTGTCATGTAACGTGGCGTCGACAGTATTCCAGGCCAATGGTACTTATTACAGGTTAAGAGAATGGTACGTAATGCGCTGTGAGGATGGGTGATTGAGTACGGTTTTACGCCGCTTTTAGCAATATACCAGCAATATCACGGCGAGGGACACCGAAAAATATTCTTCACACATTGTACCCCTGTGGGGAATCGAACCCGGGTCTTCGGCGTGACGAGCTGACGCTTTAACCACTAGGCTACCCCAATGCACCCTGTGAGGAATAAGGGTGATACTTTGAGGTTATTCTAGGGGACATCGTTCAACATATGGCTTCCTGCAACAGATAATTACATGGGTCTTCTTACATATAACATATATTTGAAAGTGATTCGTTATGGCTGGAGCGGCAGACTAACCAAGAGCTGAGACAATCTAGACATGCCAAATCATTCTATACTTGACATGGATTCAGTTTTATAACAAATGTAATATTGGGATAACACTTTCTTAGTAAAGTACAGATTGGCGTACTTTTTGGGGTTGAGTCCCGTGCGCGATTCGAACCCACACTGCTAGAGTTGCTTGCTGTAAAAGGCGACTATGCTTGTCGTAAGAGGCGACTAACGGGATCGGGGGGTCAGGTTCGCTGACATGGTTGATGCATTTGATCGTATCCCAATTGCGTTGATCGATGCTCATGATATCAATCACTGGATTGTCTAGTCCAGACTCGATTATTCACAGGCCGCCGTCAAAAAGCTGGAATATGGCTGAGTGCGGCGTTATACAACAAACCAAACCAAAACCAGCCACCGAGAATTCCACAAAAATGAAAGTCCAACAACTGGTAGTCTAGATCACGTACTTTGTGTACCCCTCTGACAAGTGTCGGTGGCTAAGTGACCATTACATTTGACCACTTTCTAAATGGCACTGTGGATTCAGTTTTAATTAACTCTCAAGGGTCTAAGAGATGGAGGTATGTTGGAATGAACCGTGTGTTTTCGGGCGATAGAATGAAGTGAGTGAGTGAGTAAGTGAGTTGGGTTAAAACGCCGCTATAAATAGTTTTCCAGTCACATCACGACGTGTCAGCTTAATGTGGGAGGAAAGCCCGTAGTGATGCAGGTCTCAGACGTTTACCACTTCGGTGAAACCCACGAGCGCGGGTATGGTGCTGACAAACCTAGAAACATAATTGGGGCGAACCGGGATTCATAGGTTTCTGTCGTGCCCATGGGACGCAACTCTGCACCACGAATCCCCATATCGATGAATGTTAGGTGCGAAAATACGACAAACCAATCAGAATGCGCTTATGATTTCAAGTTCTTCGTCAAAGAATCCCTCGGAATAATTTTGGATTTTACATGTCTTGCGTCTAAAAATATACCAAAGACACAGTTAAATGTGTTCAATCAAAGTGCATAATTCCGCACGTCCCGATGTGCTTTAAGTTGTATCTGAAATATAATATATGGGGAAATGTGTGAACCATTACGCAACGAGTTGACAATTGTTTTAGGTATGCCCGTTTGCGATAAGACGGAACCCGGTCGCTAATATGGCCACGAGATGGGCACGAGTCGCTATTCGGCTTGTCCCGGAATAACACGAGTTGGTCACGAATGAAAAGATTTTATAGATTATATGTTAGTCTATAGTGTCGATTAAACTCTTTATAAACATGAAGGGAATCATATCAGGACATTCATGACAATAATGGCAACATGCGACCCGAATGAGTCGGAGCAAAGTCAAACATTGTGTAACCCATGTACGGATTCAAACTCAGACCTTTCATGGAGACCACAAGGCCATCATAAAGCCAGACTCACGCTCATTAATAAATATCGACTATATATAACAGATTAATTCAGCAATATATTATGGTTATATATCATAGGCGGAAACTTGGAAAAACAATAAAGTCGTCAATAGCCAAAGAGTTGCTGATTAGGTCACACGGTGCAAACCTATTGACTTCCTCTTGCATAACCCTTCGAATGAAAACATTTTACTGGTAATAACGTCCATGAAGCAATCCACTGAAAACGCTAAAGCAAGCGAACTGATTGAGTTATACTTCCAAGGAGCGGTAAAATCAGCACCAAACGAGTCACTGAGGAGTTCTGTCGATGACGCTGTCTAAAACAGCATTTGGCGGCAGAGAAAAAAATCCACTCGAGGGTTCATTACTCGAACAAAATCTCTGTGCGCACACATGTGTAATCTTTTAAAACAACTTAAACATTTGCTTAGTGATTGATAAAATGCAATCAAAAGCATTATTTCGATCCTGTTCGTGTATTGTGGAAACTGTGCGCTCCCTGGTCGCTAGTTTCCCTCCTCTCTTGCCCCTACGCTGCAATATACTGTTATCTCTTTAGAATTAAAAGCAAAAACACGCCAAATCCGGCACATTGGCGGCCCTTAGGGACCCCCTGATAAAAGACCCCTAATTGATCACTGGTAAACAATATCCCCGGTCTCCATTACAAAGAAGAAATTTCCATTTAGTATTCGAACCCCAATGAATGCGATTGTTACAGTGAAATAGTCCAGATACATTCATATTGATGTTTATTTCTTTGCAACACGTAAAAGACTGATAGCCCGGAGAATTGAAGCGGAAAATTAATCACTTTAAAGCCAAGTTGCGATATCCATCCTCAGAAACCTTAACCCTTATCGCCTCTTGAAGAAGGGACGATTTCTTCGCGCTTCTAACCTGGTTTCCGTCATGTATGCGCGCGGCTGATATTACTTGACAGCCCGTCAAAAGACATGGCCGCTTAACGCTCTATCAAGGATGATTTCCACGTTATTTCATCCCCAACAACAAGGCGGAATTTAGTTAGGATATGATAGGTCAAAACAGGCAAATAGCCCGAAGAACTATTCGCGATGCTATCTCAGCAATGCATGTGTCCCCTGCCATAAAACAGTGGTTACAGCGATAAGATCTTTACAGACGTGGATGGAGTATGAGAAATAGAAAACCCAATTTGCCTCTTAGAAATCACTGCGATGTCATGGTTATAAGCCATAAATCTTTATGCTTCAGAATTACAGAATCGGTCTGATTTAGTGTGATTTTAACCAAGGATACATGTCAATGGCAGTTTTTCATGTTTCCAATTGATCTTATAATATTTCTTTTTCTATGTAATAATTATGTAAGCAGAAGCCTTGATCATTGCGTTTAACATTGTTAAAACGGCCGTTTATATGATGGAGGATGCTCACATACACACATTTGTATATGCATCAGCTATGTATACCTCTCAACGTTAAATAGGGATATTGATATGGTCAATACTATTAACGTATGAAAACAGTAAAGTGATTGAGTAGGTGAGCGAGTACAGTTTGACGCCGTTTCAGCAATATACTAGCTATATCACAGCGGGGAACATCAGAAACACATTGTACCCATGTGGGGAATCGAACCCGGACCTTCGGCGGTGCGAGCGAATGTTATAACCACTAGGCTACCACACCGCCCCAAAAATAGTAAGGTAAGAAAATGAGAATGCAATATTATATGACCGTTTATATATTCCCGCTGGGGTTAAGATTGCAGTTTGAAGGTACACTGACCGAGGTACTAATATTCTGATGATATTTCATACGCAATAAAGGTCATAACGTAATGACAGCGATGAAGATAAAGATTGTTTTGAATATAATAAAAATGATAATGATGCTTTTCACTAAATGCAATTATGATAATAATAACAACAAACAACACTAATAATAATAATGATAATAATAATAATAATAATAATATTAATATTAATAATGGTTTGATAAACGTGGAGGCTCTTCGTGATAGAATTGTTTTGTGCACTTTTGCACACATTTATATGTCTGATGATCCTCTTGTGATCTTGTGCAAGGTCCCTGAGCTGTGATGAGCCTAACCAGTCTGACTGTGCCAGGATCACCCAAACCCTCTTTGCTGCATTTTTTATTTTAATTTGTAAATAATAAAACTAAAAATAATAAAACTAATGATGATGATGATGATGATGATGATGATGATGATGATGATGATGATGATGATGATAATAATAATAATAATAATAATAGTAATAATAATAAAATAAATAAAATACAATAAAATAAAAATAATAAAAAATAAATAAAAAATAAAGTAAATAAATAAAAATAAGTAAATAAATAAAACAGTCTCATGTTATCCGCAGCTCTGCTGAAGTCCAACGGCATCTCGGACACATTGACACGCTGCCCAGATCGTCATTAGAGTGCTTCAGTACTGTTCCACGAAGGCTTTGTTGAACCATAATAATAATGACGACGACAACAACAACAACAACAACAACAACAACAACAATAATAATCCTATGACAAAAGTTGGGATACACAAATTAAAACCAGTAGCATATATACCAATTCAGAAAAAAACATCAATTTTGGAAAAGGAAATCTCCATTAATGTCTTCAACAAATCGGATTGTCTCGGATGCAATCAAAATGTTGTTTCCTTAATGGGCGTTTGTTGCTCATTACAGGACGAACAACTATCCTAACCCCGCCTGGTCTCCTCTCTTTAATCGACCTGGCAACTTTCCCTATTACAAGCATTTCCTCTGTCATTACAGGCCAGTCACAACTGCGGCAGTGCTCTCGATGACTGATGGCCCGCTTACAAATCTTGTAGTCAAATACCATCAATTTTCGGAAATGATCAATTTGCGCCTCGCAACACGAAATCGGGGAAAACAAAGGCAATAATTGCACGCTGTTACCTACACGGGAGTAAGACAGTGATGTTTATTCTATCTGAATGCTGAGCATTAACTGGAGAATTTAGTCGTCGGACCAGAGGAGACAATAGCTGTAGCAAATTGCCTGTCTTAAGTGGCCTTGAAGACGTTCCTCCGCTGCAATGAATACCCTTTAAATCGAAACGGTTTGTCTTAATATTGTTGTACGATAGCAATTGGTTTTGTTTTACCGATAGGGAAAGGTAACGGACAGTTTCGACAGGGGAAATAAATTATGTAGATTGCTTTACGACTTGACGGGAAAACTTGTAAGTGATATGAACAAGGCTGGTCAATTTCAAATTACGTGGCTAGATATGATAGCGGGTAATCGGTGCGTCATTATGTTTTTATTTCAACTTAAAAGGAAAGAACATGATTAAAGAGACAGTTTAGTATAATATGTCATCGAATTTCATCTTAAGGACGTTTTTTTCCAGATAACATGAAACGTGTAGTCAATAAAAGAGCAGGGAGAGGGCCGAATGATTTGTTTTGTCTTGCAGCTGTTTTCGTTCTTTATTCCTGCCTCTCTAGTCAGATTCAATTTGGCATTATTCATGACGCAATACTCGATTATCCAGTGTATAATGTCTATTCTATCATGATAAATACCCTAGGCCCAATCACTGCCAAGACTTTGTGGAGTGACGTCACCCACTCTATCTCTCTCGTTTGATTGGACGGCTTTTATCGTCGTATCATTCAAATCGGACTGAAACCGAAGAAATGGTTGAAAATATGCGATCGAATGAAGATATAATACTATGTATAATCAGGGATGGCCGGAATAAGGGGCCACGACTTGAAAGATGTGACAATCCACAGATATGTCCCATGCAGAAATACCGCGGGCAGGGGTGGGCTAAGGCCATGCAGAGAAGCTTCCTTTAGATGACCAGCATTCGCTAGTTCGTTCGAATCCAAGATAAACGGTTAAATCATATGGCTTCCATATTACCTCTTAAACTGTACATGCTCATGAATTTCGGAACTGAAGTTTAATAGTAATAGAATGAAATATACTCTCATCCTACCTAAAGCCCCCCCAAAAAATCCCAAAACAAACAAACACAACAAAACAAGAACAAAACAACCCCCCCTACCAAATCCCCCAAAACCAACACAGCAAGCCCCCCCCCCCCCCCCCCCCCCCCACAACACCACTCCACACACACACACACACACACACACACACACACACACACACACACACACACACACACACACACACACACACACACACACACACACACACACACACACACACATACACATCACAATGTGTGCCGTTTGCGTCACTTCTAAAACACGGCAGTCATAACACCGAGTACCGTGTGTGTCCATCATTGGCCTGCATAACTGTACCACATCTCCTACTCATGGAATCAGGAGCCTGCGGATGACTCCTTTCGGAACTGTCATGCTGAAAATGGTGCGTGGCGCTTGCAGAGCCGGGACAATGTGAGGGCCTTATGATAACGCACATCTGTTAAGTTGACCTGGATACGAACCGGATATGTTTTAGATAAGAATTGGCTCCACAGATCGTGACACTTCCTCTACCCACACATCATGACACTTCCTGCACCCACACATCATGACACTTCCTCCACCCACACATCACGACACTTCCTCCACCCACACATCATGACACTTCCTCCATCCACACATCATGACACTTTCTCCACCCACACATCATGACACTTCCTCCCCTACACATGACATTTCCTCCACCCACACATCATGACACTTCCTCCACTCACACATCATGACATTTCCTCCACCCACACATCATGACACTTCCTCCATCCACAGATCATGACTCTTCCTCCACCCACACATCATGACACTTCCTCCGTCCATAGATCATGACACTTCCTCCACCCACAGATCATGACTCTTCCTCCACCTACACATCATGGCACTTCCTCCACCAACAGATCGTGACACTTCCTCTACCTACACATGACACTTCCTCCACCCACACATCATGACACTTCCTCCATCCACAGATCATGGCACTTCCTCCATCTACACATGACACTTCCTCCTTCCACACCTCATGACACTTCCTCCCCCCACAGATCATGACACTTCCTCCACCCACACATCATGGCACTTCCTCCACCAACACATCATGACACTTCCTGCACCCACACATCATGACACTTCCTCCACCCACACATCACGACACTTCCTCCACCCACACATCATGACACTTCCTCCATCCACAGATCATGGCACTTCCTCCATCTACACATGACACTTCCTCCTTCCACACCTCATGACACTTCCTCCCCCCACAGATCATGACACTTCCTCCACCCACACATCATGGCACTTCCTCCACCAACACATCATGACACTTCCTGCACCTACACATGACACTTCCTCCACCCACACATCATGACACTTCCTCCATCCACACATGATGACATTTCCTCCACCCACACATGATGACATTTCCTCCACCCACACATGATGACATTTCCTCCACCCACACGTGACACTTCCTCCACCCACACATCATGACACTTCCACCACCCACACGTGACACTTCCTCCACCCACACATCATGACACTTCCACCACCCACACGTGACACTTCCTCCACCCACACATCATGACACTTCCACCACCCACACATCATGACACTTCCTCCACCCACACATCATGACACTTCCACCACCCACACATCATGACACTTCTACCACCCACACATGACACTTCCTCCACCCACACATGACACTTCCTCCACCTACACATCATGACACTTTCTCCACCCACACATCATGACACTTCCTCCACCCACACATCATGACACTTTCTCCACCCACACATCATGACACTTCCTCCACCCACACATCATGACACTTCCACCACCCACACATCATGACTCTTCCTCCACCCACACGTGACACTTCCTCCACCCACACATCATGACACTTCCACCACCCACACATGACACTTCCACCACCCACACATGACAGTTCCACCACCCACACGTGACACTTCCTCCACCCACACATCATGACACTTCCTCCACCCACACATCATGACACTAGCACCACCCACACATCATGACACTTCCACCACCCACACATGACACTTCCTCCACCCACACATCATGACACTTCCTCCACCCACACATCATGACACTCCTCCCACACTTTCGACTTCTTGTACGCAACACCCGGTGTCACACTCATGTCGTCGCCGATAACTCTCATTTGAAACGGGATTCGTCACTAAACCAAATGATGTAATATACACCACTGCAGCCGCTGAAATCGATTCCGTTGCGGTAAAATAACGCCATCGTATTGTCTTCTTGCTCTGATTCCGGCAGCTCGCAAGGAGTCAAGGACAGTCTCAGATGTGAGCCGAAAACATGGAATTGGCGTTGCTGTTTATGTGTCCTCTTTCTTTGAGGCCCAAGATGTAGTGATCCTGGGCTCTTCGAGGTGATACGGGGTCTCCCTCACCCTCGATGATCTATGGTGGTGCCATGTTGCCGATATCGCGACACCATGATGTGTCATGTACCGTGTGCTGATGTTTTACTGTTTTACTGTGTGGTGTGGTGATGTTTTACTGTTTTACTGTGTGGTGTGCTGATGTTTTTTTTTATAAATTAATGTTTTACTGTGTGTTATGCTGAAGTTTTACTGTTTTACTGTGTGCTGATGTTTTACTGTGTGGTGTGCTGATGTTTTACTGTGCTGTGTGCTGATGTTTTACTGTTTTACTGTGTGGTGTGCTGATGTTTTACTGTGTGGTGTGCTGTTGTTTTACTGTTTTTTGTGTGCTGATGTTTTACTGTGTGGTGTGCTGATGTTTTACTGTTTTACTGTGTGCTGATGTTTTACTGTTTTACTGTGTGCTGATGTTTTACTGTGTGGTGTGCTGTTGTTTTACTGTGTTGTGGCCTGATGTTTTACTGTGTGGTGCGCTGATGTACCGTGTGCTAATGTTGTACTGTGTGGTGCGCTGATGTTTTACTGTGTGGTGGGGTGATATTCTATTGTGTGTTGGGCTAATGATGTACTGTCTGATGTACCGTTTGCTAATGTTTTACTGTGCGGTGCCCCGATGTATAATGCGTGGACTAGTGCCGATTGTATAGTGCTAGCCAACTTAAATACCATGCCGCTGTTTAACATGAATACCCAACTCAAACACAGCTAATATACTGATCATGACTCTAAGCCGACCAGTCCTTGTTTTAACTCCTTAATGCCGAGCTCCAGGAAGGGCAACAACAAGTACTATCTTTTAACGTCTTTTTGTATGACGCGGCCGGGGATCCAACCCCGGACCTTCCACATTCGGGCGGACGCTCTAGCTACAACTAGACAGCGAAGATGCTCAACGACCAAAGAAAACAAAACCCACCAATTCACTATCTTAATGGATAGTAATTCGCATTTTCGGATTGAAATTTTAACATTTTCAATCCTGAAGATCCGGGTTCGAGTCCCCAAATGGGTAGACGAAGCCTAAACTCTGTGATCTGTGTCCATTATCGTGCTATTTCGTGAATTTTGCTTAAAATGGCGTTAGAGCAAACTCACTCACTCATCCTACACTCATACACCAGGTGTTCGCAAAAAGGGTAGGCATGACCTGCCCCACAGGCAGAACCCGCCACTCGCACAGTTTGCATACAAAAGTAACCATTGTTGATCATTTTTACCTCCGGTTTAATGACATGTGATACACTGTATTTTTGTGACATAAATGTGGAATTAAAACACCAATGCCTCCGAGGAATTCAGTCTCGTATCGCTGTCACGGAAGAAGGAGCCTAGTCAAACCGAGACAGACGCGACACATGCAAACATTAATACAACCCCCTCGAATCATTAAACATTGATAAGCGACTTCTAAATGGACCGCAACAATGTTTTATAAACATTTTGATTGTTTGCCTTTTTTTAGTTGTTTCCGTGTGTGCGGCAAACTCTCTGTACAGATTCGTGCTTTTTATCCGCTGAACGTCGGTTCAATTCCAATATTAGTCCCGATGATGGTTTGTCTGGTCCAGCCCATGTTCAATGGCTAATCCAGTCGTGAACGTTTAGAAACTGTTTCCCTTCATTTTAGGAATATTCAAGAATCATGCCATGTTTCATAGTCACCTTGAAAATCAGGGTTAGAATTGATCTTCAGCAAGCCATACTTGTCGTGAAAGGCGACTAACGGGATCGGGTGGTCAGGCTCGCTGACTTTGTGGATGCATGTCATCGTATCTTAATTGCGTAGATCGATGCTCATGATGTCAATCACTTGATTGTTTGGTCCAGACTTGTTACTACAACCGTCATATTGCTGGACTATTGATGCGTGCGGCGTTAAACAACAAACAAACTAACAAAATTATGTTTCGTTTTCATCGTTGACCCAAGAACGACTTTAACACCCTCCCCCTCCACTGACTACGTCCCAAGAACGCCACCCCTCCTCTAACTCAAGCAGCACTAATTACCGGAGTTATTAATTAGTCGTGCCATCTGCTGAACATAATTTTCACAATAACATTCGAAACATGTCAAAAGCAATTTTGTCAATTTCATCCCTATTTCGACGTTTTGCTCAACAATTATCTTATCTGAACTTTACGATCACTTTGTTAAAGAAATATCCCTTTCCATCGGCCAAGACTCGCCTTGGTAGCACGACGGGCGACGCGGCCCGTAACCACACGCCCGATGATAGTCCCAGAAGACGCCCTTGCCGCAGTCTATTCTATTTGCCTTAAGCGGGGCAACTCGTCAAAGTAATTGGCTTTAGTCTATGAATATGAAGTCAACTGTCATTTTAAATTAAAGGGAAGGTTGTCCCTTAGGATCCAGGGGCAAAGGGGAAGCCCAGGGCAATTAATCTACAACGATATTCACAGAAAAATTAAAATTATTAGTTATCCGAATGTGTTCAATTTGCACATTCATGTAATTCCTCATTGTCGAGTTCTTAAGGGCGCTATTGTATGACGTGCTTAGCTTCCTTGAGACAAGAGAATGTCAATCTATTACGCCGTTTGACAGCACTTGTCATAATTGCAATAGTGGCAAATAGCTTTTTCTATAAATGATATTTCCGTTCGTGACAATTTTGAATATCTAACGGGTATTGTTTTTCTGTGGTTAAGATATAGACATTCTGTGGGCTAGGGGCCTCGATCGATTCGAGACTTGCCGTGTCTTCTTCAGCTCTCATTATTATTGGTAAACATATTGTGTGAGTAGAGTTATCGGCCGCTTTCGTAGAGTGGACAGGTTCTTTTGCCACGCTGTAAATGTATGTGTCTCCAGTACATGTCTATTCGCTGTGAGCACATTGTCTTTGCGCAATTTGTGTCCCGTAGTGAAACTGAGTAATTCTCTCTGCGAAAATATTCACCCGTGTTAAACTGAGACATTGTCTCTGTACAAATATTTTCCTGTCAGAAACTGAGATTTTGTTTCTGTACAAATGTTCTTACGTGTGAAACTGAGATTTTGTCTCTGTAAATATTCCCCTGTGTGCAACTGAGATTTGGTCGCTGTGTTAATGTTCTCCTGTGTGAAACTGAGACATTTTCTCTGTGTTAATATTTCCCTTGCGTGAAACTGAGACATTGTCTCTGTGTAAATATTCCCCTGTGTGAAACTGAGACATTGTCTCTGGGTATATATTCCCTGTGTGAAACTGAGACATTGTCTCTGTGTAAATATTCCCATGGGTGAAACTGAGACATTGTCTCTGTGTAAATATTTCCATGTGTGAAACTGAGACGTTGTCTCTGGGTATATATTCCCTGTGTGAAACTGAGACATTTTCTCTGTGTAAATATTCCCATGGGTGAAACTGAGACATTGTCTCTGGGTATATATTCCCTGTGTTAAACGGAGACATTGTCTCTGTACAAATATTCTCCCTTCAGAAACTGAGATTTTGTCTCTGTACAAATATTCCCCTGTGTTAAACGGAGACATTGTCTCTGTACAAATATTCTCCTGTCAGAAACTGAGATTTTGTCTCTGTGTATATATTCCCCTGTGTGCAACTGAGATTTGGTCGCTGTGTTAATTTCTCCTGTGTGAAACTGAGACATTGTCTCTGTGTATATATTCCCTGTGTGAAACTGAGACATTGTCTCTGTGTAAATATCCCCATGTGTGAAACTGAGACATTGTCTCTGTGTATATATTCCCATGTGTGAAACTGAGACATTGTCTCTGTGTATATATTCCCATGGGTGAAACTGAGACATTGTCTCTGTGTAAATATTCCCTGTGTGAAACTGAGATTTTGTCTCTGTTTAAATGTTCCCCTGTGTGCAACTGATTTTTGGTCGCTGTGTTAATGTTCTCCTGTGTGAAACTGAGACATTGTCTCTGTGTATATATTCCCATTTGTGAAACTGAGACATTGTCTCTGTGTAAATATTCCCTGTGTGAAACTGAGACAATGTCTCTTTGTAATTTGTCTCCTCTGTAAAACTGAGATTTTGTCTCTGTATAAAAATTATCCCGTTTAAAGCTAAGACATTTTCTCTGTATACAAAATGCACTGTAAATCTTAGGCATTGCCTCTGTGTTAGAATGTTTGTGCTAGTCAGGATTAATGCCATTTTCGGTGCAAGCCAACTATGTGTTACTGTATATACTGGCTATGTATGTTATACTGTATATACTGTCAATGCATGTTATACTGTATATACTGGCTATGTAAGTTATACTGTATATACTGGTTATGTAAGTTACACTGTATATACTGGCTATGTAAGTTATACTGCATATACTGGTTATGCATGTTATACTGTATATACTGGCTATGTAAGTAATACTGTATATACTGGTTATGAATGTTATACTGTAGATAGTGGCTATGTAAGTTATACTGTATATACTGGTTATGTATGTTATACTGTATGTACTGGCTATGTATGTTATACTGTATATACTGGCTGTGTTAAGCTGTATATACTGGCTATGTTACACTGTATATACTGGATATGTGTGTTATACTGTATATACTACTTATGTATGTTATACTGTATATACTGGATATGTTATACTGTATACACTGGCTATGTAAGTTATACTGTATATACTGGTTATGTATGTTATAATGTATATACTGGCTATGTATGTTATACTGCACATACTGGCTATGTATGTTATACTGTATATACTGGCTATGTTGCACTGTACATACTGGCTATGTATGTTATACTGTATATACTGGTTATGTATGTTATAATGTATATACTGGCTATGTATGTTAAACTGTATATACTGGCTGTGTTACACTGTATATACTGGCTATGTATGTTATAATGTATATACTGGCTATGTATGTTATACTGTATGTACTGGCTATGTATGTTAAACTGTATATACTGGCTGTGTTATACTGTATATACTGGCTATGTATGTTATACTGTATATACTGGTTATGTATGTTATACTGTATATATTGGTTATGTATGTTATACTGTATATACTGGCTATGTATGTTATACGGTATATACTGGCTTTGTATGTTATACTGTATATACTGGCTATGTTGCACTGTATATACTGGCTATGAATGTTATGCTGATATACTGGCTGTGTATGTTACTACTGTATATACTGGCTACATTTGTTGATATATATACTGTATATACTGGTTATGAATGTTATACTGTATATACTGGCTATGTATGGTATACTGTATATACTGGCTATGTATGTTATACTGTATATACTGGCTATGTTGCACTGTATATACTGGCTATGAATGTTATGCTGATATACTGGTTATGTATGTTATACTGTATTTACTGGCTACATTGGTTGATATATATATACTGTATATACTGGTTATGAATGTTATACTGTATATACTGGCTATGTATGTTATACTGTATATACTGGTTATGAATGTTATACTGTATATACTGGCTATGTATGTTATACTGTATATACTGGCTATGTATGTTATACTGTATATACTGGCTATGTATGTTACACTGTATATACTGGCTATGTATGTTATACTGTATATACTGGCTATGTAAGTTACACTGTATATACTGGCTATGTATGTTATACTGTATATACTGGCTATGTGTGTTATACTGTATATACTGGCTATGTATGTTATACTGTATATACTGGCTTTCTGAACGACCACTACATCGAGTTTATGTGCAGTGTGTTAAGAAGGTCAGCAATCCTGCAGAGTCCTTCGCATGGCCGAAGTCGTCTGGCCTGAAAAGTGAAACTGAAGGCTTTCTGTTTGCTGCTCAGAACCAGTCACTTCCCACTCGAAACCGTCAATGTGTGATTTTGCATCAAAATGTAAATATGAAATGTAGATTATGTAATGAATTTAATGAGACTGTCCAACACATTGTCAGTGGATACCCAGCTTTGGCACAAACACAATATCTTAAACGACATGATGGTGTAGCTCGATCATTTTATTACCGTCTTCGCCATGCTTGTGGTTTTGACACAGAGGTACACCCATCGTACGACCCGGAATATGTAGAGGGCGTCATGGAAAATGATAAATACAAAATTCTTTGGAATAGGCCCATTTACAGCCTCAGACGTATCCAGGCCAACAAACCTGATCTTGTCCTTTTTGATAAATCCAATGAAATCATTTATATCATTGAATTTTCTGTCCCCTTTGACACTTACGTGATTGACACGATTGGGGAAAAACATGGCAAATATGCAGACCTCGCTTTCGAATGGTCTCGCTTGCATCCCGACTCCCCATTGATCTCGGTGCCTTAGGTTTGGTACCTCCCTATCTGTTGACTGACATTGGGAGACTACCCGGGCTTTCTTCCAGGAATACAGCCCTTCCGACAATCCGGGTAATGCAGAAGGCTGCGGTATTGGGGAGTCTTCGCATTCTCCGAAAAGTTCTGGGTGGGTTTGACAAGGCAGCCCTTCCTGGGAGAAGTCCCTGGGCTGCGTGTAGAGGGGGCAAGGGCCCTGAGCTGATGATGAGCCTAACCAGCCTGACTGTGCCAGGATCACCCAAACCCTCTTTGCTGCATTTTTTAATTTTAATCTGTAAATAATAATAATAATAATAATAATAATAATAATAATAATAATAATAATAATAATAATAATATTTAAAAGAAAAAATAAATAAAAAATAAAATAAATAAATAAAAAATAAAATAAATAAATAAAAATAGGTAAATAAATAAAACAGTCTCATGTCATCCGCAGCTCTGCTGATGTCCAACGGCATCTCGGACACATTGACACGCTGCCCAGATCGTCATTAGAGTGCTTCAGTACTGTTCCACGAAGGCTTTGTTGAACCAGTTCCTGACTAGTGTTTATCTTTATAGTGATCATCAACGCTCAGCAGAAAAGTGTCAGACACTCAGTATAGTTTGACAACTTCGAAATTTCTCCGCGAAGTTAACGGCTAGGCGGTCATCAGGCTAGCTTTATCGCTACACTTAGCCTAATGGGCACAAGGACTCGCTTCAAAGCTGAACACTGCGGAAGGCAGATGGTCCCGCCAAAATAATTCTTTTATGAGTGGAACCACCGAATATAATTGATGAACCCACTCTGGCAAATATTTTGGGTGTTTCATTACCCTGTAGCGTGTCGAGGTCTAATGGCGGCAGTGAGATAACTCACACTAATGTCTATTGGACTAGTTGACTTTGGTATATCTCTCTAATTGCCACTGTCGCACATGTGTTACTAAGCATGGCCTATTCGGGGCAGTCAGACTGTAACGACTCTTAATTAAATCAACTAGTCCGTTGAGGGTTGAGCTTGTATTAGTGGAAAAGAATATATTAGTTTAACGGTAATTACAAAGATAGGGCTTGCAAGTAAGAGATTGTAACGAAAGGGGATTGGAGACTTCGTAATTTGCCAGTGTCTGATAAATGATCCCTTAGGACGGCCTAATAGTCGTGGAACCGGCCTAACGCAGGCCAGATAGAAAAGCATTTAATATTCCATTTGTGGGCCAGCTTGAATGGGCTTTTGTTCACAATTTACAAGATTAATCACTTGAGAGAAACTGTGTCGTTTTTAGTTGTACAAAGTGAATTCGGGGAAACCTTGCTTGCACCGTTTAGTCGTGCATGGAACGTTTGGCCCCGCTAACGAAAAGGCCATGCGCACTGTTTAAATAATAAAAGGGAGCGTAAAAACGACAATTGTAACATAAAAATATGAAATTGAATTATTTTTGCAAATAACGACTTCAGAACTGAATGCGTACATCGATCAGCCGCTAATGGGATAATTCCGATCTTAAGAGTTCACGTTTTGGGGTCCCAGGATTCCAATTTTAGCTGGGTTCAAACGCAAATTGAACGATAATATCAAAGACAGACAGGGTAATATTTATAATTAATACATAACACAATAGCGTCCTGGATATATCGAACCCCAAGGCTTTCTTATTTAACAAAAGGAAAGTTAATAAAAGGTAATTTCATTAGGTAATTGGACATGTCCCAAACTAGAAGAATATCAGCTTAGTGTTTGCATGACGTTTGTTTTGCTGCGTATATCACAGTTCACACTGGGGAGGTTAAAAATGAGAACTTAACTTGTTGGTCATATTCCGATCGCTTTTATTGGTAAGAATTCTTTCTGTGCGTACATCTCATGTTGAGTCTGATACTAAATTAATCCAAAATGTCCAATCGATGCTACATTTATTAAGGGGTTGATCAATATATACGAGCAATTGTTGAAGATCCAGGGTTAAGTATTATTGACAGGGATCTGATGACATTTTGAGAATATGAATTTAATAAAATGAATATAAAATGTCCATTCATATAATGTTTTTTGCCTATAAGCACATACAAAAGTATGTATTTCATTTTCACATGTAATATCTGCTTTACCTATATTTACGTCGCATGGCTTTGTAGTTTGGCTTCATAAATATTAATGTTTTGTTATGCAAGTAGATATCTTGTAACAACTATTAATATTTTGGATGCATATAATTGTTGTAATGAAGCATACATTATTATGAGTTTTTGGTACAGCTGTTCATACCTACAGAAAACATGACATTCGCTACAAAATACAAGAATATGCCATGTTGATATCCCCTGTGTCTGACCAGTAACCGCCAACGTTTTTATAAACCGTCGGGCCAAAGAAAGTATACACTTGAAAATTGGATTTGAACAAAAACTTACAAATGTTATCAAAACGTTACTAGACTGAAAACATATACGCCGAATACTGCAAACTTAAGGTCCAAAACACAACTATGATATTCATATGAAATACATCACCATCGAATAACTATTTCTTGTTTGTGTTATTCGTAGCCACCATCAATCATCGGTGTGTACTTTCCTTGGCCCGGAAGTTTATAAATAAAGTACACTTTTGTTATTTATCGAGTAACGTGATGTCACATGACTTGATAAAAGATGTCTCACGGTCGAAATGCTTATAACGAACGACGGATATAACGAACTAAACTTAGTGGTACCTTTGAGTTCGTTAAAACCGTAGTTTACTGTAATGAAGAACATGAGAGTATGAACGTCGTGTTCATTTGTCAGCCGGTCAAAGAATGTATGCTTGCTGGAACACCAGTTAGGTCGAATTCCTCTCCAATAATGTCAATGTGGAAGGAAGTACATTTCATATGAACTGATACTGAGTCTGAATATAAGGCACAACTTTGGAAATAACATAATACCATCTGAAAATGCTTTTCGTTTGATATTAAAGAAGTTGCGACCTTATGGAATATCATTGTTTTTGTTTCGTACATGTTTCGTTTCGTACATAGCACACGTGGTTCCGCTGACGTACATGTACATAACACCGTCAGATCGTGTTGGAGTGAGTGAGTGAATCGGGTTTAACGCCGCTTTTAACTGTATTCTATTTACATCACGGCGCGTCAGTTTAATGTGTGAGGAAAGCCTAAAGTGATGCGGTTCTTAGACGTTTATTTTGGCGAAACCCACAAGCACGGTGGGGTGCTGAAAAACCTAGAAACATAATCGGGGTGAACCGGGATACGAACCCACAATCACAGGTGTCTGGTGTGCCCAAGGGACGCAACTCTGTCCACCCGTGCCCCCAGATGTTTGATACATGGTGAGTGAGTGAGTGAGCTGAATTTATCACCCAAAACTGTCTCCCACAGGTGAGATCAAGCGGTATCTATACTGTAGATATCGCTGCAATGAAATTGCATCACAATGCCTTGCAGACCATTGTGACGTCATTGGTTACCATGATGTCACAATCAAATGACATCACTAATGGCTCTGCTACTGAAGCTGTTAGCAGTACTTTTTACACTGAAGACACTGATTATTACTTACTACAAACTGAAAAAGTTGGTAGAATGATGTTGGATGATAAATAAAATCTCACCCTCGTGTCTTTTGATAGCAAATATATCAACACTCGTTGATAAAAGTGAAAAAAACTCGTGTTGATATATTTGATATCAAAAGACACTCGGGTGAGATTCTCTATTTAACAATATTGTATCTGTTATATCACGGCGTGTCAGTTTGATCTGGGGTGGGGGTGGGGGTGGGGGTGGTTGTGAGGGTAGGGTGTGTATGTGTTGTATCGGGCGGGGGTGGGGGGTGGGGGGTTAGACCTTCACCTTTTCGATTTTAACGACGACAAACATAGAAACAAAACAGAACAAATATGGGATTCGAACTCACGATCCTAAGTACAGGCCAAATGGATTTAGTAACGGAAATTTTCAGGCTTTAACACCATTGTATAGGCATTTATATGTACGGATCTCCTATTTATGACACAAGTGATAACAAACTTGCATATCAAGTGAATCAAAATTTATTGACAAAACTTATATATATCTATAAACTTATGTGCATCTTCGGCTTATTCCAAATAAATTAATTTTGTACAATAAAATAAGGTATTCGCCAGGACATAATCACCATATCACGAATTTCAAACTTGTAATGAAAACATACAATTTCGTTTATCTCGCTGTCAATGGACTCGGGTATTATTTTGATTGCTATACGAAATCATATGTGTAAAAAGTATTATCATAACCTTTTTTGTCAACATCATACACTATTTGTACGAATAATAAAAGTAAATTGAATGGGGACAATTGTTCGATTATGTAATCGATGAAGGTGGATAGTTATAGAAAATGTATACAAATAAAATCCAAAGAAAATCATAACTCATGACATTAAAAAAGTTAACAAAAATATAGGATAACAATATCCTTTGTGAGCGTTGCTGGTGAGTCTAAGTCTCAACGTTCAACAGCAGAATAGCAGTCTCCATCGATGAGGTTGAAAACAAGTCGTTGTGAATAAAGGAGCAATTACTCCGGCCATTAATCTATAGCTAATAAACCATATGGCAAAGTCTTCTATACATTTTTCAGTATATACACATCTTTATACAAACAAATATCCATGATAGCATGGACGTCAAACAAGAAAGCCTTCAACATCACAATGATCACTACCCCACCCTGGGGCTATGTATGGGAGTCATCCAGACTCCGCTCCACCCCCGGGGGTACCAGTCGGAATGAGGGGTTGGGCGGGGGCACACACAGAGGCGGGTACATCTGACTCCCCTCCTCCGATCGGAGGCTCATGAGGAACTTCTGAGCTGCCTGGCGTTCTATCTCCCGTTCTTCAGCAGTCTGGCGCCTGTGGACGGAGATATGACACTGAATAGAAGTATGTCATGACGAGGATTTATACATAAATGTCATGGACAGTCTGGCGCCTGTGGAAGAAGATATGACACTGAATAGAAGTATGTCATGACAAGGACTTATACATAAATGTCATGGACAGTCTAGCGTCTGTGGACGGAGATATGACACTGAATAGAAGTATGTCATGACGAGGATTTATACATAAATGTCATGAAAAGTCTGGCGCCTGTGGACGGAGAAATGACATTAAATACAAATATATCAGGACGAGGATTTATACACAATTGTCATGAATGTATTCGACTTAAACTGTTCAAACGAGAGTGAGTGAGTGAGTGAGTTGGGTTTTACGCCGTTTTTAACAGTATTCCAGTTATATCACGGCGTGTCAGCTTAATGTGGGAGGAAAGCCCGAAGTGATGCAGGTCTCAGACGTTTACCACTTCGGGGAAACCCACGAGCACGGGTATGGTGCTGACAAACCTAGACACATAATTGGGGCTAACCGGGATTCGAACCAACAATCATAGGTTTCTTGCGTTCCCAAAGGACGCAACTCTGCACAGCGAATCACGGCGCCTTAGACGACTGGGCCACCCGTGCCCCTCACACGAGAGATTAAACTTCCAAATAATAACACCCCCACATACATACACTGCAATTGATTCAAGATACCAAACCAACCGACAGTTTGACCGAGTCGTTATCGTCATATATTATTTCATATTAATTGGACCTATATATATCGCATGTTTTTTTTTTACATTATCATGTAACAGAGATATAAGCATAGATAGCCAGGGCATTTGCGTTCTAATTTACAAACTGAAAAATACAGTTGCTTAATAAAAGAGTTTCAAATACATTTATTACTTTTAATTGAACGTATGCATCGTATGGACTTAAATGCATAATGCATTCACGCACCATGTGTACTATTATTTGCATAAATGACTTGAATATGATGTTAAGAATCATCAATTTATAGGCAAACTGCCAGGTGTTTAATTAAACGAACAAGTCAGTCTCTGCATTAAGTCAACCTTTAAATAGTTGTTGGGACAATATTCTCTGTTGAGTGTGGAACTAGTTGTAAGTAGTTGCTGAGACGATAGTCTCTTGTGTGGTCGTTTTGTCCGGGCAGATATATAGCCGTTTTTATCAATTATATATCCCAGAAAATATTCTTGACAATAATACTTGATAGATCTTTAACGGATAATGTGTGACATCTTTTGTGAATGCCCTATAGTTTGCATTTGAAGAACAACAATTAAATGTGTTTCATTATTCTTAGCACTTTTTAAAAAAAAATGAGGTTTTAGTGGCCTTAATGGCTATTACTGTGCTGATGCAGTGTAGTGCTGGTAAACTAGATCTTGATGTATGTGAATACATCTAAAAACGCGAGACATTATTCAGGTGAAGTATAGGATCGTTCTTTTGTTCGTTGAAACGTCAAAGTACTGAAGAAGTTTTGAAGTTGTACGAAGCAAAAACTAACAGGCCTTCGGGCATCAGCACGGTTCTATAGGAAAGTCTGAATATAGGAATAGGGGAATCGTCGAGAAGTGTACATCTGTGTTTCTCTACCTATTGCAGCGTTTTTGAGTTCTTCTATGCTGTGGATCATCATTATCATTATCGTCATCAGCACCATTAACATAAGGTAACAATAATTCACGCCCATAAGTGTGGTCGTTTTTGGTGTAGATTACTATGACTGTTATCACCTTAATTAATTTTTTTATTAAGTTAACGGTACTTCATAATATTTGTATTTATATTATTATATCATTGAGGTAATGATAAGTCGTGAGCTTTAAATATGATTCTCTTCGGGGTGGGTTATCTATATTATCATCATCATTATCACCACCATTATACAATGTGATCGACGCCATTATTTTCATAGCCGATACATCCTAACACAACAAGTTTATTTGAATTCTGGAGATGATGCACAATTTTTACGGGTATAGACGGGAGTATGGGATATTTCTAACGTGTACGTTTTTGCTTGTATTGCATGTGCCATCGGTAGAATGTGTAACGGCGCTAAGATATTGACGTTAACGTCAAACAATTTCGTTGGCACCAAACAACAGAAGACGGTATTGACTTCTCTGCTTGATTTGTTTGTTGTTTAAAGCCGTACTCGACAATAGTTCAGGTCGGTTAATAATCAAGTCTGGGCCAGGCATGTCAGTGATTAACATCATGGGCATCGATCTATTCATTTGGGGCATGTATCAACCAAGTCAGCGAACCTCACCACCCGATCACGTCAGTCGGCTCTTACGACAAGCATAGGTTGCTGAAGACCAGTTTTTAACCGTGACTTCTCTACTCGTTACCTCTACAGGTACCCGTATTGGAGCTATAATATATAAAAGCCACTTAAAGATATCAAACTGTCTGGGAATAGTGTAATGTAATGAATAAATCATTATCGACCTTAGAATGGTTTTAAAGGTGTAATATTTCTATTAATGATCACAGAACGACAAATCGCAAAAATAAATTTACTGTATCATATTTCCGTCACTTCGAAATTAACAGAGCTTAAATCGGGTTAATATTGTTATCAATTAGCTCCCTACTATCAACTTACACTTCCTAATTTCACCTCCTAGCTTGTAGCTGCCGCGGAAAAAGTCCCGGAGGACCTTGTTGGACGTATTGATTTAAATTGTCAGCGAACATTAAAACCCGTCTCCGTCGAACATGTACTGACCGACTTGAACAATCTATCAGTACGTTGATAATTCAACTAACACGGAGAAGATATGTCATCTGCAAAATTGTTTTGGTAAATTATCAGATTTATGATAGTTTTGCTTTGAGGATGACAAATGCCTCATGAAAATGACTTGACTTGTGGTACCACGGGGAATAGACATGAATCCTAGCTACATATTCCTGCCGAGAGATTGTGCATTTTATTATCATAATTGTTTTAGATTGTACTGCGTTACCCGCTTTCTTTATCTTTATATTCAAATCAATATTTTAGTTGTTAACCTAAGACTTAAGAAATATTAAATGTTAATGACCGAGTATTTAAAAGTGAGGAAATTGTTAAGACTTAAGATATAAATGTTTAAAAATGTATAGATTTTATAATTAATGAGTCTGAATTGTGACAGGGGTGTTAAAACATGCCTATATTTTTACTAAATATAAAAATATTTATTCAATTTGTGCAGTTTGGTGATATTAACATGGGCATATATTTCGACTCGTGATCATTTTCTCAATTTGTTTCAGCAGTCATGTCGATTAGAACGCATGTATGGTCATAAAAATCTTCACTTCTTTAAGAAGCAACATAGATAAAGTTCTCCACAAAACGCGTTTAAAAGTTAAAAAAACCCCTCCGATACAGTTGATAATTCGATGTATTTGTGTTTGGTATTACTTATGATTGTAATGAGACGGATCTCTGTAACACATCGGCGTTATAGTGTTGACCACAGATATACAATGACATATAACGCTCGTGATCCTGTTTACAGCTTTCAAAACAATGTATTTCAAGACAATATTTCACATCTATCAAGGCAAGGTAAACTGCTGGAGGGAAGCCATTATGTAAACACTTATACATAATCACGGGGTACCTTTAGTTATATTAACACTGTGTAATTAGAACCGAAAAGGGTGGGGGACTTTCTCTCCGGAATTGGACGCCTCTCATTAAGAGCACATAAGAGCATTTTGTGATAATTAAACGCACATAGGTGCAGTGTAAGAGCATACTGTTGTAAACGTGTATGGAAAATACCCAACAATGTTGGCAAATATTTTCAACCAATGTCAACCCAGTCCTTATCATCAAAAGTGGTATCTTTTTGAGGACAACACCCGACTACACCCGATTACATCCGACAACACTCGACTATCTACGAATATACCCGACTACATCCGACAACACCGACTTTGAGTGACAGGGATACGGGCATGAAATACCCCAAGACAATGACGTCTCAGTTTTAATTTACAAATATTGCTGAGGTGTGTTATAATGAGTCTTCTATTTAGAATGAGCAGCGATCCTATATAAGTACGAGTAGCAGTAACATTAGTATGTCTAATGCTTTTTATTATTTTGTAGAAGTTACTCTGGGACTCTTTTTAACTGTAGGAAAGTAGCTTAATCAGTTTATTATGGTAATGTATCATCATTAACCGATGTATCTATGTATAAAGATCGTTTATTCTTATATTTGTTTCAGTTCGGGTAGATTCCATGACATTTAACGCGTAATGAAATATTGCTATTTTTTATTATCATTCTTTTTACATTAAAATTACGTCTACGAATATGTCAAAAAGTATCTTTTTATCTTTGAAATGTTCAAACAAAAGAAACCTAATCCTTAATATAACTGCATAACAATCTTAATCATCACTATGTTTTCCACGGTGTATAATTGTCAATGCAGCCTATATATTACATAGTCTTATGCTTTCTAACAATATATAATATGTAATATTGTAGGAACTTTCTTTCTATCACATGATTTCCCTCAAAATATCATAGAAATTATTATATAGATCGATCATGAAAATCGATTCTTATATTATTCGAAAACATAACTTTTATCAATAAATAAATATTACTTATCTATTGCATGTTTTTCAGTAACATCCCACTTACTGTATTGCACGCACTGATAATGTCGTGTTATGTTGCTTGTAAAATGGATATGACTAAAAATCCAAACATTCTCTCTGAAGTATTTTTAAAATGGCTTAACTGTATAGTAATTTTATTATCCTCAAGCAGACTGGTACTGCCTCACCACTGGCCCTATTTCAGGATAATAGAACTACACCGACCTCCATTTCGTCCTCCTGTTCTGGAACCACGTCTTCACCTGGGCGTCGGTCATCTTCAGGGACTTGGCCAAACTGGACCTCTCCGCGGACGCCAGGTACTTCTGCCGAGAGAACCTCTTCTCTAGTTCCATAACCTGCTGACGTGTGAAGGCTGTTCTCGGCTTTTTCCGCTTCGGGGGTGTTCGATTTTGGTATGGATGACCCACCCGTCTGACCACTGTAATCAGATGTTATTCGGTGCAATAATCTGTCAAAATGCAATATGAGTTTTGCAGCATGTCGTAAAACCAATTAGTAATACTTGATTCACTTTAAGCTACAACGGTAAATGCAATGGAACGAATGACTACGATTAGAATGTAAGTGTAATAAACACGTACATGTATATTTAAGATAGTCTTTGGGAATCAGGAACGATTCATCAGTGTCTAGTAAGAAGCATGTTGTCATTTTCCTATATAAACAATAAACAGTATTATAAACAATAATTCGAAAAACAACATTCCTTTAACTGAGTTCATATCCAGTGGTATAATGTACAGCAGAAATTCTGTTTCATTCAGTTAGTTTTCTTGCTTGTAAGCCAAGGTTATTCTTTCATATTACTTGGTCATACATTCCCCCAAGCGTACACAGTTAGATTAAGAATGAGGTGTAATATCAATGCAGACTCAATATTAACTAATTGCTTTTTTCCGTGAGGAGAAATGAAAAAGTATTGATTTCCTGTCATTTCTACAGCAATAATAATCATCAAATCATGTTCATGTAAATACAGATCTCGTGTATTTGGCGAGACAATAGAAAAGTTAATGTTTCTTTAGGGTAGAAAAAATAAACAATTTAAACAATTCCTTTTAGGTGCACACTTGCTGTTTGAATACTGGACACTGAAACAAAACGAAGGTGTTTGAATTGTTCTCTGTTTTGGCGTGTTTCTGTTTCTCCATAGTGACTGACAGCAAGATGCGGCTCAGCATCCTTCAACTATTATACATTGAAATCAATAATCTCAGGTTTATCGAAAAGACGTTTATCAAATGAGATGAAGATTAGCGGGTTGCAGATGAAAATAAAGTGTACTGTCTATACCTTTTTCGGTTAGTAAATCATACATAGGAATGCGTTTAACGCTTTGAATAGTGTTTAAGTTTTGGTATACAAAGAATTAAAATTGAAATGATATATCTTTTTGTCTTGGTCAAATAAATATTTATAAAATGAAAATTACAGTATTTCTTTTGCGTCCTTACCTCACAAAATGTAGAAACATGTGGTATGGAGAAAATGTTTAAACCATTAGATAGATCTTGAATTCATAATGTATATCTGTTTATCTGGTAAATCAAAAGAATCTGACAAAACAAAATGTTTCTTTGAAAACGGTTTGGCTTGGTAAAAATGCTTCATTTCAGAGCGAAGAGATGGTTAAATGAATTTACACAATCGCTGTTGACGGGTCTGTAAGAGAGTGAAGTAAATAAACGCCTTTAAATGACATGGCAGACAACGTCTGTCGCTAATTTCTTAATAAGTACAACAATGGAATTTACACGTGACAGCCAGCCAGTTGTCGTTATCTGACACGTTTCTTTTCAACATACAGAAACAGGAATACGGAGAAAGGGAAAATAGTGTTGTGTCTCTCACACTATGGAGCACCGCAGTCAACTCTTACTTTTCCGTATCTATAAAGATACGACATGCATGTATGTCAAGTAAATATCTCTGATTTACAATTATTTTAGAATACATTTCCATTAATTCAATTATTATGAATTTCGCAGTTTACATAGTATTACGCATAAATAAACAATAAACAAATAATGATCAACTATGAATAATATTCTTTATCGCTTCACAAACCAATCTGTAATGTCCGGAGATTATTTTTTATAAAAAGTATTGAAGCATGATATATTGTTATAAATAGTAAATGTTGATTTCTATTGTTATTTACAATTATATCGTGAGAGGATACAAACTAGGAAATACATTGTCAGAGAGATACCTGTATTGGTGCAAACATATTGTGCCCTAAATTGATATCAAAAACAACATTCACAAGTTAAAACATGAACGATGAAATAAATAAAAGACTTACTGCCATGTCTGTCTCGTTGTAGGCCGGACCAAGGGCACATGTAGTTATAAAGCTCAGGCCAGACAGGCCTTCCAGATGTGGAGCCATAAACATCCAAAGGATTGGCCCCTGTTGTGTTTAACTTATTGTAAGAAAACACTACGTCCGAATGTGAGGCACTATCAGAAATGTCAGATTTTTTCTCAACATCGTCGTTATTTTTAACAAATTTCGTTTCACTTCCCAAAATCCGCTCGACACTAAACGCTAGGTGTTTGGTGGATTTGCTTGATTCCATCCGTTTATCCGGTTCACAATTTGATGTCACCCGCCCGTCTGACTCTTCACCTTTGTAGGTAGAACTCTCGGAATCAGACATATCCGAACTGAGAACGTCAGAACGTTTTGAGTTTTCAACTAACATGATTCTCCCAGGCTACGAAAAAATCTATTTGGCAATGTCAAAAATCTCGGTGATGCCTTTTTTCGCCGGATCGTTCCCAGCTTCCAATAACAATCCAGACGCCGGGAGCGATTCCTGCCGTCCGTCTTCCAACTCAAGTCCGAAGATGTCCTCCCGTCCAGGCCAATTCAAGCGGGATATATTGTTCTAAACCAGCGTTTAACTCCCAAATTTGCCTGATTGGTGCTATTAGCAGAGTTGAAGGATAGACGCTGATTACATCCCTCCGCCAAAGCCCCGCCTTTATGTAATCAAACAGAATTGGGGTTGGCATGGGTTAGCATGTGTTTGCTTTTCAATTAAAGTAATCGATCGGTGCATGCGACCTGCAATCGTATTAACAGCCCGTCTGGCAAATTATCCAAGAGAAAGTGCATTAAAAAGCTTTAAATTATTCGCCAATATTGTTGGTCATTTAGCCGTGTATTAATGAGGCAGTTTTCGTTGAAGAATATTTTTAATAACCTCGGAACAGAGAGTCGCTTTGAAACAAGAACAAGAATTGAAAGGTTAGGAAAGAAAGAAAAAGGATTAGATTATGTATGTTGTACCCTTGTCTGACAAATGTATCTATGATGTTTTTCCCTTTGTTATAGACCATTATAACTTGAGGCAATTGTTCAGTCAATACAAATCGAATTTCCTTGCTGGTTTGGAAGTGATTATACAACAATAAAGTTTAAATGTCGCTCATTTTCCGATCGTTGAAATTCACAATGATAACTGCCGTGACTCTTTATCTCAATATCAGTTTCTGGCTGATGGACTGGCTCTCCTCCCTGTCAGATTCCATTCTGTCAAACACCAATTATTACATCCGTGAGGAAAATATTACAATATTTGATTTGATAAAAGCAAATAAAGTGGCGAACATTTTGAATGTATTCATTAGTTTGAGCGGCAACTTTCTTCTGATGTTACAGTTCTCTGGTGTGGGTGTTCCTTCACAATGCAGCTAGTTTTCACAGAGCAGTAAATGCACATTTAAAATCCTTTAAGAAAATATTGTTAAAGCAATAAAAATCGGAAAATAAACAAGAAATATTTGAATTGTAATATTTAAAATGTATAAAGTACACATCATAAAAGTTCTGCAATTAAAAAAGTTACATTGAGAGATATGTCGGCGAATGTCTGTCTGGCGTGTGAGTCATAGCGAGATTGAAGGTATAGAAAGTTACCTGGCATTTCTGTTTATACGTTTTATCAGAAACCTTATGTCTTCTTTTTCGGTGTTATGATAACATTTTATTTCTTAAATGTCATGTTATTGAATAAATAATGTGACAATCGGTCGTGCTGTGGATCAAGGCGGTTTTAGTAACAAAAATACCTAGAATACGATTGCCAACAAGCACAAAACACCATGTAAACAAACAGAACTTTCTTCCATCCGTTCAAGTACACGGCTGTAACGAGCGGGTGGTTTTCTTTAACAAAACTACAGCAACATTTTTTTGGAGCGAAAAACAACTCACAATCTGATTTTAAAAAATACGAAAATCTGAAAGTAAATATAAGGCTGTAAAAATGCTTTGGAATTATGCTTCTGACAGCGATTTTATCCGTTATAACTTCAGTCCCCTTGTACTATTTATGAAGGTGTGTGGGTGAGGGGCGGTTGTTTCTAGCCTGCTAGTGTACGTATGACACATCAGGAGTGAGGGGCGGTGGTTTCTAGCCTGCTAGTGTACGTATGACACATCAGGAGTGAGGGGCGGTTGTTTCTAGCCTTCTAATGTACGTATGACACATCAGGATTGAGGGGCGGTTGTTTCTAGCCTGCTAGTGTACGTATGACACCTCAGGAATGAGGGGCGGTTGTTTCTAGCCTGCTAGTGTATGTATGACACATCAGGAATGAGGGGCGGTTGTTTCTAGCCCGCTAGTGTACGTATGACACCTCAGGAGTGAGGGGCGGTTGTTTCTAGCCTGCTAGTGTACGTATGACACCTCAGGAGTGAGGGGCGGTTGTTTCTAGCCTGCTAGTGTATGTATGACACATCAGGAATGAGGGGCGGTTGTTTCTAGCCTGCTAGTGTATGTATGACACATCAGGAATGAGGGGCGGTTGTTTCTAGCCTGCTAGTGTACGTATGACACCTCAGGAGTAAGGGGCGGTTGTTTCTAGCCCGCTAGTGTATGTATGACACATCAGGAATGAGGGGCGGTTGTTTCTAGCCTGCTAGTGTACGTATGACACATCAGGAGTGAGGGGCGGTTGTTTCTAGCCTGCTAGTGTACGTATGACACATCAGGAGTGAGGGGCGGTTGTTTCTAGCCTGCTAGTGTACGTATGACACATCAGGAGTGAGGGGCGGTTGTTTCTAGCCTGCTAGTGTACGTATGACACCTCAGGAGTGAGGGGCGGTTGTTTCTAGCCCGCTAGTGTACGTATGACACCTCAGGAGTGAGGGGCGATTGTTTCTAGCCTGCTAGTGTACGTATGACACCTCAGGAGTGAGGGGCGGTTGTTTCTAGCCCGCTAGTGTACGTATGACACCTCAGGAGTGAGGGATTTCGGAGTTCATGCTCCTTAAAGGGGCGGTGGGGTAGCCTAGTGGTTAAAGCGTTCGTTCGTCACGCCGAAGACCCGGGTTCGATTCCCCACATGTGTGAAGCCCATTTTCTGGTGTCCCCTGCCTTGATACTGCTGGAATATTGCTAAAAGCGGCGTAAAACCATACTCACTCACTCACTTTAAACAATATCATATGTATCTGCGCAGGAGTACCGCTAAATCACACGGAGATGCGTGCGCATGTCATGGAAGGGGAACCCCCGGGTATGGCGTATTGACTGGGAATCAAACCTAGCACCGACTGTGATACCGAGTTCAAACACCCCAGACAACTCGACTACCCGTGTCCTCCTCAGTCATATACATTTTGCAAACATGAATTCAGCACAAACCAAATGATATACATTTGATAACACTTGTATCAAATTTAGAAGTTTTATGGCAATGAATCATTGAAATTGTGAAATTGCATTTTACAACTCGGCAGTCGTATAATAATTCAAATCAGCTTTTTTCAATGTTTATTGCTTTCGCGCTTCTTTTAAATTGCATATCGGTATAAGGACCGCGGCGTGCCACTCTCATAATCTGTCAGAAACTTAACAGGCTCCGGGAAAAAATCGAATCAAGACGAAAAGGATTTCGATACATATTTAATTTCTGACTACTGGCAAGAGCTTGCGTGAACGCAGACGTCCCCGGAGACAAGTTAATTGCTTAGATGGAGAAATATCCTAGACAAAGGGGTATCATTAAGGAAAATATATAGACTTTATTACGAAGCCATAACTACAACTCAGCGCAAGCCCACCGCATCTCCCGCCTGTTCAGCTGAACGTGTAAGGGTGTAGAGGGTGAGGTTGGGTTCCTACACCAAAGTGGTAATATTAACTGTAGGTAAGTAGAACCAATGTCAGAAGAGACACTCAGACGAACAAAGCGATAAAACAGGAAGAGCTGCCATCACGCACAAATTACGCCCGTACATAAGAATCAACATATAATTATATATACAACTTCAACGCCAGAGGGGGGCACGGGTGGCCCAGTCGTCTAAGGCGCCGCGATTCGCTGTGCAGAGTTGCGTCCCTTGGGCACGCCAGGAACCTATGGTTGTGGGTTCG
This sequence comes from Haliotis cracherodii, assembly GCF_022045235.1. Taxonomy (NCBI): domain Eukaryota; kingdom Metazoa; phylum Mollusca; class Gastropoda; order Lepetellida; family Haliotidae; genus Haliotis; species Haliotis cracherodii. The sequence continues at coordinate 39,405,579 of NW_027266343.1, forward strand.
AATCCCGGTTCGCCCCGATTATGTTTCTAGGTTTGTCAGCACCATACCCATGCTCGTGGGTTTCACCGAAGTGCTAAACGTCTGAGACCTGCATCACTTCGGGCTTTCCTCCCACATGAAGCTGATACGCCGCGATATAACTGGAATACTGTTAAAAGCGGCGTTAAACCCAACTCACTCACTCACTCAACGCCAGAGAATAACCAGGCTCGATTATCTGCCGAAACAGATTCCATTGTGCAAAGACACTCCCTGCACAATTATCGCACATATATAGACCTGCGAAAAACCCAAAACATATACAAGAATCCGAAAAAGCCAAGACGATACCATGTGATGGTAAAGCCACGTTAATATATAACATCAACGCCAGAGAATAACCCGTCGTGATTATTCGCCGAAACAGATTCCATCGGGCGTAAAAGTAAAAAAGTGGTGAAAATTATATGAAAGGGTCATTGAAAGTCAGTGATGACACCAGGTGTTCGCGAAAGGAATAAGCATGTCCTACCATACCGGTCGCCCCAGCCACTCACACAATTTGCATGAAATATAAGTGTTTGTTGCCTAGCGACGCGTAAATCAAGTATGATGGAAGAACTGCTCACAGATTGGTGCTTGGTTTGTCAGCATCTCCCCCAAAGTGATACACGTCTTCAAGCATCACGTCCTCAAAACCCACTCACTCATTCTTGAAACTGGGTTGTTCAAAACATTCAGATTACGTATTGCATCCTGGAATTTTCAGTTTCATGTGTTCGCCTCAGGGTGAAGTTTCTTTGAGTCATCCGTGTCAACTTCAAGAGAAATACGAAAAAGCGGGCTTTGTTTGTTGTGTAACGCCGCACTCTGCAATATTTCAGCTATATGACGGCTGTCTGTAAATAATCGCGTCTGAACCAGACAGTCCAGTGACTGACATCATGAGCATCGGTCCACGCAATTGGGATACGATGTCAGCGAGCTTGACCGCCCGATCCCGTTACAGTCGCCTCTTGCGAGAAGCATGGGCCGCTGAAGACTAATTCGAACCCGGATCTTCACGGGGTAAGGATATGGTGCTTAAGTACACAAATATATGGGAACAAAACAATATACGTTTATGTTGTTTGTTTGTTTGTTGTTTAACGCCGCACAGTAATATTCCAGCTCTATGACGGCGGTGTATAAATAATTGAGTCTGGACCAGACAATCCAATGCTTGACATCATGAGCATCGATCCACGCAATTGGGATACGATGACATGCATCAACCAAATCAGCGAGCCTGACCACCCGATCCCGTTAGTCGCCTCTTACGACAAGCGTGGGTTGTTGAAGACCAATTTTACCCCGGATCTTTACAGGTCATTATTACTCTTAGGCGACACGAGTGAGTGAGTTAGTGAGTGAGTGAGAATGTTTTCCCCTTTGACGTTCGCTTCTCATATTGAAAACCCGGGTTCGATTCCCCACATGGGTACCACGTGCGAAGCTAAATGCTAGTATCCCCAGCCAAGATATTGCTGAAATATGTTAAAATGTATGCGAAAAATCATACTCACTCTTCACCTATAATCACAATTTGATTTTGCAGCAAGCGTGAGCATACATTGGTGTCAGAGGCTGGAATGCATGAGGCACACACTGCACGCAGTAGGGAACAGTTGTAATGTAATTAAATTAAAGGCGGGTAACAGTATATATAATATTAAAATGATTATAGGAAAATGCGAAGCGGAAATAAACACAAAAACTGACGGTTGTGCACGTGTAGACTCGTCTATCCTGCTAAATGTAGTGAGGCTTTATATGTTAATAACACATTCATTATTTCCTGAATTAGCATCACATCTGTCCCTACAACATACGCTCGGTGTTAAAGGGGCCCCATGCTCCGAAGCCGGGTACTCGGCAAGTCCCGGACGTTGTAATCAGCGCCTCGCGTCAAACACAATTTCTCTTTGTAACTGAGTAAATCATAAACTGTTAGATTGATAAATATAATGCTGTTTTAGTCAACAGCCAAAGAAAAAGGGTTGGAATAGCTTATGAAAGTCGCTAGGACCGCCAATATGGTCCCCCTTTAACAGTGTCAATATAAATTGTCATTGTAAGAGAAAATAACCAGTTTAGATTATCCGACGAAACAGATTCTGTTTGGCATAAAGGACAAAGAAACTGTGACAATTATATGAATGGACTACTGTTAATCAGTAATGACACCAGCAAAACAGCAGGGCCCACTTGCACAAAGCGATCTTAGGGCTAAGATGATCGTAAATCCCATACTTTACCAAAGGCTTACAATAGTCGTAGCGCTAAGATCGCTTTGTGCAAGTGGGCCAAGAACTACAAGCATGGAGTGTACAGGGGATATGTCATATAGACACGTGGTGCGTGAGTGATTTGTGCCCAACTCCAAGTCGATTTGTTTCTTTTTGAATACGAACAGGAATTTTTGACCACTTTAGTTAAATGAAATAAAGTTCAACCTCAGTTTTAGATATATGAATGTTCCCATTTCTTTAAACTCTAACAAGACAAACCAGCATCTTCATCTCATCCGTCCACCAGAGATGGAAATCAAAGTAACACCCGAAGAATCATAGTCAGTTTCCTTTATGGATCTATGCATCCACTGTACCAAACTCTGAAGCAAACTGTATGACATGAGGGATGATTTCGATTTTCTAATCGTGAATTACCATTCATGTAGAACAATATTCCATCACTTCCAGCTTATTGTGTCTACGTTGTTCAGTTGTTTAGGGACTTAATACCATGCACATTCAATTGAAATTCCCTGGAAAGGCACACTATGCATAGAGCTAAGCGTTTCAATCAAAGTTTCACCATCAAAGGCTTGGTTATGTCACTCCTGACATGTCCTGGTTGACATTCAGAGGAACGGAATAAATATGACACCTCGCTTGTCAACATGAAACGCGATACTAGTCCATACTATGACTTTTATATAGAGTGTTCACTCCTCTTTGCTCACTGGCACTTACTTTATGGCATCGGGTAGCCAGACTTGGCGTCTCGGTTGGTAACGTGGTATCCCCGAAGAAGAGGCGACTTTCGGGATCGGGTGGTCAGGCTCGCTGAATTGGTTGATGCATGTCATCGTATCCCAATTGCGTGGATTGATGCTCATGACGTCAATGACTGGATTGTCGGGTCTAGACTCGATTGTTTACAGGCCGCCGTCATGTAGATGGAATATTGCCGAGTGGGACGCTAGGAACCAAACAAACCGTTAGAGCCTGATATGCGTACCATTTTGCAAACACCTGTTGTCATCACTGATGTTCACTGGTCCATTTATATACGAGCAATAACTATTTTGGCTTTTACGCCCAATGGAATCTGTTTCGGCACATCATAAAAACTGATTTTTTGCTGTCGTAGCAGTTTTAAATTAACTAAGTCTTGCATTTAGCAATAGTCTATCAGGACGGGGTACACTACAAATGAACTTCACACATTGTATCCATGTAGGGATTCGAACGCTTTAACCACAAGGCTACCCCACCACCTCCGGAAATAGCAAAGTATTCAAATTAAAGCCTTGAATGGTAGGCTTGTCATGTTAATTTTGGTGAAAATATTAAAATGAATATTAATGTACATTGTATTCTCCGGATTAACGTCCAGGGATAATAAGGAATATTACTCCCTCTCTCGTTCTTACTCCATATCTCGCTCTCCTTCCCCCGCTCACTCACCAAATACACAGCCACCCAACCACTCACTTATGTGTTTCAGCACCAGGTATATCATGTACACGTCCTGTGGGGATGTGTTTCAGCACCAGGTATATCATGTACACGTCCTGTGGGGATGTGTTTCAGCACCAGGTATATCATGTACACGTCCTGTGGGGATGTGTTTCAGCACCAGGTATATCATGTACACGTCCTGTGGGGATGTGTTTCAGCACCAGGTATATCATGTACACGTCCTGTGGGGATGTGTTTCAGCACCAGGTATATCATGTACACGTCCTGTGGGGATGTGTTTCAGCACCAGGTATATCATGTACACGCCCTGTGGGGATGTGTTTCAGCACCAGGTATATCATGTACACGTCCTGTGGGGATATGTTTCAGCACCAGGTATATCATGTACACGTCCCGCGGGTATATGTTTCAGCACCAGGTATATCATGTACACGTCCTGTGGGGTTGTGTTTCAGCACCAGGTATATCATGTACACGTCCCGCGGGTATATGTTTCAGCACCAGGTATATCATGTACACGTCCTGTGGGGATGTGTTTCAGTACCAAGTATATCATGTACACGTCCCGCGGGTATGTGTTTCAGCACCAGGTATATCATGTACACGTCCTGTGGGGATGTGTTTCAGAACCAAGTATATCATGTACACGTCCCGCGGGTATGTGTTTCAGCACCAGGTATATCATGTACACGTCCTGTGGGGATATGTTTCAGCACCAGGTATATCATGTACACGTCCCGTGGGTATATGTTTCAGCACCAGGTATATCATGTACACGTCCTGTGGGGTTGTGTTTCAGCACCAGGTATATCATGTACACGTCCCGCGGGTATATGTTTCAGCACCAGGTATATCATGTACACGTCCTGTGGGGATGTGTTTCAGTACCAAGTATATCATGTACACGTCCCGCGGGTATGTGTTTCAGCACCAGGTATATCATGTACACGTCCTGTGGGGATGTGTTTCATCACCAGGTATATCATGTACACGCCCTGTGGGGATGTGTTTCAGCACCAGGTATATCATGTACACGTCCTGTGGGGATGTGTTTCATCACCAGGTATATCATGTATACGTCCTGTGGGGATGTGTTTCATCACCAGGTATATCATGTACACGTCCTATGGGGATGTGCTTCAGCACCAGGTATATCATGTACACGTACATTGAATGATAGACACGGTTGATAAACACATCTCCACATAGCACGAGAATCACTGTGGTTAAAAACATCCCCACAGGACGTGTACATAGCATGATGTACACGTGGTTGAACACATCCCCACATGACGTGTACATGTCATGATATACACCGTGGTTAAACACATCCCTATAGGACGTGACATGGCATGATATACACCATGGTTAAACACATCACTATAGGACGTGACATGGCATGATATACACCGTGGTTAAACACATCCCTACAGGACGTGTACATAGCATGATATGCACGTGGTTGAGCACATCCCCAAGCACGTGTACATAGCATGATATGCACGTGGTTGAGCACATCCCCAAGCACGTGTACATAGCATGATATGCACGTGATTAAACACAACCCAACAGGACGCGACATAGCATGATATACACGTGGTTAAACACATCCCCACAGGAAGTGACATAGCATGACATACATGGTGCTTATACAGCCTGTTTATGATACACTTTGGTGAAACGCATCGTCAAAACACATATCAGATTACTCACGTGTATTTCTGATTTTATTGCATCTTACCTTTTGAATTTGTGATATAGTAGAATATTTACTGGGTGTGCTTAAATTTTCCACAGCCTCCATTTAAAGCACCAGCCCAGTTGGTTTCGCGGACACCCGTATAAAATATATTACAACAATCAGCAGTGCTGCGACTGTGGTTAGATTTTCGTTATGCAAGTGTGTGACGTAGCTACGATTGCTTTGTGTAACTGGTCTCCCTCCTGATGACATATAAATTCATATTGTTTTCAATGAGTGACACAAAGTGAAAAAATCTTGTATTCTTTATGTAGCTTTTTTGTTTGTACCTCGAATAATGAATACACAATGCTAAGTAAGTCATAGTGACGGTCGACCTGTGAAGATCTGGGTTAAAATAGGTGTTCAGCAACCCATGCTTGCCCTCAAAGGCGAGTATGCTGGTTAGAGACGACTAACGGGATGAGGGGGTCAGGCTCGCTGATTTGGTTGATGCATGTCATCGTAACCCAATTGCGTAGATCAATGATCATGATGTCAATCCTTGTATTGTCTCGTCTAAATTCGATTATTTACAGACCGCCGTCATGTAGCTGGGATAGTGATGAGTGCGGCGTTAAACAACAAACAAACAGTGCATCGTAACACATTTGAGGGCGCCACAATTACCAACACAAACAGTGCGATGGGGAGGGAGGTGTCCGAAGTTGTCAATGAACATGTAGTCGATGAGGTGTTAGTCATCATTGATCAACTGACCGATCATTGAAAGGTGATTAAAAATATGTATTGAATAGATGCTGAAGTGAGGGAGTGATTGAGTTGGGTTTTAACACCGCTTTAACAGTATTCCAGCGTGTCAGCTTAATGTGGTGGGAAAGCCTTATGTGATGCAGGTCTGAGACGTTTAACACTTCAGTGAAATCCACGTGCACGGGCATGGTGCTGACAAACCTAGAAACATAATCGGGGCGAACCGGGATTCGAACCATGAATCACAGGTTTCTGGCATGCCCAAGGGACGCAACTCTGCACAGCGAATCGCGTAGCCTTAGACGACTGGGCCACCGAATAGATGCTGAAGAAAATTTATGGATCGGATCGAGCCGATAGTGTGGATGTGATGTCTTCATTTAGTTCACTAGTATGGGTCGTTGTGAGGGTATTCGATCAGGGGCATGTAGTCAAACACACTGACTTAACACAATGTATGCAAAAACGCCGAATTCAAGATTCAAGTGTCTAAAAGATCAGAAACAGCTCATGTATTTATTCGGCCTAGGGCATTCCAAGAGGTTTCCCGAGGAACGTTGAAGTAGGCCGTCAATTTTTTACGTGAAGTGTCGACAATCCGCTTATGAACATAACGTCAGTTTTGTGGTCATGTGACCGACCTCTTGTCCAATGGAAAAGCCGTATACCATGTACACTTCACGTTAAGAAATTCTTAAACATAACCCACCAAATCATTCAATCCACATCAAAATAAATGTATTTTAAGAAACCAAAAAAAATAAAACAAACAAGAAACAAAAACATATTCTAAAGTACAATAAACTATTGCTATCTTCTAGATGATTTAAGACGGGTGATATAATGTGTCTGTGATCTTACTTATAACAGTGAGTATAACCATTCTAAGAATTAAAGTATGTGAAGTATTATTTGCAAAAAGGACGATATTTCCCTTAAATACACATCCCAAAGGAGTAGGTTCATCTCTGTCTTGGCTGTAGATCTCTCTTTCATATTAACTATCCAACCTAAAGCTCTTCTATAATAGATTTTTTTTCTTTCTCCCATGTGGGCATTATGAGTGAACCCCACATGACGATCTGTCTGACACAGGAATCTAGTACAGCCATTGATTAAGTATTTTTGACTTACAACAATTGGACAGGCACACTCACCTCTGTCTTGGTTGTAATTTCTTTTTACATACATTGGATAGATAGTTTTTAATCTCTGACACTAGGGTGTCAGATCGACGAATGCTTTCCGTAAGCAAAACACTTTTCCGACATTGCACCGGAGAAGATAATTGATCCCAGAGCAATTACAAGGGATTAGCAACATTTCTGACGATCTACAAGACAAATATACTTCCAGACGTGCCTAATCACAATTACCCTTAATAGCGGTGAATGGTAATCGAACATAATATTTAAGCTTTGACAGGACCTTATGTGACCTGACAGGGTCCGACCGCGCGAAATTTGACAAGCAGGTGTACGGAGCAGACGACATTTTACCAGCAGGCTTCTGACATTTTCATTTTGAGAAGCCGCTGTATGATGGACAGGTAAAACCCTCTTCTCGGAAGTGCTAGACAAAGGAGCATAAATATTTTAAGGATCTATTTTAGGCTAAATAGCCCCCAATGTGCATTTGGCGCCGGTAAGACATAGCCCGGGGTGAGAACGAGCCCAGTCCTGATGGAGCTCTCAATTGGAGCTGAGCTCCCTTCAGCTCTCTGTGGGCGATTTCCTCCATTGATTTGAAGGGAAGATTTTCTCTCGTGTTTTGTTAGAGCGGCATAATGTTCAAATGATTGCATTAATTTCATCCGTGCCCTCTATCAGGACGTTGCCAGTCTCCAATTAATTTGATCAGGAATAAACGTAATGTGAACATCAGTAGCTAATTCCTAATCGCTGATCTTAATAGACTTTCCTCGACTAGCACCGAAAGGCCATTTTCCCACATCTCAGCGAGGTGTCGCCGGAACGGTAGGGCCCGATTGATCACTCAAATTACATACAAGTTTCACTCTCGGAGCCCGCCATAACGTCAAATGTGTAATTACTATTGCTTCCATTCCCTCTGGATGCGCCATCCAAATACGCCAGCCCCGCGGGAGGGACAGATTGAATGAAAGGGATAATATGGAAATGATAGGGCTATTTTCAAAAGTGACCCATGTTCATTGTAAATTTGTAATCATTAATAAAACTCCCGCGTGTACAACAAACATAATTGTTCGAGATCCGGCACCCGCTGCTCTTGATGTGTCGTTAAATGTTTTTCCCAAGTTTCATCTTTCGAAGCGTTCATTGCTTCTTGATTTAAAGTATTGGATGCTGATATGTATGATACTGGTATCATACTGGTTTACTGACTCGGGATAAGTGATTAGATATATTAATGATATACGTTGAACATGAAACCATTTTCTGATGCCATTCCGCCTTATGTCGAAATTTACTTGATACTGAACATCAAACCGACATACATTGGTGACGATGTCACGCTGGCTGTCATGGATTTATTATAATTCAGATAATAATAATAATGATAATGATAATAATAATGATGATGATGATGATGATGATGATATGTCACGCGACTCCCCATTGTTCTTGGTACCTCCCAATCTGTTGTCTGACATTGGTAGAGTACCCGGGTTTGCTACGAGGAATACAGCCCTTCTGACAATCTCCACATTCTCCGAAAAGTTCTAGGTGTGTTTAACTGGGCAGCGCTTCCAAGAAGAAGTCCCATTCGCTGTCCTGAGGGTCCTGAGTTGATGATGAAACTTACCAGCCTGACTGTGCCAGGATCACCCAAACCCTCTTTGCTGCATTTTTTATTTTAATCTGTTAATAATAATATAAATCCGTATACTACTAATAATCATTGTTACTGTTGTAAAATGCACACTAATTGTATTTTAATATAGACTTTGTCTACATCACAGTGTAAAACATTGTTTTTAAGTCATATCAACGTATTGTTGTACATATATTCCAGCTGGTATTTTTTGGGGTGATTTTTGTCATTTTCCCCAAACATGTCCCGACACGAGAGAAAGGACAACGAAAACAGTAGTAAATAATAATCGCTAACATTTTCCTCTCTTTAAACAGAGCTGCAGATCATTCTCTAATGACAATAAATAATACAGATGTACGACTAAAACGTATTATTCATTACATAATTATAAAAAAAATAACAACAATAATAACACAAATATTAATAACAACAATATTAGTATAAGCAAATAGCGTTAAACTCCATACTCTTGTATGCTCAAAGCGGGAAACAATTATTATCCGAGCAATGGATCAGTGCGTTCTAGATTTCTATTCTCAGCTCCCTGGGGAGTATACAATCCAAGCTGTCTGTGATGAGCTAGAAGGTTAACAGTCACTGCTGGCAAAACCGAGGCATATTTCAAACAGCGACACTCGCCTAAGGAGCCACCACATGTAACATGTGCTTTAGTGAAGCCCGAGATACTCCCAAGAGTCAAGCTGTCGTACACGGTTACCCATCCACCTACTCTCCGCGACCAACATGCTTAAATTCACCTGATTGGTGACACAGGACCACGTGCCACCAGATTATAAAAATAACTTCAATGAAAGGCTGAAAGAAATAAAATCTTGAATGTAGATTTATTTTAAAGATATAAGTGTAAACTGCTGGGGAAAAGAAAGTATTGTTGATAGCCACTCATTGATATGATACATGTAATATCGCATATGACCCCCGTATCAAATACATCACAAACGAATAACCATTTCTGGTTTATTTCATATTTAGCCACCAACAAACATGGATGTACATTTTCTTTTGTCCGGCAGTGTATGTCATGAAAGAAAACTTAAAGTGAAGAAAAAAGATAAAAATGTTTCTTTTTTTGTGTTTCCTTCTTTTTTTTGTTTCCCCCTTCTTGTCGATCTGTTCCTTTATGGATATGAATCGGGATTTCTGCTCGGCTTGGCAAAATCAAAACAAGGGAATTTAACCAAGAAGTTTTACTTTAGCCTCAGATACATCGATGGTCTGATATCGTTCAATAACGAACACATAGTCAATTCCCTTTTACTTATGTACCCACCTGAACTCGAAATAAAGGAGGCCAGCGAGACCTCGTCTGTATTATATTTCGATCAATGCATAAAGATTCAGAGTGACAAACACTCTCCACAAGACTGTTTGACAAGAGGGATGACTTCAACTTTTTAATCTTCAACTTTCCCTTTTTGTCGAACAATATTACTAAAGGTCTCGCCTTTGGTGTCTACATTTCACTTTTGAGGTACAATCGAGCATGCTCTTTCTATGAAAGTTTCATAGAGCGTTACACAACTCTTTCGCAAAAGTTGTTTGATCTAGATTACAAAATGTGGAAAGATTTACAAAACTGACACATCAGTGACAAAATTGATGTCCGATGCAATTCCCTATTTTGATTTGTATCACATGTTCCTGTGATTGTCGAGGTAGACAATTGACTTACCTTTGCCTGTGTTTGTGTTGGTGCAAGATACGCTCACCTTTATGCGAACACTTGTCATCATCACAATTTGATAGCGATTCATACACACTTGCTCACGATCGTACAATCGATTCGCCTTTTACAAAGATTTATTATGAGTATGGAAAGGATTATGTCGCATTTATTTTCTACTGTTATCCCTCGCGATAACACAGTTTCCAACTACAGCTGGTGAATTTTGCTTCGTCCTTGTGCAACACGGTTTTAGGTTCCTTGTTCTGTAGAGAGCAATATTTTAGCAATATTCCAGAAATATCACGGCGAGGGACACCAGAAATGGGCTTCGCACATTGCACTCATACGGGGAATCGAACGCGGGTTTTCGGCGTGACGAGCGAACGCTTAAACCACTAGGCTACTCCAAGGCCAGTCCTTGCTCTGTAGCAGCACTAGGTCAGGTTGGTAGTTCTGTATCAGCACGAGGTCAGACTGCTAGTTCTGTAACAGCACGAGGTCAGGCTGCTAGTTCTGTAACAGCACGAGGTCAGGCTGCTAGTTCTGTAGCAGCACGAGGTCAGGCTGCTAGTTCTGTAGCGGCACGAGGTCAGGTTGCTCGTTCTGTAGCGACACGTGGTCAGGTTGCTCGTTCTGTAGCGGCACGTGGTTAAGCTACTTCTTCTGAGGTCGACCGCCTCGGTGGTCTAGTGGCAGTGCGTCAGCCCGGATAGCGGAATTGGCGGGGGTTCGATCACCGGCCGCGTCATACCAAAAGTCGTTAAAAGATGGAACTTGTTGTTACCCTGCCTGTCGCTTGGCATTATGGGGCTAAAGTAAGTAGTGGTCGTCTCGGAGTCAGTATACTGTGTCTGAGTAGGGTATGCGGCATGGTATCTCAGTAGGCTAGCTTCCACCTGGTCAGGCTACTTCGTCTGAGGTCAGATTGCTAGTTCTGTAGCAGCACGAGGTCAGATTGCTAGTTCTGTAGCAGCACGAGGTCAGGCTGCTAGTTCTGTAGCCGCACAAGGTCAGGTTGCTAGTTCTGTAGCAGCACGAGGTCAGATTGCTAGTTCAGCAGCGGCACGTGGTCAGATTGCTAGTTCAGTAGCGGCATGTGCCTGCTTCCTTACTGTGAATATCCTTACCATAACCTACCGCGCGGATTTTTTGATAATTGGAAAATTCGTTATTCTATTCCAGGGCGGAGTGATATATATTTAATCGGTCGAATGGGTGGATACAATAAAAAACATGTTTCTACTTATAACGCCGCTTTTCACAGTACTCCAGTCACATCTCGGCGTGTCAGCTTAATGTGGGAAGAAAGCCCGTAGTGATGCAGGTCTCAGACGTTTACCACTTCGGTGAAACCCACGCCACGGGTATGGTGCTGAAAAACCTAGAAACATAAACGGGGCGAACCGGGATTCGAACCCTCAATCATAGGTTTCTGGCATGCCAAATGGGGCGCAACTCTGCACAGCGAATCACGTCGCCTTAGACGACTGGGCCACCCGTGCCCCCTCATACATTGCACAAGAAAAACATTGTTTACACATCATTGATACCCCTGTCGAAATCTCAGTTTTTCAATGATAATTAAGCCTAAACCAAATCACCGGTTTAAAAGCAAAGATATATACCCCAAAGAGAATAGGCAGTCTTCTGCATGTCCAAACCGGGTTCGAACATAATTTACGACCAGCAACTGACCCAACTGACCCATTTCGGAAACCATATCATGCGTTTGAGATATATAGAACGCTCTTGGAAATGTGCATACGAACAGTATGACTAAACTAAATCCAAACCACCAAAATATCTATTTGTAGTTTGGAAAAAAAAATCATTCGGTGATTTAATACTGTCAATCAGTAACCCCTTATACTACAGGAGCAATATCGAAAATCCCTTACAGTATGGTATCTGCGGAAAAAGGTCAACACCAAGATCATGATGGTTTATTGTACTAAAGGCCACCGGCTCATATACAAAACAAGAGTACACAGAGATAATATCATTGAGTACCACACAGCTTTAGAGAGCGGAAAGAGGGCAGTACTCTCAATACAAAGAAAGACCAGGGCCCTGTTCCACGAAGCGATCTTAACGCTATGATTGTCGTAAGTCAGTGATAAAGAATGGGAGTTACGATCGACTTAGCGCTAAGATCGCTTTGTGGAACGGGGCCCTGGGGCGAAATGGGACAAAGAGTCAAACATTTTTTTTACATTTTATGAAATACATTAAATATGGCCAAAGTGTGCGTAGAACATTTCTTCAAGCCCCAAATACATTTTTGAGACCCTTATGGTATTACCTCTAAGACTACATACCAGAAAAGGTAATTTGACCTATTTCAAAATATTCTTCTTGGTACTTTCGATACGACCTTAATTAAAATAAATAATACCCGGATGTCCAAAGGATATGACGTATTTTACTGATGTTGGATGACTTTATCCATGTTTGCCATGCCCACTATGGGAAGCCATATTACTTTAAGAAGAGAAGCCACCTGCTGACGTACATATGCAGGGTTTTAACGTTGGGCGCTTTGAAGTGCTATAAATCTGCTAAAGCAGAATACTTATACTTTTAAAACTCAACACACTTTCAAAATATTGACTCCAAAGTGTCTGAACAAAACTTCACCCAAAACTTTTTTTTTTCATGCAGTTAGTTTAGGCAGAAAACAGCAGTGCCCTAAATCGGTTATCTTACAGATATCAAAGAAAGAATGGTTGGAGAGTTGACTGGTGGGAAGGCCCTGCACACGAGTTTCATAGCATACAATGCAGCCTCACAACAATTTAATAATTGACACAGGGGATGGATTAGCCTAAAAGAGACAATCTGAGCCAATACACCAAATCACTTTTCTCTCAGACTTTTTGTGACATTAAGAGCTCATTTAGATAATCATTTTACTTTTCCTCTCAGTAGGTTTGACGTCGCCATCTTGGTGACACTGCGACCGGAGGGAGAAGCGTCGATTTTTGAATCAACCGCCTAACTTGTAATCAACAGGGACGATGCAAGTCTTTTTCGTTAGATGTGAGGTTCTATTGTTATTGCGTGTGCTAGACACATCTGGCAAAAACGAAATGCGGAATTGACGAAGTCGCAAAAAAATCGAATTCGGAGTTGATGAAGACATTGCTGATATTCTCTTTTAAAATGAGAATCTTGTTTTTGTGTCATTTGTTTAAACATAATGCTGTTGAAATGACTATTTTGTCATTAAATTTATCTTTGTGTCAACGATATAGGTGATTATTATCTCATCGTCTCTTTTTCTTGTGAGTCCGCTAATGTTTAGATAAGGGGCACAAGACATTACAGCAGAAATTGAAAACTGTGATAATGAGGAAGGTTGTTCTTATGATTGCATATTTAATATTTTTTATTGTTTTACGTATGACATCCTTCAGAAGTCATAATATTTGTTCTAAAAAATCAAGTTGTATTTCAAGTTGTCATTTCGTTTCAACGAACATATCTGTGACCTCGGCAAAAGGTACTATTGGTTGCGTACAAGGTCGCTGATTGGCTGTAATATATATATTTTTGTTATCTTGCCGTTGATTGGTTTGATATTCCTGAAGTGATATCTATATGAAGTGTCACGCAGATAATAACATTTAAAACGTCGCATTTAGAACTTTCAAGAATGAAGTTCAGTTGCTTCTTGAATGAACCATTTTATACCCACGTGCTACGGCTGAACCTCTTGTTGTCTTCAGCCGTTTTTGAGTAGCTTTTTCCACCGCCTCCAATCTTGCACTTTTCATTGTTTTAACAGTATTGTCCATTTTTTCAGTTTCTTGAAAGCATCCAATCAGTGCGACAAAGGCACAAACAACAAGTTCTTGTACTGTTAATCACATTGTGAACACACTCAGACCTATTGACGCTTGTTGGCATATGTTCATGTCTGACACCTCACCTCACATACATACGTCGCTGAGTAGACCCTTACGTATTTCCTCCCACTGATTGGCCGGTGTCTTTATGAAGGAGCCTCGGAGTGTCTGTCGTCAACGCATTCAGTCTTGTTACTTGTGAATAGATATTTAAACTCATGGTGACTTCCTCGTTGCCCGTAACTGATATACGTCGTACACTTAGGACTTTACTCACTTCAATGATTTGATGGGGCGGCCGGGTAGCCTAGTGGTTAAAGCGTTCGCTCGTCACGCCGGAGACCCGGGTTCGATTCCCGACATGGGCACAATGTGTGAAGCCTATTTCTGGTGTCCCCCGCCGTGATATTGCTGTAATATTGCTAAAAGCGGCGTAAAACTATACTCACTCACTCAATGATTTGAGTTCAATGCAGAATGAACCGAACCCGGAGGTTAAAACGATGGACAACATGTCGGAAAGCGAATGGGCTGTTCAATCGCTGGTTAGGTACAAATTAGAAATCACAGAATACTAATTAAACCTATTTTAACGCTATATGTGATAGTGTACTCACGGGCTCATGAACGTGATCTTATTCATCATATTGTAATATATTTCAGCACTTAACTGAAAGCTTCTTTCCTTAAATATTTAAAATGTACTAGTGTTAAATTGTGCTAAGCTGGACCGCAGAGGCTCTCTTAGGACATATAATTTTTAGACAAATTTAAATTTTGCCAAGCACCAGTTGCGCTCTTTACGTAAGTAATGATGAACTATAGGGTTCTTCTAGTCTCTAGTAGGGAGCACTGGTGGGCGCCGCTGTTAAATCCAAAAAGGCCATGATCGTGGGTTCGAATCCCGTGTTGATTCGAGTTTTACGCCAGTTTGAAAAGTATTTCAGTTCTATCACGGCGTTTCAGCTGAAAAAAACCCCCCGAAGTGATGCAGGTCTCAGACCAAGGAGCTTTGGGACAAGATATATACTCTCCCAAAAAGAAGGAAATCGTGAAATGTAAATATAATGATCGGTCGTCAGAATCAAGATCATCTTTGAAAACTGACTGCCAGCGTTACAGCGGTTTCCTAACCAAAACCTAACGCCCCAACATCACCGAAACACGACACGTTCACCATGCAGTTCCCCTGCGCACATGGAAATGGGTCATTCTTGAAGCTGACACTTCAGTGAAAGGTCGTCAGATAACTCAGAGCCATAAGTATTTTGGAGTTTCATTATCATTTCATTGTTCAGTAACATTGGTTGGTTGTTGTTTAACGCCTCACTCAGCAATATTCCAGCCATATGACGCGGTCTGTAAATAATCGAGTCAGGACCAGACAATCCAGTGATTAATATCATGAGCACCGATCCACGCAATTGGGATCGATGTCATGTATCAACCAAGTCAGCGAGCCTGACCACCCGATCCCGTTAGTCGCCTCTTACGACCTCACTAACATGTAATCCCCCTACTCTTGTTTTACTGAAGATTAGTGATCAGACTGGGGACGTGTCGTCTAAAAGGTAATGAACGCCGAAGGGGCTATTGACACGCTTACAACTTGTAGCACTTGGGGAGAGGAAGCCAATATGCTCCATGTGTCTCAGTCTGAGATTTGCAGACTTTGGAACAGGTTTCTGCAGACACAAAACGTCATTGATCGGCCCTGGACAGGGCGCCGTAGGGTCAAGAACAAAGTCCAGGATCTTGTAATCAGAACACAGACTCTTCACTTGCGCCGGACTGCCAGAGTTCAAGTTACTGGCCAGACGATTGGAAAGCGTCAGCATGCTCAGCGACGACGTATTGTACAACTATTGACAAATAGGCACATTCTAGCCAGACACCCAATGGTGTTTAGAAACTTGTGCAGGAACTGGGGGAATCGCTGATGGTCTCGTGATATGCCGAGACATAGGCGTGGACGTATCAGAAGCCGTCCTATTGAACGTCATACGTACGTTTTCTGATCCTCATTTTGCCATCACCCGATACCTCTTTGTGTATCTGTGATCATCTGTTGTTTCCGAATATCTCCGAACATCTCCGAATATCCTTTACTTATGGAGAGTATATGTTGGTCAACACAATAAAGAGCAGTGAACATGGGCGACGTTTCTCTGATATATGTACACCATGTTTATTTAAAGCACTTTCTTCATTTATTTGATGCATTTCCTGATGGAGAAATTTGGCAAGTTTGAAACTGAAAGAGCAATGGTCAGGTTGCAGGTGGTGGGCGTTTATCACGATGGTGAAAGCCGTGGATCAAAATCTTGGTGACAAACCCACCAACTGGTGACATACACACCCACATGCTGGGTGACATACAAACCCACCTGCTGGGTGACATACAAACCCACCTGCTGGGTGACATAAAAACCCACCTGCTGGGTGGCATACAAACCCACCTGTAGGGTGACATACAAACCCACCTGCTGGGTGACATACAAACCCATCTGCAGGGTGGCATACAAACCCACCTGCAGGGTGACATACACACCCACATGCTGGGTGACATACAAACCCACCTGCTGGGTGGCATACAAACCCACATGCTGGGTGACATACAAACCCACCTGCTGGGTGGCATACAAACCCACCTGCAGGGTGACATAAAAACCCACCTGCAGGGTGGCATACAAACCCACCTGCAGGGTGGCATACAAACCCACCTACAGGGTGACATAAAAACCCACCTGCAGGGTGACATAAAAACCCACCTGCAGGGTGACATACAAACCCACCTGCTGGGTGACATACAAACCCACCTGCAGGGTGGCATACAAACCCACCTGCAGGGTGACATACAAACCCACCTGCTGGGTGACATACAAACCCACCTGCAGGGTGACATACAAACCCACCTGCTGGGTGGCATACAAACCCACCTGCAGGGTGACATACAAACCCACCTGCAGGGTGGCATACAAACCCACCTGCAGGGTGGCATACAAACCCACCTACAGGGTGACATAAAAACCCACCTGCAGGGTGACATAAAAACCCACCTGCAGGGTGACATACAAACCCACCTGCTGGGTGACATACAAACCCACCTGCAGGGTGGCATACAAACCCACCTGCAGGGTGACATACAAACCCACCTGCTGGGTGACATACAAACCCACCTGCAGGGTGACATACAAACCCACCTGCTGGGTGACATACAAACCCACCTGCAGGGTGACATAAAAACCCACCTGCTGGGTGACATACAAACCCAGCAACTGGGCAACATACAAAAACCCACCTGCTGGGTGACATACAAACCCCCCTGCAGGGTGGCATACAAACCCACCTGCAGGGTGACATAAAAACCCACCTGCTGGGTGACATACAAACCCAGCAACTGGGCGACATACAAACCCACCTGCTGGGTGACATACAAACCCATCAACTGGGCGACATACTAACCCACCTGCTGGGTGACATACAAATCCACCTGCTGGGTGACATACAAACCCACCTGCTAGGTGACATATAAACCCAACTGCTGGGTGACATAAAAACCCACCAACTGGGTGACATACAAATCCACCTGCTGGGTGACATACAAACCCACCTGCTGGGTGACATACAAATCCACCTGCTGGGTGACATACAAACCCACCTGCTGGGTGACATACAAACCCACCAACTGGGTGACATACAAACCCATCAACTGTGCGACATACAAACCCACCTGCTGGGTGACATACAAACCCACCTGCTCGGTGACATACAAACCCACCTGCTGGGTAACATACAAATCCACCTGCTGGGTGACATACAAACCCACCTGCTGGGTGACATACAAACCCATCAACTGGAAGACATACAAACCCACCTGCTGGGTGACATACAAACCCATCAACTGGGCGACATACAAACCCACCTGCTGGGTGACATACAAATCCACCTGCTGGGTGACATACAAACCCACCTGCTGGGTGACATACAAATCCACCTGCTGGGTGACATACAAACCCACCTGCTGGGTGACATACAAACCCACCAACTGGGTGACATACAAACCCACCTGCTGGGTGACATACAAACCCATCAACTGGGCGACATACAAACCCACCTGCTGGGTGACATACAAACCCACCTGCTTGGTGACATGCAAACCCAGCAACTGGGTGACATACAAACCCAGCAACTGGGTGACATACAAACCCAGCAACTGGGTGACATACAAATCCAGCAACTGGTGACATACAAACCCACCTGCTGGGTGGCATACAAACCCATCAACTGGGCGACATACAAACCCACCTGCTGGATGGCATACAAACCCATCAACTGGGCGGCATACAAACCCATCAACTGGGTGACATACAACCCACCTGCTGGGTGACATACAAACCCACCTGCTGGGTGACATACAACCCACCTGCTGGGTGACATACAACTGGGTGACATACAAACCCATCAACTGGGTGACATACAAACCCACCAACTGGGTGACATACAAACCCACCTGCTGGGTGACATACAACCCACCTGCTGGGTGACATACAAACCCATCAACTGGTGACATACAAACCCACCAACTGGGCGACATACAAACCCACCTGCTGGGTGACATACAAACCCATCAACTGGTGACATACAAACCCATCAACTGGGTGACATACAAACCCATCAACTGGGTGACATACAAACCCACCAACTGGGCGACATACAAACCCATCAACTGGGCGACATACAAACCCATCAACTGGGCGACATACAAACCCATCAACTGGGCGACATACAAACCCATCAACTGTGCGACATACAAACCCATCAACTGGTGACATACAAACCCACCAACTGGGCGACATACAAACCCATCAACTGGGTGACATACAAACCCATCAACTGGGTGGCATACACACTCACCAGCTCAACCTGACACGGCTACCAAACTTCGCGTTACGACACCTGTGTCCTTTGGGCACCTTTGCCCAGGATGATAGTTGAGGGATATTTTAAGTATGTTTTGTACCTTAGGTTCTCAGTGTTTTCAGCATGGTAACATCATGATAACTTTCATTTTCCCGGTAGTTTACTTAGTTAAAAAAAACTTTTTTTATCTGAACATATAGAATCACTGAATAAAATAACACAACATGCCTGAGCTACTTTCCATGTGCCTTGGTGAGTGAGTGAGTGATCATGGTTTTACGCCGCTTTTAGCAATATTCCAGCAATATCACGGCGGGGGACACCAGAAATGGGCTTCACATATTGTTCCCATGTGGGGAATCGAGCCTGGGTTTTCGGCGTGACGAGCGAACGCTTTAACCACTCTGCCCCGTATGCCTCAGTGTTAAATAGGGCTACGGTTGTCAGAGCGCGGTTTGAAAGTTAGGTTTAATAAGTATTTCATGTTTACCATGTTGGTGAAACCCTCTAACACGGGATTAGTGTTGACAAACGAAGAATAATAATAAGGGAAACCATTGGATTCGAACCTATAATAATAGGATTCTGGCTTCATAGGGGACGCAACTCTTACCGAACGGGACACATCTGTCCCCATTGTGATAAGTGAGAAAAAATAAATATCAAAAAGAACATTTGGATTTTCCATTCAAATAACACGTTTAAGACATCTATGACCTAACATTAACTATCGGGCAAAAGATTTTTTTTATATAAAGGTTTTCAAAACAGAAGCTGAAAACAGTAGCCATAACACGGCAAAAATTAGGATCAAAACACGACTATGATAACCGTATCAAAACACCACCACCGAATAAACATTTTTTGCTTGTACCATAAGCCCCACAAACATGGTGTACGCTACCTTTGTCGTCAGTTTACAATCATGTAAAGATAATGAATGTGGATTTCATCATCATCATCCCTGTAGCTGCATTCCGCCTGTGCAGTGTCATCCTCCATAACGCGTTAACAAAATTATGTATCCCTGTAGCCGCATACCGCCTGTGCAGTGACATCCTCCATAACGCGTTAATAAAATTATGTATCCCTGTAGCCGCATCCCGCCTGTGCAGTGACATCCTCCATAACGCGTTAACAAAATTATGTATCCCTGTAGCCGCATACCGCCTGTGCACTGACATCCTCCATAACGCGTTAACAAAATTATGTATCCCTGTAGCCGCATACCGCCTGTGCAGTGACATCCTCCATAACGCGTTAACAAAATTATGTATCCCTGTAGCCGCATACCGCCCGTGCAGTGACATCCTCCATAACGCGTTAACAAAATTATGTATCCCTGTAGCCGCATCCCGTCTGTGCAGTGACTTCCTCCATAACGCGTTAACAAAATTATGTATCCCTGTAGCCGCATCCCGCCCGTGCAGTGACATCCTACCATAACGCGTTAACAAAATTATGTATCCCTGTAGCCGCATCCCGTCTGTGCAGTGACATCCTCCATAACGCGTTAACAAAATTATGTCGTGAACAGGAACCTAACCCTTGGTCACAAATCAAGCATGCCATTAAAGAGTGACAACGCACAGTGACTAAATAATTGGATCATATATTCGTGATACGCTGCATTCAGGATTATATAAAAAACAGTTGAAAACTCTAAAAGCGTAGGCGCATAATGTGTCACTAAATTTTGCAGAGATAATTGTTCAAGGATTGAACTAACAATATTCATTTCTCGACGATATACGGCATAAAATCAGATGCATACACACCAACGTTCTATCAATTGTTAAATACCTACTTGCTAAATGCGTCCTACTTTTAACATGGACTCATTAAAAATGTAAAATAAACTCGCCAATAAAAAGATGCACACCTCTCCCTTATTCAGTAAAAAATATATCATGGAACCAAACGATTTTTTATTATTATATTCATTTATTATTATACATAATATTATTCAATAGTCAATATTCATGATATTAAAAGCTAGAGACAATGAATGTGTTTCGGTGTAATTAGGATTATATAATCGTTTTGTATGTAAACACAAACTGACGCAACAAGTGAGGTTAAGAGACGAAACAAACATCTCAAGCCGCCATTGAGGTATAAGCAAAAACAATCATTTAATATGTTTTCTACACACAAAACATTCAGGTGCTGGATTATAGTGCATCTGAAAAAAAAGTGTTTTTAATATTTTAAAGTATTAATAAGTTGGATGCTGTTGTTCTTCGTAAAATTAATTGACTTTCTCCACGCCTGTAGGGCTGAACACGCTCCGATTCCACGACAATCCTACGTGTAACTGTAGTTTTTGTAACTTACCGTTACATGATGATCAGTTATATCTCTCGTTCTTGTATGTATCTGCAAGGGTTGTGTGTGAAATCTGCAAGGGTTGGCACGTGGTTTCTGGAAAAGTGAATGTTTCTGTCTGTACGGATAATGAAGTTTTTATGTTTATTTCAAAGCTGGGATATGTTTGTACGTTATTCTGAGTCATTTCTATATACAGTAAACTACGTTTATAACGAACACGCTTATAACGAACCGGCGGATATAACGAACTGTTGGGTCCCGTACGTTTCCTGTATATATGCTGTATATATGCTGATAACGAACAACGGTTATAACGAACTAAAATTTGTGGTCCCTTTGAGTTTGTTATAACCGTGGTTTTACTGTATATATATTAGTAGAATCCATACATCTGAATGTTGTTGTTGTTTGTTCGTTTAACGCCGCACTCAGCAATATTCCAGCCATATGACGGCGGTCTGTAAATAGTCGAGTCCGGACCAGACAATCCAGTGACTGACATCGTGAGCATCAATCCATATGACTTTGGGGACCCGATGGGATACGTGTACACGGAAGAGGAGTTATTGATCTGTGAAATCAAACAATCAATGTGTGACAAAATAATAACAGGGAACGAAAATCTTCTTTTTATAAATGTGTTATTCGTCGTAGAAATGTTTAGGTTTGTTCTGTAAGTCTCGTATGGACCTGAGAGCATATATTTGCTTAAACAATCTTCCCAATTCTCATCCCATTTCGAAGCTCTGAAATAATGGGATTGTGTACTTTATACTCAAGGGTTCCTTACAGCATTATTTTGTTATTAAACCTTATAGTGAGTGTATTATACAATATCTGTTGAACGATATGCGACGTCTTTTCGTGGACATTATTTAATTGTCAGATATAGGAGCATATTACCTGATGTCCCAGGATACTAGCGTGCGATAAATTGTAGTAATGCATTTGCTGTAGACAGGCACGCAGCATTTTAAAATATAGACGCTAAAGTTCGGTTTGAAATGATTAGCATGCTTAAAGTAATAAACTGTTAGGCACAAGAAAGTATACACTTGAACACTGCATCTGACCTGAGCATCACATAAGTGATGAAACATCAAATTTAGGATCCAAAACACGATAATGATATTCATATGAAATACATCACCATCGAATAACTATTTCTTGTGTGTTTTATTTTTCATTATCAAACATGGGCTTATACTTTCTCTTTTCCGGCAGTTTATGTAATGATTAAGAAATCTATTTGAGAAAATGTATTTTCTTAATGCAGTAAGTAAAAATTCACTACAAAAGGTTACAAACCACTATGAATCCTGAAAAACGTTGCCCAACAAATATACATTCCATATTTTACCCCTAACCTGCCCCCTTAGAGTGTAATTGATAAACACGATGCACATGTAGAGTGTTTATCAACACGCGAAGCTACACGATCATGTTTATAAACTTTCCTACAGACTACTTAGCCACAGCTGATGAGATAAACTTGGCGGAGAAATGTGCAACCTGTCAATCACGACACTAATCAATAACAAAATAGAACATCAGTCTTTCAACAGCCACATTTACAACTGTTTATTGTTTACACGCCAGGAATATATTTCAGGAAGTTATTAGAGCTGGGGCATTTTTCATAAATCGTTTACTTCAACAAGTTTGCGGAGCGGTCAGAAAAGTGAGCGGTGTGTAGGTGAAATAAACAAGATGGCAGTTGAAAGATAACAAAAAGTTCATTCCTTCGCGGGATCAGATTGTATATTTTAAGTATTTCATCTTACAATATTTAAAATAATTGATAAAACACATTCTTATCTATTATTTTGATACTTAACGTCAGTTTAAAAAGGTAAACCGTTTGTATGGGTATACATTACGAAATACCATATGACTGTTTCAGATACTTAAATCGCGATCGCCCTCCTGTCTTCTGTTTCGCATAAGTATATTTTGTTTTGATTAACTAAGATTGAATCCTTTATTCTATATTAAATCGGCGTGGATATTTTACCAACGCTTCTTTGAGAGAACTTGTTCGTTGATTAATTCTTTTTTTAAAAAAAAGTCGGCAGATCAAGTTATATAGCGTGTTTCGTTTAACGCCGCCTTTAACAATATTCTAGTTATATAGCGTGTCAGCTTAAAAAGTGTTTCGTATAACGCCGCCTTTAACAGTATTCTAGTTATATCACAGCGTGTCAGCTTAATTTGGGAGGAAAACCCGAAATGATGTACGTCTCACACCTTCACCACTTTCTTGAAACCCACGAGCACGGTTTGGTGCTAACAATCCAAGAAATATTATCAGTTCGGATTCGAACCAGGTCTCTGGCATGCCTAGGGGACAGCGCCTGTTCAGGTTATTTTTTGTAAGGATTTTACAACATTCAAGTACACATTGTACCTACGAAAATAGTTTCGTTGTACCCACTTATGAACTCGAACCCCGGTGCTCTGTGTGATATTGTGGTACAGCACCTCCATCCCACGTGGAATAAAATCGACAGGCCATCTCAGGTCAAAGGTTGACCGTGGGGTTAATGCTTTTACTTTAAAACAAACTTTTACAAAATCCCGACCTGGCAAGTGAACCTTCGGATCTGCATAATACGTGGTATCGTTAACAACAACAGGGCTGGCAGGTTTTTCGCGGTGTTTCTTAAGTCTGTTTAGCTGTTGCCGTAAACTTGTTGTCACGAGAACACAATGGATAAAGCACAGGTTGAGTTTTACGTAATGACAATGGTCATGATTGAACCAGTTCATGTTACGTGCCTATGTGGCGCATTGACGAATGCACATACATTTCATCTCTGGGTGCGTCAGTCTTGAAAGTCGTGTCCCAACCATTAATTATATTTTATCACACAAACATTGTATGTTTGTTTTTCTTTGTCTTTTGTTTAACGCCGCACACAGCAATATTACGACTATATGACGTCGGTCTGTAAATAATCGAATCTGGACCACACAGTCCAGTGATTGATATCATGAACATCGATCCATGCAATTGGGATACGATGACATGCATCAACAAAGTATGCAAGCCGGACCACCCGATCCCGTTAGTCGCCTCTTACGGCCAGCATGGGTTGCTGAAGACCTATTCTCTACCCTGATCCTCACGGGTCAACACTGAAAGTGAATGTACTTATAAATAAAACTAATTCAACAAATTGAGTTTCAGTCCGAACTTGAAACGTTATTCTAAAAAAAAGATTAAAAAAAGGAAGTTTAGTAGCAATTTTAACCCATTTCATGACAAACGTTGTGGCCCGTTGATTTCACTAATTTCACTTAAATCAGCGATGAGATACGTTTGTTTTACAGAGAGTGCAGCAGGACGGGCGAACAAGCAATTTATTCATTTGGCTTTGTACACTGACACCTGCACCCGTGTTAGTACATAGCCATTACAGATAAAGTTCTACTTACATCAAATATTAATCAGGTTTAGATAATGTTCGTTTAGGTATATTTTCATCGAGCATATTCTACACGGTCTATCCTATATAAAATGCCCCACGTAAACAAGATTTGTTAATCTGAATGCTCCTTAATTTGCCTTATCACGTGCGAGAAATGTACACAATAAACACTTCAAAGAGAGAAATATACAACGTTGTTGATATCAATCAGTCACGGTCACAGATGGTCGTCATAATAGCAGATGTTTGACAGGCTCAAGAAGACTGCCATTGGTTTGATGGACACCATCATCTAAACGTTTTTATACTTTGGAATTTTATGGCACTTTATCGAAATAGGTTTACGATTTCATTCAGTTACTTTGCGTGGTTTTTCACTCCATACGTTTTTCATATAAACACCAGTGTCAGAGGCAGGGAGCTTCTGTGTGGAGTTTTCTAAACACCGTTTAGTCCTTGACGTCGAGTTCACGGCATGGTGTGTGCTGTAAGAGATTTTAATTCATCATTAGCGCCAGGCTTATCAGCAGTGAATGATCCACTTTTAAAACTTCGTGACAAAAATTATCTTCAAAAGAAATTTTCGCTAAAAACTGCAAAAGGACAGTGAGGTCGACGACGTCATTACGACCGGTCGGCAAAATAGATGAATCAGCTGTTTCAGAGTAGATGCATCATTTTGATTGGTCAGTAGATCTGCATCATCTTAACTATGCCGGATAGACGATATCGTCTCGATAAAGTGGCTCCATACTCTATAGCATATACACTATAGAATGGATAGACATTGCTACATTGTAGCATAATAGATGTTGTTGACTAACACCAACACACCATGCGAGGTGGTTTTTTTAAAATTCACTTACTGTTCGGCTTATAACTTGTTTAGGCCGTTTGTGATGATCGCCAATGGGAAATTAACCGAAAGTACTTTCTGTCTGTCTGTCTGTCCATCGTTCGTTCGTTCGTTCGTTCAGAGAAAACAGACAGCAAAATAATATTCCAGCTGTTATTCCCCCATGCAGGCCGTCACAGCGAGTGTCGCACAACCCCCAGCAGCAGCACAGTGTCAGCGTGTCTACACATGCCGGGAGGGGGTGGGATGTATACGTATTTTTAACCGGTTAGGTGGGATGTATACAAAGTTAACTGAGTAATTGGTAATAGTGAAAAAGCCAACAAGGCTTGAAAAATTTGATGTCATTTTTCGCCTCGTGTGGCCATGTTCAAGCATATTGTTCGTTGTGTCAAAAGATGAGAGAATGTGTTTCTTACATCAATGTATTCGTGATATTTGGTCCACGGTGAACTAATAAGAGACCATAATTAATAAAAGCCCCCCAAAAACTTTCCATACTCAGAAGAGTCCGTTGCGCGATTCCGATAAGCCTTTATGAATCACTATCCAATTGTGACTATACCAGGCATTCGCAAATAGGTCAGTGTATCTCTCCCAAACCGGTTGCTCGCGTAACAAACACATGCAGAAGGTAAGTCAATTATTCATAAAAAACCACGGGAACATAAGGTACAAGTCAAAATGGTAAATTGCATCAGAAGAACCAATTTTAAAAAAACATACTTTCTGCCTGGAATTTACTGTGCCACGTTGGGCAGTAACTGTAATGTACATGTTGATTTTACAGATTATGACATTAAGCAATATCAAGAAAACATTTTTCATAGCTGGTACAGATGACCTATGCTGCACAATATATAAGCATTCGCCTCAGGGCGTTCCAGGCCATAACCACAATTCCTAAAAAAATACCCCACACAGGAAACGACCAAACTCGCGTGTATGGTCTGGAAACTGATGCCCACAGAAAACTATTGCAATCAACAGTGCAAGTGTGTTTTCGTGATATCGCAAGGGCTTGTGATATGGCTTAGAGGCAAGGCTTTCATTAAAAATTGCAGAAAACTGCAATTAGACATGCTAATGTCGACATACGGTCATTTATGTCAGAAAGAACCTTTCTATTTTGCAATGAACGACTCCGTGGTCTAGTGGTAGAGCGTCTGCCCGGGGAGCGGAAGGCCCCGTCATAAAAAGAGACTTGTTATTACCCTGCCTGGCGCTCGGCATTAAGGGGCTAAAACAAGGACTGGTCGACTCGGAGTCAGTATGCTGTGTCTCAGTGGGGTAATCATATTAAACTGGGACACGGTATCTCAGTGAGCTAGCACTATAAAATCGACATTAGTCCGGACTAGTACAAGCACACACACACACACACACACACACACACACACACACACACACACACACACACACACACACCATTCACGTCGCAAAAAAGTGCAATAATCTTGAACGCGACATTAAACCCCATTTCACCTCACCTCACCTTCTATGTCGCAATTGCAAGAACTTTGATTAGAAATGGTAACCTACAATGGAGCGTAAACAGTCAACCTATTTTCAATATTATTATCTTATCAAGGACCTCTCGGGGCTCCGGGATCCGAAACCGATTAAATATAACATTGTGGTATTGCTTTAAAATGCTTAGATGTTATTCTTACATGTTTCGTTATGTCTGTATCTCAGTATCATCAAAATACACTTGACCGCATTCAAAGCGTTCTGATTGTACAGACACCTATGCATCTTCCACTCTGGGTTGACTAGCTGCACAGGTTGGACTTCGTAGCTGGTCCATTTAATCACCTCTTTGCGGCATCACCTGGGTTCAGTTCTAACTCAATGCAATTGATTAGAAAATGGATTCAAGCATAACAAAAGATCTGTCTCTTGATTTTCTGACTGAGCGTTATTTCCAAGTTTACACAAATTCATTGATGCCGTAAATGAGTTACTCAGTGACCATACTGCATGATCGTTTTGAGATGCCTGACTTCTTAATCTCTAAGCTGTTACGATTCTATGATTATCTGTTAGTATTCGCAGCTGAACAACTTTAGTCTGACAAATGGCATAAATCATGGGATGGGATGAATGACCACGGGAGCTGGATCACCGGATAGAACAAACATTTGACAACAAATAAAGAAGATATTTGTGAGTTGTGATTGAAATTTACTGACAAAAACATCATCGTAACACAGGTACTGTTTTTGACCTTGGACAATACCAAATAAAGTATGGCTCTGCAGGATTAAGTCAGCGAGTTACGTTTGATGTTTCATGTGAAATGTTCCTTAAAGTCTCTACTTGACATGACACGTGAAACAGATCAGTAGCGGTATAACCGCCACGTGCCGATGACGCATTCCATCCTACGTCTCATGCCTCCAGTCAGACGTTGGTTCTGTTGATGGGTCAACAACAACCACTCCTGGTGCAATACTGCTGCCAATTGACGTAAATCTTTTACAGGAGGGTCTCGTATGCGCCACCCCAGTATATCCCAAACATGTTCCAGGGGGTTAAAATCTGGGCTCATTGCTGGCCAGGGTGGAGTCGTTATTGCATTGGCCCTCATGTAATCCACGACTGCATGCGTACGATGAGGCCTGGCATTGTCATCCATGCACTAAGGTCGAGTAGCAAGAGGGTGGTTGTCAAAATGAGGAACGACGACTGGTCTCAAAACGTGCATCCAATACATAAGCCGAGAGCCGCGATTGGGTCCTAGAGGCAAGGCATTATCATACAGCACATCTTGACTGTACGAGGGTGGCACGGGTGGCCCAGTCGTCCAAGGCGCCGCGATTCGCTGTGCAGAGTTGCGTCCCTTGGGCACGCCAGAAACCTATGATTGTTGGTTCGAATCCAAGTTCGCCCCGATTATGTTTCTAGGTTTGTCAGCACCATACCCGTGCTCGTGGGTTTCACAGAAGGGGTAAACGTCTGAGACCTGCATCACTTCGGGTTTTCCTCCCACATTAAGCTGACACGCCGTGATATAACTGGAATACTGTTAAAAGCGGCGTTAAACCCAACTCACTCACTTGACTGTAGGACCCAATCGCATCTCTCGGCTACCAATACATTTACATTTGATCTGAATATTTACATGTGGTTTTGAAATTAATTGCCGGGCGAAAGGAAGTATATACACTTGCAAATAGAATTTGACAAAAAACACAACGTTACTAGGCTGAAAACAGTCGCCGAAAGCCCGCAAGATTAATGTAAAAAATACAACTATATTAATGGTATCAAGTACATCACCATCGAATAACCGTTTGCTATTTGTCTCAATTTTAGCAACCATCAAGCATGGGTGTATTCTTTCATTCGTCACCACTCGCCCCTTTCCGTTTGCTGCAAGAAGACTCGTCCCCCTATCGATGAATGTTATGTGCGAAAATACGACAAACCAATCAGAATGCGCGCACGATTTCAAGTTCTTCGTCAAAGAATCGCTCAGAAATAATTTTTGATTTTACATATGTCTTGCATCTAAAAATATACCAAAGACACAGTTAAATGTGTTCAATCATACTGCATAATTCCGCACGTCCCGATGTGCTTTAAGTTGCATCTGAAATATATATAATATATGGGGAAATGTGTGAACCATTACGCAACGAGTTGACAATTGTTTTAGGTATGCCCGTTTGCGATAAGACGGAACCCGGTCGCTAAATTGGGCCACGAGATGGGCACGAGTCGCTATTCGGCTTGTCCCGGAATAACACGAGTTGGTCGCGAATGTGTATTCTTTCTGTTGCCCGGCAGTTGATACTATGCTGTGTGTGTTACCAGCTCTATGAATGTGTTGGCGCTTTGTCAATGTCGCCCTTATACTGTAACACAACCACAATGGTATGTTATGTACCATTGTCGGTACACGAAGGAACGGAGTGTTTAAGATCGGGGGTGTTTGAAGTTCCTGTGACCGCTCAACAATGTCGTCGTAGGTCTACAGTTTTAAACCCATCAAGAACATTTTTTTATTTTCCGGAAAGCAGCTGGAAAAGAAATAAATGAAACATAAAAATATTTATTTTTATTATGTTTCCCGCTAATAATATAGACCCTCTTATATTATATATAATGTTATATTGCAATTCCACGTCTTCATGACTGTCGGACCGCCTCCGTGGTCTAGTGGCAGAGCATCCGCCCGGAGAGCGGAAGGTCCGGGATTCGATCCCTGGCCGTGTCATACCAAAAGACGTTGAAAGATGGTACTTATTGTTACCCTGTCTGGCATTAAAGTACTAAAACTAGGACTGGTCGGCTCAGAGTCAGTATACTGTGTCTGAGTGGGGTATTCATGTTAAATTGCGGCATGGTATCTCAGTGTGCTGGCACTATAAATCGGCATCAGTCCGGACTAGTACAAGCAGCCACACACACACACGTGCATGCACGTCGCTATATATGTGCAATAATCTTGGACGCGACGTTAAACCCAATTTAACCTCACCTCACCTCTTCATGACTGTCGGTGGTTTAAGAAGCCAGCTGTAGTTTTAACTGTGACTTTCATATATAAAAATTAAATGATTTACATAGCTATTTATTTCTTTGTCGACCGACCTTGTGGGGAAAAGCTTGAATAAATCCGTGAAACATTAAATTAAAGAAGTGTGGCCTCACGGTAGACAGGTGCGGCATCTTGCGGCCAACAGACGGTGAGTGTTTGGGATTGTATGTCCGCATCATTTCTTAGCTGGCAAAGGGGAATAACTCTTGTAGACTTAGTTACCACCATGGTCGCACACGTTAACATTGCACTGGAATTACTTCAGCTCGGTAATAAATTTTTTTCGACGTAAGTAGCCTCATTCATGTATGTTGGTGAGGAAGTTAGAATTTGATGTCGCATCAACATTTATTCAGCAACATAGCGACTGGGGGTTGGGATTGTTGGGGTTGGGGTTGTTGGGGCTGGGGTTGGGGTTGGGGTTAGGGTTAGGGTTGTTGGGGTTGAAGTTAAGGTTGGGGTTGAGGTTGGGGTTGAGGTTGGGGTGGTTCGGGTTGTTGGGGTCGGGATTGGGGTTGGGGTTGTTGAAGTTGGGTTGGGGTTGGGGTTGTTGGGGTTTGGGTCGGGGTTGGAGTTGGGGTTGTTGAAGTTGGGTTAGGGTTGGGGTTGTTGGGGTTGTAGTCGGGGTTGGAGTTGGGGTTGTTGAAGTTAGGTTAGGGTTGGGGTTGGGGTTGTTGGGGTTTGGGTTTAGGTTTGGTGATTAAGCCATGACTTAATTACATGTTTTAGGTGAGATGGAGACTTTTTCAAAAATGCGCCATTCTTGTAAAAGTCTTGTAGTAGGGTGTTTCATGCAGTAAAACAAGAGCACATTGCCAAGTTGCAAAATACTCCATTGAAATTGAACTTTAAAAAATGCAATTAAAGGCACATTACAGCACAACAATTAAAGGCACCAAACCAAAAGATACTACCAAAGAGTTCATTGTTTGATACCTCTAGTACTTCGGACCTTCCTCCCACACCAACCTGGAGCGCCGTGATAACTGTTATACTGTTTAAACCGGCGTTAAAACCGACCCACCCCTCCGACATGAAGCGGACACGCCGCGATATAACTGGAATACTTAAGCAGCATTAAACCCAACTCACTCACTCATACGTACTACTGTGATCTTCATCCCTCCCCGAGCTCTAATACAGCGCCATCTCCTTCCAGTTACACCGAGTCCATACAAAGTGAGGATGGGAAGCTGAGCTGGTCCGAGAGGTGGACATTATAACATTGCTTTCTGAGGAGGTCGGGTGTAGAGGTCTTACCACAGTGAGCTGAAGTGAATTGGGGTTTAGCTTCTCGCTCAAGATTATTGCCCTTGTATACCAATCTCATTAAAATCAGACCTTAGGTCTCGCTACCGCTAAACAAAGATCTGAAGACATCCCATTACGGGTCACGTCAGACCCACCTTGCGCGACCAATGGTATGACCAATCAGAAGGCAGCTTTCTCGTGCTTTACGGAACTAATTTCAAATTGGCGACTACGCTTCGAAACATATTTTTACAAATTCTCGATTACAAGTTTGAAACCTGAACAAAAGAACATTCTGGAATGGATAATAGAAGGTCTAGATTCTGAGGAGGTCGGGTGTAGAGGTCTTACCACAGTGAGCTGAAGTGAATTGGGGTTTAGCTTCTCGCTCAAGATTATTGCCCTTGTATACCAATCTCATTAAAATCAGACCTTAGGTCTCGCTACCGCTAAACAAAGATCTGAAGACATCCCATTACGGGTCACGTCAGACCCACCTTGCGCGACCAATGGAATGGCCAATCAGAAGGCAGCTTTCTCGTGCTTTACGGCACTAATTTCAAATTGGCGACTACGCTTCGAAACATATTTTTACAAATTCTCGATTACAAGTTTGAAACCTGAACAAAAGAACATTCTGGAATGGCTAATAGAAGGTCTAGATTGTATTGATTCAGTCGTTAAACCTGTAACTATCGTTCGGAATACCCCTGTGTTAAAGTTTTCGAGGTTGCATGATTAGAAATCACATTCCGACTGTCACCTCATAATCTGGTAAGCGACACTCTGATTGGTCGGATGAAAGGTCGGTCTGACGTGCCCCCTAATGGGATGTCTTCAGATCCTTGTTTAGCGGTAGCGAGAACTAAGATCTGATTTTAATGAGATTGCTTGTATACCGACTTGCTACCCCACCGAGATACCATGCCGCAGTTTAACATGGATACCCCACTCTGACACAGTATACTGACACCGAGCCGACCAGCATGGTAACAAGAAGTACCATTCTTTAACGTCTTTTGGTATGACGCGGCCAGAGGGTCGCCAACCGACCTTATGCTCTCCGGGCGGACTCTCTATCTACTTGACCAGGGAAGCCGACTCCTAACACGAACTCGGACTCGGACAATAACTAGTATTAACATTATTTCTTGAAATATATCATACTTTTATATTTGGAAGAGAAAGGAGTATGAATGTATTACTTCAGATGGAATACTCTTTATAAAGTACTCTAAACTGCTATTCTCGATGGAATGTACAGGATAAATTTTATTTTGTGTTTATGAAAATCCATCTTGTATTATGAATTCTTAGAGGAATGAAAGAAAGAGTTTCAACGGCCCAGACTTTATTTCTAGCTTGAATATCGTGGCTGCGGTATAAACACCGTTCATTCGCTAATTCGAAAGAAAACCATGTGATTGTACATGTATATGAGTTTCTTTCATATGATGATCACGATACCATGGACGTTTTGGTTTGTTATAACTGAAAATAATTAACAATGCAAAATAAGCGATTCACGCTTTTTAAATTTCGTATCCTCTGATTACGGTGTGATCGTCCTAATTGTTTATCCAAAATATATTTCATGTGCGGAAAATATATTTTTAATTTGCCTTATATTACTCTCCATTCACTGAGGAAAAAGTGAATTCTACTAACTTACTTAGTAACAGCGACTATAAGGTAAGTAAACAGCGGATTTACTATCCAGCCTGGTAGATGTTGCTCGAAGATGCAGAAGATTAGTGACTATTAAGTTAGTATAGTTCACTACTTAAACCACAATGTAAAATGTGTTAAAAATGTGTTAATAATGTAAACACATACAAGACATGTGTCTCAATCCTAAACGGTATGCACATTTTGTGTGTTCTATCTAAACACGTACTGGGTCTTAACACATGAAATGAGCCATGGCCTCATAGCCTTAACATCACCTGAACACAACCTCCCCCATAGATTTTAAACACCTTTAAACATATTTAGAATTTAGTGTATACCATCAGGCTATGAGTCAAATATCGATGAGATGTATAATACTCGTATATGGAAATTAGATGTGCAAATCAGATTGTCAGGCACTTGCATAATAAAATACCACAAGGACTTGGTACAATATGAACATCAAAATGTTCCAATAAACCAAACTAATGGTGACTAGGACAATTGACGCTAGTGACGACAACAGTCTCCGTGGCACGGGTGGCAGCGTGACCGACTACAAGTCAAGTGGTTGCAGGTTCCTATCCCACCGAGCATTAAAATTCTTTGTGTTCATCAATGCGTTGTTGCTGTGTGCCTAATAGTATTTCTCTCATACAGGAAGCTGACAATGAAAATATATCTGAACCATTTAACCGTTTTTAGTAAGTGACGATAGGCCACCTAGTAAACACGATACTAACTGATTAGTAAAGTCTACTAACATGTTAGTGTCTGAGTGGACTGTGAAATTCACAACTAAGTTTGTAAACTTTACAAACTATTTCTGTGAATTCAAGTGACCCCGACACGAACATCGGCTAACTTCTTCTAAGTGCACGAACAGGACCCCATTGAACCATCTATTCCCGTGTTCGTCCTTTGATCACGGTATAGCCACGATACGGTCGTCCTCCGATCACGATAGGTCGTCCTCTGATCACGATACGGTCGTCCTCTGTTCACGATACGGTCGCAATCTGAACACGGTACGGACGCAATCTGATCACGATACGGTCGTCCTCTGATCACGGTACGGTCGTTGTCTGATAACGGTAGGGTCACAATCTGAACGGTAGGGTCACAATCAGATCACGATACGGTCGTTGTCTGATAACGGTAGGGTCACAATCTGATCACGGTACGGTCGCAGTACGGTCGTCCTCTGATGACGATAGGTCGTCCTCTTATCTCGGTATGGTCGCAATCTGAACACGGTACGGTCGCTACGGTCGCAATCTGAACACGGTATGGTCGTCCTCTGATCACGTTACGGTCGTCCTCTGATCTCGGTACGGTCGTCCTCTGATCACGTTACGGTCGTCCTCTGATCACGTTACGGTCGTCCTCTGATCTCGGTGCGGTCGTCCTCTGATCACGTTACGGTCGTCCTCTGATCTCGGTACGGTCGTCCTCTGATCTCGGTACGGTCGTCCTCTGATCTCGGTACGGTCGTCCTCTGATCTCGGTGCGGTCGTCCGCTGATCACGGTACGGTCAAATCTGAACACGGTACGGTCGCAATCTGATCACGACTCGGTCGTCCTCTGATCACAGTACGGTCGCAATCTGAACACGGTACGGTCGCAATCTCAATACGGTGCAATGATCGTTCTACATTTCTTATCCATGTTATGTTTCATGTTCGGTAAATAAATTCTTTATTACTCTGCATTCAAATTATCCCGAAACAAATATCGGCGAACTTCTCATCGATAAATGCACGAAAAGGACCACATTCGACGATCCATACCCGTCCATGATCGTACTTGATCACTGTTTGACCTCCCTCTGATCGGGGTACGGTGGTCTGCTAATCACGATACGGTCGTCCGCTAATCATGATACACTCGCAATCTGGTCGTCCTCTGATCACGATACGGTCGTTCTCCGATCACGGTATAGTCACGGTATAATCCTCCTCTAATCGCGGTATGATCTTCCTCTGATCGCGGTATCGACTTACTCTAACCGCGGTATCGACTTCCTTTAACCGTGGTTTGATCGCCCACAGATTTGAGTGAGATCGCCAACTTATGGCAGTATGATTGTGCTCTGATCGCAATTAGTATCAGCCTCTGATAGGAGTACTAGTGTGATCGATCTTTGATTGAAATATGCTCGCTCACGGACTGTGATGTGACTGGGGTATAATTTCCCGCGGATTATGAAATAATTGCCCTCTAACTGTGGTCGTGAGTGAGTCCATCATTTTATGTCGCCATCGGCATGTCAGCCATACAGCGACGAGTACAATTCTTCAATCATAAAAAAAACATTTGAATTTGGTATGATCCCCTCTGATGATCGCACGGTGGTATTAACACTGGCTATTTACACATAGGCTATTTACACTGAACGCAGTACTCTCATCGCATCGATTCCTACGATTTGAAATTCAACCCACATTAATTTTTTTTCTCAACTTGGCGGTGCATATGGATCTTATCAGTGTGTAATATTCAGTCTTATCAGGAACTAACACTGACATATGATACTGGAAACTGGTTATCTGAACAAAGCATCTATTTTGTTCATAAGTTGCAAAAGTGTCTGCAAAATCGTATCGTGACACAATCACATCTCATACGATGCTATTTTCAGTCGGGTGAGTGTGGTGGGTAGCCTAGTTGTTAGAGTGAGTGAGTGAGTTGGGTTTAACGCCGCTTTGAACAGTATTCCAGTTATATCACGGCGTGTCAGCTTAATGTGGGAGGATAGCCTGAAGTGATGCAGGTCTCAGACTTTTACCACTTCGGTGAAACCCACGAGCACGGGTATGGTGCTGACAAACCTAGAAACATAATCAGGGCGAACCAGCATTCGAACCCACAATCATAGCTTTCTGGCATGCCCAAGGGACGCAACTCTGCACGGCGAATCACGTCGCCTTAGACGACTGGGCCACCCCCTAGTTGTGATAAGCTTTAATTCTCGTCACGCTGAATGCTCAGGTTCGATTCCCCTTTGTGAAGCCAATTTCTGATGTCCCCCGCAGTGATATTGCTGGAATATTGTTTAAAGCGACGTTAAACCAAACTGAGTTAAAACAGTGAGTTTTTTATAGTACAACTGCGTGCTCTCTTTATAGATATATACAAAAGGCACCATTTGTCTCGTGCAGGACTGGATAAAGCGTGTAAAGTTTGGAAATCACGTGCAGCATGTCGTGATAAGACAG
The DNA here is from genome assembly GCF_022045235.1 of Haliotis cracherodii. Taxonomy (NCBI): domain Eukaryota; kingdom Metazoa; phylum Mollusca; class Gastropoda; order Lepetellida; family Haliotidae; genus Haliotis; species Haliotis cracherodii. The sequence continues at coordinate 39,442,324 of NW_027266343.1, forward strand.
TCTGTTGTAACACTTGACTGATTAGGGGCGGTCGGGTAGCCTAGTGGTTAAAGCGTTCGCTCGTCACGCCGAAGACCCGGGTTCGATTCCCGACATAAGTACAATGTGTGAAACCCATTTCTGGTGTCCCCAGCCGTGATATTGCTGGAATATTGCTAAAAGCGGCGTAAAACCAAACTCACTCACTCACTCACTTGACTGATTTTTTCATTACGTCATACAAATTGGAAACATCTCTTCTTACACACTTCTCTATCTGATCTTATGTTCGCGTTTCTTTTAGTGGTGAGTATATAATATCGGATTGTGCATTGAGTGAAATCTCTTTCTTAATTATGATTAATCATTAAACATTATATAGCGAAGACATTTCAGCAATACTTCGTGGTCGTTAAAAGGATGTTTTCTCTGTTGCGATTTGTTAAAAAAACAAAACACAAACCTCCTTTGTGTTTTGGAACTTTAAATTGCACGTTTTATTTTTTTTCATTGTCCAAACGGAAATTTGAAGTTAAAATTTTACACTTGCATTTTAATTTTTTTCACACATGTAATTTTCATTCCTCCATGAGAAGTACATCGGCTTTAAACTAAAATACCATTCCCTTTCTGACACCAGAAGGCAGTAAAACGGACACAATCCACCTGTGTGTCCCTTGACAAGTGGTTTGTTGCGAAGAGTTCTGCGAACAGAAGATCTATCAACCTGGAAATTCACATAGTCAAACATGATCAATTTTCTGTTAAGTATAAGTTAGTAATATCACAGTTACTTTTGCCTGCTAGCATATGCACTGTACATGTATCGAGTCTGAGAGGTCTGAGTGCCGATCTGAGAATATGATGCCACCAAGAGACATTAGAATATATGGAGTTTAGATATGAGTCATGGTGAAAGCAATTGGGCTTGAAAGTTAAGAAATGTATTATTTAAAATGGGATTTGGCTATGTTTGAGATAATCCATGCATTGGTAGTATTCAATCATTTTTATCAGAAGTTATGGTAAGATCAAAATGTATTTATCAGCAAGACTGGCATGCATCCTTGTCACATGGTTCAAAAATATTTACTTACTCGCTGTATAAATATATAGCGTGTCAAGAGTATTATATTAATTATATTTCTATTCATAAGCTTCGTGTAGCTTTAGTAAATTTAAGATGCTGTTATCACCAAATAAAAATTGAGACAGATATTGGCATATTGGCAGATATGCAAATGTTCCAAGAAACGACAGCTTTTGCAATGTTGGTAAAAAAGGTTTCGTTGAGTATCATTTCTTGTTTGTATGCACGGTGTATGCCGAATTGCGCGAACAGTACATTCCAAGAAACTACTACGTATTTCCCACATTACATAAATTCAATGTCTTGATGTCAAGTAATAACTGTAATATCATGAGACATTTGGCTATATATATTTATAAGTCTATGAAATTAAGGACAAAACAGCAGATGTAAATTTCAATTATAATAATGGCTGCTGTACAACTGCTGTGACATGGGCCGATGGCCTACGTTACCTTGCTGAATAAACAACAACAACAACAACAACAACAACTACAACAATGTAGTCTTCCACTGACACTGTTCTGTCCAGAGAAGGTTAGAAACATGAACATGTATGTACATTCGCGAGGAGTTGACCTTATTGTTATTTACGTGACTTGTTAATATTATTATGATTTTAAAATATCAGTCACACACGCATACCAATTATTTAAAATGATAATCATACCAATTTTGCACTGGAACTGTTCTGTCTATGATTGATATAATTATATCAACTGAACGTTTATACGGCAGTGGCCTGCGTCAGAAACTAACACGTCGAAATGAAAGAGTTTCTGAAACAAGCCAGGGTTATTGATTTAATATCGATCTTTCAGATCATTGATATCTCACAGATGTAAATTGATGAGAATTATCTTTGACGACCGACTTGGGACATCACTGTATAGTTGCAGCATCCCATGCGATGTAGTGATAGGGAATTGCACTATTGGTACATGGCTTCGTAAAGACAGACCTTAAACAATGACCTCCATCGCCCATGATTGACATGTCTCGTAAACTCACTTCGGTGGCAAGGACAAACGCGTAAAGCTACAGAGTACGTGAGTGAGTGAGTGAGTGAGTGAGTGAGTTGGGTTTAAAGCAGCTTTGACCATTATTCCATTTATATCACGGCGCGTAAGTTTAATGTGGGAGGAAATCCCGAAATGATGAAGGTCTCAGACGTTTACCACTTTGGTGAAACCCACGAGCACGGGTGTGGTTCAGACAAACCCAGAAACAAAAGTGGATTCGAACGTAAATCTCTAGAACCACACAACAGTTGGTCACACGCGGCTACAATGAATGATTTTGATTTGTTTGTTGTTTAGCGCCGCATTCGGTAATATTCCAGCTATAAATAATCTGTAAATAGTCTGTAAATAATCGAGTCTGGACCAGACAACCCAGTGATTGACATCATCGATCCACGCAATTGGGATACGATGACATGCATCAACCAAGTCAGCGAGCCTGACCACCCGATCCCGTTAGTCGACTTTTACGACAAGCATAGTCGCCTTTTACGGCAAGCATTGGTTGCTGAACACCTATTCTACCCCGGATCTTCACGGGTCTACAATGAATGAGATTCATTAGTTAAATGGACCCGTGAAAGTGTCCAGACTCGCTGACTTGGTTGATGCATGTCATCGTATCTCAAATGCAAAAATCGATGCTCATGATGTCAATCACTGGTTTGTCTGGTTCAGACTCGATTATCTACAGCTAGAATATAGCTGGAATATTGCTGTGCGGCGTTAAACAACAAACAAACAAACAAACATTAGTTGAAAGGATCTCCTGTACACCTTGCTTCCCTTCGTAGAGTCCGAATCCTACGATAGTTGGTTCGAATCCTAGATTCGCGATGGAGGCGGTCGGGTCGCCTTGTGGTTAAAGCGTTCACTCGTCACGCCGAAGACCCGGGTTCGATTCCCGACAATGGCAGAATTTGTGAAAACCATTTCTGGTGTACCCCGCCGTGATATTGCTGTAATATTGCTAACAGCGGCGTAAACCCGTACTCAGATTCGTGCTGATTATGATTCTTGTTGTTTAAGCACAATACCCCTGCTTGTGGGCTAGACCGAACAACCAGAATCTCTTTGGGATTTCCTTCCACTTTATGCAGACAAACCCATGTTAAAAGATGGCTACCCTGCCTGGCGCTCGGCATTAAGGGCATAAAACAAGGACCGGTCGGCTCGGAGTCGGTATACTGCGTGTGTGGGGTATTCATGTTAAACTGCGGCATGGTATCTCTGTGGGCTAGCACTATAAAACCGGCATTAGTCCGCACTAGTACAAGCAGACCCCCCCCCCCCCCCCCCCCCCCCCCACCTCCAAACACACACACACTTGCATGCACGCTATCTATTTATGTGCAATAATCTTGAACGCGACGTTAAACCCTATTACATCCCACATCACCTTGCCGTTGTCTTGTCATAATATCCGAATACATTCACAGTCTCCCATGAAAATAATTTTAACCAATATATTTTACGGGGCAACCTCTTTGACCAACGTTTTAAATTTGACAATAGCGTTTTTCATAAGAGAAGTTGAGAGTGATAAAAGTTATGCCTCTATTACTCCTTTCAGATAAAAACGAACAAAAGCTGGTATCAATACACTTTGAGGTCTTTCCAGGGAGGGCGGCGGTAATTGATCGTAAATACAATCCTATGAATCAGGGTTTAACATGTAAAAACCTGGTATCCCTTTTATTTCAATTGCGTGTGCGATGAACAGTTTGACATGAACAAGGCAGTTCGCATGACCCCGTTCAATAAATTGGTCGATTAACTTTTTTCTTTCATTAAAAGATCAAAGTGGTCGGAGCTGCTATAATCAAAAGTTCACATAACATAGAACTCGAAGCATAACCGTTGAATTTCCCGTTTCTGGCAAGACCCATTGCTTTCTGCCAGGCAAGAGTAGGGACTATTAGTGTTAATCTCACAATAATCAGGCATGTGCCTCTTTCTGTTCATAGAACCCGTAAAGAAAAAGGGACCAAAAATCGAACCCTGGCTCAGCTCTTAAACTGTAATGGACTATCTCTGCTCGCATTAAACGCTCAGACTACGAAATAAATCGAATCCAATTTATGTATTCTCTACCTGTTCGTTATAATAGACCATGGCTAGGCCGGTCTCTCCGTCTCTCATTTGATCTCAGCCAACCTCCGTGAAACCGTTATACGCTGCTGTCGGGTTTGAACGCCCGCTTCAAAGCTTTCACCATTTCGATTTCTCCAACAGATACTGCCGCACGTGGGGGAAGCTTAGAATCGCTTTTGCATCGATTCCTTCTAAAATCAATTTGATTAAGCACTGTAAATCCCTACGCCTCTAGCGGACGGCTGGTGTCATCGCTCCTAAGGAAAATCTGCTGAAAAGCCTTTTTTCACGGCTAATGGCCGATTGGGTGTTTTGCGAACTCTATTGCTCCTTGAGGATAAAAAGAAGAAAATAAGGGTTTAAACGAGATTTGAGATTTAACACCATTTGATTTTTGGGTTATATTGGAGATTTTTAACGCAGCACCGTTAAAAAGATTTCTCCAACAATAAACCATGGGAGTGAGAAATTCATTTAGTTTTAAATTTCGGCATGTTTTCTATGCATAGCTTGGCAATTTAGAATAAAGAAAAACCGCTGTAGTTAGATCGACATAAAATGCATCATTCGCGGACAGTTTAAGTTTAATTGGGTAGGATATTAGGAGGGTTTATCGTTTATGAATTTTTATTGGAGATTACTATGGGTTTCGATTTAATGCTAAGAGGCACCGAACTGTTTCATTGAAAGAACATTGCCTCATTTAGATTGCAAAATACCCATGAACATTTGTAATGGAAACACTTCTGTTTAAAGAGTTTTCAAAATAGCCTTATTTCGATGTCAGGGAATAAAATACGATAGTTAGATTTAAACCACGCTCAAGTTGAGTTAAAGACGGTTCTGGGCTCACGGGTTGTTCAGTCGTCTAAGGCGCCGCAATTAGCTGTGCAGAGTTGCGTCCCTTGGGCACACTAGAAATCTATGATTATGGGTTCGAATCCAAGTTCGCCCCGTTTATGTTACTAGGTTTGTCAGCACCATACACGTGCTCGTGGGTTTCACTGAAATGGTAAACGTCTAAGACCAGCATCCAGCTGACAAGCTGTTCAAAGCGGTGATAAACCCAACTCACTCACTAACTCACTAAAACGGTTCAGGATAGTTTTGTGTATTGTGTTTGTATGTTCCTGGATATGATGTCATAAATCTTGTAGCTACCTTCTTTTCACCATCCGCGTTATGTGGCACAGAGATGTTGTTTTATTCCGTTAAGTAATGTCACCTTTCCCAGACAAACAATGGTCAATAGTGTGAGCACCGATCAACGCTATTAAGGTTCAACTTTGTTTTGAGTACCCAGCCTCTTAGTAATATTCATACCCTATTATTCATATATTTAACAAGTCCAGATCCCCGTGAAGATCCGGGTTTGAATTGACAATTGCTTTTTAGAGGCGACTAACGGGATCGGGTGACGCTGTCTTGGTTGATGCATATCATCGTATGCCAATGTCGCAGCTCACGATGTCAAACACTGAACTGTCTGGTCCAGACTCCATTATCTACAGTCATATAGTAGGAAAACTGAGCGTGGTGTTAAGCAAAAAAACGTCCAGGATGAGTGAGTGAGTGAGTTATGTTTAACGGCGCTTTTAACAGTATTCCAGTTACATCGCGGCGTGTCAGCTTAATGTGGGAGGAAAGCCTGAAGTGATGCAGGTCTCAGACGTTTACCACTTCGGTGAAACCCACGAGCACGGGTATGGTGCTGACAAACCTAGAAACATAATCAGGGCGAACCGGGATTCGAACCCACAATCATAGGTTTCTGGCGTGCCCAAGGGACGCAACTCTGCACAGCGAATCGCGGCGCATTAGACGACTGGGACACCCGTGCCCCCACGTCCAGGATGAACAGGTGAATATTCTGCCCAAGAAGCTCCATCAAGAACGGTTGTAAAGATGTTTTAACTGAGTTTATTTCAACTAGCAGGTAACAGATATGAAATAAAACAGAAAATAACATTTAGACATGTGTTCATAACGTGTGGATAAATATAATTCCTTAATTTCTCGGCGTTGGGGAATCTGACGGTTAAAGCGTTCACTCCTAACACGAAAACCTGGGTTCGATTTTCTCATATGGTTTCAAAGTGTTAAGCCCATTATTGGTGTTTCTTGGCGTCCCCTTGTGGAGTATCGCTCAAAACGGAGGACAATGATTCACACCCTTATTCAAAGGAACCCATTCGACTCCTGAGATTAATTTGACCACACATATTCATTCATATCGCTTAACTTCAAACATGCAGACGCTACCAATGCTCAGATGGATAAAGCCGATACCATACGCGAATGCTAGTTCATTAAAACTTAACATGAAAATCTTCATTAAAATTTAAGCAAGCAATAAATGAGTCTCGTAAAAACACACCCTGTTTTACCGTAACCTTAAATATCTGTTCACACACTTAATCTCATAAAGGATGGCGGTGCTATTGACCTACGGATCCGCCCTCTGACCTCAGTATCAAACCTGATTCTAATTACCTCCCCTTGCCATCCATGCTTAGTAATTTTCGCACCAGAGGGCCCCACAAAACAATTTCTAGTGGCATTTTGATTGCAGTGCAAATCTGAGAGGAACAGAAAAGCGTAACATGAGTTACCTAAAAGAGAGAGGGGCAAGGGGTCTCCGCTTTCCTTGTTAGGGGCCAGTAGTCTTTGGCACTTTTACTGTTTCCCCCACTGTGCTGGCGGTTTGAAACTATTAAAAGGAATTCTCAACTCCTCGAAGACATACTTTGGTAACAGGCCATGCCGCGCAAGGAAATGTATAGTGGACGAAGCTTGTTCCTGACGTGGGACAAATGGTTCAAATACTGAATCGGATCCAGAGGGCTGGGGTGTATGTGAGGGGTTATTACGTCTTTTCATAATGTGCCAGTGAATATATTATCTTTTCATCATTTAGGTTCGTGTGAAAAATAACCATGTATGGTATGTACGCTGCTTCGCGGATTAATTACAGCGGCTTTCAATTCAATAAATATTCAGAAACAGCCTTTTGTCCAAAGTCGTGTGTCTGATGCACAAGCACACTCTAATCTGATGAAGGTGTGCATATTTAAAATGTGTTTAAATGCGGCATTGTGCCTTTTAAGCATCCAGTAAAACGTGAGATGGAAATTTCAAGAAGGTTACATTTATTTAGGTACAATAAGTTTCCGGTTGCCACTCAGTAACTTCTGATATGGGAAAACTATGAACTCGATTCACATGTTAACGTTTTTTTAGTCGCCTCTTACGGCAACCTTGGGACCGCCTCCGTGGTCTAGTGGATAGAGTGTCTGTCCCGAAAGCAGAAGGTCGGTAGTTGGATCCACGGCCTCGTCATACCAAATGACGTTAAAGATGGTACTTGTTGTTACATTGCCTGGCTCTCAGCATTAAAGGTATAAAATAAGGACTGCAATGTCGGCTATGAGTCAGTAAACTGGTTCTGAGTATCTATGTCTTAACTGCGGCATGGTATATAGAACCAGCACACACACACACACACACACACACACACACACACACACACATGCGCAGACATTTTGCTATATAAGTGCAATAACTTTGAACGCGACGTTTTCACTTTATGACTGATAAGCACTGGTGTAAGTTAAGTACCCCATCACAAAGTGAGAACAGCATCACACAAAGTTGAAACTTGAACAATGAATAGCATTTGTTTGTGGTACAGTTCCCCACTTTTATCAGACAGTACTTCGGCAATCGGAACATCACTATACATCAAAATGCATTTGTCCATATCTCGGGTAACGAATACATACGAGCTTGACTGAATGATGTATGTGTGAGATTTGTTACAGACAATCAAAATTTGACATAACACAAGTTTTCGTGACAACCGGCATGTTGAGCCAGCAAACAATGTATTTGTCTCCTCCCGGTTTGAAAAACAGGGGGATATAGCGATCGCCATGTCCATCCGTCTGTTTTCCGTTTCCGGAGCAGAACTCCAAAACCGTTAAATATTTCTTGTTGAAACGTTTTATATAGACGAGTCTCCTGTGGAACTGGTGCCTTTTTGGTGATTTGGGATCTTTTGTTGTTGTTGTCTTGAATTGTCATGATGAAAGCAAGTTGGCTTCCGTTTCCGGAGCAGAACTCCAGAACCGTTGAATACTTCTGGATGAAACTTGCTATGCAGATCAGTCTAGTGGTGAACCTGTGCCTTTTGGTGATTTGGGGTCTATTTTGGTTTTGATTTATTTATTTTTCATGACCACAAGTTTATACTGAATATGAGGGCAGTGCTCGTTTCCGGAGCAGAACCGTTGAATAAATCTGTATGAAACTTGCTATACAGATCAGTCTTGTGGTGAACTGGTGCCCTTTGATGGTTTGGGATTTTTAAATTTATTTATTTATTTTATCAGGACAAGACAGGACTTATACTATAAATAAGGGTTGAGGTCGTTTTCGAAAATGAGGGTAGTGCTCGTTTCCGGAGCAGAACTCCCATGCCTTTTGAATATTTGTAGATGAAACTTGCTATACAGATCAGTCTTGTGGTGAACTGGTGCCCTTTGATGGTTTGGGATTTGTGAAAAATACTGAACAGTATTAATTTTTCTTCCCTCAACTGAAGGTATCTGATGACAATGAACCTAAAGTGGGGCATAAGTACCCAAACTCCATTTCTGTGTTCGATTTAAAATCCATCTCAGCTTGTTGTATTTAGACATCAACTTACGTAACGGAGATTGCTATTCTTACGATGATGAGCGTGAACCTCTGTTTATCATATATAACTATATATCTATATGTATCTATATATATCTATATCTATCTATCTATCTATCTATCTATCTATCTCTATCTATCTATCTATCTATCTATCTATCTATCTATCTATCTATATATATATATATATATATATATGAATGATATTTTATGATTCTGATTTTGATTTTAATGCTCTTTCACGTGCACTTATCTCAACAAAAACTACGCGTTATATACGTAAAGAATACCTCATTATAACACACGCTGCCGTAAATAAGACGAACCATAGGCGGTGAACTGGTATCATTTTATCAAGTGTCGAAAGTCTAAAAACACCAGACAAAACAATGAAGCTTGAATTATCCAATAAAACCAGTGCAGCAAAAATTAATTCCCTGTTTTACCAAAGTAATCCTTGATTAAACTAGGCCGCTCTGTTCCGGCGTGTGTCTGCTGAAGTTGCGTGATACCAACGAGTTATATTCAATTATATCTTCATCAATCCTCAGACTGGTCGTCCTGAGGCGGCCGTAGCGCACGCAACCGGCCAAACTAAGTGCCGGCCTCTAGGGGGAGCCACTAGCCCTCTTCATGTCCCTCTATCGTGAGAAACGACCTAATTAAGCTCTTGTTTGAGCGGGAAGAAGACCAGACGAGAAGCCATTACAAAGCACGACGGCCATCTTTGTTATATCATCACGGAGTTATGTCCCTTAATTGGGCGTAAAAATACATCATGCCCTATTACCGCCTCTCATGGGAAATGTGTGCGCGCGGTGCACTATATACCTCTTGTGGTCTTTGCGCTGGCGATACTTCGTTTAGCGATGTACACTATTGCAAGGGAAGAATCTAGCGTGGTTTAATACGCTGTGAACGATCTCAGGCCGTGGCTAAGCGTGTTATGTTTCGTCCGATCATTCATCTTGGCTCGATGCATTACGTAGCATGCGCAAATAGATCAAAGTGCCAGAACGATTTATAAAGTGATATATCTAGAACGCATCACGAAACAGGGACATAATAATATTCGATCCAAACGACTTATACCGTTGGTAATATTAATTTATGCCTTTGATATGCTATGTCTCTGAACCTGATGCGAAATCTATTAGATAATATTTGATGGACTCTACCATCGGTTCCTCCCAAAGTGGATTTAGTACGCAAAGTATGGTCAGTTAGGTTCGGTCCACACAAAAAACCATCAACCACTGGCAATTAAAGGAACAGCCCGTGTTCATTATGAGGCAGTCGCTTTCCGGTTTTTGAGCTATGTATCTTTTAATAGACACAAGCCCATAGCACAAGTGGTGTTTGAGGCTGAGCTACTTTTAATCAAATCCAAGGATCATCGAAGCGTTTTCAGTGTTGTAAATGAGGTCTTAATTTGGTTATGCAGCGTTTTTGAAGAGCTTGATATAAAGCGATAGTCTACTCTGGCAAGGTTGGGGCACGTTATATGATTTCGGGCATTTCTCGAAGGCCAGTAACAAGATATGTGCAGGACATCCCACTCACAGACAGTGTAAATCATGTAGAGCACGATCACCAGACTTGGAGACTCATTGTAAATCTAATGCTTCATTTCCATCACAAGCTTTATCGTTTTAGGGATAAAGGATTGCTTCTATATTCCAGGCTACCATTCAACAGTTCCGTATGCGATGTATAGATGCTCTGTTGGGATGAAGGCGCTGATTTCTGTAGTCAGATGGTCTGGATGGACGGCGGTTCGATTGCTTCAATGCAGGCAACACATTAACCTTAAGTGCATTTTTTTTGTAATATTATAAATGATAACGCACGTAAACTGCATGAAAAAGACAGCTCTTTACGCCAAACCATTTTGCACAACATCTGATTCTGTGGTTAGAACATATATTTTACGTACCTGTATTTGACAGAGAACTTTGATATATTTGCTGAAGAATGAGATTTAACAAGAGAAACTTGTATCGTTCGACGAGTCATTTCAGTAATATCAATTTATTCTAATGAATATGGAAGACACACATAATAAAGTGAGTGAGTGAGTATGGTTTTACGCCGCTTTTAGCAATATTCCAGCAATATCACAGCGGGGGACACCAGAAATGGGCTTCACACATTGTACCCATGTCTGGTATCGAACCCGGGTCTTCGGCGTGACGAGCGAACGCTTTAACCATTAGGCTACCCGACCGCCCCCACATAATAAAGACGACACTTAACCTGTACATAGGTTGAAAAAATAACATGATTCAAATCAATTTAAAAAAAAAAGAATTTGGCAATAAAAATGTAATTGTCGTAAATTTCTCAGCTGCAAATGATCTGCCAACCAAATTAAACAGACACTGACCATGGTTATGAATCAGACGTTTATCTTTCATGCTACCTTATAAGGAGAGGTATTTGCCAACCTGTCCGTTCACACGGTGATCAACTTGATCCACGTTTTTTTCGCCACCCCCTCAAATCGACGTGACAAGGTGCACACGGAACACATTTCTATCAACACATTATCGACAAAACACTAAGCAAAACCCTCGACTGACGATTAAAAGCATGTTATATATCACGTGCACAGCCGTATAATTATACCGTATATCTGTGCACGTGGCGGTCTGTCTGTAGATAGTCATGGTGTGATTGTCTCCCTTTAAATACACTCTAGTTTAAAATAAATTTCAATGCCCTCAGTGACACTGCTTAATTTAACTATCAAATGTACCTTATACCTCTTCCCCTTCGACCGTATCATGATGTCGGCGGTTAAAACAACTTGAATACATCTACTTAAAATTGACTCTTCTCGCCTCAGAGACGTAAATAAAGCATAACTGCCTGGCAGCAATACCCCTCGATGTAACATTACCGCGAAGATTCTGGTGATAACGTTACGACAACGCGAAACATCTCGCTTCCTGCTGCTTCCCTGCAACGGGTCACGTGATCGTTGACCCCGAGACACGTGACCTAATGAATAATTGCTCTTGCCCCGTCAAAGCCAGTGTCTGCTCGGGTGGTCTTTAGGTGTAATCCGATTTCGTTTTAAAATACAAAATTTAGAAGTCTCATTACCTTATCAGAAATGACAGATTTGAAATAAAACGGAACGGGAGTCAATGGTCTCGTAATAGGCCTAAAATACCCGCCAAGATTAGATAAGTAACGGTGCATTCAAACATATGCAAGTTTTACGGAAGTACTCTCACTAAGGGTGTGTCGTTTGATCATGGCAATCTTTGTCTATTTATCATCCCATCCACCGGCACACGTTAGTGTTGGTACAGAATTGAAAAATCGATTTTTTACAAATTGTTGAAATTCAAAATACAGACGTTTTTTTTTATTTTATTTTCAAGCAACATTTATTCTGATCTACAAATTCGTCTCTGGGGGAAGAGAGATTATATTAAAAATCTACACACATAAATGCGCTCATCAAATCCCTAATAACATAACAAAGTGAGAAATACGATAATTTATTGTTAAAACAGTTGATTCTGTCCCTACCTAGTTCACATACACAGTTCTCTAATATACTCCAAAGGGAGCTGAGAATGAAAATTGAGTGCACACCGTTCACCGGAGTAATAGGGTCAGACCCGACTGACAAATTAAGATCTGTTTCGATTCATGACATTTTTATATCAATCAAACCATTTCAAACAGAAGCGGGACATTCTTCCAAGCAATGTTAAGTGTGCTTTATGTGAATGTTGTTTGGCACTGTCGCATGGGCTGTTCACACGAGGAAAGTTATTCAATTGCTCTGTTGTAAGGTTTTGAAAAATCGTCTCATATCACGTTATCACCAATACTGGGCTACTGGTTGTGCTCCGATGAAAAGGACAGTACTGTTCAAAGTAAACATCCCCTCAATTATGATTTTGTGGCGAAATCGTCATGTGCTGTGCTATATTCTTATCTTGAGGGCGGACTTTTAAGGATCGGTTGTTTCCAGTGCAACGACTGACTATGAAAGTCCAGTTTCCACCCTTGCTGACCTGGACTGACCAATGCCCCAAATGAGTTGACTGACTGTGAACGTCCACTTTCCACCCTCTCTGACCTGGACTGACCAATGCCCCAAATGAGTTGACTGACTATGTAAGTTCAGTTTCCACCCTTGCTGACCTGGGCTGACCAATGCCTCAAAGTATTTAACTGACTATGTAAGACCAGTTTCCACCATTGCTGACCTGGGATTGACCAATGCCTCAAACGAGTTGACTGACTATGTAAGACCAGTTTCCACCCTTGCTGACCTGGGCTGGAATTATAGCGCTGGTCAAAGATCAGTTGGGTCTGTTCATCTGATTCCAATAGCCATTCAGTGTGTACAATATGTACCAACACTACATATGAGAGGTTAGGTGAAGTGAAATGGGATCTAACGTCGGGTGTAAGATTATTGCACTTGACAACGGTATAAGAAACTCTACCGAAACGTCGCCTTTACAGTAATTAAAAAAGTTGTTAACCATCAATTGTGTCTACTTTGTCATCCGTCAACTTCAATGTAATACCTATCAAACAATGTAATTATCTGTTTGTTGTTTAACGTAACACTCAGCAATATTCCACCTATATGCCATCATGAGCATCGATCTACGCATTTGGGATACGATGACATGCACCAACCAAGTTAGCGAGCCTGACCATCCGATCCCGCTAGTCGCCCCTTACGACAAGCATAGTTGCCTTTTACGGCAAGCATGAGCTGCTGAAGACCTATTCTACCCCGGATCTACACGGGTCGTTTTCTGTAGGAGGCAGTAAGTTGATGGTGTTTACATATATCGGTGTCGGAATGTTAAGATGACAACCATAACTTCATACAATAATCTATTGTGTGTTAAATTTGTTTGTTGTTTTTCGCCGCACTCGGCAATATTCCAGCTATATGATGGCGGTCTGTAAATAATCGAGTGATTGACATCATGAGCATCCATCCACGCAATTGGGATCGATGAAATGTATCAACCAATCCCGTTAGTCGCCTCTTGCGACAAGCATCGTCGCCTGTTACGACAAGCTGGAGACCTGGAGACCTATTCTACCCCGGATCTTCAAGGGTCTTGTGTGTTAAAAATACCGGACATTTGAACAGTAGTTCCGTTAAACTATGGTAGGTGAGTCCATCTAATTCGTATCTCGACTTCACCTTGGTGAAACCCTCCAGCACGAGTGTGGTGAGGGTCATTTTTCAAAATCAGGACCAACATTAGATTCGGGTCAGGGATGCAAATTATGGAACTTTAGACCAGGGGCACTACTTCTCCAAACACAAGAAACAATAGAATAAGTTTAATTATTTTCATGAATTATTATTATTTATCTCTAAGTAATTATCAAGTCTGAGTTCGCCTTGATTGCGTTTCTAGGTTTGTCAGCACCACACCCGTGCTCGTGGGTGTTACCAAATTGGTAAACGTCTGAGACCTGCATCACTTCGGGCTTTCCTCCCACATTAAGCTGACACGGAATACTGTTTAAAGCGGAGATAAATCTAGTCTGTCATACAGACCCTGATACAAATATATCCAATACAGCCCATGCAAGTCTAGATTACTGCAAAGAAAGTCTCTGGGCTTCATTTTATTATATTTTTATTAAGATAATTAAAACTGTTTTTTTCTGTAAGATATGTTCATTTCAGAGACTAGATGTTAGTCTACGTTAAACCCAATTCGCTATTATGTCAATAATTTATTTTGTGATCTCATAAACCGATAGTGATTTTGTTATGTCAGCAAATCGAATTTGAGATATCAATAGATCATCTTTTCACATTATTTGATCCCTTGACTCCCAATAACGTCCCTGTATCTCCAAGGGGAGACAATCATGGGATATTTAGTACCTAGGAAATATGTTCCTATCATCTTACCATTCGTCTTCACTCGCATCTTGTCCCAAATGACACGAGTTATGAGCAAATTATCAACTTACTTTTCATAGGGGCAATTGTAAAAAAAAATGGCGTACCGTTCGGATTAAGCTGGCTCCCATTTTATTCATGATGAAACACTTGATGAAGAAAAGAGCCAGGCACACGTGCACATTAAATGTTACATTTGATTAGACTGGTAAATAAACCACTGTCACGCAAGGTTCAATCTGATCATATGCATCGCGTCCGTCGCCGCTTCAATTCGCTTTTAAACTTACCAGGGGAGATAACTCTCATCGAATGACCCCATTTGGCCCCCCACTTAAAGTTTTTATCTCAATGCTAAGTGGTATGAGCTGACAAGTTACAGCAATCGGGTTATTTAGATCGCACACAGATAAAATTGATACACTATCTTCTTTAAAAGAGAAATGTGTTCAACAGGATAAGTTTTGGGAACCAAAAATGATCCGTTGTCATGGAGATTAATGCGTTCGCAGGTTTTTTTTAATTCTGTGTCTTGGAGTTGGTACATGTCTCGTTTCCAGACAGCAGACACCGCACAAAGTAGTGGCATAGCAGTTTCCTGTTTAGCATAGCTGGGTTGCGTACCAGACCCGTGAAGAACCGGGGTAGAATAGGTCTTCAGAAACCCATGCTTTCCATAAAAGGCGACCATGCTTGTCGTAAGAGGCGACTAACGGGATCGGGTGGTCAGACATGGTTGGTGCATGTCATCGTATCCGAGTTGCGTGGATCGATGCTCATGATGTCAATCACTGGTTTGTCTGGTCCTCGATTATTTTTCAGATCGCCGTCAAATAGCTGGAATATTGCTGAGAGCGGCGTTAAACAAACAACAAACAAAGTTGCGCATCATAGCCGATTCGGGAATTGCACTAGTTCAGGTCCTTGGTAAACAGAATCCCTAGAACCCCTTTTTAAGACTGAAACACCGCAATGGTTGAGAGAGAGAGACAGAGAGTGTGTGTGAGAGAGAGAGACAGAGAGACAGAGAGAGAGAGAGAGAGAGAGAGAGAGAGAGAGACAGACAGACAGACAGAGAGAGAGAGACAGAGAGAGAGAGAGAGAGAGAGAGAGAGAGAGAGAGAGAGAGAGAGGGGGGGGGGAATCGAACTATGATATCCAGCGTGACGAGCTAACGATTTACCCACTTGCTTCTCCAACCACCGCCCGCTGGGCAATGAAGGTCACCTAGGTAAGTATAACAATTACAAACAGCATACTTTTGTGTCACATGAAACGAACACATCGTTTCAAAATATTAATTGAGCATTTTTTCAGGATTAGATAATCATGTTCGATTTTTATTTTTATGTTCCATCTTCTTTTTTATCAAAACGCTTTGAAGAAGTAATAAAATAATTTGCCGTACATGAATCCAAACCTCTTTCCAGTACATTAAAATGGAATGAAACATCGAATCTACATCAACTGTCGTGTTAACTAGATATTGACAATCCGCGGTTCTCAGGTACACGGAGTCGGATCTATAACACGGGTTACATCGGATCACACAACATCATGTCGCCTGAAGTACCTGCAGGTAGCTATGACACCGTGCCTTTAATTTCGCTCTTACTTATTTAAGTGTAATGTCGACGTTGTCATAACGGTTGTCATGTCCTTATTTGGCATACCCATAATAATTGTAATTGTAAATTTGATAATATAAGTCACGGAAAGAAAATAATTTTAAATAAACACGTCGAAACATGCTTTGTTAATAAATCGACGATTTGTTTAGCCTTCGGGTCACTGCGAAAAAATATTCCGAGGACGTACGAAAAGTGGCGAGGTTTGTTGAATGGGAAGTGGACAGATAACCTGACGTGAATCCTGAGCGCAGGTGCGCCGCAGTAATAGATTAGTCCTCCGATTGTTAATAAAACATGATTAGGTAGATCTACTATCGCCATCGATTGTACATGTGTATGATTGCTCGAAAGATATCTGAACACATTTTGATTTGGTATGACTACACATAAAACTATATTTATTACAAGAAAGTTCCTCTGCATTCTTATTGTACCGTTCACCATGCTATAATCTAACACAGATTGTAGATGTTAATAAAGGCTCTCTGTCTTGAGGAACTCTTGAACCGAATGTTGAACCTTTCGTCATTTTGTGACCCATGTCTCGGCAACCCATGGGGTCAGGCTCACATGTGGTCCTGCAACAAAGACGTGTATAAAATCAGACATATATTAAGAAAATGAGAAAAAACACACTGGATAAGGCTATTTAATGAGGAATCAGTTCCTGCACTGATCATATATTTTGTGAGTATTCAAATAAATATAAATATCAATATATACTTATATTTAAAAATATTTTGTATTTTATGATTGGAGTACCCACTCTTGGATCCTTTCACTGTATAACATGTGCGTTACTGAACACGTATTCATTTTTAACCTTTATCGCTGAAAACGAAAAAAGTAAACAACGTTTAATCAAAACTTATAATATTTTAAGTATGTTTGATTAAAAGATACAAAAGTTTACCTCAACCTGCTATAAAAAACGACATGGGAGTTAATCACAAAATATAATAGATGACGATGAATTATCAAATAATTTCATCTTTTAATCAAAGACCGTGAGGCACTGTTGGGAAATGTAATCTCTTTTTCTGTATCCTGGACGAAAAAAAAACGTTATTGGAGCTTTAGACGTTGGGGTGTTGACTGCTAGTCGCTGGAGAACAAATTACTCTCACAATTGAAGCAATAATGTTCGGTGCACATCTCTAACCACTTAATTGCAGGCCCTCCGATATGGATGGAACTTTCTGCCCTGGGCGATTCTCTTATTGCGGGCAAGTATTGTCAATGTACTCGATAGAATTCCCCTAATCGCGCGGGACCAATTTTCGGCGAAAATGAAGATTTTCGTTTATCACGCTGTTTGCGGGGTCTCTTAATCGGTCTTCCAGAATTGATTATACCAGGATAATTGATATCTCGCCATAATATCGCTGAAATATAGCGAGGCTATCGGCTAATAAAGAAGTGCTTTAGAGAGCAAGGCCTCAGAGCGCTTCTCGTGATTCTCACTGAAGCTAGAATTATTGGATGAATCACTGCACGTGCGCCACGCGCCCGGAACAGCGCAAGAACGCGACATTTAGTGGACATTAAGATCGCTGTCCCCACTTTCATCATTTGATGTGTGCACAAAACGAATTGTATTCTCGTAATATAAATGTCAATATGTTTTGAACAAAGTTCTTGGTTCGTTAATTTGCAGTGATAGTCAGTCCCAACTTGAGCCATTAGCAGAAGTCTTTTAAATGTATTTTGCTATTGATGATCGGAGGGAAATTTAAGAGGCGGAACACTCGTTACGGGCGCTGTATTAAACATTCTGCTATGACGTACCCCCCGGGGCTATTTGTGAACTGTTCAAGCCAGCGTGAGGCTCGGTGAAATATCACCAGCGTTCACATATACCTCAGATATTTCGCACAACGTTAGCGCTTTGTTAGGAGGTCCATTATCTCGAATGTTCTTTGTTCATACCCTCGGAGTGAGGTCATTGTTATCATACAACATACAAACTGTCAACATCTATGATTTTAAATTGGTAAATAATGATTCATGTATAAGTGGTTAGCATGTATTTAAAGAAAACAATCATCAACATGGAGACGATGCGGGTTTCCAGTGAAAGGAATCTATATCGACAATAATTTTGGAATCCTTTATCCTCTGTTTTTACTATCGGCTGACCGAATGGACATAACAATGCGTTTTATTATGGATAGCGACTTCTTTATTATACATATGCAATGATTCAGGGCTACATCTAGCCCCTTCATCAATTGAATGATGGAACAATAAAAATGATATTGTTAAAATATCGTTTTCATTCTTTTGGTTTAAACATATTTTTATTCATTGAAATGAGTTGGGATTGGTGAACAAGCTTTACAGCTTATGTTAACACCGCTCCCATACAACATACATTACATATTGAAATGAAGGATGTGACGTCATCGATATAGACATTATTTAAATAATATGTTACATATTACATCAAATACAAATACAAAGTGAACATAAATAGAAAGTTACAGCTTGTGTGTGTCTAAGGACATTCATTCTTTTGTTCATGTATTGCTGAAGATAAATTACTATTGAAATAAGAACACTCCAAGTTGATAAAAATATCGAAGTAGCTTCCTGTAAATTATGTTCTTTGTAATAATTTGGAAAAGTCAAAAATCATTTTGGATTTTTTTGCCGAAAACATCTCCCATTATGAAGTACGTGACACAAAACGAAGACCTTAAAACCAGAACACTGCCATGAGCAGATCCTGATTATACAGGGATGTTTGGAAGGACGGTATAGTTTAAGGGTACAATTGAATTCGTTTCAAATAAGCTGTACTTATTTCCCTCTTTCACGGCATCCAGCTCCATAACGACCGATCGCTAAACACTCCAAACAATGTTTTGGGGATCCCTCTTCTACGGCTATCGTCGAGGTTGTATTTTGATTGCTAGCTCACTTGACAAGACGAGATTCCGCGAATTATCCGCCTATCGCCAAGGGAGTCGCAATCTCGTATGGCGCTAGTTAGGCCACGAAAACTCAATTTTTACCGGCGCGGGGACTATTAGCATCGCGCCTCCACTTCGTCAAAACGAGACAAACAGTTGGAAACAAACGTAGAAATTGGTATTTAAACAGGGTTGCAATCATAAATAGCTTTATTGAAAAGTCGTAATATGGGACGCGACACTAGGCTATTTCCTATGTCATCAGGTTAAAGTTGCGATATACAATCTGCCTGTTCAATTGCAAAACGGTTAGAGATAGCTCTTAGCGAGGCAAGATAGCGTTGTCATCAGTACGATGGCGGAAAACCCCCTCTCAGTTTAATGATACCAATATTCTCGCTGTCAAGGAGACTCGCAGCCCACTTGACACCTCGGCTACCAATATTTGCTTATCACGACCGAAGGAGAGCCATTAATTTTTCGAGTGACACAGCTTTGCAATTGTATGGGGGAGGGGTCTATCCTTCGCCCACCCTCCCTGCCCCGCTCGCCTATTAGCGTTAGCCCGGATCATGATTGATACAGGCTGCTCTGTAATATTGGCCGGGTCCGTGTTTCAGCTTCATTTAATCGCTAATAGATTTATACACCGCACAATATGCCTCTTTCATTTCTTCTATTATTCATTCGATCGTTACATTGATCTTCCCAACGGGGCAAATAATTCCTACCAAATTGAAGAGCATTTGCAACGACCCGCATGTCTCGGGCGTTAAAAACCTCGTCAGACGCCGGAGTCTTATCACTTTCCGAGGGTGAGGGGCGAGGGAGGGACGCAACCTCTGTCAGAGTAGTGGTCAGGCAGCCCCCATCGCAGACAGACGCTCGACGAAGGAGCGTGTATTGAGAGCAAGTTGTGCGGAAAATATTACTGATATTTACATCGATGCTGATTGCAATGGACCTTTTGTCACACCAGTGACAGCTCTTTGATTTGATGGGAGATACAGTTTATGACATATGAAGAGACTGTGAAACAGTGGAGAAATTGCCATTCAACGACTTTTAATCCTCGTCACATGACAGAGGTGTGCGTTTCAGTGAAATAGGCATTTGAGGATTTAAAGAGCCGGATTGATAAGTGAGCCAATCAACTTCAGTACCGGATTGGAATTTACAAGTTTTCGGATCAATTGACGCAATGAGAACAGCCATTGACAGCCGATCGCTTCTATAAACATATACCCATGTTATTAGCACCGGGGAGATTGACGGCAATAAACTATTGTCATTGACTGGGCTTGTCATTAGCAGCAATTACCACGGTGATGACAAAGACAATGGACGATCAGCTGACTGCAGGTTGGTAAACAGTCGCTAATTATGCAATAACCCGGAAATACTCTCCCTGTCGACCTCGTGGGGATTAAAGCGGATTAGTTCAAAGAGGCGGGGCATTCGGTTTTCCTCGGCGGGGCTTATCACACCACCAGCACTCTTTACCCTAAACATACTGAGTTTGTTTATCATTTATGCTGAGACTCTCATTGGAGATACTTGAGGAGGGTTACCAATTGTTGTTGAAACTTACCTGACAAGGAGATGGTTTCATTCGGATTTGGAACATGTTGATGTGACATTGCAGTAATTAACTCTAAGTCCTTACTGGTATTTGAGGACCTGTGAAGACTTGTACGAGTTGGAACTTCGTTTGGCTTGGACCAGATTTCATTTACGTGCGTGATCTTTGAAGAAACTTCACAATGTATTGCACTATGGAACCCCAGGCGTTGGCGTCATACCCGGTAATATTCAACGGCAACAAGTTGTACACCACCCCCAGGACTTGGCACCCCCACATCTACGAGAAACCACCCAGGCAGCCTACGTCTTTCTTCATAGCCGATATCCTGGGTCTGAGGGAGGAGAGGGGGAGCATGTGTTCCACCAGCCCTGGGGGTCTGTCTCCTGCCTCACCCCTCGAACACCTGTCCCGGCATCGAGTCAGCCCCACCCATAACCGCACCCCTGACAGTGAGGATGAGGGGGGTCATCACCGTGGGGACATGAGTGACCGTCTTTCGTCAAGTTCGCCGAAAACAGGTCAGTGTTTTATTTGATTATGTATAGTAATTTGTAAAGTTGTGGAGAACGTGAGGATAATATTTGTTTTATATATTTTTTTATGACACTATGTGCACTGAGGATTGGAAATCACTCACTCCATGTTGTTCGATAAGACTATCACCGTAACGTGATAGCGATGTAATGTGATGTTTATTATTATTGAATAATTGTATTTGCCAGTGACCGAGACGGGTTAAAATCTCGTTATGTTCAACTAGTTCAGTTACGTGGAATGGATTTCGCTTTGGCGAAAACGGAATTAACTTTCATGAAACATTAATTCAATTTAATCACAAATTAACAGTTCTGTACTTGAATTAAAAACAAACAAAATAAGTATTTGATAAACATCCTATAATTAATCGTGGCTCTGCATCGTTTTCTAGGTTTTCTCAATATCGTTTCATTCAATTAATTTTATAATTACGTGTTCGTTACGCAACAACAGGTGCTTGCTGTGAAATAGGCACCACTTCAGTCGCGAGTTGTCAGTTAGTTGCAAGTGTCACATGCATAAATTGACATTATTCGTGACCACGTGCGAGTAATAAATAAACAAGCGGTGTGCGTTATCTCCAAACCATATCCAAAATAAGGTTAATCAGCGATTTAGACAAGGGGTGGGAATTACAGTGATAACGAAAAGTTGTTTATTGCAGTGTTTTTTTTCAAATGCAAGACGTGCTGTACAATGACTCACACAAGTTGGGTTTAATTTGTAATCTGAAGTGTCGACTTGACAGAATGGAATTTTATGTTTCAAGTTTATCAACATTTTTAGCTTTCAGCTTCTGCCGCTGAGTTAAAAAGTAAATTCGTGGTAGTTTTCTTCAAATCATAAGTAACGTGAGTGAATATAATACATATGGTTATTAGTTTTCTGTGTACAGTGTGATGCTGAGCTTAAATTATTAACCTTAACCTTATTTTTAATATAAAAAAAACATTATCTGGATCGATGTATGGATGCAATCAAGTCATTTTCATCACCGTATTCAAACTAACCGGTAGGAACAAATATTCTCTCATTTTATTTAAGTGTTTCTTACGCTGGTGACTATATATTGGTACTTGATATATGAGGAAAGCTATGTTTAAAGTCTTCATTTGTGTATTTGAATATATTTGATGAAGCTTGACTTTTTATGTTATATTTATCGACACTGTTTATAAAACTCCATTTAATTAGACTAATATAAAAGCCGTTTATTGTTTGGCTATGTTGGATTATCGGTCCAATCCGTGCAAACTTTATACACCATGCAAAAAATGTATTGTCCCCTATATGCATATGAAAGTAACCGAATTATTGATATTTTTATGTGAGATTTGTTTGAATGGTATTTTAATACATATATGTTGTTGACGAATTAAAAGACACGTTGTACTAAGAAACGACCCAGTACCTCTTTTGGGGCTGTTGTTTAAGTGTTTTCTCCGACACAGATAATAACCGTTGATGTGTGCTGAAAATGTAACTAAGTTCCCCATTATGCGACCCTCCGTCTGAAGGATGGCCCGCTGAATTGAAAGAGCACGGACGTGCTCCATATCAGGCACTTAACAGCACTTACTCTTGTTTATTACAAATGTGTATTAGCCCCGACGTCACTTAACCCTAGTAAGCCTCGGAGTTAATTGTCATTTCCCCCGGATTAGCCGGCCAATGATCATATGACAACATCAATCGCATTAGTGTGTCAGTTGTAATTCATCGTCTATCCCCGAACAATTATACAACGATATGCTTAAGGTGACACATTTATTGCCATGACGCTGGAAGAAGAAAAATCCTTTCCCCTCCTGGTCTTTCAAAGCCTTTATCTTTTTTCTGTCCTTGCCCGCTGGCATCAACCGACCCGGAGTAATGATTAGGCGATCGGGAGAGAATAGGATGGCGTTAATTGTTGTTAATTGGTATCCACAAGCCTCGTTTATCGTAGTGACACTGATTGTCTGATGGTCTTTGTCCTTGGCTGTGCGTCATTTGTATGTTGACAATCATCTCACGCACGATACAATGCTGAGGTGGGTCTATGAGTAAAGTCATTAGAGTTTATATACCGAGTGACTTAGCGATGGCCATTTATTGTTTCCGTTCTGTGTGGAATCTGAAACTCGTGTTTCGTACATAGAAGAGAAACAGCTCGTTATATATGTTATGTACTCAAAGAGCTATAAAAATAATGTTAATAAGAATGATACTAGGTATATATGGGCGTGTCTTGCGTTCGCCGAGACATACATTTGCAGTAGAAGAAAAGGTTTTGTTAATCAATATCTTACTTGATTGAACTATTCCTTTAGGTCAATATTTATGTTTTCTTTCTAACGTGTTTTTCCTTTTTTTTAAAACAAACACGTGTTTTTCCTCGTTACTTGTTTTCTGCTATTTGCATTTGGCGAACATCAATTATGTTTCTGACAGAACAAGAATGATGATGTCCTCGGATGATGAAATTTCAAATATCATTAACTCAACTAACACGTTATTTAACATGGGAATTCACCTTTGAAACACGGTTATAATTTCGACACAACATGTTTGGTCCTTACACAACTTCAACTTATTCGGATATGTTTTGATGCGCGCATTAAATACTTCTTAAGAAAGGCATGATTAGGTGCGCACTGCTGAGACGCGTGTTTTGCGTTGTGTATACTCATAAATAAAGTCTCCGACAGAGAGAAAATATTATCATAACGTCTTTTTATCACTTAAAATAAATATTAACATATTTCATTACTCATATTACTTAAACAGTGTCTCCACAATGACATGCGATAACATGCTATTTGATGCGTCAATGCAAGAAGCTATCGATAGTCAATAGAGCTTTTTTACATCATTTGTCATCTAACTTCTAACACAACATTATGTCAATATTATCTCAGCAAACTGGAAACCGTCCCCACAACAAAAACCGCTGTTAAGGAGAGTTATTGTTAACCAGTTGAAACAGCACTTGGACCCAGCGTTAAGTGCTTTGGAACATTTCACGTTACACGGGAACGTGTTCTTGTAAGTTCATATTACTTGACACATTTATATTTTTCAAATATTGAAAATTATTTTAAAGGGATCATTTTTGGTTATCAACAAAATAAGTAATATGTATGTAAACAAAAGAGACAACCTTCAAAGCCATAAGAAATCTCTAAAAAAGTCGATTGTACGATTCCGACTGGATCATGAGCATGTGTTTAGGAATGCCTATCAACTGGGGATCATACCGGGTGTTCGAAAAACAAATACAAACACATGCAAAGCGGGTAAATTATGCACCTATGATAAAAGTCCAAATATGGAATTGCATTGGACATTAATTTTGTAATAGACGCATCAATTTTGGAAATGTCATCCACATGTCTTCCATAAAACTTCTTGAAAGTTTTAATTAGGCCTTGTAACCTTGATCAAACAAGTGTTAGCAAGAGTCATATGGCGCTGTTTGAAATCTTTTAGAAATATACAGATTGTACCTCAAAGGCTGTGAACTGTACACACCCAGGACTGGAGCTGCAGGAATATTGCTCAAACTGAAAGGAAAGTTGACAATCGGAAAGTTGAAGTCATCCCTCTTGTCACACAGTCTTGTGGAGACTTTTCTGTCACTCTGAATCTTTATGCATGGATCTAATAATGAAACAGACGAGTCGGTCCCTCTGGTCTCCTTTATTTCTAGTTCAGGTGGTAAATAGTGGAAGGGAAAAGACTATTTGATGGTTATTTGAAATTAAACTTCTTGGGCAAATTACCTTGTCTTGACTTTGTAAACCCGAGCAGAAATACCGTGCACAAAGGAACAGATCAACAAGAAGGGGAGCCCCATTTCCTCCCAAGGGGATGCCTACTTCTTACTTAAATGTTTTACCCTCCTTATATGGATGTACGAGGAAGTCCGGGATTTCACTTCTGGTTAGATGTCATTTGCTTACATTTTTAAAATTAGTTCTTACATGCTGGCAGAGGCGTATGGCAAACAAGCCTTTTCGAAAGTAAAAACTGTAATATTTGGTGTAAATAGTTTGTAAAAATATTTTAATATAAATTGTATTGTGGAATGGATATGGAAATATTATCAAATAAAAACATAGCAGCGTGTCCCAAAATATCAAACCTAATTAACGAGCTGATGTTATGCTCTTTCCAATGTGTACTTTGAACGTATGCGTTAAAAATGAAATGGCGGAATTTACAGTATACGATAAGTATACTGCTTTGTAATAACTTTAAATAAGCTTTGTAAGCACGGTTTGATTCGGTGTTCCAGACGATGGTTCTCAGGGCGAAAAGAGGAAGAAATCTGGCGACGAGAGCGACGATAAGGACAGCGGTCAACCACAGAAGAAGAAGAAAGCGAGGACGACATTCACAGGACGCCAGATCTTTGAGCTGGAGAAGCAATTTGAGCAGAAGAAGTACTTATCCTCAGCAGAGAGAGCAGAAATGGCAACACTACTTAATGTCACAGAAACACAGGTATGACAAGCGCCATTATATGTTTGATTTTACCTTAAGCTTTAACACATCTTTTTGTGTGTTAGCTATCACTAAACGGGGGTCACACCTATGCATAAGTTATATCATTAAAAAACCCTGAGAAGAATCAATACTGTAAAGGTTTTTCTTCTTCAGATATATGGACTTCATTGTAGTTTAAAAAATACAATTAATTCTGACTATCCCACCAAATATATTGCTGTAAAGGTGCTATATCAGCTTACTTTGAAATAGTGTTCCAAGAATGAATACTCTACCAATCTTTTCCTATTGAAAGCTTGTAAACATAAATTCGCTAGCTGTTTTGTTTCGTTTGAACAAATAGTTTTGCCTTATTATTAATTCTCGAAATTACCCCAGAACGAAAACATTAATTAGAATTATTTTTCGCCATCGCGTAAACAATGAAAGTGATTAATGATTATTGAATCAAGCGCCCGCGGCTCACATTTCGACACGCGTTCACCGATTATCAATTTGATAAAACATTTTAGATCAGAGAGTCAAGCTTTGACACTTAGCCAGCAGATGGATAGTCACTGCGGGACCGGTGTCACGTGGTCTCGCGGGACCAGTCATTGTCAAATGCCACAATAAATCCACGTGGCTCCTTGCAGCGACATCTCCATTGAGATTAATTAGGCTAATCTTATGATGGCTTAATGAGGAAATAAACGAACGATTTGGAGCTTTGACTATGACACAAATAGTTAAGCAAAACATTGCACTGTCATGATTATCTTAACTCGGAACAGCCATGTGAAACAACAATAGCTGTGATACGGCTCCATTCAAACTGAGCCAATTTAATCGTATCTTTGTTCTACTCTGTAAACCAGACTTTGAAATTTTCACTTTAGTTTTACATATTCGAAAATACGCATTCGTTGAAAATTTTCAATAAATTATATTTAGCTGTACAGCTTGTATGTTGAAAAATCGCAACTAGGAAATGAATAAACGGCTTGAATTTAGACATATTGTTAGCACTCTCTCGCGTTTATTTTCAACCTCTCATATCCTTGATTTTGTCAAACCTTTCCCGTTATAATTTCACACATAGCCGCAATAACTAATTGCTTATTATTTCAAACATACTGCCTGAGGGAAATTCTCGGAAAACAATGAGAACAACAGTTCAAAACATTTTTGTCATGAGTTAAGAGGATATAATAAATGTGACAAAACCTTTAATCAGAAATCTCTGCTAAGATTCCGATTATATCTTAAGCATGTGTTTATGCATCACTATCAAATGAAGATTATACCAGGTATTCGCGAAAAGGTAGGCTTATCTTGCCCTGTCGGCGGCTCCCACCACAAACACATGCAAAGGCAAGTCAATTATTCGCCTGAATAGGTACAGAATATGGTACTAAATAGGGAATGGACATATTTTTGGTCACTAATGCGTCAAATTTGGAAATAACTTCCACATGTGCCTAACACAAAACGTTTTTAAAGCTTTAATAAGACCTTGAGTGTTGTAACCCTGATCAAACAATTTTTGAGCAAGAGCCATACAAGGCTCTCTAAAGCAGATATGACACGTACAGTAATACTGAAGGATACATAAGACTTATATCCCATATTGAAACATATTGTTTCAGAATGTCAGCATCTGCAATACACGAACACTGTGTATTCAAAGCTGATTGCACATACAAACAAAGCCCAATTAAATAATTAATTAATCACGTGTGTATCTTAAGGGTATTGTCAATATACATGCCAGTTATATCACTGCCGTAAATACTTCTGGATAGCTTGACATCATTAAACAATAATTGCTCGTAATTTACAGCAATAAATTTCGGGCATACACGGTCTGATAAGATTACTACTGTATCTTCTATTTGCCTACATTAAATTACCATACTAACATGGTAATAAACGAAATGCTATCTTAATTGAGGATTTACAAGCTGCATAATTGAGAAATGATATCTTAATTAAGGATTACAAGCGGCATAATTGAGAAATGTTAACTTCGTAAAAATGACTCTCGTTCTGTTCTTTGTTGCCTGGGACATTGGGCTTTTCTGGACGTAAAAGCGTTCTCTTGGAACGCCAAATACTTGGTTTTGATGTGTACTCGGTTTTATGTGAACCCACGTGGAGTGTCCCGCTATGATATGCCTGGGATAACGCTAAAAGCGGCGTAACACCATACTCACTCACTCACACTGTTGTCCTTTCTGCTTGGGAGTTATTTTTGTATCACGTTACACCGTATTAAAACATACAACTGCGTCCTACCACGAGTCAAATAACGCACTTAAATATGTTTCAAGCCACTACTATAGATACACGGGTTATGTTCACCAGCGATGTGTTTCTTAAATCTCCGAAGGCCGCGGCAATTAGAAGCGTTTGCAAAACAGTATGGCGGCCATCTGGTGTTTAGGTTTCTCAATGCTGATGGCGTGCTAATAGCTTTTCACGTTTGGTGTCAATGCCATGTTGCCGTTCTTAGGAAAAGAAACCTGTTTTGTTAATTCGGTGTTAAAAGATATCATTTGTTGGGTGTTTGAGCTCCATGGCGTGTTTTCTCCCATCTTCAGCGTGTTTGGAAAACTGTGAGAGACCTTCTAACCAAACATTTCTTTCTCTTCAGGTGAAGATTTGGTTCCAGAACAGAAGAACAAAATGGAAGAAACAGGAAAATATATCGAGTGCCGAGGCCGCCGAACATAAACTGAACGCCGAGAAAAATTTGTTGAAGAACATGAAATGTAAGAAGGTTACGGATAAAGACGAAAGCATCCAAGACGAAATTCAAGATGGCGACCGTTTGACCAAGACAGAATCGGACTCTTTGTCGGCCTCTGACGTCGTTGATGGTCGTGTGCAAAATTTAGACAGTTCCGCTTCAAATTGTGACACAGCTCCTAGCGTGTTAAATCTCTCGTCACCTGAAGAAGAAAAGACAATAAAAATTGAAGAAACAACAGAAATGAAATTGGAACGTGTGCCACTGTTGCCTTGTTATGACACGGTGGCCGTGACAGCCCAGTGACCCTGATCTTGGCTTTGTAAAGGGTAAACAACGATATCTCACATCCAACCAGACGTTTTTCCATATGGTCGAGATTGGTGCCATCAACCTCATTTCACTATTCACATATACATGACTTGTGAAATTAACCATGTGTAAAGTACCTACTACTTTCCAAGACTTCGTGCATCGTGTATCGTTGCATCATATTCCCATTATTGTGTTGAGCAGTATTACGGAGATTACGCTCACTCTTACATCTCATGGTTGTTTTGGTGCCAGTTATTATTATGATGTTGTGAATATATTATTACTATTATTATCACACTTAAAGGGTGCAGTTTTAGCGTTTATTGGAGACAATCAGGACCATGGTTACGTCATTTCATGGGAAAGCGGGGTAGCCTAGTGGTCATGCCACACGTCTTCACACCAAGAACTCTGGTTCCATTCCACTTGAGTTCTAAGTGTGAAGGCGAGTCTTTGTGTACACGCCGGAATATTGTTGAAATTAAAAGATTCGGCATTAAACCCACACTCTCTTTGGAATCAAGTGAGCATCTACGACCTGTCTTCTTCCGAAATTAAGCTCACGCCCTCATATAACTGAAATACTATTCAAAGCGGTGTAGAACAAACTCCCCAACTCTTTTCTGAACACGTTTCAACGCAATATATACTGCTCAAAGTTAAAGATCACCCGGTCGTTTGATTTTACTATAGTTAAATCAGACATGGCAGATTTACTAAGTATAGTAATATGAAAGAGTAGGAAGGTAGTATAAATCAAACGTACGAAACGTACGAAACGTAGAAATATTTTGTTAAAAGCTTTACACAAATTAGAATCACACGACATTTGTAAAGCGACCCGAAAGTACTCAAAAGTTCTTCCTTTCAAATCATTGATTTATCCGGTTCATATCTATGAATTCTTTACTTAAAGTACAAAGGCATTGAAGCGTCCGACTCGGTCAATTACAAATCAAAGTTTTAATGATTGTTGTCTCAATCATTGAAATAGCTCCACCGTAGATGAACTCGAAACTTACAGCACAATACTGATTTATTGTGATTGTCAATATGTGTCCCTCACGACTGTCGGCAACTGTTGTATTTCATTCCAATTTTCACCGTGCTGGCTCCCAGTCAAGCGCAACATGACACTCGTATTGTTGTTCCTGATAATGCACACCATCGTCAACTATCACCACACCCTGTGTAGACTTGGAGGTCAATAAATATCCTTTTATAATTACTCACGATTCGATCTGTTATTTTTTGTATCGATTTTGTTTCCGGTCATCGATAAGAGCGTACCCTAGGGCCTCGTGTTTTCGTCCGGCCATAGGGGGATCGATAACCGAACAAGATGTATTTTGTTGCTCAAACAGAGTACTCAGATCAACTGGTTGTAATCAGTCGAATGATTGGAGCGTTTGACGAGAACGGATATCTTGTATATATTTACTAGATATTAGTTTTGCTACGGTTGAAGTATTGCCAAATACCATTTTATGTCGTAAAAAGACCAACAGAATTGAAAACTTTCAAAGGCAATGTTATAGGTGGTATGGTATTACTATCGAACTTTTCGAAAACAAATCGATTAAGTTTTCGGCGTTTTTACTATTAACATCCCTCGAATTTCGTAAATACTACCGTTATAGTCGTAAACATTAGAAGCATCCTTATTTTTCAATGTAGTAATCGATGGATACCATAAAACGTATTGAAAACATGAAAATTGCGTGTTCTGGTATCAGGTGAAATGTCAATACACACTGATGAACCACACGTGATGAATCACTCCATTCACTCATGAACGACCAGTTCATTGATGGAGAAACCTGTATAATGTTGAACCACCCGTAATGTTGAACTTCTCCAACATGACCACACGTATATTGATGACTCACTCCATTCATTTATGAACGACCAGTTCACTGATGAGGCACCTGTATAATAATGAACCATCCTTAAACAAAGAACCACCCGTACATGGATAAACCACCCGTATATTGATGAATCACCCGTATACTGATGAACCATATATATATAGATGAATCACACTTTAACTGAACCACCCGTACATAGATGAACCACCCGTACATAGTTTAAAAGCCTTACATAGATGAACAACCCGCACATAGATGAACCACCCGCACAAAGATGAAGCACCCGTACATAGATAAAGCACCCGTACATAGTTGAACCACCCGTAAACAGTTGAAAAAGCCGTACATAGATGAACCACCCGTACCTAGATGAACCACCCGCACATAGATGAACAACTCGTGCATAGATGAACCATCCGTACATAGATGAACCACCCGTAAATAGATGAACCACCCGTACACCGATGAACCACCCGTATATTGATGAACCACCCGTGCATATATGAACCACCAGTATATTGATGAACCACCCGTGCACAGATGAACCACCCGTACATAGATGAACCACCCGTACATAGATGAACCACCCGTACACTGATGAACAACCTGTATATAGATGAACCACCCGTACATAGATGAACCACCCGTATATTGATGAACAAACCGTACACAGATGAACCACCCGTACATAGATGAACCACCCGTAAATAGATGAACCACCCGTACACCGATGAACCACCCGTATATTGATGAACCACCCGTGCATATATGAACCACCAGTATATTGATGAACCACCCGTGCACAGATGAACCACCCGTACATAGATGAACCACCCGTACACTGATGAACAACCTGTATATAGATGAACCACCCGTACATAGATGAACCACCCGTATATTGATGAACAAACCGTACACAGATGAACCACCCGTACATAGATGAACCACCCGTAAATAGATGAACCACCCATACATAGATGAACCACCTGTATATTGATGAACCACCCGTATATTGATGAACAACCCATACACAGATGAACAACCCGTATATTGATGAACCACCCGTACACAGATGAACCACCCGTACATAGATGAACTACCCGTACATAGATAACCATCCGCTTATTGATGAATCACCCGTACACAGATGAACCACCCGTACATAGATGAACCACCCGTACATAGATGAACTACCCGTACATAGATGAACCACCTGTATATTGATGAACCACCCGTACATAGATGAACCACCCGTACATAGATGAACCACCCGCACACTGATGAACCACCCATACATAGACGAACCACCCGCACATAGACGAACCACCCGCATATAGGTGAACCACCCGTACATAGATGAACTACCCGTACATAGATGAACCACCTGTATATTGATGAACCACACATACATAGATAAACCACCCGTACATAGATGAACCACCCGTATATAGATGAACTACCCGTACATAGATGAACCACCTGTATATTGATGAACCACCCATACATAGATGAACCACCCGTACATAGATGAACCACACGCACACTGATGAACCACCCGTACATAGATGAACCACCCGCACATAGACGAACCACCCGTACATAGATGAACAACCCGTGCATAGAGGAACAACCCGTGCATAGATGAACCATCCGTACACAGATGAACCACCCGTATATAGATGAACCACCCGTACATAGATGAACCACCCGTACATAGATGAACCACCCGTACATAGATGAACCACCCGTACATAGATGAACAAGGCAGATTATATTTTTACACCACTCTCCTGATTAAATAGATTATGGTATACACTGAAGAAATATGTAAATGTTGGAGGTTTGGGTGGACAATCCTGAGAAGAAATATGTAAATGTTGGAGGGTGGGTGGACAATCCGGAGAAGAAATATGTAAATGTTGGAGGTTTGGGTGGACAATCCTGAGAAAAAATATGTAAATGTTGGAGGGGTGGGTGGACTATCCTGAGAAGAAATATGTAAATGTTGGAGGGGTGGGTGGACACTCCTGAGAAGAAATATGTAAATGTTGGAGGGGTGGGTGGACTATCCTGAGAAGAAATATGTAAATGTTGGAGGGGTGGGTGGACAATCCTCAGATGAAATATGTAAATGTTGGAGGGGTGGGTGGACAATCCTGAGAAGAAATATGTAAATGTTGGAGGGGTGGGTGGACTATCCTGAGATGAAATATGTAAATGTTGGAGGGGTGGGTAGACAATCCTGAGATGAAATATGTAAATGTTGGGGGTGGGTGGACTATCCTGAGAAGAAATATGTAAATGTTGGAGGGGTGGGTGGACTTTCCTGAGATGAAATATGTAAATGTTGGAGGGTGGGTGGACTATCCTGAGATGAAATATGTAAATGTTGAAGGGGTGGGTGGACTATCCTGAGAAGAAATATGTAAATGTTGGAGGGGTGGGTGGACAATCCTCAGATGAAATATGTAAATGTTGGAGGGGTGGGTGGACAATCCTGAGAAGTAATATGTAAATGTTGGAGGGGTGGGTGGACAATCCTGAGAAGAAATATGTAAATGTTGGGGGTGGGTGGGTGGACTATCCTGAGAAGAAATATGTAAATGTTTGGGGTGGGTGGACTATCCTGAGAAGAAATATGTAAATGTTGGAGGGGTGGGTGGACTCTCCTGAGATGAAATATGTAAATGTTGGAGGGTGGGTGGACTATCCTGAGATGAAATATGTAAATGTTGAAGGGGTGGGTGGACAATCCTGAGAAGAAATATGTAAATGTTGGAGGGGTGGGTGGACAATCCTCAGATGAAATATGTAAATGTTGGAGGGGTGGGTGGACAATCCTGAGAAGTAATATGTAAATGTTGGAGGGGTGGGTGGACAATCCTGAGAAGAAATATGTAAATGTTGGGGGTGGGTGGGTGGACTATCCTGAGAAGAAATATGTAAATGTTGGAGAGGTGGGTGGACTCTCCTGAGAAGAAATATGTAAATGTTGGAGGGTGGGTGGACTATCCTGAGATGAAATATGTAAATGTTGGAGGGGTGGGTGGACTATCCTGAGATGAAATATGTAAATGTTGAAGGGGTGGGTGGACACTCCTGAGAAGAAATATGTAAATGTTGGAGGGGTGGGTGGACTATCCTGAGAAGAAATATGTAATTGTTGGAGGGGTGGGTGGACACTCCTGAAAAGAAATATGTAAATGTTGGAGGGGTGGGTGGACTATCCTGAGAAGAAATATGATAATGTTGGAGGGGTGGGTGGACAATCCTGAGAAGAAATATGTAAATGTTGGAGGGGTGGGTGGACAATCCTGAGAAGAAATATGTAAATGCTGGAGGGGTGGGTGGACAATCCTGAGAAGAAATATGTTAATGTTGGAGGGGTGGGTGGACAATCCTGAGAAGAAATATGTAAATGTTGGAGGGGTGGGTGGACAATCCTGAGAAGAAATATGTAAATGTTGGGGGTGGGTGGACTATCCTGAGAAGAAATATGTAAATGTTGGAGGGGTGGGTGGACAATCCTGAGAAGAAATATGATAATGTTGGAGGGGTGGGTGGACAATCCTGAGAAGAAATATGTAAATGTTGGAGGGGTGGGTGGACAATCCTGAGAAGAAATATGTAAATGTTGGAGGGGTAGGTGGACAATCCTGAGAAGAAATATGTAAATGTTGGAGGGGTGGGTGGACAATCCTGAGAAGAAATATGTAAATGTTGGAGGGGTGGGTGGACAATCCTGAGATGAAATATGTAAATGCTGGAGGGGTGGGTGGACTATCCTGAGGTAAAGATACAGTCAGTATTCTGATACAGAAGGATTCACACATACACATGATGAAATATGCAAGGTGATTTTGAATGCCTTTTTTTGGTGGAAATTTACATATACTTCTCAAAATATAGTGACTCTCGAACTCAACAAAGTTTTAGAAAGAACTCAATGTGATGGTGTAGTTTGTGCTGGCAATGCGCTCCGTGGACCTTAAGCCATTAACACCAGAAGCCGATTGACGAAAATTACATCTCAGTTCGAATGAGAAGCACAATGCCAAAACTTTTTCTACGTTTGTGACATTTTCTGCTTAAACCATCAGTGGCGTTAGGTATCTACAAGGACCACGGAGCGATCACTTAGGGTCCCTAAACCATCTCGAGGAAAACATTAAGTGTTTTACCCAGACAGTTTTCGCTTAAATATTTGAATAAGAGCATTTAAAAGGTGGTTTTGATGGCGGACGAGGCAGATCACCGAGTCGCGTCCCAATATTGCCCAACGATAATCAGCAATCGTTGAATATAAACGTAGCATTCAGCAGCAAGTAGCTTGTATCGGAGGGACAGTATACGCGCCGGAGGAGGGATGGGGGTCG
Organism: Haliotis cracherodii; assembly: GCF_022045235.1. NCBI lineage: Eukaryota > Metazoa > Mollusca > Gastropoda > Lepetellida > Haliotidae > Haliotis > Haliotis cracherodii. The sequence goes on from NW_027266343.1 coordinate 39,477,570, forward strand.
TATACCCCGCGTTTATAGTTCATTTAAACTTTTCTTCAATCGATGATTTCATTCTAGTGGACGGCTGCAACTCAACAAACAGCTCCGTTTTGGGTTATATGGATAGATGTTATTTATATATTGGCAATTTATTAATTCGGAAATAGTCGTGTGGGAGAGCATATATTTCTACGGAGGTGTATATTGATTTGTTTTAATGTTTGGGTATTCATGATATGATAATGCGTTTATGCTTATTTTTTATATTTTACGTGATGACTTTTCGGAAAGGGTTGATCATATTTAGACATTTATGGATACAAAGTGGGTCAAATAATGATATGCAGGTTGTTGGCTCGAAACGGCGAGATCAAAGGTTTTAATGGGGCTCACTGTGAGAATTATCACATGTAAAAATGTATAGTGATCACCAATAATTGTCCATTATTTCTAAAACGACAATTTCCATCTTGAAAAAAACATGGAAACACCGGCTCCTTTTACAAACACATATTATTTATCGTGCACAAATTGGTGCATGGAAACATAAAATGCAGATTTAAAAAATATGTTCGTAAAAATTATAATCCTAAATAATATGCATTCTTTTCACCGGCAATAGTTGAGAACCATTTCGTAGACGCTGCAGCAATTGAGCTAATGTCCCTGCTTCGCTCTGCTGGGTGTTAACAATGATATTTGACTGAGGTACAGTAATAGTAGTAAAATGTTTATTAAAGTGTCACACGTACAACATGTACAATATCAAATCGATGCACATAAGATAAAAGGTGTATGGAGTGCGTCCAGCCAGACATTGGCTTATGAGACACTATATACAATAAAAACAAAGTAAGTACATAATATATACTGCACCGCAAAAGAAACGTCACCCCAAGTAACATTGCATGAAAAGTTGTCATTTAAATATCTGGATATTTTTTGTCAAAGTTTCTAAAATTTAATAGAACCTTGTCCGGAAAAATGAAATTTGATGATAAAAAAGCAAAGCAGATGACAATAAAACCGATCGCCCAAACGCATCACGGCAACGGCCATGGTAACCCGATGCAGGTGATTTGGGTGCAAAATGAAATGCACATGCGTTCCCCCATTTCTTGTCCTATAAAAATCCACCCAGATTGGATAACATTCATTCGTTTTTGAATTGCTACCACATGCCAAGATTGACAAGAAATCAGCGACACCAAGCCCTTGGACGATTGCAAGCTGGACAAACCGCCCGGCAAGTTGCCAATGCATTTCAAGTCCACGTAAAGACCACATACAGGCTCCAGCAACGGTACCAGACCACCAACACTACAGATGACCGACCACGTAGTGGCAGACAAAGGGTCATCCCCTGACGTCATGATCGTTAGATTGTGCGACAGCATCTCCAAGATCGCTTTGTTACTGCTGTGGAAACTGCTCGACAGACCTTGGAGACTCACCAGGGACACATTAGTGCGGACACCGTACGTCGACGATTGACAAGCAAGACACCACCACTGTTACAGGCCACACCGAGGACCCATTCTGACACCACGTCATCGCCGGGACCGTCTTCAGTGGGCAACATAGCACCAGCATTGGCGGCACCTGCAGTGGAGAAGAGTCCTCTTCTCAGACGACAGCCTCAACAGCAGACGCCGAGGGAAACGTTATTCGGATGCTTGTGTTGTTGAGAGAGATTCTTTGGGTGGTCCGAGCATCATGGTGTGAGGTGGAATTGGTCTTGCACAGAGGGTCGGTCCTGTGGTCTTCCAGAACATCGGTCCAGGGAGAGGCAATGAGAGTCTTGAGACCACACGCCATACCTCATTTGGCACGCCGTCGCAACCACGAGATTCGTGCCCACACTGCGAGAGCAACAAGAGACTTCGCCCAGTAGAATGGCATCAGAACAATGCAGTGGCCTGCCCTCAGTCCCGATTTAAATGCCGTTGAGCACCTGTGGGACGAGATTCAAAGGCTGCTGAATGACCTCCGACCAAGGCCGACAACTGCAGCTGAACTGCGCCAGGCGTTCCTCAGAGTGTGGGCTCAAGTGCCTATGACCTTCATCAACCGCCTCATCCATCCATTCGACGTTGTATGGCAGTCATCAATGCACATGGCGGACAAACGAGATACTAACTTATGATTGGGAACATTTGACACATTAATTTTCATCTTTGTTATATGTCTCAAAGTTTGTTTAGAGTGTTTGGACAAATAAGGTTTCTCATATATCTATCCATTGTGACGTTTCTTTTGCGGTTCAGTATATATAATGTGAGAGGTGGGAAATTTAGCTACGAAATCAGAAGACTCACAGGAAACAAGAACAAACTCCTCGATTCAACAAATTAAGAAAAAGAAAGGATAGGTAGGTAGAGAGAGAGGTAATTTAATAATCATGTCGACGACTGTCGTCTCCTAAACATTTTAAAAAGCGCTGCAGCAAGCAATTTTTGTAAAACGTTTGATTAAAGTAAATAAATTTCTCTTCATTGCATATCACATTAAATTTTAGGTTGGTTTTTCAGCTGCACAATATAAATCATGCCGTAAATCTTTATAAAAACTGCATTGTAGTAAAAAATGACATTCATCTTCCATCGTCTGATTGACGCTTGGGCGGGGTGGGGGTTGGATGGGGGTGGGGTGGGGGTAGGGGGCAGCTACGGGGAGGGGATCAGATATTGGGAATAGGACATTTGGGAGGGGGGGGGGGGGGGGTGCAGGTGCAACCATTCCGATTAAAAAATAGCTCACATAACATTTAGTAAAACCTGATTATGAACACGGAAATAATAGATGTGGGCATTATACTTATTTCTTTTGATCACACAAACGAAACATCTGCAGTGGCTATTTCATCCTTTGTCTGTTCCTCATTTTTAGAAATACCATCAAACTAGTCGTGCGAGTCTAATCTCGATAGAAGCGAAGCAACTATGTTAAAAGTTCTTCAGGTGCGGCACGCACCCCGTCACAACTGGCGCGAGTCTCGGCGGGAATTAGCGTCAATTTTATGTAATTAAACAGTACATTCTACGGTCAGTGGTTGGGGGAACGTTATGATCCTAGGTCACCGTCTCCGATTTTACGAGGCAAAAGTACAAAACCTATTTTAAAAATAAAAAAGATCTTCAAAACGTAAATAGACAAGAATTTATGAAGTAATAAACCTGGCTAAAAAATTAATTGTCACGACGAAAAGGCGAATGTTATTTGCTCTAAAAACATGGCCACGCGTTCGACTGTTAGAAGATCGGATTCAGCATTAAAAGTGGCAAATTAAAACATATTGTGTATTCAAAGACTGGGAAAGACATAAAACGACTGGCGTTTCTCACTAACTGCCTACTTAACGGAGCATCGATGCGTTTCGGCAGTAATTCCTGTCTATGTTTTCGATAAACACATACTCTCGAAGCCAAGCTCAGCACTCGTAGCATATGTTTTGACGAGGGGCCAATGTTACGTTTAGGCGTCGCTCGTTGTATAGTCAGCCAATCAAGCGCAATTACTTAACCGCTGTTCATTAGCCAGGGCCTATACTATGGACACCGCATAAGCTTCTCTCCCGACTCACTTACCTTTGATGTGAGATCATTAGACCTCGCATCGCCCCAGTCACAATCAATCCCTTTAAAAAAACTCGAATAACGCCAGAAAACAATTCCCAAATCGACCACCCCAAGACCACCTTACCCAATTGTTAATGCCTCAAGGCATATTTCTTTCAATGATTTTCAAGAAAGTGGATGTAATGAGTTTTAATTTTTGGTTCGAGATTAAGCGATTGTGATGAAGAAATAATGGCGAATATGAAACAAAGGGAGGTAACTGAAGTAGAAATGAGACTAGCGTTGCATGTCTTCATTACCGTTTCGAAGTTGGGTCTGTCCCGTGTATAGTGAATAGCAATTTACGGGGAAGAACTGATCCGGTCTGGTGGCCGTAGAAATCGAAGATATCTTCTTATCGAGCAATCAAGTGCCAAGAATAATGACTTAATGAATCAGGGTACGGCGATAATAAACGAGAGGAAGGGACGATGGAAAAACTGCCTTGGTCTCCAGCAGAGTTGGATCGTTTAGTACGAGTGAAGGAAGACAGGGAAGTAATGAATAGCCCCTTTGTAGCACGCTCTCTCTCCTCCGCTCATTAAGCCCAACTTTGCGAGATTTTCCGCCGCGATTCCAGTTGAGCGGACCATCGGAAGCTCGCTACCAATCCCTCTTCTTCTAATTGAGCTCTGATCAAGGAAATCCATTTGGAAGCGACTTTGGAAAATGGTGATCACTCGCGCTACTTTTCTTGTCTACATACGCAGCGTTAATGCGTCTCCAAAAGTAAAGTGGCAATTTCGCCCCTCGTATTGACAGAACTTTTCTTATTTGACGATTAAAGCTATCACTTTGACCACTGCGTCAAGATGTTAAGGGTTTTATCCAGATTTATTGAACTTTGTCAAGAGTCGTCTTCCAGGGGTTAAATAGTCTTTTTTCATGACCGATAGAGTGCAAATCTTGGGAAGTGGCACATTTAGAACTCTTCTAACATTTGCGACAACTTTCAAGACCAATTGACAACGCAATCACTGCCACGAAATAAATGGTTATTGAAATTTCAAAATGTCTAGTTCCTTAGGCAAGTAGCAACCGTATTAAAAGAGTAAATAATGAGAATTTATTTCAACAGAGAAAGTGATTTCAGTCTGTTAGGCATGGGATCGGTGTAGACATACGGAACGGGGTAGTTTTATCACCTCTGTCGGGCAAAACACACTCGCAGTCGTTTATATTGTTAACACAGGTCAATACTCCCACAATGCTATGTTACTTTCCCCCCACTGTTGCTTGTGCAGCGGCATGTGTGTGGACAAGGGAAAATAATTGGGATCATCGGCTCCCATCTCTATCTGCTTTGATAATGGTGAACTGTATGGCCTTTTCCGACCGACGTATTTGTACAGTCACCTGATAAAAACGATTCTTCATCGTTTCGAAACTAACTTCAGAAAATTTCAAAACGACAGCAAACCTTGTGATTCTTCATATTTGCATAGAAAACCTAGTTCTTTTAATTTGTAAGATATCGAGATGTAAATGTTCACGTACGCGCATCTTCATGCCCAGTGAAAGTCTAGAAGTCCGTTACATTGAGTTCGATAAAACGTGAGATCAGATTTGTTTTTATTATTATTATTACTTTATATATTATACTGAACATAATAATGTACATGTTCTTGTATTTCGTGTAAGGTAACATATATATGACACGAAACATATATTGCCGATGTGGGTGTGGTATTGGATACAAGGAAAGGGTAACAGAAAAAGAATTCTACCTTGATCTGGGGGCACGGGTGGCCCAGTCGTCTAAGGCGCCGCGATTCGCTGTGCAGAGTTGCGTTCCTTGGGCACACCAGAAACCTATGATTGTGGGTTCGAATCCCGGTTCGCCCCGATTATGTTTCTAGGTTTGTCAGCACCATACTCGTGCTCGTGTGTTTCACCGAAGTGGTAAACGTCGAGACCTGCATCACTTTACCCCCACATTAAGCTGACACGCCGCGATATAACTGGAATACTGTTAAAAGCGGCGTTAAACCAACTCACTCACTCACTCACTCTACCTTGATCTGTCTTAAAGCATCAAGCGTCCACGTTTCAAACCTCCGACCAACACATGCTCAATATAGACAATCACAATGTGTCCTTCAATGTTTATATTTGCAAATAACAACTATAGAAAATACTTCGTGTAATAAAACTGTACTAGTCAAATAAGAGTGAGTGAATAAGGGTTAACTCAATAGAAAACCCAATACAAGATGTTGCCGTCACTTAAAATCCACAATCGAGTGAGTGAGTGAGTGAGTGAGTGAGTGAGTGAGTAAGGTTTAACTCAATACAAAACCCAATACAAGATGTTGCCGTCACCTAAAATCCACAATCGAGTGAGTGGGTGAGTGAGTGAGTAAGGTTTAACTCAATACAAAACCCAATACAAGATGTTGCCGTCACTTAAAATCCACAATCGAGTGAGTGAGTGAGTGAGTGAGTGAGTGAGTAAGGTTTAACTCAATACAAAACCCAATACAAGATGTTGCCGTCACCTAAAATCCACAATCGAGTGAGTGAGTGAGTAAGGTTTTACCCAATACAAGATGTTGCCGTCACTTAAAATCCACAATCGAGTGAGTGAGTGAGTGAGTAAGGTTTAACTCAATACAAAACCCAATACAAGATGTTGCCGTCACTTAAAATCCACAATGGAGTGAGTGAGTGAGTGAGTGAGTAAGGTTTAACTCAATACAAAACCCAATACAAGATGTTGCCGTCACCTAAAATCCACAATCGAGTGAGTGAGTGAGTGAGTAAGGTTTTACCCAATACAAGATGTTGCCGTCACTTAAAATCCACAATCGAGTGAGTGAGTGAGTGAGTGAGTGAGTAAGGTTTAACTCAATACAAAACCCAATACAAGATGTTGCCGTCACTTAAAATCCACAATCGAGTGAGTGAGTGAGTGAGTGAGTGAGTAAGGTTTAACTCAATACAAAACCCAATACAAGATGTTGCCGTCACTTAAAATCCACAATCGAGTGAGTGAGTGAGTGAGTGAGTGAGTGAGTGAGTGAGTAAGTAAGGTTTAACTCAATACAAAACCCAATACAAGATGTTGCCGTCACTTAAAATCCACAATGGTATAAGTGAGTGCATATGGCTGTATTTCACTTTAAGCAATATTTGAGCAATACCACGACACTGGACCCCGGAAAGAGGCATCGCATATTGTATATGTGATTCATTTTGTTGTTTCATATACCACAGTTTAGTTTGTATTGCTTTTTACAAGCGATTCATTATGTAATGATATGTTAATGTGCCTGTCGTTTTTAAACCAATAAAACATATCGAACATGGAGGACAATTCCCGAGCCTAAGGTGCTGCTCGTTCTCCACACAATATTGTAAGCATACACTTGAATACAATATTGACACGAATACTTTACAAGTGACACATGTACTACAGACATTCCTAGACATCAGATAGGTCTAACAAGGACACCTTGGAGGGTTTTACGTGAAGTTTGAAGGTGAGTTTGTTTGTTTGTTTGTTTGTTTAACACCGCACTCAGCAATATGCCAGCTATATGAAGACGGTCTGTAAATAATCGAGTATAGACCAGTAAATCCAGTGATTAACATCATGAACATCGATCTACGCAATTGGTATACTATGACATGCATCAACCAAGTCAGCGAGTCTGACCACCCGATCCCGCCAGTCGCCTCTTACGACAAGCATAGTCGCCTTTTACGACAAGCATAGTCGCCTTTTACGGCAAGCATGGATTGCCGAAAACCTATTCTATCTGGGATCTTCACAGACATGAGGATGAGTAAGTTTGAGACAGACTTACATTTTGTCCTCGAAAAACAGTTATCTTATTTAAAAATCTACAAAATAAAAATAATAAAATCCACATGGAGCCCAGAACAATGCCTAATCATAACCTTGGCTTGCTCAATCGTTCTAGACGTGAGTTGGACTCCTTAATTTATTCTCTAGGGTTCTGGGAGGCAGGCAAAGTTTGAGGGTGAATGAATGATATTGAGTGAATGTAGGTGAATGAGTTTTAGGGTGATGAATGAGTTTGAGGGTGAGTGAATGAGTTTGACGGTGAATGAATGAGTTTGAGGGTGAATGAATGAGTTTGAGGGTGAATGAATGTGAGTGAGTGAGTTTGAGGGTGAATGAATGAGTTTGAGGGTGAATGAATATGAATGAATGAGTTTGAGGGTGAATGAATGTGAATGAATGAGTTTGAGGGTGAATGAATGATTTTGAGGGTGAATGAATATGAATGAATGAGTTTGAGGGTGAGTGAATGTGAGTGAATGAGTTTGAGGGTGAATGAATGTGAGTGAATGAGTTTGAGGGTGAATGAATGATTTTGAGGGTGAATGAATATGAGTGAATGAGTTTGAGGGTGAGTGAATGTGAGTGAATGAGTTTGAGGGTGAATGAATGTGAGTGAATGAGTTTGAGGGTGAATGAATGAGTTTGAGGGTGAATGAATATGAGTGAATGAGTTTGAGGGTGAATGAATGAGTTTGAGGGTGAATGAATGAGTTTGAGGGTGAGTGAATGTGAGTGAATGAGTTTGAGAGAAAGTGAATGTGAGTGAATGAGCTTGAGGGTGAATGAATGAGTTTGATAGAGAGAGTGAATATAAGTGAATGAGTTTGAGGGTGAATGAATGAGTTTGAGGGTGAGTGAATGTGAGTGAATGAGTTTGAGGGTGAGTGAATGTGAGTGAATGAGTTTGAGGGTGAATGAATGTGAGTGAATGAGTTTGAGGGTGAATGAATGAGTTTGAGGGTGAATGAATGTGAGTGAATGAGTTTGAGGGTGAATGAATGAGTTTGAGGGTGAGTGAATGTGAGTGAATGAGTTTGAGGGTGAATGAATGAGTTTGAGGGTGAGTGAATGTGAGTGAATGAGTTTGAGGGTGAATGAATGAGTTTGAGGGTGAATGAATGAGTTTGAGGGTGAGTGAATGTGAGTGAATGATTTCGAGGGTAAATGAATGAGTTTGAGGATGAGTGAATGTGAGTGGATTAGTTTGAGGATGAGTCAGTGATTTGAGTGACTTAAAGGGTGAGTGAGTTTGAGGGTGAATGAATAAATGAGTCAGTGAGTTGAGTGCCTTTAGGTTGAGTGATTCTGAAGTTGAGTGGGTGAGTGAGTGATTTTGAGGGTTTGTGAGTGAGGTTGATGGTGAGTGGGTGAAGATGAGGGTGCGTTAGGGAGTGGGAAGGTGAGCGAGTGCAATTAAGGGTGAGATAGTGACTTGGAGCGTGAGATAGTGACTTGGAGGGTGAGATAGTGACTTGGAGGGTGAGATAGTGACTTGGAGCGTGAGATAGTGACTTGGAGGATGAGATAGTGACTTGGAGGGTGAGATAGTGACTTGGAGGGTGAGATAGTGACTTGGAGGGTGAGTGAGTTAGAGGAATCATAATTGTGTTTTGGACCCTAGGTTTGCAGTGTTTCGGCCACTGTTTTCAGCCTAGGAACGTTTTGATAACATTTGTAATTATTTGCTCAAAACCAATTGTCAAGTGTAAACTTTCTTTTGCCCGATGGTTTACTTCGTAAAACAACATTCACCCACTCACAGGAGGGCTTATGTAAGACTTTCATTTTTCAGCTTAACGTCTTTTTGAGAGGAGGGTTAAAATGTCGGGTGCATAAGATGTTACCTGGTTCACGAATCGTCGTCATGTACTTCAAAACACCACTCTGTAATCTTAAACAGCGTTTTAGCCAAGAAACCCATCTTAGTATGTATTTGCTAAAGAGACAATTTCTAACAACGAACAACTGACCGATAAGAATTTCTTCAATTACACGATTTAGACAGCGAACAGATACCCAAGAACATTAACAGCCTCGCGATTAGTGCGCCTATCTGCGGTGCTTGTATACAATGTACATCTCACAGTACAGTTGTACATTAAATATGTCACTGGCAGTAACAGACGAGGCAAATTGTTCGTGTAATTAGGCAAATTGCATGTTTCAACCCAAAATACGCCTATTTCAGCAGAAATGATTCGTAATAACAGCCTTCTCGCTTTTGGAGAAGTTTAAATTTTGTTTTGCACGCAGTTACACATAATAAAAGTGATTTGGTATATGTGTATCTATGTATATTATACAGACAGTACTAATTACATACACACGCCCCTTATAAACCGGTAGATTTATCTTATCATATTGCCCAATTAGTTTGAAATTGTGTGATTTACAACGGCAGAATAAAAACAAACTCGTGTTTCTTGACTGTATCTGGGTGTTGAGTTGAGTTTAAATTATGAGCACATGACCTGGGGGTCACGTGTTATGGCACGGTGTGTACGTGATGTGTGCAATACATTTAAAAGTTGTACATTTCGTTCTGAAATTGACACCACCTGTCATGTCCACCTGGATACGTCGTATCATGTAGGAAACATAAAAACACAAAATGTGTAATTTTTACCAGGGCAAATTTTGGATATTACTCAAAGAGAGACCAATGAAATAGCAAACTTTTAATTTGCCTTCAAATTATGAATGATGCTTACTTAAAATACATTTCTTAACAGTCATTTACGTTGATGGTAATGCGATTTATTTCCACAGAGTGGCCTTTATTCGCTGTTCACAGTAGAGACGCTGATCTAAGACCGTCATCATTCATAAAACCGTTCATGACAATGTCGATGATCTAAAATGGTCACTATTCATAACAAAGGCGGAGATCTAAGCCGGTCACCATTAGTGACAAAGTCGGATATCTAAGGAGGTCACTTTTCATGACAAAGGCGGAGATCTAAGGAGGTCACTTTTCATGACAAAGGCGGAGATCTAAGGAGGTCACTTTTCATGACAAAAGGCGGAGATCTGAGGCGGCCACTATTCATGACTAAGGATGTGATCTAAGACAGTCACTATTCATGAAATCGTTGTTGATCTTAGATGGTCGGTCACTATTCAAAGGCGGTGATCTAAGGCTGTCACTATTAATGACAGAGGCGGTGATCTAAGACCCTCACCATTGTCGAGGAGCTGAAACCGTCACTATTCATAACGTTGTCGGTCATCTAAGACCGTTACATTTCATGAAATCGTTGTTTATATAAGGCCGTCATTATCCATGATATGATCGGCGATCTGAGACCGTGTCGATTCATCACCTCGTTGTTGATCTAAGACCGTCACCATCCATAACATTGTCGGTATCTAAGACAAACACTGTTCATGTACATGTTCACTGTTCATGACAACATCGGTGACGTGAGACAGGCACTATATTCATGACAGCCACCGTGATCTCATACCTCACCACCGACGTTGATTTAAGACAGGCACTATTCATGACAACATCGGTGATCTAAGACTGTTACCATCCATGACAACATCGGTGATCTAAGACTGTTACCATCCATGACAACATCAGTGATCTAAGACTGTTACCATCCATGACAACATCGGTGGTCTAAAACTGTTACCATCCATGACAACATCAGTGATCTAAGACTGTTACCATCCATGACAAAATCGGTGGTCTAAGACTGTCACCATCCATGACAACATCGGTGATCTAAGATTGTTACTATCCATGACAACATCAGTGATCTAAAACTGTCACCATCCATGACAACATCAGTGATCTAAGACTGTTACCATCCATAACAACATCGGTGGTCTAAGACTCTTAACATCCATGACAACATCGCTGGTCTAAGGCCGTCACCGTCCATGACAACGTCGGGGACGTAAGACCGTCACCATTTACGTAGAGGTGTAAGATTTAAGGAAATACCTGGAAAAGAAATAGGAAACAAAGATGCCCTTTGCCCACACTTTTAACCCAATTTAAATAATACCGAGGTGTCTGAGGAAAACATGCAGATAACAGAAGATCGAAGAGTTAATTTAACAACATTTTTACTCTTTTAATATCACTTATAGAGACCCCGAAACAATCATTTACGTAATACGGATCCAAAACTACACAAAAATTAAATACAGTGATGAACTACACGGCATAACCTTTTCAATATCTTAAACGTATTTACAGTGGACGTGACACACTGCCATATGTTTGCCGTAAGTGCAGATACACGCATACAATTAAAATGAAAAATTGTTGTCAGATCGAGCTTGGTGTTTTGAGATACTTATCTGCTAGCACTTAGGTCATGTTGAGACTTTATCAGACCCTTACTGCAAACACATACACTTCAAATCTACTAAATCTCACCGCCCAATACGTTTCTTTACGAGATGGTATAAACACTAGAGTAATTTATCTTGAACAGTTAGATACCACATGGGGAATTGGGTGTAGAGAGTAGCGTTTAGAGGCTGTCAGATTGCTAGATTAGAATTTTATACACTACTTCCTACGTAAATCACTAAATAATAAAAATAAAAATATTATAACTAGAATTGAATATTTTTGTAATATCCACACACGCATCGAGCAAAACATATTATCTGATAGTAATGTTTTGTCGTTAAGAATTCTTATTGTTTTCATTAACGCGTAAGTGACATGTTTACAATTAACCATTTATTTCAATTCCAGAATCATCAGTAATATAACTATTTGTTAATTAATGAAAATTTCAAACCGGAATTTTTTTACATATGGCTAGGATCTGTGTCACCTTATACCCAATAAAGAGGATGGAGAACACGGTGATAATGCATTTTGTTGCATTGGTTATAACATTAAGGACAATTCCTAGTAGTTGAGAAAAGCGTTGTAAAATAGCAATTTAAAACAAGTAGGCAAATAACAATCAACGAAACAATTACTTTTAGGAAATGGGGAAAATAACTTTGGTTACATGACGATCAATGTGCAAATGAATCAGAACGTGTTCACGACTCTTCTCGATCAAAAAATGGAGTTCGGTTATGTCGAACCCGTTATCTCGAACAGAGGCTGTGGAACTCCCTGTCCGGTCCCTACAGTACCCTTGTGTGTTATTTGTTTGAAAACACTTAATGGATATCTGCACCTTCTCTATCTATTGTGATGTACTGACAGGTCTCCTTTTTCATTGTTTCAAAATCATCAGATCCAACATTTGAAACCTCCCTTGCCAACATCCTCCAAGTTTTCTCACGCTAGCGTTCCCGCGTCTATAACCGGGGGGATCTCAATGATCCCCGACTCTCTGGGAACATTGAAGAGGTATTCTACTAAATCAAAGAGCAAGCGTTGTTTTCCTAATGAAACAATCTATCATCTTAAACGCTGCAATAACGCGGAATGTTTTGAAAGAAAGCTATCTCGTATTGATTATTGCCACGACCCCTAGGGAGGGCTTCGTGAGATATGTTCAATCTGACTCCTTGGGGCGATTACAGGACAAGAAGGGGTCTTACAAGCCAACGCGATATTAAGACCTGATTACACACCTACTTCCACATACCTGTCCTCACCTGTATTGTACCTGACACTGATCGGGAATAACATTGTTACTTGTCATGTTCTAATTGCCTGTGTGTTGATATGTGCCCCGTGTTTATGACTGATTTTAGCTGGCGATGACATAGCAGGCGCGAACGGTCAGAGATCTTTACGCAAAATTTGACATTCAACTGTTATTTCGAACTCGGATATTTCCACGGGTTAGTTATCCCGAAGTTGAAGCCAGTTCCAACAACTTTTTTTCACACCATGACAGCAATGTTTCTTGTCCATATTTCTCACAATCACAGCCAAGTTTCCAACCCAACATAACCATATTTCTCACCCACCATAGCTATTTTTCTCACCCACCATAGCGACATTTTTTCACCATGATAGCAATGTTTCTTACCAATCATAGCCATACATCTCACCCAGCATTGCAATATGTCTCACATATCATAGCCCTATTTCTCCCCACACAGCCCTATTTCTCCCTCCACAGCCATATTTTTCCCCTCCACAGCCATATTTTTCCCCTCCACAGCCATATTTCTCCCCATCACAACCATATTTCTCCCACCACAACCATATTTCTCCCCCATCACAACCATATATCTCCCCCATCACAACCATATTTCTCCCCCACAGTCATATTTCTCCCACCACAGCCATATTTCTCCCCTCCACAGCCATATTTCTCCCCCTCACAACCATATTTCTCCCACCACAGCGATATTTCTCCCCTCCACAGCCATATTTCTAACCCATCGCAGCCATATTTCTCACCCGTCCTGGATATTTCGATCACCCGTTACAGAGACATTTGCAACCAAGCACAGCCATATTTCTCACCTAACACAGCCATCTGTTTCTCATAGCCCTATAGATCATTCCTGTTCGAAGAGTCTTAATGGTCAAGTATGGCCAAAGTGAAGGAATCAATGGCCAAACTGGAACTGTCGAATTGCGAACTGATTCCCCATATTCCAGACAAGGTAATGGTTAATAATGGACACCTTTCTTCGAGCAACAGACACAATTTGAGTAAAAGCACCTTTAAATGATGCAATAAGCCTTTAAATTTCGAGTAAAGCGCCTTTAACTGTGACATATCCCATGTAACTGTTCGGACACATTAGAGAATTTATAAATATCTGATTATCAACTGGGCTGAAATCTCTACTGACGTATAATATAGGCGATCAAGTAAACATAAGTTATTTCGGAAATGAAACCGAATCTCAGTCTAATAAAATGAAGTATAATAAATCATTTAATGCAAACAACAGCACACCGCTCGCATAGCATTGTTCTCGTCAATATTGTTCAAGTTTAAAAATCCCGGTTGACTTAATCTTCATACAACAAGATCATGAATTTTACACTTGACATAACGATTAGATTTTAATGTTGCTTTTTCCGTTTATATGTCAAAAACATCATCGATATCTTCTGATTCAGTCAGTGAGCAATCCTAGATACGATTTTCCTTTAACGATTAAATATTGTATTTTAATATTCAAACCATTTCAATATCATTTTATTACGCGAAACTAATATTACAAGCACATTTCATGCAGATCCGACAAAGGCAAAGTGCTTGCGTGTGATACTACATCCCGTTTGGAGCGAGATCGTTTAACGCGCGCCGAGTCCTGAAGAAGCCTCGCCAACTGAAGCCGATATCGATGAAATTGGTGTAAATTGCTACCGCGTGCGGTATTTGCGCGGTATTAAGTGCTCTAAATGCCCGATGTCGCTAGTCGTGTGTATTGATCCGGTGCTCTGGACGCGAGCAGATCGATCCCCGCTATCTGCAAGATTTCTTTTCGACAAGCAACCGCCTGGAAATTAAAAGGCGCTTGACAATGCAGCGCAATGGGCTTCGATCAACGTTTTATGGAAGTGTTATCCCGTCGAGCAGGGGGAATTAGGCTGGAGCTGAAAATTATTGCTTGCGTCTCTTTATCAATTAGGTATTGTCTTCCCCAATCCTTCTCAATCTAGCCGAAGGAATCGGACAGATTTGCAAGCTTTCTCCGCGAATCTTGGCTATCAAGAAGTATGGCCGTTATAGTTGAGTTGGGAGAAGGGGAGAAAGGGTTTAGCGTGTGTCAAGCCGTGAGAATTAGAATTGTAATGAAAATCTGGTTGGTTTAATTGTTCACGCGATGAGCAAATGTAGAGATGAACTGACTCTAGAATAAAGGTTTTGCTGGTTTGAATAAGGTAGGCCTCGTGTCGCCCGTGAGTCAGTGGTCCAGTTGATTCATGGTGTATTAACTTAACGTCTACTGAATAACGTGGTCCGTGGTTTGGCTGTTCAGTGTGTTTACATACACGTTGGAAAACGTTGGAAAACGTTTAAATTAAAAGCTGAAAGTAGATTTAAAACAGTAACACCACCGCTGACACTATCTTTTAAGAAATAATAGATTTGAAATACGTACATTTCTTGAATGAGTGAGTGAATATGACTTTACTCCGCTTTTAGCAATATTCCAGCAACATCACGGGGACACCACAAAAAAAGTCTTAACATATTGTACCCATGTTAGGAATCGAACCCGGGCCTCCGACGTAACGAGCGAACGCTTTAACCACTGGGCCATCCCACCACTGGCTTTTCTTGAACATATTTGTAATGGTTTGAGATAATATAAAATATCCACATGCACAGAATTGAGTAGATATAGAGAATGCCATTAGATTTTTACATCAATATATCAACACGAATCAATTAAAGTAGCAAAACACCGAAGCTACCCGATGGTGTTTTTTTATCGACGAGTGTTGATATATTGATATTTAATATGTCAAAACACACCATATATTCCGTAACCACTGTCACCGTGAAGCGTTAATTAAGCTAAACTGTTTATAATGTTTGAAACTCTTTTTAAATGATCGCATCACGCAACGAGAAAATATCAACAACCACATTTTTTTGTAATTGATTGAAACTTGGTGACCTAACCATTTTATTTCTATGTACGAAATCTCAATGATATCAGTGCCGGTATTTTACACCATCACGTATTCTTCACAACCAAATAGGTCGATATGTATTCGGTCACTTAGTGACATTGTTTGAATAAACAAAATTGATAAAAATGATTATTGATTAAGGTAGTATAGAACAAAATGTCTGGGGATTGTTTTGAACATCGATACACCATGCTGACCGCTCACGTCCATTGACCAATCGGTGATCAGGGAAGCGATCAGGCAGCAAATAAAATTTAGATAAGAACCATCTCCAACTGGAAATATGCAAATAAATCTCCCTTGGAAACAATGGGATATTTAGCAAATTTATAATGACAAAACCTTGATATACATTCTGAATGCCAATATTTATACTTGATTGCCATTTTAACGGTGTTTTAGACCCATACTATTTTTTAGCATGTTGCACATCTATAAAAGATATATTCTAAAAAGGTAATTTTCTTAATAGATGAAAGTTGAAAGGAGTTGCTGGTATCACATACAAAGACTTTCAAATGCTGAACTTTTGTCTTAATGGTCTAGAGACAAGATAACAGAGAGCTTCTGCCTCGATTTGATACAAGCCACGGAAAGAGTGATGAACATAGACTATAACCAACTATATACACTATATCTTTTGTTTATTTGTTGTTTAACGCCGCACTCAGCAATATTCCAGATACATGACGGCGGTCTTTAAATAATCTGGTCTGGAACAGATAATCAAGTGATTGACATCACGATCATCGATCTACGCAACTGGAATGCGACTTTACAGGTCTACCTTATTTACCTAATGTTTTTACTGTATAAGTTCATATAAGGTGAACACAACTATTCACGGTAAAGTGTGTTTGTAAGTATGCACGCAAGAACACTATCTATTGGATGGCATAACAGTAAAGGGTGGCATAACAGTAAAGGGGGACTTTGTAAGCGTCATATATCCCATCTATCAATCATTCTGGTTTAGTTGGTTTTGTCGGTTAAGACAAGTTGTCTAATATCTCTGTAACCGTTAGGAAACAGGTTGGTATAACTCAGACATATTCAGCAATTAATACATTCACTGACTTGGAATACAGAGAGTACTACTACAGACGCGGAAAATACTGACACAGTAGGTCATATATCATCAATAATAAATTAGATAACTTCCAAAATCGTCGATTTCTTAACACACATAAAAATAAGAAAACTTCTCATTGTTACATATGTATTTAAAATAAATTTGTTTGGTTTAAATTGCAAATAACACAAGAAACTGCAATCTCAACAAACTTTTAGTTGTACACGTATTAACCCATAAAGAAGAATCTTTTTGAGATGACACTTTGTTTTTTATCTTTGCATGTGTTTCTGACGGGTGACACCGGTGCGGCAGGATACGCTCACCTTTTTGCGAACATCTGGTATCATTACTAATTGAATAGTTTTGATAGCGTTTGTTATTTTTTTTAGTTAAATCCAATTTTTAAGTGTATGCTTTCTTTTGCCCGGTACTTTAGAATACCATGTAATCATGTAAGGGTTTCATTGCTAGCGCATGTAGGTGGTGAACGAATGTTGTTTTACCCCGCAGTCAACAACAAAATAAAGTAAGCGTGTAAACAATGCTTCATTATATCGGGAACCGTTAGGCGGTAACGATAACAGAAAACAAACATGTAACGGTATTCTGGTCAAGTCCAATTTTCACTTTTTATACGTTCTTTTCCCCCGTCATTTCATTTACAAAATATCAGATATGAATGATCCCTTTAAAAAAACCTTATAATTGAGATAAGAAACATGTCATGGTAGTCGTTGGTTTAATTGCTGCTTTTAGTCCAGATAATTGAGTCTCTCTGGTTCAAACGTCATCGGGAGGTACCTCTACCATCTTGTGACAATTAATTAGACAGACACAAATTTAATGAAACATGGCCACCTTTGATGCATCTCAATTCGAATCAGCAGTTCCATTTCAAGATAGTCAAAGCACTACAAGACAATCCCCGCATCTCATTCCGATTCAACATTGACGGTCTAGACAACTCCATCTCAATTTTAAGGAGGTCTTTAGCGAGGAATCGATAATAAGTGTAAGATAAACTATTGTCACAGGGGACTGAAATCGATTAGGGGATAATTACATTAATTCCTCTGAGTGAATGATACTAAAATATGACACATGTTCAATATCACGCACCTGTCGGGATTCACTCATTGTTGACAGTAACGAACACTGATATCTTTTGACAACCGTTGGAAAGGTGTCTTTTTCAAAAAAGTTGTTTTTGTTGTTACTGATAACAAATAACTTAACTTTCGAAAGAGTTATCCAAACAGCAATAACTATATAGTTTAATGGGTGGCGGGATGGGGACGTGTACATTGAAACGGTGATGAGGTTATTGTCGTCACACCTTAATTGATATATGTCTTGGTTCATCATCAGCGTTGATAATAAAAGCGATCATATTTTATATTATTTACTATATTAATGATATTTGCAATCATCGGATCAATTGTCTCTGTGAATAACCTATACGACGTAGGAATAACAAGTTATCTGTCCCGCATGAAGCAACATTATGTTCTTAGTCTACCTATCTGTGTCCACACTGTATCCACACTGTCTCTACCTTTCTGCGTCATGCACTATGTCTACTTGTCTGTGTCCCACACTGTGTCTACCTGTCTGTGTCCCACACGGTGTTTACCTGTTTGTGTCCCACACGGTGTCTACCTGTCTTGTCCCACACTGTGTCTACCTGTCTGTATCCCAGACAATGTCTACCTGTCTGTGTCCCACACGGTGTCTATCTATCTGTGTCCCACACTGTGTCTACCTGTCTGTGTCCACACGGTGCCTGCCTATCTGTGTCCCACACGGTGTCTACCTGTCTGTGTCCCACACGGTGTCTAGCTATCTGTGTCCCACACGGTGTCTACCTATATGTGTCCACACTCTGTCTACCTGTCTGTGTCCCACACTGTGTCTACCTATCTGTGTCCCACACGGTGTCTACCTATCTGTGTCCCACACGGTGTCTACCTGACTTGTCCCACACGGTGTCTACCTGTCTGTATCCCACACAATGTCTACCTGTCTGTGTCCCACACTGTGTCTACCTATCTGTGTCCCACACTGTGTCTACCTGTCTGTGTCCCACACGGTGTCTACCTGTCTTGTCCCACACTGTGTCTACCTGTCTGTGTCCCACACTATGTCTACCTGTCTGTGTCCCACACTGTGTCTACCTATCTGTGTCCCACACGGTGTCTACCTATCTGTGTCCCACACTGTGTCTACCTGTCTGTGTCCCAAACTGTGTCTACCTGTCTGTGTCCCACACTGTGTCTACCTGTCTGTGTCCACACGGTGCCTGCCTATATGTGTCCCTCACGGTGTCTACCTGTCTGTGTCCCACACGGTGTCTAGCTATCTGTGTCCCACACTGTGTCTACCTGTCTGTGTCCACACGGTGTCTACCTGTCTGTGTCCACACGGTGTCTAGCTATCTGTGTCCCACACGGTGTCTACCTATCTGTGTCCACACGGTGCCTGCCTATATGTGTCCACACGGTGCCTGCCTATATGTGTCCATACGGTGCCTGCCTATATGTGTCCCTCACGGTGTCTACCTGTCTGTGTCCCACACGGTGTCTACCTATCTGTGTCCACACTGTCTACATGTCTGTGTCCTTCACGGTGTCTACCTGTGTCCGCACTGTGTCTACTTGTCTGAGTCCTACACTGTGTCTACCTATCTGTGTCCACACTGTGTCTACCTATCTGTGTCCACACTGTCTACCTGTCTGTGTCCACACTGTCTACCTGTCTGTGTCCACACTGTCTGCTTGTCTGTGTCCCTCACGGTGTCTACCTGTCTGTGTCCACACTGTCTACCTGTCTGTGTCCTACACTGTCTACCTGTCTGTGTCCACACTGTCTACCCGTCTGTGTCCCTCACGGTGTCTACCTGTCTGTGTCCCACACAGTGTCTACCTGTCTGTGTTCCACACTGTGTCTACCTGTCTTGTCCCACACAGTGTCTACCTGTCTGTGTCCACACTGTGTCTACCTGTCTGTGTCCCACACTGTGTCTACCTGTCTGTGTCCCACACTGTGTCTACCTGTCTGTGTCCCACACAGTGTCTACTTGTCTGTGTCCACACTGTGTCTACCTGTCTGTGTCCCACACTGTGTCTACTTGTCTGTGTCCACACTGTGTCTACCTGTCTGTGTCCCACACTGTGTCTACTTGTCTGTGTCCACACTGTGTCTACCTGTCTGTGTCCCACACAGTGTCTACTTGTCTGTGTCCCACACTGTGTCTACCTGTCTGTGTCCCACACTGTGTCTACTTGTCTGTGTCCCACACTATGTCTACCTGTCTGTGTCCCACACTGTGTCTACCTGTCTGTGTCCCACACTGTGTCTACCTGTCTGTGTCCCACACAGTGTCTACCTATCTGTGTCCCACACTGTGTCTACCTGTCTGTGTCCCACACTGTGTCTACCTGTCTGTGTCCCACACTGTGTCTACTTGTCTGTGTCCCACACTATGTCTACCTGTCTGTGTCCCACACTGTGTCTACCTGTCTGTGTCCCACACTGTGTCTACCTGTCTGTGTCCCACACAGTGTCTACCTGTCTGTGTCCCACACAGTGTCTACCTGTCTGTGTCCCACACTGTGTCTACCTGTCTTGTCCCACACTGTGTCTACATATCTGTGTTCACACTGTGTCTACCTGTCTTGTCCCACACTGTCTACCTGTGTCCCACACTGTGTCTACTTGTCTGTCTCCCACACTGTGTCTACCTGTCTGTGTCCACACTGTGTCTACCTATCTGTGTCCCACACTGTGTCTACCTGTCTGTGTCCCACACTGTGTCTACCTTTCTTGTCCCACACTGTGTCTACCTGTCTTGTCCCACACTGTGTCTACCTGTCTTGTCCCACACTGTGTCTACCTGTCTTGTCCCACACTGTGTCTACCTGTCTTGTCCCATACTATGTCTACCTGTCTTGTCCGACACTGTGTCTACCTGTCTGTGTCCCATACTATGTCTACCTGTGTCACACACTGTGTCTACCTGTCTTGTCCCAAACTGTGTCTACCTGTCTTGTCCCACACTGTGTCTACCTTTCTTGTCCCACACTGTGTCTACCTGTCTTGTCCCACACTGTGTCTACCTGTCTTGTCCCATACTATGTCTGCCTGTCTTGTCCGACACTATGTCTACCTGTCTGTGTCCCACACTGTGTCTACCTGTCTGTGTCCCACACAGTGTCTACCTATCTGTGTCCCACACTATGTCTACCTGTCTGTGTCCCACACTGTGTCTACCTGTCTGTGTCCCACACTGTGTCTACTTGTCTGTGTCCCACACTATGTCTACCTGTCTGTGTCCACACTGTGTCTACCTGTCTTGTCCCACACTGTGTCTACATATCTGTGTTCACACTGTGTCTACCTGTCTTGTCCCACACTGTCTACCTGTATCCCACACTGTGTCTACTTGTCTGTCTCCCACACTGTGTCTACTTGTCTGTGTCCACACTGTGTCTACCTATCTGTGTCCCACACTGTGTCTACTTGTCTGTGTCCCACACTGTGTCTACCTTTCTTGTCCCACACTGTGTCTACCTGTCTTGTCCCACACTGTGTCTACCTGTCTTGTCCCACACTGTGTCTACCTGTCTTGTCCCACACTGTGTCTACCTGTCTTGTCCCATACTATGTCTACCTGTCTTGTCCGACACTGTGTCTACCTGTCTGTGTCCCATACTATGTCTACCTGTGTCACACACTGTGTCTACCTGTCTTGTCCCAAACTGTGTCTACCTGTCTTGTCCCACACTGTGTCTACCTTTCTTGTCCCACACTGTGTCTACCTGTCTTGTCCCACACTGTGTCTACCTGTCTTGTCCCACACTGTGTCTACCTGTCTTGTCCCACACTGTGTCTACCTGTCTTGTCCCATACTATGTCTACCTGTCTTGTCCGACACTGTGTCTACCTGTCTGTGTCCCATACTATGTCTACCTGTGTCACACACTGTGTCTACCTGTCTTGTCCCAAACTGTGTCTACCTGTCTTGTCCCACACTGTGTCTACCTGTCTTGTCCCACACTGTGTCTACCTGTCTTGTCCCACACTGTGTCTACCTGTCTTGTCCCATACTATGTCTACCTGTCTTGTCCGACACTGTGTCTACCTGTCTGTGTCCCATACTATGTCTACCTGTGTCACACACTGTGTCTACCTGTCTTGTCCCAAACTGTGTCTACCTGTCTTGTCCCACACTGTGTCTACCTTTCTTGTCCCACACTGTGTCTACCTGTCTTGTCCCACACTGTGTCTACCTGTCTTGTCCCATACTATGTCTACCTGTCTTGTCCGACACTGTGTCTACCTGTCTGTGTCCCACACTGTGTCTACCTGTCTGTGTCCCACACTGTGTCTACCTTTCTTGTCCCACACTGTGTCTACCTGTCTTGTCCCACACTGTGTCTACCTGTCTTGTCCCACACTGTGTCTACCTGTCTTGTCCCACACTGTGTCTACCTGTCTTGTCCCATACTATGTCTACCTGTCTTGTCCGACACTGTGTCTACCTGTCTGTGTCCCATACTATGTCTACCTGTGTCACACACTGTGTCTACCTGTCTTGTCCCAAACTGTGTCTACCTGTCTTGTCCCACACTGTGTCTACCTTTCTTGTCCCACACTGTGTCTACCTGTCTTGTCCCACACTGTGTCTACCTGTCTTGTCCCATACTATGTCTACCTGTCTTGTCCGACACTGTGTCTACCTGTCTGTGTCCCACACTGTGTCTACCTGTCTGTGTCCCACACTGTGTCTACCTTTCTTGTCCCACACTGTGTCTACCTGTCTTGTCCCACACTGTGTCTACCTGTCTTGTCCCATACTATGTCTACCTGTGTCCCACACTATTACTACCTGTCTTGTCCCTCACTATGTCTACCACAAGGTAAATAAAAATTTTAACTTTGACGCTGTTACTTTCTTAACATGTTTTTGGTCTAAATGTGGTAAAAACGCCTTCCTCACTCACCCCAGTTTCCCTGGTCAGCTTAGATTGGTTAATTTGTACATTTTTATGTTGATGTGGCACCAAATACGCTGTTATGCAATTGCCTGTGAATTTGATTTGCACGTCTAATTGTAATATATATTATTACCTTATTCTTATTTAACTTATGCCCAAAGATGTGCACTTCATTTAAACATGTTTAGATTATTAGTATAATACACAATGTTATGCATTTTTTGTCGCAAGCATGTTTTAGATTCTGAACATGTTCTAAATTCTAAACAGGGCGTCCGACTGTATTGATGTTAAATGTTGTTGAATGATACAAACATCACTAACTCCTATTCCAACACAGGCATAAACATCTGATGATGAATCCTGCGAACCAGACTTTGACCGATGAGTCAGCCTCCTTGAAGAAACAGACCTCCCTACTTCTTCATCCCTTGATGGTACCTTCATTAGGCTACTTCTAATTATTCCTGGAGTTGAGCCATTAATCGCTGTAGTGTCCCTTTTGTCAAACTGCTTGAACATTAAATATGTTTGAGTTGGGCTTTGATTAGATATTTTCCCCATGCGCTCGGGGGGACATTCGCTTGACCTCCACTCATGCGGGACAACGTGAGAACATTTGTGTTAGGGCTTGCATGACTGGCTCCATCGGGGACGGCTTTCGGAATTCCTTCACGAACATGCATCCGTCGTCGTCAGCTGATGCATAACCATGATGGTGAACCATCACTTGATGGTCATAATAACATTTGCATTCCTCATCTTGGGGCAGTGTTCATGCAGGCGTTTAATTACGTAATTACCCACTTAATTGAACCATGAATATATTACATGTAATTTGAAATTCTCATATGGGCTAGTAAAAGATAATGCGAAACCAGTCATAAGAAATGCGCATTGTTATTTCAAAAGAAATAATCGAATGTTTCCATAGTGAAAGTATTATTGCTTGCCCCCCCCCCCTCCCCTCCCTCCAGCTGACCTCACACATACACACACACTCAACTCTTTTCTCTATCTCTCTCTTTGTCTCTCTCTCTCTCTTTGTCTCTCTCTCCCCCTCCCCCCCCCCCCCCTCTCTCTCTCTCTCTCTCACTCTCTCTCTTGCTTAACAACATACACTCAACCACTCCTAGTTTTGTTGCATTCAATGTTTTTTTCGTAGCGGATGGTTGCTGGGTTGATAGTTTGTGAAACCGGAATGTATATTATGGTTCGTTGCAATTGGTATTATGTTATAGCGGTTGGTTTGTTATATCCGATATTATGTTAAAGCGGAGGGTTTGTTATATTCAGCGCGGTGGGATAGCCTCGTGGTAAAAGCGTTCACTCGTCACGCCGAAGACCCGGGTTCGATTCCCTGCATGGGTACAATGTGTGAAGCCCATTTCTGGTGTCTCCGCCGCGGTGTAAAACAATACTCACTCACTTTTATATTCAATTGTTTGCGGATGGTTTGTTATAGTTGGTATTATGTTATCGCCAGTGATTTAATATTTACGACCGTTTGTCACAGTGGATGGTTTGTTTTATCTGGTATTATGTCAGTGTTTTGGTGTATACTACAGTTTGTTATAGTATATGTTTGTTATAACCATGTTTGTTATAGCCATCAAGCGTTTGTCCGTCACAGACGTTGCCCCTGGTTCGATTCCCCGTAGGAGTACAATTTGCGAAGTCTGTTTCCTGTGCCCCCCGCCGTGATTAGCTGCAATATTGCTAAACACGGCGCAAAACCATACTCACTCACTGTTTTGACCGATGGATTGTTACAGCCGGAGTTCTCTGTACCAACCCTTAACGCCAAATCCCCTGCAGACTAATACGCATAGGCCTTCTTAACGATGTGCTTGACTCCGATAACACTCCCCGAGGCCAGGATAAAGCAATACCCTCTCTGGAACTAAGCCACTATGCGATACATATATTGGTTCATTGAGATGGCTTTTCACGATTGTACACGTGCAAGGTTGTAACACGCCCATGTGCATTATGCAAGCTTCTGGTACTGTCATAATGAGGCTGGACTGAAATTCAACGTCTCGTATATGACAGCTTCATATACAACACGAAAAATACCATCCATGGTAATTTCATAACAATTGAAAACGATAAACCTAAAACAGTGATCAGCTGATCAACCGACCCTTCAGACATCGCCGCAAAGTGGCCTGGCAGTGTTAAGCATTTTATGCAGACAGATGTACAGGGCGTCTCATCCCCCTGAGTTGCAATAGAGTTTAACTCAATAGCTCATTCAAGTCCAATTCCCTTGGTTCGTCCTCAAATCGGGCTGCTATGTACCTCTTAATGTCAAACAGGATTCCCCATCATAAATCAATGTAGAGATATATAGCTATTAACACCGCCAGCTTAACAATGGAGACTCATATTATCGGATTCCGAACAGAGGCCATATCTCCGTTGTTTCTCATCATTGACTGCAACGTTAATTACCAACCCACGTGTGAACAAAGCCGGACCCAGGGGATCAATTTCATGTTGTCGATTTCACTGGCCCTTTTCTGAATTCGCCAGGGACTGACATCGTATGGACTCAGTGCTAAAACGACCGAGTGCGATGTCTATTCAATTAGTATTGGTTTTGACAAATATCTCCCTTAATTTGTTGGTCTATCATCGCCACAGTTCTATTACGGCTAATTAACGATAGCAGCTCCCTTGTAATGGGATAGTGGAGTACGGCTTTGCTAGTTAATTGCTCCGCAAGTTCGGACACCCATTACGTTTTCAAGTCGTCTTTTTAATGGACATGTAAAAGCATGATGGGCCAGCAGGAGGAAATAGATGGGATATAATTGCAGCCTCATCTCCCGACCCTTGTAAGGTGTTAGTTCACACACATCCTTGATACTGCACCACGCGGGTCAGTCGGCCATCTAACCTTGAACCCGAGGTTAGAGAAACGAGAGTTATCTCCCTTTTAGAAAGATACGATTCAAATTGCAGGACCAATTTGTTTCGCATTATTGCTTGGCCCGTCATAAAGTAGTTCTGCAACAATTCCGCTCGGTTATAAAAGTCGCGGTGAGATAACGTCGGTGATTATGGACGGCAAATGTTTCATTTTAGAAATAATTGCTGTAATTGCTGAGGTTGCTGAACGCACTGGCGGTTAAAGAAGACAGTTATGAAGGACTCGTGATTCATAGTTATAGTGGGGAAGATATCATTCGAATTTGTTCCTCTTTATTCAATAGTCTGAGGTCAAAGTAGCTTAGCAGACTAAGCGGTCAAAGACTTTGCGAGCCTTAAATATCTAGATTAGCAGTTCCGTGACATTGTGGCAGGAAGGTAGCGTCTTTGATTTTCGGACTCAAGTTCTAGTTCAAATCCCAAAATGGGTGCAAATGGTCTTTATCTCTAACCCAAAAACTGAGAACACATGAACCCAAATGCGCCCTAGTTTTGACCATATGTGTTGTAAGACAACAACTACGAATGGAATGTACTTCGAAAAGCACGCGATTTTTGTTCGCCGATAGAACTGCGTGCAAAACGAACTATGCTATTACTGTATAAAAGAGCGGTAGGTCCGTTGTCCGATCCCCGGCCGCGTCATACCAAAATACGGTACAATACAGTACTTGTTGGTACCCTGCCTGACGCTCGGCATAAAGGGGATAAAACAAGGACTGGATCTCCGTCGAGTAAAGCCATCAAGCCAGACACACACACGCACACACACACACGCACGCACGCACGCACGCACACACGTGCAGTTTTCTTTTTCGACGTTAAACCACATTTTATCCCACCTCACCCAAACAATTACTGGAAGATTTGAGCTATTGGCGGGAGCTAGAGCTAGAGCCGCGGCCGAGTTAATAACGAGCATATGCACACACGTGTCTACTTGGGACCTTCATACGATTCATTTCAATATGCGTTTTAGAGATTGCGAGAGAGGGAGAGAAAAAGAGATAGAATTATTCCTTTATTGTGTGTTTTATCAAAACTGACATTATTTCATACTTTACAGACCACAAACCACATACAGAGCTGTCTCTACTTGGACAAAGAGTTGTTCAAATCTAAATTTTAAGCCCAGTTTGATCGTGGAACAAACGACGTCGAATTCTTTGAAGCTTTCTCTGATAAGAATCATACGCGGTGTACACGGATATTTCATCCTCAGAAAAATCGTTTCCGAGTTAAATTAGGACGGTAATTGTCTTGACCGCCCATAACCGTCCCATCTTTGTTTGTTGTTTAACACCGCACTCAGCAATATTCCAGCGATATGAGTCTGGACCAGCCAATCCAGTGATTGATATCATGACCATCGACCCTTGCAATTGTGATACGATGACATGCATCAACCAAGTCAGGGAGCCTGACCATCCGATCCCGTTTGTCGCCTCTTACGACAAGCATGGGTTGCTGATGACCAATTCTTACCCGGATCTTCACGGGTCGTCCCAGCAGGAGCAGTATATATAACGCATTTTGCTGAGTTTGTCACCAGGACGGACTCAAGCGTACCAGTGTGTCGTAAAACTCATGCTTTACATTGGAAGGCAGCGTTTGGGAATCGAACAATGGTTTTCGGCGTGACGAGCGGACGCTTTAACCACTGGGCTACCCCACAGCTCTTATTACAGAAAGACATGGTCAATATGCGTTTACTTGAGAAATAAGAATACATTCAGGGAGAACAGGCAGTGGTTTATTCTCCCTGCAGTGTTTTGTTGTTCGATAAACAACGACCACGAGTAATTTCTTTCGTATATGATATATCATCATTATGTACAGCCTCTTCAAGGATGTCAAAAAATGTACAAGTTTTGAAAAAAGTTACCCGTATTCAAATAATGATAACTTCCTGAATACAATTCGATCTCGGCAATGTCGGACAAGTCCATTTTACGAACCGGTTTGGTTAAGTTTGGTATTTCCAGGATATTCTAACGGCGATTGTCTGTACTTTTTCTTCCATCACCGATTGTCATATCTCGCCCACTATTGGATGCGATCGTTCGGCCATTGAGTTTATCTGCGTTGCCCAGCTACATCTATGGGGAACAATTAGACAATAGACAGTTCCTTCTCAAAACTAACGTCGTCCAATTACGACGTCATCAAGTTGCGAGCGTATGTTCGAATCTCCAGAAATGACGTCATTATCATACCATGCTTTATCGTGGAATGAACTACGCTCCGTTCTTCATTGTTCTTTGCGACTTGTTGCGTAGCTATCTCATATTGAGGGAAATGAGTTGTTCCCCGTAAATGTAGCTTGGCAACGCAAATCGCTTCCAACAGTGGGCGAGATATATGGCAATCGGTATTGGAAGAAAAGGTACAACGTGAGAATTATGAGAATTTGCGGGAAATACCACGCTTAACTCCCCTGTTCAGAGAATAGATTTGTCCAAAATTGCCGAGGTTGGGTTGTATTCAAGGATTCATCATTATTAGAATTAGGGTAAATATTGTTAAAAGTTTCATTACCATCCTGAAAGTGGCTGTACAAAATGTTGATATCTCATAAAGAAATAACCGACTCGTGGTCATTGTTTATGGTACAGTAAAACACTGTAGGTAGAATAAACCACTCGGGGCGGCGTTAAACAACAAGCAAACCTGACCAACCAATCCTCTTTAACTGGCACAACTCTTAGACAACTAATATCGAAACCGAGGATCATGGGCACCGCAAACTGACTGAGTCCCTTGGAAGTAATACTGTTTTCGTTACATCAATGGTTGACTATATGGTGTGAGTGAGTGGGTTGGGTTTAACGTTTAACGAGGAAAGCCCGAAGTGATGCAAGTCTCAGACGTTTACCACTTCGGTGAAACCCACGAGCATGGTATGGTGCTGACAAACCTAGAAACATAATCGGGGCGAATCGGGATTCGAATCCACAATCATAGATTTCTGCAGTGCCCAAGGGACGCAACTCTGCACAGCGAAAGGCGGTGCCTTAAACGACTGGGCCACCCGTGCCCCCGTTGACTCTATGGAGACTATCGACAATTCAGTGTTCATCGATTATAGCTGCAGTGATATTGATAAATGTCATTTAAAGACTGTTCGTTACACTCCTGCTAAAGTGCATCTGTACGTTTACCGCATCGCCTTCGTCATCCAACCTGGAAATGCGGGTCGGCCATCTTGGTACATCTTAAGAGGAGATTATTCTGTATTTGAGTCATGGGATATGAGGATTCCTCTGAACACCACGACAATTATATTAAAAACGAACATGGTCCCCTGTAATTTCTAGCAACGTTTATCGATTTGAATTTGAACTTAGGGCTTGCTTCAAAGCAGCCAGTGATGCGTGGCAGTCCCTAATAACACCTCACTGTTCTAATCGCGGATTTAAGAAGCTTATACTCTCATACTCTACCATCTGTCGATTTAAACATTCAATTATATTCTTATTTTGCCCAGTGCAATAATAAATTTAAAGGCTTAAAGCTTTATAGCAGTAGGAATTGGAAGTTTCAGATCAACGAGGTCTCTTTGACAGACAGTGCGTGGATGAAGTTGAGGTAAATCATGTTTTTAAGAATTTTCTCTTCAGTTGTATACCTAGGTTTATAAAACAGAGGTAAAACGAGAAATTAAACTCATTTTTCTCAGATTGTGCCCCTTTTTATTAAACAGGAAGGGGATAAACTCTTCTGCATAATTATATTTTGATTACAATGAAAAATGAAACGCTGACCATTTGTTCCCAATGTCACATTGGCAGTGACGGTCAAGTGTTTCCATTAACTGTCTCTGGTCCGGGTTTAATCTGGGTTGCACCGTTAACCACGAGTTTCGAAGATAGCAGTACATGTAGGTGTGTGCGCGTGCGCGTGTGCGTGCGTGTGCGTGTGCGCGTGCGTGTGCGTGTGCGTGTGCGTGTGTGCATTTATTGATATTTTCGTGACAAAATTACTTACTTACTGAACGGGAATTGACAAAATGCAACCATCCTGTATTTGCGCATGTAACCATTTTTGTGAAAATCCGCGCACGGAAAGTAGTTCACCGTTTGAGCCTGTTCACAGGGAATGTTATGGTATGCAGTATGTTTTTACAACGACTGTTTAAAACGATTGAGTGAAGTTAAACATGTCAATGATACATACGTTTGACAATTCAGAAATCCAGAGATGTAGGGAAATCGAGGTGTTGTGTTTCAGCTACAGGCGGAAGTAAGACGGATATGCACATACCAATGCCTGGATCGGTCCTCATTTCAGCGTCTTGATTCATCGCGATGTTTATACATGACTTGTGCCCATTAGCCCTGACTCTGTATAGCACGTTGAAAAAAAGGTCGAGTCAGCGTAAACATTTTGCTATAAATGACGGAACAAAATAACCTTTCTTTAACCCATAAGGCCATTTGGGACTACACAGAACTCAATATTGGAAATTGTAACTTTATTGTGTTTTAATTAGTCAGAATGAAATATTCGGCCAGAGAAAATATATTCAGAAAATGATAAGGACATCTCATGTCAAATAGTGCAAGTGCCATAACAAAGTTCTGTTATTACAAAACCCCAAAGCGGTACTTGTATAATCCCGTTGAGCTAATTCTAGTTGCAAGTTATTGTTACCGTTTACGGTAAACATTACAGCGGTATTCGTCATGAATATATTCATTGTCTTTTAGTTCCTTTAATCTACAGCATGGTTAAGTTATAAAGCATGGAAGTATTTCCAAAGGCAACAATAGATCATTTGGCTCTACCCAGCAGAGGAACAGTGAGTGAGTGAGTGAGTTGGGTTTAACGCCGATTTTAACAGTATTCCAGTAATATCACGGCGTGCCACTTTAATGTGGGAGGAAAGCCCGAAGTGATGAAGGATTCAGACGTTTACCACTTCGGTGAAACCAACAAGCACGGGCATGGTGCTGACAAACCGAGAAACATAATCGGGGCGAACCAGGATTCGAACCCACAATCATAGGTTTCTGGCGTGCCCAAGGGACGCAACTCTGTATAGCGAATTGCGGCGCCTTACACGACTTGAGCACCCGTGCCCCACGGAGAAACAGCTTAACGGAAGTCCGTTACCTTTTTCGTTCCATTTATGTCAGTTTCGTTTAAAGTTCCATAAGGCTAAAGGTTTCCAATGGATCAGTCCAATTGCGAACATATCGGTACGTGAAACATTTACAGAGCCCTCCAGGAATAACGGTGCCATTATTGGTCTTCTGTCAATTGTACCTTGATGTATAGCACTAAACTCTTTCAAACTCGCTGGCTTGAAAATTGACTCTGAATGTACAAAAGCGCTTTTTAGGACATAAAAGATCCAGAAAGAACCCACATGCTACTTCCAAGTGGACCCGAGAGTCACCACCATGTTACTAGAATCCCAACACTGATGAAAACGGCCACTTAAGTCGCGTCTGTTTTCTGTTTTGTCTGTCAACAATCAAATGCTCCTAAATGTTGATATAAATCGGCAAGTTTTTATCTGATTTTATCTCGTGAATATAAACGTCTTTTCCGACAGGCGAATGACTGAGTGGGTTGATTTGATACAGAAGGGGAAGTTAAAACTACACACTTGGTAAACTCGCCCTCCCCTGGGTGCTCTTAACATGCCATGGACCCTCAAGACCCTGTGAGGAGTCCCTCATGGCGATAAGCCATGTCCAGGCGGGACCAGGAAACCGGGAAGAATTTATCATCCTTGATAGTGTGATTGGAGAGCTCGTGAAGGTGTAATCAACACGTCTCTGTGATAAAACCCTGGGATGCTTGGATTCAATTTTAGTGCTGGAATTGAGATGGACAATTTATTTATATAATTAATCACTTATCTATGATTTATGTGTTTTAGGGGATGAATTTGCCGTGCAGTTTCGCAGGGGTCTGTTTTCTGTGTATTGAAATATTGCAACTAATTCAAATCTTTGAGTATTCGTCTTTTATGAAGGAAATACTTTGTGTTTAGCAGAGATTTAATTTCGAACACATTTCGCTGTTCGGTGTGCTCTTTCAGGCAATATACGTTTTGTAAAATTTTCAGGTCCTTAATCAGGTCCTGGAAATTCAAACAATTCCAGAAATCGTGACACAAAATTATTTATATTTTTTAACAGCACTCAAACATCACCCAACCCTTATACTCAGGTCTAGATGTTCCTATAGTTCAAGACATACCCCTAACACTTTAACACACATGTCTAGATGTTCCTACAGTTCAACACATACCCCTAACACTTTAACACACAAGTCTAGATGTTCTTATAGTTCAACACATACCCCTAACACTTTAACACACATGTCTAGATGTTCTTATAGTTCAACACATACCCCTAACACTTTAACACACATGTCTAGATGTTCTTATAGTTCAAGACATACCCCTAACACTTCAACACACATGTCTAGATGTTCCTATAGTTCACGACATACCCCTAACACTTTAACACACATGTCTAGATGTTCCTATAGTTCACCACATACCCCTAACACTTTAACACACATGTCTAGATGTTCCTATAGTTCAACACATACCCCCGATACCTCAACAAACAGGTTTAGATGTTCCTATAGTTCAACATATACCCCTAACACTTCAACACATATGTCTAGATGTTCCTGTAGTTCAACACATACCCCTGACACTTCAACACACGTGTCTAGATGTTCCTATAGTTCAACACATACCCCTGATACCTCGACACACAGGTCGAGGTGTTCCTATAGTTCAACACAAACCAATGACACCTCTACACACATGTCTAGATGTTCCTGTAGTTCAACACATACCCCTGATACCCCGACACACAGGTTTAGATGTTCCTATAGTTCAACACATACCTCTGACACCTCAGAACACAAGTCTAGATGTTCCTTTAGTTCAACAAATACCCCTGATACCTCGACACACAGGTCTAGATGTTCCTTTAGTTTAACACGTACCTCTTACATCTCGACACACAAGCCTAGATGTTCCTATAGTTCAACACATACCTCTGACACCTCAGAACACAAGTCTAGATGTTCCTTTAGTTCAACACATACCCCTGATACCTCGACACACAGGTCTAGATGTTCCTTTAGTTTAACACGTACCTCTTACATCTCGACACACAAGCCTAGATGTTCCTATAGTTCAACACATACCTCTTACATCTCGACACACAAGCCTAGATGTTCCTATAGTTCAACACATACCTCTTACATCTCGACACACAAGCCTAGATGTTCCTGTAGTTCAACACACACCTCTGATACCTCGACACACAAGTCTAGATGTTCCTATAGTTCAACACATACATCTTACATCTCGACACACAAGCCTAGATGTTCCTATAGTTCAACACATACCTCTTACATCTCGACACACAAGCCTAGATGTTCCTATAGTTCAACACATATCTCTTACATCTCGACACACAGGTCTAGGTGTTCCTATAGTTCAACACATACCTCTGACACCTCCACACACAAGCCTAGATGTTCCTGTAGTTCAACGCATACCTCTGACACCTCGAAAGACAATCTAGATGTTCCTATAGTTCAACACATACCTCTTACATCTCGACACACAATCTAGATGTCCCTATAGTTCAACACATACCTCTTACACCTCGACACACAGGTCTAGATATTCCTGTAGTTCAATACATACCCCTGACACCTCGACACACAGGTCTAGGTGTTCCTATAGTTCAACACATACCTCTTACACCTCGACACACAGGTCTAGATGTTCCTGTAGTTCAATACATACCCCTGACACGTCCACACACAAGCCTAGATGTTCCTATCGTTCAACACACACCCCTGACACTTTAACAACCACGTCTAGATGTTCCTGTAGTTCAACACATACCCCAGACACCTCGACAAAGCTGTTTTCGCAGTATAAATTGATAAATTAGGGTGTGGGTGGTGGTAAATAAAACAAGTTAGGGGTCTATCGTAGTCACTAGCAACAACACATTTATGAACACAAAGAGTTTTAAACCTCGGCGGGATACAAAACTGCAACCTCTTGATGTGAAGCCCTTCGCGCTGTCACCTGTGCTACGCAGACTGTTGTCGTCACAAGTGTCAATTTTCCTAGTCACTATTTGCCGAAACACTGGAACCAGTAACAATGTGTGTTGAACCTATTAAGTGGATAAGACAGGCACTCCATGGTTATCAAATCACACACCTTTAAAACCATTCCTTATTTCATCAATAAAAGATTATTTCTTTTGTTGAAATGACGCTTTATCAATTTGAGACGGAATTATTGTGTCTTAAACATCCATTGATGTATTGGATACTGTAACTGATCGTTAAAGGAGATGATGATTACCGTAAAGTCTAATTTAAACGACTATCAGTGCAAAAACTCCGTATCACAATTATGACATATGAGGTAGATGAAATTTGGTCTTGAGTCAGTATATCGTCCGTGTGTTTTAGGAAATAACGACCGCCAATGGTATTCACAAGTCATCACATCGTGTCACTGGGTTTAGCGACAACAATAAACACCCATGCGATTAATCAAGGATTTACGGTATATCAATACCAGTCCTTGTCCTGATCCACGATGCGGACTTTTTATATGGACCGCCACTGACACAATACAGTGATCAAATGATGACATAAAGCGACAGTGAAATTGACATGATTTTGATACTTTCCCGAGCTGGATATGAAAATTAAAGCCAAACGGTGTTAAATCAAATCACACTTATTTACAAGTCAACCGTGGTGCTTTTTCAATTGGATGATCCAAATTAGAAAATTAGAGTGAATTATTCAAGGAAAGTGTAATCAAGGCGTCTTTAACCCGTCTTGAAATCATTTGAAACTTAGGGCCTAAAAGGCAGAGTGGTTAATGGTGGCCTTGTCAATAGCCTAACACGAATGTGAGACTTGTCAAAACAATGTCGATTTCATCTAAGAGAGGGTTGTCAATAACTTCGGGGGGCATATTGAAGAATTTTATCGAGGGGAATTTCTAACAGACTGACTTGGCCAAAATTGCGAATTTCCTGCGATTGATCTTCAATGAGGCGGGGCTCGGGACACATGCCTTTGGAGAGGACTCCAGCAACGACGGTCAGGCAGCGAACCGTAATTAAAACTACGTGTGAGTCAACGCGATGAAAAATAGCAACTTTCAAAAGTGCATTTGGGGTTAAATCACGCGGCGACCGTCCCTCCATTTCTCCCTGTCGGTCCTTCACGACGAGGGCACTCTCTGGCATATTGATTCCAATAAAACGACGTTTGCCGACCATTACAATCTTGATCACACGGCCGGCCGATGTCGGATGGTTCTCGCACGGAAACAACTTGGATCTCTGAACGGCTAAGGACGATCGCAGTCGTCGAGCGTTTAATATCAGCAAGGAGTTTAGCCACGCTCACAACCGAGCAATATTGCAAACGGAATAATGGCACTGAATCAATCTTAAAGTAATTTATGCGCTAAATTCCCTAGGGCTATTCCCCCTTCGATGAAGGAGATTTGAGACCATCTCTTTTAAGCAGCCCCGTTATTGCCTCGGAGGCCCCGCCATCTTATTGCTTTTGTATGGCTCGACGCAGCAATTACAGGATTATAGCGAGTGTCCAAACGTTTTGTTTCTTCGAGGTCTGTGCGAAGGGGTTGAGTCCTGAATAAACTTTATGTTGCTCCCGACTCGCGCCCATATTATTGGTGAATTAAAGCGCCGTTGGAACAAAAATAACGAAGCCGTTTATTGCCCCGACAACACCATTTACGTCCACGCACATGTTGTAAAGTTTTTTCACTTGCGGCGCCTGTGCTGAGAAAGTTTGGCGAGGGAAATATGTGGTGTAACCGATATGACTTTATAGAACCATCACTTAGAACTCACAATCACATCTTGTAATTTGTAATGAAAAAATTAACAGTTTCAATTCTTAAATTTATTTCGATGTTAAAGTTAAAATATGTGTGCCGGGAAACATCTGGTTTTCCGTGTCGAACGTGCAGACCTTGTGAAACATTGCACCTTATATTCCAGACATGTTTGATCCAGAAGCCGTCCATTCCGGACATCTTTAATCCGGACACCTGATATTCCGGACATACTTTTTTCCATTCTATGCTAGTACCGAAATTACTAAAATACTAACTTTGTATCAACGATGTTTCAGAACGATTTTATCGGCATTTACTCGATATGCTGTTTCATAAAACCGTGGAGATCATGGAAACTTCTAGTTGTATAATCTCCAGTAGAAGGGCAATAGCTAACACAATGGTAGAGTCTCCAAGGTGTTCAAGTCATTCATTGTAAAATACAGGTCATTACAAACACACTTATCCCAAGCAATCGGGAAATGATTTGGATAATCTACTTCCTTATCAAAATTACGTTTTTCAAAGTTGATAAATCCCACATAATCCAGCATTTGGGTGTGCACGTTACACTTCTCCTGCTTGGAAGGTTTGAGTTCACAAGACTCGTCATATTATGAACAAGTTCACGAGAATAAATGCACATTTAAAACGACCCACCAAACGTATGCTTAACTGCTACCATCAAATGGTTGTGTACGTAATGTTGGGGAGTGAAACGATCCGCTGTGAGAGGGAAGTGATCCCTATGTATACACCGCCAGGTTGTTAGCGTGGCTCAGATGGGATTTAAACATGCGGGTCTTTGTTTTACTTTGATACAACCATTAGCGGCCAGTCGTAATCATTTGTTGAGTTATTTGGGCGCTGTGGTCGGACGATACGGTGAGACGATTCAAACCTTTTAAACTCAGTGTCTAATTGGTAGTGTTACGGAAATTGTGCGTGTTTTAAGTGCAGTTTCATTATTAGGTGGGCTAGGTCAAGTACTACTCGCGTAGGGTTTGATTGAGTGGGTCGGTTGGGGGGCCTAGTGGATAAAGCCTTCCCTCGTCACGCTGAAGACCTGGTTCGATTCCCGACTCTGTAATGTCCGTATGATCTGAGTGTCTGTAAAGTTTGCAATGTCAGAAATGTCCACAATTACTTTACCGTGTAAACCTACTAAGTGGCCATATTGTCTAGCCAATCCACACGTTTTTCCTAGATATCAAGAGCGCGTACGGCTATGTTAATTACATGGTAAATAATAATATACTGAGAGCGGGGAGTGACTCGTAATGTAAAGTCCCGCAAGTCGCTGTGTGGAGTTGCTTCCCTTGGTCATTCCAGGATCAGTTCATTGTTTGAATTCCAGATTTTCATTAGTTCGTCAGCTGCATACCGTGCTCGAATTACAGTAAACTACGGTTATTACGAACACGCTTATAACGAACTGACGGATATAACGAACTTACTTTTTGGTCCCGACTATTTGCTGTAGTTATACTATATATATGCTTACAACGAACTACGGTTATAACGAACTTGAATGAGTAGTCCCTTTGAGTTCGTTATAACCGTAGTTTACTGTAATGCGATCAAGTGGTAACACATACAGCTTATGTCACGGAATTGTTTAATGTTTGTTTGTTGTTTAACACCGCACTCAGCAATATTCCAGCTATATGAAGGTGGTCTGTAAATAATCTTGTCTGATCCAGACAATCCAGTGTTTGACATCATGAGCATCGATCCACGCAGTTGGGATACGATGACATGCATCAACCAAGTCAGCCGATCCCGTTAGTCGCCTCTTACAACAAGCATAGTTGCCTTTAACGTTAAGTATTGGTTGCTGAAGACCTATTCTACCCCGGATCTTCACGGGTCGAATTGTTTAATGTGTCCTTACATGTGAATACTACACGGCCTTAGGAAGAGGTAAAATATTACTAAAAATGTTAATAATTCAATCTGCAAAGATATAACACCAAATTCTTTTACTCTTCAAAAAGTTATTATTGTCAATTAAAAACATAAAGAAACAACCAGAAAGAAAGCAACATTGTTGTAGTCTGGTCGGGTAATCCTACAGAGAATGGTCATGACAGATGAACTACTTTCATTTGAAAATATCGGGTGTTCTTTAACTTCTTTTGTGTTGTATATATGACCCCGACCTTTACGAAGCAGGCGCTCTAGTGTAGCTTAAGCCTTGATCCGGAAGTCAAAATTCTGACAAATACTAGTCTGGCAGCTACCCATAACTAGAAGCCAATGTTGACATATTTTGAATGGGGTGTCAACAATAACAGTTAATCATTCGTCCTTCGTAATCATCTCACATGAAAAGATATA
Source organism: Haliotis cracherodii (assembly GCF_022045235.1). Classification (NCBI taxonomy): domain Eukaryota; kingdom Metazoa; phylum Mollusca; class Gastropoda; order Lepetellida; family Haliotidae; genus Haliotis; species Haliotis cracherodii. The sequence goes on from NW_027266343.1 coordinate 39,515,765, forward strand.
TGTGTTGAGAAAATATATTTTATTCATCGATTTACTTCTATGAACAAAATATGTTCGAAGGACAAATTAATTATATGCCCTTACATTATTTATTCATCCTCGCTTGTTTCACAATTTGTTGTCGCGGTCTTTGTACCGGGACTGTATGTTTGAAAACAATGAGTGATCTCCCTTTCCGGATGTTCTTCAACACATGTTGTAACACGCTACTATATGGCCAATTTGCACCAATATTGCATCTAAAGCGCTGTTAGAGGTTTTCACATTAACAAGACACATTTGACCCCTAACGTAGGTCCTATTCTGGGTACTCAGTATGACAAAGCGCTCATGACAGACACGCTGTGACCAAATAGTGGATAATAACATCACTCGTGGTCACTTTCTGGTTCAACATAGTAATTGTGCAACTACCTTTTTCTTTGTGGAGGTCACGGTAATTCAAGTAGAAATTCTATGAGATAAACCAACGCGCTCTCATTTACAACAAGGTGGCCGTTTATTATTTATTTGTAGGGAAATGGACGTTAACAAATTGTCTTCCATTTCACAGAATTTAACTCTTCAGCTGTGCATGACTGCAATATTGGTCTGTTGTTACTTCTTTGACAAATGTCATTTCAATTTTGAATCTTTGACTCATTATTTTCAATTTGATAAAAAAAATCATTTCTTAATTTAAAGTGTTTTTCTCTCATTCCATTTGTGAGTATTGTTCAAGACAACTTGGGTTTTACATTCTTCGTATCACTTTTAATATCCTTTTTTTAAGCACTGGGCTAAAATTTGGACAAAATTTTACTCCATTAAAATAGGCAAAATGCGTAATTAAGACAAGGGCTTAAAAACGTGCAGACCCGGTAGTGGCGACCTAAGACGATTGTTTTATTCCCGCCGAACAGCTATCCACCGGGAGACAAATGCTGATAAATGAAAAACAATCAAGTTACGAGTTAGAGTTACGTCCCTTCTAAATGATGTCGTCACACCTCGTGTCCTGCGTTATCGCAACAAATGTAAAGAAAACTCAAACACCAAAACCTAATACAGATGTTACTGTCACCAAAATCCACAATCGCCCGGTAAATCAAAACTAAAAAAATCCAGAAAAAATTAATTATCTTGCCTCAGACCACGAAAACACATCATGTTGCAGTTTATATATAGAACATGTGAAATAATACACAATAATAGACATATATTTTTCCGTCCTGTAAGAATGTAAGAAGTGGATCGGTTACATATTTGGTGTACAGGTCAAACTTAATTCTTCAAACGACTTCAACACAATGACAGTAGCTACTTCAGTGAGTGAGTGAGTGAGTGACCATGGTTTCACGCCGCTGTTAGCAATATTCCAACAATGCCACGGCAATATTGAAAAAAAAAATCGTTTCTCGAAAATACCGAACAAGGACATAATTTGAAGATTGCTTCTCTGATTATTAAATGGTCGGTCCACGAAACAGGATCAAACAAGGAAGGCAACCCTTCGAGGAAAGCGTTCACCACGACCGGACCCGCGCTCGAAATGAACTTTTCTTTTAAAATACATGATTGATACGTTTCTCGTGAAGCAGTTGTCAAGTCAACAAAGTTCTTGGGACATAGGGAATCTCTCCAGTAATGTAAAATTAATTTAATTAAAAGTGCAATAAGCGCATTATGAAATTACGTCATATAGCAACGAAAGGGGTGTTCGATTCACCGGATGTAATTGTAAGTTGCAAACTGGCTAGTCTCAAACGCCAATGAAAATAAACGTCTGTTTCTAAGAGTGCTTCGCAGAGAAAAAAATCTGCAAAAACAAACGCATTACATAAGCTGTGTCCATTAGCGGTGTAATGGAAACACATTGCAGAGTAAAATGTTTTGATTTCATTATTCATGTCTTGAAATGTACCTCATACATTTCGCATAAAGTGGTTTCCACTGCCAAATTGGCAAGGTCACCGGCTATTGCAAGATCTTGTGTTGATTTGTGTATTTAATTTGTCTCTCTCTGCGAGGCAAATTTTACTTCAAGATCAATTTATCACAATTTCAAAACGAAATTTGAGGAGATGATGACTGGCCTATCGCCACGGAGCCAAGCGATTATTTTCAATCAGAAGAACCCAGCTCAAAATGTTTTCCTTTCTTTATCAGTGGTGCTTAAAGCCAGGATGGGTCGCATTCCACTAGTGTTCACAAACCCATCTACGAGCCCGCGAAACAAAAGCACGGACCTGAGTAATTAAAGATCCGAATTGCATACACGACAAACCTCCATTTGTCCAAGTCGGCGACAGCTGCCGGCCGAATCACTTCGGATGGCAGGCTAAATTACGCGACGATGCGGATTCGATGAAAGAACTCTCTCAGTAAAATGTTCCTAATGGTTGCGATCGATACACGGCCGCACGTCTAACGCTTTTCTCAGTCTCGCCCAAACGGCCAGATTGCCTCCCTTACACGGGCCTCTTCTGCTTTAGTGGTTACAATAAACATACAAGATTTTCTACTCCTTGCTTCGGGAGTGCTCAAATGGTGCAGACTTTACTGTCGGTGGGCGCTTGCATGGAACGGAGATTTTGAAAAAGAGAACTCGTCGTTAGAGAAAATACCAGTAGCATTAAGAGAACAAAGAGGACAGGAGACGTTCGGATCATTTAACACGAACAATTGCTGTTGGTTCTTTATGCGCCCCAATATACTAAACATGGGCGTCATTAGGATGGCTCTAGACGCTGAGGCTCAACTTGGTTTTATTGTCAGAAAATAATCAACTCTAAATGGACGAACTTTGTTTTGATTCAGTCTGTTTAAAATACAATCCATCAATTTTGCCTCGGGTTATAGTGTGTTGAATTCATTGGAGATTGACATACACGTAGGTGAATTGTTTACACAGATTTGGTCGGATGCATGTGGTACTTGTTACTATACAGGTTTATAATTGTCTTGTTCTTTTGATTCTCTTTGAAGTTGTATTTCGGTAGCTTGTTAATACAATATTACGACAGGTCACACGACACTGCTTGTTTCGTTGGAACAGTCAGTTGATCATTTGAATTTGAGTTTTGAACATTTAACAGATTTGACAGTTTAGAAAGTGCAGCCTCTTACTGGGCCTTATTAATGATGTTTTGATTGGAACCAATCAGTTCATCATTGAATTTGAGTTTTGAAAATTTAACTGATTTTTAAGCACAGAAAGTGCACTTAGATCGCCTCCGTGGTTAAGTGGTAGAGCGTCCGCCAGGAGAGTGGAAGGTTGGGGTTCGATCACCGGTCATACCAAAAGTCGTTAAAAGATGGTACTTGTTGTTACCCTGTCTGGCCCTCGGCATTAAGGGGCTGAAACAACGACTGGTCGGCTCGTGGTCAGTGTACAGTGTCTGGGTTGGGTATTCATGTTAAACTGCGGCATGGCATCTCAGTGTGCTAGCACTATAAATCGGTATCAGTCCGGACTAGTACAAGCAGCCACACACACACATACATGCATACACATCGCTATATACGTGCAATAATCTTGAATGCCTCGTTAAGCCCCATTTCATCCCACCTCCTCTGAAAGTGCAGCTTGTTATTGACAGTCGTATTAATGATATTTCGATCACTTTAGGGCATTGCTGGTCAATAAAACAATACAAATTAATTAACAATTATGAGTGAGTGAGTGAGTGAGTATGGTTTTACGCCGCTTTTAGCAATATTCCAGCAATAAAACGGCGGGGGACACCAGAAATGGGCTTAACATTGTACACATGTCGGGAATCGAACCCGGGTCTTCGGGGTGACGAGCGAACGCTTTAACCACTAAGCTACCCGACCGCCCTTTGACAGTTATGATATGCAACGGACACATGTGCATATGTAATAGCGAGAATTACACCTGGGTCTAATTACAAAGATCAGTGTATACAGGAGAAATATACTCAGCGTCATTATTGAAGGGTAACCTTGATATTTAGGGTATTAAGGGGCGGTCGGGTAGCCTAGTGGTTAAAGCATTCGTTCGTCAAGCCGAAGACCCGGGTTCGATTCCCGACATGGATACAATGTGTGAAGCCCATTTCTGGTGCCCCCCGCCGTGATATTGCTGGAATATTGCTAAAAGCGGCGTAAATCCATACTCACTCTCTCAATTATTTAAGGTGATAAACATGAACATATGCCAATTGGCGTACTAATAGGTCTGATTATGTTGACAATGTGATTTGACAGGTCACTCGGATTGGATGCGGTAATGAAACTGGAAAAATTGACGACTATTAAGAACAAGGAAAACTGCAAGATTGAAGGTGTTGAAAAAGCTACCCAAACACCCCCCTGACTGCAAACAGTGGTTTGGTCCATGCACGTGCAACACGTGACAAGTAACAGTAAATGTGGGCATGGTTTGATACAGATAAATTGATCTGCACTCTTGGAAGTTGAAAATGCTTTTGATCCCACACTTTTATATCTTATTATCTGCTTGACCCCTCAAGAATGACGCTGAGTTATATATTCTTTCCATTATTGAATAATTAGTCAGAAACGAATGGATTCACCCTCTGTTAGTAATTGCGAAACGTAATGTAATGTTGATATTGCCTCCATCGTGGTTTTGCTTTCTTTGTTGTTGCTGTCGCACTTGGCAATATTCAAGCTTAACTGAGGCGCAAAAGAAGGTACACCCTTGAAAATTGGATTTGACCCAAAAATAACGAACGTTACTATGCCAGCTGAATACATTTCACCAAAACACTGGGAACGTAAAGTCCAAAACACAACTATAATACCCATATCAAATATATCATCATCAAATAACTATTTCTTGTTTGTCTTATTTTTGTACATAATCAGAAATGGATGTGTACTTTCTTTCGACGGCCTTTTATGTGACGGCGGTCTGTAAGTAATCGAGTCTGGACCAGACAATCCAGTTATTGTCATCATGAGCATCGATAAACGCAATTTGGATTCGATGTATGAATCAAGTCAGCGAGCCTGACCACCAGATCCGTTAGTCGCCAACCAACCGTTCCTTTGAGACAGGTGACACCTTTTCGCGAACACCTGGTATCATTACTATTTGATAGTTGTTATAGTATAGTCGGCATCGTTCAATGGACTCTGCTTTTAACAGGGATTTATTATGATTACGAAATGGTTTTATCGTTTTTATGATGTCCGATGCAATTTTCGTATTTTGACTTGTACCATATGTTCCCTTGTTTTTTCAGATGACCAATTGACTTGCCTTTACACGTGTTTGTGACGGGTGCCACTGATGGGACAGGATCCGCTCTCCTTTACCTGGTATTATCACTATTTGATAGTGAATCATAAACACATGCTCGTGATAAAGTCAGAATCGTACATTTGACGCCGTTTTTGGCAGAGAGTTCTTATGAACATGGAAAGGGTTCTGTCGTTTATATGTTTATGCCCAGTATTATAACCGTTTAAATTCTCGTGGCTTCCTTCGTGATCAGAGTTTCACAATACAGTAAACTACGGTTATAACGAACACGCTTATAACGAAGTGACGGATATAACGAACTTATTTTTAGTCCCGGACATTTGTTGTATATATGCTGTATATATGCTTATAACGAACTACGGTTACAACGAACTAAAATAAGTGGTCCCTTTGAGTTCGTTATAACCGTAGTTTACTGTACATAAATAACTCCATGATCATACGTTGAGATATATCTCGCAAATTTGTTTATCTTTATCCCGCATTGATATTTGCACATCGACTACGAATAACGTCTTATCTCCCATATAAGCCCCCGAAAATTGGATTTGACCAAAAATTATAAACGTTATTAAAACGTTACTTGGCTGAAAACAGTCGCCGAAATATTGCAGCTTGAGGTCCAGAACACAACTATGACATCCATATCAAATATTTCACCATGGAATAACCTTTAAGTGTTGGTTTCATTTCTAGCCACCATCAAACTTGGGTGTATACTAGTTTATGTAGGATATTTGATCTCAAGCATTCTCATTAGTGACTTTTGTCTCATAAATGAGATTGACCAGATATTATTGTGCCGCTTGGGCCAGTGTTATTGCTTCCAGTAGTGATATGGTGATTCCTGTTCGGACTATGTCCCCAATTTCTCATGCTGGTCGTAATAGCCGATGGATCTGACGATCGGGTGGTCAGGCACGGTGATCGACCTGGCTGTTTGCGTTTCCCCATGACCCTATTGCTTGGTATGTTGTTAATCCTTTTGTGTCTGGTCTATCTTGCCCAGATTCGATTACTTACAGACTGGCGGGATAAACCTTGAATATTGCGAAGTGCGGCGTTAAATAACATTCACAAACCTAACCTGTCGTCATCAAATTCTTCAGTCTCACAAGACCACGCGACGTCATGTTCCTGAAGGTTACACACAACCAAATGTTTTCATATAGGCTTCTATAGTAACGTTATATATTTTTTTTAAATAACTAAGCATTCAACAGCTATTACCTGTACGTGTGTGCACAGTTTGGCCTTAGAGCAGCAATAAAATAAAAAAAAAGGACTAGCTTAGCCAGCTCCTTTTCCGAGTACAGGAAGCTTAACACACCACCCCCAGTTTCGCACCAAATGTCGCCTCCATGAAAATAGCTGTGGTCACATTCAGCATAAGTCATCATGTTGAAAAAGACAGTACTAAATATAGAAAAACATGGTCAGTTTTGATAACGGGATGGATGTACATTTGAAAGACATACAAATCTTACAGAATATCCTCCAATCACAGCCTGCAGATATATCTCGATCTGCACTGAAGGCTCCCTACCCTACGAAAACCGCACTGTCCCAACTGGTTCTGATTTGGTGTAGTAGAACCTTAACAAGCCACCACTTTCTTGTAGGCATTGCGTCTAACATACGAGTATGAGAGGTGGTTAGATAGTTTAATGGGTAGTGCCTATGCACCCATTGGTGAACACCCTGGGTCAGTTCTCCACTTGGGTGCTGTGAATTGTTAAGATTATCAGGGGTGCAGCTCGTATTAATATTTTAAAAAAATACTCCTGAAAGCCCTTTAACAATCATAGTATCCCTGCATACCAATTAAAAATGATTAACTGACATTGACATGCTTTAATCCGCATAAATATCAAGCCGAGCCTTAATTATAATTGTTCTTTGATTCCAATCTCAGACCGTCATATTTTGTTACCCAATTTTACATCGTGTCTGGAGAAGGTTTTGTGCATTGTCAAATAACGTTACTTCTGTGCTTCTCACCGAGGCTATCTATTTCTTTGAGGTCTTAAACTGTGTCAATTTCGACATTTGATGGACAGCCATGACTGAAATATGAAACATTAACAAGCTAAATGCGCATTGATTTCATTAAACGATATAAGCTGCACGCCCATGGAAAATGTACGAGGGGCTTTATCGCTGAAGAAACGTAAAAGCGTATCATGAGGTGAGTGTTATATTGGTTTACGTGTATTGTAAGAGGGGGGTTAAAGGTTATGCGATGTTGTAACGCGTAATTGAGGGATAAACGAAGATAACAGCGTAACAAATCAGTTTTTCATAACGCTTCGTCAAGTGGCGGTTCATGGGATGACGATTATCTGCGATATCAGAACCGCGGGCGGGATATTTAACTTGACAAGGCGGCATAAATTCTTCAAACGTGGTTCAAGAGTTTGACGTACTGGGAGCCTTCGACGTCGGTAGGGTTCCCGCGATGCGAATCAGCTCTACCCGGTATTTCTCCCTCTGTCAGGATTTAGGGAGCTTTAGTTCCCTGATAGCGGTACAGGTGTAGGGAGGGGAGGCGGCCACATTACAGGTGCCCCGGCCAGTCGGCCCGTAGTATGATCGATTTCTCATTAGACAACGAAATGCGATCAATTAAGTGCCCCCATATCTTCCACAGACAAGATAACAGGGCCAGGCTTGGTGAGTTTGTCAGCTCTAGTCCGTCAATTCATTATTCCCGATCAAACGGACACTGATCCTGACCAAATCGCCCGGATAAGTCTCTCTCTGGCCAGCCCCCACGCGAGGGACGGCTTAATCACTGGTAATAAGGCACCCTGCTGGTATTGTCCTCCCATCCCATTGCTGTGCATATAACACTAGACTAAGTCCCAGGGCCTGGAGCTCAGCACACAGCAGCTATTAAACACACTTAAAAGACCGCGACCCGGTGCTAGCAATTCATAATTTCCACATAAATCCCCCTTTTTCATATAGGATTAACTGGCGATTATTGTATAATCATAGCGGATCAGGGATACCAGATCTGGCCTTATATTGGCCTTTATCAGACGGGGGATATACGCGAGGAACACTTCAACCCCTTTTCCCGTTGCTGTTTAACGTGATAGATAACACTCTTGTATATCTATGTCGGCATAAGTGTCACTGATATGTGTATATTGCTATGTAATTCTTAGTATTACGATTTAAGTGGGAAGGTAAATTGATCTTTAATAGTATCCATGGACAGCCTTTAGTTGGTTCAAAGGAAGTCATTGGTGAACGTTTTGGGTCATAGAATGAAAACGTTAAAGTATCCCCGCATTGGTCTTTTGTATGTATGTATGTATGTATGTATGTATGTATGTATGTATGTATGTATGTATGTATGTATGTATGTATGTGTATGTTTGTATGTATGTATGTATGTATGTATGTATGTATGTATGAATGTGTGTGTGTGTGTATGTATGTATGTGTATGTGTGTGTGTGTATGCATGTCTGTCCGTCTGTATGTGTATGTATGTATGTATCTATGTATGTATGCATGCATGTGTGTGTGTTAAACGTTAAAGTATCCTCGCATTGGTCTTTTGTATGTATGTATGTATGTATGTATGTATGTATGTATGTATGTATGTATGTATGTATGTATGTATGTGTATGTGTGTATGTATGTATGTATGTATGTATGTATGTATGTATGTATGTATGTATGTATGTATGTATGTGTGTGTGTGTGTAAGTATTTATGTATATGTATGTGTTTGTGTATGTCTGTCTGTCTGTATGTGTATGTGTATGTATGTATGTATGTATGTATGTATGTATGTATGTATGTATGTATGTATGTATGTGTGTGTGTGTGTGTATGTATGTCTGTCTGTCTGTCTGTATGTATGCGTGCGTGCGTGCGTGTGTGGTGTGTGTTTGTGTGTCAGTCACCAGTGCGTGTAAGTGTGAGTATATGTCTTTGGGGTTGGGGTGGCCCTGGCGTGTGTATATGTCGTTGCGGGATTTCCACATGAGGGATGTCTTCAACTTTCCAATAGTTAACTTTCCCTTCATGCCGAGCAATATCCCTGCACCTCCAGTGTCTACATTTCCCAACTTTGGAGATACAATCGAGCATGCTCTTTCTACCACGATTTTAAAGAAGCGCCATACGACTCAAAAGTTGCTTGATCAAAATCACAACGTTTAATGCCTCTGTAAAGCTTTCAAGACGTTTATGGTAGCATTGGGGAGGACATTCCAAATTTGAAGCATCTGTTACACAAATGTATCCGATGCAATTCCACATTGACGGCTTCGTGTGGGAAGTGACTGGTCCTTCTGTTTTACTTTTCAGGTCAGCCAACTTCATCCAAGCGAAGAACTCAGCAGGGTTTTCTTCTTCTTCTTCTTCTTCTTCTTCTTCTTCCTCTTCTTCTTCTTCTTCTTCCTCTTCTTCTTCTTCTTCTTCTTCTTCCTCTTCCTCTTCTTCTTCTTCCTCTTCTTCTTCTTCTTCTTCCTCTTCTTCTTCTTCTTCTTCTTCTTCTTCGTATTTCATGTGTTACCAATAGGCTAAATATTACGGATTTGACAAACATAAGGATATAGTATATTATGCTCACTGACTAGTGCTAGCTAGTCTTTCGATTTATTTGGCATTACATGTACGTATTATATAGTATGGTAGTACTTTAATATATACTAAATAAATAATGTATCAGTTAAAGACGTCGTGCATATGTCTTTAGCTCCATCTGTACAAATTCCGGTTGAAAGACTTCTTAGATAACATACTGACAATCTTCATGCCAATTAGAAGTATTTCACTTTTTGGCATTGGTATTTTGGAACATATCCAAAATGAAATTTCTGAAATTTGCAACATTTGTATTTGTTCGTGTCGGGTTGTGTCTCTCGTGTATCTGAATATTTTTTCTCATGAAATTCAAGAACGTTGTTTTATTTATCTAACTGTTTATTTGTTTACTTCTTAAACGTTCTTCCTCGTCAAAGACGGCAACACTTGTGATGTCTCGTGGCAACACAAAACACCACTAAATATAACGTCGCGTTCGTGTCTGAGTTAATTCTTTGCAGTATGTTTACACAAACCAAACGTATTATTTCAACTTTAAAATCACTTAAACAGCACACACGCCGATTCCCGTCGATTCAGACTATTATTTCAACTTAAAATTCAATCTCTACCGAAAAACATTATCTCGGAAAGAAACATATGCTATTTAATATCACAACAGTTCGTGATTTCTACATCGTCAATTGCACCTACGATACAGAAGCCCCGCACGTGCGACTTTGTAGCTCATCCGGGTCGGATTTCACGCGTATATATCATACAGGACTACGTCGGCGTAATCAGCATGAGTTAACTTGTCTATTTCGCGTATATTACATCTATCAAAATATCTCCGGCGTATCTTGACGACCTACCACACAGCCCATGTGTGGTTAATATCGCTTCCTCACTTCTACTGCAGTGATTGAAAGTAAATTACACTTTGCCGATAACATATGCTCCACAACGTATTATTTCAGTGTGTTACTTGCACGAGTTATAAACATGATGTTTTCCTAACAACCGCATCAGGTGCTGAGAAGGATTATTGCAGGCAACGGTCTCTGTTTGACGTCGGCAAGAGGGATCAACCGTTGACACGTAAGGAAAGAATTTCCTCTGTTTATTCTCATACAAGTGTATGATGTTAAGCGCCCTCTTGCGGCGGTGTATTATCCTGAGATTGCATCACCTTATCTCCCCTGGGAAATGTTCTGGCTTACTAAACTTTGCTGTTGATGAGGAGCGAAGATTGAGATGTAACATCATGTATTACTCAACATTTTCAATAGTGAATCACAATGAGACAACGAATTAAATGAACTACAGTAAACTACGGTTATAACGAACTCAAAGGGACCCCTTATTTTAGTTCGTTATAACCGTAGTTCGTTATAAGCATATATACGACATATACATATATATCAGATGGCCGGGACTAAAAAATAAGTTCGTTATATCGGTCAGTTCGTTATATCGGTCAGTTCGTTATAAGCGTGTTCGTTATAACCGTAGTTTACTGTACATATTATTGGGCGATATTTGTGTGTAAATAAACACTTCTTTTGTACGTTTGTCTTTTTCGAAGCTCCGAAAAAAAACCGGATTATCTTTTGTGTCCAGCGATAAAGACCATTCACCACAGTTTATTCTTTGTTTCTGAGCAGCGCGACAGTCTAGTGGTCAAAGAGTTGCCATGCACACACCAAAGGTCATCCACACACCAATGGTCATCCACACACGAAAAAAAACCAGATTATCTTTTGTGTCCAGCGATAAAGACCAGTCTAGTGGTCAAAGAGTTGACGCGTCACGACTATGACCTTTGTTCGATTCCGTTATGGTACAATGCAAGGGTCCATTAATGGTGGGAGTTTAATAGAGTATTACTTTAATCAGTGTGAAAGCACACTCACGCACTCACCACATCACACAATACTCATTCTGAGGTCATGCCCACAACGCTGTTCATTCCTAAACAGTGATCATCCCAAATTGTAATCCCAACACAAGTTTTTATTCCTCACTACACAAACCAATGGTTACCCACACACTAGTGGTCACCCGCACAGCCGTCGTCATGCACACAGAATATCACCCAAACAACAATGGTCATCTACACACCAATGGTCATTCACACACCAATGCTCATCCACACACCAATGCTCATCCACAGACCAAAGGTCATCCTCACACGAGTAGCCATCCACACACTAACGTCATCCACAGATCAAAAGTCATCCTCACACAAGTAGCCATCCACACACTAACGTCATCCACAGACCAAAGGTCATCCTCACACAATTAGCCATCTACTCACCAGTAGCCATCAAAAAACCAATGACCATCCGCACACCAATGGTCATCCACACAGCAGTAGCCATCCACACACCAAAGGTCATCCACACGCTAATGGTCATCCACACACCAAAGGTCATCAACACGCTAATGGTCATCCACACACTAATGGTCATCCCCACAGCAGTAGCCATCCACACACCAAAGGTCATCCACACACCAATGGTCATCCACACACCAAAGGTCATCCACACGCTAATGGTCATCCACAGGCCAAAGGTCATCCACACACCAATGACCATTCACACACCGATGGTCATCCACACACAATTAGCCATCTACTCACCAATAGTCATCCACACATAATTAGCCATCTACTCACCAGTAGCCATCCACATACCAAAGGTCATCCACACGCTAATGGTCATCAACAGGCCAAAGGTCATCCACACATCAAAGGTCATCCACACACCAAAGGTCATCCAAACACCAATGGTCATCCACTCACCAGTGGTCATCCATAGACCAAAGGTCATCCACACACCAATGGTCATCCACACGAAATTGGCCATCCACTCACCAGTAGCCATCCACTCACCAGTGGTCACCCACACACCAATGATAATCCACAGACCAAAGGTCATCAACACACCAATGGTCATCCACAGACCAAAGGTCATCCACAGACCAATGGTCATCAACACACCAATGGTCATCCACACATCAATGGTCATCCACAGACCAATGGTCATCAACACACCAATGGTCATCCACAGACCAAAGGTCATCCACAGACCAAAGGTCATCAACACACCAATGGTCATCCACACATCAATGGTCATCCACACATCAATGGTCATCCACAGACCAATGGTCATCAACAGACCAATTGTCATTCACACATCAATGGTCATCCACACATCAATGGTCATCCACAGACCAATGGTCATCAACACACCAATGGTCATCCACAGACCAAAGGTCATCAACACACCAATGGTCATCCACAGACCAATGGTCATCAACACACCAATGGTCATCCACACACCAATGGTCATCCACACATCAATGGTCATCCACACACCAATGGTCATCCACACAGCAGTAGCCGTTATTATAACCCCATCACCCGAGAAGTTGTCGTTCGATTCCCCACTGGAGTACAAGATGGAAAGCCCAATATTGATAATTGAATATAAAACGTCAACACCAGAGCACAACAAGTCTCCTTTCTCCCCCAAAACAGTTTAATAAAATGCTAAAGTGTGTTGAAAATAATATAAATGGATCACTCAATATCAGTGATGACACCAGGTGTTCGCGAAAAGGGTAAGCATGTTCTGCCTACCGGTAGCATACGTCACTCAAACTTTTTGCATAAAACGTTTCACTCCTATCAAGACTTTTTGTTAAGGTGAGTGTACCGATATGATCTTAAGTATGTCATGCTATCTTATTCCCCCAAACCACCAAGACGAAGTAACTAACCTGCGTTACAACATGTGCAGTAACGTTCAGTAATAGAAAATATGTTGATGATATTTCAAATTTTATACTGATCCGTTCCACATCTTTCATATTTGATATGTGTTTGATATGTAAACATGCACACAGCCTGTACACTGTAAGCTACGCGGGACTTCTAGTGTTTCATAACAACAGCAGTTTACAAGTATATCATCAATTGATTCCCCATCTTGGAGCTTTTTGATGTAAAAAACACCCCTGTCCACGCGAATGACCAGATTCGCCAGCATACAACCGTCGCTGTGCAGCCGGGGTGGGGTACAGACATTGGATTGGTGTTGTGTTGTGTTGTGTTGTGTTGTGTGGTGTGGTGTGGTGTGGTGTGGTGTGGTGTGGTGTGATGTGGTGAGGTGAGGTGAGTACTGTGAGTCTCTATCAGTGTCTTTAGGGACATTACCATCCAACCTTTCCATATTAAATACTGATTTTACGAAATCATTGTCAGAATTGTTCTGTCTCCCGTGCGAGAGTCAGTGTAATACATGAATTCTTACACGAGTTTCCTAAAATCAGTATGACACACATAAGAGTATAATAATAAATGTATTACCAATTATTTCTTAATCCTTTTCTGTTCCCCTTTAGAAAACTCACGACCGCCATCTTAGAAAACTGCAACTGTCTAATGACGTCAACAAACTTCAACAATGACATCGGGCGAATGTGACGTCATTACTACACTACGTCACAATAAGATCTGTCCGGGTGAAGTAAACAACACACTGGTGTGTGTTAAGTTATGTTTGCACTCGTGCACATACAATATTTATTAAATTGTTTAATTCTAACACTGCGGGTAAATAATACATGGTACTCTCTCCATACTACATACTTCATACAAAATACTGCATAATGCATTTAACATACTATATACTACATCTGTTAACATTTCCTTAAACTAGTTGTGTTTCGTACGAGCTCTGTCTCTACTGAGACCTTACTGTCCGGTGTTGGCGCTTCAAGGCTGTTCAATATTGTGGGAGCAGCATACGGCTCTGTAGACGATGTTTGTCCCAAGAGCGGAGGAAATTGGCATCAGACGGTTACAAGGTATGATCTGCCTGATTGTGTGGCATCGTATCCTGATGGCGGTGACAGATGCTCATGCTATCAACCACCGATTCTGTACACGTCAATATTATGTTTTATAGCTGGAATATACATTCACTCACAAAAGACGGATATAAAGGTACAACGAGTTATTGAAGTAAATGTAAATTAGCGTTGTAAATGAACCATATTCGCAGTGACACAAGTTACGTATATGTAGTATTGCGATTGTGTGTAGACGTCGTTCCCCACGCTGGTACCATGCTTTCAATGTACAGTAGAAGGTCGCACTTGCACGATTTTATTTTGTTGTTAAATCAACGAAGGCAGCAACAGTTATAAAACTCATTTCATATCAGGTTTATACCCCCGTGAATTTATTTTTTACTGTGCCCAGCTGAAGATTTAACTTGGGAGCGGCTCGCTCAGAATCCCGTAAACACATCGCGTTAAAAATCGCGTGATAGCTGTGAAGCCAGATACCACCAACCATCTGTTAACTTCCGCTGTTCATCTGTTAATCTCTTCATTCCCCTGTCCATCAGTTAATCTGTTAACTTCCCCTGTTCATCTTTTCATCTACTCACTTCCCCTGTCCATCTCTCGATCTGTTAACTTCCCCGTCCATCCGTTTATCTGTTGACTTCCTCTGTCCATCTGTCCTCTTTCCCCTTTCCATACCTCGATCTGTTAACCTTTCTGTCCATCAGTTAATCTGTTAACTTCCCCGTCCATTCGTTTATCTGTTCACTTCCCTAGTCCATCATTTAATCTGTTAACTTTCCTGTCCATCCGTTTATCTGTTCATTTCCCCTGTCCATCTGTTCACTTCCCCTTTCCATACCTCTATCTGTTAACCTCCCTGTCCATCAGGTAAACTTTCCCAAACCATCTGATACTCTGTTAACTTCCCTGTCCATCTGTGAACTTCCCCTTTCAGTATCGCTATCCGTTAACCTTCCTGTCCATCAGTTAATCTGTTAACTTTCCCATGTCCATTTGTCCATCTGTTCACTTCCCTGTCCATATGTTCACTCCCCTGTCAAACTGTTCACTTCCCTGTCCATCTGTTCACTTCCCTGTCAAACTGTTCACTTCCCTGTCAAACTGTTCACTTCCCTGTCCAACTGTTCACCTTCCATGTCCAACTGTTCACTTCCCTGTCCAACAGTTCACCTTTGCTGTCCAACTGTTCACTTCCCTGTCCAACTATTCACCTTCCCTGTCCACTTCCCTGTCCATCTGTTCACTTCCCTGTCCATATATTCACTTCCCTGTCAAACTGTTCACTTCCCTGTCCATCGGTTCACTTCCCTGTCAAACTGTTCACTTCCCTATTCATCTGTTCACTTCCCTGTCCATATGTTCACTTCCCTGTCAAACTCTTCACTTCCCTGTCCATCTGTTCACTTCCCTGTCCAACTGTTCACGTCCCTGTTGAACTGTTCACTCCCCTGTCCAACTGTTCACCTTCCCTGTCCAACGGTTCACGTCCCTGTCCAACTTTTCACTTCCCTGTCCATCTGTTCACGTTCGCTGTCCAACGGTTCACGTCCCTGTCCAACTGTTCACGTTCCCTGTCCAACGGTTCACGTCCCTGTCCAACTGTTCACTTCCCTGTCCATCTGTTTACGTTCCCTGTCCAACTGTTCACCTTCCCTGCCCAACGGTTCACTTCCGTGTCAAACTGTTCACGTCCCTGTTAACAAGTTTCAGAACTCCACACAACTATTATTACTGTCACAATATCCAGATGTTTTGATGATTTTGGCTCATTTGGTCAAATAACCTGTTTATCTCATCGTGTGACCTGACAAAGTTGATGAGTAGCCTTGCCAGTGATTTCGCCTGGCAAGCGGTGATCCCCAACAGACAGCAGATATTGGCAGAAAACATTGATGTCGATCTCTGCTTCCTTGTATTGACACATTCTTGTTCTTCCCGAAACTTCAACATCGTCCCGCGAGATTGATGAAAAGCGGCCATTACCTGTTCTGTTTGGTTCAATTATTATAAAAATAATGTTTGTACTGGCAGATCTGCCATTGTAAAACTATCACACAAGAAAACAGGAAAACACGTTTACATCTATTTGTTCAGGAATTATAGTAAAGTCAAATGTGTTATTCTAATCAGTAAAATAATACGGGTTTTTTTCCAGTTAGTGAAGATGTGGTTATTACTTCAGCCAATATAGTATTTCATCCTCAGAAATATAACAAACAGGGCGAAACAGCATCATCGTTAGTTCGAAAAGGGAGATAACTTTGCTTGTCAAAAGTCAAGGTGACCCACAATTAAATGTGTACTACATCCAGAATACTGTATTACAAACTAGTATTTTATCAACATATTGACTTTCCTGACTTTTATTTGAATTGGCAATTAAAATGTGTAGAAACTAAGCAATGACATTATGGTTTTCAGATGAGGAGGAATATTTTCAGAAAATCATAGTATCAAGGTCCGAGAATGAAAGTAGTTCTGGGATGTGAAAAAACTATTTCCTTCTTTTATGACCAATACGATGTATATCTCATCGAGTGAAGTTTGAAACCATATTTGTACGAAAAAAGCATCAAATTTTTTTTTATTATATACATTTTGATGCTAAAAGGCCCCCTTTTCGAAGATTTGTCAACAACTAGTCAAGACGCATTCTCACTCACAACAGTGATTGACAACGCGTGGGCAAAATAGTTCCTCATTAAAACTTACCAAACAAAAACACGCAAATTTATGGGGTTTTTTTTATTTTCAATATTTCTGTTGGTTCTCCATATTTGGAAGAAAGTGAAACCTTAGAAATGTAAATTAAAGCTGATTTGTGTTTTCCAACCAGTGGGAAAGTTCACGAATACATGGATACAACCAAGCGACAATCATGGCAAAGATAGGGGACCCGCTTCGTCGTAAGTTTTATGTACTAAAGTCAAACAAGAACACAACAGACGCCATAGTGTTAGTTTCTGTAATATAAAGGTTGTATGATATGAAGAAGTCAACATCACAAGGTGAAAGGTGAAAGGTTGTCACTCATCTTGTTTTGTTCCGGGTTTTTTTACGCTAGCAGACGGACCAAGGGACACAATTTTCAAGGGCGGTAACTCTGGAAGAAACTAGTTCCGTCATCCCAGGGCCATTAAAATGCTAGTTTATATTTTGACACAAGTGAAATATAATTTTAATGAATACAAGACTTTTATTCTTTTTTAGAGATCTACATAAGTCACACTCATGTATATACTAAAAAATAACATTTCACATCAGTGAAATAATGATTTTTATTTGTCACGTGTATATATTTCATCTCTGAATACACGCACAACATATGATATCATAACTTGGTATCCAGATACGTATGTATTCTGTTACGTGTTGATTCCCACGTTGAAACCCGTAGGGCAACCCAGGAGTCGATAGCTACAGAACTAAATTGTGAAATCAGTAAAGAATCACACATGATCAATGAACAATCAACAAATTATTCTGAAACACACAAGATTTGGCTGACAATCATAACCGGCAATACCATGGGTCAAAGTGGCATAAATAACAGGCTCTATTACAAAAGTCAGTGCACTGACGACAAGCACTGTCATAGTTGCTTGCGCCTGTGAGGCACGTGTTCCGTTCTTAAATTTAGGAAACTGTTGGCAGCAGGCAGAACAGTCGGTGAGTTCAGAAATCCCGTCCGCACTGGGCAAGCTGATAAGTCGAAAGTCGTGGAAGGAGGTCTCGAATCGCCCACCTCTCGCTCTTATACAGGTACTGCAAGCATTCTAGAAACTGTCACCTAAAAGTGTCTCAAACCAGGTTGTTTGTCCCGGAAACTGTAAACGCACATGTAAACAAAGCTTCTCACAGCGGAGTTCTCTCTACTTGGAGGCAAACGAGGGTGGCAAGCGCTGGGGCGGAGTTTGGACGATGAGCAACCACAACTATAATAAGGGAGGTTACTCCAAATTACTATCTGTCAAGGTCACTACCAAAGTTCAATATTGTACGAGCGCGTAAATCAATTTGCTGCCACTTATAATCATTAGAAATAGAGTTACAGTTTACTGCCACATAACAATACATAACATAAACATAGACTATACCGCTTTGAATATCCCGGTTAGAATTAACCCATGATTGTCGTAAGAGGTGACCAACAGCATCGCGTGGTCAGGCGTAGTTGATGCATGTCATTGTATCCCAATTGCGTAGATCGATGCTCCTGACGCCATAGTGTTAGTTTCTGTAATATAAAGGTTGTATGATATGAAGAAGTCAACATCACAAGGTGAAAGGTGAAAGGTTGTCACTCATCTTGTTTTGTTCCGGTTTTTTTTACCCTAGCAGACGGACCAAGGGACACAATTTTCAAGGGCGGTAACTCTGGAAGAAACTAGTTCCGTCATCCCAGGGCCATTAAAATGCTAGTTTATATTTTGACACAAGTGAAATATAATTTTGATGAATACAAGACTTTTATTCTTTTTTAGAGATCTACATAAGTCACACTCATGTATATACTAAAAAATAACATTTCACATCAGTGAAATAATGATTTTTATTTGTCACGTGTATATAATATTTCATCTCTGAATACACGCATAACATATGATATCATAACTTGGTATCCAGATACGTATGTATTCTGTTACGTGTTGATTCCCACGTTGAAACCCGTAGGGCAACCCAGGAGTCGATAGCTACAGAACTACATTGTGAAATCAGTAAAGAATCACACATGATCAATGAACAATCAACAAATTATTCTGAAACACACAAGATTTGGCTGACAATCATAACCGGCAATACCATGGGTCAAAGTGGCATAAATAACAGGCTCTATTACAAAAGTCAGTGCACTGACGACAAGCACTGTCATAGTTGCTTGCGCCTGTGAGGCACGTGTTCCGTTCTTAAATTTAGGAAACTGTTGGCAGCAGGCAGAACAGTCGGTGAGTTCAGAAATCCCGTCCGCACTGGGCAAGCTGATAAGTCGAAAGTCGTGGAAGGAGGTCTCGAATCGCCCACCTCTCGCTCTTATACAGGTACTGCAAGCATTCTAGAAACTGTCACCTAAAAGTGTCTCAAACCAGGTTGTTTGTCCCGGAAACTGTAAACGCACATGTAAACAAAGCTTCTCACAGCGGAGTTCTCTCTACTTGGAGGCAAACGAGGGTGGCAAGCGCTGGGGCGGAGTTTGGACGATGAACAACCACAACTATAATAAGGGAGGTTACTCCAAATTACTATCTGTCAAGGTCACTACCAAAGTTCAATATTGTACGAGCGCGTAAATCAATTTGCTGCCACTTATAATCATTAGAAATAGAGTTACAGTTTACTGCCACATAACAATACATAATATAAACATAGACTATACCGCTTTGAATATCCCGGTTAGAATTAACCCATGATTGTCGTAAGAGGTGACCAACAGCATCGCGTGGTCAGGCGTAGTTGATGCATGTCATTGTATCCCAATTGCGTAGATCGATGCTCCTGATGTCAATCACTAAACAAACAAACAAACAAACAAACAAACAAACATTGACTATTTAATGATACATAGATATACAAACAGAAATACCAGAAAAGATATGTCACACAGACAGCATTTGAGTGTAGTGATTAGAGGGCGGTGACAACATCCTATAATTCATCTCATCTTTCATAACAAGATGTGGAGCGATCGATTATGCCCAGACAGAGATAGAATCTGATTGACCGTTTAGATAACAAGGGTTGGAGCTACTCATTGATTACTTAGAGATTTGTTTTAACGAAGGACGACCCTGTCAGGCTGCGGGAGACATCATGATGGCGTTATTGACAGCTGATAACAGATGACAGATCCAGGTCTGTTGATTCAGAGGTACGCGTGTGTAGGTCCAGATGAACCCGTTTATAGGTCCAGATACACCTGTGTATAGGTCCAGATGTACCATAGTGTAGATCCAGGTGTCACGTGTTTTGATCTGGATGTACCCGTGTTTTGATCAAGATATACCCTAGTGTAGATTCAGATGTACCCGCATGTAGGTCGAGATGTACCCGCGTGTAGGTCCAGATTACCCGCATGTAGGTCCACATGTATCCGCGTGTCGATCCAGATGTACCCGCATGTAGATCCAGATGTATCCTTGTGTAGATCCAGATGTACCCACGTGAAGGTCCAGATGTACCCGCATGTAGATACAGATGTACCCGTGGTAGATCCAGGTGTACCCGCATGTAGATCCAGATGTACCCTAGTGTAGGTCCACATGTATCCGCATGTCGTTCCAGATGTACCAGCATGTAGATCCAGATGTACCCTAGTGTAGATCCAGATGTACCCGCATGTAGATTCAGATTACCCGCATGTAGATCCAGATTACCCGCATGTAGATCCAGATGTACCTGCATGTAGATTCAGATTACCCGCATGTAGATCCAGATTACCCGCATGTAGATCCAGATGTACCCACATGTAGATCCAGATGTACCCGCATGTAGATCCAGATGTACCCGCATGTAGATCCAGATTACCCGCATGTAGGCCCACATGTATCCACGTGTCGATCCATGTAGTGTACAGATGTACGATGTTGTGTTCCAGATTTATTTGCGTGTTTACCTGTGTTTATTTGTATCAAGCCATATCTACCCTTACGTATATCCAGGTGTTCCTGAGTTTATTTGTAGATGCACCCGTGTGTGGATCCAGATGTACCCGTCTGTGGATCCAGATGTCCCCGTGGGTAG
This sequence comes from Haliotis cracherodii, assembly GCF_022045235.1. Lineage (NCBI taxonomy): Eukaryota > Metazoa > Mollusca > Gastropoda > Lepetellida > Haliotidae > Haliotis > Haliotis cracherodii. The sequence continues at coordinate 39,537,167 of NW_027266343.1, forward strand.
ATCCATGCGTACCTGTGTGTGGATCCAGTTGTGCCTGTGTTTATTTGCAGATGTACCCGTCTGTTGATCCAGATGTACCCGTGTTTATATTCAGATGTACCCGTGTTTATTTGCAAATGTGTTCATGTGAACATCCAGATGTACCCGTGTTAACTTGAAGATGTGTTCATGTGTAGATCTAGATGTACCCGTGTTTATTTGCAGATGTGTTCATGTGTAGATCCAGATGTATCCGTGTTTATTTCCAGATGTGTTCATGTGAGCATCCAGATGTACCCGTGTTTATTTCCAGATGTGTTCATGTTTAGATCCAGATGTACCCGTGTTTATTTCCAGATGTGTTCATGTGAACATCCAGATGTACCCGTGTTAACTTGCAGATGTGTTCATGTGTAGATCTAGATGTACCCATGTTTATTTACAGATGTGTTCATGTGTAGATCTAGATGTACCCGTGTTTATTTGCAGATGTGTTCATGTGAACATCCAGATGTACCCGTGTTAACTTGAAGATGTGTTCATGTGTAGATCTAGATGTACCCGTGTTTATTTGCAGATGTGTTCATGTGTAGATCCAGATGTATCCGTGTTTTTTTCCAGATGTGTTCATGTGAAGATCCAGATGTACCCGTGTTTATTTCCAGATGTGTTCATGTTTAGATCCAGATGTACCCGTGTTTATTTCCAGATGTGTTCATGTGAACATCCAGATGTACCCGTGTTTATTTCCAGATGTGTTCATGTGTAAATCCAGATGTACCCGTGTTTCTTTACAGATGTGTTCATGTGAAGATCCAGATGTACCCGTGTTTATTTGCAAATGTGTTCATGTGAACATCCAGATGTACCCGTGTTTATTTCCAGATGTGTTCATGTGTAGATCCAGATGTACCCGTGTTTATTTCCAGATGTGTTCATGTGTAGATCCAGATGTACCCGTGTTTATATTCAGATGTACCCGTGTTTATTTGCAAATGTGTTCATGTGAACATCCAGATGTACCCGTGTTTATTTCCAGATGTGTTCATGTGAAGATCCAGATGTACCCGTGTTTCTTTCCAGATGTGTTCATGTGTAGATCCAGGTGTACCCGTTTTTATTTCCAGATGTGTTCATGTGTAGATCCAGATGTACCCGTGTTTATATTCAGATGTACCCGTGTTTATTTGCAAATGTGTTCATGTGAACATCCAGATGTACCCGTGTTTATTTCCAGATGTGTTCATGTGTAGATCCAGGTGTACCCGTGTTTATTTCCAGATATGTTCATGTGTAGATCCAGATGTACCCGTGTTTATATTCAGATGTACCCGTGTTTATTTGCAAATGTGTTCATGTGAACATCCAGATGTACCCGTGTTTATTTCCAGATATGTTCATGTGTAGATCCAGATGTACCCGTGTTTATTTCCAGATGTGTTCATGTGTAGATCCAGGTGTACCCGTTTTTATTTCCAGATGTGTTCATGTGTAGATCCAGATGTACCCGTGTTTATATTCAGATGTACCCGTGTTTATTTGCAAATGTGTTCATGTGAACATCCAGATGTACCCGTGTTTATTTCCAGATGTGTTCATGTGAAGATCCAGATGTATCCGTGTTCAGATGTACTCATATGTACCCGTGTGTAGATCGAGGTGTACCCGTGTGTAGATCGAGGTGAACCCGTGTGTAGATCGAGATGTACCCGTGTGTAGATCGAGATGAACCCGTGTGTAGATCGAGATGTAACCGTGTGTAGATCGAGATGTGCTCATTTGTAGATCGAGATGTGCTCATTTGTAGATCGAGCTGTACCCGTGTGTAGATCGAGACGTACCCGTGTGTAGATCGAGATGTACCCGTGTGTAGATCGAGATGTATCCGTGTGTAGATCGAGATGTACCTGTGTGTACATCGAGATGTACCCGTGTGTAGATCGAGATGTATCCGTGTGTAGATCGAGATGTCCCCGAGGGTAGATCGAGATGAGCCATAGAACTGCGGAAAGAGGTTTTCAAGCATAAAAAACCCATTGAGGTTTCACTTTTACAACATCAAAAGCAGGTCAAGTTCAACATTTATATAATGTTATCGTCACCAGTGAATAAATTCAAGTAAAGAGTATATCCTCCAGCTACTTTAAAACCCACTGCTTGACATTAACCATGGCTCTGCTTGACATTTTACGAGATCTTGCTAGTGTCTCTGAAAATGGTCGGCAATTCAAGAGATTGATGGTTTTTCGATCTTATGAATCTTGCTGTCAATATATATGCCAAAATTAGCATTCTCGAATGTGAGAAATTTCGGAAACACAATTGGTAGCTAAACGACGTCTAAAGTACACCTTGGGGAGGAAACGGTATTACATATGCCCTTTATCCACAAGAAAAAAGAAATCCAAAATACAAAGCAATTAAGTAAACGCATACGCACTCTGTATCTTCTTTGGCTAGACGGAGTATGACCTTGACAGGGGTCAGCGATAGGACTATCCACGCCCGGGCTATTTAGTCACGTCATATGGAATGCACCAGCACAATATCGCCTCGTAAAAACAAGGTCTGACCAGATGTTAAAATTTACGCGAGGGGATTAATCGTAGGGAAGTGGTTTATGGGGTGGAGGAAGCAACTTCCCGCAAATCTTCCGCTCCTTGCACGTGGTGTTTGTAGATTTATTACATGAAATATGAAGGGTTTGCTTATAGTTTACACCCGTGCTGCTTTTATCATCGCTCGAGCTTAGACGGGAAACAAGAGATCCTAGCGATTCCTTTAATGTCCCCGTGATTGCAAGCAATGCTGTTATGCTGTGAGTGTCCTTGAACATTCGCACGCCAGAAACCTATGATTGTGCGTTCGAATCCCGGTTCGCCCCAATTATGTTTCTAGGTTTGTCAACACCATACCCGTGCTCGTGGGTTACGGGTTACACCGAAGTGGTAAACGTCTTAGACCTGCATCACTTCTGGCTTTCCTCCCACATTACGATGACACGCCGGGATATAACTGGAATAATGTTAAAAGCGGCGTTAAACCCAACTCACTCACTCACTCACTCACTTTGAACATTCGCCTTATTGTGCCATCTTTGTATAACTAATTTTACCTGTAAGGAAGGACGTGCTTAAATTACCCTTTTCGTGAACACCTTGTGTCATCTCTGATTTTCAGTAATCATTCATATTTCTTATCGTTAATTTGCCTTTCACGACCAGTGGAATCTGTTTCTTCGGGTAATCGAGAATGGCTATTCTCTGGAATTGACGTTTTATATTTTACCAAAAGCGCCTACTTTTCATGTAAAATAACATCGATCACACTCTTCAATGACGCTGTTCACAGGTTACTCAATAATCACCAGTCAGTGACGGCCATCAGGTTTTACACCCATGTCACCGGTCCACTATTTTGGTGACAGGATTGTTACTGGAGGAATGCACTCTAACTTCAGTCAGAATACCCATAAAACACTCATGTCAGATTCCCGAATTTGGTGAGTGTGTTCCTGAAGCATCTTGAGATGAATGCACGCAAATCACCGACCCCCCATCCCTACCCCCACCAATCTACCCATCAAAAGTCAGCTCTCATTCAACTGCTCTGTTCAATCGAAAAAGGGGGCGTGACGCGCATGTCATGTGATCCTTACTTCCGGCCAAGTCTTCCGGGCCGCGGAATGAATGCCGGGAGATTTATGGGGCCCCGTCCTGGCTAATGAGGAGTCATGATGCCAAGGACTCGCTCGCTCGGCAATCAAACAGCCGACAGCGCTGTCTAATATTTTAATGTGCGTGTTATTTTCTCTCGTTTATGTGAAATTAAGACACTACCTCTGATTGGGGCAATATAGGCGCCGATGGCGTAGGAACGCCATTTCCTCTCCTCGCAAACGTCTTCCAGACCGTACGAACTACTTAACCTTCTGCGCTACTATTGTAGGGACAACATCCAATAAAGTGTAGTGTAAAAAAGAGGACCTGGCCTCCCGTAGACATGATCGTGAACTTAAAAGCAATGAAATGTTTCTTTTATGTGGAGGTTTTGTCGCGAACACAAACACTAACTTGCTGGCGATAATAAAAGGAACACAAAACCGTCAGACATGTTGATTGTCCTGAACACGCAATGTTCTGCTCTGCACTAAAATGTCTTAGTCTCTAATAGTACGACGATAAGGGACTATTTAGGGCGTTAAGTTAGTGCGGGGAAGACTATTGTCGTGTTAGGTTTGAACCAATACGAAACAAAATACAGCCATCTGTTCGTGTCTACTGTAAAAGTAACTTTTATAGGCTTAAAATACTGCAGCCTTGACAAAACCACCGGAATAACGTTTGGACTGTGAAAATAGGTAATTTTGATAGAACCAAACAGAAAACGGGAGACAGCATTAATGGGCTTGAAACGTTACTGGGATCGAAACAATGCCAGCGGCATGATGAGCGAACACTTTAACCACTGGGCTACCCCACCGCCATTGTGTGAAATATAGACCGCTAATACTAGCACTAGGTGCTAGGTCTTCAGCAACCCATATTTGTCTTAAGAGGCGACTATTCTTGTCGTAAAAGGCGACTAACGGGATCGGGTGTTCAGACTTACTGACTTGGATGATGCACTTTATCGTGTCCCAATTACGTAGATCGATGCTCATGATGTCAATCACTGGATTGTCTGGTTCCTGCTAGATTCTTTACAGACCGCTGTCATGTAGCTGGAATATTCCTAAGTGTGGCGTTCAACAAAAAACAAACAAATACGACGTCTTCCGCCAATGATACCACTCATGGGACAGTTCCTAAACTCTGCCTATAATGATGGCCTTGTGGTGGGACACAGGGATAGAGAGAGTTCTCTGTACTATCTTCATTTGGTTTGCTGACTCCTGAATCCATCCAGTACTTCTTGGATGTCGAACTAACGGGCGTCTCTGAATCCGATTATAAAATTGCAGATGGAGTTTAAGTTAGTTGACTTTTCAGTCACTCATGTTGGAATGGTAGGAACGTTTCATGGTTTAGGATCAGTGTTGGGCTGGGCTGGGCTGGGCTGGGCTGGGCTGTCTGGGTTGGGTATTGCTGGTGGTGCAAGACATATAAAGCCACAGATGCGGTCGTGTAGCCTAGTGGTTAAAGCGTTCGCTCGTCACGCCGAAGACCCGGGTTCGATTCCCGACATGGGTGAAACGCGTGAAGCCCATTTCTGGTGTCCCCCGCCGTGATATTGCTGGAATATTGCTAAAAGCGGCGTAAAACCAAACTCACTCACTCACTATAAAGCCACAACTTTGCAGCCAATAGTTAGGTTGAGAATATGTCTAAACGAACTGTCACCTGGGACTGCACTCCCGTTGAGGTTGTGCGGGCTTGGGTCGGGTTGGGGTTGAGGTTGAGGTTGAGGTTGAGGTTGGGTTGGAATGGGGTTGTGGTTGTGGTTGCTGTTGAGGGGTTGAAGTTGGTGTTGAGATTGAGATGTGGTTGGAGTTAAGGTTAAGGTTAGGTTGGATTGGCTGGGGTTGGTGTTGGCGTGGGGCTGATGTTGGTGTTGTTGCTGAGGTTGGGGTTTTGTGGGGTTGAGGTTGGGTTAGGTTGTTATGTGGGGTTGAGGTTGGGTTAGGTTGTTGTGTAGGGTTGAGGTTGGGTTAGGTTGTTGTTTGGGGTTGGGGTTGGGTTTGGGGTTGGGTTTGGGGTTGGGGTTGAGTTTGGTTGCTGTAGGAATGTTTACGATTTCGAAGCCGGTGGAGTAGTTTGATGAGATGTATTTACGCCTCCTGTTCCATGTTTACGACTGCTGGATTTCTATGCTACACAATTAAGGTCAGTTAAGTGCATCACTCTGAGCGTTATCCGACATAATGATTCTCTAAATCATGACGATTTATCACTCGTGAACCATGGTGAAATTGTGTTATCAAATTGAAAACGGGATAACAAAATTGAAACCATTGCGCCAAGCCTCTGGGCCAACCAATAAAAATGTCAGTAACAGCAAACGTCATTTAAAGCCCGTTTTATCTTCTGCGAGATACGTACAGTGTAATAAACGTGGATTCCAGATCGCCCACGATAGGCGTCCACCATCATCTACACTCACAGCCCGCCCGAATATAAATACGGTGTGAGTGAATTGGGTCTAATGCCGATTTGTACAATATTACAGTTATATCACGGCGTGTCAGCTTCATGTGGGATGAAAGCCCGAAGTGATGCAAGTCACAGACGTTTACCGCTTGGTGAAACCATCGAGCACGGGTATGGCGCTGACCAACCTAGAAACATAATCGGGGCGTACCGGGATTCGAACCCACAATCATAGGTTCCTGGCCTGCCCAAGGGACACAAAACCGCTCAGCGAATTGCGGCGCCTGAAACGACAGGGCCACGCGTGCCCCCTGATGACATTTAAGACGTGGCCATTGTTATATATATGTATTATAATCAACTGTAATTTTTAATGTCGGATTAATTGGGAATTATTTTAAATTTCTTAAACCCTTAAACCCTTAGACCACGTTATTCCTCAAAGAGAATTGTAAAATCGGGAGCCGAAAATGTCATATTTAAGTTTGCTTTATTGATAGTTGTATTAAGATTGGTATTTCTAAATAGATATGCTAATTAACGTAATGATGAATCGTACATGAAACAAAAGACATGCCGAAGATGCCTCTGTTTAAAGATACCGTTATCGAAGACTATGGTGTAAAACACCAACAAATAATCGTAACAACAAAACATACTTGTTCTACAGTATTACGTATCATACTGAGTAATTAAGTTGAAACGAAACGCTGATGACACCGACGTTGTTGTTGCTGCTGATAACAACGACGTCGAAGACGATACTACCAAGGGAGGTTTCGACAGCCTGTATGTATCATTGCAGACTTGTCCAAAGTTTGAAACCCCATGTCAACATTTAATTGAGGAACTGATATGTCAGTTTGAATAAATCCGGGCGGTGTAAAGATGTTTCCGCCATGTCAAATGCTAAAATAATGCAGTGTTATTAACGCCACAGCGAGGCAGGCAATTAGCAGGGAGGTTTTCTGGCAACTGGCGATGAAACGAAAAACTGACAATCGCTTTGTGAGAAGACGGTGAATAAAATTCCGACAGTTAAAATACAATAATTCATCCCAAGACTCAGCAAGTGTTGGTCCACATCTCAAACGGTCTTTTCAAAAGCTCTTTTTCATCATGCTGGCACTACAAGTCAGTCGAGACCGGTAACAGAGTTCCAGAACTTGCCGAGACACTGCCTCACGTCTCCCCGTAAAAACATTCAAGTATCATTACCCAGATGAAAATGAATTTTGAAAACCATTAATTTCTCGAAGTGATATTGACAAGGAAATTGGAAGTATTTATTCGATATTTCCTAGCCAGAGAGTAGCGGATCTGTCAGAAGTAACGGGATTTGTGAAATGGATGAACGTCCCCCGAATCGAACAGTGAGATTGTTATTATAGTCCTGCAGCAGCAAGTGTCATGGTAATTGTGCCGGGGCAGGGGGGCTTCAATGAATCTGATAAGTTTGACATCACCAAGCAAGCCAAGCATGTAATCTGTGCTTTAAATTTGTCGTAATTGGGCTCTTAACGCGGCAATTAATTATGCCAACACCTGCATGGAAACTCTATCCGGTCGCCATTGATAACTTCATCACTGCGCATGTCATGCCTCGTTTACGAAATTACTGCCAAGTGATCTGGTACTTCGCAACACTTGCACCATACTGGATGTTCAAGGGGAAAGCGAGAGAAACATTTCCTCTTGTCTTTGGAGCAGAATATAGTGCACGGTGGGTTCGAGGCGAACGTGCAACTAGGCAGATAGGGGGAATGGTGTACGTATCAATTAGCTCCCCTCTCCCTTTAAAAATCACCTCTTCCGTATATTCTTTAGCGCTGCTGTTACATCAAGAAATAAAAAGAAATTGCGCCATAAATTTCAAATATGATTTCAGTTCAAAGATTTTAAATTTGTAAGGGAAATTCTTAAAGTTTCTTGTGTCGTTTGAAGTTTCACTTCAACTTCCGTAAAATCTGAAAAACTCGACCAGTTATTCCTTGCTTCAGCAAAAATAAATGGCAGGGGATGTTAGATTCCTTGAAAGGCTGTGTAGGTCTTGAGTTGATGATGAAAATGAGATTTTTTTTGTAAAAGGGATTTAATTATGGAGAAAGATCCCCTAATTAGAGACGTCAAACATTATGTCATCTTATATTCTTCTCACTAATTCCACACTTTAATTACCCAAATATTCATGCTTCTCCTAGCAGTGCATCATTTCCCTTCAAAATACATTTTTATGCCGACACTACACAATTATCCCATGGCGAATGCTAACTATAGCTGTGTTAGGGTGTAACAGCGCACGAAGCTTACGCTACCTGTTTTGGGTGTCAGTATGTACTTACCCCATGGTACAATACCTGTTAAACTGTCATTATACAATCAGCTCATGATAAAATACCTGTTAAGACAGTCATTATACAATCAGCTCACCGGACAATACCTCTTCGGGGTGTCATTATACAATCAGCGCACGGGACAATATATGTTAAGACTGCCATTATACAATCAGCTCACGGTACAATACCTGTTAAGGGTGTCATGATACATTCATCTCACAGTACAATAACTGTCAAGATTGTCATAATACAATCGGCTCACGGTAGAATACCTGTTAAAACTGTCATTATACAATCAGCTCATGATACAATACCCGTTAAGGGTGTCATAATACAATCAGCTCACAGTACAATACCTGTTAATACTGTCATTATACGATCAACTCACGGTACAATACCTGTTAAGGTTGTCATTATAAAATCAGCTTACGGTACAATACCTGTTAAGGGTGTCATTATACAATCAGCTCTTGATACAATACCTGTTAAGGTTGCCATTATACAATCAGCTCACGGCACAATACCTGTTAATACTGTCATTATACAATCAGCTCACAGTACAATAACTGTCAAGATTGTTATGATACAATCGGCTCACGGTAGAATACCTGTTAAAACTGTCATTATACAATCAGCTCATGATACAATACCTGTTAATACTGTCATTATACAATCAACTCACGGTACAATACCTGTTAAGACTGTCATACAATCAGCTCACGGTACTATACCTGTTAAGGGTGTCATTATACAATCAGCTCACGGTACAATACCTGTTCAGTGTGTCATTATACAATCAAATAACGGTACAATATATGTTAAGACTGTCATTATACAATCAGCGCACGGTACAATATCCGTTAAGACTGTCATACAATCAGCTCACGGTACAATACATGTTAAGACTGTCATTATACAATCAGCTCATGATAGAATACCTGTTAAGACTGTCATTGTACAATCAGCTCACGGTACAATACCTGTTAAGGTTGTCATTATACAAACAGCTCACGGTACAATATCTCTTAAGGTTGCCATTATACAATCAGCTCTCTGTACAATACCTGTTAATACCGTCACTTTACAATCAGCTTACGGTACAATACCTGTTTATACTGTCATTATACAATCAACTCACGATACAAAACCCGTTAAGATTGTCATACAATCAGCTCACGGTACAATACCTGTTAAGGGTGTCATTATACAATCAGCTCATGATACAATACCTGTTAAGGGTGTCATTATACAATCAGCTTACGGTACAATACCTGTTCAGTGTGTCATTATACAATCAGCTCACGGTACAATACCTGTTAAGACTGTCATTATACAATCATCTCACGGTACAATACCTGTTAAGACTGTCATTATACAATCAGCTCACGGGACAATATCTCTTAAGGTTGCCATTATACAATCAGCTCTCTGTACAATACCTGTTAATACCGTCACTTTACAATCAGCTTACGGTAAAATACCTGTTAAGACTGTCATTATACAATCAACTCACGGGACAATATCTCTTAAGGTCGCCATTATACAATCAGCGCACGGTACAATACCTGTTAAGACTGTCATTGTACAATCAGCTCACGGTACAATACCTGTTAAGGGTGTCATTATACAATCAGCGAACGGTACAATACCTGTTAAAGGTTTCATTTACTTACGTAAGTAATTTTACACATGTGTAACTATACATACGTAAATATATGTAAATTTACTATGCGTTCACATGAAAAGCATCTTAGTGTGTAAATAAAGAATGTGAATTGTGTAAGACACACATTTTCGTCAGTCTGTTCACGACCTTCAACACAAAACAGGTTGTTTTCCAATCAAAGTTGAATGAGAAGACAGTTACTTCACTGAAAAATTTCGCGTGAAACAACATGTGTTTGTACATGATATAATTTGTACACAAAGTTTTGACCCCTTAAAACCAAAAGAAAACAGCGTCCGCTCAACTCTGTATATACGCATAAAAGTGGGCAACTGTTGACAGTTTATTTGGTGTTAGCCAAAAAACCGATATCAATTAGATCATCCTCTTACAATGACATAAACGTTGACATTGCAACATATACACATAGTGCAATTAGGCATTTACATTTGCACCTGCTCCAGACGTCATGCAAATTTGCTCCTGGTGTAAATACACACACATGAGTAAACGTGTTCACATGACAAGTATACTCACGCATGTATTTCTACACACGTACGCACATATACACACACTTGTATAGAGGTGCATGTGAACGGGGTATAAGCGTAAATTAAGGGGTGGGTCCCCCCACCCGACCCCACCCCACCCAAACTGTGGTGATGTTTATCTGAACCATGTGAGGCTACATATAGGCTGCGGTGCTATTGTAATATTGTTTGTCTTCCGTCCAGAGAGGACTGAGCTGCCCGGTGGTCTAATGCCTTGCACATCACGAGTTATCTCCATGAGCCCTGCCAGGATCCGCTAATCATTGATTCGAATATCGTCACGCCAAAGACCCGGGTTCGATTCCCGACATGGGTACATTGGGTGAAGTCTATTTCTGGTGTCCCCCTCCGTGATATTGCTGGAATATTGCTAAAAGCGGCGTAAAACCATACTCACTCACTCACTCATAATGTGTTTTTATATAATAGCTGGAATATTTTTTCACAACCGTATATTACTATTGTCCAATTATAACAATTAGTTCGTGTCTTTGAAAAAAAGTGCAGTTGTGCTTGAATATTTCGTAGCAGTTCCACGCCATGTTCGATCATGCATTTGGTAAATAAATTAGGCGGCGTGAACCTGAAGCTCGCTAATGGTAACGTGATTCATTGCAAGATGAATATTCTCACCAGTTTGCTGGGTATAATTGCAAATGTGCTGGCATTGATTTCCGAACATGGTTTTACCGCGAACGGTTAAATGGCTAGATTATATCTGCTGAGTAAGGGAGCCTAATCCCCTCAACGTGATACTTGTATCAGCAACTCGGCGTTCGTGCAGCGTAATAATTATTACGCGATTTCATCATATTAATTGAAACAATGGACAATTACATGGACTTTATGCCACATTTCTGTGGTAGTGGGTCAGTTTGATAAACGTAAGTCTGCCGTAGGTCGATATTGAGTGAGTGAGTTGGGTTTAACGCCGCTTTTAACAGTATTCCAGTTATATCACGGCGTGTCAGCTTAATATAAGAGGAAAGCCCGAAGTGATGCAGGTCTCAGGCATTTACCTACCGCTTCGATCGAACCCACGAGCACGGGTATGGTGCTGACCAACCTAGAAACATATTCAGGACGTACCGGGATTCGAACCCACAATCATAGGTTCATTGCGTGTCCAAGGAACGCAACTCTGCACAGCAAATCGCGGCGCCTTAGACGACTGGGCCACCCCTGCCCCCAAGTCGATGTTGAGGAATGGAGTTACGATCACCTTAGCGATAAGATCAAGTTTCGAGTTATCAGGAGCTGAAAGTCGTATGAACTCATGACGAAGCTAGGTCTCACTGGCAATTCGTTACATCGGCGGTTTACATTACCTCGTGACATGGCGGCGTCTCATTGGCCTTCGTTATATCGGGCTGTGACTGTGACCTGATATAGTAGCGGCGTTTTATTGGCCTTCGTTATATCCGGTGTTGAATGTTACGTGGCGGTGTGCCATTGGCCTTCGTTCTATCGGGCTGTGACTATGGCCTGATATAGTAGCGGCGTTTTATTGGCCTTCGTTATATCCGGTGTTGAATGTGACGTGGCGGTGTCTCACGGGCCTTCATTATATCGGGCTTTGACTGTGACCTGATATAGTAGCGGCGTATTATTGGCCTTCGTCATATCAGGTTTTGACTCTGAATGGGTCTTAATACATGCGAATAACCACAGAATCATAAGATACGGAGCAAAAAAAGGCGGATAATCTTCGATACATCAGAAGTGACACTTTTCACGATTTCTTTAATTCCAAAGTTAGAGGGGGTACGGGTGGCCCAGTCGTCCAAGGCGCCGCGATTCGCTGTGCAGAGTTGCGTCCCTTGGGCACGCCAGAAACCTATAATTGTGGGTTCGAATCACGGTTCGCCCCGATTATCTTTCTAGGTTGGTCAGCACCATACCCGTGCTCGTGGGTTTCACCGAAGTGGTAAACCTCTGAGACCTGCATCACTTCGGGCTTTCCTCCCACATTAAGCTGACACGCCGCGATATAACTGGAATACTGTTAAAAGCGGCGTTAAACCCAACTCACTCACTCACTCCAAAGTTAGATCAAGTCTAGTTCAATAATTCAGTTCCTACATCGCATGTACAACATTAATGCAGCACTTTCATAAGATTACCTATGTAAATATATATTGTTTGGACGTGTCTACCCATAATATTAAGGTAAGGACCAGATGCCTGGGGGATTTAGTGCACGCATGCGCAAACTACATGGTAATTAAATCTCAGCATCTGTGCAAACATGCGGCGGTTCCCGAAGCCACAAGCGGAGATTTTAACGGTGGTCCGTGCTGCAGTGTTCCAGATGATTGCAACACGAGTCAGTTGCATACCCCCTCAAAAAGCAATTTGCCATGATTCAGACCCCGCTAAGAATCTGCTTAATTTCACTGCAGATACATCGTTCTCCTGGACTTGATAGCATGGAAACAGCCGATCTATGAGCGAGCTTATTTTAGCTTTTCTATTGCGTCCTCGTTTTTTCCTTTAACATTTAACAGCATGTATATAATCGATGCATGAAAACACACGCAATTAAGTTGTTTTTTATGTTTTATTCCCCAACTGTTTCGATATTGTCGATAGGCAGAGAGTGGCAGATGTGGCGGTTTTTAACCTTCAAGCTACTAAAAGTTGTTGAAGTATCCAAACTTTTCTCAGTCAAGAACGTCTGAGTTGAAACGCGGATTTCAAGTTTTTCGCAACATTTAACTTAAACTGCTGCCGCGACAACAACATGTTTGTCTACTTCATCACCCTCAGCATCCCTTGCTCTCCTTCTCGTTGCTGCTGATGTTAATCAAGTTTGTTTGGGGCATTTACCATCAACTCACACTTGGGTAACGCGAAACTCGCCAGGAAATATTATTTAACACTTTTCATCATGGTCATGTTAGGATGCATGAAGAATTAAACGTTTCTCGGATACCTTTTTTTCAAAAGTAAGGAGAGTGCACTGCAGAAAATGTGTTAATACCCTACACAAAAACCTGAGTGGTTTTGTCCCATAATCTTGACTCGTTGAGGGCTAAACATGTTCAGGACTGTCTTCAAAGACCAAACGTCTTTAGGGTCTAAATGTGGAAAAGACCCGTATCCCCGCTTGAAATTCATTGTAGACAAATTTAAGAGTGTTTTATATATAAGATATACCAGATGTTTACATAGAACACACCAAATGTATATTCCGTTTACGGTTTAAACCCAGTTAAAAACACCTATGGTGCGGTAGGATCTTTTTTATTGAGAACAAAAACGATGAAAGAGGAACACTTTTTTTAACCCCTAACAAACACAAGTGGACACCTATGGAACTCTGCTCTTCCATATACAATGTAAGTTGTGAAGTATGGATAACATGGTCTCTTTCGTATGACGAGGGAAATTTGAAATTGTTTTTATTTCATTGGAAATTAAATGATTAACGCACCGACGTCAGGGAAGGGGGCGCTCACTTTCGTCTACAGTTCGTTTCGTCTACAGCGCTATCATAATAAATTTATGCACCATTGATTAGAGGGTAATATGCTGACCCCTTCAGAAACATAGTAGACCAGCCCGTGTAGGATGAGATGAAGAAGTTAAAAAGAGAGCTGAATATATCTATCATATGCACTGACCAAATATAACATATCATAAAATAGTCAACAGGCAATATTCCTACTATTTAACATTTCAGCGAACTATTTCTGAGAAGTATTTGTTTTGTACTGCAGCAGATGAACAAGCACTAGATAATATAAATTTGTTTCTGAAAACTAACACTTTTTACAGTTCTGTACTGCAGCAGCTGATGAACAATATATATCAATATATTCTAAAAACTAACACTTATAAGGGTTCAGTACTGCAGCAGCTGATGAACAATATATATCAATATATTCTGAAACCTAACACTTATAAGGGTTCAGTACTGCAGCAGCTGATGAACAATATATATCAATATATTCTGAAACACTTAGTGATTCTGTATTGTTCAACAGTCTAACCAAGTAGACAAGGGTGTCGGGATATATATCGAAACGTCGCTATTACAGTATGGTTAAGAAGTTGTCATCAATAAACCTTTGTCTTCTTTGTAATCTGTCCACTTCTAAGAAATGCCTATCAAACATTCAAATTTAACTATCTGCATTTTGTGAATAAACACTTATATACCTTCAGTCATAATATGCAACCAAAACACATCTGATAATTAATTGACTCAGCAGTGTTTTTTCAGAAATCTGTTTACTCATGGAAAGAAATTAGTTCATCTTTGGCCATGAACTTGGCTAAGTATAAATAGAAAATCTTTTTGTTGTTTTTAGCAAGCCACGTGTTCGACATGATCGGTGGTTTAATGTTTAAAAACCTAAATAACAGGAAGACATATATAATTTATTTATAATTTATTCGGTCTAATTTCTTTAGGTTTTTGTCTCCAGTCCAGGAGTTTGGACCTGTCCATGATCAAGTGAGGGATGGGATTAACCGAGTGTAGTCGTATCACCCAACCTTACCAAAAATACTGAAGTCGAACTGACTGTAGACGAAATGAACTGTAGTCGAACTGACTGTAGACGAAATGAACTGTAGTCGAACTGACTGTAGACGAAATGAACTGCAGTCGAACTGACTGTAGACTAAATGAACTGTAGTCGAACTGACTGTAGACGAAATGAACTGTAGTCGAACTGACTGTAGACGAAATGAACTGCAGTCGAACTGACTGTAGACGAAATGAACTGTAGTCGAACTGACTGTAGACGAAATGAACTGTAGTCGAACTAACTGTAGACGAAATGAATTGCAGTCGAACTGACTGTAGACGAAATGAACTGTAGTCGAACTTACTGTAGACGAAATGAACTGTAGTCGAACTGACTGTAGACGAAATGAACTGCAGTCGAACTGACTGTAGACGAAATGAACTGTAGTCGAACTGACTGTAGACGAAATGAACTGTAGTCGAACTGACTGTAGACGAAATGAACTGTAGTCGAACTGACTGTAGACGAAATGAACTGCAGTCGAACTGACTGTAGTCGAACTGACTGTAGACGAAATGAACTGTAGTCGAACTGACTGTAGACGAAATGAACTGTAGTCGAAAGAAGCCTCCCCCCATAGGGAAACAATGTCACTGTTTTAAATTTGTCCATCAAAAGTTTGTGGAAGATGAATTTCACTTTTTAATGTTATGTCCTTTATATGATGATCTTAGAAGTTTGTTAATTAGAGAATGTATTGTTTAAAATCCGTTATTTGAAAATATTAGCGTTGATGGCGCTTTCATTTATATTTTAAAATGTACAAAAATTCAGCCTTTGTTAGCCAGTACACTGTTAAAGATGTTTAAACGTAAGCAATCATTTAGCTAGGCATTTAGCTAGGCATTTAGCTAGACATGTTAATTTTATTGTCAGTGTTTTATAGTATATAATGTATATAATGTTTTATTGTGTCCCATAAGCCTAATGGCTGGGTGTTACTTTTTAATATGCCAAAGAACATGTATCTATCTCTCTTTTGTAACACGTGACACGTTGATAAAATAACACTCCTCTCTCTGTCACTGTTACACAACTCAGTCACGGTACGAGTTTCATGAGGGTAACGATCCCACTACGCACTGAACTATCTTTTGTGCACTGTAAATAATGTACTAAACACAAACTTAAACACGTTCCTTGACCCATAATTTACACATGTTTAGGTCTTATCATGTTTGGGATTGTGTTAAACAGCTAAACGTGGTTAGGATCTGAATATGTACCCCCATTGAAATTCACTGTAGACTTAAATGTGTGTTTAGATCCTAAACACAAACTTAAACACGTTCCTTGTCCCGTAATTGTGACATGTTTAGGATTGTGTTTAACAGCTAAACGGGTTTGTGGTCTAATTATGTGTATACCCCTTTGAAGTTCGTTGTAGGTAATTTAAAGGGGTGCTTTCTAACAATCCGACTACGCACTGAACTTTCTTCAGTGCACTGTAAATAATGTGTTTATATCCTAAACGCAAACTAAACACCTTCCATAGTTTTGAAATCTAATCATGTGTGGATTAGGGGGATGCTGTGTTTAGGTGGTGTTTAGTCTCTGAGACGATAGCTCATTTCATGTGTTTAGACCTTAATGCGTTCAGATAGAACACGCCAAATGTATATTCCGTTTTGGTTTAAACACATTCCTAATCATGTTTATGCCTACACGTATCTTGTCTGTGTTTACATGCTATAAACGCATTTGTTACAGTGTATATTTAATGATATTTCAAACGGGAAATACATAGAAAAAACACATCCCATACACATGACAAATGAATGCACTAGTTTAAGTGAGAAATATATACACTGTAGATCACACATTCGTAGCAGGTAAGTCGTACAGTGACTGAAGGCGACCCAATTCGCCGGGTAGAGATCTTTACCCGTGGCAGAATCCGCTGGTAGTGGGTTCGAATCCCAGATTATAGATGGTTATGATCAGCCAGTACAAGGATCTGCGTCACCTCGGTTTTTCCTCTGACATGAAGCGGACACAACACTACCATCCAAATATCTTCCACGGGAGATATCAAGCCATCATTGGATATATCGTTGAAATGAAATTGACTCACAAATTCTGTAGGTCATTGTGACGTTACCGTTACCATGGCGTCACACTAAATGACAAAACTAATCTATCTGTCACTGAAGCTAGTTATCTGTACTTTTAACACGGAAGACACTGTCTACATTTTGTACCTTTTCCAAACTAGAAAAGTAGGAAGAATGATTTTGGATTATAAATAGAATGTCATGATCCATCTTCCCAAAGCAAGGGAAATTGGGCTTTTATAGTCAGTTTACTCGCTTGGACCGGGAAGATGCTCACCCTCGTCTTGAACTTTTGTCGATTGTGAAGATGTGTTTCACATAAATACAAATTTGGGTTTTTAAAACTGAAATTCTGGTCATTCTGGTTAAACCGTCCTCACCCTTATACAGAGCATGTTATGACCATACAATACACATGTACATATAAAATCGCTCATGGCCATAGACAAATGTATATAAATATGCAAAGGTAATCTGAAAAATAGAAATACTGTTATCGATTATACTCACAACAAACATCAGAAAAATAGGAACGTACACGTAGTGAGTTGATGTTGATTTCCAAAGGGTTAAAAGTGTAAATCCCAATGTTTGATTCTCCAGAATGCTGCAAGTCTACTTGAGCGTCGTACAGTCCATTAAACCAACAGGGGGGCACGGGTGGCCCGGTCGTCTAGGGCGCCGCAATTCTCTGTGCAGAGTTGCGTCCTTTGGGCACGCCAGAAACCTATGATTGTGGGTTCGAATCCCGGTTCGCCCGATTATGTTTCTAGGTTTGACAGCACCATACCCGTGCTCGTGGGTTTCACCGAAGTGGTAAACGTCTAAGACCTGCATCACTTCGGGCTTTCATCCCACATTAAGCTGACACGCCGTGATATAACTGGAATACTATTAAAAGCGGCGTTAAATCCAACTCACTCACTCATTCATTAAACCAACACAAATACTCTCATTGATAATACATGTAGCGAAAACTGAGCAGAGGGACGTACATGAGGATAGTTGTTGTGTTACGCAGAATACCCGGGTTTGATTCCCAAAACAAGTTAAAAGTGCAGTATGTCCAATGAAGCGTCGTAGAATCCACCCAGCTCACTCACCCAAAAACTTCATTCGCAGTCATTCACCTTTCCATCTTTACAAGCAACAAACCAACACTGACACATTTTAAGATTCATCAGATAGACATTGAATATCTATGCAATACTGTAAGACAGTGAATAGCTACTTTAAAAAAAACAATTACATGTTAAATCGTAACACATTCTCTGAAGTTTTTCGTGTTTATAAATAAAAGAACCACATATTTAGATTATGTATCAACGTACTCACTTAATAACGAGATGAGATTTATGAAGCAAGTGTTTTGCGTGCCTCGATCTGTCACATTCTGCATTGTTTTACGTAACACAGTTTAAATATTTACTGCAGTGCTGTAGGCGAGTTGAGTTCCCGGAAGCTTGAGGAATGCGTTCTGTCAAGGGCAGGGCTGTGGGGCGCTTCCTCGCATTAGTTAAGCTCCACACTAACACATTAGCAAAGAAAATAAAACAACCGATGGTGTGTGCAAGGTATCTCATCACTGGGTCTGAATTTCTTAAGTGCATTGGCAAGGTACATTAAACTGATTATCAAATGTTGAGAATGTTTTAGGTGTGACATGGGTGTCACCTGTTTTTAGGATGTGTGTTTTAGTTTGGATGTGCGTTGGAGTTTCGGTGAAGATGTTGTTGTGGGTGTTGTGGAGTAAGTCGTTGTTGGGTGTTGATCTGCTGGGGTAGGTGTCGGGTATTCCACTGGGTGCTGTTGGGGTGGTTCGGGGGTACGTTTGAGCGGCAGTCTAGGTGTAGGTGTATTGTGGGTTAGGGTCGGATTATTGTATAGCATCATGTGCGGGTTGGGCTGATTATCCGGGTGATTCGGGTGTACGTTTGACAGCCTAGGTATAAGTGTGACTACATTAGGATTAGGATACCGTAAATCCAGGTGTAGGTGTTTAGCTGCCTTTTACGGCAAGCATGGATTGCTGAAGACCTTTTCTAACCCGGATCTTCACGGGTAGTTGGTTCAGCTGTGATGTGATGTGTGTTTCGGACCGCTTGTTGATGTTGCTGGTCGTTGACGAGGGCTGGGGTTCTCGGTTTCTAGGTGAGGTGAGGTGAAATTGGGTTTAACGTCGCGTCCAAGATTATTACACTTATATAGCGACGTGCATGCACGTGTGTGTGTGTGTGTGTGTGTGTGTGTGTGTGTGGCTGCTTGTACTAGTCCGGACTGATGCCGATTTATAGTGCTAGCCCACTGAGATACCATGCCGCAGTTTAACATGAATACCCCACTCAGACACAATATACTGACTCCGAGTCGACCAGTCCTTGTTTTAGCCCCTTAATGCAGAGCGCCAGACAGGGTAACAACAGGTACCATGTTTTAACGTCTTTTGGTATGACGATGTAACTTCAGCGAAGACAAGGTTGACTCTTGGATTGTAACTGATACACCTACTTGATAATAACACAGAAGTCTCGCAGTGATACAATAAAAGAATTTCAAATCCAGAGAAGGATTTGTGTGTTTACAAGATTTTATAAATCTTTTCTTATTTCGTTGACTTCAGATAAATATCCAAATACAATATCTTTACGACCCAATTTTAAAAAAGCATCTGACTTTCATGAACTGTTGACGTTTACACACGCTTATTTTAAAAAAAATGCTTGTGTTTTCGGAAATGAAACAAAAGGACCAACCCCAGAGAATAATCAGTCTCGATTATCCGCCGAAACAGATTCCATTGAGCGCAATAGGCAAAATAGCGTTGTAACTATATGAATGGATCACTGAACATCATTGATGATCGCGAAAAGGGTAAGCGCGTCCCGTCCTACCCGTAGCATCGCCACTGACACAATGTGCATGACCACGCATGTGTTTGTTGCCTGCCTGCACATCAATACTCCTGACATGCGACAGCGGCCTGTAAATTTCAGTTTATGAAATACGACGAAAAGACAACAATGATGCATAAAAACTAAAGCAACAACCACACATTTAAATAGATTTGGAATTACTGCAAAAGTGAATCTATGTCTCAGCCAGTATCCTTGGAATTAAATTGATTGCGTGGAAATAAGTTCGTTTCAATAGGTGAGATAACACTTCCACAGAATGCTTATGTCAGTCAAATACTTTGCCGTTTGCAAAGTCATAAACAGATGATTATATTACAGATTCTATTTACTTTTAAAGAATAATAATATTATATTTTGAGGGTGATTTTCTGGCACTGTACACCTTTCTGCACATAGGTCAAACACGGATGTCAACAAAAGACTCAAAAAAACATATTAAGAGCTCTGTTGAGGCTCAACAGAATACAAACACTAAATTCAGAATCAGTACTGACAGTACTGTCTCTAGTAATTTGTATTCCATCAAGCATCTGCAACGAGAAAAAAATCACTATTGTCGTTTTAAAATTAACAGTCGTCCTCGGTACGCTCATTTGGAAAAATATATTCGAAAAACAGAATGAGGTGGCCTTAATACATGAGAGAAACAAGATTGTTGATTGTCGCGTGGTTGGTGCCACGTCACACGGTGTACAGTATCTCTGGATATGACACAACACAGGCGGTTATCTATCAGCAACTTACATCACAAACGAACGCTCGCGGAATCAAAGGAGCATAGAGAAAAATAGTGATAATTGTTTAAAAAATATCCTTACTGGTTAAAAGAAAATACAAATTTTGGGAAAAACATTTAAAACAGCAAAATAATATTTTTCATCAACTTAATTATCCAGTAAATTGAATAAATGAACCTAGCATCACATAGCACGCTATAATTCTGTTCATTGTGATAAGATGAAATTACCCGGCATAATTTGACAAGCATGGAAATGGTTTTGAATCCACGTATGGAAACGTACATCCTTCTTTGCTGATAAAAAAGACACTCTTTTGTAGGAAGAAGCATAACGCATATCTTTTCCACTAACAGTATTTGAGCCATAAAACACATCTCTCTAAATTAACCAGCGGTTAATTATGGTTGTAACTTTGGGCAGCGGACTCAGTGAGCATTTGTAATGTAGGGGAGGTAACTCCATTCGTATCACTTTTCTTACGTCTTGGCTAAAAGTTTCGATATTTATACTAATTGATTGCTTTTCGTCGTTTTGGCATTTATGTAATAATTGATTTAAAGTGTTAATTAAAACCACATGAGTTAAAACATATCAATAGGTTTGTGGTCTTGTTGTCTTCACAACTGTAACTGTTTACTTAGAGATAATTATGTACATGTTGCAGCTCTGCTATACATTGTCCACTGCTAACTACTTACATTGTTTATTGTATTGTAATACAGTGTTAATTCCAGTATCAGGGTAATGCAATATAGTATGATAGCTGTATTCTGCACAACTACTACGAAACACATTTAAATGACGACAGCAAATCTGTCGTCCAGAGTTCGCCCAGGAATGTTCGCACAGGCCAGCTGAACACAGAACACGCTGTGATGCAAGGGAGACAATTCTTGATACACATCCATAGTTTTCAATGTGCGCAAATATCATCGTTGCCTATGTTCGCCTTAAATCCAATTACTTCAAAGTAATATTCAATGAACTCTGACAAACTGTATTAAGATACGGTAGAACCCAAATGAACTGAAATGGTAAGGAACATTAAATAGTTTACAACTTTTTTTGTTAAAAAACACCAAATGAACATTGTTCATTTATTTAAGAGTTATTGGTTATAAAGTAATGGAAGCATACGTAGAATATGTGTTCAATATGTCTTCTCTCAGACCATAACGGAACAACCTCAGTTGGCGCAGTTGCAGGGATGATGATTTATGCAAACATTACGAAGGATGACAAGTGAAATATTAAGTCTTTTGTATATACTACCTTAATGGCCAAGAGATAATTTCAAGGATTCAGGATTTCACTAAGATCTGTCATACTACACACCCCTTGATAGGAGAACTGATGTTTAAGGGCGGTTGGGTAGCCCAGTGGTTAGCGCGTTAGCTCGCCACGCCCGAAAAGCCGGTTTCGTTCCCCCACATGGGTAGAATGTGTGAAGCCAATTTCTGGTGTCCCCCGCCGTGATATTGATGGAATATTGCTAAAAGCGGCGTAAAAGAACACTCACTCACTCCTATACCACCTTTATTACCACTTACGTACTGTGAGTATTACATACTTTGTTGTCATGGGATCTTATCAAAAGTAGCGTAGTATTTTTCACGTAATAAAGCTTACAATCAGATTCTGGCCAAATGTTAACATAAATTTCAAAACTGATGGTATGATAACGCTAACCTATGTTGATTATGCCGTGTGACTTGACTCGTGAGGATGTTTGAGCATTCAAAGGAAAGCTTCACACAAAACGTGACTTGTATTTTGTATGTATCACATCCCCTCAGCTGCCTACTGCCTTTACTGTTGTGTATCACACCCCCTCAACTGCCTGCTGCCTTTATTGTTGTGTATCACACCCCCTCAACTGCCTACTGCCTTTACTGTTGTGTATCACATCCCCTCAACTGCCTGCTGCCTTAACTGTTGTGTATCACACCCCTTTAACTGCCTTTACTGTTGTGTATCACCCCCCCCCCACTGCCTTTACTGTTGTGTATCACACCCCCTCAACTGCCTACTGCCTTCACTGTTGTGTATCACACCCCCTTAACTGCCTGCTGCTTTTACTGTTGTGTATCACACCCCCTCAACTGCCTACTGCCTTAACTGTTGTGTATCACACCCCCTTAACTGCCTGCTGCCTTTACTGTTGTGTATCACACCCCCTCAACTGCCTACTGCCGTCACTGTTGTGTATCACACCCCCTCAACTGCCTACTGCCTTCACTGTTGTGTATCACACCCCCTCAACTGCCTACTGCCTTTACTGTTATGTATTACATCCCGTCAACTGACAACGGCCTTCACTGATGTGTATCACAACAGTTGTGTATCACATCCCGTCAGCTGCCTACTGTCTTTAACGTTGTGTATTACATCCCGTCAATTGTCTACTATCTTACCTTTTTTGTATCACGTCCTGTCAACTGCCTACTGTCTTTACTGTTATGAATCACATCCCGTCAACTGCTTACTGCTTATTATTTCATTCGTTAAATATGTGGGGGTTCACATTTGAAATGCTGAACTACTGTGTGTCTGAAAATCATGAACGTAATCAAAGATGGCGGGTATACTGTCATTTGCACAATAGTTTGATTTATTTAACTTGTACAAAGTCTAGATGGTTGCTGTGATGTTTACAGCCTACTCAATCACATTCGTGGCAACTGAACGACAAGGCAGTGATATATTTTAACCTCACTTGCTTAAAATAACATCCACTGCCGGGTTCATGTTGCGCTGGGTCGTACTGGATTGTGGTTAGACGTCAAGACTTATTTAAAAAAACAGTTTCATATGGTCAACCAATAGTCTACCATGATTGGGGGGAATTTAATTTTGCAGTTGACTGCACCTTGGTATCTTCTGATAAAAAGATGATTGGATGTCCACTTTACCTCGTGTATACGTAATTTCAGCTATTTGTAATTATTTTCCCTTTGAAAAAAAAACCCTTAAAAAATTCAGTGTCACTCACTCCAAAGCTTTCCATAGGTTTTGTAATAGACATGTGGTGAAAATTTCAAAATTTGACGCAAAAATGATGTCTGATGCAATTCGCTATTTTGACTTGTTCCATATGTTTCTGTGTATTTCAGGTGAACGATTTACCTGCCTTTGCATGTGTTTGTGATGAATGCCACCAGTGGGGCAGGATACGCTCACCTCTTCGCGAACACCTGGTATCGTCACTATTTGAAAGTCATTCATAAACACATGCCCATGATACAGTCGGATAGTAAAACAGCTTTTAACAGATATTTCCAATGAATATGAATTGTTTTTTCTTACTTTTAATCAATCAGTACTTATATCAGCATATAATACTGGCAGGTATCAAGGGAATCGTTTTTTGGTTTCGTCTTCAGCCTTACTTCATTTGGATAAGAATGGAAACACGTGTCATAAACTGAACGCATCACGTTTCAGACATTGAAGCAGTACTGGAAAATCTTATCTTCACCTTCAACTCTTTGAGTAAACAAGAAACTTCATTTATTAAAAAAATATATACATTAGTATACACAGTATGTAAAAGTGTAAAGTAGAAAATATTAACAGAAAGTTGGAACACACAAACAAGTATCCCTCTATTATTTGACAAGAAACGCGCAACACAGGTGGAACCAAGGCACTGCATCTCACCTGCCTGACTCATTAAATGCGTGAAGATTCCGGGGTAGAATAGGTCTTCAGCAACCCATGCTTGCCGTAAAAGGTGACTATGCTTGTCGTAAAAGGCGACTAACGGGATCGGGTGGTCAGGCTCGCTGACTTGGTTAATGCATGTCATCGGTCCCAATTGCGTGGATCGATGCTCATGTTGTCAATCACTGGATTGTCTGGTCCAGACTCGATTATTTACAGACTGCCGTCATATAGCTGGAATATTGCTGAGTGCGGCGTTAAACAACAAACCAAAAAAAACAACATTAAATGCGTATAATGGTACGTACAATACAAACTGTTTATGCCTTCATATACATTATGTTGTCGCCATCTACAACATCCAAACTTATGTGCCGACAATGTTAATGTATACATAGAGGTTTTCTAGCCTTCTAATTGATTAATTTTTATTCAAATTAAACACAAAACAAATACCGATAAGTTTGATACGTATCAAGCGAAGTTCAGTAAAAAGGAATTGAAGTCCAAAATGCGAAAAGTCGATGGAAAAGCCAATAAGTCTGCTTCCATCTGATAAATAAACTAGTGAACATTTCTTTTCAGTGCAACAAAGATTAATATATTGATTAAACGCATACATCATATAAAAATAGAGTATTGCCCATTAAATAATGTTTGTTCGTTTGATTTTAACGCCGCACTCGGCAATATTCCAGCTATCTGACGGTGGTCTGTAAATAATCGAGTCTGGACCAGACAATCCAGTGATTGACATCATGAGCATCGATCAAGGCAATTTGGAGATGATGACTGCATCAATCCATTCAGCGAGTCTGACCACCCGAACCCGTTAGTCGCCTCTTAATGAAAGCACCAGGTTGATATGTACAACATACAATAAATATTCTATGCTGCGGGTTTTTCGGGAGGTTCCTGTCCCGCATGATCCCAGGCTTTGATGGCAGCATACAACTTATCCCCGGGACACTCCGTCTCCCGCACATCACGATGTCCATACACTTTGTAGTCGGGAGTTATCTTCCCCTGTGCTACGCCACTATTGATGACGTTTTGCACAACCTGCAAGGTAAGTTCACTCGGGGCTCGCTCGGTGAAATTTCCCATGACGGATATAGCTATGGCGACACGGTTAAACCCGTAAGTGTGTGCCCCAACCCTTGTCCAGTCTCGACCAATGAAAACGTGCCCTGCTTCCGATACCAGAAAGTTGTACCCGACATCGTCCCATCCTGCAATACAAGATAAACAATACGACGTTACATTTTTGAGACACGTTTCGTAGAATCAACATGGGCGTAGTTTGAATCTTGCTTTGCAATCGCCAATCCTTCCTGTTAAGCGTCTTATCAATCATATCCGTCTTCCTGTTTGCGCAGTGTCAATCGTCGTGACCGATTATGTTGAGGGGAGTTTACACACCTCAGTCTTGCTCTGTTTCAGTGAACATGGGCAATTAGCAGTGGCATGGATCGCAAGTTTTATGTGTGACAGTTGACGTTGAAGAATGGCAATCTCATTTTCGGAAAAATCGAAAACTGCAGTTTAGGTATCCCAAGGTTTCAAATTGGTATTCCATCCCATGCAGATATTGGAAGATAAATGACATTGTTACACAAAATGTGTGTTCCTATACGCATGCGCAATCATATTTACATTAATTGCTGTGATATTGTCGACTGTGGTATTCACATATATAACTATGATATTGCTGACTGTGGTATTCACATATATAGCTGTGATATTGCTGACTGTGGTATTCACATATATATCTGTGATATTGGTGACTGTGGTGTTCACATATATAGCTATGATATTGCCGACTGTGGTATTCACATATATAGCTATGATATTGCTGACTGTGGTATCCACATATATAGCTGTGATATTGCTGACTGTGGTATTCACATATATAGCTGTGATATTGCTGACTGTGGTATTCACATATATAGCTGTGATATTGCTGATTGTGGTATCCACATATATAGCTGTGATATTGCTGACTGTGGTATTCACATATATAGCTGTGATATTGCTGACTGTGGTATTCACATATATAGCTATGATATTGCTGACTGTGGTATTCACATATATAGCTATGATATTGCTGACAGTGGTATTCACATATATTCTGTGATGTTTTTACCATGGACAAAAACAACATTTGTATAGCAAACTATTTTGCTCTTTGTTTGACAATAAAGTGAATCTGTTTGGGTCGGTCGGTTTTGGTGGTGGAAATACCATGTGACCTTGACCAGCGTTTGATGCACCCATAGGGTCATCTTGCAAGAGGGAGAAAAACAGCTCAGCAATATATCGATGCAACTATCCTCTTGATCATGCTTCGGTAACAGTAAGATTAACCTTGTGCCAACGGACTTTGTCAACGTGATCAACTTTGGGAAACTGAATATGTGCAGCCTATATTGTTATTGTTGTTACTGGAATACAAGAAATTTTAAATAACTACTTCTTTACTTCATTGTTAATGGTAAATCTCGTACTTTGGTACAGTCCATTCCCATGTATAGAATTGGGTGTTAAAGCATATCTCATCATGCCTCCACATGGTGCTGTAGGCACACTGGCGTGTAGGAACAATGATACTAAACCATGTCAACGACATGCATGTTTAAAGTGCGGGATTTCACTATTTTCTCAGTAATATTTGAATGTAGATTTGATCTTTTGTGTTCATTCCAGGGGAATTCAAATAAATACATAAATATGCCTAGTCGCAAGCTTTGGGCCTCCCAGCTTTCATCAGGCATTCTCTGTTGGTTTCGTACTGCATTATTCGAGATCCTATTTTCTATTTTACTATTGCTGTGTTCATTATATTTCACTACATGTCAGTAGTTGAGTGAGTGAGTGAGTTGAGTTTAACGCTGCTCTTAACAGTATTCCAGTTATATCACGGCGTGTCAGCTTAATGTCGGAGGAAAGCCCGAAGTGATGCAGGTCTCAGACGTTTACCACTTCGGTGAAATCCACGAACACGGGTATGGTGCTGACAAACCTAGAAACATAATCGGGGCGAACCGGGATTCGAACCCACAATCATAGGTTTCTGGCGTGCCCAAGTGCCCAAGGCACGCAACTCTGCACAGCGAATCGCGGCGCCTTAGACAACTGGGCCACCCGTGCCCCCTTCAACAGTTGAAAAAGGTTCTCAAATAGTGTACGAAACAAACAGAGTGAAGCTCTAGCTTTGATGTCAGAGAAGGCTTTGTATTCTTTACAAAGGATTTGCAGAAACTGGATACTATAATGCATTTCAAAAAAAATAAATTTTACAGTTAAAAAGTTGACAGTTACTTTTTGGTTGATTTTTGCAGTGTCTCTTTACTTGATCAAACATTAAAGAAAGAGCTGTCATACAATTTCAAATACTTTTATACTATTCTTTTATAAATTGTTTTTGACGGTGATTTTAAGCGAACAAGTGAGCCGAAAATATCACATGGTGTCTCCTGACGAATAATGACGTGAGGGAACTAGTATGACGCACCTCGATCATCCATATGGAAATTCTGGATAACTCGCATTTCTTCACAGCCTTCCTCCAGGGTCATACACGACTTCATGTTTGTGTGGTGGATGAAAACGAGGCTGACTGGTTTGTCCATGTGATGTATTTCACGTGACTCACGCGCGCCCCATTCAGACCGAGACACAAACGGAAGGTCGTCCCGTGACACTGAAAAAAGATAAACAAGTTTATGAAGCAGTGTGCAAAAAGAGTACAGCAATAAAAAAACAAACACGGAAATTAATAATACGTCGAAAGTGCAATTTTAAAAACAAACTATTGATAAGGAACCTATCAACTCTTACATTGTTTATTATGGAGAGGAGACCAATGAAGATCCGGGGCAGAATAGGTCTTCAGCAACCCATTCTTGCCGTAAAAGGCGACTACGCTTGTCGTAAGAGGCGACTAACAGGATCGGGTGGTCAGGCTCGCTGACTTGGTTGAAGCATGTCATCGATCCCAATTGTGTGGGACGATGCTCATGATATCAATCACTGGATTGTCTGGTCCAGACTCGATTATTTACAGACCGCCGTCATATAGCTGGAATATTGCCGAGTGCGGCGTAAAACAACAAACCAAACCAAAACTTATTATGGGGAGGAATGTGTAATCTTTTTGTAGAGTAGACAGCGTGCTCAATTCTAAAGTACTTTAACTAGTTTATAAATATCGATGCAATCAATAAGATATTTGCTTCACAGGTGCAGTGTAGTTGGCGCATTAAAATGCCACTTACTAATCTTACAATGACTTGACTTTACAGCAAACTTGACATTGGACAGGGTCTTTTATATTGTAATGTTTCCAAACATGCCGTGATTTTCTTCAGTTGGTGCATGTCCGCCAAATTATTGCGAAATAAATAACACAACTATTTTATTCCCAGCATGTGTTATTGCGAAAAATAATACTTATTAGTCTATATGTGTGTAATATATATATCGCGGTTAACAAATCAGATGTATCCAGTATCGCTATGCCCCATGGATCATATGGGTTATAAGTACACTGATACATGAAACGGCATGCATTCAGGGTCATGGGTTCACGAGGTCAAAGGACACTATGATATATAATTCACTACACAACCCAAAGATCAAATCGGCTTTTGTTTTGTCTCATAGACCTTGAAGCATTGAAGCATTGAATTAACACGGGAGGGGGATCCCTGCTCTCGAACAGCTTCTAAATGGTACTGAAATGAGACGTCGTGGAGTGTGTGAAATTGCGAGTTTGTTTCTATGTAATTATCATCCAATACTGACTTCCACAGGATATATCGAGAGAGAGAGAGAGAGAAAGGAGAAAGAGGGAGAACTAATTTATTTATGTGTCACGCATTACATAGGCTGTGTATATAAACAAAATGGAGATATAATTTAAAAGTAACGCCCTGACATAGGGCTTATGAGACACAACGAAACAATTAGTACATGTGTGTAAAAAACGTAAGAAGGATACTGTTCGTATCCTGTACAAAACAATTTTATACATGGTAATATCCATAGTTCACATAATGTTCATGAACATTCAACAATTCTCTTTTTTAATTGCTTAAACCATTGTGAGCAAATTCTATCCAGAAGAGGGGTTTTTTTGGTGTTAAAACGTCCAGTTTCTATGGCAAGGGATAAATCGCTTGGATGAGATCATTGAAATTCCATCATAATACTTAGCAGACCATTGTGATGCCATCAGTTAGCGTGACGTCACAATCAAATGACATCACTAATCCCGCTAACACTGAAGCTGGTTATTCAGGTTTACTCTTTATAACGTTGTATTACGGTTTACAAACTGACCACAAAAAACTTAGCAAAATAGTTTGGGATGATAAATAGTCTCCCCCAAGTGTCTTTTGATATCAAATATATCAACACTCGTGGGTAAAAGCTTTAAGATTCGTGTCGATGTATTTGATACAAAACGACACTCTCTACGTATACACACGTAAGAACATTTGCATTGACACACACACAGACAGACTTTCGACCCAGCCAAGTCCCTCTGAATGTAGATATCGCGTTGCAGTAATAGAACGACTAAATGTACAATATAGCAACCTACTAGCAGTTGACACGCACCTTGAGAATAGTATGTGTATATGTGGCGGCATTTCAGACTGGAGAGTTAAGACTTGACAATGTCGCCTGCGGACATGCGAACGTATCGCACCTGGGCTTGCGGAGGAGAGATGCCTTGTGGATACAGTGTTGCGAATAACGTCTGATATACTGAAATCTGAGCAACGCTGGCCGGATTTCAGCGTTAATATCTCCACAAAGAGGAAGTGTCTGAACACAAAATACGTGTGTCTGATACATGTCTCGATTGCTGTGACAGTTAAACTTCCTGATGTATGTTTATGGTTTTGATTTAGATGTATTTTACTAACAGTGTTTTATTCTGTGGTTCGTATTTAAAAAGAGATTAGCTTTCGTAGTTTTTCACGTAAACTTTTAGTTTCCGAAAATGTCTCCACATCGCAACTGCTCATATTGCAGCTAATGTTCGTGGCGTTTCTACTACAACCACCACCACTACTACTGCTGCTGCTGCTGCTGCCACTACAACCATGCAGGGAGTCCGGAACAGAACAGGTCCCCACTACAACTACTACTACTACTACAACCACCACCACCCGTGAAGATTCCGGGGTAGAAAAGGTCTTCAACAACCCATGCTTGCCGTAAAGGGTGACTATGCTTGTCGTAAAAGGCGACTAAAGGGGATCGGGTGGTCAGGCTCGCTGACTTGGTTGATGCATGTCATCGATCCCAATTGCGTGGATCGATCATGATATTAATCACTGGATTGTCTGGTCCAGACTCGATTATTTACAGACCGCCGTCATAGAGCTGGAATATTGCTGAGTGTGGCGTTAAACAACAAACCAACCAATCAACCAAACATCACCACCACCACCACTACTACTACTACTACTACCACCGCTGCTACTACCACGTGTGTCATCTTTCCTTGTGTTGTCACATTTGTCACATAAACAATAAAACAGTGAAGATCATAAGGATTTAAGGCCCTTCACTACCACAAGTAATAGAAGTGATAGATTAATCTGACTTCGCACTGTAATGTTGGATACACACATCATTAGACGCATCAAACATAACTGATATCAATACTGCAAATATTCGGTCAAAGGTTAAACTGTAGCCACGTGACCCCTTGCAGTAGGTAAGCAAGATGAAGGTGGCGACGCACCTATACAGTGAGAGAGAGATCACTACTTACTTGTCTATGAAAGATCTTCCCTTCGCCACTCTGGTATTCAAACCTCACACACAGAACGAAATGTCAAAACTGAGTTTTCGACAGCCCCACGCGGCACACAATCTGCGTTTACATTTCACCCCGATGACAGTTGCCTCCCCTTTGCTACTCCAACATACACATCAAAGTGCAAATTATATAAATTATACCCTGTGTTACGTAAGCGGTCGTTTAGCAAACTGTCGTATATAACATGGCGTAATATATTTCGATTACACTACTTCGCCACATTGATACAGTATGTTTGATCAGATGGTTTAACTCAGATATGAAGAAAAATAGTTGATTATCCAGTGAGCTATTTTTAGACGGGAATCCCGTGTTCGTTTGCGTATGTGTCGTGTGTCAGATACGGAGGTGGGGCCTTCACTGTACGTCACGTTTTGATTCACTTCCTGCAATTGGGGAATAGGACCCGGGCTGTTCGGGGGGACGGTACTCGAGGTATCCAGGTCAATGGTCCAGGTACATATGGACTGATCTCCCGCTCTGTAACCCTGGCGATGGTTTAATAGAGCGTGTCAACTGTGACTCAGTCTCTGTCTGTTTGTCAGCAATATTCACGCCATATGGCCGCGGTCGGTAAATAATCGAGTCTGGACCAGGCAATTCAATGATTGACATCATGAGCATCGATCCACGCAGTTGGGGTGCGATGACATGCATCAACCAAATCAGCGAGCCTGACCACCTGATCCCGTTAGTCGCATCTTACAACAAGCACGGAGGTATATACTATATTCTATATACGTCTTTGCAACAAGCAAAGTCGCTTTTTACGGCAAGCATGGCTAGCCCGGATCTTCACGGGTCAGTGAATATGCAAATTGGTATCTTCGTGAAATAGAACAGGTGTACTTTCTTACTTTGAGCATCATCACGTTTTCGGGGTGAAATCATCAATAGTTGTGTCTGTTTGTTTGCTTGTTTAACGGCCCACACCGCAATGTTCCCGGGTATACCGTGTTTTCCCATATGGCGGAGGCATGTAAATAATCAATTAAGTCTTGACAAGATAATCCAGTGATTGACGTCATGAGCGTCGAACAACGCAATTGGGATACGATGACATCCATCAACCCTTTCAGCGAGCGTCAGGTTGATGCATGCCATCTTCCCAAGTCAAGGGAGTTAACTGACTGTAAAAGTCCAGTTTCCACCCTTGCCGAACTAGGTTGGAATTCCGGAGTTACAGTTTGGCTGGACTAACGAGTCTATGCATAGACCAGTCAAAATTGCGTAACGAACTAGACATCAGGTTCGTAAACAACATGGATTTCAACGTGCAGATTTTGATGACTCCAGGCTTTGTAAACCAGGAGTAATGCCGGCTGGGCACGACAGATATTTTGCAAATCTTTTCATGTTTGTAATCAAGGTGATCAAGTGATTTGAGAGTCGTTTCATTGCAGCATAGTTATTGATTATCGATCAGATCGTCTTGACTGGGCGCCGCCATATGCATTTTGTTTGAAGCAAATGCATGTACTATGAGAGATGAAGTCATATTGCAGTCAAAAGGAGCCACTGGTGACGCTACTATCGAACCTGGAAATTCCAGCCTTGTTCGGTGGTGGTGGTGGGTCATTTACTCTTGGGCCCAGTGGGGTAAATGTGAAGGGGAAAGGTTGGCCACCATACATCGATAGTATGATCATATGACCAGCAATCTCATTAAAATCAGACCTTATTTCACGCTACCGCTAAACAAAGATCTGAAGACATCCCATTACGTCAGAACGACCTTTCATCTGACCAATCAGAGCGTCACTTACCAGATCATGAAAGTGACAGTCGGAATGTGATTTCTAATCATACAACCTCGAAAACATTAACACGGGATATTCCGAACGATAGTTACGGGTTTACGACTGAATCCATACAATCTAGACCATCTATTAACCATTCCAGAATGTTCTTTTTTGTCAGGTATCAAATTTGTAATCGAGAATTTGTGAAAATATGTTTCGAAGCGTAGTCGCCAATTTGAAATTAGTGCCGTAAAGCACGAGAAAGCTGCCTTCTGATTGGTCGTTCCATTGGTCGATCAAAGTTTGCGCAAGGTCGGTCTGACGTGACCCGTAATGGGATGTCCTCAGATCTTTGTTTAGCTGTAGCGAGAACTACGATCTGATTTTGATGAGATTGTATGACCATTTAATGTGAGTGGATAACCAGAATACCTACTGCACGGACGATACTGCCATGGCTGTCATGAGTGATCGAAAACCGCACTATCTGCAATATAGTATTATTTCGACGTAAATCATTAAAGGTATTCATAAGGAATAATTAAGAAAACATAAATGGTAGAGAGTTCATCCTTATCATATCTATTACATGAATCTGATAGTGTGAGCATTTGTCGATAGAATTTGTCAAAACAACCAAGTATACCTGCTGCATACCGGTGTGTGTATATGTGGTGGCGGGTGTGTGTGGGTGTGATCGAAAACGGGAGAAGATGCAATTGTTGGGATATTGATGCAGTTATTCTTGGCTTATACTCGTATGATGCCATATACCATAATCGTATCAACAATTAAAATATTTTTGTAAACAGTATATTTGGCACGCATGCTATTCATCGCAATCATATCTGCTAAGTCTTCTTCAGTGGCAGTGTAGCGTCAGCGCAGCATACCCGGGGAACCAGGCTACTGTGTTCTTGAGGAACATAAGCATGTACACAGTTATGTTTTCCATGTGTGTATATTCAGTGTGGGTGGGTGAAATGGGGTTTAACGTCGCGTCCAAGATTATGGCACTTATATAGCGACGTGCATGTACGTGTGTGTGTGTGTGGCTGCTTGTACTAGTCCGGACTGATACCGATTTATAGTGCTAGCACACTGAGATACAATGCCGCAATTTAACATGAATACCCTACTTAGACACAGTATACTGAATCCGAACCGACCAGTCCTTGTTTTAGCCCCTTAATGCCGAGCACCAGACATGGTACTTAACAACAAGTACCATCGTTTAACGTCTTTTGGTATGACGCGACCGGGGATCGAACCCCTCTCCGGGCGGACGCTCTACCAGTAGACCACGGAGGCGGTCTTATCTTCAATGTACAGTTCAGACAAATTTATGACATTTAATCAAATTTATTAAAACTAAAAGATGAAATTATCGCATGATGATTCTAGTCAAATCGTGATAGTGACAACTTGAGTTTTAGTGTCAATGATGGTGTCTCAATCAACAGTGACATTAAGTAGACAAAAACACCAATATGATCCTGGTTATGAACTAAAATTATGTTCTAGTAGTTAATTCAGTAGTTTGACTGTCCTCGAGTACAATTGTTTTGACAGCACAGTGAATCATCTAATAATAATGCTATACAAAATCTGCACAGTGTAAAAATGCATTTTACAAAACCAATGGAAGCGATTGTAATTTGTAAGACTGCAACATGCATAAAAGTCGATATTTTTGTTTGTTTTTTAAACATAAGAGTGAGTGAGTTGGGTTTAACGCCGCTTTTAACAGTATTCCAGTTACATCACCGCGTGTCAGCTTAATGTGGAAGGAAAGCCCGGAGTGATGCAGGTCTCAGATGTTTACCACTTCGGTGAAACCCACGAGCACGGGTATGGTGCTGACAAACCTAGAAACATAATCGGGGCGAACCGGGATTCGAACCCACAATCATAGCTTTCTGGCACGCCCAAGGGACGCAACTCTGCACAGCGAATCGGGGCGCCTTAGACGACTGGGCCACCCGTGCCCCCTCATGAAATTGGAAGATACGTCAGAACCAAATGTTTCACAGAGATATAATTGTTGAAAGGACACAACCATTGTTCGTTCGCGTTGATGTTATCGATAAATATTAAGGTGAAAAAATGATAGGATTAAACTCGGATATCTATAATGGGTTACAACTTTATAATTAACATTTTCAAAGTCAAAATCTCTCTGCGGCAAACAATTCCTTCCTTACGACACACAATCAAATATGTTTCTCGAGACCAATCATAGAGTACAATTATACCTACATACCTACCAAGTAATAACACATCAGATCATGCATATACCTGATAGACAGTGCGGTTCTTATGACCCAAGACACCCCTGACACTAAACGTCTGCACACATCTTCCGTGCAGGAGTTATAACTGTTGTCCTCTCATCCGTTATTAACAAATTGTCATACAGTAAACTACGGTTATAACGAACTCAAAGGACTACTAATTTTAGTTCGTTATAACCGTAGTTCGTTATAAGCATATATACAGCATAACTACAGCAAAAAGTAAGTTCGTTATATCCGTCAGTTCGTTATAAGCGTGTTCGTTTTAACCATAGTCTACTATATCATCAATATCATGGTGACCTTCCGTTTAGATCGCCTGATGTCCGGTTGACCCCATAAAGCGGCACTGCCCCCAGGGTAGTGAGACAGAGAACAAGAAATTTATTATCATACCAGGCTATCACAGGTCCGGAGACCCGTGAAGATCCGGGTAGAGAAAAGGCCTTCAGCAACCCATGCTTTCCATAAAAGGCGACAAACGGGATCGGGTGGTGGCAGTAATATTGGCGGAGGTACTCAGCTGTTCTTCAGTTTGAACACGCATAGTTTCATAAGAAACAGGATATGTAACTGTTATCAGTGTTTATAAATGTTTGAGTTGATGGCTTTTCCCGAAAATGTAGACAAATTTTAGCACTGTGATGCTACTTTTGACTATTAAGACAGCATTATATGTGCTTCAATTTGATGGGTGAGTGAGTGAGTTGGGTTTAACGCCGCTTTTAACAGTATTCCAGTTATATCGCGGCGTGTCAGCTTAATGTTGGAGGAAAGCCCAAAGTGATGCAGGTCTCAGACGTGCTCGGTGGAACCCACGAGCACGGGTATGGTGCTGACAAACCTAGAAACATAATCGGGGCGAACCGGGATTCGAACCCACAATCATAGGTGTCTGGCGTGCCCAAGGGACGCAAATCTGCACAGCGAATCACGGCGCCTTAGACGACTGGGCCACCCGTGCCCCATCAATTTGCTGGGATTCCCCATACAAGATGATACAGATGCACTGGCATTGTGTCATGATTGTATTCACTTTGCGGGCGATATACGAGATTTTACGTACGCATCAGAACCCACTGCCAACACCCCATGTCTTCTTTCGTTCATTTACTCAGGTAGGTTGGTTGGTTGGTTGGTTGTTTAACGCCTCTCTCAGCAATATTCAAGCTATATGACGGCGGCCTGTAAATAATCGTATCTGGACTAGACACTCCTGTGATTGATATCATGAGCATCGATCCACGCAATTGGGATCGATGACATGCATCAACCAAGTCAGCGAGCCTGACCACCCGATCCCGTTAGTCGCCTCTTACGACATGCATAATCGCCTTTTACGGCAAGCATGAGTTGCTGAAGACCTATTCTAACCCGGATCTTCACGGGTCACATTTAGTAACTTATAAAGACATCAAACAAGTTGCCATTCCCTAAAAGTGAGGGATGAATACAATAAACACCTATCGTGTGTCGGTATATCGCACTACTTACGTAGGACAGGCTAACTTCCGCCTCGGAACGGACCGAAGTAGAAGTGTAATCTTTTTTCAACAAAAGCGACAAAACCATATCCATTATCATAAGAACGTTCTGCTAAAACCAGAATTCAACGCATGCTCTCGACTATATCACGAGCAGTAATATAAATGACATGATCTATAGTGGGAAATAAAACGACGAAATAAACAAAACTGTTGTTTAGATTGTTGTTTGCTGTTTAACGCCGCAATTAGCATTTTTTTAAAATATATGACGGCTATCAGTAAATAATAATCGGACCAGACAATCCAGTGATTGACATCATGAGCATCGATCCACGCAACTGGGTTACGATGACATGTATTAACCAAGTCAGCGCACCTGTCCACCCGATACCGTTAGTCGCCTCTTACCACAAGGATGGTTTGCTGACGATTCTAACCCGGATCTTCATGGGGGTTGTTTATTTAAAGAATTCATTCAAATATTAGGGTCGGACTCCACTTTTCATTTATTCATTTTTAATCGCATTTTGACATACATGGCGGGGTGAGAGAGTGTTACAATTACACTCGCTTGCATTTATTTTCACCGTTCCTGGTGAGAGAGACGTTAAATAGTAATTACAATAATACGGGTACTAAACTCCGGACAGTTGAAAAAATGTTGTAGTTGTCGCGTTGTTTTCTAGGGTATAAAGAGTTGCTTCCCTTTGTGTGATTTACACCCAATCCGGATCTTCAGTAACCGTATATATGTTTACAATGTCTGCATTCTTAAACAAATCTTTGTTTTTGTATGTAAAACAGCAGTTAAGATGTAATGAATGTATATGTCAAATGTACTGTTCCAAGTTTTTTTTAAATTCAAAATTGTTAGGGCAAGCGTTTAAGCTCTAGTGTTTGCCAGTCACCAAATTCAATGTTTTCCCAGTGCACACGATATACCCATCTCCCAGCAACCATTGTGGAACAAAGACAAAGGATCAGTCCCTTCACACTTAGCTTCCATCGTAAACAAATCTCTTTTATAAGAAAGTTCATCCTGTGTATTTTGCTAAAATTCAGAATGTAAATAGTCCTAATGACTGTATTTTATTATTTATTTTGTACTATTTAACCATGTAAACAGTTGGCATATTATGGTGATGTTGATGACAGGTAGGCTAATATTTGATGAAATATCGATGATATCAATATTTCAGCATCCCCCGCCCCTCATCCCCTCCTCAACCCTTCCTGCAGAGCCTTAGTATTGGTGCTGGTTTGGTTTCTTTCGAAACATTTCAAACATTTCTCGATTGTCCACCGAAACAGATCCCATAGGGGGCACAAAAGTCAAAATAGCTATAAATTATGGATGGATAAAAGGAACGGATCACCGAAAATCAGTGATAACACCAGGTTTCCGCGAAAAAGGTAAGGATGATTCAGTGTTTTCTCAGAATAGGTCTTCAGCAACCCATGCTTGCTTTAAAGGCGACTGGGCTTGTCGTAAGAGGCGACTAACGGGATCGGGTGGTCAGGCACGCTGACTTGGTTGAAGCATGTCATCGATCCCAACTGCGTGGATCGATGCTCATGATGACAATCACTGGATTGTCTGGTCCAGACTCGATTATTCACAGATCGCCGTCATATAGCTCGAATATTGCTGCGGCGTTAAACAATAAACAAACAAACAAATACGTTTTCACCTGTGTAAGCAGCGTGAAGCTTTCGTAAAATCCCCCAAAAGTGCCTGGTTTTCTGAATACAGGGACGTGTCCGCTGCATGCTAACATCCAAACTTGTTTTGTTTGTTGTTTAACGCCGCACTCAGCAATATTCCAGCTATATGACGACGGTCTGTAAATAATCGAGTATGGATTAGAAAATCCAGTGATTGACATCATGACTATCGATCCTCGCAATTGGGAAAGATCACATGTACCAATCTATTCTGCGAGCCTGACCACCCGATCCCGTTCGTCGCCTCTCGCGGCAAGCATGGGTTGCTGAAAACCTATTCTAACTCACATCTTCACGGGTCTCCAAACCCGAGATAGTCTTGTATTAGGGCTGGGACGATTTACTTGGGTACCCGGGTCTGGTGGGTACTGAGTAGGACCCCGGTACCCACAGGACTACCCGGACCCGTGGTAAGTCACATGATATATTGCTAAATGACATAAGTTATCTAGAACTCTATGGTTACCCTACAAGTCACAAATGTTCGCATTTCTTTCTGACTGTGCATCCATTCCTTCTGATTTTTCAATCGGACATTTTGAGACATCTCCTGAGATCTACAGTGGGTACTCGGGTATTGTCGGGTAATAGGGTGAATGGGGGGGTACCCGGGTAGTAAATCTGGTCTCGTCCCAGCCCTATATTGTATGATAATAGAGTTCTTGTTCTCTGTCACTGCAAGCCATAAACGCGGCATTATATTTTCTTTCATACATTTTCAGAATAACTGAAACCATTGTTGTGATAGTATTTCTGGTGGATTAATTTTATCAGTTAAAGCAAACAATAATGTGGAAAAAAGTTTAAAATGTTAATAGGCAGATGTTTATTATATGGAGGTTTTTTCTTGTGTCACGTGACAAGTACAACGCCATATTTGACGACCCATGGGGATTCCGAGTAAGAATGTAGGTTCCCAACAACCCATGCTTGTCGTAAGAGATGACGAAATGGATCGGGTGGTCTGTCTCAGTGACTTGGTTGATGTTTGTGATCGCATCCCATTTGCGTGGATCGATGTTCATGATGTCAATCGCCGGAATGTCTGGTCCAAATTCGATTTTTTTACAGACCGCCGTCATATGGATTGAATATTGCTGAGTACAGCGTTAAACAACAAACAAATAATCAACCATATTATGAGCTGATAACATTCACATAAACACACACAAATATGTCCATAGAATCGTTTGCGTTTGCGTCCGTTTTCATATTTGTTTTGTGGTATTCTCTCTAAATATACGAAATGCCTGCACAGCTGACGCTCCTTCGTGGAGATTTCTCAGGAAAAATAATCCGACTGGAAAAATGCTGAAAAAAATGGTTTCATCATTACTGGATAAAGTATTAAGGGTGAAAAAAATCAGCCACTCCTGGTGGGTAAAAAAACATGATGAAAAAATGCTGGTTGCCTCCATGAAGTTGATGTACTACAGCGCGTGTGCATGTATAGCCGTCCATACAGGCCAAGTAACAGTATCTACCATGTACATTGCAGCTTTATAAGTCGTACAGCAGTGAGGTGAAGTGAGGTGAAATGGGGTTTAACGTCGCGTCAAAGATTATTGCACTTATATAGCGACCTGCATGAACGTATGTGTGGCTGCTTGTACTAGTCCGGACTAATGCCGATTTAAAGTGCTAGCACACTGAGATACCATGCCGCAGTTAACATGAATACCCCACTCAGACACAGTATACTGACTCCGAGCCGACCAGTCCTTGTTTTAGCACTTTAATTCCGAGCGCCAGACAGGGTAACAACAAGTACCATCTTTTAACGTCTTTTGGTATGACACGGCCGGGTATCGAACCCCGGACCTTCCGCTCTCCGGGCGGACGCTCTACCATTAGACCACGGAGGCGGTCTACACACAGCAGAGAGGACATGTAACGCACAACCTTAGGTGCATGTAGAGCTTCCAGTTGTACATGAGATACATGTGCATTCGTTATATACGTGTACGTAACGAAACTATCCCTTTTTATTTGATAGATGTTTTACCTGGTAAAGATTACTTTGAACATTAATCACCAATATTTGAGATTTAGTCATTATGTATTAAATATCAAACAGCATCGCCAAAATATTATCCAACCAGTCTCGCTTATCCGACGAAACTGATTCCAATCTGCGTAAGCAAACAAAATATAGGTGAAATTGCATAAATGGATCTTTGAAAATCAGTGATGACACCACGAAAACAAAATTCTGCTCTACTGGTATGATATTTAAAAAAAAGGTAAATTTACGTTTTAGTGTATTTAGATAATGTCTTTCAATCAACACAACATATGTTAAGTAATTTGTGTTTTTTAAATAATTTTGTTAAATATCTCAAGTTGCAATGCATTCTCTACAAATATGTAATGGCATGACTAACTATAGTAACGTGAAAGAATCAGATGGCATTCACGTCCGTGTCTTTGTTTTCCTAACATCAGCTAAAGAATCTGAGTGAGTGAGTATGGTTTTACGCCGCTTTTAGCAATATTCCAGCAATGCACCAGAAATGGGCTTCACACATTGTACCCATGTCGGGAATCGAACCCGGGTCTT
The DNA here is from genome assembly GCF_022045235.1 of Haliotis cracherodii. Taxonomy (NCBI): domain Eukaryota; kingdom Metazoa; phylum Mollusca; class Gastropoda; order Lepetellida; family Haliotidae; genus Haliotis; species Haliotis cracherodii. Next base: position 39,578,347 of record NW_027266343.1, read on the forward strand.
CGACGTGACGAGCGAACGCTTTAACCACTAGGCTACCCGACCGCCCCTAAAGAATGTGAAGAATACATAGAAGTACGTTTACATATTTATAGTGGCTTAGAACAAATATTTGCGTATATTTCTCAATACAAGTTTTACCCTTGTCCTTTATCAATAAAGTAATTTGACTTGTGGCTCGTAAAAAATACCACCCACTAGATATCAAAAACGAAAGCCAATAATATGTTATATAGATTATTCTTCACCGATAAGAATAATTTTGTTTCAAATCTTTAATCTGGGGACTTAAAAAACACGCGTGTATTTAACCGAAGCACATCCACCATACTCTGATAGGGAGGGGTCCAAGCAACATATTTGACATATGATTTAAAACCCCAGGTATTTGAAGAGTCGTTTCGTGTCATATTTATTGATATGATAAGATCCTATTGAGAAGATATCGATTGTCTTTTATATAGTACTTGTGTCATGTTATCTTGTGTTGACAGTGAGATTAAGAGATTTATCAAACATAGCTACAACACCTTAAGATATTGATTTGACAGGCGACGCTCTGGCCTGTACCCGTCTGCTCTGTTCAAGGTCGCTCAAGCGTTAGTCTACAAATTCATTAAACAAAAATATTGACGGTTTTGCAAAAGTAGGCTAAATACCATTCTCAACACCGTTGGAATTTAATATTGCTTTAACGTGCACGTCATATAAAATAAGGTTTTACTTCAGCCATGATTCGGGGGTTGTTTATTTTGATAGTTCAGTATCACGCAAGGGGGTGACCAACGTCCACCGTCTTGTACATGATTTATTTCCACCATGAATGTGGATGGTAAACCTCTGTCAAGCATGTGCCTTGATAATCAACGTATATCAAGCAAGTGTCTAGATGGGTAACGTCCATCAAGCATGTGTCTAGATGGTAAACCTCTGTCAAGCATGTGCCTAGATAATCAACGTATATCAAGCAAGTGTCTAGATGGGTAACGTCCATCACGCATGTGTCTAGATGGGTAACTTCTATTAAACATGAGTCTAGATAATCAACGTCTATCAAGCATGTGTGTGAATGGGTAACGTCTATCAAGCATGTGTGTGAATGGGTAACGTCTATCAAGCATGTGTCTAGATGGTTAAGTTCCATCTAGCATGTGTCTAGATGGTTAACTTCCATCAAGCATGTGTCTAGATGGTTAACTTCTATAAAGCATGTGTCTAGATGGTCAGCGTATATCAAGCATGTGTCTAGATGGTCAGCGTATATCAAACATGTGTCTTGATGGTCAGCGTATATCAAACATGTGTCTTGATGGTCAGCGTATATCAAGCATGCGTCTAGATGGTCAGCATATATCAAGCATGTGTCTAGATGGGTAACTTCTATTAAACATGAGTCTTGGTAATCAGCGTCTATCAAGCATGTGTGTGGATGGGTAACGTCTATCAAGCATGTGTCTAGGTGGTTAAGTTCCATTTAGCATGTGTCTAGATGGTTAACTTCCATCAAGCATGTGTCTAGATGGTTAAGTTCCATCTAGCATGTGTCTAGATGGTTAACTTCCATCAAGCATGTGTCTAGATGGTCAGCGTATATCAAGCATGTGTCTAGATGGTCAGCATAAATCAAGCATGTGTCTAGATGGTCAGCATATATCAAGTATGTGTCTGGATGGTCAGCAGGTATCAAACATGTATCTAGACAGTCAACCTTTATCAAACATGTGTCCAGATACTCAACTTCTATCAAACATGTGTCCAGATAGTCAACTTCTATCAAACATGTGTTTAGATAGTCAACTTCTTACAAACATGTGTTTAGATTGTCAACTTCTATCAAACATGTATTTTGATTGTCAACTTCTATCAAACATGTGTCCAGATAGTCAGCTTCTATCAAACATGTGTTTAGATAGTCAACTTCTATCAAACATGTGTTTAGATTGTCAACTATCAAACATGTGTTTAGATAGTCAACTTCTATCAAACATGTGTTTAGATTGTCAACTATCAAACATGTGTTTAGATAGTCAACTTCTATCAAACATGTGTTTAGATTGTCAACTTCTATCAAACATGTGTTTAGATAGTCAACTTCTATCAAACATGTGTCTAGATTATCAACTATCAAACATGTTTTTAGATAGTCAACTTCTTACAAACATGTGTTTAGATTGTCAACTTCTATCAAACATGTGTTTAGATTGTCAACTTCTATCAAATATGTATCCAGTTAGTCAGCCTCTATCAAATGGTCAAGTGAATGGTCAACGTCTGCTTTGGATATGTGAATGGTCAAAGTCGTGTCAGTTACATGTGGTGTACCCATTTGGCAAACACTCTAACATGCCGGTCAAAATACCTCGAAGTTTCAAATGTTAATAAGCTTCACGTTCAATTTGACAGCACTCGATATGTTATAACACAAGGCAACCACATACAACACATTGCAACACACTCAATATGGCGTTGTGTTATATGCATCCAGATAAGGCCTAGGTGTCTGGTTTGTGAGAAAATGCATACTATAACGTGAAGAATTACTTCCTGGATATTAATAACACGGCTGTAAACAAGTACATAATACGTACACATCCCACATAATTTCTTATAGAAAACCACGCCCTTGTTAACAAACAGATTTGTGTGGTTGTTGATGCTGGTTTCAGTGATTAATGGGAGGCACGGGTGGCCCAGTCGTCTAAAGCGTCGCAATTCCTCTGTGCAGAGTTGCGTCTCTTGGGCACGCCAGAAACCTACGATCGTGGGTTCGAATCCCGGTTCGCCCCGATTATGTTTTAGGTTTGTCAGCACCATACCCGTGTTCGTGGGTTTCACCAAAGTGGTAAACGGTCTTTCCTCCCACATTAAGGTGACACGCCTTGATATAAGTGGAATACTGTTAAAAGCGGCGTTAAACCCAACTCACTCACCCACAATTCAGTGATTAATGACATAACAGGATCATAATAGTTATTGATGATTCTTCGTCGAGTATCTATAAGATTGAAATGAATTAACATATAGTTTTGCACTGTGATACTACCTACACTATACATGTTGATCCTACTTTGAAGAGTGTAGAACCCGTTCGTTGTTTACACAGTGGTCAAGCCTCAAAGACTAGCAGTATAATACACAGTACATCAGACGGTGATGAAGAATACATTTCATTTTGTAACCATACATATGTATCACGGGAGAACCGTTAGTTTATGTCTCAGCTTTGAAGATGACGATGTGAGTGAGTGAGTATGGTTTTACGCCGCTTTTAGCAATATTCAGCAATATCACGGCGGGGGACACCAGAAATGGGCTTCACACATTGTACCTATGTCGGGAATCGAACCCGGGTCTTCGGCGTGACGAGCGAACGCTTTAACCACTAGGCTACCCGACCGCCCCAGATGACGATGTAACATCAAGGTATTAATTCACGCAGGCATGCGTGTTTCTCTGTGAAGCAAGAAGATTCCTATGTAATTGGTTATTAATCTGCTGATGAAGCAGAATATATCATCGTGTATGTGTGTGTGTGTGTGCGTGCGTGCGTGCGTGCGTGTGTGTGCGTGTGTGTGTATTATATTATATGTCGGGGTGTTTCTGTGGGGACGAATATAGACAGCAATACGTTACTGTAATTGAAGTCACGGAAGTGTTTCCTCATAAAGCAATGCAAGGATTCAGACGGGGTTCGAGCCTGCGTACCCACTCCATGGTCTAATGGGTAGAGCCTTTGTCCGAGAGCGAAAGGTTGGTGGTTCGATCGCCTGGCCGCGTCACACCAAAATACGTTAAAAGATGGTACCTGTTGGTACCCTGCCTGGTGATCGACATTAAGAGAATAAAACAAGGAGTGGCGGTCTCGGATTCGATATAAAGTCTCGGATTGGGGCATCCATGTTGAACTGCGGCACGGTATCTCTATTGTCTAGCACTATTAAACGGGATTCAGTCGGACTAGTACAAGGAGACGAACACACACACACACACACACACACACACACACGTGCACATGCGCGTCGCTATATAAATGAAATGATCCTAAACGCGAAGTCAAACCCCATCACCTCACCTCACCTCACCTCACCTCACCTTATAACCTGCAACCCAACATGCTGGCCACACCGCAACATGTCAGGACATCTATACTGGACGAAGTCATTCGTTCATCTACTCATCAAATATCTCGAGGGTAAGTTGTGAGTATGCTCTAACCATAAAACAAAAGAAGACAAAAAGTATTCTTCTGAACACAATACAGTTTCTGTTAAAGTATCGAGGTTTAAGGAGGTTGTTAAAAATATACCTGTGTTATTTCTCATTAAATCTTTTTAGCACCGTAATCCATCTAATAAAAAACACCCAAGTTCACGTTTGGGTCTATTGATTTGAAAGGGCATTGCGTAAAACAGCCAACTTCCCCTGTGATTTTCAACACACCTATATCTACAGTGAACTTTAAAATCAATGAATGCTTATTCATCTTCTAATTTCAAAGTAAAACAGAGATTACTGACATCATGTTGTGCACACCCGTCATACGCTCGCTAATACCCGACCACTCGTCTTTTACCCCGTCTCTCCTCCTTAATCACGTGTTCAATCGAGGCCGGGGATCGCGTAGTACACTATTGTGTACTTTCTCTCAAACTGGAGGCGTTTGTCAATAATTTGCTACCTCCGGCCAATAGTAACTCAGCATTGTCGAAATCAACTCGATTCAAATAAAGTTTAAAATAACAATATCTCATGTTTATGCCTTGTAAATTTCCTAACAGGAGATTTTCATCACGAATGTGACGTACCTAATCCGTCTACAAGCTTGCATTCCTTCTTTTTGGATCAACCATGAACGATCACAAATCTTCCAGCAAACACAGGAATGAACGGCCTGTATAAAGGTAAATCAAAAAGTTGACATGACGCAGGTGCGAGGTCGGATTTAAATCCATAAGCTAATTTCAACTCAATGCGTATTTTAGTAAACCCATATGATCGTGCGCACGGATTGACAAAGTTCAATAAATAATTTTGATTCAACGCATAACTCTTCTCTTCGTTGAATATTACTCCAATGTGGATGCATTTGACTCCATAACCCCGGGGTCGGAAAGTGACGGCTGCTTTGCTGAAGAATTTATTTGTTGTGTAAATTAAGTATTTGGCAGTTGGGAGTTCATTGTACTTGCCTTCGGGACACGTTCAGTAAATCTATTTTGTAAAATAGTCTGCCTCCAAATTAAAACGAAATAAAATACCGAGAAATTCCCATTTTTTTTTGACATAGCGAGAGGGGTGTAAGAGTCGCTATATTCTCGTATTCGCATTAAAATAAACACTTTTCAGATGAAACGAACTGAACATTTATTCAACTTGAATGTGTGTTTACGTGGGGCGAAACATATTAAATCGTAGTTTGAATGTATGTTTAGAACGGAACTCTCATTCAGGTTCGTGGTTGGTTAAACTCAGTTTAATGTACATTATAAGTGTATTGGGTGTATATACTGGTTGAATCCTTCCAAGCAAACTGATACATCACCGTGTGGCAATAACGTGGTTACAAATTCAACGAAAGTAATATGCGTGTGTGATCACAATTACTTTCACTGGTGAAATACCTTTTGAAAATACTGAAAAAGTCAAAATTGGTGGTATACCATCGCGTTTGTTGGCTTTCAAAGGTTTCCTTCAAAGCTTGCTTTCTGAGAGCGTTTTATTACAAATAAATACAAACAAGACGTGTTCGTGTTTGCTTCGGGTTGTGGTGGACGGAATGTGTGTCTGTTGGTGACAGCTATTATTCAGAATATCTTGTTTATTTGTAGGTCTTCAGCAACTTGTCGGAAGAGGAGATTAATGAGATCGGGTGGTCAGGCTCGCTGACTTGGTTGATGCATATCATCATATCTGATTGTGTAGATCGATGCTCATGATGTTAATCACTGGATTGTCTGGTCCAGACTCGATCACTTACAGACCGCCATCATATAGCTGGAATAAACAACAAACAAACTTCATATGTGTACAGAGAAAATGCGAACACACAGCTTCACGGAGGAATGTAAAATTATACTTCACGATTTAATTATTTTTTTTTAACGTCAGTGAAAAGCATATCCCAGGTTCTTTGGCAACGATTACTCCTGGACAACCTAAACTCACAGTGCCAAGGTCAAGGTTACAACGTTACACCCGTGCATGTTCTTCTGCTCTTTCGCACAAACAATGAGTACATGTATATAGGTATCAATATGAAGATTCAACAGCCAAAATAGACAACTTACATTGATGTAAAACGTGTATTAACGACATCGGACATTGTGTCCAAAGTTTCTGAATGAACTACTGTGAACGCAGGTCAGTATGGTCGAGCTCATTGTGTTTGTATACTGGCTAATTCGAATCCCGGTGCGCCCTGATTATGTTTCTAGGTTTATCAGCACCATACCCGTGCTCGTGGGTTTCATCAAAGTGGTAAACGTCTGAGACCTGCATCCCTTCCTGTCCACATCATACTGACATGCATTACATAACTGAAATACTATTCAAAGCGGCGTAAAATCCATCTCACTCACTCACTCACTATATTGACCTCAGCGCAGGAATGGCGAGTCCTGCTGATATTGTTTCCTTATCCACTGATTATCTTTCTTCCAGTTTTAATATCTATCAGAGGGCACGGGTGGCCCAGTCGTCAGCGATTCACTTTGTAGAGTTGCGTCCCTTGGGCACGCCAGAAACCTATGATTGTGAGTTCGAATCCCGGTTCGCGCCGATTATGTTTCTGGGTTTGCCAGCACCATATCTGTGCTCTTGGGTTTCACTGAAGTGATTAACGTCTGAGACCTGCATCACTTCGGGATTTCCTCCCACATTTAAAGCTGGCACGCCGTGATATAACTGGAATAATGTTAAAAGCGGCGTTAAACCCAATTCACTCATTAATATCTATCAGCATAAACTAAAACTAATGATAAACATACATGGACGATCGACTTCTATATTACAGTTACACGCCCGTTGGATATGTCAATAGTTACATATCCAACATCTGAATAATCAAAGACCACGTTCTACCACCCATATACTACTCAACAGAAGTTAAAGAACATCTGAATTGGTTCATATGATTATACAGTAAACTACGGTTATAACGAACACGCATGTAATGAACTGACAGATATAACGAACTTACTTTTTTGGTCCCGACTATGTGCTGTAGTTATGCTGTATATATGTTTATAACGAACTACGGTTATAACGAACTAAAATGAGCAGTCCCTTTCAGTTCGTTATAACCGTAGTTTACTGTAGTTAATGTCATGACATATTAATTAGTCATATGAAAAAATCAGGTGTTCTTACACTTCTTTTGAGCAGTATATTTATTTATTCATCAATTTTATATGGGTTTTAAAATTAAAATACTTTCAATAGTATAATATCAGTATAAAAAGATGTAATATTTGGCCTTTAAGAAAACAAGCATTAAGAAGTACGCGTCTGAAGTTACATGCACATACAGTAAACTACGGTTATAACGAACTCAAAGGGACCACGCATTTTAGTTCGTTATAACCGTAGTTCGTTATAAGCATATATATAGCATATATACAGCATATATACAGAATATATACAACAAATGGCCGGGACCAAAAAAAACAGTTCGTTATATCCGCCAGTTCGTTATAACCGTAGTTCGTTATAAACGTAGTTTACTGTACAGTGAATGTAACCAGGGTGAATGTCTATAACAGCATCACTGGACATTTGGGAGTACGGCCGGCCATTGGCAGCATCTGCCTATTGCACTTGGATGACATCAACTTTGGAAGAAGACATACATGTACAATAGAATTGAATGTAGGTGAATTAGGATGTTTGGCAAAGATAACAAACATTCATAGAGAATACGTACTAACTTTGATCTAGGGGCTATTCTACACATACCTGTAGTTCTAGGAGAGCCATTGCCTTGAAGAACATCCTGGAATGCACATTCATATGTCCACGTAGCATTCTATTATCGCCATTACTTTCTCCATCTTTCTACTGACACTCTTTGATCTGGAGCTTACATGCTACGAACTTCGACCTTACACAATATAACAAGATTAGAACCAAGTTGTTTACTTTGGTACACGTATTTATTTTAATGGCCAATGTTATAATTTACAACAAGAAAATCAAAATTAAAAATGTGATAATCACGTCGATGGTAGGGAGCGGATGGGCACACCAGCATCCATCCAACTCCCATCTAACCTTCTGGACCCACGTAGAGATGAAGGTTCTGTATTCAGTATTGGCGTCCGCTTGTGCATGGCGAGGTGAGATGAAATGGGGTTGTTGCGCGAGCTCCTTCTATTTTCTATTTTCTAATTCTATCCATCACTGGATTGTCTAGTCCAGATTCGATTATTTACAGGCCGCCGTCATATAGCTGGAATATTGCTGAGTGCGGCGTCAAACAACAAATAATCAAAACAGTAGTATAACAGTTACGATATAAATAGCTGTAGTAGCAGTAGGATTAGCAGCAGCTACGACAAAAGTAGGTATAGCAGCAGCAGCTACGACAGATGTATGTATAGCAGTGGCAGCTACGACAGATGTAGGTATAGCAGTGGCAGCTACGACAGATGTAGGTATAGCAGTGGTAGCTACGACAGAAGTAGGTATGGCAGTGCTAGCTACGACAGAAGCAGGTATAGCAGTGGTAGCTACGACAGAAGTAGGTATAGCAGTAGTAGCTACGACAGATGTAGGTATAGCAGTGGTAGCTACGACAGAAGTAGGTATAGCAGTGGCAGCTACGACAGAAGTAGGTATAGCAGTGGTAGCTACGACAGAAGAAGGTATAGCAGTGGTAGCTACGACAGAAGCAGGTATAGCAGTGGTAGCTACGACAGAAGCAGGTATAGCAGGATAGCTACGACAGAAGCAGGTATAGCAGGATAGCTACGACAGAAGTAGGTATAGTAGGAGTGGTAGAAGCTGAACAGCATCTGCAACAGATGTAGGTGGGGTAGTAGCAGAGGAAGAAGCGACAACAGAAGCAGCGTGGACAGAAGCCGTTTGATAACCACGTTGTGATTGATGAGATTCATCGTCATCGTCATCTTTTGCGGAGGAAACACACAAACACACAAACACACACACACACACACACACACACACACACACACACACACACACACACACACACAGACACACACACAGAGACACACACACAAACACACACAGACACACACACACAGACACACAATACGTAATTTGATTTATGTTGCAGTGGCGCACAACATGTGATACTGGTACAGATTTCAACTCAGAGTCTAAATATATCCCGAGTAATGATCTTCATCTAGGCTAGCGTCCTCACGTTGCAATATCAGTAGTAAATAAAAGAGCAAATTTGGGCCAAATGAGGCTATTAATTTCAGTAAGAAAACATTAGTTACGTCCCTTGTTTCGTCTCCCAATTGAACGTCGGGATGCTCGTGCCTCACTGTCTTCACAAATCTGATCTGACAATGTTAACACGTCAGACCACCGTGTCTGTCGGCCCTGATGCCGTCTTCAGTCAAGCCCTCTCCAGCCAGCGTCGTCGACTTGGGATTAATCATACCGTATAAATCACAATACAATTACGCTAATAAGATTTCGAGGTCTCTGCTTCGACCCCGAGGAATATTTTGGTGACGTATTGTGAAGCGCACATAGCGACATTCGAGTCTCCCGTGGGGAAATTTGTAGCTGTCTGACCAGACCGCCGGGGGTGAGGTAAAGCTTAACTCAGTCAATATAAGACCAACTAGGTTTAACCTCTACTGCTCACAAAAAATACAAGTAAAATAGGGTTAGAGTTTAAAATGGGAAATCATGAATCTATCCAGCATCCAAGAACTCCTTTGCTGCTCCAGTTTCTGTGGAACTCCAGGAACGGTTCTTTGTTGAAGATTGATTTGTTCAGTCAATGTATCTGTGAATTTCTTTTATTCAATGTACTAGATAACGGTTACCCAAATACATGCACGTACGTGTTTTCACGGGGAAAATACTCGAATAATTCATGTATGCATTTATGCTCAGAGGCATATCGAAAGTTTTAAGATTGCTGACCTTTCTGTTTATGCTTAAAATATATTGAAAGATCTTTCGCTAACGGCTGTGTTTTTGCATCTTCCAATATGCTAGATAATGATTACCAAAATATATCTTAAATCCACACAAGTATTTTCACATGAAAACACATCACTCAAATAATTCAGGTATCTATTTATGTTCGGGAGTTTTAAGACCGTCTTAAGACTGTATATCTTTTTGTTTATACTGAAAAAAATGTATTGAAATATCTTTTCTCTAAAGTCTGTGTTTGTCTACATTTGTTCCTGTATATAGTCTAGGCTTGTTCCATCTGTAATATATTTCAGACAGACAACCGCTCTCAGATGAAATAAATATCGTCCTCACAGCCTGGCCACCGCGGGATTTGTAATGTCTGCCTCGTCGGCGGGAATTTGTCATCTGGAAATAATTTTACAACTTACTTGAAAAGGGCTTGATATTTTCTCGCAAGTATTCACTTTTCAGACATTATTTTTTACTATTAAATAGTTCTTTTAATCGATAAAATGCATCTTATTGTATTTGATATTATTATAGCACGGATAATCAACAAAATACGAGGACATCAATTTTGTTTTCTTTGTTCGCGGCAATAATGACTTTCTCTCGGACCGAAGTTTGCCTTTAACATGCATGGGCGTTTCTGCTTTTGAATTGCTGATTTCATTTCAGGAAACTACCCAATCGTTTAATGTGTGTAAGGATTAATTCGGATGAATATCAAATCAAATAAATTTATGCAATTGATTCATAATAGATTTTGTTAACATTCCATCTTTTTCCCGGAAATCTGCCTTAAACATTGATTACATTTAACTGAAATCACAAATTCTAAAGTGCTTTTAATTCAGAAAGAAACAGATTATTTAGAACAAAATGAAAAGGCACTCTGACTAGTCTATTGTTTGATAATGAATATTCCACGAAGCATAAAGACATGGTCGTATTTTGTACATATATCCTTTAACAGTTTCTGCCTAAGGAGAGACGGTGTGTATGATTCAATGGCGGATCTTTATACAGCCGTTGCTAGCCGGTTGATGAGACTGCATGTTGTCTGGTGTCTTTTTTCTTTTATCATCAAATCAAAATGTATTTCCTGACAAAGATTACGTTTCCCCGCAGGAAATGTGCTATGTTGACATTGTATATTCAGAATGATTATGTGATGTAAGCCGTCGAGGCTATTGCTTCAAATATCCACAAGAAACAAACGCATATGATTAACCTGTGGGTTCATAAGTAGTTATTTCACCATATGTAAAATATCCACCGTATTTGACGTCAGTACAATATTTGACGCAAGATGCTGTTTTTCATTACACTACGCGGATGTAAGAGATATACAAATAATATTATTGACGCTTGGATAACCTCTGACCCCCATTCCCATCAAAGTCAACACACGCCTTGTTTTTAAGTAATCCCGCAACGAATGATACACATTATATAACCAGTAGAATATTTGATAGACTATGTTATACACTGAAAACTATTAAATACTCGCTTGCGTTTGTTTTAAAATTAGGCCACCGCGTTCCTATGTTCATAACCAACTAATGATAGTTGGAATGGGAAAATGATAACGTCAAAAGGGGCAGAACGTTTTTAAAAAGTGAATGAAATATTTGTAGCTCCGGTCTTTGTAACCATCATATTCAGATAAAGATATGGATGAATAGAAACCGATGTCTTACTAATATGTTGTAGTCAACGGTGTATTACAAGAATGTCGTTGGCCATCTGCTTTGTCAACGCAGCAGGGAGCTATATACATTCATATAGCTCTCTTAAATGAAGTGGTGGAGTTATTTTTTCCCCATTTACAAATTATCATGTATTGTTAAATAATCATGTGTCCATATTGTTCATTCGGTAATATGTCAGTGCGACACGGTTGAATTTTAGTTTGAAACGGAGAGGCAGTTACATGTTATTTAAAAGCAACATGGAGAAGGCAACTCGACGTGTATCTCATTTCATCCCTCATAAACTCATTTAAGTAGAACTTTCCAACCAATTACATCACTGTTAGAAATAGTGTCATATATTAATCATCTATGACCGGACAGAAAACCAGCAAAAAAAGCCCTGAAAAAGAGACGATTTTTTATTCATTTTGGTGTGCTTATATAATAGTTATTTACTTCTTGTAAAGGTAAATATGTAGTTTATCATGTGTAGTTATTGTATGTATCAATTCGAACCTGTTGGTTTAGACCATAACGTATTTCTTTAGATGGAAATCAGGGCCTAGGGAACAGCGACACATTTCACTTCATCTTTAAAAGTGTTATCAAAATGTCATATATTTAGTATCTTCCCCAGTATCAGGCACACGTGTTGTGTTATCACCATTACACTCGGTGACGGAGATATATCACCCGTGTCAATATCACAGCTTAAACATAGTCACGTGCCTTGAAATGTATCATCCGAACCATATTGATTCTGGCACAATATGATTCTCGAACCCAGTACCCGTTGATGCTTCAAGTAAACTTCTGATTGGGGCATCTGGCTAAACAAGAAACTTACACCAGTCCACTTAACTGATTGGAAACACTTCAACGCTATTGGCAAGGCCAATCTCCCAATCTTTGATAGATGGTCGGTGAATTTGTAGGAGGGGACTTTAACGAAATGAATATTGTAGGAGCCGACGACATGAGAAATTGGAGCATGTAAGAGGACAATAGCGGTGTTATTTGCACAATGTAATAAATAGTGACATTGTTTTCAGTGTCAGATATCAATATTAAGCTCTTAACACTGGCAGATGCTTGTTTCACCCGTATGACACCGCTCCCCCTCCTTCTATCGCTAGGGCAATGATAAATGTTGAAAAATGGAGATGTCCTAGAGCAATTTCCGAGATAGTTAACATGCTTTGCCGACCTCAGACTCACCAGCGTGCCGGCAACTCAAGGCAGCGTCGGAACGTGTGTGACGTCACAACTTTTAATAAATTGACAGCACGAGGTAGAAAGTTAATTAGATAGCAAGTAAGCAAATTTATCTAAGCCAAAATATCGGAAATTCCTTGGTGTCAAGCTTGTCGTTGAGATCTATACATGTCTCTCCCTCGTGTAAGGGGATGAACGCTGAATGAATCCGGAGAGAAAAGCATGAAACAAAAGCCAAGATCCCCACTGCGCATGACTCCGCCCACCCGCCATGCTGCGCGTGCAAGGCGGGTTACTGTACATATTGTTATCGCATCTCGCGAGATTTGGCCACGTTCGGCGTCTTTTGAAGGCGACCCGCGGGATTTCAGCCCCACAACAAATGTATAGGTACGGAAAGCTTCCGGTGTTTAATAGCCGTGTAGATGATTACATTCAGGGAGCGTTGGATTGTTACAATCTGGTATTACGCCATATTGTATTAATCTAATGATACATCAGACACCGCACGTGACAAGATTGTCGAAATATATCACCATTTCAAAGGCGGGATATACCGCCACAATTGTTAGTAGTGAGCATGCTTTTGTTGCCCAATTGTCACCATATTTTCAAAGAAAATTAATTTTCGAACATATTTCTATCACTCTGTGAATAATCACGCAATTTATTAAAACGATGACATATACGACACACGCATGTTTCATAAGACAAAGTCTTCAATAAACTGATGATAACAGTTTCCCTGTCTCTACACACACTGCTGTATAAACGCTCTGTGATGTTCGCTGAACTATTGTAGTTCTCCATAGTTGTCATGAAATATTTCGTATGAAAAGCGCACTGTTAGTAGTTGTCGTTGCGAGAAAGTATTGTTTGTTTGTTGTCGAACCGAACACTTAGCAATATTCCAGCTATATGACGGCTGTCTGTTAATAATCGAGTCTGGACGTCATAAGCAGCTATCTAATCATTTGGGATACGACCAAGTATCATTCAAGTCAGCGAGGCTGACCACCTGATCCCGTTAGTCGAATCCTACGACAAGCATCGGTTGCTGAAGACCAATCCTAACCAGAATGTTCACGGGGACCTAGATATAGTAAAATACTTATAAAACACAAAGTATAATCTATCACAATTACCAAGAGCATAGCATAAACATACACTTCATATCCATAACTTCGTTGTTGGCAAGATGCAAAGTTGGAAATGTGAGACACATCGCGGGTTGCTGAAGACCAGTTCTAACCCGGCTGTTCACAGGGGCCCTAGATATAGTAAAATACTTACAAAACTTTAAAAAAACTTCAAAGGATAGATACTATTGTGTTACGCAGGGAAAAAGATATTTTGTTTTAGTTGTAAGGATGCATTTGACTTTTTTAATGATGACAAGTTAACACAAATTAAGTGTCGATCCCTTTTCAAATCTGATGACTATTATGCTTCTGCAAGAGTGATCAGTTTTTTGTATTGCCAAAGGGTGTCCTTCTTTGGATATAATCACCAAAGTTTTATCAGAGAGGTACATTTTTTTCCATCATATCACAGGTCTTGGCTTCCGTACTTACACAACAATAAACTCAATTCTTTTGATGTGATCTCTATCTTGATTTTATCTCCTGGACAAATTTAAGTTTTAATCGTTCAGAGACATGAGCTATTGACGATAACCTTTTCAATCAGTTTACACAATACCACAATTGTTGAGAAGAATACAAATTGAAAACGTTATCTTAGGGGGTCATGGGGAAGGCGGGTTCAACAAAATTAACACAAATAATTACAAACATTCCACGTCGTAAAAATATACAAGACAAGGTGCAAAATGATTTTAAACAAAATATCCCCGTTTCTAGAGCAATAAAAAACCTCAAATCTGAGGGTTCGTGCACATTTTCTCATTCACAGGCTCCATGTGTACCGTTGTCCATGCACGAGGTACCACCTGGGTGGACGGCATTAAATCCAATAGGCCTTGTTCCTCTAGTCAAATAAACAACAATCTTTAACTTTATTTTCTTTAACTAGTGATGGACGGGAGAGGATAAAAAACTATTTTTAATGTTATGTTATATGCAGACACAGTGTCGGAGGAGGATGTGAGAAGGGAGGTTTGTATTTATGCTGAACATGTCGAACCGATTACTTCACAGAGGAAGGTCGTGTGTATGTCGACATGTTTGAATGCACGAAATAACTGGAAGATATCAGCACTAACATTATAAAAACAAGGCATTCTTGTGTTGGTATATGTGTTCACTAAACGTAGTTTTCATCATAAGTCTTGCACGTACTTAATACCATTATGGTCATACGTCTAACGCGTGCATAATGTCATAATTATCACACGTCTAACACGTAAATGGTGTCATTATCATCACGCGTCTAACAAGTACACAATACCATTATCATTATACGTCTAACACGTAAATGATGTCACTGGCATCATGCGTCTAACGCGTACATAATGTCATTAACATCATGTGTCTAACACGTAAACGCTCTCACTGTCATCATGCGTCTAACGCGTACATATGCCACTATTATTAGGCGTCTAACGCGTACATAATGTCATTATGATCACGCGTCTAACGCGTACATTGTGTCATTATGATCACGCCTCTAACGCGTGCATAATGTCATTATCAACACGCGTCTAGCGTCTACATTATGCCTTTATCATTATACGTCCAACGCGTACATTATGCCTTTATCATTATACGTCAAACGCGTACATTATGCCATTATCATCATACGTCTAACGCGCACATTATGCCATTATCATCATACGTCTAACGCGCACATTATGCCATTATCATCATGCATCTACAGTGTAAATAATGCCATAATTTAAGATGTGAACTACAAACATCTGAAATGTGGATATTGAGAAAAGAAGACAATTTCAACGTATAAAATGGATGGATTGTATATATGTAAAACGATTGTCCGTGTTTCCCTTCAGCAGAATCATAAAAAATATTATACATCCTCATGTAAACTGCAAAACGCATTGAAATATTTAAAGCAATATTTTATTCCCTTCTGTGTAAAAAAACACAGCACAGTGTATATTTACATGGGACATGTCCGTCAGCAGACATTTGGGTAACAGAAAAAATCCAATGAAACTGCCTTGTCTAGATTGTTTAATGTTTTCTCTAAAGACACACTATGAAACATTCTTATCTAAAGAACATATCAGACAACATTGAAATAATATAAATCAAGCGTGAGCTCCGTACGGTCTCCACGTCCATGCCTATATACCAGAGTGAAACATCGTTTGTGATTTTATGGGGATGTTAACCGTCAGATCTTAAAAGCAGCCAAAGAAGAGGGAAAACCTATTGCCTTACCATTTCAGTCCACATACATGGCTTTGTCCTTTTACACCTTTTTTATAATTACAGACAAATGGACCATCACTTGCAACACTTATATATATTATAATTATAATGAACGCATTTAGGAGGAAATTAACACTGGCGATATATATCCTACGAGAACATCCGTATGAGCAAACGTCAGTAATAACTGTTGACAGAGTCGGGTTCGCTGCTTATTCGTTAGCTGTTCGTATCTAAGATTCGACGTAGATGTGCCACGTTTAAAACAATCTATTCGAACAGACGACGTACATCAATTAGCAACCTTTTATAACCTTCAACGAACTCTCGTAGTGCTAGAAAAGTCAGACCAGGGAAAAACACATATCTGATAATTAGATATACAAACTATCAACATGAAATGCCTGTTTCCAAATTACATCCTCATCTTCTACCTTTATATGTTATTTGGACCGCAAAGAATCATGATGAAGATAAAACGGCAGCATAAACATGCCTGCTTGTCATTGCTTCGCTGCACTTATGTAAACATCGCCTTAAAAGTCAGGTCAGCGGTGGAAAACAGTCTTCAAAACCAAGGAAGCACATTTTCATTTCTCGCTGTCGA
The DNA here is from genome assembly GCF_022045235.1 of Haliotis cracherodii. Lineage (NCBI taxonomy): Eukaryota > Metazoa > Mollusca > Gastropoda > Lepetellida > Haliotidae > Haliotis > Haliotis cracherodii. Next base: position 39,595,344 of record NW_027266343.1, read on the forward strand.
TTTCAGTCCAATCAGAAACGCATCACCCACACCTGATTGCTGTTGGGCGGCGAGAAACGATTTCGTCGACAGATAACATGGCTACCGGATGTCCCGTCGACGCCATTCCAAGGCCGGTAACCCCTTGTCTTCCTCTCGTCACTGGAAACTCTATCGGGGATGTTTATTTGTGCTTTGTTTCATGAAAGGCCAGGCGCTTACTGATGTGAAGTTGCAGTGAGTTGAAAGGCCATTTCCATGTGTTTATAGAATCCAGATGGTGTGGACTTGTATTAAGATTGCAACACCTCTTGTTGAGTTTCGGACGGCCCTTGTCTAGCGTGATATCGATACTACAGGAACCATTAAAGATGTCAGTTGCTCCATCATAGCGCACCGCCTATCATGACATCAAAGCTCTTACGGGGTGATTATGCTCTGTTTAACTGCTTTATTTGATACTGATTCTATTTATTTAAATCGTTTGACTCTGATGCTACAATGGTAATGATACGACATTAGGGCAAATGATAAATGCAGAGGTATCATTGCTCGGAGATATTTCCCTGGTGTGAAAATACATCTTTTGAAGTCGAAGTTGTTTTTGTCTTGTGTGTATTCGCCTCCATTGTGCATTTGACAGATATAATTTCGTATAAAATGTCCACAGCACTGGCGTTTCAGATTAATGGAATTTTATTGTCATGTTATATCCCCAGTAGATTTTTCTTCCGAAAGGGTATTAGTATGAACGAAAAAATACGTGATGCAATCAAGGCATTGCTGTGCATGGTGTTTAGTTTGTCCTAAGAACTTTTTGCCGCTAGATATGTAAACTTGTCAATTGATATTTGAGTTGATTACTAAAATCAGCTTATATCTTGAAATTAACATGAATACTTGTTACTTGAAAATATACAATTTAATTTGAAATTAGTTTACTGTGCAAAAAGCTGTGAGATAATGACGAATTTAATAATTTGTTGGCTTGAATCATTCATATATTGTGGGTAAATGAACTCAGATGTGTCTGTTTCCTGTGGGAATCAAAGGAGCCACTTAACTGAATACATTTACTGGTATTTAAAGAGGGAATTCATGTATGTGTCAGTTTTAGTTTTCCTCTTTAAAATACAGTAAACTACGGTTATGACGAAAACGCTTAAAACGAACTGACCGATATGACGAACTTATTTTTTAGTCCCGGCCATTTAATGTATATATGCTTATAACGAACTACGGTTATAACGAACTAAAATTAGTGGTCCCTTTGAGTTCGTGAATTTCGAAGGCTGCGTGATGATGCGATTGCCTCTGAGGTCATACACTAAGCATATGAAGTGAAAAAAGTGGAAAAGTGGAAAAAGCAACATTATATATGTAGAGGCTCTGTAGAACCGTGGTTCCTGTTGCAAGTCCACGCAGTGTTGCCACCTGACTGATTAATATATGTGTTGCTGGTACGTTTGTACGATTTTGTACTGCAAGTTTATTCAAGACTTTATTTATTTTTGTATTCTTGAAAACATGGACGAGGAACTAATTGTAGTATTGCACAGCTATAAGTTGCTTGTTCATAAGAGTTTTTCAACGTCGGACATCTAGTTTGTAACATTTATGTCTGACCATATGTTTTGAAATTATTATAGCATTTATTCTAAAGAAAGCCACACATCTCAACTCACACTACAAACATACATACGTCTTATGTTCTCGCTTTTGCCTCCTACGACATGGTGTTGTATATGCCTTGATAAACTGCCGGGCAAAAGAAAGTATACACTTAAACTTTGGATTTGACCAAAGAATTACAAACATCATGAAAACGTTACTGTGGTGAAAACTGTCGCCGAAACAACACAAAGGGTCCAAAACAAAACTATGACACCCGCAACAAATACACCACAATCGAATAATCATTTATTGTTTGTTTTATTTTTAGGCAGCATCAAACATGAGTGTATATTTTATTATATCCGGCAGTTTATAATGACAAGAGATATAGCTTTGTTTGTTTGGTTTGCTGTTTCTCACCGCACTCTGCACTAAATCAGCTATATGACGGTTGTAAATAATCGAATGAACTTCGACCTATGCAATTGGGATAGGAAGTAATGCATCAATCAAGTCAGCAAGCCTGACCATCCGATCCCGTTACTCGCCCCTCTGGTAAAGCATAGGCTGCTAAAGATCCAATTATAACCTAGATCTTTTCGGGAGCCTTACAGTAAAATACGTACAATACGTAACGCATGATGTAAAGAAAACAAATATGGACACAAAATATCAGTCACTAAAACATTATGTAAACATAAACTTCAAATCGTGTTGTAAGTCGTTGACAAGACGTCACTAATCATTACATTCAGTAAATGTGGGTAAATCACGGGTGATCAATCTGAAGGCTCCAGACGTTTAAATGTAACGCATAGGGATTTTCAAATTTTCAGAAGGCGTATTTATCTGTTGTTGCACATTGTTCTCCTGACTTACAACATAAGAAAAAGCCAACCAATCTGTTTTACCCATTTATGTTATCTTCATTTGAAGATATGGACTTCGTTCTCAACAATGCAGTTTATTGACACCTTTTTGAAGACTTTCTGGCGACTGGCGTTTTAAATGTCAATTTCTCATGAAATGGAATTTCCACAGCCAAGAATTCAAAAGCCAGGTTTGGTCTACAGATGTAATGTTGTGGTCACTGAAAGTCCTGGGCTATGCGACAGCCTTCAAACACAGATTCATACCCTTTCCTTCTTTCACAGGCTTAATGAAGTCTGACTAATGTCTCCCCATGGTCACTTTTTAGGCATAATGAAGCCCTGAACTAAGTTTAACTGCACAATGATCAGACTCCGGGCAATCAAATTTCCGATAGGTGGCGTTCAATGCATGGTAAATTACTGGAGCGCCCTCTGGTGTCATGTGGGGAAACTGTTGTCATGTTTATTCAGCAATCATTCCCGCCTTTGTACCCTGTTGCTAAAATGTCGTTTTCTATGATGACTTACGAACGTCGACTTTTCCTGCATAGCGGCGAAAATTAAGAGGCTTAGATGAAGAGGAACTTATCTGTGAAAGTCGTTACTCTCGGTGCAAGAATCTCTTCCCAGTGAGGCTCTGGGAGACACCGGGTTCAGAATTTAAGAGCAGTGGGCTTGATAGTCCTTCCTTGTTTGCTTTGCTGCTTGTTAAGTAAATGGGGCGTAGAAATATGTAGTTGTAGATATTACTAACTCCGGACCCCTCTGAAGCACCGCCGTAGAAGCTGTTACCACCAACGAGAAAAGGACATGTTTTTGTCTTAACAGATTCCTTGAATGGTTCCTCGAATTGTGGCTGGAGAAACAAACACAATGAAACCGCTGTCCACCTTTTTTTTAAACAAATGCTGTTCAAATGTCTATGAGAAGTAGGAAGAATTCAAAATGTTAAAAGTCACTTCCATGTGATCGTCACATGAATTTATAACCTTTTTGAATTATATGCCATGAATCAAATTTGAATATTCAAGATAAATTAACAAATGAACAACAATCAACGAATTGAAATGTCTGGTATGATTTTTGTATTGCGAAAAGTGTTTAGGATTTGACGATAAATGCATATTCTTTACGCGAACTACTGGTGCCTTCAAGAGTTTTTAAGTAATCAATTTATAAACTTTTCATCACAATGTTGCCTTAAACGGCCAATGGAATCTGTTTGGAAAGATAATCGAGACTGATGGTTTTCTAACGTTGATGTTTAATATTTACTAATCAATGAAAAATTCACAGTGATAAATATATCGTCAAAATTGTGTCAAAAAATTAAAAAACTAATATGAAGAGTGATACATGTATTAAATCAATAGTTGGAACTTTGACACTTTTCTAATAATTAACATGTAAATTGGTTTGCAATCGCCCTAGAACAACCACCCTGTTATGACCGTTGTCCTCGTCATTCACTATCTGCATGACTAGATGGCGAGCTACTTACTTTCATCCATTGTGCCAAGCCTCTATCTGCATAACTAGATGGCGTGCTACTTACTTTCATCCATTGTGCCAAGCCTCTATCTGCATGACTAGATGGCAAGCTACTTACTTTCATCCATTGTGCCAAGCCTCTATCTGCATGACTAGATGACGTGCTACCTACTTTCAATCCAGTGTATCAAGCCTCTATCTGCATGACTAGATGACGTGCTACTTACTTTCATCCAGTGTATCAAGCCTCTATCTGCATGACTAGATGACGTGCTACTTACTTTCATCCAGTGCACCAAGCCTCTATCTGCGTGACTAGATGGCGTGCTACTGACTTTCAATCCAGTGTATCAAGCTTCTATCTGCATGACTTGATGGAAAGCTACTTACTTTCAATCCAGTGCATCAAGCCTCTCTATGCGTGACTAGATGACGAGCTACTTACTTTCAATCCAGTGTATCATGTCTTCATAAAATGGTACACAAAAACTCGCCTTCGGCGTTTGAAAAGACACATAATGGTTTAAAAACATGTAAAATAATGCTGAAACACGACTTTTGAGTCAACTATTTAAAAATGAAATGAGTTGATTTTAGTTAATCAGCTCTATCAATGCAGAAGCTTGCCTAGCATTACACTTGAGAGAAGAAGACTCGCATCTGAATGAGACAAGTAACTTCTTTTAAAAACTTGCAACAAGAAAAAGTGTGACTTTAATAAAGGAACTCAATCGATTTTTGCACACAATTACTATCCCCTTACAAAAACGTAGCCAAGGTTCCAACTTGAACTTTTTTCCATGACATACAGATAGCTTAAATCGAGATATTTTATGTTTGACTGAGTCGAATGTTTAGCAAGCACAATATATCATCATTGAGTCGGCAAACTGGAATAGCCTTTTGAACCTCCTGGACAGCCACCCCAGTCCTCCCCATACATCAAAGCCTATCTTTTGTTACCGCCGAGGGATTAATCTTGCGCAGTGTATAATTGCGTATGAAATTCATTGATCAGCCTTTTAATAAACGCTGGTGTCCAATGATTTGGACAAAATATACGAATGATGTACTTGATCGTCCTTATTAATTAGAGACAATCCTATAAAGAGCGGTTCCAATACCCAAGCTGCGTTTGGTTAAAATTTGTTCCTATTCATGAAGAAGGGCTGTGGTTTATACGGTGACTATCCACGTGTATTCAACAAGGTTGTGTTATTAAGTCTTTGGAAATACTGCGATCTATGTAGTTGTATGTATACAGGGACTTCATTGAAGTGTATGCAACTTATATCAGAAAAGACAGCTCAATACAAAGAGTGTATAAATAAGCCGTTTTGTAAATACAGAAAGGCTCTTAATAGCTCAGCATAATTGGATAGCCAAATACTGCTTGAGTGAATTAGAAGTCTGAAGTCTGAACAAACAACACGTGCTGTCATTTTGTAACGGTACTGAAGGTTCGGTTATACGTACTTTTAAACGTGCTTCAATTGTATACAACTAAATAAAAGTTAAGAAAACATACAATAATATATAACAACTTCTAGTTTTTACTGGTATCCATCATATTATATATTATTTTCAATTGGCCGTCTTTAGAATGTTAATATTAACACACCTACAAACACATAACGAAAATAACAAAGCTCAATATTTCTAAATAACAAATGTATTCTGCAGTCAGACTGGTTGAAATGTGTACATTTTACATTTACTTCAAGCTTTCTGATAGAATATAGATTAACCTACTCGTAAGTCAAATTTGAGGATTGTGGAGTCCATTTTCATGAGTTTCCGAACTTTAAGAACTTGGTAACAGATAGGTACACATCCTTCTTTTTATACAACCTATCCTCACTGGTCCAGAAATGTTAATCCAAACGATTTTGATTTTCAATGCGATTTAAAAAATACTGTCTTCGCCAAATACAGATCTAAGTTTTAACTCGTTTGCTAGATACGTTTTCCTCTCTGCTCAAGTAATAAAACGTAATTGAAACAACGTTAGAGTAAGAACACAAGAACAGAGATGACCTAAAACACACACGTTTTATACCCATTATACAATCGTAACAATCTGCTTGCATCGTTTCCCTACATCTACCCACGTGGGGTAGCAGCGTAACTTTAAAAAAAGAACTTCTTGAAACCTTTGTTATAAAAGGTAATATTGAATTTCAAGAAAGTTTTCATTTCTTTTATGCAATGCAAACTTGTGCCAGTTTATAATGGATTACTTGACACAACTTCAAAATGGTTCATACGACCATGTTTTAATTTGTATAGGAAGGTTTCAATCCAACAATAATTAGTCATTTTAATTTTATTCATTTGAAGGTTAATGTGATTGAAACGCCATTAGTTTCTTGCCAATTACATCTGCTAAATGCGTAACCCTTCTCACCCTAAAGGAATGCATTTCTTAAACAAACACGGAGCTACACGTTATAGTGAAAGATGTATGAACGATTCCTCTGAAAGTGCGGACACAAAATGCACAAAATGCTATATTTGATGAAGCATTAGCTTTTAAAAAAAGAGTTAATGTTGAATTTGGATTTTATTCCATCAGTCTGAGGCCATCCCTGAAAAGCCTGTCGATGCAAAATGAATTAATGGACAGTGTCGATGTAGACTTTACCCTGGTTTAACAGCACTTCCAGATTGAGTGATAATGGATTAAAGAAGGAGAGGGGCTGTAACAGCTATTGACGACAATAAATATCCATTAATTGTTGTAGATTTGACAATAATTCCTCTATACTCTATTCAGAGAAAAATCCATTTATCACACAAAGTGCGAGGTGCATAAAAACACAATGCGACCTTTAGTGCTGTGTCGTTGTGCTGGCTTTAATGGCGCTGCAACACGTATTGTTCATTGCACGCCAGTCACTGACAATTGTATTAGTTTGAGAGACTTCAATAACGTATCAATTATCTTGCCAACATTTTCAAATTGTATTCGCTGTTCATCAATGTTATTCTATATGAGAATCATATTTCAATTGTGCGCCATGGATTCACAATAATATCTCATAAAAATTGAATAAAAAGGTAATTCATTTCAAATGACAATGCCACAATGTGACCCGATGCGGCAACTGGAGGTGAAATTGAACCATGTAGATTTCGCTTAACATTACGTCCGGATCACGGAGGAAGCCATTTACACGCTAAACTGTCTAATTGATTCACTTAATGATATTCTACTTGAATCATGACATAAAAAAGGTCCCGGCGAATGCTTGCACTATTCGTAACAAAACCCAGCGAACTTCGACGTCCGTATTACTAAGGTATATCGGTCGTTACATCACAGACGCAATCGCTGAATTAAAATATATTGATTGTTAGTACATTACATCGACGATCCAATTTTAGCCTTCCAAGGTTAAATAATCTTTTTGTCGTGGCTGTACAGTATCGACGCTACAATTTAACGATTGTGTGGCCATCGGTTGTTCAATGTACTGCATTGATCATGCATGACAAAATGGGGAATATAAATGAATACACTGCATTGAATTTCATGAGATGTTCTTATACACGGGCTAGCAAGTAACGCTCGTTAGTTTGACGGCGTGTTCAAATCTTTTGACATCCGTTCCTGAACACTCCATTCTAAGGAATGGATATTAATAGAATTATGTGTGTGTTAAAAGGCTCCTTGAACAATCAGTACAAGGAAAGTATCAGGTATCGACTACTAATAGAGTTGAGGAGAATGATGCAATCCAATACCGATCATCAAGATTGTACTTTCAGGCAGGTTTTTAACACAGGGATGGGGTCGATGAGTGGGGATGGTATTGGTTTGAATTGGATTGTTTGTAATGGCAGCGTAGAAAACGATGTTCATGTTTTGTTTCACTTCACTGTGAAAAATTGTGTTGAGAATGTAAACACATACAAGATATGTTCAGGTCTCAAAATGTTTAGGAATGTGTTCAAATCCAAAACGGAAAAAACAGTTGGTGTGTTCTATCTAAACACGTTTAGGGTCTAAACAAATGAAATGAAATATCGTCTCATAGCCTCAACCACCTAAACACAACAACCCCATAATCTAAACATGTTTAGAATTTAAAAACGTTTAAACATGTTTAGAATTTAACACTTTTAAACATGTTTAAATAAAAACCATATCATTAGGCAAATGGGTCAAAATATGGATAAGATGTATAAAATATGTTGAAATTAGATGTGCAAGTCAGATTCACAGGCACAAATACCACCAGTAGGTACAATGATCTTGGTACAATATCAATATACATTATACAAGTAAACCAAGCTAGGTTTATGGGAACTGGGAAAATTGACATCTGTGACGACAACAGTCTCTGTAGCACAGCAGGTAGCGTGAAGAACTACAAGTCAAGGGACAACACAGGTTCGAATCTTTTAAAACGTGCTGTGGTCATCAATGTGCTGTTGCTGTGTTCTCATTGTGACTCATAGTATTTCTCTCCTACAGGAAACAGAAGCTGACAATGAAAGTATACCAGAGACTGCTACGATAGACCCTTAACTTTAAGTTACCCCCCCCCCCCCCCCCCCACACACACACTTCTGTATCCCCATTACACACTAAAACCCCATTCAGAGCGCCCTTTAAAAACTTACCTACAATGAAGGCATGGTATCAAGGCATCACGGGGGATATGCTGATCTTTCCCCCATTTAGACCCTTTAGACCATTAAACTGTTAAACACAATCCGAAACGTGTTTAGACCTAAAGAGGTTTATGTTTAGGATCTATCAGGGCAACTCTGTTTAATGAATGTATTAAGACTCAGATTCCATGAGAAAAATCTGATATCGAGAAACTTTGTTTCACAGACAGTGGTGCCAGTATGTGTTGTATACTTGCTTAAGTCTACTTTTTAAATCTTAATCGTAGAAAGCATCTTTTATATGGATGACGTTTTATTATATCATCCCCATAGCATATATGTACTCCGTTTCGTCTCTCGTAATTCATTTGAATGGTTCTGTGCATTTTATCAAGGTTTATTAGTGCAGAGTTTATTTATGTTGATGTATGTCTGAACAAAAGTGATACATTAATAAACTATTGTCTGTCTGTCTGTACAATTCACAATTAATTTAATGATGCTGCATTTGGGGCGCACGTGGCACCCGTCACAAACACATGTTCCCTGAACAAACACGGGAACATGTGGTACACGATGAAAAAAGAGAATTGCATCATTTTGGTCACTGATGCGTCCAATTTGGAAGAGCATGTACCTCAAATGTTGTAGACACAGTATAGTTCGATAACAGCAACTACTATCTTTTAGGGGGCATGGGTGGCCCACCCGTCTAAGGCGCCGAAATTCGCTATGCAGAGTTGCGTCCCTTGGCAACGCAAGAAACCTATGATTGTGGGTTCGAATCCCGGTTCACCCCGACTATGTTTCCAGGTTTGTCAGCACCATACCCGTGCTCGTGGCTTTCACCGAAGTGGTAAACGTCTGAGACCTGCATCACTTCGGGCTTCCCTCCCACATTAAGCTGACACGCCGTGATATAACTGGAATACTGTTGAAATCGGCGTTAAACCGAACTCACTCACTCATTACTATCTTTTAACGTATTTTGGGTTGAGGCGGCAAGGGTAGAGATCCTTCCGCACTCCGGGCAGGGTAGTCTGTCATACAGAACCGGAAACAAATATATCCAATGCAGCCACTGCAAGTCTATAATATTTGGCAAGTCTAGATTACTGCAGTCTGAAAAAGGAGTAAAGTCTCTTGATTCCCTTATTATATATTTTTAAAGATAATCTAACAATTTAAGTCTAGATTACTGCAGTCTGAAAATGAAAAAAATCTCTTGGCCCCCTTTTATTAATTTTTTTAAGATAATATAAAACTGTTTTTTGTCTGTAAAATATGTTTCTTTCATAGACTAGATATGTTAGTCCGCGGGCAGGCGTACTATCAACTACACCACGGAAGAAACTGGTTTTTGGATGACTTGAAATTCGTAAGCTGACATACAGGAATATGAAAGCAATACTCAGATCTGTGTTAAACCCAACCCACTCACTCATACGGCGATCTGAATAAGTCTTCCCCGGAATATAATGTATCATGTGTTGTATCGGCGGTCTATCTTCGGACAGATCAAAGTATATGCATACATTCCTTTAGTGAAGTCACGCGTTTCGTATTAGATGAATCGTTAAAAATTTCTCGTTAATAACATCTATAACACATGGTTATCATCTTACACCCTAAAATAGCAATCCCAACCTCATTTATACAAACTATTTCATTGGCCATTTCGACACAGTATCATATGTCAAGTTTCAGATACCGTGCGTATTCACTATATCTACACGGCCGACTAGTTGTATCGCTGTGAGGAGTTGAGGCGTGTCACTGTAGGGAGTTTTACTGCTCCCCGTGAACACATCACCAGTCAAGGAGTGATGCCTACAAGGCGTATGATCAAACAGACCACGTCTTCATTTACATAGGACTGTATGATAATCATATCCAGGGACCCAATTTGTACTCAGCCTGGCAGAAAAAGACGGTTCTCACAGCATGGGGGTAATAGATTTGTTTTGAGAAGGTTTACCCACCCGTAACTCCCATTAGAAAGCCATCCCCTATATAACCACAATCTCTCACCTGGGCTCGCTTAACTGTGACGTCATCCCACCAAAGATGATAACTCAAGGAAAATGCAAAGTCGGAAACATCAAAGAAACGATGGAGCAGGTAGATAATAGATTATTGTTTCCGGACGATTAATCCGCAGCTTGAGTATGACTGGGAACGGCGTGTTTGTGTGAATTTGATGCGGGCACTGGGGCATAAATGTATTGAAACTAGGGGGAGGGGCCATTATAGAACCACCAAATAGCCCCCCGCTCCCACAGTAGTTCATAGATTTGTAATATCAACACTAGACATCCGCACTATAACAGTAAAAGTGTATATATACGTACCCCTATGCTCTTCAAATAGAGTTTAGTCCCCTCAAAATCCAGTTTTATTTCTTCGTGAGAGGTTTAATCGTTTCACTCTCCCCTAAAACCCGGGGGCAAGAGGTTCGTACTGAAACACTTACATTAATCTGGCGAATGCAACGGCTACTTTCGCTTTCTGGTTTACGAGGTATTAACAACACTGCGTGGGGTGATGTCCGTCTATGTTCACCGTGCAAGTTCACCAGTTCGTGAAACAGAAGCGCCCCAGAATCAGTCCGTGGTTATTCAGATAACGCAATTGAATATGAATTCCCGCGAATTCATTACGCACGTGTACATGAGTGTTTGTCTTTGATATGGTAACTATCTGATTTTATACGCGACCACAAGGTTACCGTTACCGAACCGTAGCCTTGTAGGTCAATGAAGTTTGGACAAGTCGGTAAAATATTCTATTTATCGGGGTAATGTAGAGACTTTTATTGAATATGGTTTTATGTCAGAATTTATAACCATAGGGGATAGTTTTGTTTGTGGATGTTGTCTTTATGGCCATTGTCTCCAAAATATTAATAATCAGCATTGAGAATATTATCTCAAACAGGCGTGGGTTGAGTCCATAAAAGAAAATAAGACCTTTTGGGATGTATGAACGGAAGAAATGCAATTGAATAAAGAGTTACAGTATAACAAGGACACTTTTCACGGCCATACTGATGAGGAGGACATGTCTTTACATGTGTGGAGTCTTAGAAGGCACACTGTGGCAATGTCGCTCTTATAAAACCCAGCAAAATGTGACAAAACTAACCACGTTATGACCTGACATTTTGACCAAGTGTCACATTGTCATGCATATGCTTTTAATAATACTTTTTGTTTTTACAAAAGAGCGACAATGTGTCATCGTCGCATTTTGTCAGGCCCAAATGCGTTGTCGCATTGTAGCATCTAATGCGTACAAAAAGGCGTAAACAAATGAACGACAACGCGACATATTAATTTCGTCCCGTTGTCGCTTTCTCTGACTTTTCCATGATTGTTGCGCAAATGGAGTATTTGAATTGGTTGAACTACGCATGCTCAGAAATGATTATACTTCGTTTCTACTCCACTTGTCCTTTTAACGCTAATGGTTCTACGACATTAAAGTACCAATGGCAATGTGGGTTGCTTGTCTCAAAATGAAAAGAAATTCTTGATCGTTTCATAAACCAACGTGTTTTGACAGCAAGAAACAAACTCTATTGCAGTTTCATTTGATGTCAGATCCCCACACCTTTTTAATTCCATGACGGAACAACGGGTGGCCCAGTCATCTTGGCGTGCCAGAAATCTGTGAGGGTCGTTTCGAATTCCAGATCAGTTCTGATTACGTTTCCTCGTTTGTCAGCACCACAACTGCACTTGTGGGTTTACCAAAACGGTTAAGTCTAAGACTTTCCTCCTCTCCCTCCAGACATTACTGACTTCATCCGAATATTCACTTTGCCCTCAAGACATTACTTACTCCACCCCCGATACACAGCTCTCCCTCCAGACATTACTTACTCCAACCCGATACACATCTCTCCCTCCAGACATTACTTACTCCATCCCCGATACACATCTCTCCCTCCAGACATTACTTACTCCACCCCGAGACACACATTTTCCTCCAGACATTACTTAATCAACCCCCAATACACAGCTCCCTGCAGACATTACTTACTCCACCCCCGATACACAGCTCTCCCTCCAGACATTTCTTTCTCCACCCTCGATACACAGCTCTCCCTCCAGACATTACTTACTCCACCCCCATACACACCTCTCTCTCTAGACATTACTTACTCCAACCCCGATACACAGCTCTCCCTCCAGACATTACTTACTCCACCCCCAATACACACCTCTCTCTCTAGACATTTCTTACTCCACCCCCGATACACAGCTCTCCCTCCAGACATTTCTTTCTCCACCCTCGATACACAGCTCTCCCCCCCCCACATTACTTACTCCAACCCGATACACAGCTCTCCCTCCAGACATTACTTACTCCACCCCCAATACACACCTCTCTCTCTAGACATTTCTTACTCCACCCCCGATACACAGCTCTCCCTCCAGACATTACTTACTCCACCCCCTATACACAGCTCCCTCCAGACATTACTTACTCCACCCCCGATACACAGCTCTCCCTCCAGACATTACTTACTCCACCCCCGATACACAGCTCTCCCTGTAGACATTACTTACTCCACCCCCGATACACAGCTCTCCCTCCAGACATTACTTACTCCACCCCCTATACACAGCTCCCTCCAGACATTACTTACTCCACCCCGAGACACACATTTTCCTCCAGACATTACTTACTCCACCCTGAGACACACATTTCCCTCCAGACATTACTTACTCCACCCCCGATACACAGCTCTCCCTCCAGACATTTCTTTCTCCACCCTCGATACACAGCTCTCCCTCCAGACATTTCTTTCTCCACCCTCGATACACAGCTCTCCCTCCAGACATTACTTACTCCACCCCCAATACACACCTCTCTCTCTAGACATTTCTTACTCCACACCCGATACACAGCTCCCTTCAGACATTACTTACTCCACCCCAGATACACACCTTTTCCCTCAGACATCACTTACTCCTGCCCCGATACACAGCCCCCTCCAGCCCCCTCCACCCGCGGGACACACCTCTCTTTCTCTGGACATTACTTAATGCACCCCCGACATACACCTTTTCTTCCAGACATTACTTACTCCACCTCAAATACACACCTTTTCCTCTAGATATTACTTACTCCACCCAGGATACACATCTCTCCCTCAAGACATTACTTACTCCAACCTCCATGCACCTCTCTCCCTCTAGACATTACTTACTCCACCCCGATACTCACCTTTTCCTCAAGACATTACTTAATCCTTCCCCGATACACACCTTTTTCTCCAGACATTACTTACTCCACCCCCGATAGACATCTCTCCCTCAAGACATTACTTACTCAACCCCAGATACACATCTCTCCCTCAAGACATTACTTACTCCACCCTCCATGCACCTCTCTCCCTCCAGACATTACTTACTTCACCCTCGATACACATCTCTCCCCCCAGGCAGTACTTACTCCACCCTCGATACACACCTCTCCCTGTAGACATTACTGATTTCACCCCCGATACACCTCACGCTCTATACGTTACTTACCTCAACCCTGATACATAGCTCTCCCTCCTGACATTACTTACTCCACCCCCGATACACACCTCGTGTATATCCGGGCTAGAATTGGTCTTCAGCAACCCATGCTAGTCGTAAGAGGCGACTAACGGCTGATGGATGTCTACGTTTTCCAATTGCGTACGTCGATGCTCATGATGTCAACTATCGGATTATCTGTTTCAGACTCGATTCCTTGTAGACCACCTTTTATAGCTGGAATAGTAAGGAATGCGGCGTTAAACAACAGAGAAACAAAAATGCTCTTTATTCCTGCCTGTCATACGGTGACTGAGACGTATGATGTATACCATTGTTTGTTCAAGGGTTAGCTACCTGAATCAATCAATCAAGCCATTTTAACAAATCGTTGCAGTTCATATAACGTGGAACATAGACTTGCACAAGTCTCTAAGGCAATAATTTCTAGTTTAAATCAAAATTCTAGATTATGTAAATGATAAGAACAGGTGGTCCCTTAAGAGACTATAGTCCTTCCTGTCCACATATCTGGACCTGCCTACTATAGGAGGATAGTGAGTTTGTGAGTGAGTTGGGTTTAACGCCGCTTTTACAGTATACTAGTTACATCACAGCGTGTCAGCTTAATGTGGGAGGAAAGCCCGAAGTGATGCAGGTCTCAGTCGTTTACCACTTCAGTGAAACCCACGAGCACGGGTATGGTGCTGACAAACCTAGAAACATAATCGGGGCGAACCGGGACTCGAACCCACAATCATAGGTTTCTGGCGTGCCCAAGGGACGCGACTCTGCACAGCGAGTCGCGGCGCCTTAGACGATTGGGCCACCCGTGCCCCCTATAGGAGGATAGAATTACTATACACCCATGGACTTTTCATTCAGTACAGCCTTGGAGCAAGGCTACGTGGAACATAAATTGCACGGTATTCCTGTTTTTTGCTTTTTCTTATTACCATTATGCCACCTCGGTTTATTAAAACTCAAACAATTGCTATCTTTTGCAGGTAATTGTCCCTCTCTTGTAACTCAGGGTGTCCAGGATGCAATTTCCATTTCTGTGGCAACACAGTTAGTTTATATCTTGGCAACTACAGCTCTTACTCTACAATACATCAGTCAGTTTAACAGGAGAGAAGGAAATATGATGTGTTATCAATACCATGAATTATAATCTGTCTACAAACTTAGAGTTACCTGTCCCTGACGTAGCGATACCTACCCCGGCCCTGTCTCGGATTATTGACTCTATAAACATGGTTTGATGTATGACTAGTTATCTATGTCTCTACGGGAATGGTAAAAAGTGGGAAATGATGCATTTATGGGGCAGACAAATTTACTGTGAGAAATCGCCGAAGTTAATTGTAACATTATTTAGTGGAGGGGACATTTATTAGCGGTTGGCTGAACGCGGTAAGGGCCCTTATCTCGCGTCTAACACTACCCGCGGATACAGTGTTACACGCGCGCGGTATGCGAGCTGTAAATCAGAAATCAGTTCTTGATGGATAGGGGGTGTTTATCTAAAGCGCTGATTATCACGCTCAGGGGTCATAAACACGAAGAACAAGTCAAAGGCTTTTCCACCCTTTTATTCCGACATGGGCTCTTTGGTTGAGGTTTTGCCAGCGACGGGAGAATTCAATTCATAAGCACGTATTGAAATCACGGGAGAGACAGGCATTAAATCCGCTGAAACCAAAATATTTCTTGAGATACCAGGTGATTAAAAGACCCGTCTTTCAGACAATGTTGATCTCGCCCACCCGTCTTAACACCCGACAAAAGTGACTTCAAGGAAACTGATCGGTATTATACTGGTTGACAATTTTATGTGAGTCTGGCCCACCCATTGCTGCAGCCCCGCAACGCCCCAACTGCATCCCAGCATCCGGGTCAGCGTGACAAGCACTGGGGTAGCGAGGTCAGTATTTGGAGTTGACAACCAAACAACAAGAAGTTACGTGCGTGGAAAACTCGCGAACAGGGTAACTGTTGACGTATCAGCGTTATAACATACCGTGTAAAGGCGGTCCCTGAGCGCAGGTACTCTCTCTCTCTCTATCAATAATAACAAAAATGACGGTGATGATGATGATGATGATGATGATGATTTTAAACTGATAATTATGATGATAATATTATTTTAAATATTGATGATAATATGTTGTTTTTTTTAAAAATAACGATGTTAAAAACATTTTTTACTAGAATAGAAAAAAGTCAAAAATATTTTTTGTGTTACTTTGTATGGAAATAATCTGACATTTCGAAGAACGAAATATAACTATTATCACGTAGGCGTGTTCCTACTTTCGTTGGATATACCCTCATATTTTTTTTTTATGGAGGAAAATGTTTTAGTAGAGCCTTTTACTCCTGTGCTTAATTAAAAAAATTTAAAACATGATTAGATTGATAATTACACGAGCAAGAAATCATTTTCAGTGATACTGTGTAAGATTAGATATTTACAACGTCAGTTAATAAAATCTAATCTTAATAAAACAATTTTAAAGATGATTTGAAGTTAATCTAATGCTTGCGGTTAGAAGATGTCGACGTATTGCCAGTAATTATAAGTTTTATAAGGCTGTAAATCACTCAGTTTATGACGGGTAGAGGACAGTGTGGATATTTCTCGGTATCAGTGATGTAATTTTTATTCCACAGCAAAGTAGAACTAATTTAAAAGGGTTGCAACACTCTACGGCGACAAATCTAGCAATGATTGCATATTAACACCCTCTAAGCTAAAACTTTGCCCTGGACGTGTCTCGGTTAAAGAGGGCAAAAAAAATCACGACATCTCGAAGACGGCATAATAGTGGCTTGCCGATTGCACTATCTTCATTTATCTCCCTTTGATATAGCGGCCATCTTGATAGGAGTATAAACCGAAACTGCTTCTACTTCAGGTCCAATTTAATTGAAAACTGGCCGATGACGTATTCTAAATATGGACAAAACGGATAACTCCCAACGTGCCTCGGAAAGAAATAAAGTTTTAAACTGACAAGGTCAGGCTCTTGTGGAAATAGTCTGTCATTTGTAATTGTCAGTGTTGGCAAGATTGTGTGTACCCTCCCTGAGCGCTCGTGTCTGTTTGTTTACAGATATTTCTCTCTCTACAAAGGCCGGGGAATTTGCCGCTTCTCTCGTATACACATGCTTGTCATCAGCATCAATCATACGGAGACGGCATTGCGCGTCGCGGCTACCGTAATCTGGTAACCAGGGTCTGTGTATCAACGCCGACACCCGTCTAGAGTTACCTCCCCTGACGGGTATGGGTTTTTTTTAGTTACTTGACACCACACCAGTATAGAAAGGGTTATTCCGACTCGCGGAAGACGCAAAGTAGTTCGGAGACAGATCGTATGCATCTCAGTGCATTTATACGAACACGAGGAAGAAAAGTTTAGGGTCGACTGGCGCCTTCGTTTTTTTTGTTTTGTTTTTTGTTTTGGATTGGTGGCGTCAACCGGAAGTTGGTTACATCACGTACCCTTTTGTATGTCCATGGTTACATATTATGACTGTTTTTTCGTTTTGAGCGTAGCGATGCGCATCCTAGTTGTTCTATACCTGATAAATTTTGGCCGCTGCTGCCGGTGTTTTGTTCACATGCGATGCCGGGGCGAGCGAGAAGAAAGAATTGGCGAACGTTAATGAACAAAATTAAAATAAACTTTGTCTGTTTCATTCGTTATAGTATGACCGGTACTCTTTTCCCAACTGATCGCTTAAGCTATTTGTTTCAGGTGTTTCTGACAGGTGTCAAATCAGATAAGTCAACTGAGATAGCACACGTGACAACTATTTTAATTATCTTAGAATCCGTTTAAACACGCATCAGAGATAGGGATCCATTCTGGTTTGCATTCTATATTCATAATATGTTGTGCATAGTCTTTGTCAGGTAATCTGAGCAAGTGCTGCATACACCTGATAATACATGTACTAGTAAGTGAGTGGGTTGGGTATAACGCAGCTTTTAACATTAAAGTTATATAACGGCGTGTCAGCTTAATGTGGGAGGAAAGCCCGAAGTGATGCAGGTCTCATCTCAGACGTTTACCACTTCGGTGAAACCCACGAGCACGGGTATGGTGCTGACAAACCTAGAAACATAATCGGGGCGAACCGGAATTCGATCCAACAATCATAGGTTTCTGGCGTGCCAAAGGGACGCAACTCTGCACAGCGAATCGCGGCGCCTTGGACGACTGGACCACCCGTCCCCCCATACATGTAATAAAGTCATTAACTGAGATACCAGGTGAATACCCAGAGTTGCACAGCTGTAGGGTTGTATCATTAAGCATGGACGACAAAAAGGCGAAGTGGTTCTTGTATAACACTCAGTTTAATTGCCTGAAAGATATGGGTTGTTTCTGTTCTGTGAACGTGAGCTGAGCCCCGTGAAGACTCTGTCTAGAACTGGTCTTCAGCAACCCATGCTTGTCGTAAGAGGCGACTAACGGCATCGGATGTTCATGTCCGTTTACTGGGTTGATTCATGTCATCGTATCCCAATTGCGTAGATCGATGCTCATGATGTCAATCACGAGACTGTCTGGCCAAGACTCGTTTGTTTACATACTGGTGTCATATAGCTGGATTATTGCTGAGTGCGGCGTTTAACAAAAAAACCCATATGAGCTGAACTTGATTGTTGGAAAAATAATGCGTATTTTCTGTATAACTAAAGAGTGCACATTTGTACATAAATATACATTCAGTTTAATTGTTTTGTATTTTAAGTTTTATAAAGTTTAAGTAAAAGTTGTTTTATTAGATTTGCGCCTTATTGTTTACAATAACTTGCAATGTCAATTAGGGTTTCATTTTTCGGTCTCAAAGCTGTCAAACGCCACGTTATATTTAATATTATCGTTCTACAAACACGATAAACAGATGTCAAACTATGAAATACAGAATAAGGATCCACATCAATCTCAGCAACCTTATTATCCACACAATCAGAAATCCGAACACAATTTCACTGTGGGGATACTGTTTTTATCAAGCAATATCCATCATGGGTATTTTCAAAGCAGATCATCCAATAAGCCTCCATCTTCTTTTTCTCTGTTGATATTGAAGATGTTAGTTAACATGCAGCCTCTGTAATGTTGAAATCTTCATATCGATAACCAATCAGAGTTCAGGCGTTTGCCTCAAGTCAGCTTCCTCACAGAGGGTAGCCCAGCCTCTCTTAGCGGCCATTATCCTAGGTCAGCAAATCGACTCACACAGCTGATGAATCCTTGTGGGCAGCAGGGTAGATGCTAGTCTGTCTCCCAGAGAATATATATAAAACAGGAGCCCAACTCAAGTCTAGAAGTCTGAAATTAAGCATTGTTCTGGGCTACATTTTTTGTATTTTACTTATTATTTTTGTGGATATATATATATATATATTAGATAACTATATTTCTGGGACCAAATGCTAGTATCGGTAGACACCACGGCCTAGTGTTGGCGATGCTCCACTGTTTGTTGACCTTTTCTGTATAAAATAGTGACTATAAAAATGTTGAGTTGACAGATAAAACAGTGGTGTTTGGGCGACGTGAATCAAACTTGCCGGCACTGCCAATTAATCCGAGCCTAATCCCCTTTAAACGAACTTCCAATAGCTATCAGGATATCAAGTAACGCTGAACACGTGGCCACCAAATGCACTTGGAAAGGACATGTGTGATTAATAGACCACTTTGGCTCACAAGAACACCTAATCTGAAATCTACATTTTCTTATAAATTATTATCATTATTATTCAGATTTGAGACCGTCGTCTTTGGAAATCGATCTAATATATTTGGGATGGTTACTTTTATTTAACACCAAGTAACCTGCAGATTTTTAATGAGTTCTGAATACATAGCTGTCGTAGAAACACTATACCTGTATCTGTTTCAGTAATGTATAAACGTAAACAAAATGTGTATATCGCTTTCTTAATCACGTCATGTTATCGACTTTTAAACACTGTGATATAACTGGAATACTGTCAGAAGCGGCGTTAAACCCAACTCACTCACTCGACCCCGTGAAGATCCATGGTAGAATAGGTCTTCAGCAACCAATGCTTGCCGTAAAAGGCGACTATGCTTGTCATAGGAGGCGACTAACGGGGTCGGGTGGTCAGGCTCGCTGACTTGATTGATGCATGTCATCGTAACCCAATTGCGTGGATCGATGCTCATGATGTCAATCAGTGGATTGTCTGGCCCATATTCGATTTATTTGCAGACCGCCGTCATATAGCTGGAATATTGCTGAGTGCGGCGTTAAACAACAAACAAACACACACTCACTCACTCACTCACTCACTCACTATCGACGTTTAAACCTGTTTAGCTGCCATATATTATTAATGCAAATTTAATTGTGTTTATTTCTTCTATTTTGTACCTGGCTATTGTGAAATAAAAATTGCGATGCCACAAATGCCTTGAGACATTTGTTGCAAATATCCTATTAGGTTACGGACTTGCTAATAAACTAGCGGGCCGAATAAAGTAAACACCCGTGTTTATGGCTAAAAATGAAACAAACAAGAAACGTATTCAGTGGAGATGTATTTGATACAGGTATCACCGATGTGTTCTGGACCTTAAGCGTGCAGTTCTGTATTCAGCTTGCTATCGTTTTGATAACGTTTGTAACTGATCAATTTTTAAAGTTTATTCGGTGTTCGACGTAATAAGTGCCCCGCTCTAATAAGCGCCTACGGCGATATTTGCTAATATATTGGCTAGTGAACAATCCCAATTAGCACCCCTTCCGATTGATCAATGTTCACAAGACATATTTATTCGCGTATAATACGCACTCGTGTGTTATATGCACCCTTAATTATGGGCAATTAAATTCTGGAAAAATATATCTGTCGGATATAAACATTTCAGGCTGCCAGCACAAACCACAAAATTTATCCTTTAACTCTGTTTTTTTTCCACCAAAATAATATTCTAATAAGAGCCCCCTATTTCTAATTCTGAGAGCGCCCTGGGCGCTTATTACGTCGAATACGGTACTTTCTTTTGCCCTGTTCTTTGGTTGGTGTCTAAAATACAGAGTGAGAAGTCTCCCCCAGGTGGCGCCGTAGAAACGCACCATCACCTTGGTTGAGTTCTCTTCGCTGTAAGGAGTGCAATACTTGATACATATTAGTACGCTAAAGTTTAGACATGGATATTAGGTATCCTACACCATGGACGTGGATATATCTATTTATCGCCCTCAGTACACCGGTGGTTTATATATGAAAATGAAGACTTAACAGTCTATTTTATTGGAGTTCTGACTTAGATTTTGTAAAATGAGATTTATTACAGAAGTTTAAACATTATTTTTCATACATTTCAGTCATACATTGTCCTTCAGGTTATCAAAAATCCAAAGCGTGCAAATGTAAAAAAGAAAAACATATAACTGTTCATTCAAACACTTCCAATTTCTTGACAAAGATTCCAGTTTACCGAATTGTAAGTGTTGGTGATATTGTTAGTCCGAATATGGCCTTGTAATACAGTGGAATTGATGATGTCCATAATAATGTTCCTTTGTTCGAGTAAAAAGTATTTGTTCTGTCACTGTTTCAAAATATTTATTTTTTTGGAGGGCAACAAGGCATTTTGTAGGGCAGAACATGCTAACTCTTTTCGTAAACACCTGGTGCCATTAGTGGTATTTAGTGGTCCATTCATGTACGTTTCATAGCTATTTTGCCTTTTACATCCAATACAGTTAGTTAACTGAGACCATGGCCAGTTACTCGCCGGTGTTGACGTTTCTATTTACAGGACATCCAGAATGTTTTATGAATATTTTGTTCTGTGAAGAAGCTGAAAAAAACGGATTATAGTTTCTACATTTTCTGGAACAGTGTTGATTTCGCGTTTTGATGTTTCAAGCTCATCCCCCCCCCCCCCCCCCCCTACTTTAAAAATTGCGCTTTAAACTTTTGTTTTTGTTCTTTTAAACTTTAGTTATTTCAGTCAAATTTAGTAATCATCTCTGAGCAAGTACTAAATTCTACTGCACCTGAAGTTTCCAATTCCGAAATGGAATAGTTGCAAAATAAAGTCGGCAAAATATTTTTTACACTTAAAATTAATCACAAAATTGAAAAATAAACGTTGAGATGATGAAGCGGTATCTATCGACAGTTTTATGTCTAACATTTATCCGTCGATCTTCAGACATTTACTCATCGCCAGTTAATAACCATGGATACGATTTTATTAACTTAATCTAAATACTCCATTTACCTCGAGACTTAGCCCACACCATTAATAATTGTTTTCCGATTCGTCTTTATATAGAAGCCAAGGGGCTTCATGCTTCCCATACTTTATCGTCAGCCTCATTTTCGCCTTTCTGAAAATTAACTCATCTAAAACGGTCTTACGCTGGAGTCCATAAGCGACAACCTACCTAAAGATAGATTGGCTGTCGTTTTCCGCCATCTTTATTTTCCCATCCGTCACTTGATTTGATTGGCTGAGGTGTATAAAATTTGCGCATGTCAGACAAAAGTTAAGTGCAATCTTCATGATGTATCCGTTTGTTATCGGTAAGAGCGCCTGGTTGGAAAACGTTAAGAATAGCGGTTCCCAGAAAATGTTAGCCCTTGAAACGTGTATCTGAAATTTTCTTTAATACGTTTTGCAGACTTTTCTACAGAAATCCCCTGTAGCGTTTTGTCTTGGCGTGAAATATTGAAAGGAAGTGTCAGAACCTAGTCACTGATGCGATGTGAATATTTATCTGTAATACAAATAGAGTTGTTAAAGAGAGGTGTCTGATACCTTTGCAACCTCTTTATCAGGGCAGAACACTGATCTCTCAATTGGAAAGCTATAATTTATTAAAACTGGTTACTTGACTTTTCCATCTATGTGTGTGTAAGGTGAGAAATTTAAGCTTATATAAAACATAAATGTTTTTAAGTTGGCAGTGAAATATGACTTTATTAAAATAAAAGTTCAAAACTTTTGAATCGTTATTTCCTTGTGGTCACCGATTTAGTTACAAAGTTTGGTAGAATAATTTTGTCATGTTGGTTATAATCGTGAATTGTCGTTTGACCAGGGCCGTTCAGGAAACATTAATCCAACTGTTAATATAGATCGAATTTATTTTGGGAAGTTCACCCCTCATAAATAGTCCCAGCCGTGGCACTATTTGCAAAAGCCCGCAATAGTAATTCGGAGCAAGTGGATCCGGACGACGTTTTTGTTTGACCATAATCCCACATTAGTACCGATTAAAACTTGATCATGTGTGTGCATTTTTCATGACCCCCTTTTATTGATGGAAAATGACTGTAAAGAAAGGTTAGGATTTGGGAAGGACATTTTCAGCCTCTCTTTCTCATTGACTAGATTCCGGGGACCATATTTGATGGCGGGCTTAATCTTTAAATAAGGCATGATGCACGATCCGCACAACATTGTGACAGTCAAATTCCGCTTAAAATCCTTACCGACCGTCATTTTGCGACCTAAAGAGATGAATTCTTCACATAATGTTTGGAAATTAGTCCATAATTGAAAGAATACTGTCGGTCATCAGGGAATTAGCTCCGAATCCTTTTCTTTCTTTCACCCAAACGACTCGTTTATCAAGATCAAAGCTACCGGGAGTTAAATAGATCTGTCCTGGGCACCTAGAAACGAAAGCTTAGAAGCCCAAAGCGAATGGACAGGCCTAAACAAGACATGAGACCCACACATACACCTCGCGCATACAAAGAGGGGTTTAAACAGGCAAAATGGACCCGATTAGCAGATAATTGACGCTAACAACAATATACAAGAATATCGCCACATAGAAGCAAATTGCTTTCAAACGATAGTTTAATGACGATTATTGCCGGTTAATGACCCTTTCCGTGACCATACCACAATGACCAGCCAATCAACGTGACGTCTCGTGCTTTCACGTGTGAAGATGACGTAATACGGTCATTGACACGTGCCCAATCACCCGCGTAAAGGTTTCCAGGTGTCTTGAGAGTGATGGAATTTCTAAAGGATGTTCATAGCCTTCGTAACTTCTGTCTCACATTTAAACTCGCGTTTCAATAACTTTCATTGCCTTTGTCATGGCTTACGGGTCGCTTTATTCGTTGAAAGTTTGTGTTATTTCTGTTCGTCACAGTTCGGATAGCTCGTGGAATACCCGGGGAATAAATCTGCCATTCCAAAGTGGCACCTTTAGGGAATTTATTGACCCCAACTTCAATCCAATGTCATCTGTCAACGCTTATAATGAAGAAAAACTCAAACGGGTCCTAAATTCACTCTATCACACAGTTCATGAAAGAAAGTTTAAATTCATCGAAAAAACAGACGCCATAAATAATGAAACATCCGCTCAATAAAACAAACAAACAATACAAATATAAAAAGCCAAGAATCAAACAAAAATTACCATTCCACTGCTCATTTCATGAAACCTAGAAAGAAAATATTATAAGTCAAATTGTTCGTTCCACTGAATGAAAGAGGTGACTAGGAGTAACTTCACCGCATAAGCGTATCAATTTGCACCGTGAATGGAGATCATTTTGTCAGTGTTTAACTCCTCGGTAAATAAACCCTGCTTGGTTGTTGTACAAATATCTATGACCTATCGTGAGAATTATAACACCTCGAAAGCAGAGACCATTTCCATCCCTATAAAATGGTTTCCTGAATATCTTATGCAAATATATCTTTTTGCAAATTATCGATATTCATGTTTGTAGTGTCTCTAATGTCTCAAACAGGCGTGGGACGTGGTAAACTATTTAAACTCAGGTTCATGTTGCTCTCTACATTGTAAATAACAATTAAATGATAAAAACAATAGATTTCGGAGCGTCATGTTATCTGTTACGTGTTGAGAGCATTGACAGTGTTCGACAAAATGTGAGAGATGGAAATCAATGAAGAGAAGTATGAAGTGCATTGCAGTTATCTGATTTCGCCGCCGCCATGATAAATTGGACATTTTTGTTCGTGGATAATAACTTGCGCTCAATTAATCTTGAGGGAACCTGAATTCCATGCCCGCTGAACCAAAAGTTCGACAAACAAATCAACGAAACGGTGAAACTGCTGGGAAAAGCGCGTATTTCAGAACATCAAGGTGGAAACAAGACACCTCTATAAGTTGCGATGCGAGATTTACTTAATCTAATTTGTTTATAATGTCAAAAGCGACCATCAAGCTAGCCATCCAACGAAATATTTGCTAATACCCTCTTCCCATAAAGCGAGGAATACGATTTAGCTAAAATCAATCGATTGGTTATTGGATGTTAATTGCAAAATCAATAATTTCGCTTAATGCGAATTGCAAAAATGAGTATTTGTTAAGAAGGGCTGTCATTTAAAATATCTCGCTAAGTCAATTAGCTATCGATCGGTGAAAATGAGTGTGAAATTTACGTTCCTATGTCGAACAGTTGCGATTGGTTTTAAACGACTTTCCGGATTTCCTGCTACAACGTCTAAGTTCAACCCATATATTTTCCCTAATGGAGCGCAATGACTCGGGCGCCCAGATTGATTGACAATGCAGTTGTATTTTTATTTCTGAAATGAAAAAAATAATTTGCTTCTTGTAGATGAGATTTATTTGATATTTCATGATTCGATATTTACAAATTGAAACACCGATACAATGGCGGTAGATTTGGATTTGAAATTAATCAGGAAATAGTTATAATAAGCCCTTGACACAAGTTATCGTCTCCTTCACAAGTATCTACAGTGTTTGGTTGAATTCCTGGAGACTAAGTGAGGATGCAGAATGAAAATCCTTTCTTTCGGGATGCTTTATTCGAGCCCCCAAATCCCCAACCAAAAAGGTCACACTGTAATCCTCCTTAATGACGCTACACGTTCTTTGTTATCGTATCCCGAATGTCTTGAGAAACTTAGTGAAGAATCATTCATATATTTCATTTTGTCAACATTAGTTCTACACAGAAACGACTAAAATGATGTCAAATCAGTATTCTTGGCGTACGGCAAGAGTTTAAACATAGTCAGAGCAAGATTAATATTTGAAACTACCGGAACCTCCCAGAGCGAGTATGTGTCAGCTTTATCTCTTTTAAAGTACCCTGTGATGGTGCCATCTGCCGGCCTGCCTATAGAGTTCATATGGTATATGAATTATTAACTGATGATTTCAGGAAAGTGTTCAGGCATAATTTAAGTCCGATAACATTTCGCAATTCAGGTACTACTTTGTACCTATCAGTAAACTGTTTGCGAATTAATTAGAGAGTGTAAATACAAGGTGAGGAAATGTTGGTAAAACACACACATCAATCAGCCCTCAATAATGTAACCGGGGATGGGGGTGGGTATAAATTAATATATAATTGTCTCTTTCGGTGTTTTGATATTCCCGGCATCCAATAAGTAACAGATGTGGCTTCGCTGTGCATTGATATTGTATTATGGATAACACCCCTCCCCCCCCCCCCCCCCCCTAAACAAAAAAAAGAAAGAAGAAGAAAAAAACAGAAAGACATGTTTCTGGTCTTTCGGTCTGGCCTTACATGACGCACCGTACGGCCTGTACATATGCAAATGAGACGGCTGGAGCCCAGAGACACAATTTATTTCTTGGCCGTACAGTGTGGCGTTTTATATAGGTACTGGTGTGGCATTATTTACAGATCATCTGGTACTGTGTGGCGTTTTATATAGGTACTGGTGTGGCATTACTTACAGATCATCTGGTACTGTGTGGCGTTTTATATAGGTACTGGTGTGGCATTACTTACAGATCATCTGGTACTGTGTGGCGTCTTATACAGCTATTGATATATTGTGTGACATTATTTACAGATCACCTAGTAGTGTGTGGCGTTTTATATAGGTACTGGTGTGGCATTATTTACAGATCATCTGGTACCGTGTGGCGTTTTATACAGCTATTGATATATTTTGTGGCATTATTTACAGATCATCTAGTACTGTGTGGCGTTTTTACAGCTATTGATATATTGTGTGGCATTATTTACTGAACATCTAGAACTGTGTAGCGTTTTTACAGCTATTGATATATTGTGTGGCATTACAGATCATGTAATATTGTGTGGCGTTTTATTCAGCTATTGATATATTGTGTGGCATTATTTACAGATGATGTAATTCTATGTGGCGCTTTATACAGAAATTGACATATTGTGTAGCCTTATACACAGATGATGTAATTATGTGTGGCGTTTTATGCAGCTATTGGCATACTGTGTGGCATTATAGATACAGATACTGTAATTCTCTGTGGCGCTTTATACAGATATTATAACTCCGTGTGCCGTGTTATACAACTATTGACATTGTGTGGCATTATACACAAATGATGTAATTCTCTGGGGCGTATTATATAGATAGTTTAACATCGTGTGCTATTTTATACAGCTATTGACATTATATGACATTATATACAGATACTGTAATTCTGTGTGGCGCTTTATATAGATATTGTAACACTGTGTTCTGTTTTATATAGCTATTGACACTGTGTGGCATTATATACATGCACTGTATTTATTAGGGGCGTTTTAAAGAGATATTTTAACACTGTGTACCGTTTTATACAGCTATTGCCATTGTGTGGCATTACATTACATACAGATAGTGTAATATTGGGTGTCATTACATACAGATAGTGTAATACTGGGTGTCATTACATACAGATAGTGTAATACTGGGTGGCATTACATACAGATAGTGTATTACTTGGCGGCATTACGTACAGATAGTGTAATACTTGGTGGCATTACATACAGATAGTGTAATACTTGGTGGCATTACATACAGATAGTGTAATACTTGGTGGCATTACATACAGATAGTGTAATACTGGGTGGCATTACATACATATAGTGTAATACTTGGCGGCATTACGTACAGATAGTGTAATACTTGGTGGCATTACATACAGATAGTGTAATACTTGGTGGCATTACATACAGATAGTGTAATACTTGGTGGCATTACATACAGATAGTGTAATACTTGGCGGTATTGCGTACAGATAGTGTAATACTTGGTGGCATTACATACAGATAGTGTAATACTGGGTCGCATTACATACAGATAATGTAATGATTGGCGGAATTACGTACAGATAGTGTAATACTTGGTGGCATTACATACAGATAGTGTAATACTTGGCGGCATTACGTACAGATAGTGTAATACTTGGTGGCATTACATACAGATAGTGTAATACTTGGTGGCATTACATACAGATAGTGTAATACTTGGTGGCATTACATACAGATAGTGTAATACTGGGTGGCATTACATACAGATAGTGTAATACTTGGCGGCATTACGTACAGATAGTGTAATACTTGGTGGCATTACATACAGATAGTGTAATACTGGGTCGCATTACATACAGATAATGTAATACTTGGCGGCATTACGTACAGATAGTGTAATACTTGGTGGCATTACATACATATAGTCTAGTACTTGGTGGCATTACATATAGATAATGTAATACTGGGTGGCATTATCATTGAATCATTGTCAATGATGACACCAGGTGTTCTCGAATAGAGATGCATGTCCTGCCCTACCGATAGCACTACTTCGTGATATCTGAGTTCATAGGTTATCAATACAGTAAACTACGGTTATAACGAAACGCTTATAACGAACTTACGGATATAACGAACTTACTTTTTTTGGTCCCGACTATTTGCTGTAGTTATGCTTTATATATGCTTATAACGAACTACGGTTATAACGAACTAAAATTCGTAGTCCCTTTGAGTTCGTTATAACCGTACTTTACTGTAAGTCCATATCTATTCCGAATCAGTGATAATTAACGTTATTGCTGTCCCGAATTTCTAATTTCAGACGTAAAGAAACGATTGTCAAAACCCACGGAATGCGCTATATTGTGACTTGCCTCAACCCGGTTCTGTTAAGGTAGCAGGGAGCTATAGGTTCACGAACCATCGGGACAACAGGAGCTGATTGTACGACGCAAACACGCACCAACTGTTTTCGCGATTCTTTGTTAGAAGCCTCGACCCACGGGGGCATGTTCCACTCTGATTATGTTTGATAAACTTTGATTTTAATCTTCTTCCAAAGATACTCTTTTTATTGCTTGTTGATCTAACGGGGATGACAAAGAGGCCTTGTCTTAATTAGAGCAGTGCTGAATTAGCGCTGAGCCCGACACGCGTTTAACAGTCGTCCCCAGTTAACTGCTGAGATTAAAACAAATAAATTTCAGCACCTCGCGTTCTCGCTGTTGAAATGTTGTAGAATTTCCATACCCTGTAAGCGACGTTTAAGAAACACGATTGACGTTTGATGGGCAGCATGTAAACTTTGGGGATATTAATTTCTGGAAATATTAGAATATTGTTAATTCTGTTAATTAAATATGATATTTTATTAGGAAATATACTATAGAGGCAATTGAGCGGTAGCTAGTGGCCCAATAAAACGCCCAACAATGTCTCAATCAATGTTGTTTATTGGCTCCGTGATGAAATATCTCATTATTTCTAGCGCTTGTGATTATTTATATATAACCAATTCACGCGTCGATTTGGATAATTTGATAAAATGGTCAGATATGATGGAGAAGATAGCAAGACAAGAGAATTTGTGATAAAAATAGGATTTTATATGCTTTGCGGTTGTGAAATCATTCTATACAACATGACTAAGATAAAATGATGGTTCATTAGCGGAGACGGATTGTTTTACTCAACTCAATTTAGCAGGTCTTTATGTTTGTGGTTTAGAGGCTTCAATGAAAATATATTGGTGTTGTCCTCATAAATAATGAACATTTGTATCTTTGTTAGGAAATTTATTTTAGAAAGGTCAAATCGGTTTTCTGTGGTGCAGCTTTATTTCAGACATCTGACATGCTCCGAGCTGAAATTTCCATGATATCACAATAATTCCCGCTAAACACTGAACGCTTTGTCGATTGATAGTCTAGCAACAATTACATTATATATTGTTTCAGCGTTAAGCGACAAAAGACACGGTTTTTGAATTTACTCAAATGCGTTACAGATGTAATAAAACACTTGGACCGAAGCAGCCGTGATAATAATCAATTGTGCAGGAGCAAATTGATACACGGAAGACCCCTCAGCCTCCTTCACTCTAATTAGCAGAGAAAGCGTCCGCTTTCAGGAATCCACATTCAGAATATTTCCGATCCGGGTTTTAACATAAGAAAAATTCTGGTTCCGTGTCGGTTCAGAGAGTCGGGAGTGATTTTACATCCACCCAGCTGCATGACATGTGTGATGAGTTTTGCAATATGACGTTATCTGTCTTTCCAGCTGAAATAGTATTGTCAGCCTCAAGGAGAAACAACAACTGTCGATAGCAATGCTGACTTTTCGTGGTTGTTTTCTTAAATACTGGGACAGTCGTTGTATCAGAATAAATATACTTTAAAGTATTGCCGCAATACCATCTGTTCTCGCTAGGTAGGATATGCTATGTTATTGTATTCATTCTCACCAAGGTTCTCCCATTAATTCTGGAGAGAAATGATTTTTTAGGGAAGTACAATTGGAGAAAGGATTCCAGAGTGTAATATGGAGTTGATGAAAATGGTTAACGAGATACTAGGATGACGATGAAGCAAGCAAAAACCAGGCCCCATTTGTTCTTGTAGCTACTGGTTACACATCAATACCCATTTCATGTGCAATACGCAAAGTACTTATCCATACTCAACTCATAACGTATCACTTTATACCATGTTCTCTGATGGCTAGATGTGCTTGAAGTAAGAGCGTACAATAAGAAGTGTAAAACCCCATTCTACATATGTGACCAACCATGAGATAAAGGGCCTTATGGGTGAAAAATCACATTTTATCTTAAAAATACAGTGTCTCAGGAACACAAGATACAATTCATAAACTTCAGTGAGTGAGTATGTTTTTACGCCGCTTTTAGCAATATTCCAGCAATATCACGGCGTGGAACACCAGAAATGGGCTTCACACATTGTACCCATGTCGGAATCGATCCCGGTCTTCGGCGTGACGAGCGAACGCTTTGACCACTAGGCCGCCCCTCACAAACTTTAATTCATATTTATTAGAGATACATGACATCAAACATTTGGACTCTTTTTTTTCTGCAAAATCCCTATTTCAGACTTGTACCTGTTAATGTCATGATTGCAGTTTTTAGATATAATGTCTGATTGATTGAAAGTAGACATGCTGTAATTTTTGAATAAATATTTTTATTACATAACGAACTAACGAGAGAAAATTAATATATTTTTTGTACAGTCCGCACAAATGGTGATTTTTATGTAAGCAATTTGACGTCAAATGTCTTTCTTATGACGTCACCGCACAATTGTATCCTAGCACCAATAAGGCCCCTTTTCGCCTGGAGGGTCGCTTATTATCTCCTCATAAAAGAGCCTGCCAACCCCTTTTGGTAGCAGCATTTAGGGGTGGACTTAGAGGGTACTCGTGAAATAGCAAAAATTGTATTTAGTTAGCAGATTCAACATTTAGTGTACGTATACATTTCCTTAATATTTATTTTTTTGGATATTTTTTTCAGTAACTGAACTCCAAATCGCAGCCTTTACCCAGTGCTATTGAGATTTGTGTGAAGTAGTGTTTCCCATTCAGGGGTGAGCATTGCGATTCAGAGTGAAGTATTATATGGTATTCGGGATTTAGGGGAGAAGTGGGTTGGTACCCTCATAATACAACACTGTGGTGTTTTGTACCCCGCATCTCTTTCATACAAATCCGCCCATTTCTTTCACATTCCTTGACTATGTTCTGTCTCACCTGTCTGTCCGATCCCTACTACGCAACGCCCAATATTCATATAACTACTGCTCTTCTTTGAGTGAATGAGGTTCAATGCAGATTGTCCATAGTATCTCGGACTTTCCCACGTTCAAGAAATATCTGAAAACAGTTCTCTTCAGCAGAACCTTTGACTAAGCGGCTTTGAGCAAAGTTGGCGCTATATAGATATTGTTTATTTATCTATAAATATTCTTTCTTTCTTCCTGTAAGCAATAAAACAGTTGTGGGCAAAAATAATAGGGTGTAGCTTGCACATCCATCGCGTCACAAAACAGGACAATGTTGGGAATCGAAACCTTTTCTTCGACGTGACGAACGAACGCTTTAACCACTAGGCTACACATCACTCATAGCTCTTGATGTGTATTTCTTTCATGTTCGTCCCGTGAGTCATGTGCTGTCTACCCATTGTTAAGCCCAGCTCGACCTCATCTAAATAATAGGGACAAAACCCTTTCAATAACCATTAGAATTGTCTGCTGAAAAGGAGTCCTTTGTAGGAATCCGACTGTATCAGACGCATGTGTTTATGAATTCCTATCAACTTTGGTTTCGTTTGTTTGTTTGTTGTTTAACGCCACACTCAGCAATATTCCAGCTATATGACGGAGGTCTGTAAATAATTGAGATTGGACCAGACAACCTAGCGATTGACATCATGAGCATCAATCCACGCAGTATGGATACGATGACATGCATCAAGCAAGTCAGCGAGCCTGACAACCCGACCCCGTCAGTCGCCTCTTACGACAAGCATAGTCGCCTTTTACGGCAAGCATGGGTTGCTGAATGCCTATTCTACCTCGCATCCTCACGGGTCCACAAAGGTCGCATTTGGCCATGAATAAGACTAACTTCGTTGTTTTCTCCGTGGTACGTACATGCATAGAGGTTTTGGAAGTGTCACACTTGCTGGCTTCAACACTTGTCAGAGAATACGAACGTCAGTTTTACTCGGGTTGTACAGCTGTGAAAGAAACAATTTGTTTTTCTGTATTGTCATCTACTGTGTGTGAAACAGGTCATTAGCAGAGAGACCGCCCCCATGTGAAAACAGTGAATCACCCATACCCTTTTCGAGGAAACCTGGTGTTATCACTGATTTTCGGTGATCCATTCATATAATTTTCAGCTATTTTGCCTTTTGTGCCCCCGATGGGATCAAGCAGGCAATGAAAATTAATTCTAACCCAATTCTTCGCTATCAAATAGTGTTGATACTAGGTGTACACGAAAGGGAAGTGCACCCTGCCTCACCGGTAGCACCCGTCACAAATACAAAATCAATTGGTCCCTTGAAAATACAAGGGATACAATTCAAAATAGGGACACCATTCTTGTCACTGATTGAATGGCGTAGCCATTTGAGCAACCATGTGATAACTTAGCAGGACAACATCTGTATCATGTCGGAGCTGGTCCATATCCCTTCTGATCTGAAGCAAATATGTCATTTTCTGAACAACATTTTCAATGTAAACATCTGATGGACAACTTCGTCCAACGTCTGAACCATACCCGTTCTTTCGCAGCTGAACCATATTCGATGTTTCGGAATTAATTTTCTCAATGTCTAAATCATATCTGACATTTCGAAACAACTTTCCCTAATGTCTGAACGAAACGTATCGAAACTACATTTCCCAATGTCTGAAACAAATTTGACGTATCGGAACTACCTTCCCAATGTCTGAACCATATTGGGCGTATCGGAACTACTTTCTTACTGACTGAACCATATCTGATGTATCGGAACTACTGTCTTAACGACTGAACCAGATCTGATGTATCGGAACTACCTTCCCAATGTCTGAACCATATCGGGCGTATCGGAACTACTTTCTTACTGACTGAACCAGATCTGATGTATCGGAACTACTTTCTTACTTACTGAACCAGATCTGACGTATCGGAGCTACTTTCTTAATGACTGAACCAGATCTGATGTATCGGAACCACTTTCATATCGACTGAACCAGATCTGATGTATCGGAACTTCTTTCTTAATGACTGAACCAGATCTGATGTACCGGAACTACCTTTCCATTGTCTGAACCATATCTGATGTATCGGAACTACTTTCTTAATGACTGAACCAGATCTGATGTATCGAAACTACTTTCTTAAGGACTGAACCATATATGATGTATCGGAACTACCTTTCCATTGTCTGAACCATATCTGACGTATGGGAACTACTTTCTTAATGAGTGAACCAGATCTGATGTATCGGAACTACTTTCATATCGACTGATCGAGATCTGATGTATCGGAACTACTTTCGTAATGACTGAACCAGATCCGATGTATCGGAACTACTTTCTTAATGACTGAACCATATCTGATGTATCGAAACTACTTTCTTAACGACTGAACCATATATGATGTATCGTAACTACCTTTCCATTGTCTGAATCATATCTGACGTATCGGAACTACTTTCTTAATGAGTGAACCAGATCTGATGTATCGGAACTACTTTCTTAACGTCTGAACCAGATCTGATGTATCGGAACTTCTTTCATAATGACTGAACCAGATCTGATGTATCGGAACTACCTTTCCATTGTCTGAACCAGATCCGATGTATCGAAACTATTTTCTTAATGACTGAACCATATCGGATGTATCGGAACTACTTTCGTAATGACTGAACCAGATCGATGTATCGGAAATACTTTTACCAATGTCTGACCTATCAGCAGTATTATAGTCCCCTCGTTTATCTCCTCGTGTGTAGGTCTCCGTGTACCTGGAACACATCTGACGTTTCAAACCAACTCCGTCCATCACTACCTCAGTCCCTCCGTCCGCCGAGTTTCCTTTCTGATCATAAACGACATCTTCATGAAACATTGCACACATCTCAACCGAGCCGCTGTTTCGCATGAAGATTGAAATTCTCTTGCTTTTATCATTTCCCACTGGAGTAATACATTTCTAAAAGACTGACGAGTTTTTTTCGGCTCTGAAACCTAAAAGACATCGCCCTGGAACCTTTCGCGTATTGGCTCAAGGCTGACGTGGTGAAATGACCTGTACTGGTTTCGAAATTCATGATAACTGTTAGTTCAAACATTTTCAAATACAACCGCATGGAGGTTTGACATTGCAGTTACACTGTATAGTGGTATAATATGACATTAAAAATGGCCATTTTAGTTCGGGGGCGGTCGGGTAGATAGTGGTTAAAGCGTTCGCTCGTCACGCCGAAGACCCAGGTTCGATTCCCGACATGGGTACAATGTGTGAAGCCCATTTCTGGTGTCCCCCGCCGTGATATTGCTGGAATATTGCTAAAAGCGGCGTAAAACCATACTCACTCACTCAGTCACTCATTTTAGTTAGACTTTAGATGAAAGACCAAATTTCCCTGGTAAGTGACAAATAGAGAGACGATCCTCTGGCGAAAAGAACGTTATAGTTATTACATATTATAAATATTAACTTAAATAAACAGCCTATAGATTGGTCGTCTCTGTCTTAAAATATAATTTGACGTTATGTTCAAAAGTCAAGATCATCGGAAATCAAACTTCACGACGAGGATCCGTTTCTATTTACCAGATCATAAAGTTTGGGTCAACATTTTCTTGGCAACTTTCCAACCACAGTTCCTGTACAGAGTGATGACAGATTCGTTAATGAATTATGTTCAATATTTATTTTTGAAGCAATCCCAAATATATTATGAAATGTTAAATTTCATTTTTATGATGTTGCAAAATTTCAGAATGGTTTCTCCCTTTGACCCCATATTAAGGACGCTGTTGTTAAGGCGGTAAATGTTCTCGAATTTCCTGATTGGGTAATAATCAATATTGTTGCGTTCGGGTGATATACTCCCTGACAACCTTTAACGGCCGCCTGTTTCACGTTCCTCTTGTTGTCTTCCTCTGAATGAAATAAAAGTTGACATATTTGATATTTGAATGAATATAATATTTCGTACATTTGAATTAAATTCCGTGATTTTATAAAATAAGGTACTGTGCTGTACATTGTCAACCGTGCAGTTCAACCGTCATGGACAGAAGAAGGTGGACACATGTCCATGTAGTTTCAAAATTGTTTTCCTCATACTAGTCATGAATCTCACTGTGTTCCTTCCAAAATGCTACATCCATATCAAACATTTTTAGCTAGGCGTTTAAGTGTATATATGCTTATATTATGCATTAGCACACAGTCAGGGAATTGTCCGGCGGAGTGAGTGAGTGAGTTTGATTTTACGCCGCTTTTAACAATATTCCAGCAATATCACGGCGCGGGACACCAGAAAATGGGCTTCACACATTGTACCCATGTCTGGAATCCAACCCGGATCTTCGGCGTGATGAGCCAACGCTTTAACCACTAGGCTACCAGACCGCCCCTAGTTCGGCGGAAAGAGGTATTCAAGAAAGGGGTCACTGGACCAACACACAATAAAAACAATTTGCAGGACATTGGAGATGCGTTATGGAGTTGTGGGCTGATACACCCGATACGGGGTGGTCATGGAACAATGTCACACTGAAATCTATTTCACGCTTTTGAAAATAAAATCAGCAAAACTATTATTCATATAATGAACATTTGGATGTCAACAGCTGGATTAACTTAAATTGACACGAGTTAAGGTAATAATACTGTTCCAAGCTATTTTTCCTTAAATCACGGTAAAACGACATTCACGACAAATATGGTACTCTAACTCTACCCTCTTCAATCACCAGTTTATTATAAGAATACACAAACCAATACTATAAGAAATATAATTTTAAAATTATTTATTTTTATAAATCGATAAATATCTAATTTTGAACATCTTGCATTACTTTCAGGTCACGACTGTCCATTTTTCAATGCACCTTTACTTAAATTGCGAAATACAATTATCAACATTCCCAAGACGGCATCAATTCTTTCGCCGTTTTCCTTCTTTTGGCCGTTTAAAGTCGTTGAAGGGTACCGTCTAGTACCCTTTAATGACTTTTGTTTTTCCCGCCCCTTACATCTCCCTTTCCCCGACCCCTTTCTCGTCTCTGTCCCCCCTCCTCATCGTCCAGTATCCCAGTGGCTATATCCCAGCCAATCAGTTACGGCCATTCGAAGCGGCTGCTCATCGCTAGAAAAACGTCTGTGTAATAATGATTAATACGCCGCACCGCTATCATTAATTTTCGGTCGCATTTCATCGCCCTCCTCGCTAGGGAAATTAATTCTTAATTCGATTGCAACAAATTTTAGCCGTTCCCCAGGGCCAAATTCGATGAGAGCGACTCGCGGGAGCAGATTAAAGGCGCGATGACATGCAAGCCACGTCCCAACATGCCACCAAGTGGAGGGGTGGCGGACCAACACTGTCCCCACAAACCTCACTGTGGGCCTTTTCTGAACACGGAGGCTGGGAACTGAGAACTGCTCAATTGGATGGGATGAGGACAGAGGCAACTTCAGAGACATCATGCTTCAGGAAGAGAACACAGAGAACTGGTACTATTGATCTGGATGATGACAGACACCAGACACTAGCTCCGTTCATAGGGAGGTGACAGAGACATCGAACACTGACTGTATTGTTCGGGATGATGACAGACACCCGATACTAGCTCCGTTCATAGGGAGGTGACAGAGAAATCGAATACTGACTGTATTGTTCGGGATGATGACAGACACCCGATAATAGCTCCGTTCATAGGGAGGTGACAGAGAGGTCGGACATTGGCTTTATTGATCGGGATGACGATTAAGACATACAATCCTGGCTCTTGTGATCGGGATGGTGTCTGACATATCTAGCATTGACTCTATTGGTCGGGATGGGGACAGAGACAACTCACATTGACTCCATTTGTCGGGATGGGAACAGAGACATCTCAATTTGACTCTATTGTCCGGGATGGAGACAGAGACATCTCATATTGACTCTATTGTCCGGGATGGAGACAGAGACATCTCATATTGACTCTATTGTCCGGGATGGAGACAGAGACATCTCATATTGACTCTATTGTCCGGGATGGAGACAGAGACATCTCATATTGACTCTATTGTCCGGGATGGAGACAGAGACATCTCATATTGACTCTATTGGTCGGGATGGAGACAGAGACATCTCATATTGACTCTTATTGGTCGGGATGGAGACAGAGACATCTCATATTGACTCTATTGGTCGGGGTGGTGAAAGAGACATCTCATATTGACTCTATTGGTCGGGATGGAGACAGAGACATCTCATATTGACTCTGTTGGTCCGGATGGAGACAGAGACATCTCATATTGACTGTATTGGTCGGCATGGAGACAGAGACATCTCATATTGACTCTATTGGTCGGGATGGTGAAAGGGACATCTCATATTTACTCTATTGGTCGGGATGGTGAAAGAGACATCTCATATTGACTCTACTGGTCGGGATGATTAAACAGGACATCTAAGACTGAGTCTGTTGGACGGGGTGGAGACAGGTCATCTATAACTGACCCCGTATTCAGATGATGTTACAGACCTACCATACTGACTGCATCCACCGACTGGGATGGTTACAGCTCTATCTGACACTGGCCCTATTGATTGGGATGATGCTAGCGACAGAAAATACCGGCTCCAGTGGATGGAATGATGACAGCGACAACTGACAATGGCTCTATTGTTCGGTTGGACGACAGGGACAACAGACAATGGCTCATCTGAATCGGCTGACGATTTGTCACACCATCTATCAGAAGCTCCGAATGCAGCCCCTTACAGGCCTGGGAGTTAACGTTTGCTAGCGACGTTGTCTTTTCTAGCAATATCACGAAGACCTGCATACAAACTAGACCAGGCAGACCAGTGGTTGATAACCAAGAAACGATCCAGGAAGTCTGGGCACGATGCCATACAATCAGTCAGGTAAAGACGACTATTATATGTGGTCCCAGATCCCCATAGAGGTGATAGTATAAGCGTAGTTTATGAACGTCTTCAATTTGTACATGGATAGTTACTTCGGTAGCAAACCATTGAAGCACTTACAGCGAATGACAGCAAAACGAATCCTAACCTCACAGACCCTCAGTCCATCTTGTTGCCATGGAAACGTAAAAAAGAAAAATTTCTAAAAATTCTTAATTGCAAAAGGCACCAGTTCAGCATGTACTTAACAGACCTGCAAAGTTTCATGAAAATATTGAACGGTTTCTGAGTTTTGCTCCGGAAACGAAACCCGACGGACGGACGTACGGACAGACATGCGGACGGACGGACGGACAGACGGAGCCCGTTTCTATATCCCCCTCAAAACAAAAGAAAACAAAATGTCGCTTCATTAACACCTTGACAAAATGAACTTGAACAGAATATAGCCAAACATTTAAGGGGAAGGGCCGAGACTTTTTAAAATCTGTCAATATTATGCCCTCTTGTGGCACTTCCATGTAGTGACTTCAGTATTGACGTTGTTAGAAGGGTTATGATTATTGTTTCGCTTGGTTGTTTGTTGTTAAACGCCGCACTTAGCAGCATTTCCGCTATATGACGGTTGCTTGTAATTAATCGCGTCTGGGCCAGACAATCCAGTGATCGATATTCGGATTTGATTGGTTGTTGTTTAACGTCGCACTCAGCAATATTCCAGCTATATGACGTCGGTCTGTAAATAATCGAGTCTGCACCAGACAATCCAGTGATTGATATCATGGGCATCGACCCATGCAATTGGGATCGATGACATGCATCAACCAAGTCAGCGAGCCTTACCACACGATCCCGTTAGTTGCCTCTTACGACACGTATAGTCACCTTTTACGGCAAGCATTTGTTGTTGAAGACCTATTCTGCACTGGATTCGATATTCTGAACATGCAATCATGACATCAATCATGACATGCAATCATCCAAGGCAGCGGGCCTGACCACTGTTCCATAAAGTCGTTTCTCACCACCAGCATAGGTTGCTGGGGAGCATCTCTAACCCTGCATCCCCAGGTGGCCATTTACTATTTCAATTGTATTGGCATTTTATCATCTTTCTGTTATCCTTTGGGAGACCCATGGTCTCATTTTTCTTTCACATTCTGAAAAGTACGTATATACGAACATACAAAAACAAGAATCCAATTCATGTTGTTCTACAGCCGTTTATTGATGAGGTGACTTCGAGATGGCAAGCAGGGATTACAGTCAACTTTGTTCATATTGTAGTAAGACTCTCATGAAATTACGTTTGATCATGAGAGTATATTTCCATAAATTTCTCACTTTCCTCAAAGACAAGTGGTCACTGCAGCCAGTATCCTGTGATGGCTATCAAGCAGCAATACATCACTATACCAGTGGGTCAAACGTGCTGACTGGGTCGGTGGTTATTGGTATCCTATTTTGGTCACAGAAACCACGTGGTTTTCAGCAATCGAGGACTTCCGGTTGCACACGTGAACAGGGTGTTAATCAACATAAAATTCAATGTCGCGGTCAACGTGAACACGTTTCAACTTCAAAATGAAATTGTTTCAGCTTAAGGAATTGGTAGAATGCATTTTTTAAAATATCATCAGAAATTTACCAAATGTAAAAGACCTACGAACAATATAGTGTACTTAAAGTGTCCTTATGTTGTTAAATTCTTGCCGTTGACTGGTGCTGACACGAATGCACATATAACGGTGGAATTAATGTGGTTCACCAGACATTTCGTGGTAATATACTAAATGAAGCGACAGGAATGAAAAAGAGAATCTGTATGAATAGTAACTCCAAAATCTGTTATAAATTACCGTATTCGACGTAATAAGCGACCCGCTCTAATCAGCGCCCATGGCGATATTTGCTAATATATTGGCTAGTGAATAATAAGCACCCCTTCCGATTGATGAAAGTACACAAGACACATTTATTCTTGTAAAATACGTATGTTATATGCACCCTTAATTATGGGAAATTAAATACTAGAAAACTATATCTGTCGTATATAAACATTTCAGGCTGTCAGCGTAAACCACGAAATGTAAGATTTTTCAACTGTTGTTTTTCACCAAAATAATATTCTAATAAGAGTCCCCCATTTCTAATTTTGAGAGCGCCCTGGGCGCTTATTATGTCGAATACGGTAATTAAAAGTAAAATATACCAATACGTAACCCTTCACTTGGTGTTCACTGTGGTAAATGTGGAACACAAGTTAGACGGAATCCCCAGCAAGAGCAACTAAGAAGCACAGAAACCCATCACAGACGCTCGTCAGTAAGACAAACGGATCCCGAATCTGCATAATGACTGCGACAGAAAGCTGATTCCCCGGGACACGGGGGGAGGGGCGTCAAGGGGGAGACTGTTAAGGGGAAGGGTAAGACGTTCGTCTGAATCTGACAAATTACAATCTAATGCTGACTCTGGTGATGTAGGAGACGTCTGGGACGCTGACCCTCGAGAACCTGAGGAGGATAATTAAGCACAATTTAGGACCATTTCATTAGATCTAACACTGCGTGAGGCTGATGTTTATATACTAGCTGTCGGTCTTTCCATGTGAAGAGCGCAGCCTGTTTGAGAAACATACGATAATACCCAAGCTTAGCTTCAATTTCACATATATCATTAAATGAGGTGTCTATCTATTTTGTAGACACATAATTCCGACAGAGATATAATTCCACTCAAATATGATTAATAAGAATCGTATATATATTTCCTCTTATCCTACTTCATCTGGGCAAGGCTGCCAGACATTTGCAGATCAATGAAATACTGTCTAGTTATGACGGGTATAGCCCTACGAGCCATGCATGCTCATAGCTATGTATCCCTGACAGATAAATAATTGCTTATATATGCTCTGAACTATATTTTGAAATATAGTTGTCTGTTATCGGGTAATGACATGTGAATACATGAGATTTTCTTATCATGTTATTTTCTCATTAATACCTATTCTATAACATCCCCACTGTTGTCATGCGGTTATAACGCTTAACATGTGTCTGTATGACGATGCTATATCTAAACGTGGTTTTATTCGTCATATTTAGGATTATGGCTAAACGATACAGCGTTTACACGGGGTGAAGTGTGGGGTGCACTTTATCTTGTTATAACTGAGGTTTTTGGCTTTTCAATGTCGGAATGCAAGAAAAGGATGGGATACAAATGAGCGTGCGACAGAAAAATAAACCAAGAGGAGTGTAAGAATATGACATATGAGTGTCTAGACACGCGAGATCAGTGCAATGTGGTAAAACACATTATATTTGATACGCCTCGCTATTCACTTCAAATTGTCTCCAGATTGTATCTTACATATGGTATCAAAATTACATATTTCAGCTTGGAATATGCCCGTCTTTTAATACGCTGTCAAGTGACATATAATTCGGATATACGGACTCGCGGGGAAAAACAAGGCAGAAATAACGAGAAACCAATCCCATGGTGCATCGCGTCTGATCCATATTTTCGAGTAGCTTGATCTAATTAGATGTAATTTCAATCAACTTTCAACGTTTTTGTTACCTTTAAATCCTAATTAATCTCTTTTGAGAGTATAAAAATTCCACGTGGCGCTCTTTAAATACCAGCCATCTCGGAAACCGTATATTCTTTAACCCGCGAGATTTGGGTGAGAAGCAACGAGAACGATTTACCACTGCGTTCGTGCCATAATTAACAACAGAAATGCCTCATCATTTTGGCCCTTTCTTATCCTTTTGTCTGAATACCTCTCTGTTTTCTTTATTCTCTTTTCAAAGTCCGCAGGAGATAGGAAAAAAGTCCAATAAAAAGTAGTTCCTTCTTTAGTAACACGGCGTCATATTTCACAAGCAGTTCGCCCTACTGCTGCGTAATGTCCGCTGAAGGCAATACCAGTTATAAAAGCGTGAA
Source organism: Haliotis cracherodii (assembly GCF_022045235.1). Lineage (NCBI taxonomy): Eukaryota > Metazoa > Mollusca > Gastropoda > Lepetellida > Haliotidae > Haliotis > Haliotis cracherodii. Next base: position 39,638,181 of record NW_027266343.1, read on the forward strand.
TTCTATCAGCTTCATGCATTTCTGAAGTGTATATACACATGTAAAAACACATCAATTAGCGCTTAGGTAGGCCCTCTCACACCCGCAACTGCTCGCTCCGTTTAATTGATCTGACATCCGAAAATCGAGGCCTCTCACTGGTTGATTGCTTTCACGGACTCCTTTCCACCGGGCCAGACCGCCCGGATCGAAATCATACATATTTCTCCAAATAACGATTTCGCCCTCATACTTTGCCAGTCATGCGTCTATATACATGACCACCCAGTCTCTCCCCAACCACAGGCTACATCTACTGAAGAGAACTTCGTTTGGCGAATGATTTCTACAGATAATTCCTTCTGAAGGTCCTCGTCACGATGTTATGATATAGGCGGTTCTGTAAGGCGGGGGTTATTCTGTGGGAAATAACGCTGATGATTTCAGGGCGGAGTGGGTTATTTCATCCGATTTAGTGGATTTAACCCACTTTTCAAGTTTTTGAGTTTTAGAAATGCTGTACGTGGCTGGTCTTTGATTCATATTTTGTTCATTTTGACTGTGAAGATGAAATAATGTTCAAATTTAATGTGTAACTTGTTGATGTATATGTTTGATGTTTTAACGGTCATAGAGGTATATGTACATGGCATTACCATTCCTTAAAAAAGACTGAAGTGTTAGACAGATGGCCATTGCTCTACACAGCACTCCCCTGAGCAACCAGGGATGATTTTGAGTTAAAATGGAACCATTCCCATTATTTTTTTCCATGAAAATACTTCTCATATTTGTGTGAGCTATTTGACGTTAATTTGTGTATATAGGCGACGTGTATGCACGTGTGTGTGTGTGTGTGTGTGTGTGTGTGTGTGTGTGTGTGTGTGTGTGTGTGTGTGTGTGTGTGTGTGTCTAGTCCGGGTTCATAGAGCCAGCCCACTGAGACATGCTGGCGCACTTTAACGTGGGTGCCCCACTCAGTCACAGCATACTGACTCCGAGCCGTCCAGTCCTTGTTTTAGCCCCATTATGCCGAGTGCCAGCAGGTTAATTAATATGTAAATATTACTGAATACTGGGAATGATTTGGAGACATTAAGATCTTGAGTCATTGTCATATTTACCCCCATCTGGGAATCGTTAACTGAATGTATGCTCTTTAATATTGTACTTGAATAAAAATAGAATGTTTGTGTTGCTTGCAAATAACTCTTTTGAAACATATATTTTACAATGTTTGCAATTTTTAACAATAATTGTTTAATCCGGAATCCAGTCCCCTGTGAACTGTCACGTCCTGATTAATGGGGATTTATTGTGGGGAAAGATTATCTTTATATCACCATGGGATGTAGCTTTAATGTGATAGCAACGTTGACAAGTGCTATCAGTATAAGGTCCTGTGGTTCCAAGATCGTTTCTAGAAATTTTGTTTGTTTGTTGTTTAAAGCCGCACTCAGCTGAGCTGTATGAAGGCGGCCTGCAAAAAATCGAATCTGGACCAGAACATCCGATGATTAATACTGATGGCAACGATCGGGTTACTACCCGAGCCATTAATTATACAAGTCGTCTATCATTACCAGCATTGGTTGCTGGGGTCCTATTCTAACCCGGAATCCACGCGGGACTCGAGAAGAGTGTGTGGGGATATGCAAGGTGTTAGGATAAGGAAATTAGAGGCAGTGTAGAATCCTGTCTTCCTTTATCCCCGATGGTATATCAAAAGTTTAAAAAACATATTTCGAGAAAAAAAATATTTTTTAATTTTTTTCCCCCAGCAACATCCGCAACAATGTCATAACAGAAACTCGTCCAAACATGACAAAGCCATCTGATGAGGTATTGTCTACAACAACGTCAAGGCACCATGACCAGCTCAGGCTGTATCGCCGTGGTTTAAGCAAGTGCGATCCATCTCGCTGTTTGTATCCGTGTAATCCAACTAATGTGATAAGTCCATCTGTGTGAATTATTGTTTGCACTGGTCAGGCGAAATGGTCAATTGAAATGGACGCTGGAAAATTTGATAAAGTTGGCCACAATCTGAGAGTGACTGATTGCAGAATTTATTGGCACAATTTTCGGTTCACTTCCCACAATGCATTGTCCAATGGACCAATTTGTGAGGATGCTTTTACGTTCATTGAAGTAAATTGCCTTTAAAGGACCATGACGGGTAGTATGGATACAGTCATCCGATGTTTTTATTATATGCAAACATCTGTAATGTTAACCCGGTAGGGTCAGAACACTCGCTGTATGAAGATAACATTAGGGGAAAATGTGTACACAAGGGTGATTACTTAATGTCGAGATCCTAGAAATAAAAATCGACGAATTGTGCCAGTTGTTTGTCATTAGGTATTTGACCGGTACAATGTACAAAGGTTATTTCTTATTTATGTTTGTTCGAGTGTCCAACGTTTGACTTTAACAACGAAAAAATAATGTGTACATGTATTTTACAATTATACTTGTAGTGGTTGGTTATTTGTGTGAATTGTATCAGTGTAAGTTAAGAAACAATTACTATGAGAAAACAGCCTCTGACATGATATACAACAAATATCGGCTATAACGAACATTCGGCTATGCCGAATATTAGGCTTTGAGAAAGTGTATTTTTCCAGCATGCAATTCTGTTTTTCGTGTCAATAGGAAATGTTGAATATGAAGAGTTACTGTACACATAAGAAGTGTATTATATCCGAAGTCGAATAATACGTAATATTGGGGCCATACCCTTGTGATATAATGATAAATTTCTTGTTGGGTTAATAAATAAAATATATCGAAGAACAAAAAAATGCGATGGGAAGTAGTTATTTCAAAGAATTACAAAAATGCACAGCATTAATATTTACCTATTAAATATTTGTATATATTCACCAATATGTTCCTTGTGATATACAATTCCTCCTGACTAACGCATGATGAGTCGCGTGTGAAGTTCTCCGTATGATATGCATGTACTAACATGTCTGTTCCGCGACACGAATTCCAATAATGCTACATTATCCTATATGGGTTTAATAATCTGAAACCTTAAACAAGTTTGTGTCACCAGTTTTCAGCATAACAAACATTCAGCTAAAACAGATAGCGTACAATTCCCCTGAGGAGAACGTTTGTTATAAGGTGGAGATTTGACATTAAATTCACCAAGCAGGGAAACTCCCTTCGGAGGACATATCACATTCATGAAACGTTTTAATTGCATTTCTCGCTTTTATGTTTCGTTACTGGTTGAGTTTTATTTGTTAGAACCTTTTTCAAGGATGATATGGCTCCCACGAAGGGCTTTAATTGTACATGTATATAGCATGTAGGTACTACCCTAATTCGTTTCCACATATGTATGTATTATGTGCAATAGGAAATAAGTAAAACGTAAAGTAATGTAAAATTTCATCGTCTAGTAGATAAGTATTGTGTGAGTATGATTGCTTAGCAACAGCACTGGCTGAGCATTATAGACATATGCAGGTGCACACATGATTAAACGTCTCCATGAACGACCGTGGAAGTCTTGGCTTGTAAGTTGGTTTTGTTTGTTGTTTAACGTCGCAATATTCCAGCTACAAAGACGGCTTTCTTGTAAGTGGACACATAAATTGTGTGGATCAAATGTGTGTGAATGTACACCACAGTACAATATACAAAACGGTTTAAATAAATATATTCGTGTGTTTGTGGCTTTTCAAATAGATTCAGACTTTTATGTACAGAGTCAAAAGTAACTGTTATATATCATATTAATTAATTCGTTCATGATTTTTGTGAAATACGTCTTCCAATACTCAATTCGGCGCACCAGTTTGTGGGTTCATAAGTTGTAGTGAAATAAGGAAGAGAATATATGAATGATAACTTCTTTATTATGAGGAACACAACGTTTCAGAGTATATGCTTACTCCTTCATCCTCATAATAAAGAAGTTTTCATCCATAAATTCTCTTCCTCATGTGTATCACTTCTAAATGCCATTCAAAGACTTGTAGTGAAATGTTTCGTTATTTGGTTTCGTTCAGAAATATGCAGCGGTTTGAAATGCAAAAAGGTTGAGGGTGACTTATTGTTTTTACCCCAACACGCATTAAAGAGGCATCAATATTTATCCCCATCAGTCTGAATATGTGGTTTGGGGTGTACACGATCAGAAAAAAAATTGATTTGAAAATTATACATGTATGTTGTCCATTTAATTTTTTATTATTTGTCAGTTATCAACAGATGCAAATGATATGTATTTATGCATGTTTTATTATATTTTTTGCAAAAAGTAAATTAAGACACTTGTAGTTTTTTCATGAAATTGTGTTTGTGTAAAATATATTTCGACACATAAACATTAAAGATGGAGAAGGTGATTAAAATGTTGGTTCAGAAGTTAAGAAGTTATCATATTTAAAAGGTGTCTCTACAAAATCCAAAATAAAATCCAAATGGAACCCAGAACAATGCTTAATTTCAGAGCTGAAGCAACCTAGACTTGCCAAATCATTCTAGACTTGAGTTGGATTCATATTTGTAATATATTCTGAGAGACAGACAAGTAAAAACTAAAAGAGCAGTTTTAAAAAAACTATAACAGAACCAAAACATGCATTGTATGTTTCTGAATATAATCACTTAATACGTCAGCTGATCAACTCGAAACTCAAACGTGTCTCTCTGGTTTCTATTTGTGGTTCGATCATAAGCCCTGACGTGGAAATAGTTGCGTCAAACATAAATATACCTATCATTAGAGGAAATATATATGAACAAGTTAAAATAAATATCGATTTCTCTGTCGCGGTGTGGTGATAGAAGTTCCTTGTGAGTAAGGAAATGGCTTCTATAATGTTGACCCTTTGAAATCGTACTGAGTGTCACATGACCATGGTCCCCATTTACAAATTTGGAAATATCACAGCTACATATCACTAAAGCCATGTCCCCGAAAATGAACTGTCACAACTAATTTGATTAAACATATAAATCCTACTAGTTGTTGTCACACTGTTTTTAAATGTCAACTTTCAATAGGCACAATTATCGTAAATTTGAAAAATGCAATTTTCGAATCGGCAGTAATGCTTTCCTATCGACTTCTTCCAGGATTGTTTCGTGTTCATCATATAAAGCATCCACCGTCTGAACCTAAGCACTTTCAGGGTGCAGTCGTTACAATCATATCTTCCTCACGACCAATATTCTCCTCCGTCATCACCGAACATCCCTTATTCTTCAAATGCGATTTACCAATTCGTCCTGCTCTGCTTTGACAATAGGGGCTAGGAAAGGTTAACTTGGAAGACGTACAAATTACGTTAAAACCTCACTACCGGGCTCTTTGCCGAGATAAATAGCTGCAAGTAGTCGTAAGGGGATCAGGCGACATATTTTTGCTACAGAGGGAGTCGGAAAGACGCTTATTTGAGAATGTGATGGGTTGAAATTTATCAATCAGATTCCTGTCTTTGTTCGCGTCTCACCCTGGTATTGAGACCAGCCTCAATGCTATCCGTCATGTTGTAGATACGGAGAGCTAGCCAGACTTGAATAGAATGTGCTTCTCAGGAGTGTGGGGTACAAATAATTTACTCTCGGCGGCATGTGCCATTGCGAGGATCAGCTCTCTTTAAATGGATGATTTATCGCGCAAATTCAAGATTATTAATTGGCTTGGCTACCTGATAGAAATTAATAGCGCCCTGCCGGCTCGGCGATCTGACTGTTAGAGTGCTGATTAGCCTAAAGTGGTAAGCCCCAACAGAAAAAGAACAAAGCCTGTTATTGGCTCTCCTTTTCCCAGGCGACTAAGAAAGTTGGAATAATTCACCACACAAAGACATAGTCAATTTCGAGGCTCTCTTTATTCGAACCATCTTAAAACAAATTATACACATCGTAAGGGGCCCTTCAGGGCCGCATAAGACCTGACATTGCGATTACCTCCCCTGTAAAATTTCAACCCTGGGTCTAGGGCGGAACTATTTTGTCATGTACAAGCAGCCATAGGGGAGTAGGAATAATTGATACATCGTGCAATAATTGTAACCTTCCGCTAGGAAATAAATTCCTACTCATAGACTATGAAATATTTTCTCTACTGGTAGTGCTGCGTTCTGAGGATTTACATCATTAATATCCTCATTTTCGGAATTAATAAATAAAGCTTTGGAACAGTTTTCCGTTCAATGAAAATACAAAATAGTGATGATACTGCAGACCCCTAATTTGTGTTAATGGATGGTATGAATAGCTGACACACACAGATGGCATTCAGTATCATCTAGTTCCTAGCTCAAAGTTCAACATACAGGTACATCTGACTAGGAAACATTGTTTCAATAATATCATTAACAATAAACTTAATTTCATTTAAATACTATACACTTAAATCATGTTTGTACATTTCAATAGAAATCCACACAGAGGACGTGAAATGTAAATATTTAATATTACATCACGTATATCGCTAATCGGGTCAGAAATATACAACTGTCAATCAAACGTGAGGAAACAACAAAGGCTAAATCTGACATCAATCTTAACTGAAATACATTTTGGTTATGGTCAATGTACAATAGTTTACCCTTTTAAACACGCTAGCAGTGGCCATATGATCCAGATATTGACAAGGTTACATTTCAGAAAGATAAGTTATAGAAGATGTGATTGTTGGAAGACTCTGTCTGATATTGATCACATACGTTCAGTATGTCATCATTCGAGGTTGCCGTTGTAGGAATTGATTGAAATCTACACTAGTTGTCAATATCACATTGGCAAGACACGAGATATTTACGCGCCATTGTAGGTTTGTAAAAAACTCGTTTAAAGAGAACATATACTTCAGCTAAACTGAGTTTTTTTGGTGAAAACGTAACTTGAACGACCTTGGATAAAATACATAGTCATGAAATTAAAATCACAGATTTCAGACTAAAAAGCAATAGTGATATTGATTTATAATCTATATGATAATCTATATGATAATGGTGGAAGTGTATAAGACTTCCTATGAGTAAACAGAACAGAGACATAACAAAAAGATATAAAAGTAAACAAAAGTCCGGCTTATGCTATAAGCTGTCAACACGCTCAGGTGTTTGTGTAGGGGGATTCTAATCTAAATACTTTGCGCCTCGACTAACAGGTTGACATCGATTCATAACTCGTGTTCCAGCGTCACAACACGAATATATATAAACCCTCAGTTTGGGAACAGATTGCACTTTGAATACATATAATTGTTCATAATATGAACAAAATCATTTTCTTCACACACTGATATCATTTGTTTCTTTGCGTTAATCGAGAACGATATAAATCAATGTTATGAAAAACAATTAATTTCAACAATTGGTATTTATTATAATATGTTGTCATAGAATGTGTTTTATTTTGCACAATTTCCACATTCAACATAATAGGCTCACGATTTATCAACCGAAGTCAACCCTTGCGACAGTCGTCAATACTACTAGCCATACAACTGCTGTCGGATGTTAATGTCTCAAGTATAATTTGTCTGCACACTGGCAAGGATTTCAATAATCGACACTACATCACGGTGATTGCAAAATTAAACAAATGATTACCTCTTCAACTTGAGGGAGAATTAATTGATTTCAAGACAAAAGCCGCCCGATATTTAGGCGGTCGCTTGGCAAATGGTGGACAGTTGGACTTGATACCCAATCATAGAATATTTCGATACTAATCCCCGGACAAATGCTTATTGAACCAGGGAAATTATACCCGGTTTGCAACGGTCGTTTTATGATCTGGATTGTTTTCATTGACATAATTCAGTTTGCAGGGATCATTAGAGTCAATTGTTATTCAAATGGTTGTTAACAACAAATCAATTTTTACAAATTTATCAATAGCACTTTGAAAGTGTGCCCATCGTGATCGGATGCATTAATGACATCATTATCGATCAAACATGGCTTCTCCGACTTGTCATTTTTCTCAAACAAAGTCCATACATAAATGTATGAAACGACATACGCATGGTTTAATAACAATACAAGCTGTCGTGCGGTAGGTAGGATGGTAGGTTCATATAACAAACCTCTGTCAGTATGTACTCGTCGAAATGTCATGTCAATGAAAAGTGATGTTTAAACCAAGAAAATATTTTATAAAATTGCAATAACATTCGTTTTAGCGATTTTGGAATATTATTTGACCAACGAAAATATAATCAAACATCAATTTTTGTAACTGAACGAATTAAATATATTGGATATGAGATGTATGGTCGAAATATAATTAATAAGCAAGAATGATATAAGTTTGAATAAAACGAGACTAAACTATTTTCTTGGTTTCATGACATTGTGGTTCTCAGACAGTGTCCATCTTGCTGGGGTCAGTGAAACGATCATTCTGTCCTCAAGTGATAAATCATTGCTGTCTGTTAGAAATCGTGTGGTACAGATAACTTCTTAGCTACAGAATAAATGACTTGACTATGCAAACACCCTTTCCCCAAGCCGGTTGCCGGGTTTAAAGATTTGTTCTTTTCAACAATGTTATCTTGCTCTGGTGCCATGGATTTCCATGGCAGAGGCGATGTGTTCCTGGTCTGTACACCACCCGTAAGAAAGACCAGCCGATTATATACCCTCCAAGCGACTAAAACCGAAACAATTGTTGTATTACAAAATCCGTATGTTCAGACCCAGCTGTTAAAATGCACATATCATAAATAAAAATATATTTTTTCTTGAAAGCGAATTCTATGTTAAATTCAAGATAAATATTACAAATAAATGAGTACGAAACATAGTTTTTATTGTTAGACAACACACCTAACCGCAACCTGCAAGCCGATAGTCATTTTGGAATTCTTTCTATTTTTCCCTTATCCTGATAAATTGCCGTCAGATGAAAACGTCGACTTTCCCTGTCAATGCAAGGTGATGTATAGCTTTCTATTGACATCACAGCTCTATGGCAGAAAAGCGATCTGACTGTTCAATGCAGGGTGGGGTTTTCGGGGAAAGGTCAGTAGGTCAACTTCGTATCCCGACAACCTCTGCGTCACATGGCTTATAGAGCTACCTAACTCAAACCTCCCACGATAATGTTTGTCGTAGGGTTATATGAAATGGGTATTTATAGCAGTTATAACCATATATTTGACTTTATCCTTTGCCAAAGGGCCGGGAGATAGGGTATGGGTGATCCTATGTGGCTACAGCTGAAGGTTAAAGGTCACAGCATCAGTTCGGTGACCGGAAGTTCTATACGAGAGGACATAGCAATATAGATATGTTGGCAAAACATCGTTACTAAGTAACAACGTAGATCAGAGAGCGACCAACTCGTAAATGTCTTCATCATGGGCATATAACTATATAGCGTCATACGCGGCGACCAGCCGCCATCTTGAGATCTATTGCCATGGCAACCGATCCACGCCGTGCCTGAGATCTGACTTCTCATTGGCTAACTTGCAGCACCAGTCACTTCCGGACCACACAGAGTAATTATTAGCACTGGTAGATCTACATCTGGACAGAGGAGTCTGTTGTGTGGCATCTCAACACACGTTTACACCGTTATGATCAAGTGTACTTTCTTCGTAACTGTCATGGCGACTGCCATCAAAATTGTCATCTTCTAAGTCAGAACCTTCCAAGTCTTCCGCCTGTTCTTGCTTCTTCTTGGCTGTAGCCATTTCTGCGGCGTGTTTCTTGCGCCACTTAGTTCGTCTGTTCTGGAACCATACCTTAAAATAAAATAAAATATGTATTAAATTATGCGAATGTTCATCAACTATCATACACACAACCGAAAACGAATATATTACATAAAGTGTGAGTTATAATATAACGTCACCTCGGCAAAATTTCAGCCATACTTTTATAAAAACGAAGTGGTGAAATAGAATGTCCTTCCTGTTAGAGATGTTAAACTGGAAGGTTATTGCCAAATGATTACGATTGAGAAGGATAGGTTAGAAGTTAAACAAATGAGTAGGACTATAAACAGTTTTCAACTAGAACGTGTTATCAAGTGCACATAATCTGTGTCACTAAGTTACGGGATATGCTAACACTGCTATTTCATTAAATTGCACTCAGAATGGTCAATGACCTTTAAAATACATCAGTTATCTCCCCTCGATATATGTCACAGACTTAAGTGAGAGTAAGATGTATCGTATCTTATATAGGCCGTTAGCTGTTGGCAAGACATAAGAAATGACGGTCTTTTATTTGGCGTTAAAACAGATGGGGCGTCTATTACATTTTCATATATGTTGACAGAATGAGACTCCATGGGAAGTTTATAGGCCTTCGTATATATCGCCCGTGTGTGTAAAAGGAATTTAAATGGTCAACACTCAAATCCATCTTACAGAATGACCAAGTACTGTTGGATGTGATCGGATATACCCATTTTAACACCTCTCTGTCCATAAATCCCGCTTATAGCTTCAGCTCGAGAAGCGAATAAAGTTGATAGGGACATAAAACAGGCGCCGGCCTCGAATATTGCCGAATAGTTTTATCTGATCAGGGAGAGCGGTTTTTCGACATGCCGAAAAGCGACTCTATCTTTGAAGAGAGCGACCGGTTTACGGCAGGACGATTCCACGACCAATCGTATGCGGTATAGTAGAATCGTTATAAATCCTTTCAATGTGATATAGCCGATATTAAAAATATAATTTAAACAGCGCCTTGAATATGAAATAGACTTATCCCAACAGGGAAGGGGATTATAGTTTGGTATTCTATTCAAAGCGTTCTGTTATAACTTTTTCCAAAGGGTTTTTCTTCAACCGATGGATGTTTAAAAGGCAGCATCTCATCATGACACTGGCCTAGTCATGTATAAAACAGTTTAATACTTGGCTATCAAAATCCTGCCTTACAAATTGAGTTGCTCGATGCATTATAAATAAATCATTTGCCTCAGTATATGGCGACAATGACGGTTTGTTTGAGAAAGAGGCGCGTGATAGCCCTTTACTTGAGGTTTTGAGGAGATGTGAAGGGTTATCTCTTTAGCCCAGCCCCATAAATTGCAAGTGGATATTTTTGTATATTAGGGCATTGTATGAATTAATCCAAACAACAGCTACAAACCAAGGGAAGTAATCCTGATTTAAGCGTTAAATCAAACGTCCAATGATCTTCTGAAATGAATAGATTGCTTTAATTCGAATCATTTACGCACTGTGCTAATTGTTGATTAAACCCGCTCTTAAAGTAGGTGGTACATTCAATCTGTCAACCCCTTTTGAATTATTTAGATTGTGTTCTTGCCGAGACTCGCATTGAAGAAGAAGTAACCTCGGCACACTGTGTCGACCTGCCTCGACACGAGACGTAATAATATTCTACCAAAATAGTCACCATAGTAGCGATAGCAAGAGATATGAATGGCTACCATTAGAAAACGCTTTCGTAGTTTTTCATCAATGGGCAATAACTGTATGAAGGCCCACCCACTTCCAGTATTAGAAGCCGAAGTTTTGTGATACTGAAGACATAGAACTAAATGAACAGAATATCCCTTTGCAAGAAAAATGAATTATTGACAACGCTTTTGAAAATCCAATCGCTTCACCCGACGTGTTGAACACTGACAAAGCCCAAATGAGCAGTCCATGCTTGACTAAAGTCTTGCTGATCTACAAAACAGGCTATAGTTTGAATGCCTTGCGCTCGTGATAAGACTGTCAATGAACCTAGATGTGAAAGAGCGACTTGACTCTATTGTAAATACCGAACAAAAACTCATATTAATACCAGGTGTTCACAGAGCTACTATCTGAGGATTCTATACCCATACCCGCCATAATACAGCCAGCATTATCAATATTTGATAATTTGTAGTTATGGGCAAGGTACGTATTGAATTACGTTCAGAGGTCGTTAGTTTTACGAGCACAGGAAGAAGAACAACAACATTAAGTCATGGTTTGATTTTAAAATAGGCTATGCGGTGCGCAATAAAATTGTATAGTTCATTGTCAATCATTGGCTTGTTTCGACTAATCGCGCTGTTTGAGCTGTCGCATGAAAGCAGTTGACAAAAAGCTCTAAAACTTCATCTTCAGGATAATAATTATTTAACAATTAAATTTGTAAAGAAATACTCTCAAGGAAAGATCGCGTTTTAATCTGATTATTACTTTTGATATTCTTACAAAATGTTTAACAGGGAATAAAAGCAGTTAAATGTGTAGGCGCGGTCCAGTAAACGGTCGCGTTGGTAGCATACATCAAAGTTGCGATTTCCGTTTGTAAAAGTATAAATATGAGTTGATTAGGGGGAAATCGCGTCTCCATGAGATTGGATACCCAGTTTTCGTTTACGGTTGAATGTAAATTTGGGATTTTATATACTGCCTGAACCTCTCCATGGCTATAGAGTATGTACATTATTACTAGGAATGACGTTTATTGCCATAAGTGTGTGACTCCGTTGGCTAGCTAAACACACACACATATCAGTGCCTGCGCCAGCTTTGATGGCGAACTGCCCCTAGCTTAAACCAGGCCGATTGCACACTCTCGATATCATGAATAGTGACAAATATGAGCTATGGTTAACTATGTACACTATAACGGTAAGTGAGTGAGTTGGGTTTAACGCTGCTTTTAATAGTATAATAATTCACGACGCACATAAACATTAAAACTTACATATGAGAAAATATATTCTTTTATTAATAGCGAAATATTGATTATCAGAATTTGTATTTTCATACATACAGACATGGCAGATTAAAATCATCTTTCATATACAGTATGCATCTAATTGATGTGTTTATACGAGGGCAGTGTACTTAGATAAGATGACATTATTTCTTATAGAAAAACCTGGTGCTGATTTTCAAAGTTTGTTTGTTCGTGAAGGATGGAAACACAGTAAGTGAATTTCAAAGTTCCAACAAAAACACTGAAGTTCTTAAGTACACAAAATAATGTCATTCCCGTTGACATTCTACGCCTCGGTTTCAAATAACGAATCTGCTAAAGCCATAGCTGGGGACAATCTATTTTGTAAATACATGGATAAGAATCGCCCTGTCAAGCACAAACGCTCAAATCATAAACCCGTCTTTTTGACACAGAACCCAGCAGCGGTCGTCAATCCATGTTAAAGGGAGTAACATGTACATAGGGATTACATACGTGAAATAACACGTGGCTATTTTAAACGCTAGCAGTGGGGTTTTCCAAATATTATAGGTTCATCAAGGTCAATCAAATAGCAGGTTGGTTATTTGATAAAAATAATATTGATTGACGAATGTTTCATTTCATTTTTCTTTGTTATCTTGACCTTGTGTGAGTTCAGTGTTAGCTTGATTTAAGCATACGTGGACGCTTCCTTGTCGTTAAGTGTGTTGCGCTTAATGTTGTATATATATATAACAATATTATTTGATAGGAAATGAATGGGTATTTGTTTAGAATTAAGTCAACATGTTGTGATAAAGGGTATGACTGCAGTGAGAAAAGCAATTAATTGTTTCGCTGTGGTTTCTCGCGGGGGGGGGGGGGGGGGATTGCGTTGCATCGAAAACATGTTACGCAGGTAAAAACACGTAATAAAGATGCTAGGATAAGTGACCACGTGAGTAATCTGTTATCTCACACCTCGTGTTGAGCGGGAAAGGACACAGACGAAAGTAATGTATTTTTGTCTGATTCTCAATGAAAACAAAGACCACATCCATTGCAAAGACCAGCGAAATGCCACGAAAGCCACAGCAACAATGGCTACCGGATGTCAGGTGGCAGACAATGCGTATATGACAGTGAACAGAAAAAAAACCAACTGAAAAGATGTCATGAACCTTAAAGGACAAAAAACATACATTGTCTTTACAGATAGGACAAATATGTGCCTCTTGTTGCACTAACGCTTTCCCTACAACTCAGACATACAATGGATGCTTATACAGGAATTTCTGGGAAAATGGACGATCGCTAAAATGTGACAGTCAGGCTTGAAACGATGACAGACACCAAAAAAATCTGGCAAAACATTTAGGTAGGTCCTGGATTGCTTGCGTCGTTCGGTAAAAGATACGCATGTGCGCCTTGGGACGTAATAAGCGAAAACTAAGTGGATTGAAGGAGGGGGGATTTCGTTAACGCACTGTCTCTTTTCGTCTCGTTTACCCTTCGTTAGTTTTAGTTGTTTTCTCAAAGCATCTACAACGATACGGGCTCTTTGACATGCAAGTAATATAGGCTTGTGAGGAAGATGTCACATTTTTGTTGACAATTTATGGAGTATGAGGGCAGGGTGAAGATAAAAACGCACACCACTAAAACCAACACTGGCTGAAGTTTGTTGTAGGATGAAACTCACACTAGGCTAGCTGGCGTAAAAACACCGCATTCTTTTCATTGGCTTTAATTGAGTGTTAAAAATCCTTTTACAAGCTGAAAATTATGCCAGCATAGTGTTAAAGAGAGTTCCAGAAGGATTGTGCAGTCAAAAGGAGTCTTTCTCTCTTGGTGGTACATGAAAACTTGTAAAATACATCAGCGATGTTTAGGAGATGACTTCAGAAGAGAAAATATAGCAGCAATCTTAGGAACAGCTCCAGAACAGTTGCTGTTTGAGTTTTCTAACAATTTCTTTACAGCCCAACCAAAAGGTGTAATAAAACCGCTAGTACCTTACTTGTGTTTTATGAAGTAACACTGTAGCGTATAAACACATTGCGTGTAAAACAATAGCTATAACTGTGGCGAGTGTACGTCAGAGGTGTATCATATACACATGGAACTGCGAGACGTGTGAAATAGACGACACGCCAATCAAAACATTCACCAGCTTTGAAAATATCTCCTTGGTCAGAGAACACAGTAGTCGGTACTAAACCTGTTTCGTTTATCAAATAAGACGCCTCGTAGTTATTATTAGAAATCAGATTTACAATAAATTGCTAGATAAATAGGAACAATTGACATATATATACATGTTTGTTTATTTCAGTGCACGTGCAGCATGCAACATTGTCTAAGCATTATCTTGGTTTGAAACAGCAGTTTGTTTGTTTATAAAGGAAATAAGTATATGAATCGTGGTTCTAGTTTGTTGTTGTGTAAACAAAACAGACATGAATCTCACGGTACAAAAAAGAAATCAACAACAGATACGACCCTTGAGTACATCTCTCTATCACAGCAGTGCAGCCACTTTCGTGGTGGTCCTTCGTGAATTTCACACCGATGACTGCTATTACTAATCTCAATCACGATCTTAGAACTAACAAGCATAACGAACAAATTGTTTCTTTCACTGAAGATGCAAAAAACATGTGCTTGATCGCAGCCCTGAGAGCCATATTTGAGATGTGAACGTGTTTTGGAGTGATGTTATTAGAACTAACAGAATCCCCATAAATCACCCACCTCGATATAAGCCCACCGCTGTAGTGTAAATAACTCACGGTAAAAGCGTGTAAGCGAAAGAACTTAACTCTCCCTATCAGCCACCCCCGGGCTGGCATTATGGGGGTGGGATATGACCCTTAACCCACGGGAGAGACCACACGGGTACACAGTTCCCTTGTATCACCCCATCTCTCATATAACATGACGGAATTATATAATATGTTATTCTTTTTCGAGTTTATGTCTGCTTTTCTCGTTATTAGCGGAGGGTAGGGGCATCAACGAAGAATGTATTAAGTTATCAAGATATTCTGAATTTCGTTTGCTTGTTAAAATAAATAAATATGCTTGCTGTAAGGAGTACAGGCACATGATTTAGGGGGCAACGCGCGGATTAAAAAATCCCGAGAATGGTATAGGAGTTTCCTTGTTTGTTTCGTTTTGACTTTCTCAGTTGAAATAACACGCGTTCAATGCGAGCTGTGTTCTTCGCGTTCCTTGCATGTTGAACAAATATACACAAACTGCACAATTTCACACGTTCATGGAAATGATACAGCACTTGCCTATTGTTTGAAAACACTGGACGCGATTGTATAATTAAGCCTCGAACAAAAACGAAATCTATGAAATCTAGATGTATAGCGTAAAATGTGTACGTGCATCGGCTAGTAATATCTAATTATGAAGTCATTATTTATTTACCAGTATACTGGATAGTTATCCGAATACTATTGAAAGCAAATTATCAATTCTGAATTTGAATGATTGAATGTGTTGCTTCGTTCTTGATGACTGTCGTTACTCTCTGCATTGGTTATATACAGGAGGTATAATGTTGAATTGTGAACTTATGTCGCACATTTGAACTTAAATGAATACTTAAGCCCTTTGAATCATATTTTATACCCACGTGAGTACAAATCAATGAAGTGCAGGTGCTATTAAAGTTAATACAGCGCATTATATATTAATTATGTATGATAAAATGGTAATGAAAATTCACACACTTTGTATTCGGTGTTGAGTTCAATATAGGCGAACACGGTCGGTAACATATTTCTCCTATTAAATGCAGACAAGCTTTAAGGCGGTACCAAAGAAAGGTCGAATGGAATAAAATTCAATGTCATGAACCCGCTACAAAAACGGTGAGGAATCGAAGTACCGTGATCCATTACCCCAACTAATGACTTAAGCGACCAGTCAGATCACGTGATTAAGAAATCGAATTTTTTTCTCACACATAATTGAGGATGCTATTGATATTCGATTAATCTTATTTCTTGTGTTAATACTTGAGAGCAAACATTTAGGAATTAATCATTTAGAATATATAATCATTTTGTAGAATCTTGATGTTGGGGTATCATTTGATGATTATATTATGATAATTCGTTTAAAGCGATCTTTTGTCTTATTGAACCGTTCCTAAAGTGATGTTTTATACCCGGAGACGAAGTTTATCGACGCATTTCATTTTAAGTACTTTCGATCATAACATGTTTGTTCTCAGCGTGTGTCCAAGGTATTCTTTCGTTTATGATGAGGATTTCAATAACGATAACTAAAGAAGGGTAATATTTCTGAGGCTGCACCGTCATTCAATGCCGTGCGAGGGTTCCCATACATTTATCGGGCCTTCCACAAATATTCCCACGTAAATAAACTTGGTCATGTTAAGTAGATTTCCATCGCAATAAATCAAAGAACAAAACAGTTGTCATATCACCGCAGTTCAGAAAAACAATAAGACGTTATGTTTAGATAATCAAAAAATACCGCTGCCGCACTTTCTCGCCCTGTGGTCTGAATTATAGTATGTGAAAATCAGTAAACCTTTTGTTATTATTATTTAAAGAGATTCAGAAGGTTATTGTCTTAACATGTTCCACCATCAAAGAAAATAAGATTATTTAAAATCTAGATATGGAGTCACTAGATTTGTCACTTATAAAGCAACTGTGTTATAGCCTCTTTAATGGGTTTCGTTAAGCAGAATATTCGGGTAGGATAGTGCTTACGTTCTCAGGACATTTCTCCATGCATTGTTATATTGTACTTGTTCCTTTGCGAGATGTGATCACATTATTTATGTTACGAGAAGTTTGCCTCCAGGCTAACGAGATGTCCTATTTAAAAGCCATTTCCCATCACACTAAATAATTAAAGTGTTAGGGCTGGTGCAAATAGATCACATTACGACTTTATTCAATCAGGAGATGCTGACAATTTTATTTATTATTAATATTTGAATTGTTAATATTTTATGATCAAAAGTACTAGACTTAATAAAGGAATTTCCAAGAGAATACCACATTTCACCCAAAGCAGTTCCTTGTTTGTCACGTGCATCAGAGATGTCTAAACGATGTCGATTTCGGCACGAGCGACCAAAGGGTTGACAGCTGATCTGAAATCGACATCCGCACGAGCGCACGCGCTTGTCAATTGCTGTTCAATGCAGCGTGAAAGGAGTGAAAAACTTGACGGAATTAAACTTTATCACACAGAAAATGAAATTAATATAAAAGCGAAATAAAATTTCATTAACTAGTATTGGATACGATGAGAAAAGACCGCTGCCGTGCTAAGAGAATCGTTGGCCGTCGAAATACCGAGGACTGATGACTTTCCTTCTTGCGCTTCAGGAAATAATTTTTCCGTGTGAATAGTCCTCCTTAACTGAGACATGATCACTATTGCATGTAGGGATGCATACTCCCCCAATAACTCGCAATTTCATTTTCGCTCACCATTGTGTCCGAGCTGCACGGGCAAAGACATCCCTGCACGTGAAAGGCGTGAACAAAGGCTACGTCACCGCGTTTGACAAATTCGCTATGGGATGTTTCAGGCTCAGAGCCTCCTTATGTGAGGGCTAATGTTTTATCATCGAATTTAGCAAACATCGAAGAATTGTTATACTGCAGGGTCGCTTAGGGGAAAGTTCAATATCATAAGAATTCCACCCTGATGTGCTTCTTTATATCGCTTGGTTTCAGGTTGAAATTTTAATCCTTGACCGTTTCTGGATGACATTCGCTCATTCGTGACAGAATGGGTTAATTTGACGGAATTACAGAAACATTAGAATGACAAGAACTTCTGTGTGCCAATCTTTATTCATATCAGTATTCTTATTTCGCTGGTACTGTGATTGTAACAGCGACAATATCCTGTCACATTTAACACTGTAATTACATAAACAGATGTGGGTATTAATTCTTTGTTTATTTCACTTGAAATTCCGACCCCTCGTCTTTCACATATAATTAATTCATGACGGTTCATGAAATGAAATGAAAACATTACCATATGTACATGTATTTAATGACGCAAAAGGGGCATAAGTTTATCCGTTCGGTTCTGCAACATATTAACCCTATTGCAGAATATTTACTTGCGCCGTCTTTGTTATAAATTCATTTGAAATTACACCTGCAAATAACAGCGTTTCGAGCCAGTTTGTTGTGCTAACTTGCTGTTTACAAACGTTATCGACAATCTCCGGGTGTAATTGACATGATCAATGAGTTAAAGCTTCAGGTGTGTTCCGACACCTGTAGTGATGATCGCCGTCAACTTACCTTGCTAATCATATCATCAATAACACTCTATTGTCAGGGAACAGGTAAGGCGTTTAAAGTCACAGATTAGCGGCATTAATTGACTAAAGGTAGGATCGGCTCGGTTTAGAGAACATTGATACAACTACAAAGATTCGAGATAAAGAAATTAATGTGATAAGTAGAAGCGGCGAGATCAAAGCGAATAAATGAAAAAGAGCAACAATGGACAACTAAACAGGTAAATAGATTACAGCTTCGCCTTGAACGTAAATAGCTTGAAGTGTTCAACAGGAGAAGTCATTTTTGTCCCCTTTGAAGGTCCCTACTTTTGACGAATGTGTAAGGTAATATTGCATGGTGTTTGCAAGATAGATACAGCGTACCATTCACTAAGTATCGTAAATGGTCCCGAACTTGCGTGTGATAATTACCCATTCCTTATACGTATTATTGCACAATAATTGTATGAAGTATCGTCGATACAGTCTTATTTACTAAGAAATGCATCAAACGAAGATGCCGACTAAGACAGAATGGTGAATTTGTTTTGAAAATAATTCGTTATTCCCTCATCCAGAAACTATTTCACAAACTATGTTATCATTTGAAGTTGTGAGGTTGACGGATCTTTAATATCAATGGAGTCTTCGGAGGTCCTCGTGTTCCAGCCATCCCCCTTGGCGAAGCTGCTTTGAACTAGGAAAGAATGAGTTTATTTATACTAGAAATTCAACTATAGGAGATTGAGATGAGGTTCTAGCTACAAAACGATCCTTTCCCTGTAATTAGAACCACTCGTTCTTAAATATCCCTGGAGAGAAGGCATATCGCGTCAATTACCTTTTGTATATTTGTATCAAAAGGCTTGATTTTTCTCTGATTCTTTGAGCAGAAGGCAACATATTTCTTTGGGGCATATTTCTTTATTTTTACAGACTGCTGCAATTTATATGAGAAATTATTTCTTAAATACCATGTATGTGGAAACATTTTCCATAGCTTTGAAATAAAACAGCAGTTCCGTGTGATTTCTTATTGATGTACATTGCAGTTTATTACCAGAAAATCCAGTTTATCTTTTGTTGCACGTGCTGCATGTGACGACGTGTCGCTTGTATTTGTTTAAAAAATGTTACCATTGAAAAGATACTGTGTTTATATGAACCGTTTTTTTCTGTTTAAATACCCCCAAAACCCAAGACAATCGCCAAATTGTACAATTTCCGCATTTGCTGATATCCTTTCGGACCAGGCATAAGTTGATAAAAATCTACGCGTCTGTCAAAGTGACATCACGCGAGTCGTTCGTAATCCACATTCCAAGTGTGCACTTCCGTTTCTATTCAGACTTCGAAGTCAACAGCGCACCCACCGCTGTGTGTATAAGTCTTTGTGATGAGGTTTATTACACTTGTAGTGAAATGATTACATGATCAAACGGATAAACTTTGATTTGTTTACGTTTATATCAACGAAATATGTGAGCGGATATACCACGGTTTGGCATAAATTGATACGATCTGATCAAAGTTGCCCAAACAGTTGCTATTAAGCGACTTGTATATTTCATAAACCCCATGTCATTCATAGTGGAGGTTGATACAAACTAGATTAAGATATCGTCAAACAAGCGCAGATACTTGAAGTTTCAAAAGGCATTATAGACTGTTTAAAAATTCACAAGTGTCAATTTCAAAGAGTGAATTTTATTAATAAAAAAAATGAGCCCTGAAATAGACTGACAAGCTTTTTCCACTTGGCTGCTTTAGCATCTCCAAGTTGAAGGCATCATGGGAGTTATTATGGAGTGGACATCCACATTTCCCATCAACCCCCTCCAAAGATGATAGCTGTTTACGCTAAGTTAACATGTCCCCCTTTCATCTGTAATGGCGCGAAATGATGACACAGGCACAGGGCAAATGTATCGTAATGCAGAGAGAAGTCATTAAATAGAGGCCACGCTGTGCCTTTCTGAAAAGTCAACTACCTTTTTTTGTGATGGTGTCCCTCGAGTCGAGATCTCAGTGGGATCTCGCGAAGCGCAGCGGGATCTCGCGATGTGAGAACCGACTGGGCGAATTGTCAGCCGACTACCAAAGGAATAGGATTACAGTCTGAAGCGCTCCCCTCCGCCACCCGAGCTCAATTTCAATAGAGATATTAACTCGATAGATCTCCCGTGGCGCAGCCGTTATAGAAGCCCTACTCATTTATGCGAAATATACACGTTTTAAACACGCCGGCTTTGGTCATGAAGTTTCTAAAAAAGGGGAAATATATCGCGACACAGCTCGGTTTGCATAATCCCAATAGACTGATATTTTCCTCATAATAGTAGATTAAATCTCATTAGGATAATTATGCTTTATGTGACATAAAGTGACACTGGTGTAATGAACTGGAATTTACCATAAACGGGTATAAATAAACGTTTTGAAAGATTAAAAACCTAGTCGAGGCTTATAGTGATTTACCATCTCTGAATAATTGCTCATCGTGTGATGTAAATGCTTTTTTGATTACTGGTTTGTGAAATGTTAATATAATCAGCTGTTGCTGCAAACCCATACATGATTCACTGTCATAGACGCCCGAGATGGTTTTAGTAAGTAGTGTGTATATTATCCTTATCCCACGACACAATGCTAATGGGGACGCCAAGAAGTTTCATCAAAGTTACACATTTTAACATCATAAACGAATAGCTGTTCATGTAACAAGACACTGGAAATGTATGCACATATTTGCCATCATTACGCTGTCGGGTCCACGGTTTTGTTGGAAGCGGTCTGTGAGAGTAATGCGTCTGACCATTCTGAAGTACGCGCCATATGACACTTTCTGAGGGTTTCCCAAACCACAAAGAACCCACAATGTATATATTTATCATAATCCACTGGTACCAAACCGAACTGACAGGCTTATTCAAGACAGATATGAACAGATCGGGCACATGGGCCTAATATGATTGACAAGGTATTCAGTAGAGGGTTAGACCGACTGTTCACGAACCCTGCTTCGAACAGTTCCACCACCATCACTTGTCAGAAGATTCTGAAGAAGGTGACCGAAGCTCATTGGGACAAGCCAACACCGGAATTGAGCCATCAAAACTATGGTCTAAACAGACATGAGCTTGATTGACAAACCGCCTGGGGGCACACAACGGCCAATTAACACCCCCAAAGCAATAATCGGAAACAAATTAGATACACGGATTGCCCGAGTGGCTACTATATCTTATTGATAAGCCTGTGGACTAAAATGTTGTTTGCAAAGAAATACAATTTTATTGATTTATACAATTATTTATTTAAATTATATATTTATTTATGTATCATGTTTATGTGTTATGCACTTGATTGTTATTATTTCATAATTTGATTTATTTATTTAATAAACTTTAAATCTATTCAATAAAATTTGAAACCATGTTTCTATTGAAGTCATTGGACAAATGCGCACCTGCGAATATAATCAATGATTCGCGTACTACCACAACAAAGTTACCCTTGCCTGAAATCGCTGGCCGCTTTGTAAACATGCACAGCAATCGAAATTGACAAACTGTATACAGTGTTGTTGATTATATGCCTAATTCATCGACAAACATGTCAATAAAGATCAAAGATCTGTCACAATGTAATTCGATAGTACACCCACTTGGCCATATCACAAACATAGATTGCGGATGGTGGCGGATAAACCGATATGTTTTTTCAACAAATAAATTAAGCAAAATGATATGGACACGATCGGATTTCTTAACTGAAATCCGTTTCAAGTGCAA
Source organism: Haliotis cracherodii (assembly GCF_022045235.1). Classification (NCBI taxonomy): domain Eukaryota; kingdom Metazoa; phylum Mollusca; class Gastropoda; order Lepetellida; family Haliotidae; genus Haliotis; species Haliotis cracherodii. The sequence goes on from NW_027266343.1 coordinate 39,660,911, forward strand.
TCGTCACCAGACGGTTTGGTTGCCTTACGCCTCATTTGTCGGACGACATTTGGCGGATTAACTTTAATTGTTTCGTCTTCGGCCTCATGATTTCGCGGCTATCAGTCACCTCCGACTGTCAGCGATAATAACAGCTTATGTCGCCCACTGGCAAGCAGGGAAACATTTTACATGAGTTTTATTGTTTTAGATTTAAATTTGTATTCATTGTTTTCCGTAATTAACAATTCGTATGGGATTAAATATGATCACTTATTATTATAGAAAAGAATATGAATTCACATTTTGTTACATTAAGTTTTGACTGCCATTGTTGGAGAGTTGCCCTGTGATTAGGAATTAGATCGCCTCTGTATTTAGTATTTTCCCTTGCAAATTGAACATGGTCTACTGGATATGTTGTTATATTTATATGTTTTCAATCCTTATTTTTGGTTATTGATGCGCCATGGGTTTAATCCAATCTAAACAAAATGTCAATGCAATTGTTATTTAAGTTCTAAACTCAGAAATAAAGATCTCAGAAATAAATTCAAGAGTAAAAATTCGTTTCGCTTGCTTACAAGGAAAGAAAAATAGTTTATTGATGCTAAGTGTTAGAAAGGAGAGATGCAGAAAGAATAACTAAAAAAATAAAAATAAACCAGAAGTGTAAACAAATTTCACTCACCTTAACTTGACTCTCTGACATTCCCAATGCATACGCTAGCCTCGCCCGTTCAGGTCCCGCCAAATATTTGGTTTGTTCAAAAGTTTTTTCAAGTGCAAAGATTTGTTGTCCAGAAAAGGTTGGTCTTGTATGCTTCTTCTTTCCATCCTTGTCGACAATTACATTGGATGAGTTGGCTGTAAAACGTGCACAGGAGCCTTCGTGGGGAACGAAAAAAAGGCGGGTTAGGACAAATGACGAAGTGGTAAATTAATGAACAAGACATGGGAAATGAAATATTGGGGCGGCGTTATATGAATGCCACCACATCAGTCAAATGTATCGCAAAGAAGGCAATGTAAAACATGAAAAGTTCAATAAAATATGAAATATAGTCCTCTCTTTGCAACAATTTGCTGACGTGTGTATTTTGAAAATTGTTTGCTACTTATAACTTCTAATTTTAGGTTATTACATAAATGATACCCTTGTGTCGGGATCATACAGTGTATGTAGCAAGATTAAAATATAATACTTGTTTATGAACATAACATGTGCCTATTTTAATTTTAACAGATGTAAGAGCGACTACTTGTGTATATAGTGTTCGTGTTAGTCCATAGATTAAGACACTGGGGAAGAGAGTAAATGTATTTTAATGTTTAAAATATTTCTTTTCACTTTCTCCTCAAGAAGCTGTTGAGGGTTTGAAATGAATGAACAGTAGATTGGAATCTGTATTTCGGATATGTTATATTCAATAGACAACATCTGATTCATTCAAAACAGTAATTCAAAATTTGTATAAGCTGTACATAACCGTGAAATTGCAATATAACCTTATCTTGAGATCTGCATCGTTTTTTATCCCACCACCACGCGTCTGTAGCGAAAGGAACATAAGGATATGTACATCTCTGGTGCGTTTGCCGGGGGCCAATTTTGTACCTTAATTTGGAACATGTGTGGACAATGTGAAGTTGTCATGTTCACTGGGCCCCGAAATCCCTTTCTGCTATATACAAGGACGTTACATTGCACGAACACATCCGCTATGGATACCACATGCTATGAACAAGCTGAAATGTACAACCGTGTCGATTGCTATCACTCCGGTTTCTAACAATTAGCGGGTGTCATCTTTAACCAGTTAATTGCGTGATACGAAGACTATTCCCCCTCCCCCACCCCCTCCTCTCTGATTTTAGTCCTGTCATCATTTAGGATATTATCGATATCTTGTTATTGGGCATCGATTGCGTGCACCATATAATCGGGTTACTGTCAAAATCAGAGCGGACTGATGTCGGCAGCTGTCAATCAAGATTATTTTGCCTACGTTCCATCATTTGTCACGTGCGTTGTTAGCGTTTGTTTTGAAAAAAATATTGCAATATTCGCCATGTATTTTTCTCTATCGGTGTTTAATGGTATTTAAATCCCTAACTCCCAAGGAATTTTGTTTAATTGTTAATTCCGTTTTTCTACAGTATTTAAACAAATCAAATTCGTGGTTTATTTCGAAAGAAAGTCTAGTACACGAAAACAACACTCATCTCCTGATTAGAATGTCAGTGAAATGTACATGATTATTCTTTTAAAATATTCAACTTGTATTTTATCCAATTACTTATCTATGGCTGTAATGTACTTAGTGATCAGAATTAGAGTGTTATCTATTGACTGGTGTTATCTATGAAGAATAGATGTGTTCGACAATCCACACCTGCAACTTATTCTAATATATTCTATATATAAAATATTATAAACCTTATTATTATTATTATTATTATTATTAACATTAATATAAAGACACAAAACCAACTATTTTTATAGTTAATGGAATGACTGTAACCTGTATCGTGAATGACTGCATTGACGAGTATATTATACAGTATTTTAATGTAGGAGTAGAAATAGAAAGCCGTATGTCCAGAAAAGAATTTAAGATTATTTAATCAGAATGTATCAATGATAGAAGTACATATGTTTCTTCCCAAGATCAGTTACCCTACAAACCCTTTTCCATTGCGAGAATGCTACCAACATAAGTTCAAAATGTGTGAACACTTACCCCCTTTTCTTGGGAGGGGATATACATAAAAAATATACAATGATGGCCCAACCCCCTACGGCCAGATAACGTTACACGGCAACCACACAAGCACCGCACCCAAAAAACATTAAAAAGTTTTCAAAAAAACCTCCCGGTTGGTATACAGAGACCCCCAGCATTGCGCGTTCGAGCAGAAATGCATGGTTAGATATCGAAAGAGCTAAGTACTTTAAATGAGATAACAAGGCTGTTATTTTGTCATTAGGTAATTAGGATGTGACATATATATTTTCCGGTCAGTTTTTAAGTGCTTAAACAAAACGCTAACCAGGTGGTAGATCTACCATACAGAATGGTATATACATTTGTGATAAGTGTTTTAACATCACTAAATGCACAGACCTGTTTTGAAAATAAGGCATCATGATTTTAACAGGATAATGGTCCAGCATGGGATATGATGATATGTTAATTGTACTCGATCTGTTGTTTAAATTATTTATTTAACCTCCTATTATTCACACAGGCATATTGAAATGTGATTTCGCCACACTTAAGTATATTATAATTGTTCTTTAGGAAAAATGATTATTTAAAATGACGAAAACTTTTGTTGAGAAAAAGAATACAGGCACAAGATGATATTAGCGCCTTGGGACGTCCCGGTAGGGAGTGTAACATTGATGACATAGTTAACGTCTAATGTAAGTCGATTTGTTACAGGATAGATGTAGCAAGAGCACGGCGTTTTATTCATCACTTCAATACTATTTAACAAATTTATTTTATTCACATAAGAACCTATCGCTTATCTTTGAAGAAGTGAAAAAGTACATTTTTTAATTATTTAGGATAGATTGGCTACACACATTCAGTGTACAGTTACTCAGTCCTTTAATCATGAGGTAAGGACAGTATTATTGAAAAAATATTTTAAAAAATAACATTAAGAATTAAATCTAATTCAACCACACGTTCCTGGTACTTTACAGTTAGATTGGATATGTGTCTCTTATTACAGTTATAATAACCTAAAAAAAACAGAAACACATAATTCAATAGAGAATTTAAATCAACTCGAAAAGTCATAAAAGAGAGTTAACTTTTCATCTGTACGTTCTTTTCAAAAGCTGAGGAGTTTAGAAGGTGCAGTTACGACAAAAATGTTACCCACATGACTGCGTTCAAGCAAGATAACTTTTTTTATGAACATATCTGAGCCCCTTTCATATTTACCTGGCGACGGTCTCCAAGGCTGCGGAAGCACACCCGGCCAGTAGATTGGTTGTCTACCTGGCAATTCTGCGATTTTTGGAAACCGTACTTGTGGGCTAAGGTACATCTGTGGATTAATCCGGGGTATTCCGAGTGGATTGCCTGGCAAGGGACGGCTTAGAATGTCATTAATCCCATGTGGTGTTGAGTTCGCAGCCAAATGCTTGAACGCATTTTGTTGATAGTCTGTTAACTGTTGTGATGAAGGGAACTTCATCTCGGTTAAATTATGTAACGCCGCTAAAGGGGGACTGCTTAGGACGAAGGAATTCTGTCTCGAGGTGTCCATAGAACCGCTCATGTTTAGAATTGATGCCATTGAGGGGTTTGAGGTTGGGTACCCGTTCCCCGACACATCGTTGGCACAGTAGTCCAACATGTTGGCATCGAATGACTTGTCTTCCGTCACCTTGGATGTTTACGCTCACAGAAAATGAAGGTAAGTATGTGTTCGCTCGGCGATAGTACGTCGTCGTTTGAGAAATGTACACGTCTCTGACAGTTCTAACTCGGGCCGACTTACACACTGATCTGTCAATCACTGGGACCTGTAATTCATAACACCTTGTACCGCCGGAGGCGAGTCCTGTCGTGCGTATCGTGCGTTCTGATTGGTTGAGGGGCGGGGCTTATTCGAACTGTCTGCTGGTTTAGGTAAGGTGTTATTGGCTGAGGGATTTGAGGATAAGAAAATGATTAGGCGTTGTGTTTGAGGTTTGCTATAGCAGCGTGACGGCGCTGGCTTCAGCTACACGTGTTGGTCGTTTAAGATCGAACAAACAAAATTCTACAACATGTTGTGAAGATAAGATCCAATTTCCTAATCACTTTTCGCATCTAAAGTGGAACGGCAGATCTGTTCCGTATTGCTTAGTAATTTTGCCAGAGGGTTGGAAATTGTGTTAAAACGAAACTCCGAATAGAAAAATGTCAAATTTGAACGAAAATCTTTTAACAAACGAGAAGAAAATTGATAGGGGTCAAAATTCGTTAAAACCGCACAATCGTATTAAAATTTGTCCCAATTGTATGATATTTACTCAACACAACGCACAAACAATTAACCCAATCGTGTTGTAATAATTCCTGTATTAATCCTTTATTACATATTTCTATCACCAGAAGTTCTAAACACAGCCTGGCCGATGACACCGGAGTTGCTATGGCTACACTTAAAGCGTTTAAAATGGCTACCTCGCTCGAAAGCCAGATCCTGGTGTTATTCAAATGACATAAAATCCCTTATCTGAAGGACCCGCCTTTCAAATATCACACATGACTCGTGTCAGTGAAAATAAATGACTGAAATGTCGCATATACCCAGTTTGTACCATTCAGTTTATCAGTGATCAGTTATCACCCTCTCAAGGGGAAAGTGTTATGTTTTACACTCCCGAGTTTGAGTTGGGTCGGGTTCAATAAGGGATTTTACCCAGGTAATTTCTTCATGTGACATTCTGGTGACAAAGTTGTAAAGTATTGATTTTTTCGGTGTTACCCTTTTTACAAAATTAATTACTTTTTCGTTCTTTCTCTCACAACCTTTTGATTAAGTTGTGTTTTATATTCTTCACGGGCTGCCACGCTCTGCGCATAAAATGTCTTTAATTATGCAAATTCTTTTCGATTTCCATGGTGGCGTTTCGGAGCCTACAAGGAGATATGTGTCAAGTTTATTGTTAACATCTTTCATTAAATCTTTTTTCGTTACAGTTATGATTATTCTGTAGTTAAATTCAAATTTAAATAAAAGTAAGCTTTTAGGATATTGTTTCGAAGTGGCGGCGGATATTATAATGTGTGTTTTTGTTGCTTGAAACGGTAAGTGTTCTTTTGATGCCCGTTTACACACAATTCGCCTCTTTAATGGTGTCTCATTAACATATGAATATTAGTTTAAAATCAAATATTTAATTTTAAATACTATTTTAATAATATTCATCATATCTAGTCTTGCTGTCAAATATGCATGTGTTTGTTGTGAGTTGAGATGGAGGTCAATTCATGACACGTGTTGTGTTGACACAGATCTCTATGACAGTCATACGACCAATACCACTTCAACGGATATTATGCTCCCTACTTCAACTAAGAATAATACAGGAAAATATTACATAGTCAGTGTGATCAGTTGCATGTAGTATATATGCATACAACACTATGAAGTATAATAGGTGATTAATACAATGCATATGCATGCATATTATAAAAATATATTTATGTAGACACATTATGAAAACACCCTTAATAATCTGCCGGGCAAAGTATACACCGGTGTTTGACAGTGGCTGATTTGAAAAACATAAGACGTGGTTATTTGATGGTGACGTGTTTGATAGTTATGTTTTGGACCTTAAGTTTGCAGTGTTTCTCTCACCATTTTAGCCTGGCAATATTTTGTTAAATTTTTAATAATTTTTTAGTTTTAGTCAAATCCAATGTTTAAGTGTATACTTTCTTTTGCCCGGCAGTTTAATAAAATATATGTTAGGTAAATTATCAATTTTTATATGATAACTTGTCTGCTTCAAAGCAATATTGATTAAGTAATAACGACAAAAGAACCTGTTTCAGTTTTGAAATTCACAAAATGTTGATATTTTGTAATATTTGTAAGCTGTTAATCCAAGTATTTATCTATCTTGTCATGTCTAGCGGTGTATACATAAACCCTGTTTGATAATGTGGTGGTATTATCATGAATTACTTTTCGGTATACCCAGGAGATTATCTATCTGATAGCTGTTGTTGATGTAAACACGTGTGTTATCAAACTGAAACGTTTATTCGAATAATTTAAACCCTTTTCTGGATATAACACAACATGGTTAAAGTCAATGGAGCATACCGGTGTTAACTCCCTTCCACTTAAAGAAGGAAAAAACTGAAGTAAATATGCTTGAAACTCATTACTCATTTATGCGTAGCGTCTCTTCATCTTCCACAAAACATCACTGTAGCGACAACTTCCTAAAAGACCATCTGTAGAATTGTTAGAATATATTTTCTCCTTCAAAGAACCCTCTTTAGCGTTAGTTATAGAAACATAGTGATGCGGGGCATTACACTTCAGCAGCTCCTTATACAGTAAACCAACGTAATTATTTTCTGACATAAGATGGGCTTGGCGGCTTGACTGATCTGAGCAGTATATTGTCTGGTGGTTTTCAAATTTAAACAGGTAAGTTAAGGTTTAAGATGGTGGTACAATGCGTTGTTACCCAATGTTACTTTACAGCAAGTCAAACTTTACCGAGTCTATATCAGAGACGTACATGTACATGTACTTAAAGCAACAATAACTACTGTTTAGTTTAGTGATGTATTCTCAGTATCGCGTTCCACTATTTATATGTGTGTATATATAATAAGTAATGTAAGGTTGTTTGAGAATTCTGTGGAATCTTTTTCTTATAGATTTTTGATAAAATGTGTCTGCATTTGAATTCGCCAGTTTGGTGTGTCTTGTTGCTACCACAATTGAAGCAGAATTTAACACTTAAATGAATGATAATAAATATTCCCGGATTTCAGTTTGTTACTGCACTGGGTCAATCAGGAAAACAGTTCAATTGGGAACAAAATAGACACTGTCGCTTTAGGTCAATATTTAAACTGCAAAAGAAACTATAACCTATCTTTGATGGTTGCTAAAAGTTAAACAAACAAGAAATGATACGGTTGGGTTTTGCGGTGTTTCGTGACTGTTTTCAGCTTAGTAACGTTTTGATAACGTTTGCAATGTTTTGGTCTGATCCAGTTTTCAAGTGTGTACTTTCCTTTGCCTGGCAGCTTAGCGTCATTCAACTTTTCGAGGTGGATCTGAGAGACACTTAACTTATTTTTGTTGCCTACAATATGCTTCCGGTTTGTAATTATCAACAATTACTATTGATTATTTGTACAGTTTCATATGTTTGATTTTAGTTTAATAGATTATAAATGATTTAACGAGCCCTTTAAAATGATTGTTATTTTTCAAACTTATTTTGTACATACTTATTTTCATATGCATAATCAAATGACAAAAATAAATATACAAAGTAATGCCCCATATACAATTAAAATATTGTTATCAACGAGGATTGATTGATTGTTTGTTGTTGTTGTTGTTGTTGATACGACATATTATCGGAAATGATAAAATATAAATAAATTTGATAGCCATGGTATATGAGATATGTCTGGGCAGATACGAGCAACTTTATTTTATAATTTACGTTATGCTGAATTCATAATTTCATTCATATATTTAGTATGATAATATGATTTTATCAATACGATAAGGACATATCATTTTGTTAAAACAAGTTTTAATGACCTGTCTGGTTATAATTACTGTTAGTTTAAATTAAATTTATAGTTTGATATTCACGCAGGTGGATTTATAATTACATGATTGTAAAGATATGTGTATTGAAATAATTTTCAGTCATCATGATACGTATGTCAAGAACAACAGGTATACTACATTGCCGGGAAATATTTCCTTGAAATTAAGATGTACGACAGCAGATTAAAATTATCGATCAAATGTTACTTTCAAAACATATGTTCTTATAAGATAACTAAGCCAAAAAAGGTTTTGCGGCCTAAAGATTTCACCAGGATCAATTCCAGCTCCCGTCATTACAAGCAGGTAAACGTATCTTGTCTTTTACAAACAGATAAGTGCAGTACATCGTTTTCAAAAGCAACAGCCACAGTGACATATACATGCAATCGAGGTGAAATGAACAACCAGGAATAGAAAACTAGTGGTGCAAAAACTCCACAAAGTGCATCGTTTGTTATCTACACCTTGGATATATACATGCGAGGAGAGAGGGTCGTTAGATGTATGTGCATTAAAGTAACACACGCGACATAGCGCCACTTGGGATACGATTAGATTCGTTTTGTGTTCTACTATCGACGGAGAGTATGTAACTGCAATACCCCGAGCATTAACTCGATAATGTTTCTCATAGTTGTTTTATAATATCTCATAATTCTCCCTCCTTCCCTCCGACGCATGGTTGAGGGAAGGAATAAAAAACATCCAGGGGATAAAAAACTATCATTGTTTTGTACCAGAGGATAACATGATTGCTTTATAGAGCAATGTGACATTGTGTCGGGTTTAGGAGAGCGGAGACTTATACAACATGCCTAGTCCGCTACAAATTTGTCACTAGAGGAATAAACATCTTGGGTGGTCTCGTAACGGGAGGGAGGGGGAAAAACTCCATCAGTCTATACCGTTTGCATGTTGATTCATATACCAGCGGTCCCCCCGAGATAGAGCGTTCTCCGTGCAAGCACGCAGTCTTGGTGCAATCAGGAGTGATACTGTTGCTACATTTTAAAGGTGCTTTACCAGTCTTGAAAAAAGTAAATCCATCATTTTTCACGTCACACCAAGCCCAGTTATATACAGTAAACTACGGTTATAACGAACACGCTTATAACGAACTTACTTTTTGGTCCCGAGTACTTGCTGTAGTCATGCTGTATATGTACTTATAACGAACTACGGTTATAACGAACTAAAATCAGTAGTCCCTTTGAGTTCGTTCTAACCGTAGTTTACTGTATATGAAACACCAGTGCGTGTTGTTGCTCATGTAACATTTGCCAATTGTTTGTGTTAAAAATGAAACTTTTAAATGTGTTCATACGTTGTTTTGACCATGGTTGAGTTGAATTTTGTGTTGTGTTTATTGTCTTGCTTACTTTCATTGTTCAATATTCAAACAAACATATGATCCAGTGTTTCATATATGCCTTGAAACATTCAAACTACTCGCATCTGTTTCGCAAACACCTGGTGTCACTACTGTATCTTGACTACTGTCACTGTTACGCTACTGCAATATCACTTGTAGCTTGACTGTACTGTGTAACGTCACCGTAACAAACACTGTAACTTAACTGCAGTAATGCTGTAACTTCACTGTAATAATACTGTAACTTCACTGCAGTAATGCTGTAACTTCACAGAAGTAAAACTGTAACTTCACTGCAGTAATGCTGTAATTTCACAGAAGTAAAACTGTAACTTCACTGCAGTAATGCTGTAACTTCACAGAAGTAAAACTGTAACTTCACTGTAGTAATGCTGTAACTGCACTGAAGTAATTCAGCTTCACTGTAGTAATGCTGTAACTGCACTGAAGTAAAACTAGCTTCACTGTAGTAAAACTGTAACTTCACTGTAGTAATAATGTTAGTTCACTGTAGTGAAACTGTAACTTCGCTGTAGTGATGAACACACAATGTTGGAGTAATATTGTAAGTTCACTGTAACACGAGTCTCTGCTACCGAATGCTTCTCCCATTTAATGCAAATAAGTTTTAATTCGCCCCAAACAATGTGTAGCCGTTACTGAAGCTCACCTATCACATGAGCAAATACAGTAGTCACTTAACCACCCTGGGTCTCGCCTTTGTTGTCTTCGTATTGATATAAAGTGTGTTGGATTCCTATAATGTATTGCCGTAACTCTCATATGGAGAAACAGAGGCAAGAACAATTGTAAGTTGGTTTCTACAGACTTCAGTTGCTGCAACAAGAAACACCTACATGTTGTGTACTCTGCAACAAAGGTTATCGGTAATCGATGTTAATGTAAGCGATTTGTGAACATTTCATAACTTGGTACTCATTGTCGTCACAAATGATTATAGACCTGTTGACTTATTGACAGTTTTGAAACGTATTTTTAAAGTATGCGATAATTGTTCTTCTTCCCCTGTCGGGCTGAGCAGTACGTATGCACGTCTTCTCGGCGATCTTTAATTTAATCACAAACGAATGTTAGATATGTTTTATGATGCATAACTGATCAGAACAACGCTTGCATCCATTGTGCACAAACTAACAAATACCAAGATGAACAAACAGTCATGGACCAATTCACAAATTACTTCCTTTTATTATATGAGGCTTTGATCTCCAATCAACAGATTACATGTTAAAATAATAAAGGATTTTATATCTCAATTGACGTCTTGTTAAAACTATGAATATGTTTTTATCTCAATTGACGACTAGTTTAACAAGGGGAAAGTTTGGTGACTTGTACAACAGTTAAGGAAGTTTTGAAATAAACTACATATGTGCAATCCATACGTTGGCGAGAGGTGACACGACACGACTACAGGTGGGTAAGCAAGATATGCTAATGACGTCATAGCGCGAAGCACAGTGCAGCAATTAGCAGTTGTTAATTAATAAGGTCAGGAACAGCGGGTTACTGTTAGTAATCGCAATGGCTGCAGCAGCTTCTACAGTTGACTGCTACCCCTGCCCAACTGCCCCCACCCCCTCCCCCTCCCCACACACACACACTGGAAATAGGTGGAAATTACATATACAGACTTTTAATATTTATACGTTGGTGATATATAATCGTTATTGGTCATGAATTATAACTCTATTTACATGATACGCTGCGATGTTGTTACAAAAATGTCATGAATAATTATCTAGTAAACACAACAATGAAATTAACATAATGGATGATCAAAAACTGATTATCAGGTTTTGATCTCCGAAATCTATGAAATGACGGTTTCGCAATCGCTGCTGTCGTATACATACTGTAACAATGATAATCAGCGCTGAGTACGAGTTGTATCGACTGGGTAAACAAACTATACAGCGTTCATTATATAACAGTAAATGCTATTGATCACTATCAATATATTTTTTTATCTGATGTTGCATACTGGGTATATAAGAGCAATGTGGACACTTTCATGGGATTGTAGACGATATATATATCGTCTACAATCCCATGAAAGTGTCCACATTGCTGTCCACACGATGTATGTATGTATGTATGTATGTATGTATGTGTGTGTGTGTGTGTGTGTGTGTGTGTGTGTGTGTGTGTGTGTGTGTGTGTGTGTGTGTGTGTGTGTGTATGTATGTTATACCACCCACCACCCCACCCAGCCTTAGTTCATTGTGATAATTTTAATTTTAATTTAATAAACAATATTCTCTCTCTCTCTTCTCTCTCTGTGATAGCCTGAGTGTATGTTTAACTGCCACCCCACCCCACCCCACCCCACCCCACCCCACCCCACCCCACCCCACACCCCCTCACCTACACCAGCTCTTTTCATTACCCTCATTGTATCTTTAACTAATATTTCCCATACGTCTGTTGTATTACCCAGAATGTATATCTTTAAATGCATGTAGTTATCTCTCTCCTGTCAGATCCTTTCCTTACCCTGCTTCTATCTTTAACTAATATTCCCTATCAGCTCGTTTAGTGTATCTTTAACAAATGTTGTTTCAATTTCTTGTTTCGTTACCCTGAGTCTATCTTTGAGAAATTTTGTTTCAATTTCTTGTTTTGTTACCCTGAGTGTATCTTTGAGAAATGTTGTTTCAATTTCTTGTTTCGTTACCCTGAGTGTATCTTTGAGAAATGTTTCAGTTTCTTATTTCGTTACCCCGAGTCTACCTTTAACAAATGTTGTTTCAATTTCTTGTTTCGTTACCCTGAGTCCATCTTTAACAAAATAATGTTGTTTCAATTTCATGTTTCGTTACCCTGAGTGTATCTTTAACAAATGTTGTTTCAATTTCTTGTTTCGTTACCCTGAGTGTATCTTTAATAAAATGATGTGGTTTCAATTTCTTGTTTCATTACCCTGAGTGTATCTTTAACAAATGTTGTTTCAATTTCTTGTTTCGTTACCCTGAGTATATCTCTAACTAATGGTGTTCCAATTTCTCGTTTCGTAACCCTGGGTGTATCTTTAATTAATATTCCCCGTCAGCTAATTTCGTTACCCTGAGTGTATCTTTAACTAATGTTCTCCCGTCAGCTCGTTTGTACATAATTCTTTTCACTTGATATTATTTGCTGATCAGCAATGCAGCTATCACGGATATGCAACATGGTATTTATTGGCTCAATCTAAACGCAACAGCAAATTCCATGTTATGATCTACACGGCATTTCGCCCATTGTTTATACGCCTGGCTGACGGGTATGGCGAACGATATTCCGAAAATCCAAATGTGTATTTCCAAGATGTTCTGAAATACCTTTTGATTGATTGTAACAATTTTTCAGGGATACACATATGCCATCACGTTTGCACGGCCCGAGAATCCGAATGTACAAAATATTTCTCAACCTCAAAATGAATAAACCATCTCTCTTTAGAAGAGCAATGTTTCTGAAACAAACCCGCTATTCGCGGCAGTCATCATGTTTTTTAGCGTACATGGCATAGCCATAAAGATTGCGACAGATATGAAATATTGCCATTTGTTTGTTGTCATAGGTTCAGCTTAGTACATCAACTGCTCCTAACTCACGGCACATCGGAAAGCATACAACTTTTCCTATGTTACCGCGCACATAAAACACAAGTAAAATCTACCACACAAGAAATCTACGTGTGTTTACTGAACAGTCCTATTCTATATTTTTTCATGTTTCATGCAGTTCGTCACATTTGCAGACAATAAATGCAGACTTTATATTTCGTTAAGTTATTACTTTTAGTCACAGAAAAAAACCCATATAATAATGCTTGGATCACGTATGGCATGAGATCTAGCACGTCGGTAGCAGATATGGGGCTAGGCCGCGTAGGTGGCCTCTCCTAGTTATCTGATGTTGGTTTAAGAGTAAATTTTACTTAGCAATTGTTATAGAATAGTTTTGTATACAAACATAGACAGGTTAGTCAGTTCATCGCTTTGTTCATCACTGTAATTTTCCCTTTTATTATTTCAAAAGAACGAACAAACGACAACACAAATATAGGTTGCACGGTTCGCTTCAACCATTGATGAAATGAAATGTGGAACATCAACATATACAACTGTTAGCCTAACGTGGCAGTAAATATGGAAAAGCACTTAACTTGTCATGTTTCATCATTTCGGAAAATATGAATTTGTGAGAAGGAAACATCAGAATAAACACAATCACAGAAGACACAGTTTAAAATACTTAAAGATCTGTGATTTGTTTCAAAATTTAAAATAAAATAATTTTGAAAAATTAAATAATTTTTAAAATTAATCTAATTTTTTAAAGTTTCACGATCATGAGATAATCGGCTATAATGTATCAATAATATCCGTTTTATTGAATTCGACCTCTGATATGAAACATGTTTCACCATGAATCGTTTCATAGCTCTTTCTCTCCCCCGGCGAAATTGATTATCGGGGATTATGACGTCACAGCACGTGCCGCGTGGTGCAACGATTAACACCGCGTGTTAATGACATCGGAAGTGGAGATCAGCGAGGACAATGGTCAAGAGGTACATCCCATACAACGGTGACACCACTGACCACTGTCCATAACGGAGGGGCGCGTCACGTTGCGGGGGAGCGAATTATTCCCGTGTTGTTAATGATCCCCCATTTGGATATGAACCGTGATGTATAATTACCACTAGGGGTGCCTGAAGTGACACCAACACAATCGCTATCTACACCTGTATTGGCCTTGAGCAAGTGTGGTATATTTCACCTGGTGATGTGACATGTACCGTATGTAATTGACAAGGCATGGTTGTAATCCGGATTGCGAGGTAGCTACCTGGAATACATTGTAAGACAAGGAAACGACATCTGTATCTATTATTGACAAGATATCCCTGTAATTGACATGACATGCAATTGTCGAGAATGTGCACACATGTTTGTTATTGGGCAACTATTGACAGACTTTCAGTGTGAGCATGGTGTCATATAACAGTTTTTAGCATAGGTTTTCGTTTATATATTTTTTTGGAAAACATTCCTTGATACTTATGAATAGACAACAGAAAATAATAGTAATAAACATAATGATTTTATTTTATTTTAAAAACTCATATAATTGATGTTAAATTATTTGATAATTGATATTTTCCAATATATTCAAAGTATTACACTTAATATCCGATAAAGTCAGTTGGAATTCTGGAATGCTATATTCAATGTTCCATTTCCATTCTGGCCTTCATTTCAAACAATTAAATAAAGTATATTGCTATCACGGAATAACTACAGGTCTGCACCGTGCTAATATTCGTCTCGATTGCAGAGGAACCAGCTGGGGTACACATTTCAAAATAATTGGTATATTCAACATATTTCAGATGTGTTTGTAAATTAATTTCCTCAAAGTCGATCGATTGTTTCAAACACTGGTCACGGTGAAACCAGTCCGAAAAGGTTGCATGATATATATGATTTTTGTTGATACATTTCTGTTTATAAAACATTATTATGTAAATCAGGAAATTCAATAATTCTTTAAATATTGAACTATTTTCGTCCACTTTGAGTTACGAGCCAATTTATTGGATGATTATCGTATTGATCACCTGCCGGAACATGTTTAACGCATCACATTATATGGTCATGACAAGAAGCTATATTTGTGCATTCGGAAATATCTAAAGTTATTAAGGGGCGGTGGGGTAGCCTGATGGTTAAAAGCGTTCGCTCTTCACGCATAAGACCCAGGTACAAGGCCCCACATGGGTACAATGTGTGAAGTCCATTTCTGGTGTGCCCGCCGTGATATTGCTGAAATATTGCTGAAATGGCGTAAAACCATACTCATTCACTCACTCTAAACACTCTGAAGTTGTTACATCATGCATGTCTTGTATCGCAAAGTTTTGTTGTATAATTTTCATATCATCTAACTGTTCGTATCAGGCTTGGCTTTTGGGTAACTTCTATGTTCTCTGTTGATGCAGTGCAACTGATTTGTTTATCAATGCTTCATAACCATCTCTAACATTTTGTTTATAATCTGTTGACCTGCATTTCTTTTCAGAATTTGTTCCTCTGAAACAAAATGGTTAAATACAGATATAAATATACATGATTTTTTAAAAAGTTTTATTTTTGTTACTAGAATTGTTTGACGCACGAACGTTAGGAAGCATAACTGTTGCAGAATATCTCTTTGAAACAGAAGAAGCAAACTAAAATGATTATTCGATATTAATAATCAAATAAACAAATATTATAAATTTAAGTTACATACTTGTCATTTACAGATTCAACAGCATTATCTGACCTATTTTATGACTAAAACATGAATACCGTGTTTCGGATAAAGCGGACAAGCATATTATCAATGCATTAAGATTTGACAATGAATTTAACCAACTGATTTGTCAATGAATCTCAGTAGAGTTAAAAATGATACAGTTTAATAATGAATTTAATACTGGAGGCTCTTAATGACCTTTGTGAAATGAGAATATTAACCAAATGAAATCTAAGTAATCACAAATGAATCTCATGTCTTTAGCATCATGAATAATAGAGAGGAAATGGCCCCAGCATCTAAGTATAGTTCTTAGTCCAGGAGTGTAATTAAAACGAGGTTAGCTATATTGTGACCTTTTGACAGTAAGCTTCCCGTAACATATCTTTAATGAATGGAGAAACTGTTAATTACAGTTTGAAGGCCTATAGTCTATGACCGTTGCTCTGTTCAGTCAAGCGGATAGTTGATGATGCTGGCGATTAGAACACACTATAATTAACCGATAAATTTGTCCACCATCCACAAAGCGAACATTTTGGAGGGCGGTTTGTGTTCAGAGTTTTCAAATTGTCATTAGACGATAATGGGTTAAACAGATTTGAGAGCAAATTTCATGTATCTTAAATTCCAAATAGGTTAAGTAACTTTTGTTGACTCGTTTGCGGGACTTTTCGTTTTATATTGTCATTATGGAATCTAAAGGGACTTCCAGCGCCATTAACGCCAATCACGGCATTCTCAGATGTAGATTGTGGTAGGTATGAACTGATTACTTGATAATCTGGAAGAATTGTCAAACACATCAAGGCTTTGTATTAATGAAATGTACCAGCAGGTGTTTGAAAAGGACATTGATCAATTAAATTCGACTCAGTTTCAAGTTTAGTTTGGAATAATACATTGCCTTATTGCGAACAATTTAGAATTACACCTGATCGAGTAAGGAGCATATTACATAAGCTTCTGAAATAGTTCCATGAAAGGTATTTCTCATGAAGATTTGTCTGTAACACCCAATACCTACAATGGATATTTTATTTACAATAATAGACCAAGGAAAGTAATTTATTTGAGTGAATTTTGTTCAATAAAATATGATCCAGGTAACAACAGTGAGAAAACGGGGTTCCGATCAAATGGAATGCAATAGAAATGAACGTTGTAATTGTGATGTTGAAATTGCTACTTTAAACAAAGTCTGTTTTAAGTCATTCCAGCCATATAGATAAATAGATTAGTTGATGATGCTGGCGATTAGATATAGATAAATTACCACCAGCGTACTGGAACTAGTTTTATATTTCACTCCATGTGAAATAATATCTGTGTATAGCTGCCTATGTAAACATATTGCCCCGACAATGATACAAAATAATATATTTTGGAAATTGACATGAAACGCATCATCAGGAAATGAACCATCGTATCACAAGCCACTTTTGGGATTTCCGATAATCTTATCGTCATGTTTTAACGATATTCTACGAGACAAAAAAATAAAACACATATTATAAAAAAAACTTATGTTTCAACTAATATATCGATATTCTAAAGTTTCACTTGAAATAAAAAAAAATGAAACATGTGATTCAAATATGAAATATCTGAAAAGGCCAACTGTTGTCAAAGAACCTTTTTTTTATGACAGTTGAAACAATTTCATCACCAAAAGATATTTGTATAGAAAGTGTTTTGCTGTTGTTCCCGGTAAACCCGTGCATCACCAGCTGTGCACATGACGTATGCACCCGACGCACAGAGATGTCACCCCTTTCAGCAACACCTGGTGTTCTCACTGCCTTGCCAATGATTGACGTGCACGTTCACGACATGGTAGCTCGGCGTCCAATAATTGCAAACGGCCCTTTTCAATGCATAGTCACGTTCCAGCAAGTTTTCTGGTTTACAAAACAAAACCTGCCAATGTTCTCTGTATGTTCTCTTCACGAAGTTTTTTTAGTTGAAAATGTTGAAAACTTTAAACATTAAACGTATAATTACGGTTGTTTTGCTAGATGCACATTACGTTACACATCATCGGATAGTGTTGATGCACTTTGGTTGTTTGGTTTGTTGTTTAACGTCGCATTCAGCTATTCCAGCTATGTGACGGCTGTCTGTAAATAATCGAGTCTGGGCCAGACAATCCAGTGATTGATATCATAACCATCGATCCACGCAATTAAGATCGATGACATGCATCAACCAAGTCAGCGAGCTTGACCACCCGATCCCGTTAGTCGCCTCTTACGACAAGCATAGTCGCCTTTTACAGCATGGGTTGCTGAAGACCTATTCTACCCCGGATCTTCACGGGTATGATGCAATTTGTCATCATCATTATGGTTATGAAAATGAGTGAGGTTAGCTTTTAGCGCCGGAATTAGGCTTCACGCATTGTACACATATGGGGAATCGAACCCGGGCTTTCGGCGCGACGAGCGAACACTTTAACCACAAGGCCCCCATGTGACAGTAAAAGTGAGCTTAGCGTTGACAATACCTAGCATAGTCGTGCAAGTGTATTTTCTCACACCACAATAAATTCTCTCCGACCTGATATTTTCAAGATGCATATGACATTACCATTGCAATAAGATGTAGCGATGAAGAAGGCAAGCGCCATAAAACAACATTAATACCTGTAGATTTGACAAAAACATATTTTTTGTAAATTAAACCGACAAAATCATTTAGATAATCATAAGAAATCTCTGCTAAAAGCAGAGTGCATTGAACTACATCAAAAACCTGTGTCTATGACTCACAATGAATTAGTGATGACACCAGGTGTTACAACCACAGTTAAATACAGCTACCTAACATGTGACTGTCCCTTCATGCCATTGTTGTTTTTGTAACAGTAAATATAAGAGACAAAACTCCTTCCATATTCTTCGCCCCGATTATGTTACTATGTTTGTCAGCACCATACCCGTGCTCGTGGGTTTCACCGAAGTGGTAAACGTCTCAGACCTGCATCACTTCGGGCTTTCCTCCCACATTAAGCTGACACGCCGCGATATAACTGGAATACTGTTAAAAGCGGCGTTAAACCCAACTCACTCACTTTCCATATTCATACAAAATATCTGCCAAAGGCAGAGATGATTGTACAATACCGACCATATCTTGAGCATGCGTCCATGAATCACCATCAAATAGTGGTGATTAACTAGTCAAATAGTGCTGATCAAACATTTTACTTCATTTCACCACATTTAGACATTCACAGCATTTGTTGATTTATGTGTTGAACTGAAATGTAGCTCTGGTTTCACACCTGAACAAGGAAGAAATACTGAACTACCGCTGCAGTACACAAGTTACACAATTTGTGTAGCAGGTGAATGTTTGATATCCTGAATTTAGTTAAAGAATAAGATTTTGTTTATTGTTTAACGCCACACTCAGCAATATTCCAGCGGCCTTTAAAGATCAAGTCTGGACCAGACAATTCAGTGATTGACATGACCATCCATCTTCGCAATTGGGATACGATGACATGCATCAACCAAGTCAGCGAGGCTGACCACCCGATCCCGTTAGGTGCCTCTTACGAATATCATGGGTTGGTGGAGACCTATTGTAACCTGGATCTTCACGGGGAGTGACGGAAAATAAATGTGTTTGAGGATACTATGTATTGTAATGGGTTAAAGGTTAATACATGTGTTGTGCGTAGAAATGACACGTTGTCAGAAATTGTGGACGATTTTCTATTAATAAACATCATACATAATCACCTGTTCAGATTGGATGTCACAGACAGACGTACACTGTTCAATTTAGTCCACCGTATACAGGGGCGAATAATCACTACAGGCCATTATATATATCACAGACATAGCTTTGTATATGTTTCAAACGTGTTTTATTACTATTTGATAGTGATTCATACGCACATGCTTACGATTTTAGCAGATATTTCATCACAAGCTCAGTAGAATTTATCTATCATGCAGAGCCAACGTTTGTGCCGAGGCTTTAGCAGACACCCCCATCTACCCACCCACCTATCCCCGACCCCAAGGGGCACGGGTGGCCCAGTCGTCTGAGACGCGATTCGCTGCGCAGAGTTGCGTCCCTTAGGCACGCCAGAAACCTATGATTGTGGGTTCGAATCCTGGTTCGCCCCGATTATGTTTCTAGGTTTGTCAGCACCATACCCGTGCTCGTTGGTTTCACCGAAGTGGTAAACGTCTGAGACCTGCATTACTGCGGGTTTTCCTCCCACATTATGCTGACACGCCGTGATATAACTGGAATACTGTTAACAGCAGCGTTTAACCCAACTCACTCACTCAGTCCCCGACCCCAAAACGAACATATTTCTTCAACGTTTCTCTTGACTTATAAGCAGCGGAATATCTGTACTCTGATACCCCGATCACATGCACAACATTTACTAACGTAAGTAATTTTACACATGTTTATATATACATACGTGCGTGTCTGTAAATGTATTATGCGTTCACATGAAAAGCTTCTTAGGTGTGTAAATAAATATGTAAATTATGTAAGGCACAAATATTCGTCTGTCTGTTTACGACTTTCAACACAAAGCAGGTTGTTTTCCAATCAAAGTTGAATAAGAAGAGCGTTACTTCACCGAAAATTTGCGCGTGAGGCAACATGTGTTGGATTTAATTTCTACACAAAGTTTTGACTCCTTGAAACCAAAAGAAAACACCGTACGCTCAACAACTGTATATACGCATACAAGTTGGCAACTGTTGATAGTTAATTTGGTGTTGTCAAAAGAACAGATTATTAGATCATCCTCTTTCGTTAACATAAACATTCACATTGCAACATATACACACAGTGCAAATTTACATTTACATTTGCACCTGCTCCAGACATGATGCAAATTTGCTCCTAGTGTAAATATACACACATGAGTAAACGCGTTCACATGACAAGTATACTCACGTATGTATTTCTACACACGTATGCACATATACACACATATGTATAGAGGCGCATGTGAACGGGGTATAATTACACATTACACAGCGGACGTAATTCAAAATTAGCATATCGGCTTTAGTTTCAACAAAATCACTAAATGTGCCACTCGTTGGTTTGTCTGGTCTATCACTGGATTATCTGGACAATACTCGATTGTTTACTGGCGCCGTCGTATGGCAGGACGCTGTGCAGCGTCAGACAACACAAACTTACTTTTTTAATACAAATTGTATGAGTGACAGGTGCTACACCGTTAGGGCAAGAAAAGCTTAATCTTTACGCGAACACCTGGTGCCACCACTGCTTTTCAGTGATCCATTCATATATTCACCACTATTTTACCTTTTTCCAAATTTAATTTAATTTAATTTAATCGAGACTGATTATTCTCTGGCGTTGACACTTAATGTTTTATGATTATGAAAAGGGTTCTGTTGCTATAATTAAACAAAATATGGAAATAAAAAAAATTGAATTAACAGATTTGTAGCTTTAATTGAGGGTATGAAATATCTACCTGTGTGGTGTCAATTTCCTAGTGTCAATTTCAGAAAATTAAGAACCGCCAAAATGATCGGTCTCACATATACATGTAAATTTACATTGAATAAACAGCAATGTCAGCATAAATGTGTTGTTATTACTAATTCACACTTTTGTTGTATCAATATTGACTACTAAGTATACGAACGCTGGTTTGCTATGTCGATTCCATGCGTTTGTGTGGTTGTTTGTTTTTCAGGAATAAAAGACTTAGCACAGTTAACGTTGAAACAAGTCGTACATGCCAAGCTTCCTGACCTGGGAACTGTCGACATGGAGCAGCTGGTGTTCCTCTAATAACCCCAACATGCTTTAAAGATTGTGTACAACCATATGATTACATGATTTTGTTATCAGGAAACATATTTTTAAATCATCAGTTTAAAAATTCCGCCGAAAGCGATGGAACTGAGACCTAGACTTGATACGTCGTTAAAAGTCTATAATTTACAGTTTAACTAAATACTTAGTGCAGGTCTGGACAACTAGTTGCATTGATTACAGAGAACGTTATAACATATAGGTATGCTCCGGGCTGAAGATTTTTGTTTGTTTGTTTGTTTGTTGTTTAACGCCGCACGCAGGAATATGACAGCTATATGACGGCGGTCTGTAAATAATCGAGTCTGGACCAGAAATCCTTGCGAGCGGAACTAATGGGACAGCGTTATAAATTGGAACATGGTTGTTTTAATACTTGATAAAGATACCGGTACCAGAGATCTCGCATGCAGGAAAGGTGATATCTCTCCCAGGCGAGAAAGTCATGTTGACAGACCAACTAATAAACCCTCACCGTTATCTGTCTAGCATAATCAGGTCTGTCAGAGAGAAATATCAGTACATTCATATCATTCGACAATTTTATCAACGAACATATTTCGATGTAACCGACGCCAAGCGATTTCACACACGACGTAAGAAACTTGGGGTCTGAACGACAAGTTTGTTTATTTGTTGTTTAACGTCGCACTCATCAATATTCCAGCTTTATGACAGCGGTCTGTGAATAATCGAGTCTGGATCAGACAATCCAGTGACTGACATCATGAGCATCGATCCACGCATTTGGGATACGATGACATGCATCAACCAATTCAACGAACCTGACCACCCGACCCCGTTAGTCGCCTTTTACGACAAGCATAGTCGCCTTTTACGTCAAGCATGTGTTGCTGAAGACCTATTCTACCCCGGATCTTCACGGGCACCGACCGAGATGTGTCACTGCTTGTCCCCTGTGTTACAGAGGCGGGTCAACAAACAGCCATGACACTGTATCATTTTATTAACATGAAACATGGCTTTGAGAAGAGCAAAATATTTCATCTGGGTTTATAGTGACAAGCCTTTATACAGCTTTAAACAGGACGGGTGCATTATAAGTTAACATACAGGTGCGGTGGTAGTCGTGTAATCTGTTTTGAAATGAGTTATTTTTGTGCTTTACACTTTGTGTAGAGACTCTTTCAAACTACTTCCAAATGTAGCAATGTTTATGCTATGATGCACATGAATGGGAGGGGTTGTTGATGGGATGTACAAGGGGTAAGGTGGCGTCTGCGTATAGTGTAGTCTGTCTTACAGACCCTGATACAAATATATATCAAATACAGCCCATGCAAGTCTATAATGTTTGGCAAGTCTAGATCACTGCAGTATCAGAAATTGAAGAGAGTCACTGGGCTCCTTTTTATTATATTTTTATTAAGATAACTGAACAACTGTTTTTATGTATGATATGTTCATTTCAGAGACTAGATTTTAGTCTAGCGTATAGTGCATCTAAGTAGAATGTTTGACCCGTTGGTTGTTGGTTTGTTGTTTAACGCCGCACTCAGCAATATTCCAGCTATATGACGGCGGTCGGTTTGACCCGTGATGATCCGGGTTAGAACTGGTCTTCAGCAACCCGTCCTTGCCATAAGTGGCGACTATGCTTGTCGTAAGAGGCGACTAGCGGGAATATTGCTGACTGCGGCGTTGAACAACAAACAAACAAAATCATATCAGTCACCGGATTGTCTGGTCCAGACTCGATTGTTTACTGACTGCTGTCGTATAGCTGGAATACTGCGGAGTGTGGCGTTAAACAACAAACAAAATCATGATATCAGTCACTGGATTGTCTGGTCCAGACTCGATTATTTATAGATCGCCGTCATATTGCTAGAATATTGCTGAGTGTGGCGTTAAACAACAAACAAAATCATGATATCAGTCACCGGATTGTCTGGTCCAGACTCGATTATATATAGATCGCCGTCATATTGCTAGAATATTGCTGAGTGCGGCGTTAAACAACAAAGAAGTTCCCGTTCATTAATTTTGTTGATCTTTACATTACTTAAAAGGAACAACCACAACTGGAAGGCTGTGTGTTGCAATACCCATCGGCCATGACAGATTAACTATAGTATTTTTTTTAAATCTTGTGTTCCTTAATTTCTTTTGAGTGATATTCATAACTTAACATACGCAAAACCGAGTCAGGTTACAGTAACCTGGAAGTCAAAATCCAGCCAACTGCAGGTATCCTTAATGCAACAAACATCGCGTGATGCCTAAACCACACTGAAGGATCGCTTCTTGTTATAGGTGTATTGTGATGTAAGGCGCAGTATGGGGATCGACCATAGTTCAATGAACACGTGATATGTTCTATATATAGCATACCGTCATCGGAGTAACGACAGACCCTACAACCGCCCCCAGTAGATCAGGGTACAAAATACGACCCCGTATCCAGTCAGTACAATGTGTCTATAAGTAAGGTTTAAGGGCTTCATTATATAAAGGTTTGCCGCACTCAGCAATATTCCAGATATATGACAGAAGTCTGTAAATAATCGAGTCTGGACAAGACAATCCGGTGATTAATATCATGAGCATCGAGCCACGCAATTTGGATCGATGACATGCATCAACCAAATCAGCGAGCCTGACCACCCGATCCCGTTAGTCGCCTTTTACGACAAGCATAGTCGCCTTTTACGGCAAGCATGGGTTGCTGAAGACCTATTCTACCCTGGAATCTTCACGGGTCTCATTATATAAAGGAAACTATCTAACCATTATTATAAAGTCAAGTTGTTGTGCTTGTAGCTTTATCAATTTAGCGCAATACGAGAGAGTGAGTGAGTGAGTGAGGGAGGGAGTGTCATTTCTAACGCCGCTTTGAACAGTATTCCAGTTACATCACCTCGTGTCAGCTTAATGTGGGAGCAAGGCCCGAAGTGATGCAGGTCTCCGCTTTGGTGGAACCCACGATCGCGAGCAGTGAGCGAGTGAAGGAGTGATTCGGTGGGTAGATTAGTGAGTGAATACGTGAGTGGTTGTCTGAGTGAGTGAATGATTGAATGCAGCAATATTTCAGCTATATGACGGCGGTCTGCCAATACTCCAGTCTGGACCAGACTATCCAGTAATTGACATCATGAGCATCGATCTACGCAATTGGGATACGATCACTTGCATCAACCAAGTCACCAAGCTATGACCACCCGACCCCGCTAGTCGCCTCTTACCACAAGAATAGCTTGCTGAAGACCAATTCCAACCCGGAGAGAACAGTATGAATTCATTCATTGTATGAAAATGTCAAAATATTCTATTGCCGCTGGTTCAAAAATAAATTTCCAGAAATCGAATATTAGTCTTAATAGGCTGAAATCTGAAAAATATGATTTTCTCCAGAATGAATCCACAATTTGACACCGGCTCAATAAACACAATAAATATATCGGATCAAACTAGGTCCCCAGTATCTCAGGCCATTCGAATTAACTGAATATAGGGTTTAAATATGAGCGACAAAAACCCATTCCGTAATTTGGTCAATTGTGACTATACCATAAGCATGTGTTTATGAATCACTATCAAATTGTGAGCGTATGCTGGCTGGCCCACCGGTGACACCCGTCACAAACTCATGCAAAGGCAAGTCAATTGTTCAATATTATGTGTGACATGTCTGAATGTGTACCAGCGCACCACATGTCGTGGGTGCTCATGCTATCAACCACTGGTTTGCCAGGCCCGACTCGCGTGTCGACAATCCACAATGACGTAGCTGGAATATTGCTGACCACTCCGTGACAAAATGTTCACTACATCTGATATTCTTACCCGTGAAGATCCGGGGTAGAATAGGTCTTCAGGAACCCATGCTTGTCGTAAAATGCGACTAACGGGATCGGGTTGTCAAGCTCCCTGACTTGGTTGATGCATGTCATCGATCCCAATTGCGTGGATCGATACTAATGATGTCAATCACTGGATTGTCTGGTCCTGACTCGTAATTTACAGACCGCCGTCATATTGCTGAAATATTGCTGAGTTCGGCGTTAAACAAACAAATAAACAAACAGATCTTACACTCAAAGTAAAAACGTGTTGTTTCGAGAAGCCACCCAAAAAGCTGTTGAACCTCAATGAGAGTTAATATCATTGCAGTTAGATATTAAAACGCGTGTTCTGACGAACACCCACCGAGGTGCTTTCCACACGGACATACCCGGCGTGACCCGATAGGAGCCCGAGACACAGTCTACTCTGTGCGGATGCCTGACTTCGTGTGGGTAAGCCTGCACAGCACGTGCGCCTGTGAAGGATGTTAGGCACATCGGGACCTCATTATCGTGGTGGGGATTCTTGTTTATTTACGTCACACTGAGACTTAATGATGTAACAAACAACCGCACTTAAATCCGTCTGCAAAACATATCGCCAAATGTTTGCTTTCCCGTACATCTTTGATACATTAAGAAAGTGGCATTTAAATGAAATTTACTTCTTGTCGTTCGAATCACCGGTGTGTGGCTTCCTGATATTGATGGATGTATATTTCATCTTGAAATTGACATCCCGATGCAATCGGCATCGTTACGGCATGGCAACATCCAGAAATCGTTAATTTGCTTCATACTGAACGCAGACCCCCAAAGATAGGCTTTGGAGTATATTATTTCTACTTTCAAGCATAAACCGACACAATCTGGTATGTATATCACCAACAGGGGACCTGCGGGATGCCGTCTACATGTGTTGATATAAGGGATGGATGCGTGAGAATGGAGCTCTAATTTCTCAGAGAAATTATATAAAACCACCTTTCTCTCCGTTGGAATAATAGTTTTTACACGCAATACGCAAAGTCGACTTGAGAAATGTATCTTTTTTTCTCTAACGGCCTCTCACTCACGATGCATACCTGGGAGGGGAGTCGCAGCGGAATGCCTCGCCATGGCCACACGTGCAGTTGAATGGCATACATCGGATGTGACGAATTATGTGGGACCATTGAACTTATTTTTCTCATTGCTGTAACGTTAAGTATCCCTCTTGGGGGATTGGGGCACGAGTGACCCAGTCGCCTTTGGGAGCCGCAATTCGCTGTACAGAGTGGCCTCCCTTATGCGTGACCGAAATCTCTGATCGTCGGTTCGAATCTTAGATTTATGAACACCATACCTCGTACGTTTATCGAAGTGGTAAACGTCAAAACTTGCATCATTTTAGGGGGTTTTCAACATCAAATAGACGCCCTGATATAACTGTAACACTGCTGAAAGCGGCGTTAAAGCGTTCACACACACACACACACACACACACACACACACACACACACACACACACACACACACACACGAACGAACAGAAACACATACGAACACACACATGAAGACACATTCACACGCGCGCGCGCGCGAAAATAGACACTCACACATATACTCACACACACATACACACACACACGCGCGCGCGAACACATACACACACTCCTAGTAGATACTACTGATTTCGGTAAAACAAACTATTCCTTATATCCTTCTAATATACAACGTCATAGCATACATCATTTACACCGTAGCTGAATACTATATTCCTTAGTTCTCACTTTCTATATATTCTCTCAATAACCTCTCTTGTTATGCACCTATCCGTTATATTCAACTCCGGCGTCGTACCATCCATAAGTCAACCCTGTTTTTATATACTCTGTAGAACCTATAATCTGTAGGGGGCACGGGTGGCCCAGTGGTCTATGGCGCCGCGATTCGCTGTGCAGAGTTGCGTCCCTTAGGCACGCCAGAAACCTATGATTGTGGGTTCGAATCCCGGTTCACCCCGATTATGTTTCTAGGTTTGTCAGCACCATACCCGTGCTCGTGGTTTTCACCGAAATGGTAAACGTCTGAGGCCTGCATCACTTCGGGCTTTCCTCCCACATTTAGCTGACACGCCGTGATATAACTGGAATAATGTTAAAAGCGGCGTTAAACCCAACTCACTCACTCACTCACTATAATCTGTATATTAACCTATACATTTCGTTAACTATTCGGGGGCACGAGTGGCACAAAGGCGCCGCAATTCGCCGTGGGTTCGAATCCCGATTCGCCCAGAGGATGTTTCTAGGTTTGTCATTATCATACCCGTGCTCGTGGGTTTCACCAAAGAGGTAAACGAGACCTGCATCACTTCGGGCTTCAAGCTGACACGCCGTGATACAAAATTGGAATACTGTTCAAAGAGGCGATCAACCCAACACGCGTTAACTATTCGAAATTCATTGTATTCGATTTCGTTATAACAAAACTATTTTCTGGACCACCGAATAGATTGTAGTTGCATTATATTTACATTAGCAAGCCAGAAGATACTGTATTGTTATCAAAGGTTATTACGAATTTCGAACTTAGACGATATTAATACACCGCAACGAGAACTGGGCCGATTTCAGGTCAACAAGAACAGCCATTCTATTCAGTCATGAATCATGCGATCCGACGAAAAAAACCCTGCTCATGAATCGTTCTGGAACAGCTATCTATATAACACAACACACGAACATATAGACACATGGTAATCCAACACCGCCATCACATTATCTTCTGTTGTTCCGCAACAAGCACAGGCCTGTATCTATATGTGACAAGCGATTGACACGGCACATACATAATTTACTATAGTCTGTGTTGTGTGTTGTCCAAAGCAGGTGGTGTGTTTCACAGAATAGCTTTTCACAAGATGTCTTTATTAGAAAGTATGAATAAAACATGTTAAAAGATACTTAGCATCAGAGTTACGGCTTAACTGCAGAATCTGTACCGTGTATATAAATTAATCACGTTCCTCATTAGAAAGAAACATTGTTACACAGTATCAAGGGGCATGGCCCTAGCTTCATTACGCCTTGTGTTTTGAGGGTATTCAAGTCTTGCGGGTGCACATTGCTTGATTGAATTTTATGAATATATTATACGAAATTGTGTGAATATAAAATGTTTCCTCTACTTATACAATGAATTACGATGTGAATTCGTGAAGAAACTGTTTGTTTTAAATGCATGCCGACCTTTAACAAGCCGAAAAAAGGCTATGCGAGGACAATGCCTTCCGCCATATTGGTTTCATAGGTGAAAACGGCAAAGAGAAACAAGTGAAATGTAAGACGATATGTCTTTTTATTTTGTTTGTTTGTTGTTTAACGCTGCACGCAGCTATATGTAAATAATCGCGTCTGGGACAATCCAGTGATTGACATCATGAGCATAGATCTACGTATTTGGGATATGATGACATGCATCAACCAAGTCAGCGAGCCTGACCACCCGATCCCGCAAGTCGCTTCTTACGACAAACATAGTCGCCTTTTACGGCAAGCATGGGTTGCTGAATACCTATTCTACACGGGTCATGTCTTCAAAATATTAGCCGATTACAGCAAAGAGTAATACTCTAACAATCGGTGAGAAATGCTTTCATTTCGTAAATTTCATGATTTTGTGTTTGTCAGGTGTTTCAGACGTTTGTCAGCTGGTCGTGATAAAAAATAGGACATAAACGTAAATTAGGTAAAGGCTAGAGTACTGTTGACAAAGAAACTTCGAAAGATATGGATGGGCATCGGGGTCCAAGTGGACTAAGGTGCAGCCATTCACTGTAAGGGTCTGGTGGTCGTGGGTTCGAATCCCAGGTTTGTTCTGATTTGTCTTTCAGCACCATATCCGTGCTCATAGATTTTCAAAGTGGTATTAAATGGCCTCCCACACCAAGATGTCACGCTGTTTTATGACTGAAATACTGTTCAAATCGGCGTTAAACCAATTTCACTGGCTTAAGATGCCTATTACGATTCAAATGATCACAAACATGATAAGCCAAGACTATTCAGACTATTGAGAAAGCCGTTTTAGCTTTTTGAAAGGCAAACCGAATGAAAGCAATGTTAAATTATTTCTGATAAGATAAAAGCTGCTCCTATTAACTAACGTTGAGTAGTTTAGATAAACCTTTATCAAGTCTCAATGAGCAATCAATGAGTATTCTCCAGTAACACTGCTGCAGTATAACACTGTTAGATTCAGACACTGATTTCTCATTCAACGTTATCGTAAAATCAAAGACAACGCTTTTTCATAAAGACGATCGAGATGTTATTTTTGTCCCGTAATACGATAACCTGGAAATAGGAGGCAATTGAGCATGATTGTCAGTGGTCTCATTGATCATGCTGATGAAATAGAATCTCCCTTGTACATAGAATTTCACTTTATCGCGTTCTCAATTGAATTATTACAAATATTTGGCTACTTAATGAGCCGTGAGCTACACCGTGACTCATGTGTGACATGGCGTGACGGGGGAAACTCCATGTCACGACCTCATCACACCTTCCTTCCGCAATCGGAAAACCCAATCATCATATTGCTCTGCCGGTATCAGACAATTCATAAATCGTAACGCCACTTCGAAAGTCTACACAGAAGTAATCTGCCACTTAATCCGATCTGCCCAACACAATTTTCTCAAGCGCGCCCCTCATCAATTAGTTTTTATCTGTTTTGCACTCGCCTAAACGCTGTTCCTAATGAGGTGTATTAATGCGCCTGTCGGAGAAGTTGCCTCTCAGCATGTCTTAATGACTGCGCGCTGTAAAGATAGCACTATATCGCTTGCTCTGTTCTCTTTATGTGTCTGTCGGGAACTATCGACTCTCGTCGAATTCAACGCCGATATGGACACGAGAAATGTGTTATGGTTGTATAAAAGATAAATATGTTTACAATAATCATATCGCTGTGTCACTGATTATGCTCCGGATTTGCTTTGATGCACAGTGTAGAACAAGCACCATGGCATTTAATTTGGTACTAGACTTGAAAATGAAATGATTTTAGTTTTGAATAAAGTGGTTTTGTGACGTAGGTGTTGAAACCACTCTTTGTCATAAATGACGTTTTATCATCAGGACGGGTTTTGGGTCTGAAGAGAGGTACAATGAAGATTTTATGAATCAAGAGGCAATGAAAAATATTTCTGTTTGTGCGTGTCAATTTTAAATGCAATCCAAAAATACTAGAATTCATGCTATGTACTATATGCACCGTTAAATAATATTTGTACCCTTAAATAACGAATAATAATGATAATTATGATGATGATTATGATGATGATGATAATAAAAAAAAAAATAAAAGCGACAAAACCCTTTCCATATTCTTAAGGAATCTCTGCCAAAAGCAGAGTCGATTGTACGATTCCGAATATATCATGACCATTATATAACGCATTCGAGTAGAGACATCATTCGAGAAGGAAATCATGGTAAACAGATTTTGACATGAATTCAAGAGAACGTAGTCGTGCAGTTTGTGAAGGTGATAAATGAACTTGTATATACACGGCATAAACCAAATACCATATACACAGTGTGAGGCATAGATATCCGATGTTGGAACAGACTTGCACAGAGTAACAACGACCTCGGGGGTTCCACCATCCTGTACTTTGTATACATGGCTGTGAGGGGTTCTTGCAAATTTTGTTTTTGTTTAGAATTATTCTTGGAGTGTGATGACATTAGTTTCTGTTGTTGAAATGTTATCCTCGACAAGCAAATAGATGAAACACATGACATAGTTCGCCAAATGGCAAAGTTGTTTCAGTGTTTGTTTCAGATTCAAAATGGCGTTGGAAGGGTGACTCGCGAGAGTATCCCACACAGAAAGACTGTCACAGGTCGGGAAGTGACGGGATGTACAAGTCAAGCCGAAATATTCCGATTGCTGATCACTAATAGCCAAGGCTATCAATCTAAACCTAATAGCATTCAAGATTAATTGTTGATTATGCTTCTAAGTGCTTTCGCATTCACAATGAAAGGCCCCTTACGACTTTCTGATGCCAATAGTTCTTTATAGCCGGGTATAGAGCCAGCTTGATCAAGTGAATTCTAGCCATTTAAATAGTGGCCCATTTCCTCAGCTCTAATAGCTATTGGGTCAATGGGAACGGACGGAAAGGAGAGGAAAGAGGCTATTAAGGCATAGGGAATCACACGTTGTATTGGGGTCTAACTGGAGAGGCCAGATTGGACCAACTATTACATCTGCTGGGAGGGCTTCTTCCCATTCCTTATCCGCTGGGGACGGATAGGGAATCACAAAAACATTCCGAGGTTGGTCTTCATTAAACGGGAATGACTTCATTAAAAGCGTCAAGAGAGTTGCGTTTTCCCAATCTTGGCCGACAAACAGACTGCCAATTTTATGGCTAAAACACAAGGCCATAAAATATTTGGCAAGAGAAAAGGCTGGAATTGGCGTATGTTGTAGCAATTCTATAGATTGCCATAGTTTTGAAACTAAGGGCTGCTTAGGGAGATTTGAACAGGTTTGAAAGATGAGACCTCAGAGGGAGCGGGGCATTTGAATGAGGTTGACCAGGAAGCCATGATGATTAAAAGTCTTCGATGAACTGCGTCCAATAGAACTCAAGTCTCTTATAAACAAGTGAACGGGGTAAAAATTCCGAATCACTGGGGTGTTTGGTGCACTATTTCAAAGCATAAAAACACGGATGAAAGTAACGTATACAATTTGAGATTAAATAAATAACATTAAATGCCTTGCATTCCCTGTTAATGTCATTCACTATCAGCATTCATTTATGCCGGATCAATGATTGTACTGATGGCGCGCTACGATCAAACGCGCTCAACCTGCAGGAAACGTTTTTGTGGAATAATTCACCAATTTAAACTTCAGAAAACAGGTTAGTTTAAAATAGTCTTTATTTTTTAAGTTTATCTCAAAGTGCACGTAAGTCTCAAGCAACCTAACGTGGAAATGAAGCGTAGAGGGGCAGAGCTGTCGAGCTAATAAACCAGTTTAGGACTGGTAAGGGTCCAATACTTGCATTTGACGGGTTATCATGCATAAAATTTCAAAATGTACAGTCATGTTTAAAATCTTGCAGACAAAAACTACGAATATAATTCCGGATTATGAATCCCGGGTGGAATCAAGTCAGCTGATGTTAGCTTTACGATGGTCTTTCATCATGGGCGGTGGAATAGCCTAGTGGCTAAAGCGTTCACACGTCACGCTGAACACCCGGGTTCGATTCCCCACATGGGTACGACGTGTGAAGCCCATTTCCTGTGCCCCCCCACCCCATCCCTACCCCCGCGCGCCTTGGTATTGGTGGAATATTGCTAAAAGTGGCCTACAACCATATCCAAAAAGCGACGGTTATAATCTGTCATTCCTGTTGTGGATGTCTCTCTCATCTAAAATTAAATTGTATCTATTAATACATTTAACCGCTCCTTCATGGACACGAAATGTGTTCTGATATTTTGCACACGATTATGTTAACGTTGTACCGTCACGATAACTGAAGTCATGAACCAATCAAACGTTTTGACGTCAAAAAGGTTTCGATGACGTTTATTTAACCAGTCAGTAATCTTACTTTCAATTTACATCTCCAAATCTGCTTTTAAGTAAAGTTGTTTGTTTACTTGTTGTGTTGACGCAGGCACAGCAATATTCCAGCTATATTACGGCGGTCTGTAAATAATCGAGTCTGGACCAGACATTCCAGTGATTGAGCATCGATCTGCGGATTTGGGAATCGATGACATGCATTCACCAGCGAACGAGCTCGAACACCCGATCCTGTCCATCGCCACAAGCACATACGAAACATACGAGCAGAAGCATGGTACAGACAAATCAAGAACAGAACCAGGGCGAAGCTGTGATTCAAACCTCGACCATACGTTTCTGGAACGCCTTGGGAACTTAGGAACGCACCTCAGCACAGAGAATTGCTGCTCCTTAAGTGTGCGACACCCCCCCCCCCCCCCCCCCCCCAAACACACACATCCTACCCCCAACCACGCCCATTTTGCCCCGGTCATGGTAAGAAAAAGTTGAAACAGTCTAGGTAGGTCAGTTACGTACTGTCAGGTCATATGCAATTATCAATATCAGAGGGAATATTGGATTCGATCCCGACAGCTGATTTCTGCACAGTCCAGCCTTGCGCCTTGTACCACTGGGCCATCCGTACCCCCGAACCCTGTCTGAAATACGCGCCATTGCTGTATATTTTTAATAAAACAAAGTCTTGAAACTACGTCTTCCCGATGCATGCCCACATGCAGCAATTAAGCACATACAATCTATACCATCACTGTTACTACTTATTGAATATTCTGCAGGGATCGAGAAACTGAGTGAGTTGGTTTAACGGCGCTTTTAACAGTATTTCAGTTGAATAGGTCTTCAGCAACCCATGCTTGCCGTAAAAGGTGACTATGCTTGTCGTAAAATGCGACTAACGGGATCGGGTGGTCAGGCTCGCTGACTTGGTTGATGCATGTCATCGATCCCAATTGCGGGGATCGATGTTCATGTTATTAATCACTGGATTGTCTGGTCCAGACTCGATTATTTCCAGACCGCCGTCATTTAGCTGGAATATTGCTGAGTGCGGCGTTAAACAACATTCAAACCAACTATTTCAGTTATATCACGGCGTGTCAGCTTAATGTCAGCTTTGTGAAAG
This sequence comes from Haliotis cracherodii, assembly GCF_022045235.1. Lineage (NCBI taxonomy): Eukaryota > Metazoa > Mollusca > Gastropoda > Lepetellida > Haliotidae > Haliotis > Haliotis cracherodii. Next base: position 39,695,298 of record NW_027266343.1, read on the forward strand.
CCATGAGCACGGGTGGGTACTGACAAACCTTGTAACATAATCGGGGCAAACTGAGATTTGAACCCACAATCATAGGTTCCTGGCGTGTCCCTATAAGGATCCCAAACTGTGGACATCAATTTCACTCATGAAATGAATAAATTCCCATGTCGTCGCATACCCAAGAGCATGACCACTGACAACTTTCACAGGTTGACGTTCGTTCGCGAACGAAAGGTCGCAACAAGCCCACACAAATACCATTAACATGTAGCAGGATGGTCCCAAGAAAACATAAACACAATAACACTGATGGGTCGGGAGACAGCGTGTCTGTGTGTCCCTACGACCTCTCCATTACTCCGAAGTGAGATGTAACAACGGCAAAAAACTCATGGCGGGTCAGTTGTGTAAGGGAGATAACTGCTGTAGATGTTTACGACCCAGCTCTGCCAACCGAGTCACGTTCCACTGAACTAATTCTGTGTTTGGCCAAACTTTCAATTTCAGGGAACAAACAGACAAATGTGGTGATTCGTCTTATCGTGGGGAGTCTGGAAAGTGATGAGAAATTAAGAAAGGTCAGTTAACCGGAGGAATGTCTTAGGGGGATATAAACATGTATTTATTCAACGGAGTAAAATATGAGTTGTATACTGTTGGGCGTTAAAAAGAGAATATGACATACCTCTAATTCTGTGAGCTAACATTTGCTCAGCTCTGTGTCGAACATAAAACACAAAATGCAATCCTGAAGTGAGAGCATAAAAATACTGATATATCTTCAGCCCGACTAATGTCACTCTCAGTGAGCCTGTTCACACAGACTGACTGCTTCGAAGTACGACTCACAATAGAAGTGAATATATTTCAAGCCCCATTGTAAATCTGAGATTATTGTGAGCCTGATTGAACAATATCTACCACACACAAGCATAACTGAGGTGATACTTGTCAGTTTCAGTGACCGGGGAAGATGTACATTGCTGTAGTCAAATAATAACTTTTTTCATATTGTTCAGAAATCTTATTATCAGTAAGTGTGTGTGTTTGTGAAGTATGGTTAATGATTCGGTAGGTGTATCACTGTAACTGACTCGGCAGATGTTCCACTGTTAAATGACTCGGTAGATGTATCTGACTCGATGGATGAATCAGTGTTAAATGACTCGGTAGATGAATCACTGTTAAATGACTCGGTAGATGTTCCACTGTTAAATGACTCCGTAGATGTATCTGACTCGATGGATGAATCAGTGTTAAATGACTCGGTAGATGAATCACTGTTAAATGACTCGGTAGATGTTCCACTGTTAAATGACTCCGTAGATGTATCTGACTCGGTAGATGTTCCACTGTTAAATGACACGGTAGATGTATCTGACTCGATGGATGAATCAGTGTTAAATGACTCGGTAGATGAATCACTGTTAAATGACTCGGTAGATGTTCCACTGTTAAATGACTCCGTAGATGTATCTGACTCGGTAGATGTTCCACTGTTAAATGACACGGTAGATGTTCCACTGTGAAATGACTCGGTAGATGTATTTGACTCGGTAGATGTATCTGACTCGGTAGATAGTCCACTGTTAAATGACTCGGTAGATGTTCCACTGTTAAATGACTCCGTAGATGTATCTGACTCGGTAGATGTTCCACTGTTAAATGACACGGTAGATGTTCCACTGTTAAATGACTCGGTAGATGTATCTGACTCGGTAGATGTTCCACTGTTAAATGACACGGTAGATGTTCCACTTTTAAATGACTTCGTAGATGTATCTGACTCGGTAGATAGTCCACTGTTAAATGACTCGGTAGATGTTCCACTGTTAAATGACTCGGTAGATGTATCTGACTCGGTAGATGTTCCACTGTTAAATGACACGGTAGATGTTCCACTGTTAAATGACTCCGTAGATGTATCTGACTCCGTAGATGTCCCACTGCCAATGACTCGGTAGATGTACCACTGTCAATAACTCGGTAGATGTATCACTGTCAACAACTCGGTAGATGTCCCACTGCCAATGACTCGGTAGAGGTATCACTGTCAATAACTCGGTAGAGGTATCACTGTCAATAACTCGGTAGATGTCCCACTACCAATGACTCGGTAGATGTCCCACTGCCAATGACTAGGTAGATGTACCACTGTCCATAACTCGGTAGTACACCACTGCTAATGGCTCGGTAGATGTACCACTGTCAATAACTCGGTAGATGTACCACCGTCAATAACTTGGAAGAGGTACCACCGTCAATGACTCGGTAGAGGTATCACTGTCAATAACTCGGTGGAGGTATCGCTGTCAATAACTCGGTAGATGCACCACTGTCAATAACTCGGTAGATGTACCACTGTCAATAACTCGGTAGATGTACCACTGTCAATAACTCGGTAGATGTACCACTGTCAATAACTCGGTAGATGTACCACCGTCAATAACTTGGAAGAGGTACCACCGTCAATGACTCGGTAGAGGTATCACTGTCAATAACTCGGTAGAGGTATCGCTGTCAATAACTCGGTAGACGCACCACTGTCAATAACTCGGTAGATGTACCACTGTCAATAACTCGGTGGAGGTATCGCTGTCAATAACTCGGTAGATGTACCACCGTCAATAACTTGGAAGAGGTACCACCGTCAATGACTCGGTAGAGGTATCACTGTCAATAACTCGGTGGAGGTATCGCTGTCAATAACTCGGTAGATGCACCACTGTCAATAACTCGGTAGATGTACCACTGTCAATAACTCGGTAGATGTACCACTGTCAATAACTCGGTAGATGTACCACTGTCAATAACTCGGTAGATGTACCACTGTCAGTAACTCGGTAGATGTACCACTGTCAATAACTCGGTAGATGTACCACTGTCAATGACTCGGTAGATGCACCACTGTCAATGACTCGGTAGATGTACCACTGTCAATAACTCGGGGGATGTACCACTGTCAATGAATCGGTAGATGTACCACCGTTGTGTTACTCAGTAGATGGACCAATGTTAATGACTCGGTAGATGATGCACCACTGTCAATGACGCTGTAGATGTATCACGAAGCCAAGTCCTTGACCATTCCAATCGATTTCGAGAATTCTAGGTGCCATTACACAACACAATCAACTGCATTTGTTTGATTTGTCAATGCTGTGATAGCTTGATGCAAGTTGCATGGTATTAATTCATAGTTCCATCGACCCATTTTCTATTCGTGGCCTTTTTGTACCGTGTTCATGAAATGCAGTGTGACCCAAATCACGTTTTTTCTTCACGTGATCCGGAGAGGAAGTTTGCTGTTAGGCCACACTTAACAGTATGTCGGTTATCACGGCGTGTAGATTTTGTGTGGAAGGAAAGCCCGAAATTATGCATGTCTTAGACATTTACCACTTAGAGAACGAACACAGTATGGTATTGAAAAGAATCATAATGGAGACACATCTAGGACCCTGACACAAAATTCTGCACAGTATTAGACCACAGGACCACCCGTCTTGTTTGTTGGTTTGTTTGTTGGTTTGTTTGTTGTTTAACGCCGCACTCAGCAATATTCCAGCTGTATGACGGCGGTCTGTAAATACTCGAATCTGGACCCGACAATCTAATGATTGACATCATGAGCATCGATCCAGGCAATTGGGATACGATGACATACATCAACCAGACCCGGTAGTCGCCCCTTACGGCAAGCATGGGTTGCCGAAGACCTATTCTACCCCGGATGTCCACGGGTCGTGGGCAAACTGGTTCCCGGGTCCGGAGCGACCGATCTCCCTATAATTCCAGATATCAAACGACTATTTCAAATTTTACAATACACACTTGGGTGCATCTGAACTGCGCAGTCGTACTTTACCCAGCATATCTCAACACCGGATTACCGATCCTTCGCGGAAGTGTGGAGAAATCGTCATGTTATGTCAAAACAAGCCCAAACAATGGCGGAGTGAAGTCTCAGTTTGTGTAGGGAGACAACATGTGTCTGTCGGGGAGCTGACTTCACCACGCTGTAAACACAGGATTAGACGGTTCAGATAACAGGGAACGGCTCAGTGTGTGATAAAAAAAACGGCTGTGTTCGGTCAGTGCTAGTTTGGAATATTGTCCGCCATAGAATTTTTTTAAAGGGGCGTCACTCTATTCTGCTTGCTATTCAAGGGGAGATAATCAAGTAGACACGTTTCACTCACTGGGCAAGTTTGGTATTATTTTATGTAAGTTTAGATGATGTAATCCAGTTTCTGGTATTTCTGGTCTTTGTACTTTGGATTCTATTGACAGAATAGACACCAAAACAAGATTTATGTCGTCATAGGCCATTACAACTGGGGAAGTGCGACGGCTGAATATTGGTAGTTGTTGACGGCCACTTTTACAGATCAATTCTAACCATTGTTAGTTTTGTAAGCTCCTGTACTCTGCAGAGGCTCAACCATATCACCGAGACGCCGTGCCATATATTACATATCAATGACTAAAAACTGACGACCTAAAGAAACGTTACCATAGTTTTAAATCACTCTTGTTTAGAAGCCACAAACGATTGCAGGAAGAAAAATGTATTGGAAAGAGCACAATTTTAACGAAATCAACATTTAAAATGACAGTCATACAGCATCCAATATTGGCATGAAAGTTGACCGAATTGGGGTGACGTAGCAAGAAGAAGCTTTCAATTTATGGACAAAGGACACACATACAAAATCGCTCAAGTTCAATCACACGTAAAAATTAATAGTGTGTATGACCACCCCCTTGCTACAAGACACGCAAAACCTCTGCGACACACAGAAAAAGTCACGTGGGATACGTCCCCATTAGAGGGCCTGGGTCTGTTCTTGTTGGTTGGCTGGAGGATGGGGTCGCTGTCGAACACGACGATCCATGATATCATAGAGGTGTTCTGTGGGGGACATGTCTGGGGGAGCGTGAAGGCCACGGCGACATGTTGACGTTGTTGGCTGAAAGGAAGTTCGCCGCGATTCGGGTTGTTTGGGGTCTGGGGTTGGCAGCTGTTGCAGAAATGGTAGGACAATCGGACGAAGAATTTCGTCCATGTAACGCTGAAGTATCAAATTTCCGTTTACAATGACCAGCCTTGTTCTCTCATGTGCAAAAATTCATCCCCACACCATAACACCCCCTCCACCATACAGCACCACCTCCTGAATGCAACATGCCCCCGATCGTTTTCCTCTTCAGCGGTAAACACGTCGCCTCACATGTGCTCTGAACATACAGAACCGGCTTACATCAGTGAAGACGACTCTCTGTCAGTCACGTCGCTGCCAACGTCTTACACTCCGGGCCCATCTAATTCCTTGAGTCCTGAGTCGCCTGGCCACTGTCTGTCAACTGACCACATGCCACAGTGCATTCGTCGCTGATGACGTTACTATCAGGAATCGATTCCGGAGATGCAAAGCACGCAAGTACCGGTCTTCATTGGGCGTTGTTACCCTGGATCTGCCTGTTCCTGGCCTGTCTGATGTCTGCCCGGTCTGTCTGTAATGTTGCATCAGGTTAGTTTCAGCAACACGGGAACGTGTTCTAGCAATGTACTCTCTCATCTGTATCATACTCAGGGCTAGCTTGTGTTTTTCTGGTGTCAATCATGGCATTTCTGTGTTTTTTCCCCATCAGTGTGAGTGCCTGAAATGCCGTCCGTGTCATGTATAAAACCTTCTTGCACGTGTAGTTTCTACAACAAACAAAAAAACGTACCGTCGACATGTATCATTTACTGTACAGCATTGTTGTGTTTGGACGATGTATTTGGCATTGATTTTGTTTAAACTTGTGTTTTAAACTTTTTACAATTTCATTTTTAAAATGGTTATGTTTCTTTTGGCCCTTAGTTTATTATCGAAATCTTAATCCAATACATTTGGTATGAACTCTATAATATTATATAAATTATGTTCATTTGCTAAAACACACATTCACTCTTAGTCCAAGGCCTTTCTTCATCAATAAAACACACCTGCATGAAAGTATGTTTTCTGCTTCTAGATAAAATGTATATACAAATGACATATTATTACCAAAACACTAGGTACCTGGAGAGATAATACATATACTGAACACAAAAAATTTGATCATAATTTGAAATTGTTTGTCAACTTTTATTCCATGATATTATCCATGATGGTAGAGGAAATAATATTGGTTATCATATTAAATTATGTATTTAAGTTTCAGTTACTGAGCGGCTCTGTTTTTTTTTAAACTGATCATTTATATATACTATCACACGAAACTCTTTGATTTTTCTATAATATTCATCTTTGGTACATATGAGACGACCCCTCTGCCCGGCTTGAGCGACGAACCTATGCGTGGATTTAGTCCCTCGAACCAATAGCCCAGTTTGTCCGCTGCGGTGTAAACTTGCTAAATATTATGGCTCTGTTTGCTGTGATTAGGGCGGTATATTAACAATGTATTAAGTGTAGTGGATTTGTCATGAGTTTAGTTTGACATTTATCTACCTATGCTTAGTGTTCAGGAATGTTGGGGATGCAATCTCGTTTCGTTTACAGCTTTTTAAATTGACTGTTTTCCAAACTGCCAATGACTTGTGACTTGCAGATGGTCGACGTACACATTATGCTTACATGGTTGTAACAAGGTCCGTCTTCATCTGAGATAAAAAGACACAAATTGACATTTTGCGTATATTCTACCGCCAAGATATCGTTTATTTTCATAATATTATTCCTAGTATTTTTACCGACCGTAACTCTTTATCAGCTTTCATTGATATGTTTCAGTTAATGTTGAGTATTTTCATTTTTTTAATAGTTTTTTTTCTTCTAAAAACATCAGTTATATTTGGCCTGCAATAAATATACGGATGATTACGTCGACTTTACTTTTAGATTACACATGAAAAATCTTACCATTATAGTCTTATAGTCTATAGTCTTATTCATGGCCAAATGCGACTTTTGTGGACCCGTGAAGATCCGGGGTAGAATACTTCTTCAGCAACCCATGCTTGTCGTAAAAGGCGATTTTTCTTGTCGTAAAAGGCGACTAACGGGATCGGGTGGCCAGGCTCGCTGACTTGGTTGATGCATGTCATCGATCCCAAATGCGTGGATCGATGCTCATGATGTCAGTCACTGGATTGTCTGGTCCAGGCTCGATTATTTACAGAACGCCGTCATATAGCTGGAATATTGCTGGGTGCGGCGTTAAACAACAGCCAACCAACCAAGTATTGTGAAAAATTACAATACGTTTGTCAACTTTATGTCTACTTCAATGGTGATGACCATTCGACCGGATGAAAAGCATGATGGAATGCAAAGATGTCTCAACTGACGGCGAACGTTCATGTTTATTTCAGAAATGACATGCGGCCTCTAGGTTGAATGACTAAAAGTTCAGCTCGACTAAACATTGACTGAACGTTCTTACTAATATGCCAATAGCAGTAAGAATAATAACACGGCATAGCCAGAATAAATTTACATTCCATTTAACTCTGGAAATGCTCGTCTTCGTGGATACCTGTGTGTCGCTGTGTGTTTTCTTGGAGAGGACACAGATTCGTGGAGAAAATACTTGTACCCTGGGAAATATAAATGTAAAAGACTTCTCCCTGAAGTAGCCATTGAAACATGTCGCACACACACACGCACGCACATACATACATACATTCATACATACATACATACATACATACAGACAGACAGACAGACAGACAGACAGACAGACAGACACACACACACACACACACACACACACACACACACACACACACATACATACATACATACATACATACATACATTCATACATACATACATACATACATACATACCATGTTTTCACGTCCTGTTTCACTATGTAGTAATTACAAGTGACCAATTCTAGTAACGTTTTTGTGAATGAAATACACGTTAACGTTTATTATCATTATTATTTTGAGCAGCTTTACAATCTTTCGATCCGATATATTAGAGATATATATCAATGATCTACAAACGCTTATACAAGTATATAACTTGCCATATCCACAACCAGCGGTGATGAGCTGTTATCTAGTCTGGCATGTAAACATATCATTTAGCTAAGCGTATCTCGCCGTGCGATATGCGATACGACATAACAAGTCTTACTAGATTATATAGAGCTGTTAATCTACAGATTAAACAACACAAAACCCTAGACAGGACTTCAAGCACACGACTGTTTACCGAGACATACAAATTGCTCGTCTAGATCTGGATGGATCACATTATCATGGTCAGGTCTCCTTGGTTTAAAATGTTTTGTTCTTGTTTGTCTTCTCTGTGCATCCACGCCAGGTTTCTGTTGATTTCCACACCTGTTAAATACAAATCATGTTTATTGCGTAAGTGGGCGTAAGATGTATATTATTATTGAAATTCGTGTCATGAAATAACATTCTAGAAGCCCCGGCTAACATTGTCTGTGGGGTAATTGGCTTTGTATTGTAGGATAATAAGTTATATTCAACTCAGAATCAATCTGATGTGTCTGCACGTGCAATCAGATCTGGTGTCTGTATACTCAGCGAAATTACATTGTACATGTGTTTTTGTTGTGCAATTGGCAAGCGCGATTTACATGCTATTGACAAGCCTGGTTAAACGTTGAGGGAACCGTCTTTAACCGGAAAATACTTCTCCGTTTTCAGCATGTTTAATCAAACAAAAAGGCAAAACCTGATTCACACAAAGGAATAACTGCTGCCGATCAACAAGTCACTGGACAAGTTAATTTAATTTTCTTGTTTCTGGAAACAATGTATAAAAAAAACAATCCTGTAACGCCGGTTTGAAATGTACAAAATGAAATTGCAAATTTCAGCGCAGTACATGTTTTTTTAAAAAGAATTCGGTGAATTTGCATGTGTTTAACTACTGTGCGGCGAATAAACACTACAGGATAAAAATACATATAAAATCATGCATATGTTTGAAATAGTTGATAGTGATATTTTCTGTTTGGAAGGTATGTAAATTGACTTATAAATTGGTATTATTTCTTGCCGCATACGGAAACATTATGCCATTGAACCATGGGAGGTAATGGCACTTCATTATACCCTTTGGACAACAATCCCGTTACACACAAGACAAAAAACCCAAACAATTAACAAAAAACGATTCTTACGGAGATACGTTCATTTTCATAAATTTTATCACTGAATATAATTCATCATAACATTTTCGTTGAGCAAAAATACCTATTTCCTGACGCTTTACAATTTTATAAGTTTTAATATCTCTGCAATAATTTGACCGGAAAAGTGAAAATAATGTATCCGGATGCGACAAAAAAACCTTTTACAAAATTAATATAGCTACACAAAAACTACCAATTATGTATGTGGAATATATATTTATATTAATATCATTCCGTATTTCAGTGTAAAGGTTACCATCATATTTACGCTTTATGTCTTTTATTGAAGGGTAGAATGAACATAACGGATCCATTTGAACGAGGAAAAAATATGAATATGTACAAACATATTGCACGAAAACGAATATATTACTTTCTCTTGATTGTTTGGAAACATGGCACGGTGGCAATATTTTGAATATAGAATTGTATTACCCGATTATCATAGTGATATATGAGAAGCTTGTCTTAATTCCATTTTGATTCGGAAATATGTAGTAATTACGTTTAATAACTACGTTCTTGAAGTTGATTCACGCATCACAATGACTTTGGCTAAGCGTATGCATATGCAATATAAATACAACGTGGACTCACATTTTAAGAAAAGACAATTAAGCACTTTTGTTATTACAACAAAACCACTCTAAAGTGTACGTACACGCCAAGCTTAGGGCTGAAGTTACAGTATAAACTATCATTATATTAGCTATTGCCGGAAGGCCTTTATTCATCCTTTCTTCCATAACGACATTGCCTACCTGTTTTATTAGCTGGAATTATTCTATACATTATCACTTCACACGGAATAGATTATAGATATTCATAATTTTCTCACCTTTTATAACAGACACATTGCAAAGGGTTACCGGCTGTATAATGCGAAAAGGTTTTAATGAGTTTAACATGCAAATCACGTCATAACAATTTGTCGGTAGATTTTATTTGTATTGATTTTTTAGATGATTTCCCTTTATAGTCTCCTTTCAATGTATTGTTCGTGGCACTTCGGTAATATTTTCACTTAACACGAGAATTGAGTGTCGTATAAAGATGGGAGTTATGAAAGGACGACTGTGTAGCGTCTTGCGTATACATGGTTTAGTGATTGTTAAAAGAAAATTATGTTTAATATAGGGAGGTGTTGAATAGGCTCAAGCTGTGTCAGTAATAAGTAGAAGTCACGTGACAGCAGTTGGGGTCTTCTCATTGGAAAAAAGAAACAAGTTTCTTGGTATAATTCATGCATCAGGCCATCCGGGCTTACAGGCCAATAATTGTTTAACAGAACGTAAAGCGCTTTCAGATTGTGTTATTCAATCAAAGAAGATGGTTGAATCAGATGGTTTATATAATCAGAAAAATTAAATAAACCACAACAATAAATAATTATATCGCATGGAGGTGCGAACTGGTAAAATAGCTTTAAACACTCGTTGTTTTTTAAATATAAACTGTTTTACCGTTATTGGATATTTTTCACACGATCTAATTGATTTTATAAATAAACTTTTAGGTGTTTGTGTATTGAACCAACCTTTTCCACACAAGCATTTTCTTTTTCAGCCTTTCATACAGCATTTATATCCCCTTGAAAATAAACATTCCCCAGCGCTCCCGGAAATGATAACATGTATATTTATCATGTGGTATCAATTAAGGTCAAAGTTCGTGTGTGAAAGACACAATTTAGTAAAATGAAGACAATAGTGAACTTAACCACCCAGCAAACCCCAACTGGACAGTGATTTTAATAGCTTACATCCTCGTGCAGGTCAGGATACGCCTCCATCAGGTTGCCTGGTAACAATGACATGTGGGCGGGTCGTACATGCGCTGAGAGATTTTCTATGATAAAGCACTGGATGTAATAAAGAAGCGTAGTGGTAAATAAATAAATGGGCGCTGATATTGAGGTAATTGTACCTGGGCGCCCGTGCAAGAGCAACCGTCTTAATTTCGGTGCATCTTGGCTTTTCACGTATGTTTTAAGTGTTGACTGTGGCATTCATTGCCTTGATAAGGGGTATTTCGAGGGAAATATTTATTGCCAGCTGAAGGATATGAATTATTAAGACGAATGCTGTGTAAGTGTGCACGAGAACATAGAGAAGAATGTGTATTTTGTTCAATTTGATATTTGATGCCACTTTGATGAAAGGGTGTTTGATATCACTTTTGTAGCAGAGATTCAGCAGCTACTTCTTGACATCAAAACGCTCAGGGGATGAAAAGCGAATGCTTGAAAGGCAAACCATGGACATATATCCACACCTCTGTCTCCCCGCCAGCTGTACTTATATTCCACACACACTCTCTTACAATGGTGTTATCTCTTCTGATACCCGACGTGATGTAGCTTACCCTGTTTTCATCACAAGTATTGCCCGACACAAGTCTACCTCCACTGATGTCACCTCCACTCTCACCCCTCTCCTGTCAGTTGCACAAGCCCCACTGCTACTTAACCCCTCTCTTCTAACTGTTGTGCACACCCCACTGACACTCAGAACCATCCTTTTTGTTGTGCACACCCTGCTGATACTCCAACCCCTCTCCTCGTGTAAACCCTGCTGATACTCAAACCCCACTCCTTGTGTAAACCCTGCTTATACACACCCTACTGATACTCAACCCCTTTCCTTCCTGTTGTACAAACCCTACTGATACTCAACCCTTCTCCTTCCTGAAGTATAAACCCTACTGGTACTTAACCCCCCTCCTTCCTGTTGTACATTTCCTACTGATACTCAACCCCTCTCCTTCCTGAAGTATAAACCCTACTGGTACTTAAACCCCTCCTTCCTGTTGTACATTTCCTACTGATACTCAACCCCACTCCTTCCTGAAGTATAAACCCTACTGGTACTTAAACCCCTCTTATTCCTCTGTACAAACCCTACTGATGCTCAACCCCTCTCCTTCCTGTTCTACAAACCCTACTGATACTCAACCCCTCTCCTCCCTGATCTACAAACCCTACTGGTACTCAACCCCTCTCCTCCTTGTTGTACAAACCCTACTGATACTCAACCCCCTCCTTCCTGATGTATAAACCCTACTGGTACTTAACCCCCCTCCTTCCTGATGTATAAACCCTACTGGTACTTAAACCCCCTCCTTCCTGTTGTATAAACCCTACTGATACTCAACCCCCTTCCTCCTGATGTATAAACCCTACTGGTATTTAACCCCTCTTTTTCCTCTGTACAAACCCTACTGATACTCAATCCCCCTCCTCCCTGTTGTACAAACCATACTGGTACTTAACCCATCTCCTTCCTGTTGTACAAACCCTATTAATACTACCCCCCACCCCCCCCCCACCCCCCCATCCCCCCCTTCCTGAAGTATAAACCCTACTGATACTCAACCCCCCTCCTCCCTGAAGTATAAACCCTACTGATACTCAACCCTCTCCTTCCTGATGTATAAACCCTACTGGTACTTAACCCATCTCCTCCCTGTTGTACAAACCCTACTGATACTCAACCCTCTCCTTCCTGATGTATAAACCCTACTGGTACTTAACCCATCTCCTCCCTGCTGTACAAACCCGACTGGTACTCAGCCCCTCTCCATCCTGTTGTAAAACCCTACTGGTACTTAACCCCTATCCTTCCTGTTGTACAAACCCTACTGGTACTTAACCCTTCTCCTTCCTGAAGTACAAACCCTACTGGTACTTAACCCCTCTCCTCCCTGTTGTACAAACCCTACTGGTACTTAACCCTTCTCCTTCCTGAAGTACAAACCCTACTGGTACTTAACCCCTCTCCTCCCTGTTGTATAAACCCTACTGATACTCAACCCCCTCCCTCCTGTTGTACAAACCCTACTGGTACTTTACCCCTATCCTTCCTGATGTATAAACCCTACTGATACTCAACCTCTCTCCTACCTGAAGTATAAACCCTACTGGTACTTAATCTCTCCCCTTCCTGAAGTATAAACCCTACTGGTACTCAAACCCTCTCCTTCCTGTTGTACAAACCCTATTGATACTAAACATCCCCCCCCCTCCTGTTGTACAAACACAACTGATACTCAACCCCCTCTTTCCTGAAGTATAAACCCTACTGGTACTCAAACCCTCTCCTTCCTGTTGTACAAACCCTATTGATACTAAACACACCCCCCCCCCCCCCCCCCCCCCCCCCCCCTCCTGTTGTACAAACCCAACTGATACTCAACCCCTTCTTTCCTGAAGTATAAACCCTACTGGTACTCAACCCCTACCCCCCTGTTGTACAAACCCTACTGATACTCAGCCCCCTCCTTCCTGATGTATAAACCCTACTGGTACTTAAACCCCCTCCTTCCTGTTGTATAAACCCTACCGGTACTTAACCCCTCTCCTCCCTGCTGTACAAACCCTACTAATGCTCAACCCCTCTCCTCCCGCTACTCAACGCCGCCTGATATAACACATACACGTATAGTGCCGCTTGATATAACACATACACGTATGGGATTGATGTCACCAGGAAGTATTTACATAAACTGGCCTGCGGTTACCACTTCGCCTGCCATGTATGATGGATCGCGTCTTCATGTTTTTGCCGCTTCTAATAGTGTCGAACAAACCAGGAAAAGAATGGTATACACGTTTATTGATAATATATGCGCCTATTTCTCTTTCTGAGAGATGGACAGCTACTCGAACGTATATAAACAGAGCAGCCAAGGATAAAAATGAAATCATATCAATATAAGCAAAATAGAAATCATAGCAATACAAAAACAGAAATTACGTGAATACCAAACTCACAATAGATATGTGTACCCTACTCACACACAGGAGTCCTAAAGAGGGACAGGTCAGCCTAAATTGCTTAAGCAGAAGGCGGCCTCTTAAACACTTAATGCAACAACAACATATGCGCCTAAAAAGGGATAAAATACACCCAGGAATAACTGGAATCGTTTTATCTTGCGAACGATTTAAGAAACAACTTCTCCTTACGCGTAGTTCAGCCATATGCAATACCCTTGTAATGTGTAGTCGTCCGTGCCACTCTGTAGTAAGAATACGTCTATCTATGTAACCGCTCAACCATCAAGAGTGGTATAAAGTATCAAACGTGTCATTATGTGTCTCTGAGGAAAATGCGATATTGGCTCTCAACTTGGTTAATACTAAGGTGCCACAGATACCTGCTGAAACTTTGGTATGAGAAACCTGTATCTACCTTTTGGTGGCTACATGGCCTAGGGCATATCATATGATGCAGAGAAAGAGAAGGAGCATTTAAAAGTGCAGTCAGATATATATTGACCCCGTGAAGATCCGTGTTAGAATTGGTCTTCAGCAACCCATGCTTGTCACAAGAAAAGACTGACGGGTTCGGGTGGTTAGGCTCGCTGATTTGCTTATTGCATGTCATCGTAACCCTTTGCGTAGATCGTTGCTCATGATGTCAATCACTGGATTGTCTGGTCCAGATTCGATTATTTACAGACAGCAATCACATAGCTGGAATATTGCTGAGAGTGAATTTCAGAATCTATAAAGACATTCACACGAACATCAAACTGTAACTATTAAATATATAACATCAAAACTCATTTATGAATTAGGATTAGAAAGGAATTCTCAATCGACTTTCAAAATATTTAAATGTAACTTTCTCACAATTCAACGAGTATAATTTTCTAACATTTGAATAGTATATTGTGAGTACATAAAAGTAACTATAAATTGAATATAAAAATGTTTCAAAACAATATATTTTTAGTAAAACAAACTATATCATTCAATGCATCTACAAATGTAACCATTATATTAATATAAAAAGTAATCATCAAATGAGTACACAATAGTAACCACTGAATGAGTCTTAAAAAATAAAAAAGAAACTATTAAATAATAGGAAAATACTCACAACACGTCTTCAACACTGAGAAACGTACATAAGAAAAGAACTATTAAATAATAGGAAAACACTCACAACACATCTCCAACACTGAGAAACATACATAAACAATTAAATATCAATAATAGGAAAATACTCACAACACGTCTTCAATACTGGAAAAACATACATAAAATATAACTATTATGTAATAGGGTAACTACCACAAAACGTCTTCAACACTGATAAACATACATAAAAAAGTATATATTAAACAATAGGAACACACACACAGAACACGTCTTCAACTCTGATAAACATACAGAAACACATAACTATTGATAATAGGAAAATACTCACAACACGTCTTCAATACTGAAAAACATACATAAAATATGACTATTATGTAATAGGATAACTACCACAAAACGTCTTCAACACTGATAAACATACATAAAAAAGTATATATAAAAAACAGGAACACACTCACAGAACACGTCTTCAACTCTGATAAACATACATAAACACATAACTATTAATACTAGGAAAATACTCACAACACGTCTTCAGCACTGATAGACTTGCATAAACAATTAACTATTAATGATAGGAGAACACGTCTTCAACACTGATAAACATACATAAGACAGTAACTACTATGTAATAGGAAAGCACCCATAACACGTCTTCAACACTGATAAACATTCCAAAGAAGGCAACTATTAAATAATAGGAAAACTACCACAACACGTCTTCAGCACTGATAAACATACATTAAAAATTAACTATTAATGATAGGAGAACACCCCTAACACGTCTTCAACACTGATACACCTACATAACACATAGCTATCAAACAAAAGGAAAACTACCACAACACGTCTTCTACACTGATAAACATACATAAGACAGTAACTATTATGTAATAGGAAAACACCCACAACACGTCTTTAAAACTGATAAACAAACATAAAAAGGAACTATTAATAATAGGGAAACACCCCTTACACGTCTTCAAAACTGATAAACATACATAAAAAACTATTATGTAATAGGAAAACACCCACAACACGTCTTTAAAACTGATAAACATACATAAAAAGGAACGTCTTCTCCTCTGATAAACATACATGAGACAGTTATTATTATGTAATAGGAAAACACCCCTAACACGTCGTCAACACTGATAAACCTACATAACAAATTAACAATAGGATAACTACCACAACACGTCTTCACTGATAAACATACATAAGACTATTATGTAATAGGAAAGCACCCCTAACACGTCTTCAACACTGATAAACATTCCAAAAAAGCAACTATTAAATAATAGGAAAACTACCACAACACGTCTTCAACATTGATAAACATACATTAAAAATTAACTTTACGAAAGTAACTATTATGTAATAGGAAAACACCCACAACACGTCTTTAAAACTGGCTAGCTGGTATATGAACTGATGTGAAACAATGAAACGCATCAGTTGTAAGTTCTGGTCTGTAGATGCCATCTGAACACAATAATGTCCAGTAATACAGCATACATGCTTCCCTATATTCAGTTGGCACGGACATCAAATGAAAGATCTTGCCTCGATGATGACATCCTATGATATTCCCAACCAGCATATGTGATTATTCTCACACAATAAACTTACCGTGCCGCATGCAATACTTACAATGTTCTCGCCATAGGCCTAATCAACAGATTTGATTTTGCGTGCCTACATGGCGTTGATACCCTGACTAGTCATGCTTTAAATTGCAAACATATTGACGATGGCACTGTAATGATCATTCGAATCATCATGCAGTGGCCAATAGTCAGGTGATGTCAATCTCAATACTGTTGATTTCAATGTCCAGCTATGGCGATATAGTGGTCAGCCTTGTCCAAAGCAAGCAAATGACCAACGATATGGCTTCCTCCGAGGCGTTAAAACGGATTTCATGGCTCGTTTAGGGTCGCATGCTTTGAATATGTATCCCTTAAACGCCATATGGTCGAAAACAAAGGCTTTTAAAGAATATTAAAGAGCGCACCGACAGGATAGGAGCAATGCTATCTGAATTGGCTCTCGAGATCAGTCAGTCCTATAGGGCATAGGCATTCTAGAAACACATAAATCTGTCTGTGAGTATTCAAGCATGAGAGAAGGAGAGGAACCTTTGCTCTCCGAATCTGTATTAATTTATTCATTTGTTTTTATTGTTCTTCATACGGTAATAAAAGCACATTGCTACATCCATGGTTCCCATTGTAGAACGTCTTTAGGATTTCCCAATATTCTGCGCCGTGCTATAAGCGTTGAAGTGGAAAATCAAAGTGCAGGCGATTTGAATGATAAATTTTGTCGCTGACATGCGCGATATTATTAAGAGCAGTGCGGGACAGAGTGCAAGTAACTGATTAGAGAGCACACTTGGGTCGAGACATTCCGCTTTAAAGCGTTCAAGCGGAAACACAAGACGAGCGAAACCGGGCAAAAGCGCAATCGTATAGGCACTGGGAAAGCTTTTAGGTAATTGGATATACATATATTTTTACAACGTTGGAATAAAAAATGGATTTGGGGGGATATAAATTAACTCATTATGGCCTTTTCATCTTTGGCCAATAACTTAAAACTCGGAGGGGAACTACTCGGTCGAGGATTAGTCGGTATTGCTCAAGGTTCGTTCCTTTGAGCATTTGTCATTCACGATGGGCAACAGAGATTAGTGCATGACAAATATTGCTAAAGAGGATGGGAGATTATTTCCCGGTCATCTAGGACGGGCCTCTTTGTTCATTTTCACATTTAGTACAAAGTGTTATGAATATTATCATTCTGAATGATTCTAAAACCGACGGAATATAGCATAATATCTCTTTGAAGGTAGATTTTGGGCAAAAGTGATATTTCCTCCAAATAGATGATAGCAAATGTCATTGTTTTTCATCATACAGCACAAATTACTGCCAAATCAAAGAATAGTTGCATTATATTGCCAAAGCCGTTTCTCCAAAGTTGATTGTGAAATTCAAGAATAAACGACCTTAAATTGACAAGCTAAACGAAAGTAATTAAAACGATCATGAAATATTATCAAAATATCTTTATTTTATTCAGTGTTCATTTTTAATTATTTTTAATCCGTTTATGTCATTTCCATGATAACCCGTAGAGTCTAAGTCCACTAAATGGTTAACCTTGACGATGCAGAGTTATCCCCCTTACCTGTGACGTTGTGCGTTGGTTGAAAGTTTCCGAAACTTCAAATCAGCGTACTTTCAGCCGACTGCTAAGAGTATTCCGATATCAAATTTAGACTCCGACTCACCAAACCGGTTCGGACATCTCAATATTTGTTTAATGCAGTGTATAAATACCCACTGTTGTTTTAATACCTTTAAATGATCATCATTCACAAAAAATATCCCAAACAAAGTTTCCCAAATGAACTCCGCCTGATTTAGGTTTGATTTAAACAACATATTTTGATTGAGTTGCAGTGTCGTGGCCGACTAGTCGTAACTGCCTTGACTTGTTTATACTATTCCGTGCAAATAGTAAATACAGATGCCGCTGTGTGTGGGATGTTATACTGATTCTCCTTGTAACCCGCACCATGCACGTTGTTCCTACTTTATGCCAAAACACCTCCTCTTCAAGCAACATAGAGTAGGTAAACGCTACCTACTCAATCTTGTGTTGCTTTCTTTCCACAGCCGCTGGTCCACGAACTTGTTCTAATGTGTATAACCCACATATTGCTGTAAAAAAACAACAACAGATTTTGAAGCAGTTTATCTCACAGTAATTGCATAACTGCCTAAAATACATAAGTGTACTTTTTGCGATAGCAAACCGTTGCTTGTACGTGTGTTGAAATCTAGAACATTTTCTGTTAAAACCGCAGTAACGTTTTAAAAAATTGCTTTAAACAGTTTATCATCGTGTCTAGTTTTTGACAATCGATTCAAACTTTACCAGTATTCTCTATAAAATAAGGACATATGCCATGTCTATAGGTGTGTGAGTGATTGGGTTTTCATGTAAGCTGCTTTGAACAGATTTCCATGTATATAACATCTTTCTGTGGGAGGTAAGCTCGAAGTGATACTTAGAAGTTTACCACAAACCATGTGCATTGTCATGGTGCTGATAAACAAAAGATCATGATCTAGCATTCATATCACATTTTTAGCAGATTCAAAGAAAAATGTTTAGCATTTTTGAGTTGTACATACCATCCATAATCGGGAATATTAAAAAAATACCTGGTCGGCCAAAATATGTGATATTAAGGATATAAACCTTAATATTTCTCTGATAACTACACTATGTGTTACTCTGGGAAATAAGGTTAATATGACATATTTCAATATTGGCAAGGACTATTTCTCTGATAACTACACTATGTGTTACTCTGGGAAATAAGGTTAATATGACATTTTTCAATATTGGCAAGGACTATTTCTCTGATAACTACACTATGTGTTACTCTGGGAAATAAGGTTAATATGACATTTTTTCAATATTGGCAAGGACTATTTCTCTGATAACTACACTATGTGTTACTCTGGGAAATAAGGTTATTATGACATATTTCAATATTGGCAAGGCCTATTTCTCTGATAACTACACTATGTGTTACACTGGGAAATAAGGTTATTATGACATATTTCAATATTGGCAAGGCCTATTTCTCTGATAACTGCAATATGTGTAACTCTGGGAAATAAGGTTAATATGACATATTTCAATATTGGCAAGGTATATTTCTCTGATAACTACACTATGTGTTACTCTGGGAAATAAGGTTAATATGACATATTTCAATATTGGCAAGGACTATTTCTCTGATAACTACACTATGTGTTACTCTGGGAAATAAGGTTAATATGACATATTTCAATATTGGCAAGGACTATTTCTCTGATAACTACACTATGTGTTACTCTGGGAAATAAGGTTAATATGACATATTTCAATATTGGCAAGGACTATTTCTCTGATAACTACACTATGTGTTACTCTGGGAAATAAGGTTAATATGACATTTTTCAATATTGGTAGGGACTATTTTCATGATATAGCATTCTCAATGAAACAACGACAATATGGTGCTCGATAACATGCGGTAAGTATGTCATTCTCCATAAAACAAAGACAAAATTATATACTGTTCTATGTAATGAGGTGAATAAGTCATTTTTCTAAAACATGGACAACAATGTTTTTTGTTGTATGTAATGAGGTGAATATGTCATTCTCTATTAACCAAGGGTAACAATATTTATTCCTCCATGTAATGAGGTAAATATGCCAACCTCTGTGAAACAAAGAGCAACCGTGTGTATTGCTCTGTGTAATGAGGTGAATATGTCATTCTCTATGAAACATGACAAACAATATGTATTGCTCTATGTGATGAATTGAAACTATCATTCAGTATGAAACAAGGACAAAAATATGTATTTCTTGATGTAATGAGGTTAATATGTCATTTTCTAAGAAACATGGACAACAATATTTTGTAGCTCTATGAAATGAGGTAAATATGTCATTCTCTGTGGGGCGAGGGCAACAATATGTGATGCTCAATGTAATCAGGTAAATATGTCATTCTCTGTGGGGCGAGGGCAACAATATGTGTTGCTCAATGTAATCAGGTAAATATTTCATTCTCTGTGGGGCGAGGGCAACAATATTTGTTGCTCAATGTAATCCGGTAAATATGTCATTCTCTGTGGGGCGAGTTGTTCAATGTAATCAGGTAAATATGTCATTCTATGTGGGGCGAGGGCAACAATATGTGTTGCTCAATGTAATCAGGTAAATATGTCATTCTCTATGAAACTTGGTCATCGAAATGTGTTGGTGTACAAAATGAGGTGAATATGAGGATAACAATATGTATTGCTCTGTGTAACTGGGAAAATATGTCATCTAAGAAACATGGACAACAATATTTTGTAGCTCTATGCAATGAGGTGAATATGTCATTCTCTATGAAACCTTGACAACAATATGTGTTGCTGTATCTAATGAGGTAAATAGGTCATTCTCTATGAAACCTGGACAATAATGTGTGTTACTGTATGTAATGGGGTGAATATGTCATTCTCAAAGGCACAAGGGCAATAATATGTGTTGCTCTACGTAATTAGGTGAATATGTCATTCTCTATGAAATAAGGTGAACAATGTGTGTTGTTCTACGTAATTGGGTGAATATGTCATTCTCTATGAAACATGGGCAGCAATATGTGTTACTGTAAGTAATGAGGTAAATAGGTCATTCACTATGAAACCTGGACAACAATGTGTGTTGCTGTACGTAATGAGGTGGATATGTCATTCTCGATAGAACCTGAACATCAATATTTTGTAGCTCTATGTAGCTCTTTATATGTAATAAGGTAAATATGTCATTCCTTATGCAACACAGACCACAATATGCTCTCTGAAATTGAAATATGGACAATATGCCATTCTCTATAAATGTTTTATATCTCATTCTATATGAAATCAGCATTATTTTTATAAGGGAAATGTTGTATGAAATAAAAGGAAATGTGTCGGGTATTCTCTATGAAACTTGGTCATCGAAATGTGTTGGTGTACAAAATGAGGTGAATATGAGGATAACAATATGTATTGCTCTGTGTAACTGGGAAAATATGTCATCTAAGAAACATGGACAACAATATTTTGTAGCTCTATGCAATGAGGTGAATATGTCATTCTCTATGAAACCTTGACAACAATATGTGTTACTGTATCTAATGAGGTAAATAGGTCATTCTCTATGAAACCTGGACAATAATGTGTGTTACTGTATGTAATGGGGTGAATATGTCATTCTCAAAGGCACAAGGGCAATAATATGTGTTGCTCTACGTAATTAGGTGAATATGTCATTCTCTATGAAATAAGGTGAACAATGTGTGTTGTTCTACGTAATTGGGTGAATATGTCATTCTCTATGAAACATGGGCAGCAATATGTGTTACTGTAAGTAATGAGGTAAATAGGTCATTCACTATGAAACCTGGACAACAATGTGTGTTGCTGTACGTAATGAGGTGGATATGTCATTCTCGATATAACCTGAACATCAATATTTTGTAGCTCTATGTAGCTCTTTATATGTAATAAGGTAAATATGTCATTCCTTATGCAACACAGACCACAATATGCTCTCTGAAATTGAAATATGGACAATATGCCATTCTCTATAAATGTTTTATATCTCATTCTATATGAAATCAGCATTATTTTTATAAGGGAAATGTTGTATGAAATAAAAGGAAATGTGTCGGGCTTCTTGTGGAAAGCAAATGCCATTTTCTGTACAGTGACCGCCTCCGTGGTCTAGTGGTAGAGCTTCGATCCCCGACCGCGTCATACCACAATACTTGTTGTTACCCTGCCCGGAGCTCGACATTTAGGGGCTAAAACAAGGACTGGTCGGTTCGGAGTCAGTATACTGTGTCTGAGTGGGGTATTCATGTTAAACTGCAGCATGGTATATCAGTGTGCTAGCACTATAAATCGGCATCAGTCACACACACACACACACACACACACACACACACACACACACACACACACACATGCATGCACGTCGCTATATCGTTATCGTCATTAAACCCCAATCCACCTCACCTTCTATTCAGAAGATAAGGGACATATGAACTGGACTTATGAAGCCATAGCAACTATTACAAGATACATATCCTCCGCCCCGGGGGCATGATAAAGCAGTCTTGTATCGTAAGACCAAAATGCACTGAACTGGATAACCACAGGTGGGACTGGATCCTGATGAATAACAAATTAAACCCAACCGATATGAGAACAATTGCCATTTTCTTCATCTACTTTTATGACGACAAGCCTTAGCGACAACATGATAACATTCAATAGAGCCTTGGTTCTGAAAGCCTTATTTCTTCATCCGCTTACATATTATCATTTGCATGTATTCTAATAAAAGAAACAGACAGCACTATATTGTTTATTGGGATTTTGTTAATAACGTGTCCGTGTCGTTTAATAGATTTTGCAATCACTTGTTGCAGAAATGACACCAGAACAGGTGTCTCCGTTGTTCGCTGATTCACTGGTCCTGTGAGCGAGGATGTTATGGGAGGTGGTCAGGTCCGACTTAGAATTAATAACTCTTTATGTGGTATTCATGTCTTTCATCGTTTTAAAATCTCATTGGAGTTTAATAAATTTGTAGATGATCAGATTTCAGACAGTGTAAACCTTGTGCTGAGAGGGTCATTTCACGCTGAGTAAGAAAGGGTCATGCTGTACCTAACGACGGTCGGCTGGATACACCTAATAACTTTATGCACGTTTTGGCCATCAGCTTACAGTCTGTTATTTGTAAGCAGTGGCTTTATATGACAAACGCACTCATGAGGAAAACACTATACTTTGCTGTAATTGGGATGTTTTCTTTAAAAACATCGGCATACCAGAATAGCAAATTTGTCACACAATTTTGAACAAACGATCCATATCGCAACCATAAAGGTTGTAATACATTTATCACAAAAGAACATCTGGGCTTCTCACATAAGGCTTAAAACATTTCCATCAATGGAATTTCCTAATATCAGTAAAAATTCAAATATGTTTCTCGGGTAAACATCTCAAAATTTTATATAAGATCCCTTTCAGTAAAGAGCAATTTTAGTATTAATCATATATGACAGTAGAAGTAGTAAAAAATAATAGCCACAGCTGAACAAATAACATTACAACACTTCCGTTATACAAAAGTTGATTCAAGTGTCCTCTGTGTGACATAAAGACGGATTATAACAAATCCTCGCTCAAGAACCAGTTTAATAGTAGTGTCTGACCATTGTATTTGGTGAAAGTTCTGACGAATGAATGCAAAAAACCAAGGACCTACATCCCACAAAAGTCAAATTTGGCCATGGATCAACCTAACTTCGTTGTCTTCTCCGTGGTTCGCGCAAGCCGGAAGATAATGGATCGCCCTCGTTCATCTTAGATTGGCAGAGCGATGAGTGATTCTATTTTCTTGGAATGAATGAGGGGGTAGGTTATCAGCGTTGTATTAAGAGGCCAATGTCTGTGCAAATTGATCTTACAATAGACACACAAATAATGTCATGTAGCAAAAAGAATGACCCATCTTCAATCACGTAAATGGCGAAGAACCCAACCACGGACATTTGCTTGTGGTAGATATCTACACAAACATGGCCTGTGAGATCTATGTTTACATCTAAATATCCATGTGTATAACCATTTTTAAGATAATCTATAAAACAGCACTTGTCGGAAAGAATGCGTTCCAAGCACATTTTAAAAAACAAACTTGGGTTAGATAGAGAATAGTAATGTTGGTTGGCATTGTGTAGTATTTTCTGCGTGAATAAACCTGGAACCATCGAGTGGGGAATGGACTTGGAATGCTACTGACACTATTTCTTCTATTGCTGCTGTTACTTTTTGCCATTTTCTACCATTGCTGCAGTATTATTCACCAGACTGATGTCGTTTCTATTCCTCTGTTAAGATTCCAGGTCAGAATAGGAACCGTATGTTTCGACCAAGAGCCAATACAGAATGGTCTGGATCTGATTGCGTATAATCGTACCCCGATGGCGTCAAACATTGCTCATGATTTCAGTCACGAGTTTTGCCAGGTCTAGACTCGTTATTTGTCTGGCCGCCGTAATATAGCTCGAATTTTGGTGACTTCAAAATATTCTCTTCACTCATCGTTTCTACTTTATCACAACATCTACTACCATTTTTGTTACTGGTGTGTGACGTCATTGAGTAGTATCCATCCCCTCGTTATGAAGACTGTGACAAAGCCTTCACGACTACCAAGATCACCAAGGACCTACAATCCTTTCTTTCTTTCTTTGTTGTTTAACGCCCCACTCAGCAATATTCCAGCTATATGACAGCGGTCTGTAAATAATCGAGTCTGGACATGACAATCCAGTGATTGACATCATGAACATCGATCCCCGCAATTGGGATCGATGACATGCATCAACCAAGTCAGCGAGCCTGACCATCCGGTACCGTTAGTTGCCTCTTACGACAAGCATAGTCGCCTGTTACGGCAAGCATGGTTTGCTGAAGACGTATTCTACCCCGGATCTTCACACGTCCACAAAAGTCGCATTTGGCCATGAATAAGACTAACTTCGTTGTCTTCTCCGTAGTACGTACATGCATAGAGGTTTTGGAAGTGTCACACTTGCTGGCTTCAACACTTGGCAGAGAATACGAACGTCAGTTTTACTCGGGTTGTACAGCTGTGAAAGAAACAATTTGTTTTTTTGTATTGTCATCTACTGTGTGTGAAACAGTTCATATGCAGAGAGACCGCCTCCGTGGTCTAGTGGTAGAGCGTCCGCCCGGAGATAGGAAGGTCCGGGGTTCGATCCCCGGCCGCGCCATACCAAAAGAGGTTTAAAGATGGTACTTGTTGTTACCTTGTCTGGCGCTCGGCATTAAGGGGCTAAAACAAGGACTGGTCGGCTCAGAGTCAGTATACTGTGTCTGAGTGGGGTAATCATGTTAAACTGCGGCATGGTATCTCAGTGAGCTAGCAAATCGGCATCACTCCGGACTAGTACAAGCAGCCACACACGTGCATGCACGTCGCTATATAAATGCAATAATCTTCGACGCGACGTTAAACCCCATTTCACCTCACCTCATATGCAGAGACATATACACACAAATAAACATCGATATATTTATGTGATCACACATGTACAAATACGCTCACACAGATGTAAACACACACGCATGTGTACACGAGTTCACAAGAATGGAAAGGCACACACGCACACACAAACATAAACACACCCAAAAAAGTCCAAAATGACATAACCCATACACGCATGCGCACGACAGAAAGAGAATATAATATCCCATGACGACGCAAATCTTTAATCTGATAAACCAAATTTGTAGTTTGATTTATCATGACGTAAGTAAGAATTGAAATAGATGCCTCGCTTTATGTCGGCATTTGGTCCACAGATATATGTCCCAAAGGATTTAACTACATCAAACGAATAAATTTAGAATAAGCAACATTTTTTCAACAAGCAGCCCCATCAAATGAGAGAAAGTATTTTACATTCAATAGTGTAAACTGATTAAAACATTGTATTTCGTTGACTGCAATACATAGAAGTATCTATAAACCAGAATCATGCATTTGAACCCAAGAATATTTATAGTATTGGTTAGCGAAAGAGATTTCCTTCCAAAAAGGTCTTTTTGAACTAGAGTTGAGATAATGGGAGACAAATCTTCTTCAGAATATATTGAATCCATTTTCAAATAATCCGAATAGAATAAAAACCGCTTCCGAGATGAGATGTTGTAAAATTTACAGCATCTGGCGTCGAGAAAATCATATTTCATCAGAAATGGCACAGACTTCTATTGAAGAAGATTACCAAAAAGTCTTTAAAATCAGAACTGAGGGAAATTCTGATCCTCTTCTGATGAAGAATCAAGAAGATCAAAGACCAACTAAAAATCCTTCGTTTTCAATAAAGTTTCCAAGTTGTATCATTTTGTTATTGCTCGTCACTATAGCGAAAATAAAACGTCCAACGAAACGTTTATCCTCGTGTGTTGTAAATACTGCTTGAAAGGAGGTTTCTGGCTTGATTGGAAATACTCCAGCCTCCCAGAGCGGAAAAGAGGCTTCCATGGGTCGGAATCGCTTAAACTACCCAATCGAGACATCTTTGATGAACAGGCACTCCATAGCAGAAAAATTGCGAGCAATATCGGCCCCAATAATTTCTAATATTGTATCAGGCAGGCTATTGCATTGCATTATTTTGGCGCCTGTTATGCGCGCTCAAATACGAGCGCGGCAAACGATCCTGATGTGTTGTCAGTTAAATAAATCACCGGGCTGGAGCACTTGATCTGACTTCGGTAATTAAGTAATTTGTAGAATAGAGAAGAAAATTATAAAATCGATACATCTGGATGCCGGAGATCTTTGATAGACGCGGCAGGGAAGGCCAGTATTCCTGCCATTAGGACCGGGTTTGTTCGACGTCCTCTCCGTGTCCTATCTTTGTTTTGCCATTTGGGATGTCGAGATGAAAGTTCAATACAAATATGTTATGGTCATTATACGTATTTTAGTTATGAAATGTACTTAATAATTGATGATTTTCACATTTTTTTACATTTGATATATTATCTGGTTTGATGAATAATACCTTTCCTGTACGTACAATTCGATGTAATTAACCGCATCGTACGTCAGAGATTACACGTACGACGTCAATGCGTTCTGATGTGTGTCCATTTGTCCTCCTACGTGTGCAGTGATACTTTGACGACACGATCGGATATGTGTCTCTACATGTGTTAACGTTACTGCCTCAACAAAACATCGTTGAAAGTGGTCATTTTCTGCATCGACGTACCTGTCATAAAATAAGGCTTACCAGATAAATCACTGTCAATTGCAATAACTTCATTATTTTGGGTTCGTCGATGTGAGATAGTGAAATCAAACATTGATAAAGTCCTTATTCCATTTCTTATTATAATATACTTGTAGCCTATTTTACGTCGAAAACAGTAGTGCCATGATTGATGCTTTAAATCAGCAGTTTAACCACAGGAGGTCACTTTTTGATATCCTTCTTAAAAAAATAATAATATTAGGTTATAACTTTCTAAATTTCCTTGAATTTTGAAAGCATTATGTGAATTGAAATGTAATGATTACGACATTTCAATATGAAAAATTACCTCCATATTTCGTTGGAGATTCAGTTGAATTCAAAGCCTACTGAAATATTTTGATGGTCATCAATAGCCGGACTATCAACTGCATTCTAAACCCGTTTCTCATGTTCAAGCTATTGGATTGATTTTTAACGAATCATTTACAGATCCCTTGTCATGGGCGCAATGATTGATATCAACATCCCAATTAATCATCTCAGAAATTAATGATCGGAGGAACAATGTTTACGATAATTTACCGGATGCGTCTCGGCTCTTAATCCATAACCACATCACATAGCTCTGATATCGATGGAAACTTTCCGTTTATAAAAAGTTTGGTATTGAATTTTTTTAAAGGAAACGAAATAATGCGAATGGACGTTTTCCGGAAAATGAGATTTCCTCCTTAAATACCCCCTACTGAGCTGTGTCAGATCCGATGTGAAGCGTGACCTTAAAGGTCACTTACGGACGCGTGAGCTAACGTCATGTCACGTCAGTGATCGCGCTGTTAAACCGCCATAACGCTGCCTAACGCCTGATGAATTAACGCCGGGCAAACTTTGATACTGTACCCGACGCTTCATCAAGGAAATTAAAATCCCACCACGGACTTTTGGCGATACTTCAAGTGTAAATATAAGAAGTCATCAAGCAAGTGTCTAATCATATTTGCTCATCTCGCCTCCACGCACCCATCTCCTGGGGTTTGACGTCGAACAAAGACGTAATCAATTTCTCTCACATTGCTATCATTTTGAATTGTTGGTCTGAGGGCTACTAGCAACCCGTCCGGAAAAATACAGTCATCTTAAAAACGTTCAGTGGATGGGCAATGTGGATGGTAAACAAACATGATCAGCCTTTATGAGAGAGAGAAGGATCGCGGATGGTGGAAAGATGGAAAAGGGTGCTGGATCAATGTGAATTCAGAGATTTCCTCTGAAACTACCCTTTAACCTTGGCCAAAAAATGATGCGCTGAAATTTGCTGTTTGATGATTTATTTGTGCAAGTTATCAAAGCTTAGATGCTACAGACTATATTGGGTTGCCCCTTCTATGCCTCGAACATCGCCCTTCCAACTTTTGTCATCGGTCGATATAAAGCGTTCGGCGATCTATAAGGCTGACAGTTTAATAAAATTGGACCCGATTGAGTTATCAAAGACCATAAAAGACTGAGCCGAAGCTGATGGACAGGAGAAAAGATCGGCAGAAATGTGACGTCCCGATTTCGGCTGGAGTTCCAGTTTGTCTAAAGGTTGTCTCTTGCCATCTGCTAAAAGTTCGTCAATAATACCTCGTCGACATTTTCTCAATAGATAGGAGTCGAGAGGCGAGACTTGGCTTTTCTCTGTAAGGAAATTCATTTCATGGGATAACATAAGAGAGTTGACAGTCGAGTTGGACTTCACACAGGTCTACATTCCATTTTTGACCATTAACTGATTGTAAGATGTTTCAGCCCCTCCGGCCCGCCTCTGTCCAGGGTGTGAAATGGGCTCTCAAGCAAATCTCAGACCTAATTATGTAGACACAGAAGTCAATGTATGTCCACGTCTAGATATGAGATATTGTATGAAAGAATAAGTCGGGAAGTGATTGAATGTCCGTATGACTTAGTGCTTTGACCGCGGAAACATTTATGTCTGTAGTACCGCCCACGTCAACCTGTCTCGGTTACATCAGTTAACTGCACATGCCTGAGGTGACACAATGGACCTATTATTATTATTATTGTTGTTATCATTATTTACAGATTAAAATATAACATGCAGCGAGGGGGGTTTGGGTGATCCTGGCACCGTCAGGCAGGTCAGGCTCATCATCTGCTCAGGGCCCTTGCCCCCTCTACACGCAGCCCAGACATCGAATGGGACTTCTACCAGGAAGCGCTGCCTTGTCGAACCCACCCACAACTTTTCGGAGAATGTGAAGACTCCCCAACACTGCAGCCTTTTGCATTACCCAGATTGTCAGAAGGGCTGTATTATTATTATGATTATTATCATTATTATTATTTTTATTATTAAAGAGTTAATGAGTATCTATTTTTCAGCGTTGCATCAGCTTATGAGTTATGAGGCGTGTAGTCGTAGCGGTTGCGGTAGTAGTAGTAGTAGTAGTAGTAGTAGTAGTAGTAGTAGTAGTAGTAGATGTGTTAGTCGTGGGAGCTTGTCATTGCAGTGTACGTATTGATTGTAGGTGGCCGTTGCGTCGTTTTAGAACAGCCAATCATAGATTACCCACTGAAATAGGAAGATGGTATAATATTGTGAGAGAGGAAAGAAAATGTACGTTGTATAAAATTTTTATATGTGATGAAATGCACTTTTTATTAAAATGTCCGAAACTCTCAGAAATTAGAAACATGTTCTTGCCTCAATACTACTGTATGTATCCTTCTGCCGTCAAATTCTCTCATTTGATGTCCATTACTTATAAGCCAACTCTGTTAAAACTGGCAAGTTATATAAGATCATGTATGGAAATGTTCCACTGAAATGTTTTCTTCATTGTATCTAATTCCTGTGTCTAATTACATCTCTGTATCACTGCCGTGATTTTTACGAGTATAAACATCATTCATTCATTCATTCATTGTAGGGTGTGGAGAAAGTGCAGTCACAGTGACAGTGGCAGTACAAGCGACAGTCATACCAGCATTCAAACCATCAGTAAGATCGGGAGAAGTAGTCGTAGATATAGACGTAAATAGTATCAGCAACAGCAGGTAGCACTACACAGCGGTGTAGTAGCAATTTCAGCAGTAGTTGTATCAATCACACTAGTATAGGAAGTAGTCACTGTATAAGCAGAACTACTCGTGTAAAGGAGCAGATTTACCATGAGTAGTAGCTCCGTATCAGCAGTGCAGTGAGTGGATGAATGTTGTTTTACACCGCAGTTGGTAATATATCCTGCACCTATCAGGGCAGCCTGTAAAATTAAGCTGAGCAACCTTGTGTTTATATCCTCTCTTGCGGGGTCCGATGACGCACATTTAACCGGGTCACACATTGTAACCTATTCATATGAAACCTATTCAGATGAAACATGAAGCTGGGGAGTACCAACCATATCATGTGTGTCAAACATAATATGCGTCTGCGGTTGACTGATTCATAAAAAGCTTGCACTGTGGCGCTGTATTCGAATCGATGTTTATGCTATCATAGCCTAAATTATTGTGTTGAGCATTGATGGATGTCAAACTATTAAAGAGTTCCCTCCTTTGTTAGTTTGATAATTAATTAGTTGACGGCTGACGTGCGAGACTTGGTATTGACGAGAGTAATTAGGGATCACATCGCTTTCTGTAGAAGAATATACAACCCAAAGAATGAATTAAATGAAGGCCATTGTACATTGTCCATTGTACTCTTCCGGCTATATCATAAACATGTTTTTTTTAATCACTATTAAGTAGTGATGATACCAGGTGTTCGCAAAAAGGTCCCCCGCTGGCACCATTTTTTAAAGTTTAAAGGACAAGGTACAGTGCCCATTTAATTTGTTTGGTAGGCATTACTTAGAAGTTGACGGATGACAAAGTTGACAGAATTTATAGATAACAACTTCTTTATTTACTGTGAAGGCGACGTTTCAGTATTGGTCCTTATACCGTTGTCAAGCAAGGCAACAAGCAACAAAGTGGATACAATTTATGGATAACAATTTCTTTATTTACTGTAAAGAAGATGTTTCAGTATATAGATCCTTGCCTTGTTTGACAATGGTGTAAGGGTCTCTTCTGAAACGTCGCCTTTACAGTAAATATAGAAGTTTTTATCCGTACATTGTGTCCACTTTCTGCTCATATTAGTCCACTTGATATGTCAAATTTCATAGTTACAGACAATTAAAATTTGTCATGAAAGGAATCATTTTCATACAATATATAACAATAAACCTTTGTTCCTTCTCCCGCTTGCCAGTTTCGGACTTAATTATAAGAACAGGAACATGGTCACAAGGCCCGTGAAGATCCGGGATAGAATAGGTTTTCAGCAAACCATTCTTGACGACTGAGCTTGTCGTAAGAGGCGACTAACGGGACCGGGTGGTCAGGCTCGCTGACTTGGTTGATGCATGTCATCGTATACCAATTGCGTTGGTCGATGTTCATGATGTCAATCATTGGATTGTCATGTCCAGACTCGATTATTTACAGACTGCCGTCATATAGCTGGAATATTGCTGAGTGCAACGTTAAACAACAAACAAACAACATCACGGCCGTGACAGTATTTTCAGTAGTAGATAGAATTCTTTCTTTTGGGTACTTACGTGAAGCACATGATCTGAGAACATCAAAACCTAGCTCCTGCTGCTACATTGTCAACCTCTTGGTGAGATTTAGAGTTCGTTTGTCTTTAACTATAGGCGAGGATCCATGCTCACACTATCGACCCCCCGTTTCCCGGATCCATGCATTTGACGACCATGTTGTATATACCACCGTTAAAAATCCATTCATTGTTTATGTGTGTTTCAGTTTGATTTATCTGTAAGAGCACGTGATGAACTCATGTTTAACTGGTAACTGTTTGAACTTATTTTATAAATTTTCGTAATTGTATTATTGTATAATTTCAAGTTTTCATCATCATCACGATTTATGATCATTTAAATTAACATGGGCATTAACATGAATTTAACGGCTTGGATTTTAACAAGATCGCTCTTCACAAAACCAGCCTAAATAAAGGGCCACAAAGAGTCATTTTGAAATACATATCGCACTAACAATCGTTCCTGTCTAAACATTTTATTCCTTCTCAGGCTTCTGTGCTATCAATATGGTCCCCTATTAGCGCTTCCCAACAATCCTACCTTTAATAGAATTAATTGTTTGTAGTTCCGATTACCAGTTTAATCAATCGTTCAGTTTTAAACAGATGTGCAAATGCTTTGTTGAAATATGACAATATTTGTCTGTGCTAATATTTGATTTGTGACATGGCTGCCTGCTGAGCTGATGGCAATCTATGCGATATTCATGAGCTCATCTGATATTCGACACCGATTTCTGATTTATGACAAAGTTCATCGGCTAGAACAAGAGGTCAGAGATGCTACATTAAAGTGAAATTGCTTCACTGTCACAGACGAAGCTTAATCATTAAAGTGACACAGACAACAAAATTTGAAAAACTGCTCATCGTTTTTATGTCAATTAGAATTTAAAATGATTTTAAGTATTGATTTTGTAAACATTTAAAAACGAATTTTTAAGAATAACTTCAATATAATTTCTTTATGTCTGGACATTGTGGCATATCCTGAAATTGAAAAATTATTTGGTAAAATGGTATAATTTGTAAAATCAACTTATTATGGTTACTCAAGATATGAGTTCTTGAAAATGAATTCATCATTGAGCAAAAGAGACGTTGTGGTAACTGAAAACCTTCAAGAAAATGAGTATCTGCTTGTTCTGTAAGAAACGTTTTAGGGGTTTGATGGCGGAGTGAGTCTGAAAGTATGTTTGACGTCCTGGGAAGACAATCCACAAAACAATTCAAGTATGGATCACAATGCGGGTGACAATTACCTCGCTTATACATTTTATGCGGACGTCAGAGAAGACAACCTATTCTCAACCAATCGTAAGATTGTTAGCACCCTGTCGTCTTTGAATGATCCGAGGCTCACCAAGGTCCACTCGTGTCTGTCCGATTGATAATTGTCTCAAATCGCTGCAAACAGTGCGGAAAATATTTTCATAAGACCACCGTCCGTCAATCAAATCGGATTGGGTCGGTAGCACTTTGATACTTCGATCGGCGGGCAATTCTACAGTAGCGGGAATGTTACCATGGGAAAAATAGTAGAGATAATAGCGGTACAGGGCTCCGACTATCAAATGGTAATGTGTGTCATATGAAAAGCCATTAGGAACATTTAAATGCTTGCCGAATCGCGCTTCTTTGTTGTGTTTCAACTGTCGGGGCTATTGAGATGTTAAAGAGGACTCAATATGAGATTGATACCCACACCTTAAGCGAGGAGGTTTTGTGCTCGCGTCGGAAACCAAGCAGAAAATTGTTTGACAAGACTGCCTCACAAACAGACTGGGGACAAAAATCAGGGCATATGGTTATCGGGCCCCGCAAAGCCCGGATTCTCCGCCTTTTATTGTCCCAGAGTTCCCCAACCCGGACTGATCCAACATAATTCGGACCCAACACCAGTGTCCCTTTTCATTTGCAAGCAATTTGTTGGGTATTAGCCACTTAAATCTTCCCTTTCGATTCCTCCTGATAGTGGCGGACTCTCTCGGAATAGACTAATCTCCCTTAATGCTTTCCAGTAAAATTCGGACGAATTTTGATTCACTTGATATTAACTTTCAATAGCTTTTCATAGTTTTTCGTCCTTATCAGCAAAAAGGGCTCGACGACCAGCCTCGTCACAAACACAGAGATAGCAAGGCTAGGTTCGTCGGGACATTTCGGCGGGCCCTATCACGGCAGATAGATTGAACACACATCCAAAATCTCCACAGAAATGAAGGGGCTTAGTGACAAAGCTTAAAATGGCCCCACTCTGCCAAACTTATGATTGAATATTGCACTAAATTATCTCTCCGAGTCAATTGAGAGGCCCCATAGACATAAAGCACAACTTGTCCAATAAAGAGGGTGTTTTACCTTCAAAGATAAAATACTTTTCGTTCACGAACAAAAATCAGGATTGAGGAAACATCATATCGTCTCATTAATACCCATTACGGCCGCTCTAAATCTGATTTTAAATTATTTATGCGTCTGGAAACTATCTATATGTAAATATTCGTGCCTTATAAAAAACCTTTTATTATAAGCGATAAAACAATAGCGGATTAATGATCTAAACTCGAATGAATATGTGTATGATTTCATACACAGTCATTACCCAGACAGAAAACAATATGGTATTCAGAACGCAATACTGAGATTTTATAGCCTTCACCAAATGCTGGAACTAAATACATAATCTCCCAAGATCTGTTTTTGTTTGCCAAGTGTTTCCAACAGCATGCATTGATCAGGTAGAATAACTAGAGGTGATGCTTTCGTCGATATCTGACCGGAGTTATCTACTCTTCAGACAGAAGAACGCCACATGACGTCATGAAATGTGAGCGAATTTCCATAATTTGTTATGGAAATTTTAATGGTGGTTAATACCGGTATATTATATAGTCATGGTTTCATTTGAATTCGCACTGTCTTGACACGAGCGGGGGCTTGATAACTAAATAAGTTTAGAATAGGTTAGGTGGACAAAATGGAGTTTAACGTCGCCTGCATGATTAGTACACTCATATAGTAACGTAGATGTGCGTGTGTGTCAGTGGCTGCTTGTACTAGCGGGGACGAAAGCCGGTTTTACGTTGGTAGTCCCATGGATGCCCCATTCATGTTTTCCCCTAAAACCAAGCGCCAGGCAGATTAACAAGTACCATCTTTTAACCTTTTTGGGTATGACGCTGTCAGAGAACGAACCACCGACCGCTCTCCGGGCAGACGCTCTATCCACTAGAGGTGAGGTGAGGTGAAATGGACTTTCACGATTATTGCACTTATATAGCGACGTGCATGTATGTGTGTGTGTGTGTGGCTGCTTGTACTAGTCTGGAGTGATGCCGATTTATAGTGCTAGCTCACTGAGATACCATACCGCAGTTTAACATGAATACCCCACTCAGACACAGTATACTGACTCCGAGCCGACCAGTCCTTGTTTTAGCCCCTTAATACCGAGCGCCAGACAGTGTAACAACAAGTACCATATTTAAACGTCTTTTGGTATGACGCGGTCCGGACGCTCTACCACTAGACCACGGAGGCGGTCCTATCTACTAGACCAAGGAGGCGGCCACTTAGAAAATGATGATTGTTTCGTCATTAAATCTGTCATGGATAGCAATTTTTTACTGTTATTTCGACGTTTCATGACTACCTTGTCACCTGACCGCCTCCGTGGTCTAGTGGTAGAGCATCCGCCCGGAGAGCGGAAGGTCCGGGGTTCTATCTCCGGCCGCGTCATACCAAAATACGTTAAAAGATGGTACTTGTTGTTACCCTGTCTGGCGCTCGGCAGTAAGGGGCTAAAACAAGGACACAAACACACGCGCATGCACGTCGCTATATAAGTGCAATAATCTTCGACGCGACGTTAAACCCAATTTCACCTCACCTCACCTCACCTTGTCACCTGATGAACGAGCAAGAAGTGGCTCAGAAAAAGAATGCATAGAATCAGGTACTGTCCATAAACGGTGCCAAGTCTTTATATTCTATCAACTTCTGCATGCCATTCATAGACCATGCCCAGCCACCTCGCTTGTATGTCATACAGAACACTTAACCCATAGTGTGCGGAACTACGGGGACTAAATAAAAGAGACAAAACCATTTCCATAATCATATGAAATCTCTTCTAAAAGCATTTCTTATGAAGAAACTATTGAATAGACGGAACCCAGTCAACCGCGTATACACCTTTGAACTTGTACAAGTCAAACACTGTGACGCACTCAAGTTTAAAGGATTCATTTTGTGAATTTATTCTCATCAGACAGAGAAGGTCAAACGTAAAAGGCACCCCGATATTGTTGGCACATATATCCGAGATAAACAGATCGTATTTATCAACGTTGTGAACACACCAGCTTTGCTAATAAACTCCGCTAGTAACATTTGTATTGGACACAACCGTCACTATCAAAAATAGTGGTGATTGACCATCAGTAAGCGTAATTGTGACAACGATATTGCGTATGCAACGTTAAACTCACTCACTAATGTTAATTAAAAGGGTTGAAATCAACAGCATTATTCCGAGATGTAGAAGAACTGCTCATCTCGATGTTAAGCAACGGTTCCGAGATCCACGAATACAGATGCCATTTTTGAAGTCGAAACTCGAAGTTTGGTCTGTTCGAGATAAGCATGTGTGAGTCTTGTTTTACGCCGATTCTTACGCAAATCCAGCATACTAGGGACACCGGATATGAACTTTATAATGTATGGAATCGAACCAAGACTTTAGGCGGTACGAGCGAACGCTTTAGCAACTTGGCTACCCCACCGACCATCTTCGAGGCAATGGACGTAAGCCTTTCTATATGTTTCCAACATGACACATCTCAACGCGGGTCAAAGTCCTCCCATCAGCTCTCCTTAAAGAAACGTACAGACTGCGAAGCCTAATTGCTAGGTAGTGGGGTTGCTATCAGACACACGTATCTTTGGAATAAATTTGGTCTCAATTGCAGACGTTGATTAGCCAATTATTTGAGTTTCGATTCCAGACATCACTAAACATCAGCAATTGGCTCGCTACAGCGTTTACCTTTGTCTGGAATACGGCATAAACTCACCCGATTGAATGAGTTGGGTTAAACGCGGCTTTGAACTGTAATCCAGTAATCTCTCGGCGTGTCAGCTTAATGTGGGGAGAAAGCCCGAAGTGATGCAGGTCTGAGACATTTACCACTTCGGTGAAACCCACGAGCACGGGTATGATGCTGACAAACCTAGAAACATACTCAGAGCGAACCGGGATTCGAACCCACGACCATAGGTTTCTGGCGTGTCCAAGGGATGCAACTCACAGTGAGATGGGAGTCCACAACAAATCACCATCTTGATGCATGCACCGATGTTCATTTGTGTTGTTAGCGTGATGATTAATGTTGGGGAAGTAAAAGAATAAACATTCAATTACGTAAATACATTAATTTTTTCTGTACCAAAGGGTGATAGAACCACGTTTAGTAAATAAACATTTGGTAAATTTAAACACCAAATATATTGAATGATATTCTTAATGTTGAAAGTTTATCAATTAAAAATTAATTTGTTGAATTAAACTGCTGAATTCACAGATAATGTGTTCCGCCTCTGACGATATTACGGATGTTTTTCTTAAGGAATAATTGAAGTTACTGTGAAGCCAAGTTACACACAGGTTACAGGAAGGTCCGTCCGCAATCGACTGGAAAATCTTCACATGTGTTTTCGCCCATAGAGGGCGGGAGACACTCGTAAAACTCCGGAAACAACGGTCCGAGGAACAATGGTCACGCAGGTGTCATCGAATTGTAGACCAGCCCACTCTTAAATGTTCGTCACATGAAGAGAAGCGCTGGATGGCCGTTTTCCGGTACACGGTGTGTGTAATACCGATTTGAATAGAACGACGGACATTGACGATAATGATTTGAAATATTTTAAAACGAATTAGACGTGTTTAAGTGTTTCGGTCTGGTTAAACCGGTTTGATTTTGGTTGTGGTACAGAAATGGCGTTAGATTTGGAGGGGAACATGAATTCGGGCCAGCTATGCCTTTATCAGTTTTAAGTTTTCGTTTAAATGATAAGTTGTAAGTAATATGTATATATACGAAACATAATCATGCATAAAAATTAATTTCACCATTTGAAAATTTGAGGTGCAAAATAACAGATTATTGTAATTTAGCTCCCCTATAACCGTTTAATTGGAAAATGGTTTTTGTTTTTGGGGAATTACTGTCGTTGTAGAACAGTAGACATTACTTTTCTCCGGACTACATTCTTTGTATGATCGCTGTTTAAAAAGTGAATTGTCTTGTTTTAGTTTTAATGTTATGTGTAAGGTTGACACTCTGTGAATACAAATATTAATGATATATACTAGATGTATATACAGCTGGGAGCAGGAGATTGTTGTGATAAGACCGGGCTGGGACAAGTGTTGTTAATAAATGAGTCACTGAGATGTAATTTATCAATCACGATATTACAAGCTCACACCCTTTTATAGGATTATTTAGAAACCGTAATTGACCTAATATAATAATTTCATTAAAAATTGAATTATTGAATATATGACTGTGTATAGGCAATACTATCATGCTTGATTATCAATTTCAAAATTACACATGTGCTTGAAATATTAACATTTTGTTTGTTTCTTTGTTGTTTAACGCCGCACTCAGCAATATTCCAGCTATATGACAGCGGTCTGTAAATAATCGAGTCTGGACCAGACAATCCAGTGATTGACACCATGAGCATCGATCCACGCACTTGGGATCGATAACATGCATCAACCAAGTCAGCGAGCCATGACTATATAGCAATATGTAGGTATACAGATGCTATTGATTTAATAATTGAAAAATTAAATGTTATGCTGTATATTGGTAACAATATTACGCTAGACCTTACAATGTCAAAAAAATATGACTTGGTGTAGGTGTACTTGTGCTACCGTTTTAATTATTTGTCCATATATATTTTAAAATGTAAATCACAACTACATTCTTGTTTTATTGATCCTTGCAATCAAAGCCACTTCACAAATGCGAAATGATCCATTCAATACAATGTTTGCTTAATGCATGTTTGATAGATGCAACATTTGGAAGATATGGCGTTACTGACAGCTATTTACAATGACAGACATGAAATCTACAACAGAAGCTGTTATTTA
This sequence comes from Haliotis cracherodii, assembly GCF_022045235.1. Classification (NCBI taxonomy): domain Eukaryota; kingdom Metazoa; phylum Mollusca; class Gastropoda; order Lepetellida; family Haliotidae; genus Haliotis; species Haliotis cracherodii. The sequence continues at coordinate 39,734,566 of NW_027266343.1, forward strand.
TCACACCCAGATGCCGTATGACAGCAGGTTGCTCATGTCATGATGTGTCTAAACGCGTCAATAGAGTAATCATGACAGTATACATCCATCGAGCCAGAAGCCATCATCGTCTTGTTATAGGCAAGAGGCAGGTGTAACATCTTGATATTATCGCAACATATTTCATGTCACTGATGTCTATCCTGTAAAGAAAGGTACATTAGTGGCCCTGGCATAATGACAAATCATTTGTCACAGGAAAATTACTAAATCGAATTTTGCATCGAATAATAATACACGTGCCAAGTATCGAATCCCAGTTGTCACGGCTGTGTTTGAATGTAAACTGTCCTTTTTATTGCTGCTGATTTCATATTGCCTATGATATCGCCCCGTACTGGCACAGCTATATCAATATGAAGCCTACTGAATGCTGGTAGTCACTGTCTCAGGATGACGATGCTGTACACCCACAATACTTCAACTACTACTACTACTACTACAAATACTAGTACTATTACTACTACTAATACTACAACTACTACTATTACTACTACTACTACTACTATTACTATTACTACTACTACCACTACTACTACTACTACTACTACTAATAATAATAATAATAATGACAATGATAATGGTGATGATAATCAGTATGTTAATAAATGCTATTACACACCGCTTGTTCCACGTAGTGTTTACTCAGAACGATTAGCATCTTCCAAAAAGTATCTTTTGTTTTTATGAGGTTAGTTCTAGTGGAAAAGGTTTATGGGTTTTTTTAATCTGAATCATTTACAATAACGGGTTGGTCATTCTAAATAATATTCATATTAGTATAACATTTACAATCAAATAATAATGATCACCTTTACTGAATATAAATGAAGTCTTATGTAATTATAGTATTGAGATACAGTTTTGCAGAAGTAAAATAGAATCTAAACGACAAATGTGTTCTTTAATGGTCTAAAAATAATTTATAATAATTCATCAGGAATACTTAAATTCTAAAAGCAGAGAATATGGTACGATTCTGATTATAATATTAGTACGATGTAAGCAACACAAACAAACTCAAGTCACAACACAAGCCACGTGGATACATGAAATTGACGTTTTCTTATAAAAAAAGTGTAATGATAAGTACCAAAAAAATATGTTAAATGATCTGTGAATAAGTTGTTTTGAACCAATAACTGCTCATTTTAAAAGATTTTGTCACGACTTCGTATTCTTCGATTCTGAAAAGGAATATAGGAAATATTGTAAAGCAATAAATCTCAGAGCCATATTGTCTGAACATCTGCAAAGTCAGTCGATACAATATCGAAAACATTGCTTTGAAGTCGAAGTTTCATGGGCCGAGATGATATACAAACTGCTACTTAAACATTTAAGTATTTCATTAACGATTTTATATCCTTTATAGTATTCGTATTTTGTTGCTTTTCAATCATTGGTAATTTCAAGAACCCGTTGGTGAGTTTACGAGCGGATGACGACTTCATGGTAAACAATACCTGTTAAATTACCTCATATACCCAACTTGCCGTAACAACAGGTTTAAAATCAATACTTTCACGTTTCTATCAGAGCTGAATATACTACCTATCAAATGAGCTCTTACGGAAACGCTCAACAAGAAATGATGTGAATGTTATTTTCCTTAAAAGAATCTACAGTGAAACATTTTCCGATTGACAGCTTGTCAAAAGGTTGAATCTGTATTTTTGATTCATTTAAATCTTTCGATTATGGTTAACTGTGACCGGACCACAGGTTGTCTATTGGTAATTGTTGGTCGGCTATTGTGTCTCATTGTTGCCATCTTTTGAAGTGAAAATAACAGAAACACTTATACCCCCTATTTCCCTGTCGTCAATCTCCCCAAATTGACAGCTATAAACACCGGCGTGTTAATTACCAACCCAGATGTGTTGGAATTGATTGGAAATCAATGACTCGGATACCCGAACTTGAAGCACCCCTTTCTCCCCCTTCATCCACCCGTGAAGGATAATCGTAAAGACCACGTCCCCATTTCACCACCATACCAAGGAGGGGTCACAGGTGTTTATAGGATGAGCCATTCTTTGAACCACCAAGCAGTGATTATCAAATTTCGCCTTGTTCGCACCTTTGCATGAATATAAAAAAAGTCACAGAGAGAGAGAGAGTACCGTGTTTGTTTCTGGGGATCGACTCAACCTCACAATCATGGCATAATCGCATGCACCTTTCTCAGCTGTCGTTTCCTGATAGGAAATTAATTACATACAAACACGGTAGAATAAAGATTTCAAGACTCTAAATTGCCACAGCGTTGAGATTTTTGTAGGTCTTAATTACCCCCGCTTGCATGTTTTACCAGGGGCTTGAACAAGTTCAATGAAGTACCTCAGTTGTAACTTAATTAAAGAGGTTTTTCTAAATTCTTTTTTCATCTGAATCAAAATAGGCCGCTCGAACATTTACCAGTTGGGCGGTCTGTAATAGAGGAATAATTGTTCCAAATGTGAGCTGGAACGGCTTTCATCAAACGACCGACGTTCTTTTGTGAAGTTACTCTTCACGACTGTTGAATCGTCAAATCCGTTTTGAATCATTTAATGATTGAAATAAGAAAAAAGCTTCAAAACAATGTCGATCGTGTTGTTGATGTTGAAAAAATGCGATGACAGTATTTACAACATTTACTGAAACAGATTGCACCGATCGAATTTCACTGATAAATAACAATTTCTTGTCGTCAATTCGTTCAAAAATAGATTATTTATTATACAGCGAACGGACGCCTGTGTCATTGTTGAAATCATTTTAGAAAATATGTTGACAATTTGCGCGATATTTGAACAAATGGAATAAAACGATCGGCTTTCATATTTTGTTTCCAATCAATAAAATATAGAAAATTTGTATTTGTGTATGAAGATATGGTTATGATGTATGGCTGTAGATTGAGTTGATGATAGTTCATGCATGACATAGCAGGCAGTATGGCTACCAATACAGAGCTCCTTACAGCGGTCAATACTCCGCCAATTCATTTGACTTCATTTGTCATGGGCAGTGTGAAGGACAAAATAAAGTGGTCACGGCACCTCGGAGTACTTGTGGTTTGCATATGAACCCTTCCTAATACTAATGTCCAGACACCATCAATTACTCATCTCTTTGATCTCGCCGGATTACCGCGACTGGTCATTGTTTGTGACTATCTATCATTTCGGACATTTCAGAATGTCGTCAATTTCACAGATGCCGCACAGCGTTTAGTATTCTGGGCACGATCTCTGGTGCATGTCATGACACCGCCGGGTGGTGGGGTATTAGGGGGTGCTTGTTAGAAGGGGATGGGTGGCGTTAACACCGTGAATTGTGTGTGTGTGTGTGTGTGTGTGTGTGTGTGTGTGTGTGTGTGTGTGTGTGTGTGTGTGTGTGTGTGTGTGTGTTGTGAGTATGTTGTGAGTGTGTGTTTTGTATGTGTATGTGTGTTGTGTTTGCTCTATGTGCATGTCTTGTGTGTTTCTTTATTTGTGTTGTGTCTTATGGACGTGTGCGCGTTGTAGGTGTGCATGTGTGCGTTGTGTATTGAATGTCTGTCTGTGTTGTGCGTGTGTGTTGTGAGGAGGGCGAGGGAGTGGGACTGTGTGTATTGTGTGTAGTTTGAATAATAATATTATGTATGTATGTGCAAAGTGTGACATTTTAGAACTGTGGTGCCGGAGAGATTTTATCGTCTGAACCGACATAAAGTATAATGGGCCATCAAGGGCAGTGCGATCAAGGATTGGTGTTTTATACTCGATAACATTTTGTAAAGAATAACCGGATGGTGTATCACACATCATGTCAGAAGACTGGTATACAATCCAGGCACCACGCATCGTGTGATATGAATCTTACACAATCCATGGCACTACATATGATGTCATATGAATGTTCCATATTCCTTGGAACCATGCAACATGTCATACGATTGTTTCATAATCCTTGGAACCATGCATCATGTCATATGATTGTTTCACAATCATTGGAACCACGCATCATGCCATATGATTGTTTCATAATCCTTTGAACCATGCATTATGCCATATGATTGTTTCATAATCCTTGGAACCATGCATCATGTCATATGATTGTTTCATAATCCTTTGAACCACACATCATGTCATATGATTGTTTCATAATCCTTGGAACCATGCATCATGCCATATGATTGTTTCATAATCCTTGGAACCATGCATCATGTCATATGATTGTTTCATAATCCTTGGACCCACGCATCATGCCATATGATTGTTTCATAATCCTTGGAACCATGCATCATGCCATATGATTGTTTCATAATCCTTGGAACCACACATCATGCCATATGATTGTTTCATAATCCTTGGAACCACACATCATGCCATATGATTGTTTCATAATCCTTGGAACCACACATCATGCCATATGATTGTTTCATAATCCTTGGAACCATGCATCATGCCATATGATTGTTTCATAATCCTTGGAACCATGCATCATGTCATATGATTGTTTCATAATCCTTGGAACCACACATCATGCCATATGATTGTTTCATAATCATTGGAACCATGCATCATGTCATATGATTGGTTCATAATCATTGGAACTATGCATCATGCCATATGATTGTTCCATAATCCTTGGAACCACACATCATGCCATATGATTGTTTCATAATCCTTGGAACCACACATCATGCCATATGATTGTTTCATAATCCTTGGAACCACACATCATGCCATATGATTGTTTCATAATCCTTGGAACAACACATCATGCCATATGATTGTTTCATAATCCTTGGAACCATGCATTATGCCATATGTTTGTTTCATAATCCTTGGAACCATGCATCATGCCATATGATTGTTACATAATCCTTGGAACCATGCATCATGTCATATGATTGTTTCATAATCCTTGGAACTACACATCATGCCATATGATTGTTTCATAATCCTTGGAACCACACATCATGTCATATGATTATAATATGACCCTTGGAACCCTCAGATAATGTTATATGTCATACAATCCATGGCACCACTAGTCTTGTCATTTGATTGTCACACAATCCATCATACCACCCATCATGTCATATGATTGTTACACAATGCATGGAACCACACATCTTGTCATTTGATTGTTATACAACCCATTGCACCACGCATCGTGTCATATGATTGTCATACAATGCATGGAACCACACATCTTGTCATTTGATTGTCATACAATTCATCACACCACACATCATGTCATATGATTATTACACAATGCATGGAACCACACATCATTTTATTGGAATACAATCCATGGTACCACACATTATGTCATATGATTGGTATGTAATCTATGGTACAACACATCGTGTCATTTGATTGGTATATAATCCATGGTACCACACATCGTGCCATATGATTGGATTATAATCCATGGTACCACGAAGACCCGGGTTCGATTCCCGACATGGGTACAATGTGTGAAGCCCATTTCTGGTGTCCCCCGCCGTGATATTGCTGGAATATTGCTAAAAGCGGCGTAAAACCAAACTCACTCACTCACTCACTCATGTCATATGATTGGTATATAAATCAATGGTACCACACATCTTCTCATATTATTGTTATACAACCCATGGCACCACACATCATGTCATATGATTGTTATACAACCCATGGCACCACACATCATGTCATATGATTGTTATACAACCCATGGCACCGCACATCATGTCATATGATTGTTATACAACACATGGCACCACACATCATGTCATATGATTTTTATACAACCCATGGCACCACACATCTTCTCATATGATTGTTAAACAATCCATGACTCGACACATCGTGCCATATGATTGGTATGTAATCCTTGGAACCATATCATACGATTGTTATCTCCTTCCGTTGTATCCCACGTTTTATCCCCTGGTACCAAAAGACACATGATTTTTTTGTCAGTCCATTACTGTGTTGTCATCGCAAGCCACCAAATTGGGATTTGGTTTAGAGGTGACCCCCATCAGCCATTGTTTGTCGTAAGATGCGATTAAATGGGTCCGGTGGTCAGGCTCGCTGACCTGGTTGATTGTGTGTCATCGTACGCCGTGCCACGTTACACTTATAATCATCACTTTTTTGTTTGACACAGATTTGATAAAACATCATGTGCTAACGATACCACGCGTTCTACAGCATAGTTGAAGTAATTTAGCCGCCATTGTTTACGCAGAAAGACGTAATTGAGGGGGACATTTTGTCACTGCATCAATGTTGATGAGGTCAAAGCCTTTCACTGTTGAAATAAAGTTATGAACATTTAGGCATGTATACTTCTAGGACGTGTGTAGTTTGTTATTGTATAGCTAATGTTGCTGGACTTGAATACGTCATGTGCTGGAGTGTACATACTGCGGATATTTGGAGCTGTATACTTTGAGCAGTTGCACTTGTACTTAACATTGTACACTTCGTGTATGTGGAACTTATTTATTTTTATTTTTTAAATGATACACTATATCAAAACGTGTACACTTTGTTTGTTTTGCATTGTACATGCCATTTGTTTTGGGATTGTACACTTGATATATGTGAAATCAAGTATATTTCAAATCCGAAGTCTTTATGTACACGTTCTATTGTTGCTCATGTTGTAAACTACTAGTTTAATACATGATGTCAACACTGATTTTCAGTGATCAATTCATATACTGTTCACCGCTAATTTGCCTTTCATGCTGAATGGAATGTCTTTCGTCCGATAATCGAGACTGGTTATTTTCTGGCTTTGACGTTTTATATATCTTATATCACAAACCGCCTTGTGGTAATTGCTGACCATGGTGATGAATTTTTAATGTCCGATTGGGAACATTTTGAGCATAGCCCTGGCAAAACGTATTTAGATACATGTATTAAACAATCTGGTCATTCATACACTGAAGTTGAATTAAGTTATATCTTTATTCAACCATATGAAAAATCAGAAGGAATGGGTGCAAAGTCAGAAATAAATGCGAACATTAATGACTTTAGTGTAACCATAGAGTTCTAGATCATTTTTGTCATCAAACAATATATCACGTGACTAACCACGGGTCCGGTAGTCCTGTGGGTACCCGGCCAACCGACCCGGGTACCCGAGTTACCCGCCCCAGCTGAACCTTATGCATATCATTTACTGTTACAGACCCCGGTACACATACTACTCATTAAGGACCCAGTCGTTTAAAGTGTGCAGAGTTAAGTCCCTTGCACGCCAGAAACCTATGATTGTGGGTTCGAATCCATGTTCGCCCCGATTATGCTTCTAGGTTTATCAGCACCATACCCGTGCTCGTGGGTTTCACTGAAGTGGTAAACGTGAGACCTTCATTACTTCGGGCCTTCCTCCCACATCAAGCTGACAGGCCGTGATATAACTGAAATGCCGTTCAAAGCGACGTTAAACACTCACTTATACTCATCACGTAGCATTCGTCCCGCCCGACAAATGTCAGCAGAGTGAGGCAAAAAAGAAAGGAAACATGAGTACCCTTTGAGAGTTATCGCCCTTGGAACGATGGGCGCAGATTTATCTGTGAAACACACCGATCGGTTGCACTGAATGCACATACCTGCAACAACGCTTACCTGTAATGTAATAAATCACCATCGCAAGACCTTACTGGGTGTGAGCAAGGTGAAGTTAACTTGAAAAGAACACCTGTTTAAGGTGGGACCACCCACAGCTGGGGTTTAAATGGAATCGGATTAACGCATAACGTCAATGAATGATCTTTTATAGACAAAATATTTTCTTTGATTGATTCGTGTATGCCAAGATTTTGCAGGATAAAAAGCTCAGGTGGCAATACTAAAAAAAACAATTTAGTCCAACACTACTATCAATGAATAAAATATTTGTTAATATAAGTATTAATGATATTATAATGTAAATGCAAGATTCAAAGTCATGTTTAAATAGACTGTTGATTGTTATGCAATTGCGCAACCTGGCTGGCAGGAGTTACCTCCCTTTCTCATACAACCCTTTTATTGATTCAACATGACAGGAGGATTTGTATAGCATGAATAACCCTTTCAAAAAGTGACAATCATCTCTTGGGTTCTCCCAGGGGTATCAACATATATCTTATATAAACTGCTCACAAAAATTCATAACTTAATTTTCATAGCTTTTCATAGCATTTCATTGCAAGGTTACTAGCTAAACCTTTTCTGTCGCTACAAAAAGATTCATAGGACGCTATCACCCATAAAATCAACTCGTTTAAACAGCAAAAAGCATCGAAACAGATTAGAAAAAGTCATAAAACAAACACAATGGTCCCTTCCAACACTCGGACCTTTAATAGACCTAGAAGTGAATGAGAGTTTAGACTCCCGATTTTCAATAGGTCCCAAGAATTGAATAGATATACGTTGCCATTTTCCTAGCAAGCCTTCAGCTACTTTGTCACGATAGACAGCAATGGGCTCACACGTGTTTAACGATAGAAAAAGTGTTTTCAATTGGCGAGTATCACTTGAGTTACTTTATGAGAATTTAATGGTAATTTATATATCCTGTCAATATACACAAGAGATCCGACCAACAAAAGGTTTGAATAATTCGTAACAACATTAACTTTGGTCGGAGCAGTTTAAATAGCTAAGAATAAACAGCACACAGTTTTAATGGTGGGGCGACAAAGATGCCTGATAGAAATATGCGGTCAGATGTTGAGGTATTGGGTAGGCTTTACATGGCTGTGGGCATACATAGATCCACACGTGCAGTTGAATAAAGCAGAGCTTGTCAAAGTCATATGCTTAACGATCGGCTTATAATAGCAATCTGTCTTGTTAACAGAATATACCACCGAAGACCTGTGTATGGAAATGGGGGAAGTTTGAGGGCCTTTGTTGCTTTAGCATAACCTATCATCTTCCCATCTCTTGATTTATATTTTACATGGATATTAAACATAATGATTCACAGCCTAAAACCGAAATTAAGATAGTTTGAAACTAATAATTATGTATAAAAAACCTGCGTGAACTTGAACCGTCCCCTATATCAATGTCTCCTGGTGCGTGTATATGCTTGTTCACGACGAACTATTTCGTATTCAGCTATGAACTATGCCTTGAATGTTTTCTTATGAAATAGTCGTAAATATTATTAATAAATACATGAAAATAAACGCTCTCATTAAATGGAGAATAGCAATACCAAACGAAAAAGATCAATCAATCGTTGTAAATTTATAGCGATGTTTATTTGTTGTTTAACGCCGCATTCAGCAATATTCAAGCTATATGACGGCGGTCTGTAAATAATAGAGTCTGGACCAGACAATCCAGTAATTGACATGACATCGAACCGCGCAATTGGGATACGATGACATGCAACAACAAGCCAACGAGCCTGGCCTCCCGATCCCGTTAGTCGCCTCTTACGACAAGCACGGATTGTTGAACACCAGTTCTAACCTGGATCTTAACGAGCGTACAGTAATAACACCGGGTGTTCCATGGAATCGTTCCCTGGCCTAGTGTTAACTCCCCTCCTGAGTGAAGGTGAAGGTACTTATAAAGGATTCCCTAGGAAAAGGGGCGGTGTGAGCCAAGTGGTTAAAGACACGGGTTCTATTCCCCACATGGGTACAATGTGTGAAACCAATTTCTCGTGTTCCCCGCCGTGATATTGCTAAAAGCGGCGTAAAACCGCTCTTACCCACTCCCCCTGAGAAAAAGTCCCAGAAACAGGTCTCACTGAAATAGGTCATTGTAGATTCGTAATCATATGTTCCACTTGGGAAAACGGGGTCTCTTCTCTGCACTGAACAAAACATTACACATTTTATCAGAGTTTCTGCCAGAGCAACTGTCGTTAAACAAAAAGAAAAAAAAACAGGAAAAACTAGAATATTCCCCCGGTTGTTCATTTCCTTTTTCAGACAGGATCACGGCGGGAGACACCAATAATGGGTTTCACTCATTGTACCGGGATTCGAACCAGGTTCTTCAGTGTGACGAGCCAACGTTTTAACCACTAGGCCATCCCACCGCCCCTTCGTTCGTGTAAAAACGCAAAAGATTGAATATTGAAAGTCTGTGCAATTAGTTTAGCTGATGAAACTTACATTAGAGTGAGTGAGTGAGTATAGTTTTACGCCGCTTTTAGCAATATTCCAGCAATATCACGGCGGGGGACACCAGAAATGGGCTTCACACATTGTACCCATGTCGGGAATCGAACCCGGGACTTACATTAGAAGACACACTATTGATAGTTTCACTTTTCTGCTGTCTCTTTAGAAATCTATGTCAATCCACGTGCTGCACAAATGGCGTTTAATAGAAACAGAGGATAAAAGTAATATACCATCTGTCAGCAATGATTGTTGAGATGTCACGTCTCCATACAACTAGTTCTAAATGAAACAAGGACAAGATTATGTTGTTTGCATATTCGACCATCAATATGCAAGAGGGGTTACTTAAAGTGGGTGATGAGTAACGCCGCTTTGAAAAGTATCCCAGTTGCATCACGACGCGTCAGCTTAGTGTGGGAGGAAAGGCAGAAGTGACTCTTAGACGTTTACCACTGGTGAAACCTGCGCACATGGGTATTGTGCTGACAGACCTAGAAACATAATCAGGGCGAATCTGATATCATTGGTTTCTGGCGTGGCCAAGGAACGTAACTCTGTACGACGAATTGCGGCTTCGTAGACGATTGGGCTACCTGCGCTATCTAGTTAGTATAGATTACTTATTTAGTTTGTTTTTTAAAATATTTCACTGTCCACCGAGACACTAACATGTTGGTAGAATCTACTAAATATTTTATAAATGTTTACTTATTAGACCAGTAGGCGTCCTCTCATTGATTAGTACAATTTACTAATCAGTTAGTAGATATTCATATCCATCCTTTTAAGAACTACGGGTTTAAATAGTGAATAATACTAAATTAATGTATGATATTTAATAAGCTTGTAGTTTTACTGCACTTTGATAAAGACACAGTTTCTTGGTAATGTTGTTGCCATCGACTCAATACAATTTGCGAACAAACAAGTAAATAACAACAAAACACATAAACAATACAGGGGAAAGATATCATATAATGATTTTCAGTGGCATTTTCAGTTTACACAATGCTACAAAATGTAATTGACAGGCATATAAAATAAACTGATCTTGTTTGACACTGGGTTGGATGGGCCAGCAAATCCGGGGCAGGACAGAATGACGCAGTTCTATTTTATTACGTATGTGGGGGTCATGAAAAAATGTTTCATGTATTGGGTGAGTGTGGAGAGTCAGCAATATAGGATACAGTTCTGCGACCGATCCCACCAGATAACCAGTCCCTTGCGCAAACTATTATACCAACAATCAATTAAAGGTGGCAGGTATTACAGACAAACCATAAACACTTGTGTGCATGCAGCGTTAGAAACGAACTGCCAAGAGTCAAGTTGACCTCAAACACACCCAGCGGTAGGTCTGATCTCTGACAACTACATGCACAGGTGCTGAACAGGCTGTTTCAATGGGTATCAAGGTGTGTGAAGGTGTGCCTTTATCAGCCATTATCAAAGTATGCGCTTTCGATTATTAAAATTTGAGTGACCTGCGTCAACCGGGGAATAAAAATAGAAACAGAAAGTTGCATATCACTGAAGCATATCAGAATACATATACTGTCATGCCTCGTTAAATATATTCATTAAATGCTTGTGTTCATGGCTGAATTAATCAATGAAACTAATTAGCTTTAAAAATGACGTCACTGGGAACCTGCTAACCAGAGCAGTGCAGAGCAGAGCAGAGCAAAACAATGATGTGGCAACTCCAGATAGAGAAACGTATGCGCTAAACGTAGAACCAGAGCTACACGGTTCCGCACTGGAATGTTACAATCATTATGGTTACACACAGCCAAATGTTTTCCCATAGACTTCTATTGTAACGTTATATTGTTTTGAAAAATAACTAAGCATTCAACAGCTATTACCTGTACGTGTGTGCACAAGTTGGCTTTAGAGCAGCAATAATACCATAAAAAATGACTAGCTTAGCCAGCTCCTTTTCCGAGTACAGGAAGCTAAACACACCGCCCCCAGTTTCGCACCAAATGTCACCTACTTGAAAATAGCTGTGGTCACATTCAGCATAAGTCATCATGTTGAAAAAGACAGTACTAAATATAGAAAAACGTGGTCAGTTTTAATAACTGGATGGGTGTACATTTAAAAGAAAAAAAAATCTTACAGAATATCCTCCAATCACAGCCTGCAGATATCTCTCGATCCGCACTGTCCCAACTGGTTCTGATTTGGTGTAGTAGAACCTTGTCCAGCCCGCTGTAATACCAATACCAAGGGACACGCAGGGTCCACTTCGTCGTAGTGGACGCTCAAGATGAGCAACCCGCCGACAAAACCATTCCTCATCACTCGAGTCCTCCCAGACCACAGACAGAACGCTATATAGCTACAGCAACACACACAATAGGCAAATAAATAAATAAATAAATAAATAAATAAATAAGCGTTCTGATTATGGATATAGAGGTTATAGCTGCTAAACAACCGTTACAGAAAAAAACTCTTCTGTCTGTCCATATCAGGCATTTTCCAATTGTTGCTGGTGATGTGTAGCGTTCTTCTTGTGTTTGAGACCCTTTAGGATAATTCTAGATCGGAAGAACCCAGAGCTACAATGCCACAATCCGTGTTCATTCTCCGACGTGGACGTCCAAGATCCAACACCTCCTTCATATTCGCCAGCGGAACAACTGTAACACTTAACAGGGTAATGCACACAAACAGGCCATTTGCGAGCGCGGCGACCATGGCAGCCAGATATCGACACGTCTCGACTGGTGTCGCCAACGTTAACTATGGACCGATTCCTAGTGGTCAAATGTAATGTTAAGCGAATCTTGATTCATGTTTGACCTCAGTGTGGTCGTGCGATGGTTTTTGCGTCATGGTGGAGAACGTTACCGGCCCCATGCGATGATTACCCATGATTAACCGTTTGATTGGCATGCTAGAAGCTGGTAATTAAGTAAGAAAAACGTACAACTTTACGGATACCAACTTCTGGTTTATGGCATATAGCGACGTTTCCATGTAGTTTCTTACACCGTTATCAAGCTGGAGGGACAACCACCAAGTGATGAGAGGTATATATGCTTGACTTGTTGTGATGTGCAGCAGATTAACATAGAAAACAACAGGTAATAGATAACAAGCAGATAATCGGATGAAGCCAAATGTACAGTACGAATTACAAATAGCACAGGGCGGTCGGGTAGCCTAGTGGTTAAAGCGTTCGCTCGTCACGCCGAAGACCCGGGTTCGATTCCCGACATGGGTACAATGTGTGAAGCCCATTTCTGGTGTCCCCCGCCGTGATATTGCTGGAATATTACTAAACGCGGCGTAAAACCCACCTCACTCACTTATTACAACTAGCCCACAGGTAATGAAGCACACGAGTAGTGAAGTGTATTTTTATTACTCACGACGTCATATAGCTGGAATATTGCTGAGTGCGGCGTTAAACAACAAACCAACCAAACGAATCTTACTCACCCATGATTGTTATGGTATATAGGATCAATTATATAACTACTGCAAACAAACTCTGCCAATTGCACAGTTAAATGCATTCTATTATTAATAGCAGAAGGGATTGCCCAAACTCCCGCTGTTGCTGTGCACCTGCTGAACAAAATTCATAAAATTATCATATTCAAAATTAAAAACAACAGTTGTCACAACATTCAGTTCTTTAAACGCTTAATGAATTGCAGGGCAATCAGTCCTTATTTCAACAGTCAGGGCGGACACCTACATCATTTTCATTTGTTAGCAACATTATGTGAATATCTATACAAGGAATGGGGCACGGGTGGCCCAGTCGTCTAAGTCGCTGTGCAGAATTGCGTCCCTTGGGCACGCCAGAAACCTATGATCGTGGGTTCGAATCCCGGTTCCCCCAGATTATGTTTCTAGGTTTGTCAGCACCATAACCGTGCTCGTGGGTTTCACCGAAGTGGTAAACGTCTGAGACCTGCATCACTTCGGGCTTTCCTCCCACATAAACCTGACTGGCCGCGATATAACTGGAATACTTTTAAAAGCGGCGTTAAACCCAACTCACTCACTCACTATACAAGGAAACTGGCAATGATGGGATAACTCCTAATGAATGAAATATATGACATTCTTGAATTATTACTGCGTAGATATTTGACAAAGATCCATTTAAAACTAGATTCCTAACTTTTGCCATAATCTCTATAGAGATTTGTTTTGCAGGGTTCAGAAAATTAAACACCAAATCCTTGTGAAAATCCCTGACACAAATTCTGACAATTTATAGTGCTAGCCCACAGAGATACCATGCCGCAGTTTAACTTTGATACTCCACTCAGACACAGTATACTGACTCCGAGCCGACCAGTCCTTGTTTTAGCCCCTTAATGCCGAACGCCAGACAGGGTAACAACAAGTACCATCTTTTAACGTCTTTTGGTATGCCGCGGCCGGGGATCGAACCCCAGACCTTCCGCTCTCCGGGTGGACGCTCTACCACTAGACCACGGAGGCGGTCAGATAATATATAAGATATACGGGCTTATTCACGTGTGGATCTTGAAAAATCATATTATATACTTGAAGTTATACCATGTTAGATGAGAAAATTAAATAAAGTTTATATAGTTTTAACTTTCCCCCTATTTACACAGCTATCTCGCAAAATGAACGAGAAACGTTCTAATCAATAGGGATTTTGTTTACAAGTAAGTGTTTCGGAAATTTCGGTTATTTTACAAATTTGATGGATGTGGTAAATTTTTCAACAACTCAGAAATATTGAGATCCCCAAATAAGTGGGGTGCTGGAGTTCCTGGTTGTCAAAAGTGGGCACTGAACGTTTAGGCAAGAAGTAGGTATACCCATGCCTACCAGCTGCCATTCTCCGAGCATAGTTTATGTCTTATCTGGATCTATGCTAAGAAATGCAAATGATGGCAGCCTCTGTACCAAGGTGTACGATAAGAGGCGTTTACAATCTCATTTGCTTTCCAGGCACTTTAGAGCATGTAGATTTTATTCACACGGAAAAAGTGAGTGAGTGAGTATGGTTTTTACGCAGCTTTTTGCAATATTCCAGCAATATCACTGCGGGGGACACCAGAAATTGGCTTCACACATTGTACCCATGTCGGGAATCGAACCCGGGTCTTCGACGTGACGAGCGAATGCTTTAACCACTATCTACCCGCCCTCCCCCACACGGAAAGATACATCCAATCGAGGTTTCACGATCAAACTTGTTCCTGAATTGTCTTGGTAGATATTCAGAGGAATATAGTGAGCACGGCTCTTGTCAACACGATGTGGGATTCTCTCCGAGGCTATGATCTTTTTGTGGGATTTTCACACGTCCCTCCTCACTCACTGTCACTTTCTATTATGATGGTATTATGTTGGTATGACGCGGCAGGGAATCGAACCCACGACCCTTTGGTCTCCGGGTGGACAGTACCACTAGACCACGGAGGGGTATGGATGTCCTGAAGACAGGATTCGTTATGAAGTTAAATGAAATTGTGCGGCTCCTTTCTAGAGATTTGTTTTGAAGCAGTCATAGAGATAAACTGTAATTTCCATGTTGAGGGGGCGGTCGGGTAGCCTAGCGGTTAAAGCGTTCGCTCGTCACGCCAAAGACCCGGGTTGGATTCCAGACATGGGTACAATGTGTGAAGCCCATTTCTGGTGTCCCCCGCCGTGATATTGCTGGAATATTGCTAAAAGCGGCGTAAAACCATTCTCACTCGCTCACTGAATGTTGAGGTTTCCAAATCCCATTTGCAATTGATACCTGTATTTTGAATTATATGTTTAAGGGTATCGATCTTCTTTTTTCGAAACCTCAACATTGAAAACATACCAGATTTACTTCTTTGAGAGGCATACCAGATTTATCACCTAATTCATTTAATCATACACTAATACATCCCAACAACACATATCCATTTTTATTCACAGGTTTAATATTTATAGTTGATGTAGATGAATCATGTTGTGTAGTCTATAGCTTATGCATAAGGTTCAATAAGACAAAAGGCCCGGGTTAGATTCCCAACAAGGCTACCATGCGTAAAGTCGTTTTCTGGTGTCCCAACCGCGATTTTGCCGGATTTTTGCTAAAACGGTGTAAATCCATACACACACACACTCAAATTGAAAGAGACATTTAAATAATTTAAATTAAAACAATATTATGACTCATACATGTTTCTAGCTTGCATTCATTGTTTTTTCTTCACATCCCAGGCTTCATACATCTATCTCTGTATCTGCTTAGTTTTGAATGACTGCTGTTAAATGTGAGATGGAATATACACGTTTTTATAAAAGCATGTTGTTTCCATCTAGTTCAGGGGAGGTAACCGTGAAATGGGTTAACACATTGATTAATTCGTTTTCCACTTGACATTCAGGCATCTCAAGTTCGATTCCCGTATGGACACAAATGTGGCGGGGTTTTTTTTGGTGAAATCCAGGTCAACCCAATATATGAGGAGCATGCAATGTAAAGTGTGACATTTAACTGTGCTAAAATACAACTAAGATACAGAGCTTGACAGAGATAACGATATACAATACTCCAAGGCACTTGCCTCGAATTGTTTCTGCGACTCTACCCCTTTGTCCCGATGTTACGTTCTGTCATCTGTTGTTTATCTTAAATTTGGTAACTAAATATAAGCGCATAAAAATTAGATGGAAGTTCATTTCGCTCCGCCACACAAAAAAGAATTGTCTGATAGAAATCATATTGCCATGATTAATATTTCATACTTGACTGAGTCTAATCGTGAAGATCCGGGTTAGAATAGTTCTTCAGCAACCCATGCTTGCCGACTATACGGGATCGGGTGGTCAGGCTCGCTGAGAAACAAACAAACAAACAAACAAACAAACTTGAGTCACGTTCCGTTGTTACAAAGGTTTGCACGAATGTTTGCCAAACAGTTTGCAACGTATTTAAAAGGTCATAGTTCACAACGTATATAAATGGTCATATTTCACAACGTATTTAAATGGTCATAGTTCACACACGCTATTTAATTTAACCTCTACAATGCTATTTTCTCATAATGTATTACACAAATATCTATATATAGTAACTGTTGCAAATATTGTATACACGATATTTAAAGCATGTGTAGCATGAGAGTAGGGTTAATGGATAAAGCGTTTACTTGTTACACCAAAGGCCAGGATTCGATTTCCCACGCTAGATACAATGCATGGGATTCCACCCCCTGATAATGCTGGAATATTGATAAATGCGGCTTAAAATACAATTCATTTACGCTCCTTTACGAGAGAAACGCTTCAACGATGATTCATTGCATCGGGATACCTTGTACCAATATCATATTTAAGTATCGTTCAGCATAGTCACATATCGGTACAAAACAATATACATATGATGGCGACATGAAAGATGCCATGCAAATAAATGTTAAAATGCTAATTGCTGACGGTATATGGCACTCTCAAGCCACTATTATTTGATTGATGCAAAGTTGCAACTTGAGTTTTGTCTGAGTCTCCGTTCAGTCTTTTTAATGATAGGTAACCTCACCGCAACATGAGAAATGATTAGTTGTTTTTCTTGTATCGCAACCAAACTAGCAACTTTGTACGTGTATATATCATCTCCCGATAGGGTGTATCGCTGCCACCTTAATGTAAAGTCCTTTTTTGTTGTGTGTTTGTGGTTTAACCCAGCGTTCAGCAATAATCCGGCCTGTAAAAATCGGGTCTTGATGAGTGAGTGAGTGAGTGAGTTGGGTTTAACGCCGCTTTTAACAGTATTCCAGTTATATCGCGGCGTGTCAGCTTAATGTGGGAGGAAAGCCCGAAGTGATGCAGGTCTCAGACGTTTACAACTTCGGTGAAACCAACGAGCACGGGTATGGTGCTGACAAACCTAGAAACATAATTGGAGCGAACCGTGATTCGAACCCACAATCATAGGTTTCTGGCGTGCCCAAGGGACGCAACTCTGCACAGCGAGTCGCGGCGCCTTAGACGACTGGGCCACCCGTGCCCCCGGGTCTTGATGAGACAAACCAGTGATTAATCTTATGAGTAACGTCCCACGACATTCCGGTACTATTCCCATGAAGATCCGGGTTAGATAACTTCTCCAGCAACCCATGCTTGTCGTAAGAGGCGCCTAACGGGATCGGGTGTTCAGGCTCGCTGTCTTGGTTGATGCATGTTATCGAATCGCAATTTGCGTACATCGATGATCATAATGTCAATTACTTGATTGGTCCAGACTCGATTATTTACAGACCGCCGTCATATAGCTGGAATATTGCTGTGTGCGACGTTAAACAACAAACAAACAAGTCACCGGGAATGATAACCCGATCCATTACTCCGGACTTATTTTTACCTGGAAATACCACGTGAGTTTTATAGAAACCAGGTAAAGACATTCTAAATAATAATAAGAGGCAACTAAAGAACTCAAGTGCACAGACAATATTTGTTAGAGTAAATTCTACCGTCATAGATCATCCTGTCATTCAATGCATCATGCAGAATATAAAAGGTCTTTTTCCACTTTCCGTTTGGGGGCACGGGTGGCCCAGTTGTCTAAGGCGCCGCGATTCGCTGTGCAGAGTTGCGTCCCATAGACACGCCAGAAACCTATGGTCGCGGGTTCGAATCTCGGTTCGCCCCGATTATGTTTCTAGGTTTGTCAGCACCATACCCGTGCTCGTGGGTTTCACCGAAGTGGTAAACGTCTGAGACCTGCATCACTTCGGGCTTTCCTCCTATATTAAGCTGACACGCCGCGACATAACTGTAATACTGTTAAAAGCGGCGTTAAACCAACTCACTCACTCACTCTCCGTTTCCTAGTAATGTTGCTCAGGATAAGAACATGACGTTGGGCAACAGGATCAGATAAAACATCTCCGTCATAATTGATATGTTCGAGAGGTAAGCATTTTTGACAAAATTGAATGCACGCTTTTCCATCAACTCATTCATTAACAGCAATAGGATTACTGATGAAAATATCAAGAAAAGCTTACTTTGGAGAGTTCAGAAGGAACTTGAGACATTTCACAAAGGAATATCAATATAAGGTTATTAGTTCTATAATTTCCTAGATATATAAATGTTATATATCTTTCGCAAGATATAAAATACATATTACTAATTTGCTAGTTCTTGTCATGGGCAGAAGCACTACACTGACAAAATAACATTTTCTTCTGACAACAGTATCAGCAATACATGCCCTGCTCGGAGTATTATTCATTCTGC
Source organism: Haliotis cracherodii (assembly GCF_022045235.1). Taxonomy (NCBI): domain Eukaryota; kingdom Metazoa; phylum Mollusca; class Gastropoda; order Lepetellida; family Haliotidae; genus Haliotis; species Haliotis cracherodii. Next base: position 39,753,968 of record NW_027266343.1, read on the forward strand.
GGCAGAACATGGTATATTTTACGGCGCTTCTTAACACCACGTGAACCTCAAAGGTGAGAGGGATGGCGCGTTACTTATTGTGCTGGGTATGAGTTCGAAACCGGCTTGTCTTAAGGTTCAGAAGTGCCAAATAGGCATGAGTTAAAACGTATCTTTCAGCGTGTGTAATTGTTTGTTTGCATGTATTATTGTAATGCACGTCAAGTCGATCTGCAAACAAGAAAACGTTTAACAGGGAATCATTTTCATTAATGCGAGATATGGCAATCTGTATCTGTATTGAATCTGTGAGAATTTTTTTTTTTCTCTCTGGATATCTATTTTGCCCATGGACTTCGAGTTAACGAGTTTCAACTGTACATTTTAAATATACATTTTAAAGCATCATGTAAACTATATATTGAAACAATTCCCAGCAGCCGGAATGCAATATATACTCCCATTGGTTTAAATTAGGAGCTTTTCGATTGATTTATTTGCCCGACCGAAACCAAAGGGCACATTTAGAAAATATGACACAAACCTTTTGAATCCATTTTATTTGACCTGACGCAATAACATGAATAAGATATTAACAAGGTACTGAGAAAAGGGTACTGAGAAGAAAGTACTGTGAAGTCGGTACTGAGAAGAAGGTATTGAGTGAGTGAGTGAGTTTGGTTTTACGCCGCTTTTAGCAATATTCCAGCAATATCACGGCGGTGGACACCAGAAATGGGCTTCACACATTGTACCCATGTCGGGATTCGAACCCGGGTCTTCGGCGTGACGAGCGAACGCTTTAACCACTAGGCTACCCGACCGCCCAGAAGGTATTGAGAAGAAGGTACTGAAAAGTAGGTACTGAGAAGAAGGTACTGAGAAGAAGGTACTGAGAAGAAGGTACTGAGAAGTCGGTACTGAGAAGTCGGTACTGTGAAGTAGATACTGAGAAGTCGGTACTGAGAAGTCGGTACTGAGAAGAAGGTACTGAGAAGAAGGTATTGAGAAGAAGGTACTGAAAAGTAGGTACTGAGAAGTCGGTACTGTGAAGAAGGTACTGAGAAGAAGGTACTGAGAAGTCGATACTGAGAAGTCGGTACTGTGATGTAGATACTGAGAAGTCGGTACTGAGAAGTCAGTACTGAGAAGAAGGTACTGAGAAGAGGGTACTGAGAAGTCGGTACTGTGGAGTCGGTACTGAGAAGTCGGTACTGTGAAAAAGGTACTGAGAAGAAGGTACTGAGAAGTCGGTACTGTGAAGTAGATACTGAGAAGTCGGTACTGAGAAGTCGGTACTGAGAAGAAGGTACTGAGAAGAAGGTACTGAGAAGTCGGTACTGAGAAGTCGGTACTGTGAAGTAGATACTGAGAAGTCGGTACTGAGAAGTCGGTACTGAGAAGAAGGTACTGAGAAGAAGGTACTGAGAAGTCGGTACTGTGAAGTCGGTACTGAGAAGAAGGTATTGAGAAGAAGGTACTGAAAAGTAGGTACTGTGAAGAAGGTACTGAGAAGTCGGTACTGAGAAGTCGGTACAGAGAAGAAGGTACTGAGAAGAAGGTACTGAGAAGTCGGTACTGAGAAGTCGGTACTGTGAAGTAGATACTGAGAAGTCGGTACAGAGAAGTCGGTACTGAGAAGAAGGTACTGAGAAGAAGGTACTGAGAAGTCGGTACTGAGAAGTCGGTACTGTGAAGTAGATACTGAGAAGTCGGTACTGAGAAGTCGGTACTGAGAAGAAGGTACTGAGAAGAAGGTACTGAGAAGTCGGTACTGAGAAGAAGGTACTGAGAAGTCGGTATTGAGAAGTCGGTACTGAGAAGTCGGTACTGAGAAGAAGGTACTGAGAAGTCGGTACTGAGAAGTCGGTACTGTGAAGTAGATACTGAGAAGTCGGTACAGAGAAGTCGGTACTGAGAAGAAGGTACTGAGAAGAAGGTACTGAGAAGTCGGTACTGAGAAGTCGGTACTGTGAAGTAGATACTGAGAAGTCGGTACTGAGAAGTCGGTACTGAGAAGAAGGTACTGAGAAGAAGGTACTGAGAAGTCGGTACTGAGAAGAAGGTACTGAGAAGTCGGTATTGAGAAGTCGGTACTGAGAAGTAGGTACTGAGAAGTATTACCAGAACAATACTAAATATACTGCACTTATACAAACCCCTTTCCATAATCACAATAAAGTTCGGCTATAAGTAGAGACAATTGTACAATTCCGACTACATCATAAGCATGTGGTTATGAATCACTATCAAATAGTGATGATACCAGGTGTTCGCAAAAAGGTCAGCGTATCCTGCAGCACTGGTGGCACCTGTCACAAACACATGCAAAGGCAAGTCAGTTCACCTGAGACATCACGGGATAATTTTTATCACTAATGCGGCAAAGCTTTATTAACGTTTTGAATTTTGTAAACCTGGTCAAAGAACTTTTGAAGAAGAGTCGTTGACCCTCTTTGAAATCTCCATAAACTGAGCATGTTCAAGTGTACCTCAAAAGTTGTGAAATGTAGACACAAGGTTGGAGCTGTTATAACACTACTTCACACCAAGAGAAAGCTGAAGTCATCCCTCGTGTCATGAAGTCTTGTGGATAGCTTTTGTCACTCTGAATCTTTATGCATGCATCTAGATATGAAAATATGCTGCATGTCACAGTGACTGGTCTCCTTTATTTCTTATTCAGGTTGGTACATCAGTGGAAGGGAATTGCCTATTTGACCGTTATAGAACGATATCAGATCATCGATATATACTACTATGTTCTTGAAGCGTACCTTCATGGCCAAGTTCCCTTTTTTGATTTGTTAATACGAGCAGGAATCCGGGATGGAATAGGTCTTCAGCAACCCATGCTTGCCGTAAGAGGCGACTATCCTTGTCGTTAGAGCCGATTAACGGGATCGGGTGGTCGGATTCACTGACTTGCATGTAATCGCATCCAAACTGCGTAGAGCAATGCTTATGATGTAAATCGCTGGATTGTCTGGTCCAAACTTAACAGACCATCGCCATGTAGCTGGAATATTGCTGAGTGCGTCGTTAAACAACAAACAAACAAACAAACAAACATACCTCGCTTTTGGTAGCATGAACTAAAGATACATTGGAATTTCTCTGGGCGATATGATTTACTAAGTGTAAAGATAACGAACTCATTTCAACAGTAATATAACGACTACCAAACGCACATTGCATACTGGATTATTGTCATCATTTGAACTTTTTATCTCAAAATGCACCACTCCATTATAAATTCCGTATCCTCTCTTGATACGCATCATTTTAAAATAAAACATTCGGATATGGAAATAGGAAAACATGTGTTCATACATGTATTTTCAATACATCCCCTCCCTGTCATTGTTTATGTACCTCCTGTCGATGTACCTCAGGAGGTCGAGGAGGTCCCATCCTACCAGGAAGGCAAATGGAGCCAACAGGACCACGAATACCCCCTTTCCAGCCATCTGTTCACTCTCAGAGAGATTGGAGGTGGATGTCTTCTCGCCGATCTGCTTTGACAGTTCCCTTTTGGGCAGTTGGAGATCTTTGATCACGTCATCAATAACCTCTGGGGTAGAGGTTGCCATCTGCTCACACTGACGGTAACAAGCGTTGGACGTGTAGAAACCTGGAAATATGCTTGGTTTCAGTGAACAGGGTTGATTGACTGATTATATCTTAATAATTCGAGTTACTGTTGTGAATACTGATGGAGGCTGTGATTGAGACACGAATCATGCAGTTGCTGGTGGTGTTATAAGGGTAACGCTATTTTTTAGGGCATTATCATTTGCAGAAGCCCGAGGTCTTCCATTAACTGCCCGACGAAGGAGGGCAGTTGAAAAGACCGAGGGCTTCTGCAAATGATAATGCCCTGAAAAATAGCGTTACCGTTATTATAGCTAAAATGGATGGGATTTGTTATCAAATAAAAAGAAACAACAATGTCGATTTTGAAACATTTACTGCAATCAACACGAATGTCACTGACCCACTTTTACAAATATGGAAACGTCATAGAACAAACCAGATGAAGTCACTATTGAACGTTACGTCACCTTTCCATATCCTATGACGTCACCTAACAACGGGCGTGATAATGGCCCGTCGTCAAGTTATATGAGGGCATTATCAAGTTACAGTGGCCCGCTCATTTCTGATAACATGCGGGCGTTTTTATGATAATTCTATCCATTTTAGCTATAATATATCTTTGAAACGGGCGGTGTGGCCGAGTCGCGACAAACATCTTTATATCTGTACTTACCTGTAGCCGTTGTATCTGTCATTGTAAAACCTGCTGTAGGCGTCAAGGCCGTTGATGTGACAGAGATGGTAGTATCTGTAGTTGTTGTTGTGGCGGTAGCACCTGTAGGTGTCTTGCCTGCAGCTGTCGTGGATAAAGTGTTTGCTTTTGTTGTCGTTGTTCCTGCTGAAGTTTTCGAGACCATTGACGTGACAGGCGAGGCATTACCTGTAGGTGTTGTGGAGAAGAATGTTGCTTTTGTCGTTGTCGCTTCTGCTGAAGTTGTCGAGGCCATTGACGTGACAGGCGATGTATCACCTGTAGGTGATGCGGAGGAAGACGTTGGTTCTGTCGTTGTTGCTTCTGCTGAAGTTGTCGAGAACGTTGACGAGACAGGCGAGGCATTACCTGTAAGTGTTGTGGAGATAAACGTTGCTTCTGTCGTAGCTCCTGCTGAAGTTGTCGAGGCCATTGGCGTGACAGGCGAGGAATTACCTGTAGGTGTTGTGGAGAAAGACGTTGGTTCTGTCGTTGTTGCTGCTGCTGAAGTTGTCGAGGTCGTTGACGAGACAGGCGAGGCATTACCTGTAGGTGTTGTGGAGAAGAATGTTGCTTTTGTCGTTGTCGCTTCTGCTGAAGTTGTCGAGGCCATTGACGTGACAGGCGATGTATCACCTATAGGTGATGCGGAGGAAGACGTTGGTTCTGTCGTTGTTGCTTCTGCTGAAGTTGTCGAGAACGTTGACGAGACAGGCGAGGCATTACCTGTAAGTGTTGTGGAGATAAACGTTGCTTCTGTCGTAGCTCCTGCTGAAGTTGTCGAGGCCATTGGCGTGACAGGCGAGGAATTACCTGTAGGTGTTGTGGAGAAAGACGTTGGTTCTGTTGTCGTTGTTGCTGCTGCTGAAGTTGTCGAGGTCGTTGACGAGACAGGCGAGGCATTACCTGTAGGTGTCGTGGAGATAGACGTCGCTTCTGTCGTAGCTCCTGCTGAAGTTATCGAGGCCATTGACGTGACAGGCGAGGCATTACCTGTAGGTGTTGTGGAGAAAGACGTTGGTTCTGTCGTTGTTTCTGCTTCTGAAGTTGTCGAGGTCGTTGACGAGACAGGCGAGGCATTACCTGTAGGTGTGGTGGGGATAGACGTTGCTTCTGTCGTAGCTCCTGCTGAAGTTGTCGAGGTCGTTGACGAGATTGGCGAGGCATTACCCGTAGGTGTCGTCGAGAAAGACGTTGGTTCTGTCGTTGCCTCTGCTGAAGTTGTCGAGGTCGTTGGCGTTGCAGGCGTGGTATTGGCTGTAGCTTCTCTGCTGCCTGCAACAGATGGAGCTAACGCCAAAGGCGACTTTATGTAATACGTGTGTAATAATTCATATACATAAAAAGGGACGTTTGGGGAAGAGTGCGGGTATAGTATTCTTTTGTGCCGAATTACTGGTGCTGTACCAAACATGTGACGCTGTGAGGATGTACCTTTTATTATATGTAAGCCATTCTTGCCGAAAGTAGCATAAACACTTACTCAGTAAGTCAAATTTGAAAACGTGACAAAGTCACAAATTATTAATCTGTTCATGGAAGACTTCATTCAATACTTTTCATGTTTTAAATCAACCAGTACTCAGTGTTACCATTATCCGGGTATTAAGGGAGAATGCCAACAGACTCTATTGATTCAGTCAAGTCTTTATACACATGTGCATCTAGTTATTGGGTACATTGTCTAACAAACACACGCGCCCTACCTGTGGTTGTCGCAACTGTTGTCGTAGCTGTTGTAGTTGCAATTGTTGTCACAGACGACGCCATTGTTTCGGCGCGAACGATACCTTGAAACATTTTAAAATTCATTTCTTCATTTCTCTGTACATATATAAAGGTCAAAAAAATATTATGGTAGTTTTACTGCTATTTCATAATGGCATTACAATATATATATTATTATATATATGAGGATATACTGGTCACAAGTGCAGATACTACCATGTTTTCACTAAGTATGACATTTTCAAATATTTGTTACAGTTTTTATATATAGTTTGTTATATTAATGTACACAAAGGAATTCATTACTACCTTCAGTAAACGCCAAAACACACGACATTATTAACGAAAGTGCCTGTTGAAACCTCTCTCAATCGGTAAACCTCGCCCCTCTCCGTAATCGCAAAGAAGCAACTCCTTGTACAGTAAACAGGCTTCCGCTTCAATACGATTGTTTGCTTATGAACTGTTTATTTCGATTCTATGCCATTCGAAATATATTTTAACGGAATAATGTATTACTCTACAACTCTGGGAACAATAAAAGTTAAAAAAAAATGTTCATTGGGATTGTGATGGTCCATTTGAGATCATTTATCCCGACCATGGCCAGAGAACAATTTCGCGGCTTTTAGTTGACAGGAATGGAATTACAGTAAACTACGGTTATAATGAACACGCTTATAACGAACTGACGGATATAATGAACTTACGTTTTAGTCCCGACTGTTATGCTGTTAGATGCTTATAACGAACTACGGTTATAACAAACTAAAAATAGTAGTCCGTTTGAGTTCGTTTTAACCGTAGTTTACTGTAGCTTCATCATCCAATTTTAACAAAGTTCAACGTTCTTGTATGTTTTATTGTAGGATTACGAAGCGCGGGACGTCTACTGCCCCAAATACCCTTGGGAAAGTCAAGAAATTCGTGTACTATTGTACCTCCAGGCGACACTGTGGCGTTTACCTTGTCCATCTGGCACTATAAAATCGGCATTAGTTCGGACTAGTTCAAGTAGCAACACACACACACACACACACACACACACACACACATGCTTGCCCGTCACTTTAAAAGTGCAGTAATCTTCGCGACGTTAAACCCCATTTCACCTCACTATGTTGATTGGGACCAATTCTAACTGTGAATCAATCTGACTAACCTGTGCACATCGTTTTGAACAGATAATCTGCGATGTTCTCAAGATCATCGAAGTGTCCCTTGATACAATTAACCTCAGTTGGTTCGGAAGCTATGCCCGTAATCTCATCAATGTCAGCCTCCTGTATGCCTACAACAAATATATGGACACCCGATTCCTTTACAAGAGTGGCCGTAGGTATGGTCAAGGATGAATGCTCAGTTGAAGGTCCATCAACTATTAGCAACAGGACGTTCCTGACGTCGGGTCTGTCCCCCCTTTCTCTCTGAAACACTGTGTTATAAACCATGGACAGGCCGGAGAAAATGTTCGTAAATCCTCCTGCATATACAATGCCTCTAATCGCCTTCTGAACACCTTTATTTGTAGTGAAGTCATCAAGTAAGAATTCGACTTTGGCGGATGTGGAAAATGTGACCACAGCAACACGGGCCATTCCATCGTCAATATTGACCGCGCTGACGACTTCGATCATGAGCTGTTTGAAACGAAGAAAATTGGTGGAACCAACGCTTCCCGACGAATCAAGCAGAATAACCAAATCCATCGAGCTGTCTGAACAATCTTCAAATGTTGCTGGAAAGAGAATGGCGACATGAGAGAATAGTATTGATTCGTAATGTTTGGTTACCCGTACTTGTAAAACATATCAGGCAGTTTAAATCAATATCTGATTATGACCAACATAGAACACGTTATGGTTGCAGGTACACAACCAAACAGATTACGAAATAATTATTACGAATGAATGGATGGAAGGATGGATAGATGGATGATAGAAGGATGGATCAAATTGAAAGTGTCGTTATCCTGTATTCTGTATTCTAAACATTATGCTTTATAAGGTTTCATGATTTTACAACGTTGTCCAGTGAAGAAAACAATCAAAATTATCAAACTATCTCTACGGTAACATACACAACATGTTCGACAGAAAACCGATGGTATCCTTACTGTTCAGTGGTTTAAATCTAGGCAGTGTGTTTGCGCTTGAGAAGATCCATCCAAATCCACCTGGAAACAAACGATTGGCACACTTAAGAAACAGTAACCATGAATTAAGTTTCGACTTAAAAAAACAAACTTTTTGAATAAATTTAAGCGACAAAACTCTTTTCATATAATTAAGCATAAGAAATATCAAGTAAATGTACAGTCCATTGTACGATTCCGACTATATCATAAGCATGCGTTTACGACTAGACTAGACTGTATGTGGTGGTAAATATATAATGTAAATGCTACAGAATAATCAGTTTTGATTATCCGCCGAAACAGATTCCATTTTACGAAGATGGCAAAATAACTGTTAAAATTGTGTCCATGGAAAACTGAAAATCAGTGATAACACCAGGTGTTCGCCAAAAGGGTAAGTTTGTCCTGCCCAAGCGATAGCACACGCCATTGATGCATGTCATGATTATTCTTATGCGCATTAATGGTTGTTTATCGTGGTATTATTTATTATTACCGAAATTATTAATGGCATATGCATACACCTAGATGTTTGTTTGTTGAATTTTATGCATAACTGGTTGTTTCTGGTATTGGCTCAAATGATTCGCATTCAAAAACTTCGAATGAATGATGTCACAACTACTAAACATACTTGGTCACCTTGTACGAGAGTGTGTCTGAATGATTTAACGACGATTAAATGATTTAACGACGCTTTGAACAAATTAATACAGAATTGACGCAGGTTGTGGACGTTTCTTACTTTGGCAAAACCAAAGTACAAGGGTTGGATGCCGACATAACTGGGATTGAAAAAACAAGAATCGGATCCTGACAAGGCAACGGGACGCAAACATGTGTGTCTAAGCGCGAGTTTAAGTTAAAGTGTTAACTTTAAAGTCACCTCAGCAATATTGCAGACATACTGGGGTCTAACATGTTTTATTATATAGTATATAAGAACATGCCGACTAATAACAGCACAATAACTAGCTTACATCACAGGTTGGAGTATATATGAAACAGCAGCCTTTTAGTCAACGATACAATATGAACATCAGGCTAAAATTCGACAGCAAGCAAGGCTGGGGACATGGGGATTAACGGTACCCCTCCAGGATTGAGCTCTTTCTGGTCACTGTACACAAAGTGTTTCCCGACGTTAAACCTGATTTCAGCCGCAAGTGATACACGTCAAAGTGGTAAAACCCATTCACACTGATATGGTGCTGACAAACCTACAAAAAAAGTTAGAGAGAATACGTATTTCGAACCCACGATCGTAGGTTTCTGCGAAGCCAAAGAGAAGTAACTCTGCTAAGGGAATTGCGGTTTCCTGGACGACAAGACACCCGACCCACACCTTTCAGAGAGTGTAGTTGTATGTTCTGATCGAAAACATTGTGCTGTGATGCACTTTATGACCCACGTGTCCTGATAATGGCTGTGTAAAAATATTGCATCAAATTCGGTAAAGATGGTCTTCATAACAATAATATCTGTACGCCAGTGTCGCCACCATGGCTGGAAATTGACTTAAGCGGCGTAAAATCACGCAATCCCTCATTTCAATGAAACAGCCTTTTCTTTCCATTTTATAAGAATAATTACGAATACATTTGTGTTTTTTCTAACATATAAACATCTAATTATAACAAGATATTGGAAATGAATATAGACTGTCGTGTTGTCTGACTGAAGATAGGACTTATGGTCGTACAATCACCGCATGTGACCATGTAGACAGGATCCACTGAGATTTGTGATTTTTCAAACACTAGGTATCGGTGCTTGAGGACACCAAAGGTAACAGTTTATTATCAGAGTAAATTAGTAGCGAATACCATGTAGATAGGATGTCTTTTGGAATGTTTATCAGTTCTTTCTCAGTGGGAAGTCTTTCAACCAGGTCATGCATTCTTTGTTAACGACGAACAAACTTGATTAGAGTTCGTGTCTGTCTGTGAGAACTTTCTGCTGGTGATGTTCTACTGATGATGTATTTTAATATTCATAGTATTATAGTTTGTCAATTGTAAATAAAACTGTAATATCAATTATTTACATATTCAACATGGGGAAATATATTAGGAAGAACACATCATGTGTTCATGTCAACGTGGTTGTTACAACCTTGACTTTAATAAAAAGTCAATTGTCATAATTATCTTCACTGATCTTGATGACGAACATGTTCAATTTTCTCCTTCCTTTTGTGATGAGATGTGCTTGCAATTTTGAAAACTACATGAATAACAACATGATTAATTGAATCAATTTCTGGTATCCCCCGCCGTGATATTTCTGGACTATTGCTAAAAGCGGCGTAAAATCAATCTCACTCATTCACTTTATGATGAGAGGTCCTTGCAAGTTGAAAAAATAAAATCAAAATTAATTGAATATCTTGTTACTGTTAATTCAGTCTCTGTTCATAAAGTATCACTTTATGAGAGGTGCTTGCAAATTGCACAAATAATAACAAAATTTATTGAATACTTTGTTACTTCAGTCTTTATTCATTCAGTCTTCGTGTGAAGTGAGGTTGATGAAATTTGCGCAAACAACAAGTGTTAAATACTTTGTCAAAAGGTCACACAACAGTACTGTTGACAATTCATGACACTCGCAAAGGGTATTTTGCATCAGTGAACGTCTACACGAACTGCCGAAGAGAAGGGATTAGAAGAGAAGCAGGGGAAACTCACATAATAATTAACAGTTACATGTGATCAAACAGGATTATATCTTTGCGGGTATTGTGTTTATTTGTATCTATTTTCTTGTAAGTAACTTGGTTACGATTTTTTAAATAAGAAAAAATAAACAGAGAGCAGTATACAGTATGAAACAATACCTGTCTTCACATGAAAGTTAATAATCTGTTTAAGATATGCCCGTATAAACTTCACCAAGCTCTAAGGCTTCAGATATACACTTCCATAAGTAATACATGAATGTGCGTCGTTTCTAATAGACCATGTGGCTATAGATAGAAGGCCTGTATGACACAGATACGCGTAGACACACCAAGCATTTGCAATGAAAAGACGAACAGTAGTTATATTAACCAGATGGGAGATATTAGAGATACACTTTGAGGTTCGACCTTTTTTTAACCCCAATAGCAATTAAACAGCATCTAAACAGCATGGTGTCTGCAATGGGGACAGCTTTCCTCAAGAACGTCTGACGTTACATGAACGACAGTTTGCATGCTCTTCTAAGAGATGCTTGTCAAAACTGAGTTCGAAAATTGGTGCCGTTAATTATTTGTTTACAGAGTTATTGTCCTTGCTTCATATTTTTCAACTTAGTGCATAGTGTCTGCAATGGGGACAGCTTTTCTCAGAAATTTCTGACGTTACATGAACGACAGTTTGCATGCTCTTCTAAGAGATGCTTGTCAAAACTGGGTTGGAAAATTGGTGCGTTATTTATTTGTTTACAGAGTTATTGCCCTTGCTCCATACTTTTCAACTTAGTGCATAGTGTCTGCAATGGGGACAGCTTTTCTCAGAAACTTCTGACGTTACATGAATGAAACTTGGAGATACTTGTGAAGACTGTGTTCGAAAATTGGTCCCGTAAATAATATTATTCCATAGCTACTTCCCTTGAGTTTAAGCACACATAGTTACTGCCCTTATTCGTGTTATTTTACAAAGTGCATAGTGACACTACTGAAGTTAGCTTATCTAAGAGATACTGATCAAGACTGATTTTAAGAATTGGTGCCACAAATATTTTTTTCTAGGGAAGAGACTTTTGTGTGTATTAATTTCAAATGTAATCACTTTTTCTGATGACATAAAACGACCCTGGTGTCTATTACTTCTTAAGGTTTAATAGGTTTGATTATTTATGTTCGCTACTTTTTGAACATCAAAATTTAAATGTTCCTATGGCGGGGGATAGTGATGACTCTGTTTTCTTGTTACTATTAATATTCTGTTATCATAGAAATAATTTGACTACTGTTACTAATTTCTTACAGTATATATTATTGGCAAAAAAAGCCATAGTGATGTTCTGTGAGGTCTCTTGAAAACCATTGGCGTCTGGCATTGAAATCGTATAGTAGATATAATTGATTTAAACATATTTTCATTCTTCTAATCTGGATCGGTAAACAAGCCAAGAAGGCTGATGTTAATAAACTAAATATGTTAACAAGAGCAAGTGGTGATGGACAACAGTTTGGTGTAATGAGTAGAAAAATTAATATATAAGCGGGATTTATAGTCTCACGTCAGCTTAAATCTTTTAGTTGGTTGGTTGGTGGGTTGGTTTGTTGGTTGGTTGGTTTGTTGTTTTACGCCGCACTCAGCAATATTCCAGGTATATGACGGCGGTCTGTAAATAATCGAGTCAGGACCAGACAATCCAGTGATTAATATCATGAGCATCGATTCACGCAATTGGGACCGATGACATGCATCAACCAAGTCAGCGAGCCTGACCACCCGATCCCGTTAGTCGCCTTTTACGACAAGCATAGTCGCCTTTTACGGCAAGCATGGGTTGCTGATGACCTATTCTACCCCGGAATCTTCACGGGTCTAAATCTTTTGGAATGAAGTATGTATTAATGTACTAGTTTTTGTAAAATTAGCATTACCATTCACTATTAAGATCAACTCCCTCAGATTAGAAGAATGTATCATTTCTTACATCATTATAAAAGGGACAGGAAACGAAAAAGTGTGACACATTTTTATACATGTGTCCACAAGAACAAGCTGCATTGTCAGAAATGTGTCTTTCACATCGATGGCCATTTAGATCGCTACAACAAAGTCTGAGGCGAGAATGTACAGGAGCGTACAGACTGTGTCAAGTGCGTACAGACAGTGTCAAGTGCGTATAGACCGTGCCAGAAGCGTACAGACTGTCAAGTGCGTACAGACCGAGACAGGAGCGTACAGACTGTCAAGTGCGTACAGACAAAAGACAGGGGCGTACAGACTGTCAAATGCGTACAGACCGAGACATGAGCGTAGAGACAGTGTAAAGTGCGTACAGACAGTGTCAAGTGCGTACAGACAGTGTCAAGTGCGTATAGACCGTGTCAGAAGCGTACAGACAGTGTAAAGTGTGTACAGGCCGAGCCAGGAGCGTACAGACTGTCAAGTGCGTACAGACCGTGACAAGAGCGTACAGACTGACAAGTGCGTACAGACCGTGACAGGAGCGTACAGACTGTGTAAGTGCGTACAGACCAAACAGGAACGTGACAGGAGCGTACAGACTGTCAAGTGCGTACAGACCGAGACAGGGGTGTACAGACAGTGTCAAGTGTGTACAGACCGTGACAGGAGCGTACAGACAGTGTCAAGTGCGTACATACCGTGAAAGGAGCGTACAGACTGACAAGTGCGTACAGACCGAAACAGGAGCGTACAGACAGTGTCAAGTGTGTACAGACCGTGACAGGAGCGTACAGACTGTGTAAGTGCGTACAGACCGAAACAGGAGCGTGACAGGAGCGTACAGGCAGTGTCAAGTGCGTACAGACCGTGACAGGAGCGTACAGACTGACAAGTGCGTACAGACCGAAACAGGAGCGTACAGACAGTGTCAAGTGCGTACAGACCGTGACAGGAGCGTACAGACAGTGGGGAAGTGCGTACACACCGAAACAGGAGCGTGACAGGAGCGTACAGACTGTCAAGTGCGTATAGACCGTGACAGGAGCGTACAGACTGTCAAGTGCGTACAGACCGAGACAAGAGACTACAGACTGTCAAGTGCGTACAGACCGTGACAGGAGCGTACAGACAGTGTAAAGTGCGTATAGACGGTGACAGGAGCGTACAGATCGTGAAAGAGGCGTACTGACTGTAACAGAATTGTACATACCGTGACAGGAGCGCACAAACAGTGTAAATCAATATCGACCAAATACAGCATATATGGCAATGTCCCGAGTTACGATGCAGAACAGACAACGCAAATAGTTCCACATGATATCTTGCTCAATTTGATATTTCCTAAGAGAATAACCGATAACGAAACAAGTTAATTAGTGTTGTTCAGATGCTGCTAAAGTGTGCAATGAACCTTGGATTAATTTATATTTGTGAAGAATGCAAGCAATGTTGTGGAAACGCTATCTCATAACGACAGGTTACCTGCCAATAGTCGCTATATACGTGCAATAACCTAAAACTCTTATGCACATGGTCGAAATATAAGTGCAATAGTTATAAACTCTTATGCACATGGTCGAAATATAAGTGTAATAGTTTTAAACTCTTATGCACATGGTCGAATTTTAAGTGCAATAATCTTAAACTCTTATGCCCATGGTCGAAATATAAGTGCAATAACCTTAAACTCTTGTGCACATATCGAAATATAAGTGTAATAATCTCAAACTCTTATGCACATGGTCGAAATATAAGTGCAATAATCTTAAACTCTTATGCCCATGGTCGAAATATAAGTGCTTTAATCTTAAACTATTATGCTCATGGTCGAAATATAAGTGTAATAATCTTAAACTCTTATGCACATATCGAAATATAAGTGTAATAATCTTAAACTCTTATGCCAATGGTCGAAATATAAGTGGAATAATCTTAAACTCTTATGCCCATGGTCGAAATATAAGTGTTATAACCTTAAACTCTTATGCCCATGGTCGAAATATAAGTGCAATAATCTTAAACTCTTATGCCCATGGTCGAAATATAAGTGTAATAACCTTAAACTCTTATGCCCATGGTCGAATGAAGTGCAATAATCTTAAAATCTTATGCCCATGGTCGAAATATAAGTGCAATAACCTTAAACTCTTATGCCCATGGTCGAAATATAAGTGCAATAATCTTAGACTCTTATGCACACGGTCGAAATATAAGTGTAATGGTTTTGAAGAATTTAAATTTAAATCATTTAAGCTTGGTGGACACAATGGTCATCTACCCGTCAATATGTTGAAGAAATGCATGTTATAACTCTCAACCCATCTCTACAAATAGAGATCTTCTCACCACATCATATGTTGTAAATACTGTATTATCAAGTGCATCTGTTTATGAGTTGAAGCTCCTGGTGTTAACGTACCTAAAATTGTACTGGAGTGAGTGAGTGAGTGAGTATGGTTTTACGCCGCTTTTAGCAATATTCCAGCAATATCACGGCGGGGGACACCAGAAATGGGCTTCACACATTGTACCCATGTCGTGAATCGAACCCGGGTCTTTGGCGTGACGAGCGAACGCTTTAACCACAAGGTTACGCGACAGCCTTACTCTTATTGGAGGAAGGAAAGACAATCCATCGTGTCGACTATCTGACTACTAAACTGATTAACGTGAGACTTATGGATGTACGTGTAGTTATACGTTTTCATTTGATGATGTCTATATACCCATTTGAATGGTTTAGTTTGCACATATGTGTGTTATTTGTTATTTGTGCAGTAAACTACGTTTATAACGAACACGCTTAACACGAACAGACGGATATAACGA
Organism: Haliotis cracherodii; assembly: GCF_022045235.1. Lineage (NCBI taxonomy): Eukaryota > Metazoa > Mollusca > Gastropoda > Lepetellida > Haliotidae > Haliotis > Haliotis cracherodii. The sequence continues at coordinate 39,769,566 of NW_027266343.1, forward strand.
TTTTTTTTGTCCCGTCCGTTTGCTGTATATATGCTTATAACGAACTACAGATATAACGAATTCAACTAAAATTAGTGGTCCTCTTGAGTTCGTTATAACCGTAGTTTACTGTAGTTAACAGATTCCAATAACGTTATAAATAGACATGTGATACCTATGAGTTACCTATACCTATACTATCAAGCAACGACTTTATTATTTAACAACATTGAAAGACTTGCTTGTCTTGTCTAGCGATCATGAAAACCAACCAACCATACATATATTGGATTTGAAGATTGAACGAGACGTTAAATCTCAATTCGCCTCACCTCACATTCGGACAATATATAGGTAATCGGGTATACTAGATACAGACATATACTGTATAACTAACTCATTAGGGATACATACTTTCCGCAAAATTACTCGGCGTCTACTGAAAAATGATCCCCTTTTTCAAAACGCTGTATGCGATCCTGACTGTCATATATTACAGATTACCTTAGATTGACATGGACATGACATCTGTTATCTCAGTTAGTAAAACCTGTTGGCTTGTCACGCAAATAAAACTATTTCTATTCCCACGGGTACAATAAACCGTCACAGTGTCTGCCATAAAACTATTGCTAGAATATTGAAGTGTAAAACCAATACTTACCTGGCACCGATGCCAAGAACCATATTGCACTGATGAGACCCCCTTTAAACATCTTCCAGCTTCAGACTAGAGACAGCCTCATCAACTTCATCAACAACTTGACTATGATGATGACGTCTTCTACGTTGCTTCTGTAATCACATGGTATACATGTTGTTCCCAGTGTCTAGGTCGTTACCTACCTGTCAGGACCCAGTAAGACTATACTCTTGTGTATATAGATGGATTTAATCAATGATGCTTCTCCAGACCGTATGGTTCTTTAATTCGTTACAGTCAAGTATCACCATAAAGCGTATAATTGCTTAAACGCAATAGTGGCAGCATTGTCCACATAAGTTCTGAATGAGCGGCTAAATAGGACAGAATTTCGAAAAGGCAAACAGCCAATAACATCAACAAAGATTACATACATGTAGTTTGAGTTATCAAACATATTTATGAATTGTTTTCAAACATGGCGTTCTAATTATTAAATAATTGATTTAATAATTAACTACATAGGTTTCTACTACATCAATTTAATTCAACGGTTTAAATACAGGCCTATGCATGACGATACAAACTAAGATGGGTCGTGAAGAATAGAAATCATTATGTGTTGTGAGACATGGATTGAGAACAAGAGCGGGTAGTAGAGTGTGGACAAGAGTCGGGGCTAGAATCGGGTGTAGAGAGTGGGCTAGAGTGAGGGTCAGAGTGTGGCGTGGACGTGTGAAAAGAGTAGAGACACGATTATGGACAGGAGAGAGGACTAGAACGGGGAGTAGAGTGGGAAGTAGAGTGTGGACAAGAGTTGGGGCTAGAACCGGGTGTCGAGAGTGGGCTAGAGTGAGGGTCAGAGTGGGTAGTAGAGCGTTGCGTGGACGAGGAAAAAGAGTGGGGACACGATTATGGACTGGAGAGCGGACACTAAAGTGGGAAGTAGAGTGTGGACAAGAGTTGGGGCTAGAACCGGGTGTAGAGAGTGGGCTAGAGTGAGGGTCAGAGTGGGTAGTAGAGCGTTGCGTGAACGAGGAAAAAGAGTAGGGACACGGTTATGGACTGGAGAGCGGACTAGAGCGGGGAGTAGAGTGTGGACAAGAGTTGGGGCTAGAGCCAGGTGTAGAGAGTGGTTTAGGTTATGGTCAGGAGAGCAGTAGGCTGTACACAAGAGAGAGATCTAAAGAGAGGAGTAGACAGAGGACTGGAGAGTGGACTAGCGTGTAGCCTATAGCGGGGTGTAGAATGTGGACTAGAGCACGGTGTAGAACGTGGACTAGAGCGGGGACTGGAGAGAAGACTAGACAAGGGGACTAGAACGGAGAGTAGAGCAGGAACTGGATAGATTACTAGACAAGGTGACTAGAGCGTTGACTACTGGAGAGGAGACCAGACAAGGGGACTAGAGCGTTGACTAGAGCAGGGACTGGATAAATGACTAGACAAGGGGACTAGAACGGAGAGTAGAGCAGGAACTGGATAGATGACTAGACAAGGTGACTAGAGCGTTGACTACTGGAGAGGATACCAGACAAGAGGACTAGAGCGTTGACTAGAGCAGGGACTGGATAAATGACTAGACAAGGGGACTAGAACGCGGAGTAGAGCGGGGACTGGAGACAAGACTAGACAAGGGGACTAGAGCGTTGACTAGAGCAGGGACTGGAGAGAAGACTAGACAAGGGGACTAGAACGGAGAGTAGAGCAGGGACTGGATAGATGACTAGACAAGGGGACTAGAGCGTTGACTACTGGAGAGGAGACTAAACAAGGGGACTAGAGCGTTTACTAGAGCGGGGACTGGAGAGTAGACTAGACAAGGGGACTAGAACGGAGAGTAGAGCAGGGAATGGAGAGAAGACTAGACAAGGGGACTAGAACGGGTAGTAGAGCGGGGACCGGAGACAAGACTAGACAAGGGGACTAGAACGCGGAGTAGAGCAGGGAATGGAGACAAGACTAGACAAGGGGATTAGAACGGGGAGTAGAGCATGGACTAGAGCTGTGAATAGAGTGTGGCTGAAAGTAAGCACTCAGACAGGGGACTATCTTGTTTTTTGGAGGGTGAAGAAGCTGGACAAGACTTTAGCAAAAGAACACATTGCTCGGAAATACAAATGCTATCAATTCTACGAACACGCTGTTTTATTTCACAAGACGTCCACCAAGATGTATTACTTTATCCATAATGTAAAAATGTGCTGACATTTCTGTATAACAATAACTTACTATTTAAGCATTTAATAATCTGAGTTCTACAAAACAATCGACATCACCCTTTTCCCGATAACAGCGGCTTTCCTCTTACTAACATGAGAAAATACAGGGAAATACCTGAGGCTCCCTTTTCGTAGCTTTGTTTGAATAACACGTGCGACCATTCCTTTGATCCCTGGTTTCAAAAGGATGTAAGAAAGGACAGTCACTTTGCTCCTACCCGTTCCTCTTTATGGGCCAAAAAAACATGTATAGTGCATTGCTTTTTGTAAGGAGGGAGCATACAAGAACACCAATTAATACCGTAGGATGACGTCACGCTATCGTTGTTGCAGTTGATTTTGAGCCAAGAATTCAAAGTCCATTCTAAACAAGTGTTAATTACACAACTGTAGATCATGTTGCAAAATTGTAGTAGAATTATATTTCAACCTGAACATGGTTTTATTCGGATAAATCACTCGAATCTAGTGATTCCGGAAGCAGAATTTGTTCAACTTCCGTAATCTGTTTCTGAAATGTGTGTAACATGCGACGACGAGCAATGATCTGAAGCATACATATAATCACACCTAGCATTGCAATGGATCTCCACATTTGGGATATTCATACCGAATTTAAACTGACTAAATACAACAACACATGATATGATTTGATGTCTATTCCGGCATACATGTTACCTGCTTCCGGCGTATACAACGTATGGTCACAACTCTTAAACCTCCAAAAGTTAATAGATTATATTTTTATAATTTGAAGTTTACACGATATACGGCTTTTCCATTGGACGAGAAGTCGGTCACATGACCGCAAATTTGACGTTCATACGTTTTTCCCAAGACCGTGTTCTTGAAATGACGTAAACACTGACGGACTACTTCCACATTCCTGGCGAAGTCCCTAGCACGAATACATACAGAAGCGTTCTTTCTGTACATTTAGACCCTTTAATCTTGAACTCAGCGTTTCAGTGTACATTGAGAAACGCCAGAGGGTTTGACAACATGATTGTTCACGAATATCCTCGCTACGATACATCCTAATGGACAAAACAAGGAAATGCACTATCGTAGTACCGACTCCATCCGTATCTAGGCTGACAGTGAGTGTCAACAGCAATCAATGAATTTACATTTGTGTCTATTTGACACATCTTTATTCACCTTTCAATTAATCGCCCAGTTGATCAATGATGACTCAAACATGTAACCGCCACAGGTTCATTAAGCAACTTCCAAAATCTCTCCCGTCACGTTTATCGTGTCGGCCATTTTGACGATTTGTACTTGATGTAAGTGTATTACGACGCGCTGTCACTGTGACTGACTTACTGAGGTAGTTCTTAACAGACCTTTCTCATCTAATGAGGATATTAATTGAGTATATTTGTTTACAGAAACTACAAAAGTTGTCCCTGTGCAGCATGTTGAGCATAGATAAACTCATGTCACCTCTCGTTTTGAGGATCTTTTTCTTTATTCCGCGATACAGCTGGTTGTTGTATGGCTGTCAGTGTAAGCATGAAGTCACACGTACTAAATATAAATATGTATAGTTCAAGGTCTTCGTCCTTTGAGGTAAAACAACTGACTTTCACTTTGTGTGAGTTCATTGGAGTATGAACCTTCACAGAGTGAGGGCCAAACTGTATGAACGTCGGAACAGATTATCGGTGCGACATGCACATTTATCTCAAAGCACACAGTCTGTTTCGGTCACCAGATGTAGCGTTCGGCTGACGTTTGCTTGCTCTTTAAATGAACGGATCCATGTTAAAAATACGACTGCGTGTCTACAGTATCTAATGTTTGTAGCTTGTAGAGCTTTTAGATATAAGTATAATATTATGGTAAAATGGCTATCTGGCTTCCTTTTTAGTGAAACTTGATTATCTCTTGTCTCTTCTCTTCTAGTGAAACTTGATTATTCCTTGTCTCTTCTAGTGAAACTTGATTATTTCTTGTCGCTTCTAGTGAAACTTGATTATCGCTTGTCTCTTCTAGTGAAACTTGATTATCTCTTGTCTCTTCTAGTGAAACTTGATTATCTCTTGTCTTTTCTAGTGAAACTTGAATAACTGTTGTCTCTTCTAGTGAAATTTGATTATTTCTTGTCTCTTGTAGTGAAACTTGATTATCTCTTGTCTCTTCTAGTGAAACTTGATTATTTCTTGTCTCTTATAGTGAAACTTGCTTATCTCTTGTCACTTCTATCTAGTGAAACTTCATATATCACCTGTCCCTTTCAGCGAATAAAAGCGACAAAGCCCTTTCCATAGTGATAGGAATGTCGGCTAAAAGCAGAGTCGATGGTACTATTCCGACTATATCATGAGCATGTGTTCCCGGATCGCCATCAAATAGTGATGACATCAGGTTGATGTTGTCATGACATCACAGTTTTGTGGGCTTGCCTGATTTCCGATTGGTCTGTTATATAACATCATGCACTTCAGACCACTACCTCTCAGTCTCCTTATCTTGCCGACTCACAAACTCTCTATGTATTTCGTATCACAAGGTTGATCATCAGTGCGAGTGTGGCAAGGGTGGAGATTTTAATACGCTTCATGAGGTTTTTTAAAGGTTGGTTGGTTTGTTGTTTAACGCCGCACTCAGCAATATTCCAGCTATATGACGGCGGTCTGTAAATAATCGAGTCTGGACCAGACAATCCAGTGATTGACATCATAAGCATCGATCCACGCAATTGGGATCGATGACATGCATCAACCAAGTCAGCTAACCTGACCACCCGACCCCGTTAGTCACCTTTTACGACAATACTGTGTAAAATGGGGAGAAGTTTTCTCAGAAACTACAAAAGTGACATAAATGGAACTTTGCAAGCTTATCTAAGATAACCTATACTTATCAATTCGAGGGTGTTCGAAAATGTGTGCTAAAAACGATTTGTCCCGGAGAAGGGGCTTTGTGTGTATATTAATTTCACATTTAATCAGATTTAATCAATAAATCATCTTGGGTCAATGATTTGCTGACCCGTGAAGATCCGGGGTAGAATAGGTCTTCAGCAACCCATGCTTGTTGTAAAGAGGCGACTAACGGGATCGGGTGGTCAGGCTCGCTGACTTGGTTGATGCATGTCATCGCATCCCAATTCCGTGGATCGATGCTCATGGTGTCGATCACTGGTGGGGGGGGGGGGGCGTATTTCGTTTGCATTGTTGTCTCTACTGACTCCGATCCCCAGACGTGCAGTATGGAAGTCAGATCCATGAACCTGAATAGAAGTTTGCCCATGTCCGCTATTTATAAGAATGACCATTTCCTTTCCACAGTAGGTATTCTCATCATATGTCTTAATCCCCTCGAAATTGGAGTTGGTCTTTTTGTTTGTTTGTTGTTTAACCCCGCATCCAGCAATGTCCCAGCTATATGACGGCGGTCTGTAAATAAGCGAGTCTGAAGTCAAGGCAGAGATTGATATCATGAGCATCGATCAACTCAATTCCGTGCTTGTCAAAGGACAAAGAGTAAATGTAACATGGAATATTATTTGTCGACCAGTTTCAATAAACAACTTGAATCTGTTGCATCGTTATTTCGCTATTAAAGTCCGAAAATGAAGTGATAAGTCGAGAGATAGATTTATCTCGATATCAAGCAAGGATCTGAAGCATTTATGTGTGGAACATTTACTCATTAAATGAGTTATAATACAGTTATACAGTGTATTTAGTAGATGCCCCGCCGATTTACAAAATACTCTTGATTCAATTGTACAATACTGCTCTAAATGGAAAAAACCTGGATGTAGTGGATAGCTAATGAGTGAGTGAGTATTGTTTAACGCCGTTTTTAGCAATATTCCAGCAATATCATGGCGGGGGACACCAGAAATAGGCTTCACACATTGTACCCATGTCGGGAATCGGGAACGTTCTAACCACTAGGCTACCTGCTCCCCCCCCCCCCCCCCCCCCCCCCCCATAGCTTATGTACACTACTGCCTAAAAGTTCATTCCCCTAACACGCGTTGAGAACGCGTGTAACACGATGTGACACGGGTGCTCAACGGGTTGCACACGGGGTGAGCACCCGTTGGACACGGGTGTGCAACGGGTGTGCGTCGCGTGTGCAACCCGTTGCACACGCGTGTGCCACGCGTGTAACACGGGACCGGGTTCCAGTTGAAGTTGACAAATTTATCAAATGAATAGTGAGATAAAACAAAACAGTGAGATGTGAAATTTGAGCGGTGAATAATGAGCGGCCATTGAGCTGTGCTCACCAGACCGTAAATACAAGGTCGGCCCATCTTAATTAGTGTTCGGTTGCTAGACTTTTATGGCATGAATCATTCCACTAGGGTCCAGTCTAGCCATTGTGGCTAGCCGACAGTAGAACAGTAGTGAATTTAGATGCGAGTTTATTGCTAGGGGAACCCCCGTGTTGACACGATTGTCGCGGGTTGGTAAATGTTCGCCATTAATAAAATGATTGTTTGTGGATTGCGAACATATTCATTTGTCCACACGAGTCATTCCATTTGATTGCAAATATAACGTTTTTCGTTCGCCAAATTTATGCTTTAGACAGTACAATTATGATATAGCCGTCACCACTACTAATGTCTCATTATTTCACGTAGGAATATGTCCCATTTCCCCACACCCCACTTTCTGTGTTGTATTTTGAAAGAATAAATAAAAGAAGTTTTTGTGGGGGACACTTTTATACTAATTATAAGAGGATGTTGTAAATGAATATGAACAGCCATGCTGTCTGACAGTTGATAGAATTTGAGATCTTCACAATCACCGGGTGTGACCATGTTGACAGAATCTCGTTAGGGTTTGTGATTTTTACATTTGCCCAATGACCATGGTGAGTATTGCTGGGGATACCAAACGTAACAGTTTATCATTAGAGGTTGTGAGTACCTATACCACGTAGATAGGATATCTTTAGGATTTTAATCCTTCTTTGAGAGGCATTTAGAAGTTTGAGTACTACGTTAGGAGAAGATTTATGGGTGACTTTAATCCTTTCTTTCTCTGTGGGTAATCCTTTCATGTTGATTGGAGGAAGTCACTCAACCAGGTCATGACAGGTCGTGAGTTTACTCACGAACTACTGTGAGCGTTTTTGGCATGACATCTTTTCTTGTATAAACATAGAAACGATGCTCACTCACTCACTGTTAATCTTCTGCAGTTTGCTGGCAAAGTGGGGATAAACCTCAGTGTCAAAGACGATCAAATTTAGTTCGAATCCTTGTTTATATGTGACATCTCCCAAATGGGGACATTTTCATAAACTTGGCAAGTGATGATGAATTTTAATATTAATATTATTATAGTTTATGAAATTGTTAATAAAACTTTAATAAAATTGTGCTTCACTCTCACGAAAAATATATTGTCTGTGAGTAAATTTATATGTCACGTTAAATCGGCATTTTTCAGTGATATTGGGACTACATGAAACATGGCTGGTTTTACATTCTGATACAGGTGCTTGACTGACTGAGTAGTTCATGATCAATAAGATATGTTTAAATCAGTCAAGTTTGCAACAATAGATGAATAAGTTGATACATTTGGACCACAGTTACCGATTACCAACTTAAGACATAGAGACAGGGAGGAGATATATAACCAAACCTATGATCCTGTTGAGACAGTTGACAGTTAGAACGTTGGATTAAATGACAGTAACTAATTTGAACATTCCCCAGTTATATCATAAAATACATCATAACTCATAACAGTCCGAGAGACAGCTTCCAGACTTATACTAGTATTGAAGGGACAATAGCTTTTGACAGTTTAAAAGTAAACTCACCTTAAGGTGCTTGGCAAGTCAAAACTTACCTCCCTGTATATGTTTTTTAGGTTTGACAGCAACTATGCTTGTAGATTTCATAGATAGACATGATTGGTTAGCTAGATGTTATTACAATAAGCGAAAATGTCTTAAAAGTCCACAGTTTGTTTAAAAGTACAAAAAGTGTGTTATAGATCTATCAACGTTTTCTTTTATTGAACATAATATTTGCACTATATTGCTGTAAGATGTAAATAATCTAGCCTCCCCATGTACGTAAGTTACATATATTTATGTATGACCAGAACAGCAAATAAAGTTCTGGTAGATAGGTACTTCGGAGATTTAACGTGCGCTTTCCGACTTTAGCCTATCTCGCACACGGGGAAGCACTTATACTATTAGGGTAAAAAAGCGTAATGATTAAATAAAGAAGTGCAAACACCCCCCCCCCCCCCCAAAAAAAAAAAAAATAAAAAAATAAAAAAATTAAGTTTAGTCCTTGTAGTAGTCTCTTGGTCAGCTTCTCATCCTGGGGGTCGGGATTCTGGTAGAGACTCTTGGCAAGGAGGGCGGCGGTATTGGCGACGAAGTGGTTTGAGGTCGGTACGCCACTACTCTGGAAGAAGTGGTACAAGTCTGTGTAGTTTGTGATGTCTTACTCGATGTCCTGTCCCCCCTTCTTGTGCACCATGACGAAAGGGACTCCTTGTTTGGCGTAGAGATATTCCTTTGGGGTGTTGATCTGGTCAACCTTGAGATCCGGCCGGGGCTTGTAGTGGTTGATCGGAATGTCTGATTTTTCCACTAGTAAATAAATTTCTTTGGTATGACCTCTTTTATCCCTGCTGACGTTATCCTAATGTTCAATTTCAGTCTGCCTCACCACGTAAGAAAGCATTGTACATGATAAACCACACTGATGCAATTTTCTATATATATATATTTGTAGATATGAAGCATTCTAGTTAATTGTGGATACACTGGGCGGACAGAATTGTGTTTATTTCCAGGCCATCCTAATCGTCGTTTACTACTATAAGGTGTATGGTTGGAGGCAAGATCAAAGGCGCCGCACAGCATTTATTAGATAACAGACGGGGTCGTCCGTTTCGCTTTGAACAACCACCCCACCTGTCTGTAGGAGTTATATAATCAGTGCGCAAATAACTGTGTCAAGTCCACTGCCGGGCTGATGCGGTGTCAGTGTCAGCGATGAACATGAATGCCCAAATCATAGACCTGTAGCACTTACAAGTTGCTTAGCCAAAATATTTGAAAAGTGTATATTCAATTCTCTGATAACAGCAAATATAACCTTAGAAAAAGATTCAACATACAAACAATCAAATGTAGAACACAGACCTATGCTTATTATCATTTCTTCTGGATATGATCAACCTGCGGAACCCTCTATCCGATGAAGTAACTAATGCTCGCTCATTAAAAGAAATCAAATCCTTAATTAATCGTTCTGATGCAATTATTAATAATTTTGACTTCAAATATTTTCATAGATCATGCCAAATTGTCCAGTGTCGCCTTAGCCTCGGCTGCAGTGACTTAAACGCTGATAAGTTTAGACGACATGTATCACACATACCAGACTGCACTTGTGGATATCACCTTGAAGATGCAATTCACTTTTTCTATAACTGTTAAAAAATACGATAATATCAGAAACACTGTGTATTTCTACACACATGGGTATGGTCTAAACATGATATTACATGGCAGTAGTTAAGTAGTTCTACAAACATGACTCTTCTTAAATCAGTTCATGACATCATTGTATTACATTATTTCACAGACACCACTTGCTTCAGTGTACTGGCTTCGTGTATTTCATTTGTGCATTTAGTATGTTTATGTTCATCACTCTCTTATATATATATATCCAGCTGTTGTTAAGTTGTTACCTGGAGAGGTATTACATAAGCAAATTTTGCTTGTTTACCGATCCAGATTTCTTTTGAAATAAAAATACGTTTAAGCCAACACAGCTAACCCTAAAACACATGATTGTAAACTATTCAAAAAGGAGCACTAATCTCTGACTTCTACTCGGGTGTCGAACTCAAACTCAAACTCATTTATTCTTAGAATAACATGACATACAATTATCTACAATTTTTATTATGTACAATTTAACAAAAATAATAAAAATAGGATACGTGGATAATAATGCAATTTACCAATTGTATTGTACACATTGTTAAGGAATTTAGATAGGCCTTTCAGATTTCTTACACTGTTAGTGGTCATAATTTTCTTAAATGTTTGGAAACTTAAGATATTGCTTATTTAAGAGTTCATATCGCCGTTGGTGTAAAGCTTCACATCGGAATGAATAATGCAATTCATATCCCACAGCGATAAAATCACAGAGTGGACACTGGCTGTCTTCCCTGGGAATGTTCAGCCATCGACCAGTTTCAACTGGTAATCCTTGGTTAGAAAGTTCTGAATTTTAGTATTGGGAGAAATATTGATTTTAAGAGCAGTAGATATTTCGCAAATGAAGGTTGATTCTTCAGGTAATACGACCTTTGGATTTCCGCTTGGGCTTACTAGCTGCCGTGAGTCAATTTGCTCGTTAACGCAACCGAGCGTGACAAGAGACTGGGCTACCAGTCTGCAAGGACAGCTAAATAAACTTACGCATTTTTGAAAACTGATTGGTTACCCGTGATCTATGAAGATTTCAACAAAGGGCGCATGGTAATTAATTTCTTCAGCCTAAACAAACAGACAAATAACGGCGAAAGCTCATCGGATGTCGTTATTTGGAAATACCCCTGATTGTTACAGTTTGATAATAAAAAAAGGGTTACAGGCCGGCAAAGCCACATTTCGAAAATAGATAGCCCAAATTGATGTGGCTCTCGCGGCAATGGTTATGGTTGCGTGATTGTATAATGTGGCTCTCGCGGCTATGCTGTCAAAACATGCTTTGTGATTCTAACAGGTTACCGTATATAACAAAACAAGTCTTGTTTTCTCATTTTCTATTCAACAAGGATAACATATTCATCAAAACTTTACATTGATGAATATGAATAGCATATGAATATCATAATGCAGATGAAGGAGGTCGCCCACGTGGTCAGCATATTCCATCTCACTCAGGTGTGGGTTCAGAAGCTGGATCTTGAGGGACGCAGTACGTGCATCGATTGCCTTGTACTTCTTTCTTCGTGAAGGTTCTGATCACTGGTGTGAGAGTCTAAGGACTGCAACCTCTTTGAGTGACTGCTCTCGCTGAAATAGCTTCACTACCTCGTAGATGTTCGGGTGGCACCTCTTGGCAAGTTTCTTTATCTTGTTGTGCAACCCTTCCAGGTGATTGTTGGTACGGTGGCCTTGGTTTTCGAAATGGTTGGCATGAAGGCCCCTCCTTGAACCCAACAGGTTGTCACGTAGTCCATGAAGGCAGTCACTTTAGGGCCAGCAGGAGAGTCAGCAATGGCATCAAGCCACACATCATCTACTTTGTCACGAGGTACTAGCGGGAGGGCAGCAGCTCTTGTCACCAGCTTCTTCACCTCCTCATCTTCCTTATAGTCCAACACCAGACCTTCTTTCTGCACCCTCCTCCAGATACATTGGGTGAAGTGAAAGAAACACCCTCTAACTAATGTCCCAGGAAATACCTCAGTCACGGCATTGTGAGCTGCACGTTCAAAGTCCAACTGAATTGTAAGTGGGGCAAACTCTAGACCTCCTCTAGCAAAATCGCATAGGTACTGAAACATGTTGACATAACTTTTGTTCGATTGGACAACAAACAGTAAACTAATGGAAACATATGGCCAAACACCTCAGCATGTAAACAATAAATCTTATCAAACATCTTGGGACAGGCATAAAATGTACCATCACAAAATACAATGTCTGCAGTACACAAATGTTCAATGTTCTTGTCTGTAGTGAAGATGATGATGTCGTCACTAACACGGTGTAGGAACTGGTCGCCTCCCTCAGTCTGGGAGTACCGCGCTTAGTAATTTAAATGTGGGACACTCATATAAAGGTATCGGTAATCGGATTAATTAATTACCTGCTAGAATAGGCGAAATGCACTCAGCTGAAAATGTGGCTTTACCGGCAATAGCCATTTCTGAAATGTGGCTCTCCCGGCTAGACACCAAAAAAAGTATCCCTGAGTGAAAGCATTTGCGGATTTCGGATTGCGTGGATGATACAATTACTACTCCCTTGTTGTCATCCACATTTTCTGGTATAACCCTACACTTCTGTATTTATCGTAATTCACATGCTGCTCAGTTAATGAATTTATATTATGTATACTCAGTTGTAGCACCACTCAGATTACCGGATAAAGGTTCAAATTTGGTCTTTCTTGTACCTGGGGTAATCATTTAATCTAAATCCAGGTTTGAAGTGAGGTGGAATGTGAATTATGCACGTGGCAGCCCAGCAAGAGATGTATGATCAGTTGATTTACTTTTTTTGTAAATCAACTGATCATTCCCAGACATCAAAGGATCAACAGGAAATACGTTGATTGATTAATTACTGTTATCTTGCACAGTGGATATGTCAAAAGTAAGTGTTTACATGTGAAGGTAGGGTTACTAAACCTAGGGAATACACTCATATCATGGTGTGAAGTACAGATGTAAAAATAACATACTTTGTTCAAAGGGTAACCGATAATACACTGACTGGTTGTTCATTGTTATCTAACTCAATGTATGTTTTTAAGAACCGTGGACATTATAAAAATAGTTGTCACGTGGGCTTTCTCAGCTAACTTGGCACCTATGTGAAACAATTGAAACAAACTACGTGATCAGTTAAGAAACAGACACGGGTTATAATATTCGATACATTTAAATAACGTTTAAAAACGATATATTTAAATATTTTAATATATTTCATATATATTCCAAATATTGTTTCCAAATAATTATTATTAAAGTATTTGATTCTCACATAGACATTTGACATCGAATAAGTATTTTTGTACAGCTGCAGACGCAATGGATATTGTTCCTTTATGTTGATATTCCCGGATACATTATAACATTGGTAGGTTGTAATAATGATATTTGCATTTTGTTTTCATTCATTCGCTGCAGCTTTGAACAGAATCATTCTTGTTCCTTTCCGTTTGGTTGGGAAGTTTTTGGATGCGCGAAAGACGTTGTTTTCACAAGTATTTTCTTTTGTAAGCGTGTATATGTTACAGTCAATGTGTAAAATATGATTCACTCAGGCAATTTATTAAATATCTAAATATTTCAGTCATTTTACAAATTGACTGAATAATCCATTCATTTATTTAACCGACTGACTAAAAATGATAAAGACGACCAAAAGAGCTTAAACACATCACAATATATTAATGATGCTAAGAAAAGAAGCCAAACAATACAGAACTGTACTTGGTGATGATATTAAACATAAACAAATATTTGGAATTCGTTATCATATTAATAAAGATGGACATATTTTTCAGTTAATTTGTAAAATAAACTGAATATTTAGGCGTTTAATACATTTCCTTAGTGAAATCTGTTTACATTTTGAATGTAAACATATACACACGGTAAAATAAGCAATGTGCAGATGAAATATTTACTTTGTGTTGCAAGTCAAAATAGTGTACACGAAGATCGCACAATTACCAAGCAAGTGACTTATCAAAACTGCATCACCATTACCGATGCTCCCCACAAATATACCTACATTTCAAAAACTGTATTTCATTTTTGTTGATCAGTGTGACCATATGTCCTTCTACTTTCAATAAAAATGCGCTTACGAATGGCGAGCACAGGTCGCGAACAAGTCTAGATTTCTGCTACATCATCCGGGTACTCGCTGAGAAAATACAGTAATGCACAGGTAACAACTACTCCCGCGGAATTGCTTTAGATCAGTGCTCTTTTGTACGTTGAAATACTATATATTGTGAATGCCAAAATGATGTATCAAGGATCAAGTAGAAGATACATTGACCGTTGCACTGGGAGTTTATTCAACAGACCGTGAAAATAACACTGCTGTATCTTATTATTTATTTTAGATGACGCAGTCAAAGCTCACTTCTCCTGGCGGCCATTATCGAACGGCCAGCTAGAACACAACCCCGCGCTTACGTCTACAGGTCTCTTCCTGTAGTACGGTAATTAGTATTCTCTCCCTCAAGTGTATCCTCAATGATATAACCCACCCTCATTAATTACATGCTGCTCTTTTCCAGCCTCACGGCTATGGAGCTGTGATAAAGAGTCCAAGTCATCATAAAGTAATTAGGGTCCAATAAAAACAATGCGCCGCCAAACCTCATACATATTATCACTGAAAGTCGTACTACAGACGGTTAATGTCAAATCACAATAAAAGCATTTCAATTGCAATAACATGTTCCAGGACCATGTATTCTCTTAACACCATCGGATTTAGAAGCAATGGTCGTATAAAACAAAACACATCTATTTGATCACAACAGTATTCATGTTATTCCCACAAAATCACATAAAGAAAGGAGACATTAGGAAATACATGTGCATTATCATTTTTCGTCAGGATAACAACATTTTCTCTCCTTGTTACCACCTCCAGGTTCAGCTTAAGACGGGTCCTCCTTTGGTCAAAAGTTTGTTCCCCCTCTAATGAGTGTGTCACGCGTTGCACACGAGTGGCGGACGGGGTGCACACCCGTGTGCAACGCGTTGCACACGGGTATCACACGCGTGACCAACCCGATGCACACTGGTTGCGTAACGCGTTGCCCATGCGTGTAAGGGGAATGAACTTCTAGGCAGTAGTGTATGTCATAGAAAGATGATAAGCGCAAGAGACTGAACTAATTAATTTCCCTCCCGATTGCCTTATAATTATCTAGGCATTTGATACTGTGATCTTCCGAAATATGGGGAAACTGAAATCTACAAATTATTGAGTGAGTTCATTTAAAATGTCTGATATGTGCGACCTTATAACTTTCCTTCAGTTTTGGATTTTATTTTCTATTTTGTTGCCAGGCTCTGTCAAGGCATAGACTTATATATTTACAGATAGTTTTTTTAAGCGGTTAGTGTCTATCACAAAAGAATATGTCGAAATATATTAATATAATATTTAAAGCTGTAAGATAAGATGAAACAGAAAGGAGGATATACGTGTAGCGTTTTGCAACATGGTATTCGCATCTTGTCACATATTTATTATGTATTTATATATGCATAATTTTTGTACTCTCTTGTACTACAATCGGTGATTTGAAGACAATAAACTGCTCTGTTAAACGGCACCTGGGACGCTATCAGACAAGAGGCCACACACAAGCGTCACGAGATAACAGAGAAAGAGAAAATTGCTTGAATCATTAGATTGTATGTACACAGATACAGCAGTATCCAAAGCATGCCTTTATTGTTAAACAGGCATGATCTTGATTCTTCGTGAGCAATCAGTTGCATCTTGCTCTCTGTAACTTGGCATGCCTGCCTATCTCTATATTGAATTAATGTTTAACGCCTAATTCAACAATATTCCAGCTATATGAAGGCGGTGTGTAAATAATCAAGTCTTGACCAGACAATCCAGTACAATCGGGATACGATAACATGCTTCCCGTTAGTCGCCTCGAACGCCAAGCATGGGTTGCTGGAAACAAACTGTAACCCGGATCTTCACGGGAGATTATTACTATAGTATCCACAGAAACATAATAAGCAAAGATTTGGTTGGTTTGTCGTTTAACGCCGCACTCAGTAATATTCCAGCTATGTGATGGCGGCCTGTAAATAATCGAGTCTGGACCAGACAATCCAGTGATTAATATCATGAGCATCGATCCACGGAATTGGGATCGAAGACATGCATCAACCAAGTCAGCGAGCCTGACCACCTGGTCCCGTTAGTCGCCTCTTACGACAAGCATAGCCGCCTTTTACGGCAAGCATGTGTTGCTGAAGACCTATTCTATCAAAGATCTTCACGGGTCTAATAAGCAAAGAAATGGCGAGTGTATTATCAGATATTTCTTTATTGAAGGTTCCCTACAATCAGTGCAACAGAGCTAACGTGACCACCATTCCCTGCAAAGCTCATACTGACTGTGTTCGAAGAATGTACTACATTTGTAGGCACCAAATATTCCCACATTTCCCATTTGGTTGGGGCGTTGTTCTTGTCCGAGTCATACAGCATGAAGGTTGACTGCAGCTTATTTCCATTTATCGTGACGCTCTGAGGCTTCCCAGTTGCGCCGTTGGATCTGCTTACCCCGACCCTCAAACGTGCAGTATGGAAGCCAGATCCCTGTACCTGGATTGTGGTTTGAGCATGACCGTTATTTATTGGTATGATCATATCCTTTCCGAAGTGGGTATTCTCATTATTTGTCCTTAAGCCTCCAAAATTGTAGTTGGTCTTGAATTTGTAGATACAGCTGGACTCTCCTGGGAGGCCGATATGTCCATTGTTCTTGTTGGTGTCAAAGTGGACATTGGAATGCATTGCTGCGTTGCCATTCTGGTACTGAATGCATGTGGATTCGCCAGTTGTTGGGTTAATCCAGCCATTGTGGAAGTCCAGCTTAACATTCTGCCATTGTTTGCCATAGTTATGAAGGAGGACCATCATCTCTTTGTTATTCGGGTTCGCTAGAGCTAGAGGTGCCACTTGTCTCTCCCACCCCGTGTAATCACTCGAAACTTTGAGAAACTTCTGGTCATAGTACAAATTGTGCCAGAATTTGAAGAAGTTTGCAATCGGTAGCTCACGCCCATCTCTAGTGAACATGGACCAGTTCAGGCTATTGTGACCTGGATATTGCTCATTGGACAGAAGGAACACAACGACTCTTTCCATAAACTCCCTGAGGTTGAGATAAGTGAACATTTGTGCATTTGACAAGTAAAGGGTCCCAAAGTCTACAATGCCAGAATGAGCATCCTGGCTGATTCCGTGTACTCCACCTCTGCCGAACTCGCTGACGATGATAGGAAAATTCCTTCCTTTCTTTATGTGAGAGTAATTTTCAATCATGTCAATCACTGCAACCAGTCGTGCTTCATTGATACCAGAAAAGGAATGGCTTCCACCGGATACATGGATATCGTTGTAAGCATGGAAGGAGAAGAAATCCATGTGATCCAGAGACATGTCCAAAAACTTCGCAGCTCCCTTCCAGAAACTGAAGTTGTGATCATCCGCCCTGGCAAAGTAACCCGTGTATGTTGGCCCACCCACCTTCATGCCAAATCTTGACTTGAGCTTTTGTGCCACAGCTTTATGGAAGTTGATCACAGTTGTGGAGTCAAGAAACTTATATGAAGCGTCGGGTTCGTTTATGACTTCAAAGAAAGCTGGGAGATGTCCTCCAGTGAAATCCTTGGTACCCTGAACCATCAACGACACGAACTCCGCCGCAGCATCTACGTTATTGGGGAACTTTCCTTGGTGATGGGACGTGTCTATCCAATTGGGCCAGCTGAGACCTGTCACGGAAATTTAGATACTGTAATCAATAATCAATAATCAATAGTCTATCAAGTTCATTGGTCTCATATGGTATTAACCATACTGACGTATACAAGTTAGGGTCTACACAACTTTACCGCATTCGTAAGAGGCGACTAACGGGATTGGGAGGTCAGGCTCGATGTCTTGATTGATGCATGTCATCCTATCCCGATTACGGAGATCGATGCTCATCATGTCTATCACTGGATTGTCAGATCCAAAAAAAGTAATTTTTTGAAATGTAATAAATATAGCAATGATGAGTATGGTTTTACGCCGCTTTAAGCAATATTGCTGTAATATCCGGCAGGGGACACCAGGAATGAACTTTACATATCTTACCCATGAAAGTTGTTTGGTTGGTTTACGCCACACTGAGCAATATTCCAGCTATATGACAACAGTCTGTGAATAATCGAGTCTGGACCAGACAATATCATTAGCATCGATCCACAAAATTGGGATCGATGACATGCATCAACCAAATCAGCGAGCCTGATCACCCGATCCCGTTAGTCGCCTTTTACGACACGCATAGTCGCCTTTTACGGCAAGTATGGGTTGCTGAAGACCTATTCTACCCCGGATCTTCTCGGGTCTACCCATGTAGGGAATCCAAGTGAGCGAGCGCTAACCACATACCACCCCACCACCCCACCACCCAAATATATTAACGATAAAATATACTAGCCATGATACTATCACAAAACTTTGTAGGTTGAAATTATGCATCGGTATCATTGATATGATGAATGTTGTTAAACATAAGTCACCAAACGTCAGGGCATGGTAGCAGCCAAATAATCCCCCTGCTCATAATTAGTCTGCTGTCGTGACAAACATGAATTACTTGGAATATTTTCTGACCATGAATCTCAAAGGGCGCGTTTCAATCTGCTGTTCTATGTCTATCATGAAGCACTTCAGGGCATAAACAAACTAAAATGGTAAAATCTTAGTACCTGTATGCATTCAATCACATTTGTCAGGCAAATAATTAGCGATAAACATTGTAGGAACAACAAAAGGTATGGATTATACTCGACTTCACTTCATACACCGCAGTGTTCAATTTCGTCATTTTGACTGTAAAATCTGTTCATTTCTTTAACAGAGTGACTAAAATTGATTAAGACGATCAAAAGGGCCCAAAAACATCCCAATAGATTATTATGTTCAATTAAAAGCCAAACAATATAGAAATCGTAACATTTTCAGTCTCTTGGTGATGGTATTAAACATAACAATGTTTAGAATTCGTGTCATGATAATACAGATGGACATATTTTAATCAAGTTGTAAAATAACTGAATATTCAGGCGTTTAATAAATTTCCTAAGTGAAAATGTTGCTCATTTATACTGTAAAAATCTAAAAACGATAAAATAAGCAATGCTCAGGAGAAATATTTACTTTGTGTTGCAAGTTAACACAAAGATACCTACATTTCCTTATTATTTCCCAAACTGTATTTCATTTTGTTGATCAATGTGATCATACGCCCTTATATATACTGTCAATAAAAGTGACAAATGCGCTTACGAATTGCGCAGCACAGGTCGCGAACTAGCCTAGGTTTCTGCTATATCATCCGGGTGCACATGGGTAAAAACAATAACAAAGGCAACAACCAGTCCCGGGGAACTGCTTTAGATCGGTGCCCTTTTAAGGTGCGAGATCATTTGGCGTCAGGATATATATTGAGTGTGAGTGAGTCTTGGGTCTTTGGCGTGACGAGCGAACGCTTTAACAACTAGGCTACCCGACCCCTCCTCAGGATATAAAACAAGTTAGTTACAAGATTTAATGTCATTCGACAAGGCCAAGTTATTATAAAAGGATTCTATTTTGGATGGCTTACCTCGCATTTCCCATACCAAATTGTTAATGTCTTTTCCGTAACCACGGATTTGATCCTCATAGAACCCAAACTCTTTCTGCTGCAAGCTGCGATCTTGAATGTAGTGGGGGTCTGGGTACCCATGGTGATTGGGGTCTTGGTGCCACTGTTTAACGTAGTTAAAATTGTGTAATGATATTATAATGCAGCTGGTAAACAATACTATATCAACGCATATTCTTCAATGATGATGCCCATCAAATCTAGAGGGGTTTAACGGTATTCCAGATATATCACGGCGTGTCAGCTTAATGTGAGAGGAAAGCCAGGATGCAGGTCTCAGACAATTAACACTTTCGGGAAGCCCTCGAACACGGGTATGTAACTGACAAGCCCAGAAATATAATCGTGGCGAACCGGGATTCGAACGCACGATCATAGGTTTCTGGCGTGCCCAAGGTACGCAATCCTGCACAAATTACGGCGCCTTAGACGACTGGGCCAGCCGTGACACCATACACATTTAATGTATTACAATGTCTAATTATACTGTGCGCCAATTACATGGCAACAACACATAGTTACCATTGTACCTACGTTGTGGAAGAGATTGAGATACAGGCCAGCCGTGAAACCATACACATTTAATGAATTACAATGCGGCAATTACATGGCAATAACACATACAGTAAACTACTTTTATAACGAACACGCTTTTAACGAACTTACCGATATAACAAACTTATTTTTAGTCCCGGTCATTTGTTGCATATATGTTGTATATATGCTTATAACGAACTACGGTTATTGCGAACTAAAATTAGTGGTCCCTTTGAGTTCGTTATAACCGTAGTTTACTGTAGTTGCCATTGTACCTACGTTGTGGAAGAGATTAAGACACCATACACATTTAATGTATTACATTGTTTAATTATACTGTGCGGCAATTGCATGGCAATAACGCATAGTTGCAATTGTACCTACGTTGTGGAAGAGACTGAGATACAGGCCAGCCGTAAAACCATACACATTTAATGTATTACATTGTTGAATTATACTGTGCGGCAATTGCATGGCAATGACAGAAAGTTGCCATTGTACCTGCGCTGTAGAAGAGGCTGAGATACAGGTCAGCCGTGACATCATAAACATTTAATGTATTACATTGTTTAATTATACTGTGTGGCAATTACATGGCAATAACACATAGTTGCAAATGAACTTACTTTGTGGAAGAGATTGAGATACAGGTCAGCCGTGACACCATACACATTTAATGTATTACATTGTTTAATTATACTGTGTGGCAATTACATGGCAATAACACATAGTTGCAAATGAACTTACTTTGTGGAAGAGATTGAGATACAGGTCAGCCGTGACACCATACACATTTAATGTATCACATTGTATAAGTATAATGTGTGGCAATTACATGGCAATATCACAAAGTTGCAAATGAACTTACGTTGTGGAAGAGATTGAGATACAGGTCACTGTTGATCCAGCGCCCCGCTACAGTACCATAAGCTTTACATTTCGGAATAAGACGTGGCTGGTCGAACCCGTTGTGTTTGTTCCACCTGTCCACCTCATAATGGACTCGTCCACCCTGGGAATGCCACTCATTGTAGATAGTGAATTTGGTGTCGGAGAGCACCTCCCCGCACAGCAAGACTGAAAACAACGCTACCACCGGTACCATCTGCATGACTATACTCGTTCAGGTGAGACGAGCTTCTATATATAGACACTGAGACACAACCAGTGTCAATATCACACGTGTTATAGGCATGTTGTCTTCGTGTTATGTGAGTGATTTAGTTGCCTAGTTACCGACTTACCATGGTATTGACCGGACAGGTGTTTAACCTTGATTCTGTAGCAATGTAATTCGGATCATGGTGAAATGATAAGGAACTGACCAATCTTCTAGGGTGGGAAAGCGGTCCTGGGATTTTGTATGGAGACTTGATATGAACTGACGGCCAAAAGAAACGTTACCAACGATATTTCTAGGATAAAATATGACCAACACAATTTGAAGCAGCAATAACAATTGTATTGTAGAAATTCATCATTCAGAACCGTAAAATGCGAATTTACTAATTCAACAATAAAGTCCTTGACCTCCAAAAGGGACATTTCTTGACAAGGGGTTATTCGTCCAGTATTCGATCAACAACATTGGTTACAACTTTAAGGTGACGATGGCCCAGACCGTTCAATACGGGATATGACCTCCATGAGCGGCAATGCATCTTCGAATGCGTCGTCGAACTGAGTAGACAAGCGTCCTCACATCGACTGCAGGTATCCGATTCCATTCCTTACGGAAGGCAACGATCAACGCTTGTCTCGTGAAGGGAGGATGTTGACGTTGACGCCCCAGCTGGTCCCAGAGATGTTCTATGGGTGACAGATCT
This sequence comes from Haliotis cracherodii, assembly GCF_022045235.1. NCBI lineage: Eukaryota > Metazoa > Mollusca > Gastropoda > Lepetellida > Haliotidae > Haliotis > Haliotis cracherodii. The sequence goes on from NW_027266343.1 coordinate 39,791,970, forward strand.
GGTGATCGAGCTGGCCACGACAGGGCAGTCACGTTGTTGGCGTTGAGGAAGTCTCTAGTAATACGGGCTTTATGGTGTGTGGCGTTATCTTGTTGGAACACCGTCCGTTGTTGACGCTGGATGAAAGGAAGAACCACTGGCCGTAAGATATTGTCAATGTAGCGTTGTGCTGTCATATTGCCTTAGATGATGACAAGTTCCGTCTTCTCGTCCCCGCAAATGCCGCCCCAGACCATCACACTTCCGCCCCCATAAGGTTCCACCTCCTGGACACAACAAGGAGTCGTATGTTCACCACGTCGTCGATAAACTCGCGTCCGCCCATCAGGTTTGAAGAGTTGGAACCTGCTCTCGTCACTAAACAGCACTCGCCGCCATTCCCTTTGTTGCCATCGCTGAGTTTGCCTGCATCTGTCACGTCGATGTTGACGGGTCAAGGTCATGCCCTTGAAAGGGCGATAAGCCCGAAGACCATAATGTTGTAGTCGTCTGGTCACTGTTTGTCTGCTGACTGGATGTCCTAAGCTGTTGGCAGCTGATGACGTCACAGTAAGAAATCTGTTCCTCATGATCAGATGAAGTACCCGTAAAAAAGCGGTCATCCTGCGGGGTTGTGACCTTTGGTCTGCCACTCCGTTGTCTGTATGCGGTTCTGCCAGTCTGTCGGAGTCGTGCGACCAGTCTGGCAATGGTCATCTTGGAGCATTTCATGTTAACGGCAACCGCTCTCTGTGTCGCTCCCATCTGCAGCATACCTAAGGCTCTCTCCCTCAATCATGCTCAATCTTGGCATGTTCGTTGGTGTTAATCATCGCAACCAATGATAGGGAACATATCCGTGCGTAATTTATACCCGGAAATTGCACGATAATTTGGGAAAGAATGTTTTAATAAAATGCTGACAAACACCAACATCTCTCCGCAAAGCACGTGCAAAGAACGACAGAGAACATGAAGGCTGTATTCGTCAGATGTGTTCTTTACTGTTTTTGAACCGGTTGGCATCTTTGTTTCAAGGTGGCAAATCAGTTAATGTTGGTAACGTTTCTTTTGGCCCTCAGTTTATCTTCAATTACAGCCGTGAAACCAGATATTATGAACCTAAATAGTCTTTTAAAGAAAAAACACATTGAAACATTATAATAAAGTGGCAGATGATTTCTCATTTGGCAACAGTCTACAGTTTATTATATCCCATAAAACCCTCCTCCGCCAAACCCTCCAACCACACACACACCGAATATCAAGTGGTCAAATAAAGCCTAAAGCTGACCTACTGCCACGATCTCCATTGTGGAATAGTATTTGACCATACGTGTCATTAAGTTACTCGAAACATTTCGATCCTAGTATTGAAAAATGACTTCCATGAATGGGAAGATAAACAATTATTTAACGGAAAGCAAATGTCTACACATCATTGGATTTAGGCAAAGTTAATAGCATTAAACCAGCCCAATAACACATTTTTTACACTTCTCTTGCCGATTAATGTGCACAATCAACTAAGTTATACTTGCCTTGCCTTAAAAAGTGCAAATCTCATGACCTCATGGGTATACACAATATTCAGATTTGGATAAATCGTAACATCATTAAACAAAAGTCGTACTCAAAACATCGAAAGCGGTGCGTAAATAAAGTGCAGGTACTTTAGTCCTTTCTATCAATTTAATAGCCTTAAACGAAAATACAGCGGAGACAGAGCCTTTATATATAGAGGCTCTATATATAGTCTTGGAAGAGAGTGACCGCCTCCGTGGTCCAGTGGTAGAGCGTCCGCCCGGACAGTGGAAGGTCCGGGGTTCGATCCCCGGCCGCGTCATACCAAACGACGTTAAAAGATGGTACTCGTTGTTACCCTGTATGGCGCTCGGCACGGAGGGGCTCAAATAAGGACTGGTCGGCTCGGAGTCAGTACGCTGTGTCTGAGTGGAGTACTAGTATTCATGTTAAACTCAGTGGGCTAGCACTAGCGGACCGGACTAGTACAAGCAGCCACACACATACCATCTTTCCGAGGCAAAGGAGTTAACTGACTATAAAAGTCCAGTTTCCACCCTTGCCGAACTAGGCTGGTATTATGGAGTTACATTTTGGCTGGACTAACGAGTCTATGCATAGTCCAATCAAAATCGCGCACCGAAATCGAAATCCGGTTCGTAAACTGTCGTGCAGATTTCGGTCGATTGCAGGAATTGCAAAGCATGTGCACCTCCAACTGTTGTCTGCAGATATTTTCCAAATCTTTTTCATGTTTTTAATCAAGGTGCTGACGTGATTTGATGCATTTCGCGATGCAAGACCCGTTTTATCACAATATAGATCTCGATTATCGATCAGATCGTCCTGACTGGGCGCTACCATTTTGTGTGAAACAAACGCAAGTGATATGACAGGTGGAATCTGATTGGTACAAAGGAGAGGCTTAGAAGGGACATAACTGGTTGCAGCCACTGGTGGCGCTACGATCGAGCCCAGTAATTCCAGCCTTGTTCGGCAAGGGTGGAAACTGGACTTTTAAAGCCAGTTAACCCTCTTGCCTCGGGAAGATGCACACATACGCTCACGCACGTCGTTATATAGGTGCAATGATCTTGGACGCGACGTTAAACCCCATCTCACCGCACCTCACCTCACCTCTTGGAAGAGAAGCGGCGGTCGGGTAACTATAGCCTAGTGGTTGAAGCGTTCGCTCGTCACGCCAAAGACCCGGGTTCGATTCCCGACATGGGTACAAAGTGTACAATGTGTGAAGCCCATTTCTGGTGTCCCCCGCCATGATATTGCTGGAATATTGTTAAAAGCGGCGTAAAACCATACTCACTCACCCACTCACTTGAAAGAGACACCTCCAAAATTACACGCTTGATCGCACAAGACCGCCCCTTCGTTCGCACCAAAGCAAGCATGCCTCCATTCACGCAAACCTACTTCACCCTTTATAACCTTTACATTCTCATGTCCACAATCAATCAACGACCATTTGTACACTGTACTTTCCTTTGAGTAAATGGGATTAAATGATTAATTTATTAATTGTAAATAGGCACACATGTAAATCTATGGGAGAGCGCGTTCTGAGGTTGTGATAACTTGTGCCCAATCCTTTTCTTGGGAATAAAATTTAAACTCAGAGGACTAAAAAATACGCCTTTTTCTTTTAACAACGGAAATGTGACAAATGTCTTTTATATAACAAACTGAGTTCAGTATTCGGTGAGTGAGTGTGAGTTGGGTTTAACGCTGCTTTTAACAGTATTCCAGTTATATCACGGTGTGTCAGCTTAATGTGGGAGGAAAGCCCGAAGTGATGCAGGTCTCAGACGTTTACCACTTCGGTGAAACCCACGAGCACGGGTACGGTGCTAACAAACCTAGAAACATAATCGAGGCGAACCGGGATTCGAACCCACAATCTTAGGCAACTCTGCACAGGGATTCGCGCCGCCTTAGACGACTGGGCCACCCGTGGCCCCCAGTATTCGGTGAGAAAACGATGTGAGAAACAAGCTATTTCTTCAATCTATTGTTTGCGTTTCGGTACTTTCATCTATTTTGTTGTGAGACTTGCTTGCTAAACATTTCGCTGATTTTTATGTAAAAAATGATGTAGCATCGATCGTTCCTTGTTGGGGGATCATGAGCTGAAATCGACCAGAACATGCCCAACTCTGACACTGACAATAGTTTTCTAGTTATCATGGAATGTGAAGGTTTTTCGGAAGTTGAACTGGTGATTTCCGAGGAAGAAGAAAACGTAAACCTCTACATGTTTGTTTGTTTGGTTGGTTTGTTGTTTAACGCCGCACTCAGCAATATTCCAGCTATATGACGGCGATCTGTAAAATAATCGAGTCTGGACCAGACAATCCAGTGATTGACATCATGAGCATCGATCCACCCAATTGGGATCGATGACATGCATCAACCAAGTCAGCGAACCTGACCACCCGATCCCGTTAGTCGCCTTTTACGACAAGCATAGTCGATACATGTTTGGACCTGTGACCGACAATGTTAACGATAATAACCAGGATGGTCCCAATCTTGGACGCATGGATCACATGGATTTGTTAGTTTGTCTAGTTTGTGTCACTTGCTGACGTGTTACATTATCCTATCTGGACTGACGGCTGACATAAATTAAGCAATAATCTTCTTTAGGTGCAGTTAAATCAAGGTTACTTGACACGCCTCCATAAGCCATACTCTTGACATTTTTTTTTTGGTCTCCCCATTACTAATGGCACGATCGCGTATATTCTGTACCCGGCTGGAGGCAATATCCCATCAGCTTGCAGGCCTTGCCAGCCGTGCCCACAGACCGATCCAGTCTGTCAATCAAAACTGGCGCATGCGTTAGGTTGAGCCAATGAGAAGGCCGGGCGTGCTTTGCGGATTTGTCCGCCTTGCTTCCGGGTTCAAACTATCTGTGAAGCGATTTGCGTACGATTTGGGTTATTTTCATTGACGATATGTATTACGTATCGCTAGTATTAGATGTATATCTTTAGGGTTTGAGGCGGATCAAGGCGTGCAGAAGGCCTCTTTCCAGATAATTTGCACGAATTTCAGCACTTTTGCACATATGCATATTCAATACGAGCTAATGACAAAACGTAACAAGTTAGGATTTTACAAATGTTATAAACAAGGACAAGGCTTGTAACATCAAAATCATTTATCAATTAAGTTTTTTGCCAATATCGGGCATTGAGGTAGGCAGTCATATTGCTGAAATGAGATACCGGTGTAGAATAGGTCTTCAGCAACCCATGCTTGCCGTAAAAGGCGACTATGCTTGTCGTAAAAGGCGAAAACGGGATCGGGTGGTTAGGCTCGCTGACTTGGGTGATGCATGTCATCGATCCCAATTGCGTGGATCGGAGCTCATGATATTAATCACTGGATTGTCTGGTCCAGACTCGATTATTTACAGACCGCCGTCATATAGCTGGAATATTTCTGAGTACGGCGTTACACAACAAACCAGCACGCCAGACAGCCGTGACACACTGTCAACAAACATGACAGTGATCTGATCTCGGTTAGTGCAAATCGAAATCGTACTATTATCTACACAAAAGTACAATCTGGTGAATATTGTGGTCCGCTCTCTTAGATATTATTAATTTTGTCAGATATTTCTATAAGTTTTTGGTTTCAAAATTACAAAAATAGCAATATCCTTATCCATTAATATTGCTCGAGGAGTGATATTTTTTTAACAACAGAAATATTGTCCTTGTCAATGGTTCACACAATCTATTTCAATTTAATTCATATAAGTTCTCATTAAACCATGTTTCCAAAGCTCCATAAAAAAAACATACAAAGAGAGATATATTGCTTGCTGGATCCAGCAAATGTACCATCAAAACCCTGTCTCAAAGACTAACCATAAGCCTTAATACAATCAAGGAAGGACTTTCTTTATGTTCACAGAAAGTATTTGAGACAAATGGAATTAATGCCATGTGCATTCTCAAAACCTCAAAGGATTTGCTTGACTTTTTGCAATCTCAGAAAAGAACCAAGTTCCATTCTGTCGAAACATTTGATTTTTCAACTTTGTACACCACTATCCCACATGAAAAAAACTTCATTCCTTGATCCATGTTTTTCTTTTGTTAAAAAGCAACATCGCCATAAAAATAAAGTTTCGCCGGCTGTGACGCCATAGCGATTAGCCAGTGGGTTATCACCACTGACAATGTCTTTCAGGCTTAGAAACGTGGGAATGGAAATTTTGATACTTGTTACATATTTGTTAATTCCTTTGTGCTCAGTATTTATACAAAATAATAATTGAGTAGCGATGCTGATAAAGTTCCTGTAAGTTTAAAAAGATATTTCCTGTGTATTAAATTTAATTTATGGCAAAAAGTCGCCTGTGTGTTTTGATACGGATATGAAATGTGGACGTTGTGCAGGCAGTATCAATTCGATCATGCATTGTAAAGTGTAACTTGTTGAAAACAAATAAACAAATACAGGATTACATGGAAGGTTTCATTGAAATTTGTTTCGTGCTATTTGATAGTGATCTATATACACATGCTTATGATATAGTCTGAATCGTACAATGGACTTTGCTTCTATTACTGCTTTCTTATTATTATGGAAATGTTTTTTTGTTGCTTTTCTGTATTACTATTACTATGTATTATTACATTGCTATTATATATCATTACCAAGCAGCAGTCAGCAATACGTAAACATGCACTCACGATAACCATCATTTACTTAGACCTAAAAAGATCCGGATTCTTAAAAGAGGGGAACACAGTTGGAGTGAGTGAGTGGGTAAAATTTAACGTCCCAACGCCAATTCTTCAGCAATATTGTGACGATACATTACTAATAGATACATTTAGGATGTATGAAAAACCTGCCATCAATGAACAGTACAATAACTAGATAATCACAGATTGTCCTTAAAACTAGTTTGAGAACATAAAAGGAATAAACTATGAGTCAACAACACAAAATAAAAATGGGCTAAAGATCGCCAGCAACCAAAGTTTGTTATATATGCATGTGCTAAGATGTTTGCTATAAATCCGATGCACAAGCTCTTTCCATAGCACGGCATAAATATTTTATCATATATCGGGTAGGTTTCTCGGCAGGATAAAGCCAACGGATAAAAATGATATCCGTTGGGGTCATATGCGGATAGAGATGCAAATATCAAAGGTCAAGTAGGGACTACTTTCACTGTTTATAAACAAACATGGCGTCGCCCTCGTCAATTTGGCGACCGAGTCAGAATTATGCATCGGGAATCTGGATAAACTACAGGGATAATTGCTATCATTATCAAAAGTCTAATACACTGAAACAGTCTAATATACTGAAAATCAGTGTCTAACTGTGACGTTATATAACTTCTCGTCACGATATGGCTGAAATATTGCCGATGTGACGATGTTGACGTAAAGTACAAAACTCACTCAATCACTGTATTAGGAATAAACACTATGTATTTATCTCACCAAGGCTCGCTAAATACAATGTTTATTCCAAATGCAGGATATTTACCGTCCCCAAACACACTCGCGTGATAACCTCTGTTTATCACGATATATGGGGGATTGAGTGAGTTTATGCTTTACGTCGCATCGGCAATATTTCAGCCATATCGTGACGAGAAGTTATATATTTTTTATACATATATTTAAACGAAATAAAACCTGTCATCGATGGACAGTTAACTTACTAGAATATCACAGATTAATGTTTAAGACTAGAATGCAACCATAAAAAAGATATCACTTAATGAAAGAGTACAATATAAAAAAGGGCTATAGATCGCCAGCAGCCGAAGGTAGATCACCATGCTAGGGTCCATGGGGACTTACAGTACTTTTGCTACCTGCATGGACCCCAGTCGGATTTACATCATCCCCTCCGCTGTTGGCGATTATTGACAAATTTAGCCAAATTAAAAGAACATATATTCTTCGATTAAAACTGTAGTTGGAATAACATACTTTGTATGATTTGGACTTACGATACCCCCTCAGGGGGACAATAATTTTAAACTACTTTAACCCCTTTGAGGATGCAGCCACGATCAATCACAAATATTGATTTATTCCACTAATGCTAAAAAGTGATTTATTTTATACAAAGCGAATTAACAAAATTTATCAAACAACTCTATTTCATTTAAAAAGCCGATAATGAAATGAGAACTTATAGTGTTAAAAAGATCCTTCATAGATTTAACCTTGAAATATTTATCCCTTGTGATGGAAATATCAACACAGTCAAGCAGGACATGCTTGACCGTGATTCTTTCATCACAAGGGATGCAGAACGGATGATCCTCACCTTTCAATAAATATTCATTGGTGTAACGCGAATGGCCAATACGACATCGTCGTAAATGACCTCTTCAAATCTGGACTGACAGCCCTAGTAGGTGTAACCGGTATTTGGTTTAATTTGATGTAAATTATTGATACCTACTTGGGTGTCCCACTTCTGTTGCATCAGATCACGCATGTAAGATCTAATAACAGGTTTATAATCAGTGTATGGGATGCAAAGTGGTGTCACAGATTTGTTTAGTACTGCCTTTGCAGCAGCATAGGCCATTGTGTTACCAATGCTGCCGACATGGCTTGGTAACCAACTAAAGACGATGTCATATTGGGCAGTAGCAAGATCATTAAATAATTCAAGAATTTGGATTAAAAGTGGATGTTTAAATGACATATTTTTAATTGCCTGAAGGCATGAAAGTGAATCTGAAAAAATAATGAACTGTTTATGTTTAGATTGGTTGTTGATATATTTCAGTGCGGTAAAAATGGCGTTAAAATATGGAACTGTTATTTGGTAATCGTGAAGATAATGTTCTGGATCCAGTGACAGTGACACTAGCAACTGCACCACCACCCTTGGATCCATCTATAAATATAGATTCATAAGTGTCATAGGTGAGTCTTAACTGATAGTGTTCTTGTTGGTAAAGTAGCTGGTTAGTATCTGATTTCTTTAGTTTAGTTAATGTAAGATCTACCCCTGGCTTTACCATTTGCCAAGGAGGAGACGAAAAAAGTTGAGTAGGAATTATCTTGAAGTTTAATATTAGAATCTGATATGGCAGATTTTATTCTGACTCCGAGGGGTGGAGTGAGTGATGATTTCTTGTTGTAAAGATCTTCGTTAAGAGGATGGAATATGCATTCAAAAGCTGGATTTGACTGATTAGAATAAAATTTAGTCATGTACTGTAAGGATACTTTCATACGGCGTTATTACTTTGAATGGGAGAAGTCCTGAAGGCTCCTAGGCAAAGCCTCAGGCCCTCATGATGGATAGTATCCAGTTTTTGTAAATTACTTTTACATGCTCCACCATATACGATGGAGCCGTAATCAAGTTTGGAACGGATTAGTGATTAGTATACAAGAGGATTTCTGATCCCCTCCCCACTTTAATAAATCGAGTGCCTTCAGACATTTAGTTTTAAGGTATTTTATATGCGGTAAGAAAGTTAGATATAAATCCCAAGAATTTGGCATCCTTAAGGACTTTGATACGGGTGCCGTTTAAAAAGAGTTCCGGGTCCTTATGCGGCTTATATTTTCTGCAAAAATGTATACAATTAGTTTTTGATGTGGAAAACTTAAATCCATTTTCAAGTGACCACTTTTGAACTTTATTGAGACCGATTTGTAATTGTCTCTCTATTGAACGCATATGTTTACCTCGACAAGAAATATTAAAATCATCCACGAAAAGGGACCCATCAACCGAAATATTTAAAACCTTTGAAAGATTATTCATTGTTATACTAAATAACGTGACAGATAAGATACTGCCTTGTGGGACGCCCTGATCCTGATGATAATGATCAGACAGGGTTGAACCCACGCGGACCTGAAATTGTCTGTCAGTTAAAAAACTTGGATATAAATTGCGGCAAACGGCCTCGCAATCCAAAGTCATGTAAATACCTAGCTTCCATGTAGTGTCATATGCTTTTTCTAAATAAAAAAAGATAGACACTGCATGCTGTTTGTTAACAATGGCATTCTTAACGAATGACTCAGTCGAACTACAATGTAAATGGTCAATGGTACTGTGATTTTTACGGAATCCACATTGAATATTTGTGATTAAATTATTAGATTCTAAGTACCAAGTTAATCTATTATTTACCATGCGTTCCATGGTTTTGCAAACGCTAGTCAATGAAATGGGACGATAATTGGAAGGATCAGTATCATCATGTCCAGTCTTAGGTATGGGAACAATGATAGCTTCACGTCATGAAGAAGGAAATTCCCCTGACGTCCAGATTTTATCAAATATTATCAAAAGGGTTTCTAAACAGGATTGTGGTAAATGTTTTAAGAGTTGATAATGTATATTTTCAGACCCCGCAGCAGTATCATGAGCTTGCCCAAGTGCAGCATGGAGTTCATCATAGAATAGTTGTATAGAGTCGGGAACATCAATAAAAACTTCAGGTTTCAGTTTGTTAGAACAAAGGACTTCATATAATGCCTAGTTGACTTTAGTAAAATTCCAACTTGAAGCTGGAGAAACATCAGAAGGAAAATGGTCACTTCCACAGAGGTCATCGTGGACTGACCATTCAAATTCATTAAGTAAATTAGCATCTACAACTGACAAGTCAAGACAAGAGTAAGTTCCAGTTGCCGGATGTAGATACGTAGGAGAACCATCATTAAAAATACATAAATCGTTATTAAGAAAAAATCTTCCAGCAATTTTCCTTTGTTATTGGTATCATTACTACCCCAAAGTGGGTTATGACCATTCAGATCTCCCATGATAACACATGGTTTGGGGAGCTGGTCATGCAGTGCCTGAAGATCAGACTGTCGGAGAGAGTACGACATTAAATGTTACACGTACTGCAACAGCCTGAAGAGAGGTATTAAGAAGAACAGGACTGTGAATGATGCCCTGCCTCACTATAACAGAAGATCCTCCAGATGCCTTTTCACCCGGAGGGGAAAAGCAATGGTAAGAATCGTACTGTCATAAATCACATTTATCAGTTGTAGTAGAGGAGTGAGTGAGTGAGTTGGGTTTATCGCCGCTTTTAACAGTATTTAAGTTATATCGCGGCGTGTCAGCTTAATGTGGGAGGAAAGCCCGAAGTGATGCAGATCTCTCAAGACGTTTACCACTTCGGTGAAACCCACTAGCACGGGTATGGTGCTGACAAACCTAGAAACATAATCGAGGCGAACCGGGATTCGAACCCACAATCATAGGTTTCTGGCGTGCCCAAGGGACGCAACTCTGCACAGCGAATCGCGGCGCCTTAGACGACTGGGCCACCCGTGCCCCCCTGTAGTAGAGGAAGTAGTATACTCTTGATCCACCAGCAAAGGAAATGTCATTAGTATACTTTAGTTTGAGAAGTTTTGATTGTCTTATCAAAGCTGGACATGATTTGAATGAGGACATGTGGTTACCGCCGCAGTTGGCACACCTGATGTTATCAGTGCAATCAGTGCCCTCATGATTATTACTGCAGCGGGCGCACATTTGGGTGGCATGACAGGATTTTGCACCATGTACAAAATGTTGATATTTAAAACATCGGAGTGGGCTTGGAATGTAAACATCCACAACGATGTTAAAATACCCAGCTTTGACAGATCAAGGAATTTTAGGAAGGGCAAATGTAAACAGATAGGTGTTGGTTTTGGTAACGGTATATCCATCTTTCCTGGTGAAACGTGTGACAGACGATACACCTTGGTGCTGCATTTCTTTTGTAATTTCCTCTTCAGACATATCTGAGAGGCACTTTGAACGATCTCGTACAATGCCTCTACATGAATTTAATGTTTTGTGCACTGAGACAACAATCTCAGTATTTGCAAAATGATGTGCATTGAGAAGATTTTGAGATTGCTGTCCACAAGCGGGGATCCGGGCCGGAAACAAGTAACATTTTTAACTGTTCCATATACATGTATACCTTCAACTGACTTTGAAACAACGAAGGGGTTGATTTTGAGGGGCTCTCGATCAACTCCTCCATTAACCAGAAATCGTGGCCAAGAATCAATATTGTGTGCAGACTCCTTCCTCATCAGAAGATGTGGCTGTATTAGTATCAACATGCCTACGTTTAGATTTTTTTATCTAGAACCAGCGAATTGTTGGGTAGCCATAATGTAACAAATGAAATTTAACACCCCTGCTCCCCGACCGCCACGGAGTGTCAACAGAGATGATGTTGAAGTAGAAACCAACTGCAAACACCGGGGTGTGCTACAGGGGTGCTATACTCCAGCAAAAAAGGACACAGGTAGCTAAACTTGTCAAACAGGGATACAAGTCAGGCTGGTTCCGCCCTAGACAGATATCTGATAACAAATAGAACCTGGAGGTCATTGATGCCAGACTGGCCCATGAGCCCCTGCCTTCTGGCATAGGACTCTAGGCAGATTTATAATGTATTCAAAATCATGTTTTCCAAAATAACTATGTTGAATATAAGGATATATTCAAAATCTAAATATACTATGCACAGGGCATGGCGTGACCAACCGATTGATAAAACCGGGCCCATTCTACCACCCGTCTAGGTGAAGTTAGGGTCAAAATGGTGTGTTGGGCAAAAGGAACACTGTTCCTGGCTCCAGTGCCCTCAACCAACAGAATCCCTTCCTCACTCGACACAGGGACGCAACCCATGGCAATTCGGTCGCCTTTTACGACAAGCAATGGGGTGCTGTGGACACATTCTACCCCGGGTCCACACGGGGGAAGAGCTATTAGCGTTACCCATCACTGACCACAGGGAGGTTGCTCTTCACGAGTGCCTATCACTATATTTAATAGCCATAGAATCATAATAAGCCAAGAGATGTATAATTAAAAAAAATCTTTAATGAAGGTTCCCTACAATCAGTGCAACAGAGCTAACATGACCCCCATTCCCTGCAAAGGTCATACTGATTGTGTTTGAAGAATGAACTTTATCCACAGGCACCCAGTACTCCCACATTTCCCATGTGGTTGGGGCGTTGTTCTTGTCTGTATCATACAGCATATATGTTGCTGGCAGTTTATGTTCATTAACCATGACGCTCAGAGGTTTCCCGTTTGCGCCTTTGTCTCTGCTCACGCCAATCCTCATACGTGCAGTATGGAAGCCTGATCCTTGTACCTGAACTGTAGTTTGAGCATGCCCGTTACTTATTGGGATCACCATGGTCTTTCCAAAGAAAGAATTCTCATTATTCGTCTTTACGCCTCCAAAATTGTAGTTGGTCTTGAATTTGTAGATACAGCTGGACTCTCCTGGGAGACCGACACGTCCGTTGTTCTTGTTGGTGTCAAAGTGGACATTGGAATGCATTGCTGCGTTGTCATTCTGGTACTGAATACATGTGGATTCGCCAGTTGTTGGGTTAATCCAGCCATTGTGGAAGTCTAGCTTTACATTCTGCCATTGTTTGCCATAGTTATGAAGGAGGACCATCATCTCTTTGTTATTCGGGTTCGCTAGAGCTAGAGGTGCCACTTGTCTCTCCCACCCTGTGTAATCACTCGAAAGTTTGAGAAACTTCTGGTCATAGTACAAATTGTGCCAGAATTTGAAGAAGTTTGCAATTGGTGTCTCATGCCCATCTGGAGTGAACAGAGACCAGTTAAGGCTAGCTGTGCCTGGATGTTGCTGCGTGGACCGGAGGAAGACAACGACTCTTTCCATAAACTCCCTAAGGTTGAGATAAGTGAACATGTGTGCATTTGACAAGTAGATGGTCGCAAAGTCTACAATCCCAGAATGAGCAACCTGGCCGATTCCGTGAACTCCACCTCTGCCGAACTCGCTGACGATGATAGGAAAATTCCTCCCTTTCTTTATGTGAGAGTAGTTTTCTATCATGTCAATTATGGCAACCAGTCGTGCTTCATTGATACCAGAAAAGGAATGGCTTCCACCAGATACATGGAGATCGTTGTAAGCATGGAAGGAGAAGAAATCCATGTTATCCAGAGACATGTCCATAAACTGTGCCATTCCCTTCCACAAACTGAAATTATTTGCATCTGCTCTGATTGTATAGCCAGTGTATGTTGGACCTCCAACTTTGATCCCAAATCTTGACTTAAGCTTTTGTGCCACATCTTTATGAAAGTTTAACACAGTCGTTGCATCGAGGATCTTATATGAGGCGTCGGGCTCGTTCATGACTTCAAAGAAAGCTGGGAGATGTCCTCCACTGTAATCCTTGGCACTCTGAACCATTAATGACACGAACTCTGCCGCCGCATCTAGGTTATTGGGGAACTTTCCTCCATGCTGGGACTTGTCAATCCAACTGGGCCAGCTGAGACCTGCCACAAAAATATAGATACCGTAATCAATAATCAATAATCAATAGTCTATCAAGTTCATTGGTCTCATATGGTATTAACCATACTGACGTATACAAGTTAGGGTCTACACAACTTTACCGCATTCGTATGAGGCGACTAACGGGATTGGGAGGTCAGGCTCGATGTCTTGATTGATGCATGTCATCCTATCCCGATTGCGGAGATCGATGCTCATGATGTCTATTACTGGATTGTCAGATCCAGACTCGATTATTTACAGATCGCCGTCAAAAAGGTGGAATATTGCTGGGTGTGAGTTAAACAACAACAAACAAACAAAACATGCAGTGAACAATACACGCAACAGCAATTTCATAATCCTCTGCCAAGATTAATTCAAGTATATCCAATGAATGGAGTCCATAAACGAAGTTTGGTCATTCTTGATGGCATACCTTTTATTTCCCACACCATATTCTTTATGTCATTTCCGAAAGCATGGACCTGTTGCATATAGAAGTCCCACGTGCGCTTCTGTAGACTATGGTCTTGAAGGTAGTGGGGGTCTGGGTAACCATAGTGAGATGGATTTTGGTGCCACTATAAATAAATTAGTAGTAGTAGTAGTAGTAGTAGTAGTAGTATTTCTTTTTACTGTAGTAGTTGTAAATACATATCGAAATGAGGGTTTGGGTGATCCTGGCACAGTCAGGCTGGTAAGGCTCATCATCAGCTCAGGGCCCTTGTCCCCTCTACACACAGCCCAGACAACGAATGGGACTTCTCCGTGGAAGCGCTGCACAGTCAAAACTATCCAGACCTTTTCGGGTAACGTGAAGACTCCCACTGCACTGAACACTGCAGCCATCTGCATTACCCACATTGTTTGAAGGGCTGCATTCATGGCAGAAAACCCGGGTACTCTTCAAATGTCAGACAACAGGTTAGGAGGTACCAAACCTAAGGCACCGAGAACAATGGGGAGTCAGACAACCTGGTACTTTGGATGCAAGTGTGACATATCGAAAGCGCATATTTGTCATGTTTTTGCTAAATCTTGTCAATCAAATTAGTGTCAAAAGAAACAGCATAATTCATTAATATAAATGATTTTAAGGGATTTTATAGATCAGGTGTGTTAGCCTAGACAGGTCTGAGGCTGTATACGGGCCTATTCCAAATACGCCATCTACAAATTCTGGGTCGTATCATGGAGACCCGTGAAGGTTCCGGGGTAGAATGGGTCTTCAGCAATCCTTGCTTGCCATAAAAGGTGACTATGCTTGTCGTAAAAGGAGACTATCGAGATCGGGTGGTCAAGCTCACTGAATTGGTTGAAGTATGTCATCGATCCCAAATGCGTCGATCGATGCTCATGATATCATTCACTGGATTGTCTGGTCCAGACTCGATCATTTACAGACCGCCGTCATATACCTGGAATATTGCTGAGTGCGGCGTTAAACAACAAACCAACCTCATCGTACCATAAGACAATGCCACAAAGAAAATCCTCTGACCTCTGTATCATTATTGCTGAAAAAAAACGGATCTGAAAAATAATAGACCGTATGCACTGTGATAAGAACACATGGAACTTAATATTATAGATAACAACTTCACTGTGCGTCCCTTGCACAAGCCAGAAACCTAAGATTGTCGGTTCGAGTCCCGGTTCCACTCTCGGGTCGTGCTCGTGGGTTTCACCAAATTCATAAGCCTCTGAGATTTGTATCATTTCCGGATTAAGCTGACACGCCGTGATATAACTGGTCCACATTTCAAAGCGGTTTTAAATCCAACTCACTCACTCTTTATTCTTTGTAACGTTTCGGGGCTACTTGTCTCTTCATCAAGTAAATTGAAACAAAGCGTATTTGGTGTAGTATTTTTTTTACAAAACCACATAATTATACCTACATTCTCGAAGAGGCCGCCATTTAAATCTCTGTTGAGCCAGCGTCCTGGTACGGTACCAATAGCTTTACACTTGGAAATGAGATTAGACCTGGTAAGACCGTTGTGTTTGTTCCATCTGTCCACCTCGTAATGAACACGCCCACCTTGGGAGAGCCACTCGTTGTAGATGGTGACTGTGGTGTCGGGGATCACCTCCCCACACAGCAAGACTGTTATGAACGCTACCACCGGCACCTGATGCATGGCTTTACGCGTTCAGGTGAGACGAGTTTGTTATATACTAAGACGCAATGAGTATCAAAATCATATGTTATACACACCTTGTTTTGAGATAAATAATTCCATATCAGTTAAGATTTTATCAATATAATCAAGACTTTGTAGATGTGTACCTTCAAATACAGAACTGACAGTTGTTTAACATAGATTTTTTTTATAAACGAGATAAGACTTGTGTTTGTCCATATTCAGGGTTTGTGCAACAGAGAGATGTAAGCTACATGTTGCTTATAGGAGGCCGGATATTCGCAAATATGGCAGTCAAACGTTACAGGAACAAATAATGATTAAACAAACTTTTAGAGTAGTTTACAGCAGACGACAGGATGATATACTGATGAATCTGAACCAAATTCGAGTCAAAGACATGTCACAGACCAAGTTTGATAAATTGATCGATATTATTTAGTCCAAAGTAAATGATCGATATTATTTAGTCCAAAGTAGATGATCGATATTATTTAGACCAAAGTAGATGATCGATATTATTTAGACCAAAGTAGATGATCGATATTATTAAGGATGAGACTATATTGTTGTGACCAAAGAAAAAACAGGCAATATTAAAGATATCAAAGGTTATGAAAGGGGGGAAATCGTGATATTTAATGGAGTTAAACCCAAAAATTGAGTAGGTAAACATAGATATGATTCAATCAGTACTGTTACATCATAATGAGATCAAACAATGGTACGGTTATGACTACCTGTCTAGCTTCAAAATTGAGAATTTGAAAAATAATCGAGTGTGGAACAGACAATCCAGTGATTCACATCACGAGCATCGATCCACGCAATTGGGACACGATGGCATGCATCAATCAAGTCAGCGAGCCTGACCCGTTAGTCGCCTCTTACGACAAGTATAGCCGCCATTTACGGCAAGCATGGGTTGCTGAAGACCTATTCTACCCCGGATCTATACGGGTCTTGTATTACTGACGAAGCGTAAACCCAAATACTAGTTAAACGTGTTACATCAACAAATGTTGAAGGAGTCTCTTGTAAAAAGATGTATTGACACGGCGATATTCTTTGGATCTTTCATAAGACAATAACACCTCAAATTAGGCGTGTGTTGTTTGGGTGTGTTTTTTTTATCGAAAACGTATGTTGTCCACATGACCTTGATTGAGCCACCATACACCAAGTTGTGTGGTTATGGGTTAGGATGATACATACTTTGTTCATATTAGTTATTTCCCCAATATCGGTAGCTGAATCGGTTGGCAGATAATTCTCGCTTCATCACTGTCATACAGTACTGTACTCTAGAGGTGAGGTGAGGTGAAATTGGGTTTAACGTCGCGTCAAGATTATTGCACTTTTATAGCGACTGTACTCTAGAGTGAGTGAGTTTGATTTTACGCCGCTTTTAGCAATATTCCAGCAATATCATGGCGGGGGACACCAGAAATGGGCTTCACACATTGTACCCATGTCGGGAATCGAACCCGGGTCTTCGGCGTGACGAGCGAACGCTTTAACCACTAGGCTCCCCGACCGCCCGACTGTACTCTAGAAGTGACCGTGGTTACAATCCGGGGAAAGGTCAGCAGTCAGGTGACAGGGAGCGGCTATATTTCGATAATCGCATACTTCTAAATATAACCGCTCGCAGTGACCTGACGGTATCAGAAGGTAGAGACACCGAGCAAAAGTTCCTGTGACACCAATATTTTAGTGTATTTTTCAAACAAGTAAAGTTTGGTTTTCAATATTGTTGTACATGTATGGAATCAGGTCACAAAACGCAACTGCTACAGAAAAGCATGCATTCCACGCAAAAGTTGACTTTTATGCAAGCCCCATGCATTTCACTACCCAAGAATGCGTATAAAAACATGTGCGATAACGGGATTCCATATGCATTTCTTAGCATCGTGCTGACAACAACCACTCAGAATTTTTTTTTTTTAAATTACGCAATTAGTCAACATCACGAAATGCCACGCCTGTCCGAAAATGAGCGTCTGCGAGCCATTGGTATGCTTGAAGCAGGATCGAGTCAACGTGATGTTGCAAGACAATTTAACGTCCACAGAAACACCATTTGCTGTTAATGGCAACGTTGGCAACAGACGAATGCAGTCAGAGACCATCCTCGGAGTGGCAGGCCACGCGTAACCAAAAATCGACAAGACAACTGGAATCGAACATCACACCTACGAAATCGATTCCAATCAGCAACAGTCACTGCAAGAAGCATCCCTGGCCTTCGACGAATATCTTCACCAACCGTACGTCGTCGCCTCAGATGTGCAGGGATTGTCGCCAGAAGACCAGCCAGACGTCCCATTTTGAAAGGAAACCACCGTCAAGCACGTCTACCACGGTGCAGACAGCGTCTACGCCGGACGGCCATGCAGTGGCGACAAGTATTCACTGACGAGTCTCGTTTTCACCTCAGCCACAGCGATGGAAAGATTCGAGTGTACCGACGTCGAGGTGAACGTTACGTCAATCATTGTATCATGGAAGAAGATTGGTTCGGGGGCGGCAGCGTTATGGTATGGGGTGGGATTACAGCAAGACAGAGGACCCGTTTGGTAGTGGTAGAGGGACACCATCGGCCCTTTTGTCCTACCGTTTTTGCGTCGTCATGGCCCAGGCAATACCTTTCAACATGACAACGCCCGGCCTCATATTGCTCGACTTGTTCAGGATTCTCTTCAACAAAACAACGTGAATGTCAACCACGTGATCCACAGACACTCCAGGAACTTGGAAACATGCTCCAGCAGATATGGACAGATATCCCACAGGACTTTGTGCGACGCCTGGTCCTTTCCATGAGACGAAGATGTGTTGCTTGCATCGCAACCAGAGGAGGACACACACGCTATTGATTTGTAAATTGACATTTTGGCATGTTCATGATTTTTTAATGAAATCACGCATTTTCTCCAGTCAGTATTGCAAATTAAACCTTTTAAACACTTACAGGAGTCATTTATCTGTTGCAAACCGAAATTGTTTCAGATTTGGTAAAAAAACATAACTTTGCATTAAATCTTATCCAATGTCACAGAAACTTTTGTTGTTCAGTATATGTAGTCCTGTGTTACTGTTTCATCCGGTTTCCTGGGAATGCTGAGTCAGCTACTGGAGATCGACTTCAGGTAGGGTGATGCCACAAAATGTGCACGAGACATACAGCACTATTTTACAGCTTGTACCTATTCATCTTCCTGAGGCAAGGGCGTTAACTGACTATAAATATATATGTTTTTCACCCTTGCCAAACTGGGCTTGAATTTCTGGACTCAACCGGATTCAACCTCTCATATCTTTTGCATTAGCTTTAAGGAAGAGGAAGAAATCTGCCCAAACGATCAGTACTGTCAGCTTTTGACCTGACTCTGAAACCTGTCCATTCCTCTTTTGTACTGGATTCCAAAGCTCCATAAAAATCCGTACAAAGAGAGATATATTGCTGGGTTCAGCAAATGTACCATCAAATCCCTGTCTCAAAGACTAACCATAATCCTTAATACAATCAAGGAAGGACTTTCTTTATATTCACAGAAAGTATTTAGGACAATTGGAATTAATACCATGTGGATTCTCAAAAACGCAAAGGATTTACTTGACCTTTTGCAATCTCAGAATTGAACCAATTTCTATTCTGTCAAAACATTAGGTTTTTCAACTTTGTACACCACCACCCCACATGACAAACTTTAGGGAAAACGTCATTCCTCGACCCATGTTTTTTTTGTTACAAAACGTGCTGAACACAGATACAGTTACGTATCTATATTAAGAGGTTCGGGACAATTTGTGAAACATGAAAGCAAATACCATCTGAGGTTTACTAAGAAAACAATATATGAAATGCTGGACATTGATAACATCTACGTATAATTTGGGGGTAAAATATTTAGGCAAGAAGTAGGCATCCCCATGGGCACCAATTGTGCTCCCCTTCTTGCGGTTCTGTTTCTTTATGCATATGCAAGGTCAAAACAAGGTAATTTGGCCAAGAAGTTTTACTCGAGCTTCAGGATTATCGATGTCGTTCAATAACAATCAAGCTGACAATTCCCTTCCACCGATTTACCCACCTGAACTAGAAATTGGATTTGTTTATTTGTTTGTTGTTTAACGCCGATAAAACTAAGATAAAAGAGAGACTATAACATCATAATCATCATTAAAATACTTTAATGAGAATGTTATTTCGGACAAATTTTCAGACAAAAAACTCATGACTAATACAAGTTTACTGAGGGATATTTTCTTTGAATATTCTACACATAAACGATATGCCTTCTGTAGAGCATGGTACTAACGTCTGTTTCAGTTTGTGTTGAGTTATCCATCCATGTTGTTGTAAGAATATAATTGTACACAAATTTCAATCGATTTCTTTAACAAACGTGTACCAAACCATAGCCTAGACTTCACCTTATAGAAACATACACATTTTCACTGTTGCTTGCTTGGTTTGTTTGTGTGTTGTTTAACGCCGCACTCAGCAATATTCCAGCTATATGACGGCGGTCTGTAAATAATCGGGTCTGGACCAGACAATTCAGTGACTAATGTCATGATCATCGATACACGCAATTGGGATCGATGACATGCATCAACCAAGTCAGCGAGCCTGACCACCCTATCCCGTTAGTCGCCTCTTACGACAAGCATAGTCACCTTTAACGGCAAGCGTGGGTTGCTGAAGACCAACATGTATTCTACCCCGGATCTTCCATCCTCTGCCGACACAGGGAAGCAACCCACGGCAAACAGGCTGCCCAATCTGACCAGACCAGTAATGGGGTGCTTGGGACATATTCTATCCCGGGTTCCCACAGGGTATTTTGCTGCGGATTTGGGTCTGAATATCAGCCTCTGAGGACTAGATTTATCATGGTGACATCCCCAATCCCATGGTCCAGATGCCCAAATAAGATACATGTTATGATTCATTTATTATAAAATACAAGGACAATATAGCAGAGAGGGGAAATAATTTAAGAATTTCTTTTTTATTTACTATTCTTTTATTTTCATTCATTGAAACTCTATGCCTTTCAGGTAATTGCACCAGGTATAAAATGTAGGCAATGTTGTAGCTGTTGACAATTTATTTATAGATCTCCTCATGATTTGCCCTTCTCACTTTCAGCAATGGTGACCTTAATGATCGATAATGTACGATGTACCATTACATCGGACTTATGCCTCAATTTAATTCATCACATGCAATTTAAAACTACAATATGACCCTAAACAAAATATGATTAATCGTCCTCATTAGGTATTTGATTGGTGCAAAAATCATCGCCCGCGAAGTAACTTTTCGCTGGCTGTGATGTCATAGCAATTAGTCAGTGGTTGTCCCTCTGGTTGAGACGGGAGCTAGGGGGCGGGTTTTATAGGCCGGGGCGGGACTGGATCGGTCTATTAAGCCCCGCCTCCTCGTTAGCGGTTTAAAGATTCGGCCACCGTATTGTACATTTGGCTACATAATGATGTAAGAAAAATAATACTAATTCTATTTTTCATGTTCTATCTTTAGTTATTCCTTATGACTGATTTGCTTTGTCGGATTGCTGTGGTTTTACTATGATTCTTACGAACAAATCGCCAGTTAGTATTTACATATCTATGAGCACGAGTGAGTATGGTTTTACGCCGCTTTTATCAATATTCCAGCAATATCACGGCGGGGCACACCAAAAATGGTCTTCACACATTGTACACATGTCCGGAATCGAACCCGGATCATCGGCGCCACGAGCGAACGCTTCAACTACTAGGCTACCCGACCGCCCCGTCTATCAACACGAACGGTAGTTTGTTTACGACGAGATACTACCAGTATTCAGATGCCGATGTTATCTCAGGATATTGTCAATTGTACACTGTTTTATTTCTCACAGAAACTGAGCACAGAGCTAGTGTCCTGTCGGACCAAAATCATAAGAATTTTAATGTGTGTAAATTTAAATGTCGTACATTGCAACAATGTTTTACAGGCAGACTTACTAACGTGGGAATGGAAATTCAGTTACTTGTCACATATTTGGTACATGTGCTCAGTATTTAGTGTTGCTGAAAATATTTGAGTAGGAATGCTGACAGCAACTTTTATTAAGCTGTTGACTACATATTCAAGTGAGCTACAGTTCCGTTGCACTCTTTCCTTAAATGTAGGTATCGTAAGTCCCCTCGGTCCCTAGTATGGTGGCCCAACTTTGGTTGCTGGTGATCTATATCCCGTTTTTATAATGTGTTGTTGAATCATAGGTTAATATTCTTTTAATTGTTCGAGCAACTAGTTTTACTTATAAACTGTGATAGTCTAGTTATTATACTGTCCATCGTTGACAGGTTTTTATTCGTCTAAATTTAAGTATTATAAATGTTCTCGTCACGATATGGCTTAAATACTGCCGATGTGACGTTACAGTATAACTCACTCACTCCTTAAATGTAGCCTATTGGTAGTTTGCCCTGTAGCCTTAGGGCGACAAGTATTTACGCTACTTCAACCAGGTTTCAGCCACTAATACTCTCAGTTACAAATTAGCATTTGGCCACAGTCGAGTACACACCATCCATATCCCTGTGGTCTGTAAGTAATTGTACCAGGACCAGACAAACTAGATGAGATTATGAATAGCGCCACATGTCGCTGAGGTTCGAAATCAACCCATAAACCTGTTAACCATAATTGATGCATTCTGTTTTGATATTCAACATGTTTACGTGAATAATGTTTATTATATGAAGATTGGATACATTATTTGTTTGTTTGTTTGTTTGTTTGTTTGTTGTTTAACGCCGCACTCAACAATATTCCAGCTATATGACGTCGGTCTGTAAATAATCGAGTCTGGGCCAGACAATCCAGTGATTGACAACATGAGCATCGATCCACGCAATTGGGGTCGATGGCATGCATCAACCAAGTCAGCGAGCCTGACCATCCAATCCCGTTAGTCGCCTTTTACGACAAGCATAGTCGCATTTTATGGCAAGCATGGGTTGGCCCTTTCGTAGCAAGGCATACATGTGTATCACTATATTTAATAGCCATAGATACATAATAATCCAAGAGTTGTATAGTTTAAAAAATCTTTAATGAAGGTTCCCTACAATCAGTGCAACAGAGCTAACATGACCCCCATTCCCTGCAAAGGTCATACTGATTGTGTTTGAAGAATGAACTTTATCCGCAGGCACCCAGTACTCCCACATTTCCCATTTGGTTGGGGCGTTATCCTTATCTGTATCATACAGCATATAGGTTGATGGCAGTTTATATCCATTAATCGTGACGCTCAGAGGTTTCCCGTTTGCGCTTTTGTCTCTGCTCACGCCAATCCTCATACGTGCAGTATGGAAGCCTGATCCTTGTACCTGAACTGTAGTTTGAGCATGCCCGTTACTTATTGGGATCACCATGGTCTTTCCAAAGAAGGATTTCTCATTATTCGTCTTTAGGCCTCCAAAATTGTAGTTGGTTTTGAATTTGTAGATACAGCTGGACTCTCCTGGGAGACCGACACGTCCGTTGTTCTTGTTGGTGTCAAAGTGGACATTGGCATGCATTGCTGGGTTGCCGTTCTGGTACTGAATACACGTGGATTCACCAGTTGTTGGGTTAATCCAACCATTGTGGAAGTCCAGCTTAACATTCTGCCATTGTTTGCCATAGTTATGAAGGAGGACCATCATCTCTTTGTTATTCGGGTTCGCCAGAGCTAGAGGTGCCACTTGTCTCTCCCACCCCGTGTAATCACTCGAAAGCTTGAGAAACTTCTGGTCATAGTACAAATTGTGCCAGAATTTGAAGAAGTTTGCAATTTGTGTCTCTTGCCCATCTGGAGTGAACAGAGACCAGTTCAGGCTAGTGTGACCTGGATATTGCTCCATGGAAAGGAGGAAGACGACGACTCTTTCCATAAACTCCCTAAGGTTGAGATAAGTGAACATGTGTGCATTTGACAAGTAAAGGGTCGCAAAGTCAACAATCCCCGAATGAGCATCCTGGCTGATTCCGTGAACTCCACCTCTGCCGAACTCGCTGACGATGATAGGAAAATTCCTCCCTTTCTTTATGTGAGAGTAGTTTTCTATCATGTCAATTATGGCAACCAGTCGTGCTTCATTGATACCAGAAAAGGAATGGCTTCCACCAGATACATGGAGATCGTTGTAAGCATGGAAGGAGAAGAAATCCATGTTATCCAGAGACATGTCCATAAACTGTGCCATTCTCTTCCACAAACTGAAATTATTTGCATCTGCTCTGATTGTATAGCCAGTGTATGTTGGACCTCCAACTTTGATTCCAAATCTTGACTTAAGCTTTTGTGCCACATCTTTATGAAAGTTTAACACAGTCGTTGAGTCAAGGATCTTATATGAGGCGTCGGGTTCGTTCATGACTTCAAAGAAAGCTGGGAGATGTCCTCCACTGTAATCCTTGGCACTCTGAACCATCAACGACACGAACTCTGCCGCCGCATCTAGGTTATTGGGGAACTTTCCTCCATGCTGGGACTTGTCAATCCAACTGGGCCAGCTGAGACCTAACACAGAAATATAGATACTGTTATCAATAATCTTCTTGTCATATCTACCTGGCAGGTATCACTGCATTATTCAGTTCATTGGTCTCGTGTGGTATTTACCTTCCTGACGGATACAAGTGTTTAATGTAAGGAATTGGTTGGTTGGTTGGTTGGTTGGTTTGTTGTTTTACGCCGCACTCAGCAATATTCCAGCTATATGACGGCGGTCTGTAAATAATCGAGTCTGGACCAGACAATCCAATGATTGATATCATGAGCATCGATCAACGCAATTGGGATCGATGACATGCTTCAATCAAGTCAGCGAGCCTGACCACCCGATCCCGTTAGTCGCCTTTTACGACAAGCATAGTCGCCTTTTACGGCAAGCAGGGGTTGCTGAAGACCTATTAGTTTTAACCTTTGCCATTTCAAGTCTACTATTCTGTGCTAAAATAAGAGTGCAAATATCGATAGTTTAAATCAGAGAACGTTTTTGAAAATCATCTTCCGTG
Source organism: Haliotis cracherodii (assembly GCF_022045235.1). Taxonomy (NCBI): domain Eukaryota; kingdom Metazoa; phylum Mollusca; class Gastropoda; order Lepetellida; family Haliotidae; genus Haliotis; species Haliotis cracherodii. The sequence goes on from NW_027266343.1 coordinate 39,817,051, forward strand.
TTCCGTGGTCGCTGTTATGGCCACGTCGCCCGTCGAATTTGCGTTGACATTATTCCAAACATTTAGCTGAGACAAATATTTTCAATCAGCTCGCCCAAGTTCATTTATGTGGTTGGTTGGTTTGTTGTTTAACGCCGCACTCAGCAATATTCCAGCTATATGACGGCGGTCTGTAAATAATCGAGTCTGGACCAGACAATCCAGTGATTAATATCATGCGCATCGATCCACGAAATTGGGATCGATGACATGCATCAACCTAGTCAGCGAGCCTACGTTTATGAACTAGTATGTCAGTGACTGAGATGCAGTGTTATTTTAGAGGGGAAAAAGCATTGGTATAATGCTGACAAACCTAGAAACGTAATCGGGGCGAGACGGGATTCCACCACACGATCGTAGGTTTGTGGTGTGCTCAAAGGACGCAATTCTGCACAGCGAATTGCGACGCCTTAAAGTGAGTGAGTGAGTTGGGTTTAACGCCGCTTATAACATTATTCCAGTTATATCACGGCGTGTCAGCTTAATGTGCGAGGAAAGACCGAAGTGATGCAGGTCTCAGACGTTTACCACTTCGGTGAAACCCACGAGCACGGGTATGGTGCTGACCAACTTAGAAACATTATTTGGGCTAGCCGGGATTCAAACCCACAATCATAGATTTCTGGCGTGCCCAAGGGACGCAACTCTCCACAGCGAATCGCGGCGCCTTAGAGGACTGGGCCACCCGTGCCCCCGCGACGCCTTAGAAGACTTTGCCACCCGTGCCTTCTCCCCGGCAATTGGGCATGTTAGAATTATGTTTGTTCATATAATATAGTAATAATACATATTGTTAACTATTAAAAAAGTGTCATATAAAGCCTTCAGAATAGACAGGCACAAGGGTGACTTGATGGTATGAGAAAATCTGATTAAACTTTAAATTTATACACAAAAGTCCATTCTCTGGAACAAATAAAGAATGGAACAAATAATTATTGGCAAACAATTTCGAACTCAGTCTTCATAAGTATAGATTATCTCAGATAAGCTTACAAATTCTCATTCATGTAACTCCATTAGTTTTTTGAGAAAACGTGTCCCCATTTCACGCAGTATGCACATCACGAGCATCGATCCACGTAAATGGGATTCGATGACATACATCATCCAGGTCGGGGAGCCTGACCACCTAATCCCGTTAGTCGCCCTTTACTGCAAGTATGGGTTGCTGAAGACCTATTCTACCCCGGATTTGATACTTGGTTGAAGCATGTCATCTATCCCAATTGGGTGGATCGATGCATATGATGTCAATCACTGTTTTTCTGGTCCAGACTCGATTATTTACAGACCGCCGTCATATAGCTGGAATATTGTTATCATGAGCCTCCGAAGATCCGTGTTAAAATTTGTCTTCAGCCACACGTTTGTCGTAAGAGGCGACAAACGGGATTGGGTTGTCAGACTGGCTGACTTGGTTGAGGCATGTCATCGTAACCCAGTTGCGTAGATCGATGCTGATGTGGTCTATCACTGCATTGTCTGGTGCAGACACGATTTTGTTTTGACAGACCGCGTCAAAAAGCTGGGGTTTTGTTGGGTGTAAGTCAAACATCAACAACCAAAACGTACAAGTAACGATACATGCAACAGCAATTTCAACGTCCTCTAACAAGACCAAGTTAAGTATGTATTATAAATGGAGTACACAAACGAAGTATAGTCATTCTCGATGGCATACCTTTGATTTCCCACACCATATTCTTTATGTCATTTCCGTAAGCATGGACCTGTTGCATATAGAAGTCCCACGTGCGCTTCTTTAGACTATCGTCTTGAAGGTAGTGGGGGTCTGGATAACCATGGTGAGATGGGTTTTGGTGCCACTGTTCAGTAAGGTTAAATTATTGTCATTATGTACAGATTAAAATAAAGAAAATGCAGCAAAGAGGGTTTGGGTGATCCTTGCACAGTCAGGCTCATCATCAGCTCAGGGCCCTTGCCCCCTCTACACGCAGCCCAGACAGCGAATGGGACTTCTCCCAGGAAGCGCTGCCATGTCGACGAACATACTCAGGCTTTTCGGAGAATGTGAAGACTCCCCAACACTGCAGCCATTACCCAGATTGTCAGAAGGGCTGTATACCTGGCAGCAACCCTGGGTACTCCCCCCAATGTCAGTCAATAGATTGGGAGGTACCAAACCTAAGGCACCAACAACAATGGGGAGTCGGACAACTTGGTACTTGCGATGCAAACGTGACATTTCGAGACGAGGTCTGCATAAGTGCCATGTTTTCCTGAATCTTTTCAATCACATTAGTGTCAAAAGGTACAGAAAATTCAATAATATAGATGATGTCATGGATTTATCAAAAAGGACAAGATCAGGTTTGTTGGCCTTGATAGGTCTGAGGCTGTATACGGGCATATTCGAAAAAATATTGTACTTATCATTTTCCATGACGCCCTCGACATATTCTGGGTCGTACAATGGACCTCTGTGTCAAAATCACAAGCATTGCGAAGACACAAGCATTGCGCCACTCCATCATGACGCTTAAGATACTGTGTTTGTGCCAAAGCTAGGCATCCACTGACAATATGTTGGGTAGTCTCATTAAATTCGACCCCTGAAGATCCGGGGTAGAATAGATCTTCAGCAACATATGCTTGCCGTAAAAGGCGACTATGCTTGTCGTAAAATGCGACTTACGGGATCGGGTGGCCAGGCTCGCTGACTTGGTTGATGCATGTCATCGATCCCAATTGCGTGCACGATGATCATGACATTAATCACTGGATTGTCTGGTCCAGACTCGATTATTTACAGACCGCCGTCATATAGCTGGAATATTGCTGGGTGCGGCGTTTAACAACAAACCAACCAACGACAAGGACCAATGGAACTGTTTTTTTATATATGACAAATTCACTGTGCGTCCCTTTGGCACACCTATGATCGGTTCTCCCCGATTATGTTTGTCAGCATTATACCCGTGCTCGTGGTTTTCCCCCATAAACGTCGGACACCTGCATCACTTTCCGCCACATCAAGCTGACACGCCGTGATATAACTGGAATACTGTTCAAAGTGGCTTTAAACCCAACTCACTCACTCACTTACTCTTTATTCATTGTAACGACGTTTGAGGGCTACTTGCCTCTTCATCAAGCGAATTGAAACAACGTATTTGGTGTAGCATTTTCTTGACAAAACCACATAATTGAACCTACATTCTCGAAGACCGTATGCACTGTGATAAGATTAGTTGGTTTGTTGTTTAACGCCGCATAGTCGCCTTTTACGGCAAGCATGGGTGGCTGAAGACCTATTCTACCCCGGAACTTCTACTGTGAAAAGAACACATGTAACTTATTTTTATACATAACAACTTCACTGTGAGTCCCTTGCGCACGCCAGAAACCTATGATCGTCGGTTCGAGTCCCGGTTCCACTCTCGGGTCGTATTCATGGGTTTCACCAAATTGATAAACCTCTGAGATTTGCATCACTTCCGGATTAAGCTGACATGCCGTGATATAACTGGAATACTGTTCAAAGCGGTTTTAAATCCAACTCACTCACTCCTTATTGTTTGTAACGTTTCGGGGCTACTTGTCTCTTCATCAAGTGAATTCAAACAAAGTAGTATTTTCTTGACAAAACAACAAAATTGTACCTACATTCTCGAAGAGGCCGCCATTTAAATCTCTGTTGAGCCAGCGTCCTGCTACGGTACCAATAGCTTTGCACTTGGAAATGAGATTAGACCTGGTAAGACCGTTGTGTTTGTTCCATCTGTCCACCTCGTAATGAACACGCCCACCTTGGGAGAGCCACTCGTTGTAGATGGTGACTGTGGTGTCGGGGATCACCTCCCCCCACAGCAAGACTGTTATGAACGCTACCACCGGCACCTGATGCATGGCTAAATACGCTTTCAGGTGAGATGAGTTTATAATATAAGACATAATGAGTGTGAAAAGTGCATATGTTATGCGCACCTTGTTTTAGATATATTTAGTTCCATATCTTTTAAAAATTCACGATTTTAAAGATATTTAGTTTCAAATATAAAACCGACAATTGTTAAGCCTAGATTGTGCTTTTACAATTAGATAAGAATTTTGTTTGTCCATTTGCGTGTTTCACGGTTTGTGCAACAGTCAGATATTAGCTGCATGTTACTTAGTCGTTTAAGGCGCCGCGATTCGCTGTGCAGAGTTGCGTCCCTTGGGCACGCCAGAAACCTATGATTGTGGGTTCGAATCCCGGTTCGCCCCGATTATGTTTCTAGGTTTGTCAGCACCATACCTGTGCTCTTGGGTTTCACCGAAGTGGTAAATGTCTGAGACCTGCATCACTTCGGGCTTTCCTCCCACATTAAGCTGACACGCCGTGACATAACTGGAAAACTGTTAAAAGCGGCGTTAACCCAAACTCACTTTCTCACTATTGGAGACCAGACATTCGCAAATATGGCAATCAAACGTTACAGGCACAAATAATGATTAAACAAACTTTTAGAGTAGCCGACAGGATGACATACTGATGAATCTGAACCAAATTCGAGTTAAAGGCATGTCACAGACCAAGTTTGATAAATTGATCGATATTATTTAGTCCAAAGTAAATGATCGATATTATTTAGTCCAAAGTAGATGATCGATATTATTTAGACCAAAGTAGATGATCGATATTATTAAGACCAAAGTAATTGATCGATATAATTTAGACCAAAGTAAATGACCGATATTATTTAGACCAAAGTAAATGATCGATATTATTTAGACCAAAGTAGATGATCGATATTATAAAGACCAAAGTAATTGATCGATATAATTTAGACCAACGTAAATGACCGATATTATTTAGACCAAAGTAAATGATCGATATCATTTAGACAAAAGTAAAGACAGTCAATACTAAAAAAGGTCAAAGTTTGTGAAATGAATAAAATCATGATATTTGATGGGAGTTCAACCAATTTTCTTTTGCAAGCACAGATATGATACAATCAGTACTGTAACGAGGTGAAATAGTGATATGGCAATGATTGCCAGTCCAGCTTAAAAAAGGAGTACGCAGTCCCTCTTTTTAAAAAATAGTCACATGTAACAATTTTGGGATTACACCTTCTTAGTAAAATACAATTTTAGTACTTTTTTTAGTAGAGTCCAATCCGAGGTTAGTTTTTTTAGTAGAGTCCAATCCGGGATTCAAACCAACATACTGAGAGTGAGGCACCTTATCGCCAGCACACAAAGTCAGTGATCTAACCCACTCGGGCAGCGAGGCTTCCACAAATATTGAAGTCTGACAACTGGTAGTGAAGATAAACCCAGAACAGTACTAGAATTTGTACTTTACTCACAAAGTTTAATCCCAAATATAACATGTATTAGCTTCAACAAATGTTGAAGGAGTCTCTTATAAAAAAATATGTATTGGCATGGAGATATTCTTTTGTTTTTGAAAATAATATAAACAGCTCAAGTTTTTTTTATCGAAAAAGTATGTCTTCCACATGTTCGTTTGGTTTGTTTTTTTTGCTTAACGCCGCACTCAGCAATATTCCAGCCATATAAGGGCGGTCCGTAAATAATCCACACTGGCCTAAACAGTCCAGTCATTAACATCATGAGCATCGATCAACGCAATTGGGACACGATGACATGCATCATCCAAGTCAGCGAGCCTGACCACCCGATCGCTTTAGTCGCCTTTTACGACAAACATGGATTGCTGAAGACCCTCTTCCACCCCGGATCTTCATGATCACGGACCATTTTCCACATGAATTGGATTAAGCCACAATACAAGTGCCGCTATACAGTTGTGTGTGGGTTGTGATGATACATACTGGTATAAGCTACCTATAATATACCTATTTCACTGAGCATGTAGCAGTTGAGATCGACTTTCAAAATTTCAAAATTCATGATTCCAGTTGTTCACGAAAAGGTGACCATATCCTGCCCAACCGGCGGCACCCGCCACAAACACATGCAAAGGCATTCCTTCATTATAGACGTGCTGCAAGTCTTGGGTTTGGAGAAGGCATTAGGCACAACATGGAAGTAAGGCATTTTGCACCTTATATATTGTGAAGATTCCGGGGTAGAATGGGTCTCCAGCAACCCATGGTTGCCGTAATTATAAAAGGTGACCATGCGTGTCGTAAAAGGCGACTAACGAGATCGGGTGGTCAGGCTCGCTGACTTGGTTGATGCATATCATCGAATCTCATGATATCAATCACTGGATTGTCTGGTCCAGACTCGATTATTTACAGACCGCCGTCATATGGCTGGAATATTGCTGAGTGTGCCGTTAAACAACAAACCAACCAACCTTATATATTTAGTATTATTCTTCACACAAACACACACACACACACACACACACACACACACATTATATATGCGTACCGTCAGTACAGTAAATATAAAATGTCATCGCCAGGGAATAATAAGTCTTGATTATCTAACGACAAGTTTTCCATGGGACAAAAGGCATAATACTGGTGAAAGTTATATACATGTAACTGGATCACTGAAGATCAGTAATGACGACAGGTGTTCACGAAAAGGGTCCTGCTGCACAGCTTAAATTCCATATAATGACCTCAGGCCCATGATAAGACAATATGTCAACAGGTGTTGGCAGTCAAGGTGTGACAAGCAGACTGGTAACACATTCTACGCCATTTAGCCCAGTAGACGGCACAAGTCATTTTTTGATAGGAGATGACGTTGTATTTCGTCGATGCCGTTAAGGACATTCCTTTCATTCTCAGTCATATCTGTCAAAAGCACAACCTGCTCCAGAATGTATTCCGTTAAAGATCATTCACAATAAAAAAGGACCCGTGAAGATATCCGTGGTGGAACAGGTCTTCAGCAACCCATGATTGCTGTAAAAGGCGACTGTACTTGTCGTACGAGGCGACTAGCGGGATCGGGTGGTCAGGCTCGCTGACTTGGTTCCCAATTGCGTGGATCGATGCTCATGATATCAATCACTGGATTGTCTGGTCCAGACTCGATTATTTACAGACCGCAGTCATATAGCTGGGACATTGCTGAGTGCGGCGTTAAACAACAAACCAAACCAAATGTCTTCCTTTTCCAAACGGCCAGCGACTGAATGAAGAGTGTAATTCATGCTGGTGTGCCATGCAGGTAGCAAGTCCCCATGGTATTTCGTATGGTGGCCCGACCCGTGAAGATTCCGGGGTAGAATAGGTCTTCAGAAACCCAGACAATCCAGTGATTGATATCATGAGCATCGATCCACGCAATTGGAATCGATTACATGCATCAACCAAGTCAGCGAGCCTGACCACCCGATCCCATTAGTCGCCTTTTACGACAAGCATAGTCGCCTTTTACGGCAAGCATGGGTTGCTGAAGACCTATTCTATCCCGGATCTTCACGGGTCACGGCAAGCATGGGTTGCTGAATATCTATTCTACCCCGGTTCTTCACGGTTCAGATACACACGTAGGTGGACCATTCCCACTGTATCAATTCGAGTTTCAAAACATACAGAAGACTTTATCAATAAGTAGAAGATGAAATGTTAAGAATAAAGACGCTTAATTCCACAATTCAGCACTCTCGTCACTGTTGAACACACATTCCCCTTCACAAAACATCCCTTGGGGAGACAGCGGCAAATGTCGGAACCTATATCAAGAACTTACGTTCTCGTGTCTGGAAAAGGACACACGTGACGTAACCGGAAGTAATTTGATTAGAAGTTTATTTTAAACAATAACACATTAAGTGATGTAATTTCAAAATATACAACAACGAAACAACCATGAGTGGTAACAAGTTGTTTGTCAACTGGCAACATAAATTTTGCATGAGCTTACAAAGAACATATTTCATGATTTTATGAGATTTTCTAATAGCTATGCTTCAGTAAGTATGCCTCTTGGACATTGCGCAAACTTTATTCTTTATCTTCTCCACAGGGGATATATAATGAACATAATGTCATTATACTGTTATTGGTCAAAGTAAAATATTCAACATGACTGTTGGATAAATCTTAATTTCAACTTAGTAAACTCAATTGTTTTACAGAGGGTGAGGAATATGTGCAACATTAGACTACAAGTGGTATAAACATGTAAAGATCTACTGTCAAATGTAAATACACAAAGTGTCAACATGGTTCCAATTTATCAGATATAATTCCATTAGATATTAAAACACGTCTAGGCAATGGAATAAACAGAAAACAACGGACACAGTTACATAGTTGCCACATTAGACACAAATGTCATACCCAGATATGTCTGGTACAATTGCAGTGATGCTCCATTCAATGTTACAAAACAGGGCCATTTCTGTGTAAATGTTTCCACATCTTACAATACATTACGAGTGTGCACTTAAATGCACATTTGAACCTGAGCATTGGCCTATTTATGATAAATATTTCTGTTGGATAAGATCCATTAATTTTCAGCTTCTTTTGCCAATTTGTTTCAGGAAAATGTGGTTTCATTTAATTTGAAATGAAGCAAAACGCATTGAAAAACCGTATAAATCTATAAAAAATAACCAATTAAATCTTGACACGTGAAATAATAATTGCATTCACAGCAAAACATATTCAGATGTGCTTTGAGCAAACCAGTCCAGTAACTGTCAATGGTTCAGTTACAATTAAGTTTTTACACAGACCTCATCAGCGAACCAAATGAGACACACAATCAGTTATAAATGATCACCTGAAATAACGTTTTTTCAACAGCCGCAAATTGATTAGGGTTTCACCACAATATTACATTTACCGTTATGATATAATTTCCGTAGTTCTAAACGAGCTGTTGAAAAGAAAAGTTTAACCATAGATAGAAAACAAAACATCTTGCCGCGACATCAGCTTCTATTAACACAAAGTTAAAACAAATCACTAAATGGTTACAAGGTCAAATAAATTTAAAAACAGGACAAAATGAAACAATCAACTTCTTATAATATTCGACTTGGTTGGTTGATTAACGCCGCACTCAGCAATGTTCCGGCTATATGACGGCGGTCTGTAAATAATCGAGTCTTGATCAGACAATCCAGTGTTTGATATCATGAGCATCCATCACGCAATTGGGATCGATGACATGCATCAACCAAGTTAGCGAGCCTGACCACCCGATCCCGTTAGTCGCCTTTTACGACAAGCATAGTCGACTTGGAAATTATTCTGTTGTTTACATCAATTTTCAGCTTCATATGAAGAGGAGAATAGCAATAAAAGCTGTATCACGGTCATAACCTGTATACACCAACAATGATAATTATATCGTACAAATATACACACCATCTACGCGTCTAGAAAAAAGAATTAATTATGAACATGTACAATATACATTATTATTGTTTATCTTATAATTGCGACAAAGTCCACAAAAGCGTTTGTTTACATTGCATGAATATTTCAGAAGATAAAATAAAGTTTTTATTTCACTTTAGTTGTAAATTCACTTTCAACTCGATTCATATGACGGCGGCCTGTAAATAATCGGGGAGCAACGATCCATGCTGTCGGGGTACAATTCTAAAAGGGACTCTTCATGGGTTGATCAAGTTCAGAACATTAAAGGCCTTTATATGGCAGACATGAGAATGTTGGTTGGTTGGTTGGTTTGTTGTTTAACGCCGCACTCAGGAATAGTCCAGCAATATGACGCTATAAAGAATCTCGTAATTGATATCATGACCATCGATCCACCCAATTGGGATTCATGACATGTATCAACTAAATCAGCGAGCCCGATCCCGTTACTCGCCTCTTACGACAAGCATAGTCGCCTTTTATGGCAAGCATGGGTTGCCGAAGACATGAGAAGGACATTTCCAAATTTGACGCATCAGTGAAATACATTTTTTTCCGATCAATTACCTTTTTTGATTTGTACCATAGGTTCCCATATTTTTTCAGGTACACAATTGACTAACCTGTGCATGTATTTGTGACAAGTGCCGCCGGTAGGGCAGGCTACGTTCACCTTATCGCTAACACCTGGTATCATCACTATTTAACCTGATTCATCATCACATGCTCATGTTATAACCGGAATCGTACAATGGACAATGATTCTATCAGATATGTGTTATGAATATGGAAAGGAATGTATATGTTGTTTATATTTTAATCACTTGGTCATATTAAAAATTACAAACGTATGGTCAAAATGAGCGGAAAGGTAGCGCTTTAGGCCCCCACCACCACCCAAGGTGTAGAGTCTGAAACTTTAGGAAGATGTCACAATTATAAAACTCGGGTTTTCAACGTTCAAGGCGTTAAACTCCTTTTTCAGATTTCTAAAACGAATTATAAGAAGACCTAAATAATCCTTCTACAAACCAAACAACACATGGATATTACCTGTAGAAAAACAGTGGCTTTCAACTTTTTCATGTCTGTGAAATTGTTAAAAATGGTGAAAATTAACAATAAAAATCTTCTCTCAATTCTAAATCCCCACGGAGATGAAAGCTTTTGAAGATTTGTAGGACTAAAATTTTACTTTGATTTTTCGTTTCATGACATGTACAAATTCGTTATTGGTCCTTACAATTAGGAACATTTTTTAAAGATCACACCCCCCACTCCACTTAAGATTATATTTTGGTAGGAGGTACTTCGAAGGGTTGTTGTGTAATGGGTTCACACATTATCGGGAGTCGAACCCGGCCGGTCTTTGACGTGATGTGCCATCGCTTTTTTTATCTGACTAACCCAACACCAACCAACTAGCATTACGTATCCACAAACAATCACAAATATTGTTTTGTTGCACTCACATACATGTACGGTATATCGAATTATATCTTCACATAAATATAGAAAAAATACATCTAAATTGTAACATGTTAAGAAACTAAAACAGGGGGTGCATTTTTAAGCATATGTAACTACATACATTTATAATAAGTAATTAAGTTCTTTTTGCAGTCTATGCTGGAGCATTTTAGATCTCCAACAAGTTTGCATTCATTATCAAGGCCTGAGTCTCTGCCTTGGGGACCTCAGAACGTTCCACTGGTGAACCGCCCCTTAAACAACTTTGCATCAAATTATCCTCTTGCACATTTCTAAATTTCATGTCTAATTTCTCGTCACGATATGGCTGAAATATTGCCGATGTGACGTAAAGCATTACCTCACTCACTCACTCTAAATTGCATACTCCTTAATCCAATCCAGCGTATGGCTGTTTTTAAAACCCTTTCTATGAGGATCTCTATAAGACATTTTCCTTTCTGCTGCTAAAATACGCTCCAACAAAACATTTGTCTTCTCCTACATGGCAGTTGGTAAAAGCAACGGAGGACATAATATTAACTAAACTTAAATCTGAAACAAATTAATTAATTTTTCAACAAGCAAATAATCAGTTAAGACGCTCATACAAATTGAATACATGCAAAGCTATATTTACAGATGGATCCAAAGCTTTTCATTTTTACGCAGAATCACAGTCCATGTTAACAGAACTATAATTATAATTATAAATAAACAATCGAAACTGGAACAATTAAGTACATTTTCAGACATTGTTGAACTATATAATGATCTTTCTGCTACCCAATACGACGTCACTTTCATCGGTAAGGGAGCAACCATTTGAATTTTGGGTAGGGTAGTGGTATTGTTTCTAAATAATTAACCCTAAGTATTACTGACAGCAAATTACATAGGACCCGCTTGTAGTTCAACATTGTCCCCTTTTCTTGCATACGGCGCATATTGAAATATTGAGAAGTCAAATTTACAACTGCTTATATTAAACTGTTTCCACACAATCCTGTTAAAGCCAGATTGCGATTGGGGCCAAGTTCCCAATGTCTTTTAAAAATCCCCAATGGCCCTCACCCGAGTCAAGTCCAGCTCCTGGCCTTCACGTGGTGGAATTGTTCTCACTGACAGGAGAAAGGGTGAAAGGTGCCTTAAAACCAGACGCTTCGGGCAGAGGGAGCTCGTCATCCTTGGCTGGCTGCTCTTCTAGGAGAAGGAATAGTCAGCGGAAAGGCTGAGAGAGTAAACGTCTCACAGCAAACCCGAGTCGGGGTCCCTCAGCCAGTCTGGTGTTGTCTTCAACACGGGAAGCAGTGCTCTATGGCCTGGGTTCGTGGGCCTCGGGCTCTGACCAGCCTGACCCGCGGACTGTAAACCTTGAGCAGGGTGAAAACTCATAACTGACTCAAAGCCAACTCTTGTCAGTCTCCAAGCGCCCAAGAGAAAAAAGGGCGTCCAAAGCTAGTCTAGAATGATTTGCGATGTCTAGATGGCCTCGGCTCTTGGGTATGTCCAAATCTCCATCGTTCACAAGCCAGATTCTGGCGTTTTATCCGTTAATTTTGTTCTTTCCACTGATTTTTTCAGCTGATGTGGGTGACCCCTACTGTAAACTTAATGAATGCCACCTTTGGGAGCTCACAATAACACTCTATACAGGGTTTAGGCTTTATGAGGAGGAAGCATCCCTGCATGGAACATTCACAGTATTTATATAGTTGCAATGTTATGCAAGGTATTAAAGGCAATTCTGACTACACTTTTTAGACTTAATATTAAGCAGATCCGTCCGAATCAGAAAATAGTTATTGTGAAGAACTTGTGTTATTTTGTTCACCAACTGGATGTGGAAAGTCACTAACATTTGAAATTGTATCATTCTTATAGATACTATACAGAGCTGGAAAACACAAGAACAACAGTCTTGATGCCACACTGGGAAGAGGAAGGATACCAGAGAGTGGTCAGAGTGAGTGAGTTGGGTTTAACGCCGCTTTTAACAGTATTCCAGTTATATCACGGCGTGTCAGCTTAATGTGGGAGGAAAGCCCGAAGTGATGCAGGTCGCAGACGTTTATCACTTCGGGGAAACCCACGAGCACGGGTATGGAGCTGACAAACCTAAAAACATAATTAGGGCGAACCGGGATTCGAACCCACAATCATAGGTTTCTGGCGTGCCCAAGGGACGCAACTCTGCACAGCGAATCGCGGAGCCTCAGACGACTGGACCACCATTGCCCCCGGAGTGGTCAGAAATATGCTGTCTGTGTAGCAGTGACATATAAACAGAAATGAAGGTAGACTTTGACAAGATTACAACAAATTAGAGCTTTGCAGATTTTGTTAGTCCCTGGAATTAAGGATTATTCTGGGCTTCATTTGGAATTTTTTTTTTTCTTTTGTAGATATATATTTTAAATAACTTTATTTCTGGAACTAAATGTCAGTCTGAGCCGACTTCTGCGAGTTCATCGCCGTCAAGGGGGAATGTGTGCAGCACCAACATAATACAAACTCTGCCCCAATCAGAAGCCCCTGCACGTTCTATGAGCAGTCGGATGCAAAGTTCAGAAAACTATAAGATGCGTTAATATCTGCTGGTTTTGGAGAACAGCAACCTAACAACCAACAGCAAGGCAGCGAGTCTTTCCAGTACAAGAAACGCTTTGATGTCTTTCACCAAGGCGTATCCTCGGAATCAGCTGGAGTGACCGAGTCAAAAATACTAAAGTTCTCTCCCTTGCCACGAGTCTCTTCACTCTGCTGAAATGGCACCGACTTGGTTGGCTTGGCCACGTCAGTTCAAGGGAGGACGGAAGGATCCAGAAGGATCACTTGCACTGGGAGCTCGGCTCCTGTAAAAGTGTGCTCTTAAGACGTCTGCAAGGAAGACTTAAGGGCGCTGGACATGAACGGTGAGAGGACTGCGGGAGATATGGAGGTAGGAGCTCAGCATGGGACCCAGGAAAGGCGATGCCAAACTGCAACAAGTCGCTGAGGAAAATCGAACTCGGCAGAAGAACTGCCAGAGCACAACTCCAGCAGACTACTCCATATCGCCTTTAAATCGAAATATCTAAAACGGAAAACAACTCGCTTACAATGCGAAGACAGATACGTACTATGGAATTAATCTGTGTAGTAATTTAATCGCAAAACCATTTCTGTTAACAGGTCTCTTAGACCGTGACATCTGTATGTGCACATGGTAAACAAATGGTGTATATGAATGCGAAGTGTATGAGACGCACGGTTTAAGCCCCATTGGGATGTTTGTAATTTTCGAGAGTTACTCTAAAAATCCCTTTAAAGCAAAAGGCACCAATTGGCAACCTTGTCTTTGTGTGTGCACAGTTTCAAGAAAGAGTACCTGTTAGTTTTAATATATGGTCCGGACAAACACACCATTATGAAGGGAGTCAAAGTCAAACTTGTTGCCATGGAAACAGGACATTTCTTTAGATTCCTGAATGGCAAAAGGCACGACTGCATCCCTTGATTAATAGTCCAGGTCCGGAAACGACACCTACCTCCGTTTCAGCTAGGTCTAAACTTGTTTCCATGGAAATTTGGAAAAAAGTCTCAAACAGCAAACGGCACAAAATGATTACGGTCGGGCGGGCGGACGGACAGACAGACCAGGCGTCGACTATACGAGGCGTCCCCGGGGGAGGGGGATAATAATCTTCCGTGAACGTTCCCAACAACGATCACAAGACAAAAATAGCGTGTACGTACATTGATTTTTCCCCTTTAGTCTTTAATATCGATACCAAATTATCAATTAAAAAACAGTTTTAATGTTCGTTTACACAACGGTAGTAGTTAAAATGCAAATTAGCACTGTAATCCTAATTTCGAATATCATTTTCTGTAGATGTTCCTCAGGAGGTCGAGGAGGTCCCATCCTAACAGGAAGGCACATGGAGCCAACAGGACAATGGATACCACCTTTCCAGTCATCTGTTGACTCTCAGAGCGGTTGGGAGTGGAAGTTTTCTTGCCGATCTGCTTGGAAAGTTGACGTTTGGGAAGCCGGAGATCTTTGATCACGTCATCGCTAACCTTGGGGATGAAGGCTGCCACTCGCTCACACTGACGGTAACAAGCGTTGGACGTGTTGCAACCTGTAGCATAAAATGGTGAGGACGAATACAATCATACTTTGTTTAACATTAAACGTCAGGATATACTGAGTGTAGACGTCTTACAACACTGTGAGTAACTTATATGGTCAGCAAACTACTTCTCGGATCAATGCTTTCATCTGGCACTTGTTAGTTTAGTTGGAACCACAAAATGCACCTAGCTCACATCCCGTTTCCCAAAATCTGAAGTAACGCTTGTGAATACAGATATTACATAGCGGGTTTTAACGTATATTATCAGGAACAGAAACTGTATTATAACTTATTATTCATATTATGATGGTATAAAATGAGGATGACATTAATCACTTTCCTTGAAATGTTCATAATTTGTTGCTTAATGCCCCCACTCTGCAATATTCTAGCTAAAGTACCTTGCCTGTAAGAAATTACAATCGAAACAGGAAACAGATTAACGTGGATACAATAGCCACGTCACAACTTGACCACCCTGTCCATACAGGAGACCATTGTACATTGCACAGATAAATTTGATAATTCGCTCCCCTACTCAAAGATCCTATAGTTACCCAGTAACCAATATGCCCTGGTATACTACAAATACCTTTTGGAAAATATGGTGGCGATACTGGTGTAGAAGTAGTTGTTGTGAGCATCGGTGTAGACACGGGTGATGTCCGAGTTGTAGCCTCAGGTGATGTCCGAGTTGTAGTCACATGTGATGTCCGAGTTGCAGCCTCAGGTGATGTCCGAGTTGTAGTCACAGGTGATGTCCGAGTTGCAGCCAAAGGTGAAGTCGGAGTTGTAGCCTCAGGTGATGTCCGAGTTGTAGCCTCAGGTGATGTCCGAGTTGCAGCCTCAGGTGATGTCTGAGTTGTAGTCACAGGTGATGTCCGAGTTGTAGCCTCAGGTGATGTCCGAGTTGCAGCCTCAGGTGATGTCCGAGTTGCAGCCTCATGCGATGTCTGAGTTGTAGCCACAGGTGATGTCCGAGTTGGAGCCTCAGGTGATGTCCGAGTTGCAGCCTCAGGTGATGTCCGAGTTGTAGCCTCAGGTGATGTCCGAGTTGCAGCTTCAGGTGATGTCCGAGTTGCAGCCTCATGCGATGTCTGGGTTGTAGCCACAGGTGATGTCCGAGTTGGAGCCTCAGGTGATGTCCGAGTTACAGCCTCAGGTGATGTCCGAGTTGTAGCCTCAGGTGATGTCTGAGTTGCAGCCACAGGTGATGTCCGAGTTGCAGCCTCAAGTGATGTCCGAGTTGTAGCATCAGGTGATGTCCGAGTTGTAGCCTCAGGTGATGTCCGAGTTGCAGCCTCAGGTGATGTCCGAGTTGTAGTCACAGGTGATGTCCGAGTTGCAGCCTCAGGTGATGTCCGAGTTGTAGTCACAGGTGATGTCCGAGTTGCAGCCACAGGTGATGTCCGAGTTGTAGCCTCAGGTGATGTCCGAGTTGCAGCCTCAGGTGATGTCCGAGTTGTAGTCACAGGTGATGTCCGAGTTGCAGCCTCAGGTGATGTCCGAGTTGTAGCCTCAGGTGATGTCCGAGTTGCAGCCTCAGGTGATGTCCGAGCTGTAGTCATAGGTGGTGTCCGAGTTGCAGCCTCAGGTGATGTCTGAGTTGTAGCCACAGGTGATGTCCGAGTTGTAGCCCTAGGTGATGGCTGTGCTGCAGTCACAGACCGAAGACCTTGAAGTGACATAATTCAGAATTTTAAAGAAAGAGTAATTTCGTTGGTGGCAGCAGGGATGGTCTGACTTTCTTGCATATTTGAACTTCCATCAACTAATAGTAGCAGGACATTCCTGACATAGTTTCTGTCCCCTTTTTTTATCTGAAAAACCTTTGTGTTTGCTGTTTCAAGGCCGGACACAATATTAGCATATCCACTTTTATACTTGATTTTTTTAATAGCACTCTCAATATCGTTTCTTGTATTGGAGGCACTCAGATAGAATTCAACATCGGAGGAGCTGGAGAAAGTGACACCTCCAACCCGGACCTTTCCGTCGTCTATACTTGTATTATTTACGACTTCGATGATAAATTTCTTTAAACGATCAAAGTTTGTAAGGTCCAACACTTTCAGACGAGTCAAGCAGAAAAAAACAGATACATGTAACTGTTGGAACAGTCTTCAAAAGTTGCTGCAAGAACAACACTATATGTCTGAGGATGCATGACAAAATATGTGGAACAAAGAAAACAATAAATTCATCTTTTGGTTGATTGGTTGGTTTGTTGTTTTACGCCGCACTCAGCAATATTCCAGCTATATGACGGCGGTCTGTAAATAATCGAGCCTGGACAAGACAATCCAGTGGTTGATATCATGAGCATCGATCCACCCAATTGGGATCGATGACATGCATCAACAAAGTCAGCGAGCCTGACCATCCGATCACGTTAGTCGCCTTTTACGGCAAGCATGGGTTAGCATTCAGTCACTGAATCGATATATGTACACTATAGCAACTATGCTCACCCTTGGAGGAGCTGGAGAAAGTGACCACTCCAACCCAGGCCTTTCCGTCGTCAAAACTTGTATCATTTACGACTTCGATAATACATTTCTTTAAACGATTAAAATTGGCAGGTCGAACTTTTTTAGGCGAGTCAAGCAGTAACACCAGATCCATGGAACTGTTGGAACTGTCTTCAAATGTTGCTGCAAGAACAACACTATATGTCTGAGGATGCATGTCAAAACATGAGGAACAAAGAAAACAATAAATTCATCTTTTGGTTGGTTGGTTGGTTGGTTGGTTGTTTTACGCCGCACTCAGCAATATTCCAGCTACATGACGGCGGTCTGTAAATAATCGAGCCTGGACAAGACAATCCTGTGATTGATATCATGAGCATCGATTCGCCCGCACTCAGCAATATTCCAGCTATATGACGGCGGTCTGTAAATAATCGAGCCTGGACAAGATAATCCAGTGATTGATATCATGAGCATCGATCCACGCAATTTGGATCGATGACAAGCATCAACCAAGTCAGCGAACCTGACCACCCGATCCTGTTAGTCGCCTCTTTCGACAAGCATTGTCGCCATTTACGGCAAGCATGGGTTAGCATTCAGTCACTGAATCGATATATGTACACTATAGCAACTATGCTCACCCTTGGAGGAGCTGGAGAAAGTGACCACTCCAACCCGGACCTTTCCGTCGTCAAAACTTGTATCATTTACGACTTCGATAATACATTTCTTTAAACGATTAAAATTGGCAGGTCGAACGTTTTTAGGCGAGTCAAGCAGTAACACCAGACCCATGGAACTGTTGGAACTGTCTTCAAATGTTGCTGCAAGAACAACACTATATGTCTGAGGATGCATGACAAAACATGTGGAACAAAGAAAACAATAAATTTATCTTTTGGTTCATTTGTTGGTTTGTTGTTTTACGCCGCACTCAGCAATATTCCAGCTATATGACGGCGGTCTGTAAATAATCGAGCCTGGACAAGACAATCCAGTGATAGATATCATGAGCATCGATCCACGCAATTGGGATCGATGATATGCTTCAACAAAGTCAGCGAGCCTGACCTCCCGATCCTGTTAGTCGCCTCTTTCGACAAGCATTTTCGCCTTTTACGGCAAGCATGGGTTAGCATTCAGTCACTGAATCGATATATGTACACTATAGCAACTATGCTCACCCTTGGAGGAGCTGGAGAAAGTGACCACTCCAACCCGGACCTTTCCGTCGTCAAAACTTGTATCATTTACGACTTCGATAATACATTTCTTTAAACGATTAAAATTGGCTGGTCGAACCTTTTTAGGCGAGTCAAGCAGTAACACCAGACCCATGGAACTGTTGGAACTGTCTTCAAATGTTGCTGCAAGAACAACACTATATGTCTGAGGATGCATGACAAAACATGTGGAACAAAGAAAACAATAAATTCATCTTTAGGTTCATTTGTTGGTTTGTTGTTTTACGCCGCACTCAGCAATATTCCAGCTATATGACGGCGGTCTGTAAATAATCGAGCCTGGACAGGACAATCCAGAGATTGATATCATGAGCATCGATCCATGGAATTGGGATCGATGATATGCTTCAACAAAGTCAGCGAGCCTGACCTCCCGATCCTGTTAGTCGCCTCTTACGACAAGCATAGTCGCCTTTAACAACAAGCATCAGTAGCTGAAGACCTATTCTACCCCGGATCTTCATCGGTCTTCTGAGCATAATTCCACAGCAAATATTTAGAAGGAGTATTAACATCGAATTTATTTAAGAGAAACTAAGATAAAAGAGAGACTAAAACATCATCATCTTCATTAAAATACTTTAATGAGAACGTTATTTCGGACAAATTTTCAGACAAAAAACTCATCACTGTAATACAAGTTTACTGAGTGATATTTTCTTTGACTATTCTACACATAAACGATATGCCATCCGTAGAGCATTGTACTAACGTTTGTTTCAGTGTGTGCTGAGTTATCCATCCATGTTGTTGTAAGGATATTATTAAACAAATTTCAATCGATTTCTTTAACAAACGTGTACCAAACCATAGCCTTGCCTCCACCTTTTTGAAACATACACATTTCCACTGTTGCTTGCTTGGTTTGTTTGTGTGTTGTTTAACGCCGCACTGAGCAACATTCCAGCTATATGACGGCGGTCTGTAAATAATCGAGTCTGGACCAGACAGTCCAGTGATTGATATCATGACCATCGATTTGCAAACGATGACGTGCATCAACCAAGTCAGCGAGCCTGACCATCCAATCACGTTAGTCGCCTCTTACGACAAGCATAGTCGCCTTTTACGGCAAGCATGGATTAGCATTAAGTCACTGAATCGATATATGTACACTATAGCAACTATGCTCACCCTTGGAGGAGCTGGAGAAAGTGACCACTCCAACCCAGGCCTTTCCGTCGTCAAAACTTGTATCATTTACGACTTCGATAATACATTTCTTTAAACGATTAAAATTGGCAGGTCGAACTTTTTTAGGCGAGTCAAGCAGTAACACCAGATCCATGGAACTGTTGGAACTGTCTTCAAATGTTGCTGCAAGAACAACACTATATGTCTGAGGATGCATGTCAAAACATGAGGAACAAAGAAAACAATAAATTCATCTTTTGGTTGGTTGGTTGGTTGGTTTGTTGTTTTACGCCGCACTCAGCAATATTCCAGCTATATGACGGCGGTCTGTAAATAATCGAGCCTGGACAAGATAATCCAGTGATTGATATCATGAGCATCGATCCACGCAATTTGGATCGATGACAAGCATCAACCAAGTCAGCGAACCTGACCACCCGATCCTGTTAGTCGCCTCTTTCGACAAGCATTGTCGCCATTTACGGCAAGCATGGGTTAGCATTCAGTCACTGAATCGATATATGTACACTATAGCAACTATGCTCACCCTTGGAGGAGCTGGAGAAAGTGACCACTCCAACCCGGACCTTTCCGTCGTCAAAACTTGTATCATTTACGACTTCGATAATACATTTCTTTAAACGATTAAAATTGGCTGGTCGAACGTTTTTAGGCGAGTCAAGCAGTAACACCAGACCCATGGAACTGTTGGAACTGTCTTCAAATGTTGCTGCAAGAACAACACTATATGTCTGAGGATGCATGACAAAACATGTGGAACAAAGAAAACAATAAATTCATCTTTTGGTTCATTTGTTGGTTTGTTGTTTTACGCCGCACTCAGCAATATTCCAGCTATATGACGGCGGTCTGTAAATAATCGAGCCTGGACAAGACAATCCAGTGATAGATATCATGAGCATCGATCCACGCAATTGGGATCGATGATATGCTTCAACAAAGTCAGCGAGCCTGACCTCCCGATCCTGTTAGTCGCCTCTTTCGACAAGCATTTTCGCCATTTACGGCAAGCATGGGTTAGCATTCAGTCACTGAATCGATATATGTACACTATAGCAACTATGCTCACCCTTGGAGGAGCTGGAGAAAGTGACCACTCCAACCCGGACCTTTCCGTCGTCAAAACTTGTATCATTTACGACTTCGATAATACATTTCTTTAAACGATTAAAATTGGCTGGTCGAACGTTTTTAGGCGAGTCAAGCAGTAACACCAGACCCATGGAACTGTTGGAACTGTCTTCAAATGTTGCTGCAAGAACAACACTATATGTCTGAGGATGCATGACAAAACATGTGGAAAAAAGAAAACAATAAATTCATCTTTAGGTTCATTTGTTGGTTTGTTGTTTTACGCCGCACTCAGCAATATTCCAGCTATATGACGGCGGTCTGTAAATAATCGAGGCTGGACAGGACAATCCACAGATTGATATCATGAGCATCGATCCATGGAATTGGGATAGATGATATGCTTCAACAAAGTCAGCGAGCCTGACCTCCCGATCCTGTTTGTCGCCTCTTACGACAAGCATAGTCGCCTTTAACAACAAGCATCAGTAGCTGAAGACCTATTCTACCATGGATCTTCATCGGTCTTCTGAGCATAATTCCACAGCAAATATTTAGATGCAGTATTAACATCGAATTTATTTAAGAGAAACTAAGATAAAAGAGAGACTAAAACATCATCATCTTCATTAAAATACTTTAATGAGAACGTTATTTCGGACAAATTTTCAGACAAAAAACTCATCACTGTAATACAAGTTTACTGAGTGATATTTTCTTTGACTATTCTACACATAAACGATATGCCATCCGTAGAGCATTGTACTAACGTTTGTTTCAGTGTGTGCTGAGTTATCCATCCATGTTGTTGTAAGGATATTATTAAACAAATTTCAATCGATTTCTTTAACAAACGTGTACCAAACCATAGCCTTGCCTCCACCTTTTTGAAACATACACATTTCCACTGTTGCTTGCTTGGTTTGTTTGTGTGTTGTTTAACGCCGCACTGAGCAACATTCCAGCTATATGACGGCGGTCTGTAAATAATCGAGTCTGGACCAGACAGTCCAGTGATTGATATCATGACCATCGATTTGCATACGATGACGTGCATCAACCAAGTCAGCGAGCCTGACCATCCGATCACGTTAGTCGCCTCTTACGACAAGCATAGTCGCCTTTTACGGCAAGCATGGATTAGCATTAAGTCACTGAATCGATATATGTACACTATAGCAACTATGCTCACCCTTGGAGGAGCTGGAGAAAGTGACCACTCCAACCCAGGCCTTTCCGTCGTCAAAACTTGTATCATTTACGACTTCGATAATACATTTCTTTAAAAGATTAAAATTGGCAGGTCGAACTTTTTTAGGCGAGTCAAGCAGTAACACCAGATCCATGGAACTGTTGGAACTGTCTTCAAATGTTGCTGCAAGAACAACACTATATGTCTGAGGATGCATGTCAAAACATGAGGAACAAAGAAAACAATAAATTCATCTTTTGGTTGGTTGGTTGGTTGGTTTGTTGTTTTACGCCGCACTCAGCAATATTCCAGCTATATGACGGCGGTCTGTAAATAATCGAGCCTGGACAAGATAATCCAGTGATTGATATCATGAGCATCGATCCACGCAATTTGGATCGATGACAAGCATCAACCAAGTCAGCGAACCTGACCACCCGATCCTGTTAGTCGCCTCTTTCGACAAGCATTGTCGCCATTTACGGCAAGCATGGGTTAGCATTCAGTCACTGAATCGATATATGTACACTATAGCAACTATGCTCACCCTTGGAGGAGCTGGAGAAAGTGACCACTCCAACCCGGACCTTTCCGTCGTCAAAACTTGTATCATTTACGACTTCGATAATACATTTCTTTAAACGATTAAAATTGGCTGGTCGAACGTTTTTAGGCGAGTCAAGCAGTAACACCAGACCCATGGAACTGTTGGAACTGTCTTCAAATGTTGCTGCAAGAACAACACTATATGTCTGAGGATGCATGACAAAACATGTGGAACAAAGAAAACAATAAATTCATCTTTTGGTTCATTTGTTGGTTTGTTGTTTTACGCCGCACTCAGCAATATTCCAGCTATATGACGGCGGTCTGTAAATAATCGAGCCTGGACAAGACAATCCAGTGATAGATATCATGAGCATCGATCCACGCAATTGGGATCGATGATATGCTTCAACAAAGTCAGCGAGCCTGACCTCCCGATCCTGTTAGTCGCCTCTTTCGACAAGCATTTTCGCCTTTTACGGCAAGCATGGGTTAGCATTCAGTCACTGAATCGATATATGTACACTATAGCAACTATGCTCACCCTTGGAGGAGCTGGAGAAAGTGACCACTCCAACCCGGACCTTTCCGTCGTCAAAACTTGTATCATTTACGACTTCGATAATACATTTCTTTAAACGATTAAAATTGGCTGGTCGAACGTTTTTAGGCGAGTCAAGCAGTAACACCAGACCCATGGAACTGTTGGAACTGTCTTCAAATGTTGCTGCAAGAACAACACTATATGTCTGAGGATGCATGACAAAACATGTGGAAAAAAGAAAACAATAAATTCATCTTTAGGTTCATTTGTTGGTTTGTTGTTTTACGCCGCACTCAGCAATATTCCAGCTATATGACGGCGGTCTGTAAATAATCGAGCCTGGACAGGACAATCCACAGATTGATATCATGAGCATCGATCCATGGAATTGGGATAGATGATATGCTTCAACAAAGTCAGCGAGCCTGACCTCCCGATCCTGTTTGTCGCCTCTTACGACAAGCATAGTCGCCTTTAACAACAAGCATCAGTAGCTGAAGACCTATTCTACCATGGATCTTCATCGGTCTTCTGAGCATAATTCCACAGCAAATATTTAGATGCAGTATTAACATCGAATTTATTTAAGAGAAACTAAGATAAAAGAGAGACTAAAACATCATCATCTTCATTAAAATACTTTAATGAGAACGTTATTTCGGACAAATTTTCAGACAAAAAACTCATCACTGTAATACAAGTTTACTGAGTGATATTTTCTTTGACTATTCTACACATAAACGATATGCCATCCGTAGAGCATTGTACTAACGTTTGTTTCAGTGTGTGCTGAGTTATCCATCCATGTTGTTGTAAGGATATTATTAAACAAATTTCAATCGATTTCTTTAACAAACGTGTACCAAACCATAGCCTTGCCTCCACCTTTTTGAAACATACACATTTCCACTGTTGCTTGCTTGGTTTGTTTGTGTGTTGTTTAACGCCGCACTGAGCAACATTCCAGCTATATGACGGCGGTCTGTAAATAATCGAGTCTGGACCAGACAGTCCAGTGATTGATATCATGACCATCGATTTGCATACGATGACGTGCATCAACCAAGTCAGCGAGCCTGACCATCCGATCACGTTAGTCGCCTCTTACGACAAGCATAGTCGCCTTTTACGGCAAGCATGGATTAGCATTAAGTCACTGAATCGATATATGTACACTATAGCAACTATGCTCACCCTTGGAGGAGCTGGAGAAAGTGACCACTCCAACCCAGGCCTTTCCGTCGTCAAAACTTGTATCATTTACGACTTCGATAATACATTTCTTTAAACGATTAAAATTGGCAGGTCGAACTTTTTTAGGCGAGTCAAGCAGTAACACCAGATCCATGGAACTGTTGGAACTGTCTTCAAATGTTGCTGCAAGAACAACACTATATGTCTGAGGATGCATGTCAAAACATGAGGAACAAAGAAAACAATAAATTCATCTTTTGGTTGGTTGGTTGGTTGGTTTGTTGTTTTACGCCGCACTCAGCAATATTCCAGCTATATGACGGCGGTCTGTAAATAATCGAGCCTGGACAAGATAATCCAGTGATTGATATCATGAGCATCGATCCACGCAATTTGGATCGATGACAAGCATCAACCAAGTCAGCGAACCTGACCACCCGATCCTGTTAGTCGCCTCTTTCGACAAGCATTGTCGCCATTTACGGCAAGCATGGGTTAGCATTCAGTCACTGAATCGATATATGTACACTATAGCAACTATGCTCACCCTTGGAGGAGCTGGAGAAAGTGACCACTCCAACCCGGACCTTTCCGTCGTCAAAACTTGTATCATTTACGACTTCGATAATACATTTCTTTAAACGATTAAAATTGGCTGGTCGAACGTTTTTAGTCGAGTCAAGCAGTAACACCAGACCCATGGAACTGTTGGAACTGTCTTCAAATGTTGCTGCAAGAACAACACTATATGTCTGAGGATGCATGACAAAACATGTGGAACAAAGAAAACAATAAATTCATCTTTTGGTTCATTTGTTGGTTTGTTGTTTTACGCCGCACTCAGCAATATTCCAGCTATATGACGGCGGTCTGTAAATAATCGAGCCTGGACAAGACAATCCAGTGATAGATATCATGAGCATCGATCCACGCAATTGGGATCGATGATATGCTTCAACAAAGTCAGCGAGCCTGACCTCCCGATCCTGTTAGTCGCCTCTTTCGACAAGCATTTTCGCCTTTTACGGCAAGCATGGGTTAGCATTCAGTCACTGAATCGATATATGTACACTATAGCAACTATGCTCACCCTTGGAGGAGCTGGAGAAAGTGACCACTCCAACCCGGACCTTTCCGTCGTCAAAACTTGTATCATTTACGACTTCGATAATACATTTCTTTAAACGATTAAAATTGGCTGGTCGAACGTTTTTAGGCGAGTCAAGCAGTAACACCAGACCCATGGAACTGTTGGAACTGTCTTCAAATGTTGCTGCAAGAACAACACTATATGTCTGAGGATGCATGACAAAACATGTGGAAAAAAGAAAACAATAAATTCATCTTTAGGTTCATTTGTTGGTTTGT
This sequence comes from Haliotis cracherodii, assembly GCF_022045235.1. NCBI lineage: Eukaryota > Metazoa > Mollusca > Gastropoda > Lepetellida > Haliotidae > Haliotis > Haliotis cracherodii. The sequence continues at coordinate 39,842,774 of NW_027266343.1, forward strand.
TGTTTTACGCCGCACTCAGCAATATTCCAGCTATATGACGGCGGTCTGTAAATAATCGAGGCTGGACAGGACAATCCACAGATTGATATCATGAGCATCGATCCATGGAATTGGGATAGATGATATGCTTCAACAAAGTCAGCGAGCCTGACCTCCCGATCCTGTTTGTCGCCTCTTACGACAAGCATAGTCGCCTTTAACAACAAGCATCAGTAGCTGAAGACCTATTCTACCATGGATCTTCATCGGTCTTCTGAGCATAATTCCACAGCAAATATTTAGATGCAGTATTAACATCGAATTTATTTAAGAGAAACTAAGATAAAAGAGAGACTAAAACATCATCATCTTCATTAAAATACTTTAATGAGAACGTTATTTCGGACAAATTTTCAGACAAAAAACTCATCACTGTAATACAAGTTTACTGAGTGATATTTTCTTTGACTATTCTACACTTAAACGATATGCCATCCGTAGAGCATTGTACTAACGTTTGTTTCAGTGTGTGCTGAGTTATCCATCCATGTTGTTGTAAGGATATTATTAAACAAATTTCAATCGATTTCTTTAACAAACGTGTACCAAACCATAGCCTTGCCTCCACCTTTTTGAAACATACACATTTCCACTGTTGCTTGCTTGGTTTGTTTGTGTGTTGTTTAACGCCGCACTGAGCAACATTCCAGCTGTATGACGGCGGTCTGTAAATAATCGAGCCTGGACCAGACAGTCCAGTGATTGATATCATGACCATCGATTTGCATACGATGACATGCATCAACCAAGTCAGCGAGCCTGACCATCCGATCACGTTAGTCGCCTCTTCCGACAAGCATAGTCGCCTTTTACGGCAAGCATGGGTTAGCATTACGTCACTGAATCGATATATGTACACTATAGCAACTATGCTCACCCTTGGAGGAGCTGGAGAAAGTGACCACTCCAACCCAGGCCTTTCCGTCGTCAAAATTTGTATCATTTACGACTTCGATAATACATTTCTTTAAACGATTAAAATTGGCAGGTCGAACTTTTTTAGGCGAGTCAAGCAGTAACACCAGATCCATGGAACTGTTGGAACTGTCTTCAAATGTTGCTGCAAGAACAACACTATATGTCTGAGGATGCATGTCAAAACATGAGGAACAAAGAAAACAATAAATTCATCTTTTGGTTGGTTGGTTGGTTGGTTTGTTGTTTTACGCCGCACTCAGCAATATTCCAGCTATATGACGGCGGTCTGTAAATAATCGAGCCTGGACAAGACAATCCAGTGATTGATATCATGAGCATCGATTCGCCCGCACTCAGCAATATTCCAGCTATATGACGGCGGTCTGTAAATAATCGAGCCTGGACAAGATACTCCAGTGATTGATATCATGAGCATCGATCCACGCAATTTGGATCGATGACAAGCATCAACCAAGTCAGCGAACCTGACCACCCGATCCTGTTAGTCGCCTCTTTCGACAAGCATTGTCGCCATTTACGGCAAGCATGGGTTAGCATTCAGTCACTGAATCGATATATGTACACTATAGCAACTATGCTCACCCTTGGAGGAGCTGGAGAAAGTGACCACTCCAACCCGGACCTTTCCGTCGTCAAAACTTGTATCATTTACGACTTCGATAATACATTTCTTTAAACGATTAAAATTGGCTGGTCGAACGTTTTTAGTCGAGTCAAGCAGTAACACCAGACCCATGGAACTGTTGGAACTGTCTTCAAATGTTGCTGCAAGAACAACACTATATGTCTGAGGATGCATGACAAAACATGTGGAACAAAGAAAACAATAAATTCATCTTTTGGTTCATTTGTTGGTTTGTTGTTTTACGCCGCACTCAGCAATATTCCAGCTATATGACGGCGGTCTGTAAATAATCGAGCCTGGACAAGACAATCCAGTGATAGATATCATGAGCATCGATCCACGCAATTGGGATCGATGATATGCTTCAACAAAGTCAGCGAGCCTGACCTCCCGATCCTGTTAGTCGCCTCTTTCGACAAGCATTTTCGCCTTTTACGGCAAGCATGGGTTAGCATTCAGTCACTGAATCGATATATGTACACTATAGCAACTATGCTCACCCTTGGAGGAGCTGGAGAAAGTGACCACTCCAACCCGGACCTTTCCGTCGTCAAAACTTGTATCATTTACGACTTCGATAATACATTTCTTTAAACGATTAAAATTGGCTGGTCGAACGTTTTTAGGCGAGTCAAGCAGTAACACCAGACCCATGGAACTGTTGGAACTGTCTTCAAATGTTGCTGCAAGAACAACACTATATGTCTGAGGATGCATGACAAAACATGTGGAAAAAAGAAAACAATAAATTCATCTTTAGGTTCATTTGTTGGTTTGTTGTTTTACGCCGCACTCAGCAATATTCCAGCTATATGACGGCGGTCTGTAAATAATCGAGCCTGGACAGGACAATCCACAGATTGATATCATGAGCATCGATCCATGGAATTGGGATAGATGATATGCTTCAACAAAGTCAGCGAGCCTGACCTCCCGATCCTGTTTGTCGCCTCTTACGACAAGCATAGTCGCCTTTAACAACAAGCATCAGTAGCTGAAGACCTATTCTACCATGGATCTTCATCGGTCTTCTGAGCATAATTCCACAGCAAATATTTAGACGCAGTATTAACATCGAATTTATTTAAGAGAAACTAAGATAAAAGAGAGACTAAAACATCATCATCTTCATTAAAATACTTTAATGAGAACGTTATTTCGGACAAATTTTCAGACAAAAAACTCATCACTGTAATACAAGTTTACTGAGTGATATTTTCTTTGACTATTCTACACATAAACGATATGCCATCCGTAGAGCATTGTACTAACGTTTGTTTCAGTGTGTGCTGAGTTATCCATCCATGTTGTTGTAAGGATATTATTAAACAAATTTCAATCGATTTCTTTAACAAACGTGTACCAAACCATAGCCTTGCCTCCACCTTTTTGAAACATACACATTTCCACTGTTGCTTGCTTGGTTTGTTTGTGTGTTGTTTAACGCCGCACTGAGCAACATTCCAGCTATATGACGGCGGTCTGTAAATAATCGAGTCTGGACCAGACAGTCCAGTGATTGATATCATGACCATCGATTTGCATACGATGACGTGCATCAACCAAGTCAGCGAGCCTGACCATCCGATCACGTTAGTCGCCTCTTACGACAAGCATAGTCGCCTTTTACGGCAAGCATGGATTAGCATTAAGTCACTGAATCGATATATGTACACTATAGCAACTATGCTCACCCTTGGAGGAGCTGGAGAAAGTGACCACTCCAACCCAGGCCTTTCCGTCGTCAAAACTTGTATCATTTACGACTTCGATAATACATTTCTTTAAACGATTAAAATTGGCAGGTCGAACTTTTTTAGGCGAGTCAAGCAGTAACACCAGATCCATGGAACTGTTGGAACTGTCTTCAAATGTTGCTGCAAGAACAACACTATATGTCTGAGGATGCATGTCAAAACATGAGGAACAAAGAAAACAATAAATTCATCTTTTGGTTGGTTGGTTGGTTGGTTTGTTGTTTTACGCCGCACTCAGCAATATTCCAGCTATATGACGGCGGTCTGTAAATAATCGAGCCTGGACAAGATAATCCAGTGATTGATATCATGAGCATCGATCCACGCAATTTGGATCGATGACAAGCATCAACCAAGTCAGCGAACCTGACCACCCGATCCTGTTAGTCGCCTCTTTCGACAAGCATTGTCGCCATTTACGGCAAGCATGGGTTAGCATTCAGTCACTGAATCGATATATGTACACTATAGCAACTATGCTCACCCTTGGAGGAGCTGGAGAAAGTGACCACTCCAACCCGGACCTTTCCGTCGTCAAAACTTGTATCATTTACGACTTCGATAATACATTTCTTTAAACGATTAAAATTGGCTGGTCGAACGTTTTTAGTCGAGTCAAGCAGTAACACCAGACCCATGGAACTGTTGGAACTGTCTTCAAATGTTGCTGCAAGAACAACACTATATGTCTGAGGATGCATGACAAAACATGTGGAACAAAGAAAACAATAAATTCATCTTTTGGTTCATTTGTTGGTTTGTTGTTTTACGCCGCACTCAGCAATATTCCAGCTATATGACGGCGGTCTGTAAATAATCGAGCCTGGACAAGACAATCCAGTGATAGATATCATGAGCATCGATCCACGCAATTGGGATCGATGATATGCTTCAACAAAGTCAGCGAGCCTGACCTCCCGATCCTGTTAGTCGCCTCTTTCGACAAGCATTTTCGCCTTTTACGGCAAGCATGGGTTAGCATTCAGTCACTGAATCGATATATGTACACTATAGCAACTATGCTCACCCTTGGAGGAGCTGGAGAAAGTGACCACTCCAACCCGGACCTTTCCGTCGTCAAAACTTGTATCATTTACGACTTCGATAATACATTTCTTTAAACGATTAAAATTGGCTGGTCGAACGTTTTTAGGCGAGTCAAGCAGTAACACCAGACCCATGGAACTGTTGGAACTGTCTTCAAATGTTGCTGCAAGAACAACACTATATGTCTGAGGATGCATGACAAAACATGTGGAAAAAAGAAAACAATAAATTCATCTTTAGGTTCATTTGTTGGTTTGTTGTTTTACGCCGCACTCAGCAATATTCCAGCTATATGACGGCGGTCTGTAAATAATCGAGGCTGGACAGGACAATCCACAGATTGATATCATGAGCATCGATCCATGGAATTGGGATAGATGATATGCTTCAACAAAGTCAGCGAGCCTGACCTCCCGATCCTGTTTGTCGCCTCTTACGACAAGCATAGTCGCCTTTAACAACAAGCATCAGTAGCTGAAGACCTATTCTACCATGGATCTTCATCGGTCTTCTGAGCATAATTCCACAGCAAATATTTAGATGCAGTATTAACATCGAATTTATTTAAGAGAAACTAAGATAAAAGAGAGACTAAAACATCATCATCTTCATTAAAATACTTTAATGAGAACGTTATTTCGGACAAATTTTCAGACAAAAAACTCATCACTGTAATACAAGTTTACTGAGTGATATTTTCTTTGACTATTCTACACTTAAACGATATGCCATCCGTAGAGCATTGTACTAAGGTTTGTTTCAGTGTGTGCTGAGTTATCCATCCATGTTGTTGTAAGGATATTATTAAACAAATTTCAATCGATTTCTTTAACAAACGTGTACCAAACCATAGCCTTGCCTCCACCTTTTTGAAACATACACATTTCCACTGTTGCTTGCTTGGTTTGTTTGTGTGTTGTTTAACGCCGCACTGAGCAACATTCCAGCTGTATGACGGCGGTCTGTAAATAATCGAGCCTGGACCAGACAGTCCAGTGATTGATATCATGACCATCGATTTGCATACGATGACATGCATCAACCAAGTCAGCGAGCCTGACCATCCGATCACGTTAGTCGCCTCTTCCGACAAGCATAGTCGCCTTTTACGGCAAGCATGGGTTAGCATTACGTCACTGAATCGATATATGTACACTATAGCAACTATGCTCACCCTTGGAGGAGCTGGAGAAAGTGACCACTCCAACCCAGGCCTTTCCGTCGTCAAAATTTGTATCATTTACGACTTCGATAATACATTTCTTTAAACGATTAAAATTGGCAGGTCGAACTTTTTTAGGCGAGTCAAGCAGTAACACCAGATCCATGGAACTGTTGGAACTGTCTTCAAATGTTGCTGCAAGAACAACACTATATGTCTGAGGATGCATGTCAAAACATGAGGAACAAAGAAAACAATAAATTCATCTTTTGGTTGGTTGGTTGGTTGGTTTGTTGTTTTACGCCGCACTCAGCAATATTCCAGCTATATGACGGCGGTCTGTAAATAATCGAGCCTGGACAAGACAATCCAGTGATTGATATCATGAGCATCGATTCGCCCGCACTCAGCAATATTCCAGCTATATGACGGCGGTCTGTAAATAATCGAGCCTGGACAAGATACTCCAGTGATTGATATCATGAGCATCGATCCACGCAATTTGGATCGATGACAAGCATCAACCAAGTCAGCGAACCTGACCACCCGATCCTGTTAGTCGCCTCTTTCGACAAGCATTGTCGCCATTTACGGCAAGCATGGGTTAGCATTCAGTCACTGAATCGATATATGTACACTATAGCAACTATGCTCACCCTTGGAGGAGCTGGAGAAAGTGACCACTCCAACCCGGACCTTTCCGTCGTCAAAACTTGTATCATTTACGACTTCGATAATACATTTCTTTAAACGATTAAAATTGGCTGGTCGAACGTTTTTAGGCGAGTCAAGCAGTAACACCAGACCCATGGAACTGTTGGAACTGTCTTCAAATGTTGCTGCAAGAACAACACTATATGTCTGAGGATGCATGACAAAACATGTGGAAAAAAGAAAACAATGAATTCATCTTTTGGTTCATGTGTTGGTTTGTTGTTTTACGCCGCACTCAGCAATATTCCAGCTATATGACGGCGGTATGTAAATAATCGAGCCTGGACAAGACAATCCAGTGATTGATATCATGAGCATCGATCCACGCAATTGGGATCGATGACATGCTTCAACAAAGTCAGCGAGCCTGACCTCCCGATCCTGTTAGTCGCCTCTTTCGACAAGCATTTTCGCCTTTTACGGCAAGCATGGGTTAGCATTCAGTCACTGAATCGATATATGTACACTATAGCAACTATGCTCACCCTTGGAGGAGCTGGAGAAAGTGACCACTCCAACCCGGACCTTTCCGTCGTCAAAACTTGTATCATTTACGACTTCGATAATACATTTCTTTAAACGATTAAAATTGGCAGGTCGAACGTTTTTAGGCGAGTCAAGCAGTAACACCAGACCCATGGAACTGTTGGAACTGTCTTCAAATGTTGCTGCAAGAACAACACTATATGTCTGAGGATGCATGACAAAACATGTGGAACAAAGAAAACAATAAATTCATCTTTTGGTTCATTTGTTGGTTTGTTGTTTTACGCCGCACTCAGCAATATTCCAGCTATATGACGGCGGTCTGTAAATAATCGAGCCTGGACAGGACAATCCAGAGATTGATATCATGAGCATCGATCCATGGAATTGGGATCGATGATATGCTTCAACAAAGTCAGCGAGCCTGACCTCCCGATCCTGTTAGTCGCCTCTTACGACAAGCATAGTCGCCTTTAACAACAAGCATCAGTAGCTGAAGACCTATTCTACCCCGGATCTTCATCGGTCTTCTGAGCATAATTCCACAGCAAATATTTAGATGCAGTATTAACATCGTATATATTTAAGAGAAACTAAGATAAAAGAGAGACTAAAACATCATCATCATCATTAAAATACTTTAATGAGAACGTTATTTCGGACAAATTTTCAGACAAAAAACTCATGACTGTAATACAAGTTTACTGAGTGATATTTTCTTTGACTATTCTACACATAAACGATATGCCATCCGAGGAGCATTGTACTAACGTCTGTTTCAGTGTGTGCTGAGTTATCCATCCATGTTGTTGTAAGATTATTATTGTAAACAAATTTCAATCGATTTCTTTAACAAACGTGTACCAAACCATAGCATTGCCTCCACCTTATAGAAACATACACATTTTCACTGTTGCTTGCTTGGTTTGTTTGTGTGTTGCTTAACGCCGCACTCAGCAACATTCCAGCTATATGACGGCGGTCTGTAAATAATCGAGTCTGGACCAGACAGTCCAGTGATTGATATCATGACCATCGATTTGCATACGATGACATGCATCAACCAAGTCAGCGTATGGTTCGTCATATCCATACAGAACGATAGACAAACAAATTAAAGTGTCAATTTGCTTATCATAGTTAAACGTACCTTCGTGGTCACTGTCTCTAGTTTCATTGATATATTGTTCTATGCTAAGTTTTGATATAATGTAACCCTTCTTCAATGAAACTTAGTGCTTAATGCGTTTGGACATCACGCCACAGACCTGTGTTTCAGCAACCCATGCTTGCCGTAAAAAGCGACTATATGACGGTGGTCTGTTAATAATCGAGTCTGGACCAGAGAGTCCAATGATTGATATCATGACCATCGATTTGCATAATATGACATGCATCAACCAAATCAGCGAGCCTGACCACCCGATCCCGTTATTCGCCTTTTACGACAAGTATAGTCGCCTTCTACGGCAAGCATGGGTTAGCATTCAGTCGCTGAATCGATATATGTACACCATAGAAACTATGCTCACCCTTGTGAAATATTAACGCATGTTTGTTATATATATCAATGATAATAATTGTTCATCAGCCTTTTATGAAAGCTCTAAGCAACTGGTCGCTTTATGGCCTAGATCGATAAATGCAGCTTCGAAATCGACAGCAAATGAATAAATACATTTACTAGCGGCAAACAAGTACAAACTAGTTTGTTGATAAGTTTGCTGTATGCCGATCCCGTTAGTCGCCTCTAACGACAATCATGGGCTGCTAAACACCAATTTTAACCCGGATCGTTGCGGGTGTTATCCTTATGCCTGTCATTTATGATGTACATGGTATTACATGAAAACAACAGAATTTGTTCACTTAATGTCCTGAAGGAAAGAAGTTTTAGGCATGTATTAATCAAATTGTCAAACATTCCAAATTGTGAGACAAGTGGATTTCCGAAGAGATGGTACAAATTATTGTATAACCTTTTTCAAACAAAGATGAATAAGAAATACAAGCTGTATATGACAATATACATTTATGTGTTGAAGAAGTCGTCTGTTCTGAATATATATTCTTCAAACAACCAACGGCCGGGAAACGTATTTCACATTGTCAGATTTTAAGTTTGTAAGACCTTCACTGACTCGGGGTATTAACAACAACCACAGATTTAGAATGTGCAATAAATATATACAGTGTAATATATCTATTGCACATTATATATCTTTACATGTGATCAAGGTAAGAATTGGTCTGCAGCAACCCATGCCTGTCGGAAGAGGCGATTATGCTTGTCGTAAGAGGCGATCATGCTTGTCGTAAGAAGCGACTAACGGGATCGGGTGGTCAGGCACGCTGACTTGGTTGATGCATGTCATCGTATCCCAATTGAGTGGATCGATGCTCATGATGTCAATCACTAGATTCTTTGATCCTGACTCGATTATTTACAGACTGCCGTCATCTAGTCGCTTTTTACGGCAAGCATCCGTTGCTGAAGACATATTCTAACCCGGATCTTCACGGATGAATACACTTATCACATTCCAGTTCATCACTGACATCAACACAGTCATGCCGTCCGTTACAAAGTCTTTTATAAAAGATCCACTGTCCGTTTCCGCTGGTGATCTGGATCATTTTATTTCATAAACACATGCTTATGATATAGTCGAGCTTTTAGCCGAGCTTTCTATTGAATATGGAAAGGGTTTTGTTGTTTATATATCATTAACAAACGTGTATGTTATAATAATATGAACATCCTTACTGTTGCTTGGTGTAGATGGATGCAGAGTAGCAGCTTGTAGGACAGGTCCATCATCTGAAATGAAGTGAGTTGGGTTATTAGCTGCTTTCAGCATACCTCCAGCAATATCACGGCGGGAGACATCATGAACGGGCTTTATCCATGAGGGAAATCAAACCCAGGTCTTCGGCGTGATGACCGAACGCTTCAATCACTGCGTGAAGATTCCGGGGTAGGATAGGTCTTCAGCAACCCATGCTTGCCGTAAAAGGCGACTATGCTTGTCGTAAAAGGCGACAAACGTGATCGGGTGGTCAGGCTCGCTGACTTGGTTGATGCATGTCATCGATCCCAATTGCGTGGATCGATGGTCATGATATTAATTACTCGATTGTCTGGTCCAAACTCGATTATTTGTAGACCGCCGTCAGATAGCTGGAATATTGCTGAGTGCAAACCAACCAACCAACCAACGACAATGAGCAGATACTGTATTTTATGAAATAAAGTTCTTCATTGCTTTTATTTTTGTTCCCCGAACATTGCACATGTTTTTGTTAGATGTGAGTCGTCCTTTGAAAAAGAAACTAAACATAACATCAAACATTTTCGCGGAAAATACACCCCTTATGCACCCTTATGTTTTAGGTGTCAAGTCAAAGGTTCTTTCGGGAACACTAATCATACCTTTTCAGATATCATGATGATCGTATTTCATTGAATAAAATATTGACTTTGAACATGGCTATTCACTAACATTACAAGAGCCAGTGTTTTGCTCCCCCACGCATCCCCGCCACCATCCCATACTTACAATGGAATGTACAGTGTTAGCCCCACAGATTATCTATCGAATCAATGTCATAACTAATATTAATTAAGTTTTAGTTGATTGCTGTATCGGTGCTCTTTAAACCTAAACCAGGACAGACGGTTTCAAACGCGACAAGCAGGGGCTGCCGAAGACGAATTCTAACCCGGATCTCAACGGGTGGTATCCTTATGCTTTGTTTGTTTGTTGTATAACACCGCA